>NC_083748.1:2522500-3807500 GCF_033458585.1 Syngnathus typhle | reverse complement strand
TACAATAATTTGACCTAACTTGAGCTTTAAGCTTAGCAATGTATTTCACAGCATAGTCCCATTAAAAAAAAAAAAATCCAATATTTTTCTAACCCTACAGGATTCTCAGAAACCAAAGAGGCAAAAGAGCAGCAAGGCGCAACAGAAGAGCAATCGCACAAATCCCAGCAGGATGCCAGCAAACACACAAAGCAGCAGACTTGACTCCTTTGTTCTCCTCTATTTTTGTTTTCATTTTTTTCGCTCTTTTCTTTTTTTTTTTTTTTTATTCTTCCAACATAGCTGTTGAGCTGAACGTCACTGTTTGGAAGAAAACCACATTACTGTTAGACTGTCTTATTTTTAATATTGTAATTTAATTATACTATTGCGTAACATGCTGGCCATGTTGTACAATAACTAGAACATCTTATTAAATTAATTTACCAAACAACTTGTAGCAAGTATTTATTATTCTCTTACACTATGCCATTATATTGTACAGTTTGTAAAATGCGTCAACCAATGCGTACTTTTAAGGCTTACCCGGAAGTGTCTGCTTATAAGTTGCTGCAATACCCCTCAACGAAAGCCACCATATTTATGAAAAATGTATGCTTTTCGTGCTTCCGGCTCATAGTTCAATGAATTATTAATACACGGGGCCTATTTTTAGGAGACTCACCCTCAATGAACCACACGGGCACTGGCACGTGATTGCAAAAACTTCAACTTTCTCTTCTTTCTAGTAAGAAATCATAACACATCATCAATTTCAACATTTTATTGTATCAAACACATTTTGATAACTCATCGATTCAAATAAGCTTGGAACAAATTCAGTTTGAAGTACCATTTTTAACATGACAAAAACGACCAAATCCATAAATACACTGCCAAAAAAGAGCAATTTTTTTAAAGATTTTACTGTGATGCAGTGTAAATGTGACGGGTGTGGAAAGATTGTCACAATCTCCGTATTAATTTCAATTTGAAGGAATTTGTAATGTTCTGATTGCTTGGACAAAGGAATATCAGCCTGCGATTTAAAATGGGTTTGTGCCATTGAAAACAAAGCGCAGTAAACTCTACTGGTACCATGCGAGAACATGTTTTATGAAATGGATTTACATCAGAAAAAAATAAATAAAACAAGCAAAGTTTAAACAGCTTTCCATAAAATTATTAATAATAATAATGTTGTCTCTCAGTTAATCAACTTACTTCCTTGAGACTAATTCCTTTTAAGACAAACTTAAACGCCACAAGGTGGCGCCAAAGAGAATTATAGAAAAACTACCACTGCATCTATTCATACACAATCTATTCTACACTTTCCTAGTTCGCTTTGCGGTTCCGTCTATCGGGTGTTATCAAAGGGTGAGTTATTTGACTTTGAGCGTGGACTTTATACTTTTATGCCAATTAAGAATGTTGAAACAAAACTTGGACTATTGCTACTAGCGACTACGTTGAAAGTGATACGTTTAATGAGGTACGAACGCGGTGTTATTGCTTTGATGGAACAATCGCAGACATCATGGCACACTAAAATGAGCGTTTTGAATTGGGGGGATGGGAATTAACGAAGCAAAACATAAGGATCCGTTTGGAACTTTATGGCTATGTATGAATATTATTTTGTGGCTGGTAACCTAGGCCCTGAAGGATTGTCCTGATGTGGCTAGAACGTGAGTCTGCACACACAATACTTGTCAGTGTGTGTGGAGCTGATTGAATTGAAGGAGCAGCATTTACAAGGTACACACGAGCGCTTGAATTAATTCTTTTCATCTTCTATTTATTTTTCTGTCCCTGGGCTGAGATTCATTGTCTTCTCGACGGCTGGCTGACTGGTGCTGCACGTCGCCGTCTTTTTGGCTGTAAAATACAGACAGGCATGACAGTCAGTCTTGGCCATTTTAAGGAATTCTATACAGTACCTTACTGTAAAACATATCTCATATTAGTTATTAAGAAAATGTTGGGGTTGACTCCCACTTTAAGCGTTTTACACTGGTCCTTATTTGGGTGATTCAAAACATTGTGCTAACTAACAAACTATTTTCAATTTTTAATACAGTTTCTCCTACAGTGCATGACACTATTTCTGGCGTTAACTTCTGATACAAACAAGATAGCAGTTTGCTCCGTACAAAAAGCTAAAACACTCGCAAGCTGGCAATAATACTTGAGGACAACACAGTCTTGCCTTTAGCGTACATTTTCCCACCACGAGGACGGACGAACCACACTGTGTGTCACCACAATGAATGTTAATTAAGTTTCCATTGACATTGTTGCCTAGGTGTTGTCATGCACTTTCAAGGCAATGCTCTAACACTGTCATACACACTTTGCTCACAAATGAATAAAATCCAGAGGAAATTGACCCTTTGTTTTGCAAAATAAGTATAAAGCTAACGTTGATGCAATCAAACTTTCTGGAATGCTGTTACGTTCCTCTTATTTACCTGCTTGTGCGTTGTTGAGCTGTGATGAAGGATCTGACAAAGCGACCCTGGAGCGGTCGTCGTCTTCCTTAGAGAGGGGGAACTCCAAGCCGTCGACGGTCGCTTCTGAAAGACTCTCCCTGGAGAACTCCGCTGCAAACGCAAAATAAAGGGTGTCAAGATAGTTGAGCGGCGAGGTTCACGCTCATTAGATGCACATTATGTGCTCGATCAATACCGCTTGACATTTATGTGTCACTGTATTTACTCACGCTGGGTCTATTTACAAAGGTCCACATTGAGGACACAAGGCTATCTCATCATTAATACACTGTGCAAAAAAAAAATACACCAGTATTATCAGCTTCGACATCACAATTCAAATCGGCCATGTTATTGCATTATTTTACACTTTCAATAGAATAACGACATTGTCTCGCTATATGTCATGACAATATTTTCCCAATACAAATATCATGCATGACTCACACTATCAAAATGTTATTTTCTTGCTACCAATGGCATTATGATACAATACTTACAAAACTGTATTTGCACAATACTTTTCCCATGCCAATAGTATCACGATACGTTTGTATGTTACAATATCTTGAAGCAGGAACACTCATGACATCACTAAACCAAACCGTATCCTGATATATATAATATTATGATACAAAACAGGAGAAAAGACAGAGGCACACAGTATATGTTGGCTTCAGAGATACAAGCCTTGTGATGCATTAAGGCAGGGCAATTACTAGTTTCATGTGCATGCTATGTTCTGCACTGTGTGACCATCTGCTGATCTGCTATTAAAGTGAATTACTGAGATGGAGCTCTAGCGTGCGCTCTCTGTCACTTAAGCAAGGACACAACGTCTGAATACGGAGGAGGAGATACTGGCACGAATGAGTAAGCTCATCATGCATTTGCATAGCCCGTTCTCCATTGGAATTTAGAAAACTGATAAAATCATTTATTAACTGAGCAAATAAACACTTTGATATATTTTTTATTTGCCTAGTTTGTTAAAACTTAACCAGATTCATGACAAAACTGCCATTATAAATGGGGACAAACTATATTTCTTTTTAAATCGCATAAGGCAAAATAAGAGCCACTCAGATGTCTGCCATCTAGTGTTGGTTGGTAACATTACAACTTAAAACTACAGTCAACCTCTGCATTTGTGAATAAAATCTTAAACACATATCCATGCTATCTTTTTATTGACTTTGAACTTACCCTCCATTTGGCAACGCAGCTTCTCAAAAGCCTCAGCAGTGGCCTCATCATCCCGTGGGAGCTCCTCCCCCGGGGCCATTGAATCCGGGCTGGGCCTGTCCGACAAACAACTCTCGGAGGAGCACTCGTCAGCGCCTCCTTGCTGCTGCCTGTATAGGTGATGCTCTACCAGAAACTGCAGCTCTGGGAGCAAGCAAAGGAGAAGGATCGAGGTTAACACTGGAGGAAGCCGTTGGGGAGAAGAGTGGGTTGAGATGAAAGAGAGAGGATTAACGCAGGGAATTAGAGATGGTGAGGTGTTTAGAAACCCACCACGTCAAAAATAATCTGATAAGATTCTTAAAAACAACATTAACCCCTGGTCATGAGTGAAGGGGATGCTTGAAACTACTCTTAATCGCCTCGGAGTGGAAACATAAGCAAGCTGACGCATATCCGCTTAAGGCTGCCTAGTGAGGAAGCTAAATAAAAAATACATTGTTCATTTTCTATTTAAATAGGTGTAATCAGGGCATGACAGAAATTCTTAAGGTAAGTGTAATACTTTTTAATATCTTTTAAGAACTTTTCAGTATTTGCTCAAAGCAACGCAACTGCCCGCTATTTTCGATGGTTACTACGGGCAACTACAAATATTAATTATCAGATTGAATTGGACGTTTTAATAAACTCATGAAGAGATCTATAGCTGTAACATACAATTTAATATCTTTTGATTGCTATGTGGAGATTGAGGTCAAAGCAATGACATACATCACCATGGATACACATACACACACACGTACACACACACACACACACACACGCACCCACACATCACTTACCTTTCATTGTGGGCGTTCCTTTTTGTCCTTTCCGCCGCTGTAGAGGAGAGTTCAGCAAGGCGGCCTTGAAAGTAAAAAATATACTGTAAGCGTCTTTGGGTTTTTGAAAAGCGCTATACAAATTTAATGAATTATTATTATTATTATTACTGTCTATATTAAAAAAAAAATTATCAATAAAACAAATGTGGGGTTTTTTGGTTTATTTCTGTGATGGAAAGCATGACTAAAAGTACCTTGTACAGTGTGTTAGGCAGACGGTCTTCATCTATTTCTGTGAGAGGGAATCAAACATTATAACATAAATTAAGATTAAGAAACAGAAGACTGAACAAATACAGTTAATTCTGTTGTTTTATTATAAAAAGTTGAACTGAGCTAATGATGTTGCACAAGTGTACACGCCCTCTTAAAACTGGGGTGTGTGCTTGTGTTCAGAATGAACCAATTAAATTCAAACAATGTGTTCAGTTCATGTTAATGAGAGTCAGCAGTACCTGCTAGAACTGAGAGTGCCTTTAATTAACCCAATTTATTAAAGTTCAGGTGTTCTAAAGCGCTTTTCCTGACAATACGTCTGATATGATCTTGCTTTGATTGAATTTGAAACTGTTTCTTATTCCCTCCACATTATCTAAAACTCCGGGTCCAGCTGAATAAATAAAAAAATCTCAAACATGACATTGCCACGAGCATGCTTCTTTTAATTAGGTGTTTTATTTATTTATTTATTTATTTTTAAATTATGACCAAAAGGTTACAAATTGCCATCAGCAGACCATAAGACATGTTTTTCTCAAATGTGTTTCTGAAAAAATGAAACAAATTACCAAAATTCAAACCAATGTTTACCTTATCTGCCATGATTACCAAAGGGGTGTGCTGACTTTTCATATCCACAGCACTATATTTTCATATTCACTATAGTAGTATGTTTCTTCTCGGTCTTAAAATAAGGTTCATGGACTGAACTGTGAAGCGAGTGACGTATCATATGACCACCAGGAAACAAAGAGGAGCTTTATATATAAAGTATGTGTCAGCAATTTAGGTCACATGACTGTAAGAAATGAAAAAAAGAAATATTTGTTGACTGGTGCTGAAAACATAACTGTGAGCACATGCGGTAGAACTTTTTCTAGGACAGCATGCTGTTGCTCGGCAACCTATGCATCCCGAAGGCAGAGTGCCAGTGTGCATACATTGCACCCACTTAAAAAGCCAGGCGCCTTTGGGTTTCTTAATTCGTCACTTGTTTGAAGCAGCCAACATACGCTTGGATCATCACGGATCAGTTGCGTTACGGCTTGCAATTTATGCTCTGCCTTATTTCTAGCGTGTCTGGCGAGTTTGGAAAGGTTTATAGCGCAATTACGGACCCAGTGACAAATCAGTGGCGAATGGAGGAGTCATTCAAATCAAATAAGGATTTATATTCCAGGAGGCTTGCCTGACATTAGTAACAATCAAAAGTAGAAATTTATTTTAACATCTACCATGGTGATTCTTAATTGTAAAAAAAAAATCATTACAGAAAGAAAAATGAGACTGGTCACAATGATTGTTTGAAATCTGAGCTCTCAAAGCATCCCGTGTCATGTACGGGAAGAGTGAGCAGCAGTGGCAGTAATAAGAGATGTGCAGATTACTAGTTGGGTTAAGAAACATGAAATATGGCTTTGGTATTGATGTCTATCCTAATTGCCTTCTCTGTGTGTCTCCGAGCCCATCTGCGCCCCCAAAGAAGTGGAGATAACGCCAGTAATGAAAGACTGGAGACTCCCAACTGACTAACTGGTGGACACAAAGCCAGATGAGAACACACACAAAAGCTTCTGCGTCCTTTTTTTTATTCAACATAGATGCTCTACTTAGCAGCCGAGTGGTGCTCCAGCTCAAGTTGTTTTTTTTCCTGAGCTCTAAAGGCAGTGGTAAGTGCTTCATATTTCTAGTGTTAGTTTATTTAGTTCACTAGTTGGTCAAATTTATTTAAAATGTAAGGGGTGTACTCACCTGAGGTGTCAAATCCAGGTACAGGAAGTAGAAATTCTAGTTGTAGCCACAGGTGCCTCCAATTAAACAGCAGGTAAATGTGCTAGTTACCTGGAGCTACTTACCTGCTGGCTTAACTGAATAGAAGCAAACTGTGTTGGGTAAAGCCAAACATGTTTTTACTTCATAAGATTGGATTTGACACTCATTTTTGTGAGATGATGTCATTTTAAGAAAACCATTTCCTTCTCTCATTTTGGAAATCCATTTAAAATATTGAAGTTGGTTCTTTGCCCAGTAACAGATGAAAGCATCTAAACAAACAGATTTTTTTTTTAATGCTTTGGTTTTTATGTTGCATCATTCTATCATCAATAGCTCACCATCATGGTGGGTAAGAAAAAAATCAAGTGCCATCTTGACACATTTGCCATTGTCATTTAGGTTAAATGCCACTTGTGTGTACATCTGCAGCCTCTGATGGGTGTGTATTTTCGGGGGGAGGTCACAGGGTGTACACAAGGCAGTACAATAAATAATGCAGCGCTTCTGTGTGATTTGGGGCACGCCAGAACAGCTCGTCTACCCCCTCATCACGGTATCAGTTCCTCCCCCATCCCCCCAAGCATCATCCTCCGCCAACACCAGTCTGGATCAATGCCGCTGTTCCAGCCTTGTGACCAATATTTCACATTGTAGGTCAATCTGCTTTCATTTGGAGAAAACAACTAAAAAAAAAGAAAAAAAGAACAATGTTTTTTCTTCGCAAACAATGCAATATTAAGAGTTTGAACCATATATTAGTGAAGTGAAGCGTTTATAAAATTACTGATCTTTTACTGAGGTTATATTTTACACTCAGTTGCTGTCACATCCTAACTAAATTGAACCATAAGTTTGCTCTCACAAATTTTTAGTAGGATTTAGTAGGAAAACCTTTTACTAGCTAGGAAACTAATGAATATGTGATGAAATGTAATATGACCTAAACTATCCTCTATTCCATTTATATTCATTCAAAACATAATAGCGCCGTCTGTTTTCAACAAAATGAACACCCACGCCTCACTCAACCACTTGACACACAACACACACACACACGTACACACACAAGGTGCTACAACAACAGAAGCAGCAACAAGCAGGTCAGAGCTGACTCGTGTAGAACAAGAGAAGCCTCCAGAGGAGCGCTGTTGTGTTTGATCTGCGTATTCCCTCAAGAGAACGACTGGATGTTTTTGCTGCTCTGAAGCGAGAGCAGAGACAAAATAAGCTGTTGTGTGAAGTTGGAACAAACCCATACTGATTACATTATTGTCAAAAGACCTGTATTTGGAGTGGAAACTGCACAGAGATGAAGCAACATAAAATCAAGACTGTGTTTTGTTTTCTATTTAGTTGAAGAAAATACTATAGTATGCAATTTTATTACCTGGTGATGACTGGTCACTGGATGCCACTAAAGTTGCGGGTGTTGGTCGACGTCTCCTAATCTGAAAGAGATGGGGATACAAAAAAGTTAGTAATTACTTGTCGAAAAATTAATAAATGGTTCAAAGACTATTTAATTAAAAAAAATAATTGCACCAGAAATGTACATGTGGTGCCCAAAGATAAAGTTTAACTTGTGACTGTGCCCAGAATTCAAAACAACTATATCTCAAATAATCTTTTCCCATTTCAATAAATGGAAATGCCATTAATCTGTTCCAAGCAGCAATTGGGGTGTATCGTAAAATTATTACATGTCATCTTCTGTCATCCCACTTTTTAAAACCTACAAAAGCAAAATGTATTTCTATATTGCGGATTTCACTTATTGCAGGGGTGGCCTGGGACATGATGTATTTCAAAAGTTGCTCTTCCTGGTGGCCTGCTCGTTGCATCATCTTTGACCCACTTTGAAGTCACAGCCGTGATATTCGCCAAGCTTCCACCATTATGCTTCCAGAAAACCACTCATTTAAATCCCAAGTTGTTGCCAGACTGACATAATGGTGAAGCAAAATTAGCGTGCATTCACGCGGAAGGAATAATGTCCGTAACTGGAGTGAAGAGAGTACTACGACAGCGACACGGCGAAAATAGAAGCTGAAGAGGCTTCATTAGCATTGGAGCTATATCAGTGGAGTACAGGAAGGCCACGTGAATAAGTGTGTGCCGCGTGCCTTTTCTGTAGTCAGAGATGTGCGCCTGCTCCTGCTGCTTCGGATGCTGCCAACCACACATCCTGATTGCATATCGACCCATTCAGCACATTACGGTTCTATTTTTATTCATGATGACCGAAAAAAGCACAACACAGTTTTTTTGCAGTAAAGGGGAAAAAAAACGTCGTGCCCTAAAAGTTGCCTTTTAAATTCACCTTTCTTCATCATCAAGTCCTACCTAACAATTTCGCTCTACAAGTACTACCATAATGACCAAAATTATGACTATGAACAAAGCCATGGTGGATAGTACAACAAGGAGCTGTAAATCTTTCACAATTTATAAACGAGCTGAGAAGTGACGGAATGATTATGGTTTGCTGGCCAGGGTGGAGGTGCCAAAGGCTTGAAATGTGATCAGTCAAAGGTTTAGTACTGTACTGTCATAAAACAGCAGAAAGGGCACATGTCATTTTGCTGACAGGCAAAGTCAAAGTGAGTCTGACATTCAGGGGGAGGAATACTGCACTCTTCTGCATCTCTTGTGTGACTTCAATTTCACTGATGGACAACTCAAAGGGAAGGGCTTATTTCATGCCTGCTGAGCATTGTTTGACAGAGAGACATTTTTTTGGTCTGGAGCACACTATTGTGTCTTCTCTTTAAAAATACGTCTGAGTGTGTACTCATGTATGGTGACTTTAAAATATCACATTTTTCGCCTGGCTTGACGTTTGTGCAAACGTTGTTGAGTTTTTAGTTGCAAGGTTTTAAGTAGACAAATTTGTACAAAATCAAAAGGGCCCCCACAGCATTTGTTGATTCCACAAATCTGCATGCCTGGACTCATATAAGCAAAAATATGAAAATGTATCAATGGAGTAACAAGAGCACTCATTTCATGTATTCAAATTTTTCTTGGAAAATATGCTTCCTTGAGGGGATAGCTCTGCATTGCATTATTCAGCTCAAGGACAAAGATGATAGAATGTGAAAGCTGTGCCGGGGAGCAGCTTTCTTTTTGGGAGATCTATAATAAAATAACACATGGAAACATATCATCTTCATCTGCGCTGGTTTTACTAATGAAGTGACCCTCATCTAAATGATAATGAGCTCACAGATGTGATGAGCTACATCAATCCAAACTGTAAACAAGTCTAACAAGACTTAAATACTGTGAGGTAAAGGAGACTGGCTTTATTTAGCGTGACAATATACTTTTAATTACTGTTCAAGGTTGGTAGGAGAAAATACCCATAAAATAAGATTCTAAATTTAAAATCCACTCGTTTAAAGAGCAAGTCAACCCTAAATTTTCTTTGTAATAAAATCTTCTGAACAGCCCAACTAGTCGAAACACAGTGTTGTGATAAATGTTTATGTTGTGAAATATGGATAAACTGTCAACCTCCAACTATTTTTTTCCATTTCAGGGGGCGGCCATTTTCTTACTTGCTGTCGACTGAAAATGATATCACAGTTGCCAGGTCTTAGGTCGCAACCAATCACAGCTCACCTGAAGCTGAGCTGTGATTGATAAAAAAATTAAATTAAATTAAAAACCTTGGTCTAATGTATCTGTGAGAGCATGAGTCATGCTGGAGGGGAAAGGGTGGATGCACGTCCGAAGCAGCGAATGAAAGACATACACTCATAAATCTCTGCTATTTATACACAAGGTTCATTCAATATAAATGGCCTGGATGTCTTGTTCGTGTAAGATTCATCTAACGAGGGGAAACGGACATCTATGAGCTGTGGTCACGAGTGACTCTTTATATGCAACCATTGTGAGACGTCCTTTATTTCCAGAGTAACTATTTCTTGAATTACAAGTAACTTTTGGACATTCCTGGATGCTGAGGTGTCTCATTATAAGCCCATGTGTTTTTTCTTAGTGTGTGAAGAAATGTGAAAGACACTTCATTCTGTTCACACTGGTGGTGGTTGTGGAGACAGGTAATTGGCTGCATAGGGGTCATAAAAAAAACAATATGTGTGTGGGGTTTTTTTTTGTCATATTGGGCACTGAAATAAAATAATATCATAGTGAAGAAGTATGTGTTGGAGAAAAGCTAGCTAGTTCTCGCTGTTTATTTACACCAAAAAGGTTCATGCATGGCTAATGAGAATGTTGGAGCATTCCACAAATAAAATTAATAAAAAAAACTACTTGCATTAACCACAAACATTTTAACAAAACAATTTTTTTGCCCTATTTTCGCCTCCAAACTAAGCAACTTTGTTCTTGTGAGCACTTTAAAATAACTTCTTTTTTTTTCAGGAAAGCACGACATTTTTCTAGAAAATATATATTTATTTTCATAAAATGATGGACAACTTGGAAAGGTCAATCAGCCTACGGATGCATGTTTTTGAATAGCTTTTTTTTTCTTTTACAGGATTTGTTTTTCTTCAAAACATACAACCCTCAAAAACATGACATCTATTTCTTGAAAATATACAATCTTCTTAAAAATATGAAAATAAATTCTCCCAAAAAAATAATAATCAATGACTGAATTAAAAACTAGATTAACTCTTATCAAACCTGAGCAACTTTCCCCCAGAACACAAACCACTTTTTATCGTTCCTCGCTCTGGTGATACCTGTTCAGCTGCTTCTGGGTCCAGGTGGGTGTCCAGTAGTGGCACGGTGAACTGTATCTTCCTGGGGCTCCCTGTTTCCATGGTGGCTGTACTCGAGTAGATGCGTGTGCGTGAATGTCAGCAATCCTTGAGGAGTGCAAGGAGGAGGAGGGAAGACTCCACCAAGCGAGGAAGCTGGGAAACAAAGTCAAGAGAGATTTAAAAAAAAAAAAAAAAAAGATATAAACCAAGACTGGAGTCAGTATTCCCAAGAAATGTACTTTTCCGTTATTCACTTGCTCCTTAGCATCCTTTTTGGATCTTCCCAATGTGATCTATTTCCAAGCACCTGCCTGTCCTGCCTTGCCTCGTCTCTGGATCCCAGTGCTGAAACGACAAGGGCACTACGAGTTGGGAGCGCCTCTCCTTCACCCACATTGGCTGAGTTAGATGGAGGACCCGCCTTTTCTACACCTCCTACGGCGTGTATTGGTGCGCTCGGAGCTCTGCGGCAGGGAGAGGTAGCATGACAAAAAGATTCTCTCTCTTTTGGATGTGTAGGAGGGAGGCATCATCCTCATCATTCCACACTCACTGGCTCGCTGAGATGAGTAAATGCCCCTACGCAACACACATAAACTACAGATTATAAAGTACTGTGGTACAATTAATTAATATTGCAAAAAGTGAACAGCAAAACATGACTGTATTTTAATAATTATTGTGGTATTTTTTAATTACATTTTATTCATTACTCTTTAAGGACATACTGTAATTACTGTCTTTTATTTTTGTTCATTGGTTTATTTTTTTGTATGTTAGCAATATTTCTGAATTAATGTAGCACATTTAAGTGTTTTTATTTCTTTAACTGTATTTCATTCAATAAATAAATCACAGTCTTTTAATTTTCTACTCACTATCTCAACTATTGTTATGGTGTTGTGTCAATGAAATGAGCACATGTATAAAATCTTTAGGTTTAAAGCCTTTATTATAATTTGAACGTTTTCTTAAATGTTGAATGTTTTATTGTTGTGGCCTATCATCATGGGACAATTTATTTAAAAAAAAATAAAAGAAAAAAAAAAATAAACTCACTTTGCTTTTTGTGTGGATACATGAGTGGTTTCAAGGACAAAGCAAGTGACTTTCCATTTTGGTTTCATTTGATGGACATGGGTCGCCCTTGTCAGCTTGCCGCCATACGTGCGTCCTCTTTGCATGAGGACATTATTTCTTGCCAAATCTCTGGGGTACCGCCATGCTCCAGATCTGGCCAGGAGCCTCCTCCCAATCAGGCGAGTTGATGTGATCCTCCAACACCAGCGGCCCTCGGGACGAGCGCCCAAACCTGCCGGGGTGGAGGTGGGAGGAGGATTTGGAGACACATGGAAATTGAAGGCGGGGTGATTGACGTTAAGAAGATATCCAAGAGAAAATGCTTTTACCTCATTATGGATGGTGACAAGTATAAAAAAAAAGCTTTTGATGAGCCGCCCTTATGTCGGGTTATTTCTTGCAATTTTTTGTTTTTTTTGGATAAACAAGAACATATGGCCTCCGGAGTTTGTACCAACCTCTGTGGTTCATGGAGCACAGAGTTCCGGGCTTCTCTGTGAGATCCCAGCAGCAGGGCTCTGAGCAGCGCCGTCAGCAGATGATCTTCCACGCTGCTATCTGCTTTGACACTCTCCTGGTGGATGAGGAAAAAAAACTAAACAAGTGATGGGAAACATGTTATTAGGAACATCAGATGTCAATAACACCCACTTTTGGAAGAGAGGCCACATGGCTATCCTTGCGTAATCTGCTCTCCTAATGTATGCGTTGGATATTGCAAAGCCTTGCATACTCTTACTCTGTGTTGCATGTGGACTCATTTAACTGCAGAATGCAGAAGTTCATTTTTAATTGTTATCTGACAAGAATGCAGATTTTGTAACTTTGTACACAAAATGTTGAATTATTCATCAACATATTTTACATTGGTCCAATTGTTTCTGTATTTTAACAATTATCATATGAAGTTTTCATTACTGTTATTTTTTATTCTAGTGTATTTTAAACATATTGTTTTGTTATTTAATTTTTTACTTTTTTCTAAATGACTGAATGAACACAGAATTATGTTTGAAAGCTTTACGGATGAGCTAGAGATGGAGGCGATATGTATGCAGAAGATGTTTGTGATTGGCTATCTCACCATCTCCAGCAAGTGGTTGTCCATGTTGTCCTGAAATGTGCCCCGCTTCAAATCTTCACCATCCTCCGGCGCACCTGCAACGTGAAGCCCATGACTGACGTCGCCCAGCGCCATCAGCACCACCAGAATGGTCACCGCTGCACTCGTGTCCATGTTGGCCAGCCTAGGGAGGAAGAAGAGGTCTTTCAAGAAGCTCTGAAGAACTTACAGGCAGTAAGTGCAGGATGAAAAGCACCGACCTGGCCCGCTGTCTTTTATACACCGCGTAGCGAGACGCCGCCGAACCTCGGGAGAGCTGGAGAAAGATGCCCCGGTGCTAATGGGAGCGAGGGATGGGATGGAGGTCAGACGCCAGGCCATTTAGGCTCGGCATCCGAGTATTTAGTGACGACAAGAGAGGTCATTATGTGGCCCAGAGGACCGCGCGCAGCACAACAGTCAACACTTATTAAACAGATAAATCCCCACAAATGGGCCGTGATCCACTAGCCCCTTGACGACAGAGGACAAGACAAGAAACGGCGAAGGAAGCGTTCACCAGTCTTGTACTCACCACATAAGCAGAGAAGCCAACATGATCAACAAGAGAGCTTAAAAATTGCAAAATATTATTCCTTGAACTTTCGAGGGATATTAACATAATGCTAATAGCACATGCTTTATATACTGTAAACATTTAATGACATAAACAATAGAGAAGGAAATTGTCATTAATGAGCATTGCCATATATGTAATGACTAATCCCCAAAGTGGACATGTATGACGTTCACGCGTCTAATGGCTGACAATCGGCTTAAATCATATAGACACATTGTCGATGTTTAACTGTTGAGGCAACCAGTGTGTCATCACCAGTTTCTATTCCAAATAGATATCATAAACCTTTGTGTGAGATGGCATTTTAATTTAATTCTTCTCAGAATAATTTATTTTTTTACAGTTACAACAAGGGCAACCAAAAAAAAAAAAGATAAATAAGCAGAAATACTGGAGGCAGCAACTGGAGGGAGGGGGTCTTCATTATTCCATTAATACCAGCTAGTCTAGCAGTACCCATAAACATAAGCATACTTTTTTTTTATGTTGCTGACTCACGCCCAGCGTGCTATTCCGGAAAGGTCTCAGACAGCAACCAACTAAACCACTGCGCCAAGCACATGATAGACATTTCCATGTGGTCATTGTCAGCATGAAAAATACAAGCGACTTGATACAGGATCAACATTGAGGCACCGGCCTCATTTGAAAAGCTCACAAAAAGCAAGGATACCTCTTCAATACTTAATCTCAGAAATATTTCGTTTTAATGCTGTGTCATAGCACCCCATTGTAAATGCAAAATATCTTTTAGGTACACCAGGGACCCCCTACATCAAAAATGCACTGATGTAGTTCCTTACACTGGATTACATCACCACCTGTTGGTCAGGAATGACACTACACAGTCTTCAGCAATAAGAAAAACATTTTGTGTGTCTATCAAACGTATGAAGTGAAGCCTCCACAAACGAAAATGATCAGAAAAGGGAATTTCCGCTTTTTAAAATTATAATGTGTTTTTAATTCACTTCAAAATATTATTCACCACTTAAAGGAAGTGAAATTACACTGAATGGTTCCAGAAATTGAAAAACAATGTTATCTGTGGTACCTGATGGAAAACATTTAAAAAAAAAAGAAAAAAAAAAAGGACAACTTGTTCCATGAATCACTTACTGGATCAGTGTTTATCCCCGCCGGGGCGTGGCGCATCTGTCGCCCACCCACCCGGGGTAGCACTTGCATTCAAAGCGGGTCATCATGAGCATCACATCCTGCGTGCTGAGCCGTCCCAAGACTGTGTAATGGCGCCCGCCCTGCACCCTCTCCTCTGACTTCACCTTCCAGCGGGCAGGGTGGAGGTGGAGGTAGACCTGCGACTCGGGGTCCCTCCTGGCGCACCTGCCTCTGGACGAGCACACGGTCTGGCTGCAGAAGATGGCCGCTGACGTGACATTGACCAAATAAGGACCCAAGGTCTTGTCTATGTACCATTTGACGGCGTTGCAAGAGGCCTGAGGGGAGAGAATTGTGGACTTGTCAAAATTGTAATATTAATCAAATGAAGGTCAAAAATTGTATTCATCAGACCCCCCTCTGTACAGTACCTTCGATTTGGAGAAAGTATGATCACCCCAGAGGACTACTCCTGCAGATCCCAAGGCGGCACTCTCTCCGACAGTGTAGACTAAATGCTCCTGCATGAGGGAAGCAAAAGATATGTCCTATGTTGATAAAAACTTCATATAAATGACTACAGTATTTGTATACGCCATTTTACTTACCTGGGAGAGAAACTGCAGCGAGTAGGTGTAGACGATAGTGGCATAGGGGACAACGGGCCGAGGCGGCGGCGCCACTCTGAAGGCTTCAAGAATGCGATGGCGAGCATAAAGTGACACCTCCCTGCCGAGGTTCCGCAGCTCCTGGCTGAGGTAGATGTCTGGATAGAGAGCTGACGAGACTTTCCAGAGCCATGTCAGCTCATTGTTTCTTTTGGACTCCACTGCGGGACACTCGCCCGTATAGTTGCCAGTTTTGTAGTAGTTGTAGCAGTTGGGGAACCCGTAGAAGCCCCACAGTCCACCGGGCCGCTCTTTCTGACCCACTTTCAGCGTCTCCTCCATGAACTTCCTGCCGGCCGTCTCAAACTCAACACGGGCTAAAGCGTCAATCTGAGCAGGTTTCCAGTCTGGATGCCTACTTCGGACCAGTGCACGTGATCCTTCCCAGTACACATGTTTGGTGTCCCAGTTCCTCTCCCAAACGGGCCTCCAGCTCTCCCAGTCCACCACAGCCAGGCCGTGGAAGTCCGTGTCAGGGATGTACTTGCGGATATCATCTGTCGCCGCTGTCAGGTGCTTCTCAAGGCTGGCATTTTGCGGCACGCCGCCATTTACCGCCTCGCCTTGGCTGTAATACGGGTACACACCCAGCTTGTTTGTGTAGAAGATGGTTATATCGTCACCCATGAAGGTCTGGTTTTGGTTCTGGCCGATGCTGAACGTACCCAGGTCGAGATCCACGCCATATTGGGAGAGGCAGGCAGCCGAGGGTGCGTTCCACACACTCGCAAAGGGCTGCTGGGAGAAGGGGACTGGTGACAAGGCCACGCCCTGAAGGTGACCAAGTAAGCTAAACAACAGCAGCGGGATAGGATGAAAGCAGCTCATGCCTATGAGGAAGAAATAAAACAACAGAATATTAGTGATATAAATCATTTCTAATGTGACCACATAACTCAAATACCCTGTGTCACAGCCAGGCTATATATTTTTATTACAATAACAAGCCGTATGGCATTATCAACTGGATTGGTGCAAAAATACATCAACATGGCACCCTTGATTAATTACTGTTTTTAGTAGAATTGTTTTCATATATGTATTAAGTCATATCCCAACCACAGCTATGTCAAAGTTTATTACATCATCACGTGATGTGGCAAAGTTCTTTTGCTTCAAAAGTCTTCCACAAGAGTGGACGTTGCACCATAAGGCATGTTGTGAACTTGTAAACTTCTAACTCAACGTTAAGAGATGCCGACTCGAATTACCTTTACAGATCCAATCTTAAGAGTTTAGGTTTTGGTTTGAGTTCTCAATTCTGAAGAAGTAGGCAGCTCCACTTAAAACCCACGTCAAAAAGTAACAGTGTCATGCGAACAATTACCCATTTTCTTAGAAATGTCACACTTACCTTCCTTCGTTAGTAAGTATTTGAGTTGCTACACTAATTGTGATGAGTCAGTACATACTAAAAACAAGACAAGTCTTGTGACTAGAATACTGGAATGCACAAGAAAAAATAAGAGGACCAAAACAGACGAGGATTTGTCACAACCAATCAGAGTCGTCCTTGGGGTTCCGCTCACTATGCTGCCCCAGCCAATAGAAATAGCCTATAGGATCTCCGACAGCCAATCGGGGGACTGTATTGTATAATAATATTTGACAATGCAGGAAATAAGAATTATAATTATCAATCTATTATCAATATTACGATTAGGATTTTTATGAGAATGGAGGCAGTTAAGTAAACAAATTCATAAGATTTATATTTAATAAAAGGGAACTCAGAATGATTTAGAATAATTTACTGTTAATTTGCTTACTAAAGTTTATTAAACCCTAAATGATTGTCTACAAAATTCTATAAAATTCCCCCCCAAAATAAAATTTTGAGATTATTTTGAAGACATAAAAACATAAAAATAAAAATAATAAATAAAAAATAATAAAAATGTCAGCAAATAACTAATATTATAAAAGATCAAATTTATGATACTAATTTAATTAGTCAAAATACAAAATATGTCAAACAGAAAATAAAGTACATTTTTGTAAGTGATTGTATTTATTGTTCAGAAAAGCATTTGCTCTTTACATAACGTATTTGAATTGATTCTTTTTTTTACAATAAATGTTATTTCACACTGTTGTAGTAAATTAATTTAGTAGTCTTTGTGGCATTTAAGGCACAGAAATGTCATGTGAAAACAGATAAAGTACATTCAAATAAATACTGCAATGGCCTCCATCAAAATCACAATAGCCTCAAGTCAGCTCAGGCACTGACTGCTCCACCTTTCCCTCAGCAAACATCTCATCTCATCCACTGTGGGAAACGTGGAATCTGACACCTTTGGGAGACATGGGGAGGGCCAGGAAACTGGGAGCAAAACGTAAACACCATCATTCCACCAAAGCCCTCGCTAGGTGAAAAAGTTACAAAATAACGTTCTTTCCCCTTTCTCGTGCAACAGTGTTTTGCAACAACAAAAAATCACTTTGTCATCTGTTTTACAGCATTTGAAAGGCACCAGACAGGTATGTGTGTGTGTGTGTGTGTGTCTACAACAGTAGTTCTCAAACTGGGGTCCACAAGTCATTGCTTGGGGTTCCACAAAATAATTTGCAATATATTATGTCTTATCATTTAAAAAGTACACAACTGCATATTACAAGTGACTCCTCTTTAGGCCACTCAATGCTTTGATGATTGTAAGGCATCATCAAATAAATTTGACATCCTTGCATTAATAGGCAAGTATGAGTGATCAATTCTGTGCACAGGCACATCCTCCATTATAAGAGGGTGTCCACACTTCTGCAAGCGCTATATCAGTTGTTTATATTGAAATACCCTCTTTAATTTTTTAGTTTCTAGTTTTGAAATGATCTGATTTTGAAATGAAAATATTTGGACTTTTTCCACTATATACACTTCCCAATCTTCCCTTGGAAATTCACAGTAAAATTTCCAGATCTTTTCCCATCTTAACAACCCAGGTAAGCGGTCCATGGACCCAAAAGGTTTGCGAACCCCTGGTCTACAGTATGTGTTGCACCCCAACATAGAAGAGCAGTAAGACAACCCACTGCAGTGCCGACACCGAAGTTCGACACGCTGCCCCTTTCTGGTATAGAGGGTCCATCTTCTCGCATCGCTCCCCCTCGAAGCCATTGTAACACTGGCACTGGAACCCGCCGGCAAAGCCCGCCGAGTCCCCTTGGACCGGTTGGGCGACCACCTCCAGCTTGCCGCCTGGTCCGACCCGCAAACTGTGCGTGGCGGGGTTTAGGTGCAAGTAAACGTCGGCGTCCGGGTCCCGGCGTAGGCAGCGGCCGTGGGAAGCGCACAGAGCCTGGCTGCATACCTCGGCTGCCGTGGAGACGTTGAGGAGGTATTTGCCCAGTGGACCCCGAAGATAAGCATCCAGCTCCGAGCAGGTCGTCTGGAAAAGAGCAAAGGCACGAAAGACAAGAGTTACGGTTTGCGGACAGGGGGCCCAATTTACGGACTGGGAAATAAATGTTGGCGTTGCAGAAAAATAAAATAAAGAAAAATAAATTTTCAAACAAGATCTTTTTCAGTGTTGTTTTTCTAGTGTCAGCTTCTTGGTAGTAATCCGCCTCTCTTGCTAACTTCAACTTGGGCCACCATTCTAGGCAGTACCTGAATTCTCTCACCAAAAGTCAGCTCGTAAATCATATACAGGGTGTATTGAGCTGGGCTTGTTTTATCCATTTCAACACGCAAACAGATTAAAGGACGATTAGTGTCGCTTCGTCATTCGTTTTATTCAATTCCTCTAACATTTTACGTGTCCTGCCAAGATTGAATGACATGGGTTTCACTCCTAAACAAAGAAGGAAAGCTAGGGCCATCAAAGACGTTCCGTGTTACCATGTGACTCTGGTTTTTGATGTGGCGCTCCGAGGAAGAAAAAGAAAGACATCTGACAAGAGCAGCTGTTTGAAAAGGATTACATCACATGCAAATGTTGCATTTATACAGTATAGTACGTGCGTCATGATTAGTGTGGTTTACTTTGTTGCTGGCGTAGGCTACGTCTCCCCACAGGATGATGCCAGCTGCACCCAAAGCCACGCTCTCCCCGATGGTGGACACCAAGTCCATCTGGAACACATGACCATGTACTCTGTAAATGGGTCAAACTCAAAACGGATAGTGAGCAATTCTTTAAACAGAGGTTTCAACTCCAAGTTGTTGTCCACTGGCAGAGAATTACACTTTGTGTATTTAAAACACTTAATGCTAGCTTAATGCTAATACGCAATACAAAATGCAATAGCCATCAACAGGGTGTTAGCGAGCTTTTCAAACACCTATCCGAACACAAATGCGCTGTATCAGCACAGGAAAGGACTGCGCTTGCTGATAAGCTATGATTCAGTGAAGTTGCTGCTGATCAAAGTGCCGTGAAATGCAATTTCAATTGGTACCAGAAAAAAACAGGAGAAAAGCCAGGTTTTGTTTGTCCAAAAGGTCACAGAGAAAAGGTCACACTGAGCCAAGTTGTTGCGATTTGATAGATTACCAGTATCCGGGCTGAGTGATTTAGTGACCAATCCAGGACATATATGCTCTTGCCCAAAGTCTACCAGGCTAGGCTCTAGTTCAGCCATCACTCTAGAGAAAATGGCTGGAAGGATGATCCAAGAAAGGTCTCTCACCTCTGTCAACTGCTCCAGAGAGTTCATGTATGTGGGTCGTGTGTACACAAAGACGGGACGCGCCAAGCCATCACCCGCCGACGCCAAACGCATACCCTCCTTCACGCGGTTCCTCACAAATTGGCGCCCGGAAGCAGAGGAGCGCAGCACCGTGCCCATGTAGACAGACGGGAAGAGCGCCGTGCTCTCGGTCCACAGCCAATTGAGCAGCTCATTGCGTGCCACCTCCACATCGGGGCAGCGACCCGTGTAGCTCTCCAGGGTCAGCCTGTAGTCGTGGTTGTAGCAGTCCGGGAACAGGTAGAAACCCCAAAGCTGGTTGGGTCTTAAGTGCTTGGCGAGCTTCAGAGTCTCAAGCATAAACTTCTTGGCGGACATTTCGAACTCCTGCATAGCCATTCTAGACACCTTCTCAGGTGGCCAGGTGGGGTTCTTCTGGAGCACCAGCTCACGGGAATGCCGGCGGTAAATGTCCTTAGCCTTCCAGTTGCGTATCCACAGAGGGCGCCATTCTTCCCAGTCAATAACCGCCAGGCCTTTGGCGTTGGGCTCGCGTATGTACTTCTTCACCCCCTCTGGCATTTTGTCCAGGTGCTGCGCCAGACTGGCGACCTGCGGCAGACCCCCATTGACGGGCGTTCCGTCCGGCTCAAAGTGGGGGTACAGGCCCAGGCGGTCATTGTAAAAGATGGTGAGGTTCTGCTTCACAAAACCTTCATTGGGAGAGGCCACGATCTGGAACTGGTCCAACTGGAAGGAGACCCGGTGCCGTGGAGAGCAGTCCTCTGTCGGGGCGTTCCACGCCAGCAGCAGGGGCTTCTGGGAGTACAGTGGCCATACTGTGGCTTTCAGTCCCAAGGCTCCGGTTTCATCCCACAGTAGAACAATCAGCAGCAGCAGAGCTTTGCAATCAGCCACCGTCCAGTGCATGTCTCCAGATGGGAACAGACAGAATTGACTGTCACTCTCTGCTCTGTAATTAGCAAGACAGCTCAATGAGGTTATTTTTAGCTTTCTTTTTCCATCTAGATTTTCATGAAATGTTTTCAATAACCTCCAAACACAGTTAAGCTGCATAGGATGAGGCCCTGTTTCATCAAATTGCTGTTAGAGAGGTTTATTGTTGAGCTTTTGGGCTTTTCCTAACAGTAAAGTCTTTCTAGCAGTGATAACACTGATTAAAGACTAATTCTAATCTGATGAGGCTTAATGTGTCACTAAACTAAAAATACTTGACTCTTATTTCTAGTGTCTTTACTTCTTATCGGTTTGTGCTTGTTTTGTTTGTAAGTTTTACCTATAAAAGGCAATGCAGATTTTACCATGTGTTTCACAAAAGAAAATCTACCTCTTACGGAACCTAAGTCAATTTGGAAATATTCCCAAATATATTACTAGAATACATATAGTGGAAACGAATGAATTGAATTTTTATTTATTGCAAGGGGGACGATGGGTTTTCTGTAAAATGGGGCATTTTTAACAATTGTAAGGATTCATTTCTAAATAGTTATCACAGGAACATGACATAACATTATAAAGCTGGTGTCATCGTCGCACTTTACGTGCTTTTACATATAAAGGCATCTTTTAGAAACTTCTTGACCTAGAAAAGACGTTCACTGACGTTTTTTTCTATTCTACTTGCATCGCCAGTTCATAAACAAAAATGTTATATTTCATAAATACAAAATCAAGTCATCATCAGTTGAGGGAGTTTACTTACCTTTCCCGACAGTGTGGACAAGCATTCCCCAACGACAAGTCACACCACCGTTTTAGGGTTTAAGTTCCCTCAAAGTATGAAAGAAGAAAAAGTGAGCATCGCTGTTGTTTCCTTTGTGTTAAGAAGCTGCAGAAGTGTTGCGCCGTCCAGCTTGCGAGACGGTTCAGATGGCCTCCCAGCGGGCTGAAGACACGAGTAGCAGCTGCCCCCTGCGAAGATACAACCACCACTGGAACATTCCATTCGGGTGAAACAAAAGGGGGCCGTACCGTAGCTTTCCGAAATCCGCGGATCCTGTCAAACCACCTCTTGTGTCCAAAAAAACGAGAATTCAAATTTGTGTGGTATTAGAGTGATTCTGCTTCGGAATCTGGCTCTATTCACCTAAAACAAGTCTCCCAAACACTCTGTGGGGTAGCGGTGGAATGGTATGCTCCGAAAAGTTTGTCACAGGCCATGTGAAGCAGATAGAGTAGAAATTCATGCAAGGTCACAGCCACTCTGTCTCTTTCCTAAAAATAAAAAGCAGGGACGCAAATGAGCACTTGCTCCGAGGTGGCTTTTAACTATAATCAGATAAATGTATGCCAATTTGGTTGAAACTTTACTCAAAATTCATTCATGCTTTTCTACCCATTAGTTTGGGGATAGGAACACGCATTAAATATGATTTCCAGTGATTATACAGTAATTTGGTTTAAAATAAATACCACACAAATGGTTGCAATTTGTTCCGATTTTACAGGAGATTTTCTTAGGGGAAATTGAATTGATTGTTTACAGCAGGAGTTTTGTGCTGAAGGGCCTTTTTTGAGTTAATAATAAATGGACCGGTGGGCCAGGTCATTTGTAGATGAGGTCGAATAATTTTTTAAAAAGCATAAGATGTAATTGCTGCGGTGGAATCCACGCATCTCAAAAGGTTTACTTTTCAGGAAAGAAACAACATTTTGCATTAATTACCAAGCACCCCATTGTTAAATTTAAATAAAAAAAAATGTCAAGAGTCAATTTAACTGAAAAAAATGAGTGCAATACTGCCATCTACCAGAGTGGCTGTGCAATAACATTTGATTATGTTATTGATCCCAAGTTAAGATGTTCAATAGGCTTGAATGTACGACACAGCTTCAACAAAACTTCGTCGTCTTACTACGAACAGCGTACATGCGAGATGTGAACAGTCATACTCTTGATTGCTACTGCGCCGCACGCTCGGGCAAGCGCCTCCGAGCCGACTACAATTAGTGGCGGAAGGAGCATTCAGAGGGCCTCACTTAAATCTAAGACGTTGAGGTAAGAGAGTTTGGACGAGCGACCAACAAGAAGCACACAAAGGAAAAGTGGAATTAAAAACACCGGTTTCCGTGCAAAAACACGACGAAGGTACGGTCAATAAATGAGAAAATAGGATTCTGAATGGCTCCTTTTTTTAGATTTCCTTTCAGTGGTTTGTTGCTCTATAATTAGTTGGGGTTTATTTCCCATTTAAATGACTTTTTTTTTCTTCCAAGCTTGCAACTTAAGTGGTGGCTGTTCTGCCACCTCTCCATTGAGACAGCGGGCATGTGTTTTGCACATGGCCACCATGCCTAGAGGCAGGCGACGACAGCCCCTGGCAGGACACCAGCAAATGCTGAAGATAACAGAGGCTGTGTTTACTGTACTGGAATTGTGTCGAAAAGGTGGGGAGGAAACTTGTCCACTCAAGCACACCTAATGTTAACTTTTCCAGTGCGACATGGCAAAATTTGGTCATTTAATGTTGCTTTGAGGAGAAGAAAAACAATGACTCATTAATCAGAGTTGAAATGTCATATCATTGATTTATTCGTGACATTTTTGTATCTCAAAAATGATCACTTTTCAGGCAAAGTTGCCCGACAGGACTTTTCCAGAGCGTACATGAGGTGGAAGTGAGACGTTTTCCGCCGTTTGTTTCCCAAGCCAGTGCTGACTCACCAAAGTGTCATCGAGGTCCCTCCCACCGAGAGCTTTACGAAAGAATCCGTATGAATTGAAGAAGGCTGGGAAAGGGAACAAAGCCATGCTTGCTTGTTTCCCCTCAGGGGGGCTCCGCCTCCTCTTTTGACCTTGGCTTCCTGAACGTGACATCAGCAAAAGGCAGGAAGTCCAAACAATGGCAGGGAAACGGTGAGCACACCCTGCCACCTTCACTTTGGGGGCCACGCCACTCTTTGATTGCGATGGAATGTATTTGGGCGAGGGGTCCATGAACTGAAGGAAATCGGCCGGGCCCACCCCAAGCCGTCCCCCCATGTATATATTTCTTAAGTCTGAGGTCTGGGAATGGGTTTGATTATCTTGTCATATGGGTGTGTTGAGAATGTTTTTATTTTATCTTTTTAAGAGTTCTCAAGACACGACTGTGCAAATATACTTATCGAGCTAAAATAGGAAGGAATCTGATATCACGCCCTTTATAGTTCCGTTATTCTCAGCGCTTTAGATTAAAGCAAAACATTTTCAGTGATCCTCAGGATGTTCCTGTGCACAAAGAAAGCAGGAAGAGGACAGAGCCTTGGAAGGGAAGTAGAGTGAAGCAAAAGTTCCTCAATGGAAATATTATAGCAGTCTCATCCTGCCCATGGCCAGAATTGTGGCCTGACACTCAATGTGATCATTATCTTGATGGACAAAAGGTCCCGATAAGGACAAAGGTCGCAGTTTAGATACATTTGTGAGAAAGTGGTAATGTATTTTATATCCTGTATTACAGTCAAGCCACCTTTTTTCAGTTTCTCACTGAGCACGTGTCAGCCGCAGTAGCCGTTCCTCTTGTAACTCTGTCACACATGAGCTCCAAGAACCCATATTAAATGCAATAAAGCCGGGTGGCCCCAAAAGAAGAGGAGTTTATCTTTCCCGATTGCTCACTGAGCTCCCAGCATGACATCAAAAGAGACTCGGAGAGGAAGCGCATGAAAATGAGTGACCTCTAGCACCGGAACACACCCAACCACATTCCACACAATTACAGACAGCACGGCAAGCCTGGAAAAGAACAGCAGGTCATTTACTGCTCACGAAAGAGGCCTGGAAATATGTTTACATTGCCATTAAGCCTTGGTGCCCTGCCAAAGCGGTGACGGCCATGCCGCAAATTGTCATGATTGTAGTCTTAGTCCGTTAGCTGGGCCCTAGAATTACATGACAAGCACAATAGCCAGAGGATTGTTGTGAAGCAAAAGCAGCAACTAGCTCAATTCAGGAGTTTGCTGAAATGATGCCATCTAGTGGTAAAACATAAACTACAAGAATGTGAACATACTCGTAGCTAAATGCTAAAAACGCAGCATTTAAAAGTTGGTCAGTAAATTACAGTTTCATCAATCTGATAGATAGATAAATAAATAAGTAAATAAATAAATAAATAGATAAATAAATAAATAAACAAAAAAATAAATAAACAAATAAATAAAGGGCTGTTAGCGACACAATCTCTGTCCCAACACAAGAAGTTCACCTCAGTAAACTATTTATTCAAGTATTTCCAACTAATGCATCAGAATTATTTACAGTGCATCATTTTCACTAGTGCAGGTCTGAGTTCACGTGACTGAACAAGGCCCACAAATGGAATTTTTATTTTGCTAAAACACCACCGCCACCCTGCCGCATATTTACACATTCATTCATTTAAAGATGAGTTCACACACATACACAAACACACTTGCTACATGTGTACGGCTTACTCAAGGCAGATACTAACTGCCATTTTGTATAAGCAACTATGAAGCCACACTGAAAAGAAGGAAAAAAAATAGCTGCATTATTTCAAAGAGAAAGTTGTAATAGGACAAGTCATCAATAGGATACGACAAATGCCAATTCCAATACATGTTATAACAAAATTCAGGTAACCGAGTAATCAACCAATTAATAAAAAAAATATATATATATATATATACAGTGAATAAAATAACTTTTTTGGGTCCCTTAAGATATTAATTAATGGCAGAACATTTGAAAGTTTTACTGTGTCTTTATAAGACACAGCAGAAAGAACGCAAGTCAAAGCAAAAAAATGCATCTCGAAAAAAATATATATATTACAAATTATGACTTGACAACTCTCATAATTTTCATTTTTCTATTTCTCTTTTCAGTGTGGCCTGAACACCCCTTAGTATTTTTTTTTGCACAAATAACACCTCAAAGGAGAAATACAGCATAGTATGATGTTTTGTTTTTAAAGGAGACATAATGTACTTTTTTCCTGTCTTACTAACAGATCTGAAAAATGACTTTTTTTAACTCTGAAATTAGCCTGTTTTGAGAGAGCTGTCCCATTGCTCACCCCAACCTCACTTTTATATACAAGCCAATAAAAAGTCAATTTTCCACAATATGTCCCCTTTAAAGTCTTCTTGTATACTGTATCAGCTAGTCAGTGAACACATGACAGACATCGGTACTACCTGCGTGTGAATGACAAAACATGGATGTCACTTGGTAATGGACGTTTTCTTTCTCCGGACCACAGTTCATATTTGGACTGACAGACTTGGTCGGGTCTGACCTCTTTAAGGAAGAGTTCATGGTATGACAAAACAACCTTCACACCTCACAGAGGATGATGGGGAAGTCTACGTGAATACAGGGATGCTGCAGTTTCACAATTCCCTAAAAAAAAAAAGAAAAAAGAAAAAAAGAAATAACATCACAATAGACTTCATTTAATTCGGCAGCATTTCAGTTGAGGTTTAGCATTCGGGCACAATTTCCAACACAAATAACATTTTGTAGTTTAGTGTTCAATAACACTTTTCTTCCCAACACTTTGAGCTCACCTGTGGGATCAAATTCTTCTGAATTCTCTTCAACTTGGATTTTTTCCGGCCGTTTTTTGTCACCACCGTCTCCTCGTAGAATTCGTGGGCAAGGTCGCCATCCTCGTCGTAGTATAGCGAGCTGCCAACACAACAGTAACTTTAAACACGCAACCTGCAACTCAAAGTTTAATCATTGTACAACTTTGGAGGTTCCAACATAACCAAAAATAATTTAATCATCTGTGTTTACCTCCTCCTTGTAAAAACAAAAGGTGTTGCATTTCTGGAACATTTAAGGCGGGCCACCGACTGCTCGCTGCCATTAACGGCAGAGTCCCCTCCCGACCCGCTACTGGAAAAAGGCCAGGCGCCTTTGGCTTTGGATCCGCTTCCTCCCATTCTCATCACACGTAAGGCATCATTAGGTCTTCAGTTGAAGCGCTACTCTGGTTCTTGAACCAGCCTGGCAATTCCTTAATGAAGCCGGGAGCTGAGTAAGTAACGAGACAATACAAATCACACTTCATTCTTGTGGCCACAATTAAACAACTCACCATATTAAGTTGAGTGAACTGATCGGTCGGCCGAATTTGAGCATTTTAGCATCTGAACAAAAACAGCAGGGATCTAGTTGTCGGATGTTTTGAAAAGATTTGAGAAGTCTGATATGTGTTTATCTTGCATATTGTGCACATTATGATGAATGCCAGAGCACTTTAACAAAATAGTGCTGTTTGCCAGAATAGTAACTAACACCAGTTCTCAAATTGCTTCACTGGCTTCCTGTTAGTGAAAGGCTAGAGTTGCAAAATCTTGGTTGACAACGCAAGTATTAATACATCCTGGATTTATATGCTCCATGTGAAGCATCTGGTGCTCTCAAGTAATCAGAGACAAGTTTATTGAAACCAATAAGCATATTGAATGTATACCTCGCTGGCAATTAACACTGAACATAGCTAGTTTAGTAGAAAATTATCATTTTAAAAATAAAGACAACTTATAGAGCTCTTGCATTGAATTCACTGAAATGCCCAATGAGTACATGGTGGTTCCTGGATGCTTATTTAAAAGATAACAATAAAACAAAAACTCGAAACAGCTATCAAATAACAAGCAGTTACAAATAAAATCGTTTAATGTTAAGTCATAAGTTAGCTTTAGTGCGGGGGATGCTAACCAACTGGGCCATAACAAACTGATCTGACGTCATAATTATTAGCCTTACTTTCATGGGATAGTATTGATCACTCCACGTGTTTCGTACACAAAACATACATGTTACAATGACGACAGAAAATCTATTTGGAGCACATAGTCGGTTAGGAAGGTGGCTAACCGACCACTAGCTACAGCTAAGTGAACCATGCTAGCCCTTTAGCCTCCTCTGACGCAGCTTAGCAACGAGAGGTAAAACGTAAACGACACCTGTTATTTAAATAGAATGTTTTACTCTCTTTAACGCTATTACCGGGCAAACCGCGGCTCCGAACCGTGTTACCGTTTCACAACCTACCTTCTACACCTTTTCATCTCCATGATGTAAACGCTCGTTGCTAGAGGCGGTTGCAGTGTAGGGATCAAGATAACACACCCCTTAAAGGCTCAATCTTGTATGTATAGGCTTGAAATAAAACTTGTTGTGAGAAGTTTAATAAAAATAAAAAATAAAACACCAAACATCCTGATAGAAATTTATTTAAATTGGTGCGCATTTGTCACATTTAAAAGGATGTGATAGTCACTTGAATGTCGACTTTAGGCACCAGTTAATCAACAGTCCTGCTATTGTTCTCTAATAGACTTTATATTAAATATATGTAATATCTCGATCTTAAAACTTTACATTTTTCTATAGTGACAATCTTCACTTGATTGGTACCAAGTGAACTTTTTTGGCAAGAGAGGCAGGTTACTACCTGAACTGATTTTTCTAGTTGACATTTGTTGAGAAAAACCATGAACAACCTGTACCTATCAATTTGCAGGGATAGCTTCATTTCTTTCACCAAAGGTCTGGCGGAATAAGATTTGGCTCATGTGTTATCTTGAGTAGAAGCACTACAGATAGTCAAGTACAACAACAAAAATATGGATTCTCTTTTTTTCGGCAGGCCGCATTGTAGTCATAGCTTCTTTCGGAGGGCCATTATGACTGTCAACCCAAATAAAAGTATGAGCACCTCATATGAGCTACAAAGCAAACGGACAAATAACTCCTTTTCAAATCAGACAAGTAAAAACTGGTGAAATATTAAAAAAAAAAAAAAGAGAAGAAGAAGATACTATTGAAAGTGAAGCCAATTTGCAATTCTAGTCATGACACCCAATTTGTCTTGGCGGGCCACATAAAATGATGAGGCGGGCCGGTCCGTATCCTGGCCCACGCCCGGGGGTTCGACGCGGGTGCTCGAACGGTTGTTGCCTCTTGATGACGTCGCCAACGCGCTTCGCTCTCCACAGCGTTTGACAAATTCGGACGCGTAAGGGAGCAATGGGGAAGACATCTGTTGCGCGTGTTGTGTATTGTTTGTCACCCTCTTGTGGTGGGCGTCCAGCCAGAACATGTTTGGCTCTTTGTGTCGCAGAAGTAAGTCCGCTTTTATACGCCAACAGCCGGTCGCCACTGCGCCGCAGCCCGGGCCCGCAAAGCACCTTGTCCGCCTTGGAAGGGCCCGCTAGCGAGATAGTGTCGGCCTTGGCTGTCGTGTCCAAGCAGAACTCGTCTCCCGGTAGCAGAACCGATCCCACTTTGGCTTTTAATCGAGACAACATTGTGGCTGGCGTTCGGGCTCACGTGTGCAGCGAACGCACTGCTTGCTTTTCTGTTTGTGTTGACGCGCCGAACCAGCTCGCAGCGACACCTCGCGGACGGGAGGAACAACCCCGCAGTCACGTCCCTGTGACGCAGAGCACTTATGAGTGAGTCATAGGTGTCATAGGCTATGACGCCACCAGCTTGCAGCAGTAAATAAATAAATGAATGACTGAACGAATAAATAAATAAATAAAAATAAAATATTGCCAACGAGAACTTCAACACACTCAAGGTCGGAATTTGTTTTGTGTGACAGCTCGTTCCTTTTCTGTCGGTCTTTTGTGCTCTCCCACAATAATGTACCGACCCCCTGTCCCATCTTGAGTCTTTGTACAATCCCAACAGCTTTCAAATGTCATTTCTGCTAAATGTGACGCTTGAGGTAGCCAAACTTCCATTCAGTCCCATATTTTCCCCTCCGTCAACTCGCCCGCCACTTTGGCTGCTTCACTGCGTGTTTTGCATAGTAGACCATTGTCACTCCAAAAAGAGAAAATCCCACCCAGCTTCACCGTTCTTTTATTTGCACACACTCCGACAACCATTCCATCTTAAAAGAACCGCACCATCTCTTATTTACGGTACTTTGGCTTGACGAGTGGATGCGTCGCTGCTCGTTTTCACATTTTCAGGCACTGTCAATGCTATGATTGGCTATGTAGCGTAAGTGAATCATATAACATTGGCTGGCGCACGAGCGAAAAAGAAAAAAAAAAAAGAAGGAAAAAAAAAAGGGACGGATTACCTGATGCACGCATAGGTAACATGATCAATGTTAAATCAAGGTTGTTGGACGGACCGGACGGTGTTGGCAAAAGGTAATGATGTTGAGTCTTCGTGTTCATCATGGATCAAAATAAAAGACCAAAGAAGGCATCAGGTGCCCAATTTGTGCGCCCGTGCGGTGTAACAGTGTAATCATATCTTCCATATCTGAAGGTGGCAGCAGCAGGTAGCGATTTGCCTCGTGCTTCTGCAAGAGAGAAAATTGGCGACGCATGGACGCATGCGAGATTTTTTCCAATGAAAAGGTGTGCCGTGAATGAAAAAAGGTTGGGAAACACTGACCTCACCACTGCATTGATTGACATGTCATTTTATAAGCTGTGATGAATTGCATTTTGGAAACTTTGCAGCGCGCTATTTTGCGTATGTTCACGGATGCAAATGAAATGTGCGTCATGGTTCTTCTAATTGCGTAACCCATGCAATCTAACGCGGTGATCCCCAACCTTTGGGAGAGAATCGCCAATTTGTTTTATATTTTTCAAAATACTTACTCATTTTTGCTAGCTTTGCGGGCTCGACTGGGGAAACATGTCACGTGACCGGGACGAGCGTCTTGACCTGAATTGATCGTCGATTAAAACATTTTTTTTTCTGTGTAGCTTGGCGGCCCGGTACAAAGTGACCCACGGACTGGTACCGGTCCGCGGCCCGGTGGTTGGGGACCGCTGGTATAGAGGACATGACAGGACTGGAATGTCTACTTTCAATGAACACAAAACAATACATGTGTATCCCAATACTTGACTTTCAAGGGGATACGTATTCTGGTATTTTTACCTAAAGTTTATGAAAACAATCATAAATGATATGTATTCTGGCATTTTCACATTACATGTTTAGGAAAACAAATCATGTATACACCTAAAATAATTTTAATATGCTGGATGGCAAAATAGTTTTCTAATTTTGGCGCCTCCTTATCGATACAAAAAAATGACATTGAATGGCTCATTAGGTAGTAGACAAGAACATCTGCCAGTCCTCCGTGGTCTCAACTCACTCTCTCAGGCACATCAGACTCTCCAGGTGTCAGGCACTGCTTCTCGCATCTTCTCACACGCACATTCGCGTCAGCGTTCTCTCTTGCACGCTCTCATCGTCTCGCGCCCCTTTCACACTCTCGTTCACCAAAGAGGTGTTTTTTAGTTTTCATTCGTTCACGGGAGCTTCACGAGCATCGGCGACTGGCTGTCAAAGCCACGGTCTAGCCAAAGAAGTGCTACGCTTCAGGTCTCCCTGTCACGTAGGAGTGTGTTCAGCCAGGGGTGGAGCCGCGCAAGGCTTCCTGCATCTTGGCTCGAGCCACTTTGTAGCGCTCCACGATCTGCTTAACATGCTCTTCTTCCTCGCGTTGGAGGATGAGCAGGAAGTTCTTCAATTCCGGCGTGGAGAAGGCATCCCACTGCAAACAAAGGACAGGGAAGACGGGATTAGCTGTAGCAGATTTGCATCAATTAACAACTTGAAAAAACTTGGATTCTAGCGAACAACAAACACTTACATTGACTTCTCCAGTCTCGTTCTCCTTCAGAACAAAGCTGAGCATTTTCTCATTGGGCCCAGCGCACAGTCGCAGAGATAGGGGGCGCTCATTGTCGGACAGTTTACGTATGTACACTGCAGGCGAAGACACAAGCTTAATTTAGGAACAAATTCCAAAGTGCGATTAAAAAATGATTTGCGCGATACCTTGGTCGTGGCGCTCGCTGCGTTCAAACAAAGCAAACTTTCCGGGGTTGTCGACAACGGTGAACTTTTTCAGCAGGGCTTCGATGACCTCGCGCGCCGACGTGCGGGAGCTGATATGCAAGTGCTTGGACGCGTCCTTGGGCAAGTAGAACGAGGTGCGCCGCTTCACACCGCTGCCCTTCCTGGAACTTGCGTTCTGCCCGCCGCCGCCTTTCTTCGGTTGCATGACGGACACAGGCCTCGCCAGCTTGAACTGAACTTTAATGAAGCCAGTATAGGAACCATCCTTGTTCTGTGCACAAGGACAAATTTCTTAAACTGTTGCACGAATTTGAAATCCTGGCATTTGACCAGGGGTGTGTAGAATTTTGATATCCATTGTTCACTTAATACTCACCATATTCATGAACAGATTGCTATTGATCTGAGTGTTGTACTCCTTGATCTGCTTCTGAGTATCAGCAGTGGTCAATACCTGCTTGCCACATTCAGTTGGTTCATCCTGTAAGGATACAGGAGAAGGGTGGGGTGAGTGTTTACACAGACTCAAACATAACAGCTTAGTGCCTCCCATCCGGTCAAGCGTTAAGAATCAGCACGTCAACACTCCAAAAAAAAAAGAGAGAAAAAGACACGCATGTATGTTGAGTCATTTACTTTTCAGATTATAAATCACACTTTTGTTCATGGTTTGGTTTGTCCTGCGCTTTATGTAGGTTAAAATTAGAGCTCAGACTGGCACCTGAAATCCCTGTTCCTAATTATGTGGATTTTCTTTTGGCAGTTGACAAATCCTTTTTTCGGTCAGTTTAAAAATACAGACTTTGCATGGGGGCTATTTTTTTATAATTACATCAACAGTGGGATAAACGAGAACATGGTAATTATTCTTTCCTAATGATTTGATTATTTTCTTGCAATTTTCAAACATTTCAATACATGACCAAACTAAACACAACAGAATGACTCAATTTGAATGTTATTGGTCCAAGAGAGAATAATGCAAAGTTGTGTTTATAGCTCAAATTGTAGAGTCAAGGCTTGAAAGGGCTCTTTTGTGTGTTTGGCAAGCAATGGTTGCATCAGACCCACTTCCTGCCAACGCAGGCAAAAGTGACGCTAGCCAATCTTGTTCCGCGCCTGCGCCTTTGCCGCTGTGGGAGGGCTAATGGGAGGACGACGGGAAGGGTGGCTGTGGGCTGCTGTAGGTTAGGCCTGTACAACTTGCAGCTGTTTGCAATGATAGTGAACAAAAGCTCAGCCCCGTGCATTCCTTCAGCAAGTGGTCATGTAAAAATAGCCCCCGCCTGTGGGAGCTACAATACCCTCCCTTGTGTAGCAGACATCCTGTGAGGTCAGCTGACTAGTCGGCCAGTCACGTTCCAGTCATTACAGCTCTGGCGCTATCATGAGCACGGAATAGGCTTTTTCCTGTTTGCACAAGCCAATTGGCATTTCCTGCATGAGAATGCAACGAAGCAGCACATTTTATTTTCATATAAGCCACTGTCGGAGTTAATGTGGTTGTGTAGAGATCTACACTGGGGGGCTTTGAAGTATAAGATCAATTTTATAACTCCTTATGGCCGATTGTAGGGACGATGTGTTTAAGTGATGCTTTAAACCGGTCAATAAATCAGTAAGTCCCATCTGCAGCTTTCCATTAACACTGACCACAGTAAAACCAAACCAATAAAGTGATGGTGTGTGATGGGTGTGTGGACTACTACAACGTAAAATTTCACAACATCCAATGAATCATCAATGATGCGAAAATGCAAAAAAATATCATCTAAGTCAGTGAATGGTGGGTGTATACTTGGAAATATGAGAGCTCATGCGTCACCAAACATGGACTTCTAGTGAAGTGGGTGTTAAAATGGCTTCTATTGGCATTTGGTTTATTATGTACAGCGTTACAAATGTACTTAATACCACATTATTGGTATTACACAATAAATTGCTATCAGAGTGTTGCGGAAGCACCACCACCAGAAAATAATTTCTAACACTAATGCTCTAAAAAAATTGCTTATTTTATGGTTGTTTATTATGATGGCACAAAGCACAAACCGGCCAGGTCGGTCTGTGCTTGGAAAGCCTTTAATGCTGTCCAAAAGCAAAGGACTTTGCTTACGTGTTCAATACATCATCATAAATATCATAGACATGACAGTCAACGGAGGAAGGGATTGTGTCTGTATCAGCTCATGGATAGTTTTTCCCAAACTGGGACTAAACACAGCATCATTGATTGATTACCACCAAAAAAGTTGAACGAAAACAACACCATATTGAGTCGAATAATTATGTTTAACTCTGAAACGCAACAAAGTCAAAACATCAAGCGTTAACGTGTAACTGACAGCCCGGTTAAAAACGCATTAAGGGACAAATAGGAATTGTGAGCATCAAGAAAGAGGAAGCGAAGTGAAACTTCCCCATTTAATTGTCCAGTTTGTTTATTCCCGATTTTATTCATTCTGTCGTTATTTTTTAGCTTGGGGGGGGGTCTCACCTTCTTGACATGAGAGTTCGCTTTGCGGCCTTTGGGGAAGAAGGACGTGCGGGCGGTGAAATACTGCTCAAACTCTGTGTCGGAGTCGGCAGCTTCGTCGCTGCAGTATCCGCTGCTGGTGGAGCTGCCCCACGTCTTCTCGAAGGAAGGCGACTTGTCCGAGCTACTAGCCGTGCTTGACATGGTGATGATGGGGCGAGAATCGCTAAGCTACTTACGATTAATGATAAATTCCAACTGAGTAATTAGTCTTGAAGCTAAGATCTTCTTGAAGTCTGTATTAACTTCAATGGCAAGCCAATATAAGGAGACGATCTACCTCAAAACAACTTGATAGACGCGTTATAATCAAAGAATAACAGTTAACTTATTTCTCTAGTAAAGTCTTCTAACGGCCTCGTCTACCCTCTCCAAAAGTGTGACTGTGTGAAACAGGATGCACTTGGGTGGAGACCCCGCCCGGCCCGTAGCCACGCCCATTTGGCCGTTGGCTTTGGAAAATACACAAAACCAGCGCAGCACTTTCTGATTGGACGAGTGACATCCGGAAGTGACAACAGATACAGACACGCTTCCTAATTGGACGAGCGATGCCGAAGGGAGGGGGTGACGCTGGGTATTCTACGCATGCGCAGTGACAACCGTCGACCGTCTCGTGCTCCTATGTCGTCAAATGGGCGTCATTTAGTACAGTTAAATGTTCAACAATTTCATTGCAATTCTGATCACTCATGTTTGAAAACCATTTCTGAAGTTTAAATTCAAACCCAAACAAACACATACTTCGCTGCATGCCAGAGAATGATGCACCTGTCTTCGCGGTGTGGAATGAGAGTGTGTTGGGTGATGCTGCTACAATAGGATAAATAACTAGAATTTGCAATTCCTGAAGGAATTGCGTGTGAAGGTGAAGAAGTTGAATAAATATTGAAGGAATGCTGCAGAATGATGTTGAAACGAGTTGAATCGGTTGAAAAATGTGGAAATGAGAAGGGAAAAAGGAAATGGGTGTGAATTTCAAAATAAAAGATGTGAAGTTTTTGGTAAGTGGGAAGTTGTTGAATAGGTAGAGAAAAGATGAACAGTTGAAAGTTGGAATGGGTTGAATCGGTTGAAAAATGTAGAAATTAGAAGGGAAAAAGGAATTGGGCGTGAATTTCAAAATAAAAGATGTGAAGTTTTTGGTAAGTGGGAAGTTGTGGAATAGGTAGAAAAATGATGAACAGTTGAAAGTTGGAATGGGTTGAATCGGTTGAAAAATGTAGAAATGAGAAGGGAAAAAGGAATTGAGTGTGAATTTCAAAATAAAAGAAGTGAAGTTTTTGGTAAGTGGGAAGTTGTTGAATAGGTAGAGAAAAGATGAACAGTTGAAAGTTGGAATGGGTTGAATCGGTTGAAAAATGTAGAAATTAGAAGGGAAAAAGGAATTGGGCGTGAATTTCAAAATAAAAGATGTGAAGTTTTTGGTAAGTGGGAAGTTGTGGAATAGGTAGAAAAATGATGAACAGTTGAAAGTTGGAATGGGTTGAATCGGTTGAAAAATGTAGAAATTAGAGTAGAAAAAGGAAATTTTAGGGAATTTTGGTTGAATTTCAAAATAAAAGATGTGAAGTTTTTGGTAAGTGGGAAGTTGTGGAATAGGTAGAGAAAAGATGAACAGTGGAAAGTTGGAATGGGTTGAATCGGTTGAAAAATGTAGAAATGAGAAAGGAAAAGGGAAAAAGGAATTGGGTGTGAATTTCAAAATAAAAGATGAAAACGTGAAAATGTTGAATTTGGCAAGTTTGGGAATGTCCCCAATGTGATTTGAATGTGTTGAATGAGGTGAATTTCAAACTGGAACAACGTAAATGTGAAATGTTGAATCTGCCATTAAGAATGAATGGGGCAAAAATCGCCATAAATTTATGAATTATGCGAAAACGGAAAATTTTTGGAATGAGAAAAATGTGAGCACACTTGCCATGAATATTTGGAATAAGTGAAAAGTGGAATGGAGTGAATCGGTTGAAGTATGTGGAAGTAGTTAAGCACCAAAAAAGTGGGCAGAATAAGTAGAATAATAATAAAGGACAGGAATAACAATAGTGTGAAGGTCTTCACCTTCACACTAATAATAATCTACTTGCAACCGATGTGAAACTGGCTGAACTGGTGATTCCACTTTCAAGTTATGCGGGATAGTTCGAATCTATGACAATGGTTTTCATTCAGTCCTGGCTTCCTCTCTCTATGCATAGATTTGTGATTAGCAAATCACAGTCTCTAACTGCATCTTTTACATCAATGGTGCCATGTAGGAAGTGTACTGAGGTACATTAGTATTACATTTAGGAAAACTGTTGTTATTTATATTATTTTTTCAAATAACAATTTCTCTGAAGTTTTACTTGTCACAAGCCTGATACAGCACGTCAATGAGGATGAGAATATTTATCTATTGAGAAAAATTTACACAAGGTGTTACTTCACTGTTTCTCAACAGTAGCGCATTTCCTTTACTTCCCTTTGCAACGACATTAGCCAGGTCTTTTACTGCTTTATATTTGCACATACGATCATTTGGAGGATGCTAGAGAAATGTGACAACTACGATAAGAGTGAAGTGGAAACTCCATGCTTTGCAATACAAGTTTGAAAAGGGTTTCTTACCACATTGGTGTCTGTTTCGATTGTGTGCTCCACAACCAAAGTGTAATCAGTGGAAGAACCTCGATCCCAGCTGCAGTCTAAGCGGATCAGGGGACGACAGCGGTAGTGGCACGTGAACTTGCAATCTGGAGGAACGGAAAGTTACACACACTTAATTCACAATTTATTGCATTGCTCTGTCACGTTAAAATAAAATCCTCTAGCGGCCATGAGGGTCGTTGCAGTGGAGTAGAACCTGTTGAGGGTTGGTTCTAGTAATTTGATGACCAGTGCTCTACTAGAAAATATGACTACAAATATGGATAAAAATCCCTGATACTATTCATATTTTTTAAGTTGAATAAAAAAAATATTTTGGTCATTACTATTTACAATATTTAATGTAAAAAAGAACACAAACTCACAGATTTTTATGCAGCTCTTTATGTGCATGTTGCTGTTTTTGTTTTGTTTTCCGTAATATGGTGGTCATACTGATAATTGTGGCAATTTTGGTCATGGTAATCCAGAAACGAAATGTTTCATCTCTAACACAATACAATATGAAGAGCTTTTAAGCTCATATGACGTAGAATACTTTCAGTAAGATGATAGTTTGCCATTGTTCTCTTCAGGCCTGCTGTTAAGCATTAGCGTCGTTTCACAAGAACTGTACAGGCCGATGATTGCACACGCTACCTAGAAAACCACCATCTTATCTTTGTGTGGGCTTCTGCTGAAGAACAGGAAGTTCAAGACTTTGTTTCATTTTGAAGATAGAGTCCCATGCATGAGAAACATACAATGTCAGTGGGTTTGACATTTCCAAAAATGATTAATTAAGCAAGTAAACTTCATATTGTCATTTTATTTCATTATCATGCATCTTCTCTTCGCACAAACACATAATGGTGGACTCACTGGCACAGCGCAAGCTCTGCTTGTAGAGGCCCCAGATGAAGTCCCCGCACAGGTCGCACCATGTGGGCTGAGAGTGGCTACAGGGTTGGAAGTCATGGCCCTCCCCGGTCTCTTCCGTCAGGTGCTGGTCCAGCTCGCAGCTGCTCAGGACCCGGATGATGCCCACCCGACTAAGCAGATCCGGCACCTTTCCCGGGCTGATCCTCAAGGCGTTGGCTCGCTCCAAACGCGGTGGGGAGCAGGGTGAGCATGCTCCGGTCAGCTGGATCTGCTCCCCGCCAGACCTCAGGTCACGCAGCTCAATCAACTCCCCCATGGACATTGTGTCACTCCTGACCTCTACACCTCCAATGTCACTAAGAGACAGAAAAACACACTTTCAAACACTGAAAGCAGACATCTTTATTTGACTTTGATATTTTTTAATTCTCATTACAGATTAATTTCAATAATATTGGGGAGGGGGGGGTTCAATGCACCTTCAGTCCTCGTTAGGATAAACAGTTCAGATGATAGATGGATGGATTAATGGATTTTTGTGTTTTATGAGATTCTAGGAAATTTTGTGTTATATGAATATCACTAGTGGTACGCCGGCTCCCTCTCATGGTATGTGAAATACTCACTGAATAGTTCAGTTGTATTTCACTTTTTTTTTAAACGTCTCCTTTTTTATTTTTATATAGTTAACTGTGCAGTGTTAATTTTGAAACCATGCAAAACGTTAAAGTAGTTTATAAATACATACATACAAACAAGTTCAGTAAAATGTGCCTTTGCTGGATTAATGTTGGAAACAGCTGATGCATTCGTGTGTTAACAGAATTTTCAAGTTCTGGCTAATAAAAGACCCCCATTGCTGATTGTCTTTTTATATATATATATATATATATATATATATATATATATATATATATATATATATATATATATATATATATATATATATATATATATATATATATATATATATATATATATATATATATATATTAATTCTATGTACAAGTATGAGCTAAAAATTTGTGTTTTACGCTTTGAAAATAATGTTTCGTGCAGGGCACGAAGTGCACAAAAATAACTTCGATAAGTCGTGATGTCAGCAGACTGCAAAAAGTACCTCACCGCAACTAAGCTCATAAATAAATAGCTGCCTTTTAACCAAACTATTATGCTGACCCATTTCGTTGTCACACTCTTTTCAAAACGTATTATTGGACGTTTAATCGCGGAGTCTGACTCACCCAATAAAGTCCGAAAGATAAGCGCTTTGTTTGAAGAACATCTTCCATTCGAAGAAGAAAACTTTCCGCGGCAGACATCTCCACCGGACCGGGCCGGGGCCTCTTGTCTCGGCGTCCCGTCTGAAAGAACCACGCCGTCAACCTCGGTTGTTACTCCTGGCTCGAACCGATGCCATCACGGAGGAAGGCATTCCGTTACAAACATCTGCCGGGGTTAGGTCGACTAGACAGGCTTGAAGTTTGAGGAGGGGGGGAGGAGGAGAGGAAGACGAGGAGGAAGCATCAGCAGATGCGTTACAGTAACATCCGGGATGTTTTCAAGGAGGGCTGGGGGCGTGAATAAGCCCACCCACCTACAACATCCTTGATAATGTGCAAAGCCCCCACGTATTTGCACAAAATTGACCTTTGCCTTTATTCACCTCCATAATAGTATAATTTGGAACCTACCAACACTGACATGCTGACGTTACCCCCGAAAATGCATCATTTGAGATCCTACATTGGATCGAGTTACATTGTGCAAGTGTACCTTATGGTGTGACTAATTGGACTTTCATATTTCTTATGAGAGAAACGAAGAGGTTTATTAAACCAAATGGAGTTGATGAAATCACTTTTAAAGGACAAGTCCCAGGTCGAATTTTTTTTCCAAGTCCTGGTTGGCCTGGTTCTATACTCTCTTTTTTATTTTGTCAGTTCATATTGTTGATCTCTTTGTTGTTGCAGTTCAGGTCATCTTGGGTCCTCTTGTTGGCCTCCATCATGAGCTGACAGGCCTTCTTGTGTTTTGGCCAGTGTTTCACCTGACATTGTCTACAAAAAGCAGCCAAGGGGAGAGCGTTTTTACACCTCGTTGAAATCAGGAGAAACGATTAATTATTGACGGCCTTACCTGTGACAGTACCACTCCCCTTGGCATCGAGAGCATCGCTTTGCAGCCTCTTTACCGCAACAGCCGCATTTCGGCTTTTCTGGAAGCAAACTCTCCATCACGTTCAAATTGTACGTCTGAGCCAACCTGGTCCGAGACAAAAACTATTGAAGACAATGCAAAGGGAAGACTCTATTTTCCAACATCTTTTTCCTTTTTTTAGTAGTACCTCTGTGCCTGCAGCCTCAGGTCTTTTTCAGAGGCGTTGAATGTTTGTTTGACTTGATATTTGGCGATGGCCTTCCACTTACCGGAATTCTCCCTCATGATGTGGTTCAACATTTCAGGGATCTATATGTGAAGGGAAGTAGAATCGAATACATTGTTTCAATTACAACAAAGGGTAATTGTTGCTAATGTATAGCATTTCTTTTTTTCTAACTTTTTTTTTTTTACAAAACCCTGTTGTGAATAGTGAAAATCCCGCAATCCTCTAAAAAGATTTATAACTGCCCATAGATACCATCAGATGGCGCCAAAGGACAACTTTTATATCAAACAACATAAAATCCTCGATGCCACTAGATGGCGACAAAGCAGCTTCTCAGGCGGAAAGTTTGGGTTCAAATCCAAATAAACTATTCAAAATACCTGCTCTAAAACAAGTTCCTTCTTCAGGGGTTCGGGGTCTGTAACCGCCAGATGAGCCAGGACGCGCTGGAGTTGCGACAAGTTGGGCAGCTGGTCGATCAATACCTCAGTCAGGAAACTGCGCAGCTGGGAACCATAAGAGGATCTTGTAAAACTGCAGTCTTTGCCACAAACGCTACATCGGCTAATAAGTAATAGGCACATAAAGATGGAATTAGGAAATTGATGGCAGCAGTAACAAAGCTCATCTGCTTGTGTCATGAACAGGAAACGGATGACACCATGCATAATAGAAGGAAGTTTCGTGGTCAAAACAATTCCGAGAAAGCAAACGAGAGAGGATAATGATGCTGCGCTCATTATATGAACAAGTTTAGCTCAATACTTCAAAATATGACAAGAGTTCAATTTTGCTGCTTGGTGTGAAGTTATCATGAAGACATATGTCATGTGTTGTACTTCACCTTTAGAAGTTGACTCTTATTGAAACTGTTAAAGTCATATTTTCGTTGGCACTCTTCCTTAAGGAGAAGATTGTACAGCGAAATCCAGACCTGCCCGTCCAGTTTTGTCATCTTCAGGCGGTCTTCCTCTGGTATCTTCTGCCATTTGCCGTTCATGTACTTCTCTATGTTGCCTGCGCAGGGATGTCGAGAATGAGGAATGGGCGGACGAGAAGAGGAAAGTTAAATGCTCATACTCTTACCGGCCGTGCAGCGACTCCATGGGCAGCACTCGATCAGGCGTACCAGTAAACACGGCACGTTATGTGTGCAGAGCATTCGATTAATGGCACTGATACTGTAAACAGAAAATGACATTGGGCTTATTATTCAAGAATGAAAAGTTTTGCTAGCCTTCCTGTGTGGAGTTTGATTATCTGTGCTTGTGCTTGTGTTCCATCCCAAATAGGTGAATGTCAAGCTTTGTATGTAGAACTAAAAATCGTTTATCAACATTTTGGGACAATTAAGAGCTTCAATAGAAAGCAATAGAAATATATTGTACAGTGCCTGTCAGTGTGGTCAGTGATGTAGCGTAGCACGGGCAGAGCCTTCAAGGAAATACTGAATTCCAACTCAGCAGCTTGAATTTGCAACTCCTAAGAAAGGAATAAGAGACACAACGGAACCATGATCTCACGATTTGATGTCAACCCAATCAAATCTCGTTTACCTCTTTAGAGGATAAAACGGTCTCGCCGGTCGTCTTGTGCTTGTTGTGCGTCACGTCACTGTCCTTGTCAGTGTTGGCGGCGAGCAGAGTGAGTTTACGGTGGCAGTAATCCACCAAGTCGAGAATGGCGTCGTCACTCGACTCGCATGAGTCCTGCACAAAATGTCCTTGTAAATACAATCTCAGTGGACAAAAAAAACAAATCAACATAATTCTGTTCAAATGCTATCTTTTTTATTGGGAAAAACAATAAAACATCTTACATATTTTTTTACCTCAATCACAAAGGCACTCACCTTGTGAAACATGATAGTCTCCAGCAAGTTGATGATGGTGGCTTCATGGTGGACCTGAGTGGAAGATGGATGCCGCTAATGGTGTCACTATTTCCTCAATGAATTAATACTTTTGGGTCATTCAAGAATGTTGAACTGTTATTGTTTGTCTTTAGGACAAAGTAGACTACGGTCGGTTGTGATGAAATGCGTGACTATCCACTCACCACCATGTAAAGAGGAAACGTGTTCTTGGGTGTGAAGTCCTGCAGTTGGCATAAAATGGGGAATATTTTTTGCTTCCATACTTCAGTCAAAATCATCTCATGCACCAGGACTGGGATCTGCAAAGGAGGAAAGACATTCCTGGATCATCTTGAGGTATCAATTTAATCATTTCTTGACTTAATTCAAAACACTCATATCCCAAATGATCTTTCCCCATTGAAATGAATAGAAATGTCATTAATGTATTCCTCATGGAACAAAATTTAAAACAAGTACGCCAATGAATAGTATAGTAGGATATTCTTCATATAATACTGCATCACCTTTCCATGAGACACCAGCATCTCCTTTATGTACTCATCCAGTGCGGCAGAAGCACTCAGTATTGCCTGCATGTTGAGCTTCTCGATGTACTCATGTTGTCTGAACCACCTAAGAAGAAGAAAATATATATATATATTTGTTTAACAAGCTCAGAAGAGAATTTCCTCAACTTAACATTTTCTTGTTGATGACAAAAATCAACATTCAAAATCTATGCAGACCCCCCCTGGGGTTTCCTGGTGGCCATCACAATGACTAAATAGAAATGATCCCTGCACGAGGGGTATAAACGTTGGGATTATAAAGGCATCATAGGAAAAACGAGAATCTAGCCCTACCTAGCTTGACTCAAATTTACCTTGTTGAGCCCACATCTTTGAGGGAAAAGATCTCCAAACTTTCAATGAACCCCTCCGCCTCCACTGGCAACAGCACCGAGCCCTCCATTTGTTTCTTTCGAGTGGAAAGTGATGTTTTGTCCAATTTACGAGCGACTGTGTCAGTCGTTCGTCCAAGTGTGGTTTGCTGGTCGTCATGGCAGCAGCAGTGAAAGCGACAGCGCAGTACCTCTGTGACGTCATTGAGGGGCGCTACATCATAAAGATTCGGAACTCGCGGGACAGTTAATTAGGTACACTTGCACGATCCGATCGGAGCCAATTCAAGACCCGAATCAAAATACTGAATACTTTTAATTTAAAAGGTAATACATAGAATGAAAATAATGGCAAAAAATATTTTAATAAACACTTTCTTTTGTACAATAAACGTATTATTGAAAAGAAGCAAATAAAACAAATATTTTGGCCCATTTCCTTTGACAACCAAGAAAACATTGTTAGTTGGGCTATCCTTCATCTGTCAATCAATCATTTGTCTTTTTCATGATGATACAACGTCACTTCCAACACACAACAATGTTGGGATCATTTTCCAAACGCTCATCTAGCTCCTTGTAGCTGACACCTGACAAGTGAAAACAATGTAATGAGCACATATTTCTAAGACAGTAGAAAACTTCAAACATGCCTGTCTTGCAGCAGATATCATCATAACTATGACATCCCGTGTAGAGGCGAGGCGACCTGCTCCTCTCGTCACGTGTCACCTTGACGGGGTATTTTTGCAGCCGTCGTATGAGAGACTTCATGAGGCCGAACTGAATCAACCTTCTGAAAGGGACAACATATGACATAACAAAACCTCATCTGACATCGCCTGTCATGCGGCATCGTATTTTTTTTCACTGACCTCTCATCAACTCTCTGCAGCTGTTGAGAGTAGCGGGAACATAGGTCGCGGACGGTGGTTCCTGGACTCAGGCCACAGTACAGCTGGAACACATCTCTCACACTTGGACGCTTCTGACCTGACAATAATGACAATGCAGTTTTTTAGTGGGTATACTTTACTCGCAGATTTCTATTTGCATTGACGCTTAGTCCCTAAAACCAATAACAAGGGTAAGCTGTACTACACTCACGAATCGTTGTAGCTTTTTTTTTTTTTCTTGTTTACCTTGCTTGGTGATGTAGTTTAAACATTCCTCCTGGATGAGTTTGTCATCGATCAGGCTCTGCACTTTGGGGGTGGTACAGTACACATTGGAGTACTGAAAGTGGGCAAATAGCAGCAAATGAAGGTCACAACAACAACAAAAGATCACGTTAACTTCTACATATAATGCAATACAAATGCAGGTGAAAATGTAATTCTCTGTCATCATATTATGTAAAACTTTATTTATCAAATGGTTACAGCAAGACACTACTATATGCAATCATAATATAATGTGCCAAGAAGATTTTACTTTCTATACCTGGAATATCGACACCAGGGTCACGACATCATAATACCTGTAAACAAAATGGGAAAAAAATTATAATAGAAAATTGTTCTATTTATTTTTCATAAAAACTTATATCTGTTTAAAATCAACGCATTGTGATCGCAATTGCTACATGCAATGGTGTTATCAAATATCTGTGGTTGGTATTATACTCAAATGAAAGTCAGCCTGAAGTTAAAGTGTTCTTGGTACATCGCAATTACACTCACAGCAAATTCTGCACAGCAATACGGACTATATTCAACTCCACGTCTGCTTCGGCTGCGATTTTTTGCACATGTCGAAAGCCATCAATGTAGGGCAAAATCTATAGGCAGAAAAAACAAAATATGAGGGCATAGTCTGAAACCTCAAATAATTCAATAAAAGGATCAATAAGTCATGGAGGAATAAGACAGATTCAAGACAAAAGTCATGTGAAGAACTCAGTAGCACAGCTAAAACATTTTGAGCCAATCATCCGCAGGGACTTTTTATCTTTGTCACACTAAATGAGTAGCACAGCTTTCTCACATTAGTTTTTTTTCCTAGTTGAGACATGGGAACCGTTTCTGTAGGATGACTCCTTATTAAAATTTCTGCATGAGCTCAATAAGTTTTTCAGTCATCGTTCTAGTGTTTATTATTTTGAGAGGCCTCATCTGACGTCACACGACATTCAATGCAACAATGGCGCACCTGCTGTGTGGTGAGATCCCACTGTGACTTAATAAAGTGATCTTTGCTCTGAGTGAAAACCGGAACGTCGTACTCCTGAACGACCGGGGGATCCTTCCGCAATGGGATCAGCTTCAAGTGGATGGTGTTGGATTCATCTTTAAAAAGAAAAGAAGCCAGGGCGATGATTGTAAATTTGCCCAAATGTCATCTTTCAAGAACAAAATCCAAGCAGATGAGTATTTTAGTAACTATGCTGTTACCCAGGGGTGCCCAATACGTCGATCGCGATCGACCGGTCTATCGTGGCTTGGCGATATTGGCGTGATATTAATTTTTTTTTTTTTTTCCGCACTTGACGTGTGTACAAACAACGGCGCTAACAACACAACACAAATGCGCTCCGATTGTCAGAACCCTGTTTTTTCTCTTAAACTTAAGAAAGGGTATAAAAATGAGTGGGGCAGCTGGCGATAGTAAGAAGTATCACTTTCATAGGGAATGGGAGTGGGACTTTTTTTTCACAATTACACATATATATTAAAAAAAAATTTTTTAGTGGGTAGATCTTTGTGACTTGGTCATTTCAAAAGTAGCTCGCGAGCTGGAAAAGTTTGGGCACCCCTGCTGTAACCAATCAAACATATCCAGGAGCTTTTTTTTTTTTTTTTTTTTTTTTTTTACAAATAACTGAGACAATTTGATATTTACGATCCAAATTTATCATACGACATGATCAAATTTAAAAACTTCTCTTTGATGGGGTGGATCAACAATTTACCATGTTGCCTGTAATCAGAAATAGAGGAAATTAGATTATGGTGGTCAAAGAGTCCCTTTGTGTGCTATTTTGCTCTTAAAATACACATCATAAAACTGACAAGAGCTTTTGAAAAACCTCCAAAGCACATTGGGATTCATAGAAACAATCAACAGAGTCACTTCCGTGAATTAAATATGATAATAAACGGTACCTATGGGTAAGGTGCACGCCCCGGTAGCGTTGAGCTCTTCCAACAAGGTCGACATGATAGGCAGGAGTTTTTGTTTGCTCTCCTCGGTGGATATGAATCCACTCTCCAGCTGCAGCACAGGGGAAATACATGATTATTATGTAAACGTGAGTTTATATTGCTAGGATACAAATAAGTGTGTTTTTGGATTTCCCGCCCTCCCCGTCAAGTGCCTATTTCTGCACTTTTGCAATATGTTTTTATTATGGGCACTTTCCCCCCAATCCTTCATCTACTAAACCATGGTGTCTGGAAAAAGAATCCCAAAAGAGACATTAAAAAATAATAACAAATAAGAAATATTTTACCTCCAGTGTGGTGAGGTATCCTGACAGTTTCTTGACAATAGGCTCAAGGACACACGTGTTGGTCTGTGCATCACAGACGAAGCCCAGATTAAACAGGAGGGCGTTACGGCTGTACTTCTTGTGCTCGATGCACACTGGACACCCGATTAACTTTTTGCCCATTGCAGTGCTACATGGAGACAAACGGGTTAACAATGCATCACAATGTCATGGAAATACTGCATGATGAAACAATGAGTTCCGTACACTGTTATTAGTTTGTTCTGCAACTCCTGTTTGGTAATTATATAAACCTGAACTGTGTCAAAGAGCTCTCGTGAAATGTATTCTTCTGGGACCTGTCAGAAAACAAGGAATATAGTCAGACATTTTTATTGCGTGTTTATCACTTATTGTAGTGTACACCAGTGCTTCTGAATATTTTTTTTGGCAACAAAAATTAACTTTATTAACATTATTCTTAGTCCCGCTCTACCTTTCTTTTAATCAGCTTTACATATTTTCACAGTGTCCTTGAGGGTTTGTTCACTGTACTTCATATCACTATAATTGTACTGACAATGAGTGCCACCTACTGTAGTGTATGTGCAATTACACTTTATTTTAGTACTACAGCAAAAATAAAGTGCATATTAGAAGTCCCCCCCCCCCTTTCCCAGCATCACCATTATCCCGCAGGGAGCCACTTTATGAGGACTGATGTGTACGAATAAATCTTGTGAACAATGATTACATTTTTCTAATTTGAAATAACATGGACCATTTATTTAGCAAAATGGTGCACATACAAAATATTATTATTTTGTGGTATTGTCGTATATGGATCGATAGTAAGATAGACTCACCTGATATGTTATTTTGGGACCCAACGTTGGGTGAAACTCGCTAAAGAATATGCACTCGATTCGAGAGTCCATGTCCATAACCGCACGTACGTAAACTTACGTAACTAACTTTAAACCAGCAAAATGTTCGCGCAAAACTGGGCAAAATGCTCCACACTTCCTTTTTAAACCGGCTGCTGAGCTAAGCACGTTGTAAACACATAAAAAGTAAGATAACCCAAATGAAAAATGTGTATAATCGATCAAGATTTTAAAAAAGCGTCATAGCAAAAGTACCGTTGTGCATTTTGCAAACCTTAAATTAGATTTGCTACTGCAAAACATTTGCAGCTACACGATACACACTTGCTGAAAAACAACGGTGCATTTAAGAGCACCCCGTATAAAAAGTCAACATTACAATTTTAAGTAGGATTCATATTTAAATCATAACTGCTCTGCTATACGCAACAAAATAAATGCATTTATGAAACTGCCTCATGTGTGCGCTGTTCGGACATTGTTTTACAGTTCACTGTGTGACCTATCTGACTACAAATCACACTTCCACGAGTGCCTTTTAAAGCATCACGGCTGAACGTCAGTGCTGCGCGACCTCTTGCGCAATTACATGAGTGACGTCACTTAAAAAAATGTCTGTATGTTTGCTACTGCGCCGTGTACTGTACAACGACAACAAACCTTCCCCCAAACATGAATGTCGAATAAACGCCACACTAGACGGCTAAAATAATAATTTATGTGACCAAATATGTTCATTTTGACCTCATAAGATGTTAAGTATGATAAAATTTGTGGGGAAAGTCAGTGAGCAGAGGATACATTTGTTAGTTGGCAGACAGTTAAAGGTAAGTGGGTCATTTCGAAAATTACTTCTCGGCGTGCTATTTTTGCTTTCCTTAATTCATTTCTCAAACAATGTCGAATTCTGAAAACCATCGTGTATTACAGCAGTATCTAGTCAGGGTTAACTCATGCAAATCATGTTTTCAGAGCCAACAATTGTGTTTCAATTGTGACTTGGTTAAGCCCACAAAAATGCCAGTGAGCTCCTTCCTTCATTCTTGAAGCATTCTTTCCTGTCTGATTCCTTCCCTTCTTCCTTTCAATTTATACATATTTCCTCTCTTTTGTCAAGACTGCACTCTTTCTTACTTCAGATACTTGTACAAATAATTGTTGTAAATTTGGTAAAAATTTTGATGAAATATTCTTAAATTTATTATGTTTTAGGAATTTTTGGGCTCCTGTGGGGTTCGTCCTTGCAGTTTCCAGGCCTCACCCTCAGGCAGAATAAATGCCCGGCAAGCAGCGGATATTTGGAGGAAACGCTTTGAGTTGAACGGTGTGACTGAGCCTGACCTCTCCAGTCAGTACATAATTGCCCATGTGCTCGGGGCTAAGACTGTGAGTCAAGGAATATGCTCAATCGTTTAATCTTTGCCCCTACGTGACTTATTTGTCCGTCTATAACCATCAGATAGAAGGAGTTGAGCAGCATAGGTTGTCTGCATTTCTCACCCAAGAGGAAACACAGCAAATATGGAAACTCTGCAAAAAACGCCTCTCCAGGTTTAACGTCAATAAAAACATTTAACGTTGTTTATATCCATTCGCACTAACTTGATTTATGTGAATGTTTCAGGATGCCTGTGCAGTATGTGATCGAAGAGTGGGACTTCAGAGATGTGACACTCAAGATGAGGCCTCCCGTATTCATCCCACGACCTGAAACTGAGGTTTTTTTTAAGAATACTGAAGTGCACGTCTTCATTAAGAGTGTTGTCAAAGCAATGCTGCAATGCGTTTAGCCACTGGATGAATTCAAATGTAGGTTAATGTGGAACCTCCAAAATTAAACACCATCTGTTTTGTAACGCTGGATGACTCGACCAATTGGTTCTCACAGTCAAATTAATTTTAGTGTAAGAAATCATGTAAATTCATTCATTCGTTCCATCTTTGCAGCCATATTTAATCACATTTTAACTGCTACAAGTCTGGTGACTCTTTGGAGACTCCCTCCCGTGTCTTGTCTGAACCGCTTGCTATTTTAATCATATCCCCACCACTAAGTTATCTGGTTAATTCAACCAGTCTTCCAGTAAGTGGATCTTGTAGTTTTTTTCTTAGAAGATAGAAAATATCCTTGAATAGAGGATGGAATAATTAGTCGAATGTGCTGGAAGGAAAAATAAAATCTCACAGATTAATTGATTTTGTTACATTATATTTGTCTATTTTTGTTGTTGTCATTTTACCCTTTCAGTGCAGAATAGTATCAAAAGTGCTATGTTGTGTTGTGTATGTTTGTACAGGAGTTGGTAGAATTAGTTGTTACTGATCTGCAGAAGAAGACTGACTCACCTACGTGTTTGGAAGTGGGATGTGGCTCTGGAGCTATTTCTCTTAGCCTTCTGAAAAATCTGCCACAGGTCAGCGCTTCACTCTATTGACTTTAGGACATTCATTTCTTGCAATCTACAAGATGCATTGTCATCCACATTAACTTTCTATTTTGGAATCCCTGAATTTAGCCTCTGTTTAGGATATCACCATTTGACTCAATTTCCTTGATAATTTAGTATTTTTTGTTCAATGTGGGAAAACATGTATTTTTTTTTTTTAATGAACAATCAAATATTAATCATATGAAATAAATAACCAAAATATTACAAACAGTTCTTCGTACATAATAATTGTGCTTTCCAATGTAGCTCAGAGCCGTTGCAGTGGACCAAAGTGAGGAGGCTGTGGAATTGACAAGAGAAAATGCATTAAGGTAAGTTTAATTGTTAAAATCTTAATGTGTGTGTACGTGCGTACAAGGGTGTTTAACGTATTAATTCCAAATATTTCAACAGATTAGGGCTTCAAAACAGATTAAAAGTCTATCACGCAGATGTCACAAAAGGTAACAGAATGCTGATTGAGACGGACACACACACGCGTAATTGTTTAGAAATGATTTCATGTTTTTGTCAGATGCAGAGACCGTGTCGAAGCTGTGTAGCAATGTCTCTGCATTGGTCAGCAACCCTCCCTACCTCTTCTCAGACGATTTGCCTTTGCTGGAACCGGAAATTCTGAGGTTACCAACGAAGAGCGGGGGAAAAAAAGGACATTGATAAAATTGTGTAAAAGCCTTTGAGAAACAGGAAGTATTTTATTGATGTGTGGACAATTTACAATTGCAATGGGAAGCGAAACTTCCTTGGTAGAACTTTATGCTGTTTTTTCATCATCTAAAAACAGTCAAGTCCAAAGTCAGTGTAATTACTAAATGATATGAAAAATACAAAAGTTATGCTTTTGCGACTACTCAGAAATGATTCATAGAAGATATCAAAACAAATCAAATTGTTAATAAAAAAAAAAGCTGTCTTAAAAATAGAAGACGTATTGATAGTCGCAACAGCAACAAATTAATGTGTTAATTAAAATTCAATTGTATCATTTGGAACAGATGTCTGCATATGACAAAAACAAAATGCTTATGTATATGCTTGAATATGTGAAGTTCTAAGTTTCTAAAGTTCCTTGCGTATCATCTCATGGAAATTGACCACATTTTCTAATTTATTAGAATTTTCTACCACCTTTGCTATGCTAGGTAAGGACCAAGACTTTTGCACGGTGGAGTGTCGATCATACAGTGTATGTTGGCAGGTTTGAGGACCACGCCGCCTTGGACGGGGGAAAAGACGGCTTGAAAGTGATTCGCCAGATTTTAACCCTGGCTCCCCGGATTCTGTCAGATGACGGGTAATGCCCAGATGCAATTCATTCTCCTAACAACCCATGTACGGTGTGGCCCTAAGCCTTTTTAATGAGACATGTGCTAGTGTTCTCCACCCAAAAGCTGCTTGTGGTAATCTTGTGCTATTTGTAATTGCATTTAAATCAATCCCATGCTTTTTTGTCCCCACCCCCCAAACAACAGCTGTGTTTACTTGGAGGTGGACCCCAGACACCCCCAGCTCATTCGGCACTGGGTGGAGGTCAACGTGGAGTGGCTGCATTTGGCAGAGACGCGACACGACATCACTAGCAGGTTTGTTTGGAGAGCATAATGCTGAATTTGACAGACTAGGCCCATGACTGTCAATTAGATTCCCACCGCACGGCTGATCTTAACTTCATTTAAAAATTAGACACAAAGTGCGTGTGATGCTCTGTGTCACGTTTACATCCGATGTCCAAATTCGAAAAGGATGACACTGATTTTTTGTGTTTCCCAGGCCTAGATTTTGCATTCTTCGGAAAGCCAAGTCAAACGACCACGAGCTGCACCTGGGTTGAGAAAACCAGATCCTGTTAGGGTGGCTTTAGGCCCGCTCGTCAAAACCCCTTCTCCCCCTCCGCTCCCGAGCCGCCAAACACGTTCCGGCTTTAATCTCTCAAAATTCTCCTATTATTTGCCGCAGGAATCATATAAATCGACCGCGCTGCTGCGTTTTTTAATCCACGTACGCCCGCGTGCCACGGTAACATTGAAAAATGTGTGTGCGGTGGCACAAAAGCGGCTCAAAGCTGAAGGTAATTACCAAGGCTTTTCTTAGAAGCCTCTCTCTCAGAACCGTACCCTCCTCCCTGGAAGCATTTTGTAGTTACGTGAATCGCCTGATGAACGGTCCTCCCCTTTGCCTGTCCACTCGCTGACTCAGATGCAGGCGCACACACGCGCAATGTGGCCTTTCCTGCCTCGTGCAATCTCGCACACACATAAGGCCGTACGGTCTTTCTTCATTCCTAAAGCGATCAAAAGGCTCAAATATTTCCCGTACGCCGCTACGGCCAAAACAATCCTCATCTGGAGCCAAATTAAAACTGTCCTCATTGTTGGTGTATGACTGAATGTCGCTGAGATTCCAAAGGGAAAATTAACGACATTTCGCGGAAACCAGTCGAGTAGGTTTAGTGTAATCCATCTCAACACAAATAAAAGGACCACCTCTTGGGGACAAAATGTCTCAACAGCTCTCGTCACCGTGTATCACTATATGAAGTACGAGATTTCCTTTTTAAGGATAAAATCTTTAATATAAGACTGAGGAACATGATATTTATACATACACGATTGAGCTAAGGTTTGTAACCCATACGTACACACTATCAATCAAGTTTGAGGGTTACATAGAAATATCTGTTTTTTTAAGGAAATGATTACACATCACCAATGTCTGCATTTATTTCTGATTAATATCCTCATTGAGAAAAAAATATTCTTAAAAAAGAAAAGGACACTTCCAAATGACGGCATGGTTTTGAATGGTAGTGTAGGTACAATTGTGCTCATAAGTCTACATATACTCGCAGCGTATGTACATGAGTGATCAAGAAAAAAAAAAGGACTGTTTTTTAATTTGAATGCGATTCATATGAAATTACAGGGCATTTCAGAACAGCACAATCATTAAATAATAGCAATAAAGAAAACAATGAGATGGTCCTCGTTCAGTTATTATACATTTTTTTCCCATACAATGTGAATGTGAACTTATGAGCACAACTCTACCTGTATACGCTATATATATGATTGTGGTCAAGTAGTGACACACATAAAAATAGATATTTTCAGCTTTTAGAATTTCTCCATTCTTGAGTCTGGAATGGTTGAACAAGGTAAAAGTAGAAAAACAATGACACAATACACATGTAAAAGGTAGAAAAGGGTTTTACTGAGAAAAGACAGCAAAGGCGTGTAATCAGTGTATGTGCATCTCATGCAATTCAGTCCAAATATGATACACACACACTTGTGTGCGCTGATATGAACATGTTTAAAGAAAAAAAAGACCCTGTGTCCAAAGTTTTGAAGCAGCAAATGTCATTTCCACGTGAGGGGGGGTGGGAAAAAAGGACCATTTTGTGTGTTTGTCCTCCTTTGCAGTCGAAACAAGCCTCATAACTTGAAAGGGTATTCCTGTAAGAAACGCAGCAGAGGCCTGGGGAGTGGTAGCTGGTCGTGGCTCTCTGAATGCCTGTTGATGACGAGGCGGGTGAGGTGCTGCAAGGAGGGCAGGCCCTGTGGCTTGTACACGGGCCGCTTTAATTTCAGCACCACCGACGCCGACGCCTCTTGGATTGTCACTTTGGAAGAGGCCTCCTTGGCCGCCGTGCTCCCCTCCTCGTCTTGAGCTCTCCTCTCCAATCCCATGTAGTGCTGGACCAAGCTGGGCACGTTGGGGAAGGACGACAGGCTGGGCCGGGCCGGCGAGCTGCAGTCCAGCAAGAAGCGAGTGCAGCTGTACTGGATGCGTATGCTGGTGGGACCGCGGGCCGTCTTGACAGAGAGGGTAAGCATATACAGAGGGTGGCTGCTGTCCCGTACCAGAAAAGCCCCCTCAGAGGCCTCTTGAAGTGCACCGTGTGCCTGGGCCGCACTTACAGCTCCCCAGTACCATCCTACAATACACACGTAAGACCATGTTAACACACCTTGTCAGCCTACGTATGTATATAGAAATAATAATAAATAAGTAGAAAAATAAACATCCTTAACCAAAAAAATTCTAGATACCGTAATTTTCGGACTGTAAGTCGCGTTTTTTTTCATAGTTTGGGTGGGGGGGCGTCTTATACTGGGGAGCGACTTATATGTGAGTTTTTTTCTCGCTACAAGATAGTTATATACTAGATCTGTGGAATAACGACGAGGCTGACGTCAGGGCGCACGCGCGGCGTTGTTGACAAAGGGCGAGGAATTTGATCGATGGATTTAATGATTTGGAGTGACACAGATGGTTTGATAATATTATTGCTTATATAATAGTTATTTGATATATAATTTATATATCGTTATATGGGCCTGTGGAATATTTTGAAGTGCAAGCGCCGTCAGCGGCGCGCACCCATTGTTGACAAAGTACGATCAATGGATTTAATGAATTGGAGTGACACAGATGGTTTTATAAACGTGTTGTTTATGTAATAGTTTTTTTCATAACTCTGAATGTTACGTCAGGCCAGCTCTCAGCTCTTCGTTTGTGTTTATGTCACGTTAGCATACCTATCGTTAAGCCTGTTATTGCTCCTTCATGTCTGTTCTTGGTGTTGGATTTTGTCGAATAAATTTCCCCTAAAATGCGACTTATATATGTTTATTTTTCACGTTATTGTGCATTTTATGGCTATTGCGACCTATATTCCGGAGCGACTTTTAGTCCGAAAAATACGGTAAATATGTCCCAACCGTTTAAATCATTCTCATGTGAGCCCACTAAGAAATAACATCTGTAAAACCCAAGACCTGGAAATAATGTGATTTTATCGTTAGTAAGTACAACGGAAGCCTTGGTTTAGACGGCACGGACATGCCAATTTCAAGGTTAGAAACTGCCCAGTGTCGGAACGCAACACAACATAACTGCTGCATTTTCTATTTTTAGAAGTTTTTTTCAGCCAATTGTCAAGGTGGAGCGTAATGAGCTCGTTTGAGCAGTGCCGTCAAAATACATCATGACACGACACACGCACTGTACGTCGCCTTTTTTTAAATTGGTTTTACATTCATGGCCTTGAGGTTTTTTTCAAACCAACTTTTACTTTATTTACAACTAATTTGAGGTTACGAACAGCATGTAATGAACTGCTTTGCGCAACAGTGCTAGAATACGTCATCACGTGGCACGAAAAGGGCACAATTACAGCCACATTTGTTTTATATTTATGGCCTAATAGTGTTTTTCAGAGAAATATCTATGTCTTCACTACTGCTTTACCTATAGTAGTAGTAGATAGTGACGGACTATGTAGCATGTTTTGACTTGTGTACAGCAGAAGACCTCTGTACCTGAGAATCTTATTACATAATTTTTCAGTGACTTCTGATTGCCAAACATGTTCTTCATCAATGTTTTGGTCAGAATTGATCCTAAAAGAAAGCTCAAGATATTGTAAGGAGTTTTTACTTTTTTTTGTTACACAGTTACCATATAATCAACTTTAGTTCCAATGTGGCACGCCATGAAAGCAAATTTGATACCTCTAATCTAAGTCGACAATTGTGTTTTTGTTTTATGTGGCCTTTATAAACAACACTGGCAAAGAGAAAAATGTGTGATGACTGAACACAAATCAGTACAGTACTTATTATGCCGCTGTACAAACTAGCTAACTGCAGGTTGTTTATAAGCTTGGAAGGTCATATATCAAGACCGTGATAAACCAAGGACCCATTGTACTTTCTACCAAACAATTGCTGTGTTCACTTACACATAAAACTGATACAAAAAAATCTACACGCCGCTGTTCAAATGTCTGGGTTTTCTAATGAAATAATAAGACCAAGATAAACCATTTAAAACATTGCCCTATTAATGTAACATAAAATCTGTACAACGTTTAATCTTCCAGCGAGGACGTAAAAACAACTGAGATAATATGGTTGCATAAGTGCGCACACCCTCTTAACTGATTGTGGCTGTGTCACAATCAACCGGTCTCTTTTGAACTCTTCTTTAATCCTAAACAAAGGGTTTGCTGATACACAGTACAGTATATAGCTCTGTACTGTCAACAATGAATCCCAGCAACAGGACAACAATAGGTGAACAGTACTACTCTGAAGACAACCCTATCAGGTGTCTTCACATGCTCAGTGGTTCTACTTTGTTTGAGAAAGTAGAACTGCCATGTTCATACTGCACCTGATGTCTCTAGGTAGCAGAAATTGCTTGCAATGGCCCGCAGATCCTTGGTGGGATCCCATATTGGCGGGCTGCTCTGAAGGCAAGGCGCAGACGCAACCGTTCCTGCCCGCATGCCCCTCAGGGGGGCCTCAGTCGATGGAGCGGTGGGCAAATGACCTCGGGGACTGAAAGTGACAGGATATCTTAATTAGGTTTAAGTGGTAAACAAACAAAAACAAAGAGACCTAATGTATTTAGAGTTTGAATGCATCTACTGTAATGATGTCAGTGTAGACGCTAACAACAAATGGTCCACTCTCAAGAGTCAACATAAGGTGTTGTTTAACTTTGTCACAATGAGGCTAATCCAGTAATGGCAGTTTACAAATGCACTAAATGTTTACACTATAGTCACCTCCCTGCCAATCAAGCTAATTTGTCACTAAGTTTTTAACAAGGCCCTATTACTGTATCATAATGAGCGTAATATTGTAATACGGGTTAAATGCAAACACAAGGAATTTTACAGCAGTTTACTCCCGGGAGTCAATATAATTCCTTCAGTAAAGGATTTTGTTTGGCCAAAAACTTCATAAAACTTATACAGTCATAAATTCAGTTTAAATGCTATTAACAAAAACGTGAAATGTAAAAAAAAAAAGTATACAGTACAGTTTTTTCTTCTGTTGTCAACGTAATGTGTTATTTTGGGTTTTAATGTGGCTAAAATTTCATAGTAGTGGGAATTGAACAGCTATGGTTGTTTACAAACACAACCGTGAAAAGCGGAGTTTATTCCCAGGTTTCACTATAAAGTCTAGTTAAGACATGGCCCAAAAGGTCAAAATAGAGGATGACACTTTAAAAAAAGGTTTTACAAACGTGGAAAATGTTCACAATGTGTTATTTAGGCTTTTAATATCAATTGCCCAAAACTTCATAAAAGTAGGATTAAACGGATGGTATCAGGTTAAAAGCGATTTACAAACAGGGCAAATGTGCAGAGCGCTCACAAGCCAGTCCTTGTCTGACTTAAGTTGCGCAGTGTCCTTTTTAATTCTCCTTTTTCTTCACAACACATTAATAATATCAGTTTAAATTGTATGAACATTCACAAGACCTGCGTATCACCCCCCATAAGTCTAAGATGTTTTTTAAGTCGTAAACAAATTATTTTCCTTCATGTTGACTTTACCCAGGAGTTAACGTCTTTTTGGGGTCCCGTGGGTTGGTAATTTAACATAAAATGCTCATAAATCATAATCCAAATATAAAACTATATAACAATGTTGCCTATAGTGTGTCTCAAATTTGTTGTAGTACCTCGTGGCACAATTTTTATACTAATACCGAGACAATTGTTCATCTCCTCACGGGAAAAACGCGTGAAACCGGTTTGTACGGTATTAAAACTAAACAACTTTAAAGTCTTACTTTTAGATTAGAATTAGTGTTCTACGTTTCTAGTGAGTATCACTTTGGCCAAATATATTTTCTGAGAAAGCTGTCTATAATGCAATAAAATTATACATACAGCGCGCACACATTCACATTCATCCAAATCAAATGCATACAGAACGAGATTATTTTACTATATTAAATCATTTACAGTATGCATTGAATCTTTTTAATCTCGCACATTGGATACATCGTTCGCACGGTCTTTTGTTCTTGATTTAAAAGCAAACAAAGACATGATGTACTACTTACCCTGGCACACAGAGAATCATACTCAAGCCACACTTTAATTCCAGTCGTATTCCCCTCCTCTCTCTTTGTTAAAAAAGATCAAGCTAAGCAAAAAAACCTTGTAAGAAATATATAGATATAGATATTTCAACAACAACAAAAAAAGCGGTGGTTGTTTGTCAATTTGTGTAAACGCGCGACCTTGCCCTGTTGCTCGCCAAAATATACGACGTTTATTTGGTGGTGCCTTTTAAATAACAGTTAGATTTAGGGGCCTCGTTTTGTGGAGTGTGTTGTCGCCAGAATCGGGAGCTTCCAATGTGCAAAGGGGACGCAGCGCAAAGGCTTGGCTTTTGTCAAATTGACTGTTTCCTAGAAGTCTATTCTAAGAACGCCTCTCGGCACCGGCAGCGCTGACGTCACGGACTCCGGTGGCTGAGCGCGCGCACGCGATCCCCGACACGCTCTACCTACGCTCCTTTTTGAAACAAGCATTCAGGCCTAAACGCGACAATCCGAGGCTAATAATCCCACTTCGCTGATTTTGCTGCGATGTCCGCGTTTGTGAATGTGCGTGTCAGTGTGCGCGCCCCTCCGCTTGTTTTCTGCGCCGCCGCCCGCTGGCTGTTGCGTTCGCTGAAGCGACGCGCGCTCCCGGGAATCGAGCGCTGGCTTCTCTTTACACGCTTTCCAGGAATCAGCTTGCCTGCGCTTTGACTCCGCCCCGCCGGGCCGCCCCCGGAGCGGGCTTCATTCTGGGAATTCACCGTCTCGACATTAAAGATACTAGTCGTGCCCGGCAGGGGCGTTGCTAGATCCCCCGAGGTCCCAGGAAAAACTGACCTTGGAAGAAATAGAGAACCAAGTTATTAAAAAAACAACAACAACAAAACAGAATAACTGACACCATAGTCTTGTGCATGCTTTTAAACTGCAGCTAGCAGGCCTTGGCTTGTGCAAAATTGCAGAGTCTACGGGGTTTCCATTTGAGTCCTTGATATGAACTAATATTAGCTGTTTTTTGGAGCCCTCTAGCCACCAGAGATCAGCAATTAGCAAGGGGTTCTACTCAGAGGGTTATTGTTGCAGTGCTTTAGTTTGAGCTGTTTTAATCTGATCACGATAGGAAATCAGGACTGAAAACGAAGCACAGAGTGAGACGTAGAAACATTTTGCTTACTTGGCCAATAGCCAGGACAAGTCGTAAAATACATCAAATTAGTCTGCAAAGCCAAAGCAGCCAAACAGCTCCCTAATCTAAATCGAACGAGTGTGAAATATTTTATGACTCCCAAATTTGTGCCCACCGGTTTAATTTGATGAGCCAATTAAATCAAGTGGTTTTTTTTAGATGACCTAGATTGAGTCATACTTTTAATTAAGACACATGATTCTAAAGAATTATGTAAACATATTGTTTGCTGTGAACCAAATCAAAAGTTTACAATTGTTTTGTCATTGATATAGACCAATGGGGGCCCCCTTCATCTCAGTTTGGGGTCCTGGGCAAATGCCTAGGTTGCCTGCCCTGTTGCTGCATCTGCGCCACATGCACACGCACATTCATTCTCCAGCTCGGTGTGCATTTCCCTCAGTGGAAGAACACTGGCAGCCAGTTTGACGCGTCGTCATTTGTGAAAACATGTTGCTATTTTGAGTGCCAACGAGGAAATATTACAGGTTAAAAGGCCCAGTGCGACTTGTTTTGGAACGTCTGAGACTCTGAATTCAATTCTCTGCCTCACCAGGAGGTCACGATAGGTTGAGCATGCACTGACTGACCTTGCCCCTTACCCCACTTACGGTTTGTTGAGCTGCTGTTGTGTGTGAAAAGTGAAATCTTGATGTTCGTAACTGAAAATAAATCTATGTGGACATATGTAAAAAATATGACGATCACGGTCTCATATTAGACCAAAACTTGTCATATTTTATATGACTGTTATGTCGAAAGAGTTGCCTCATTAATACTATATTATGCATATCAACCCAGAGGTTGATCAGTAATCATGGAAGTTAAGCCATTTTTATTGTTTTGGGATGGCAAACATGTTTAACACTTTATGACAGCAGAGCATAGTAAACATTTTAACATGGCAAACGTAATCACAATTATGAAAAAAAAAATGAAAAATTATTAATTTTGGTTTGGCAAATGTCTGAACAGTCAAAACAATAAAGCTTCACAGATTGACTGCTTTTTTTTTTTTTCTTTCAAAAAACAACAACTCCCTTGCATTTTTAAAGACCTTCCTTGAAGCACCCTCCAAATAACAGCTTTCCCAAATATTTCCACTCACACGCATGTGGTGGATTGGCCTCGCACCAACACATGCAACTATTTAAGAGTCATTGCCATTTGCACTGGAGTGAGCTGATACAGTACTGCTCAATGGGAACCCTTTCCTAGAAATCCTGAAGCGAGCTCTCTTCTCAGAAGGCCTCTGGACTTTTGTCTATCCGGATGCAGTTAAGCAAATATGTTTTCTCATGTAACAATATGAGGTAGGGGGGAAAAAAAAGTTCTTAAAAGCATTAACGTTACGTAACGTAAATCAGTCAGAGCTTGTGTAAAGTAAATAAATTGTAGTTTGCAGGCAGCGCTGCTTGTCAAGCTGACCTCATAAATGCGGTTAGCCAGATGATTAATATGCATGTATGTGAGCCGGCCTATTCCGAGGAATTCTCCTTCCCTTGAGGCATTTTTCCGGCAGGCACTTTAGAAGGTCTTGTTATTGAATCGGAGCCACAAAATGAGCTTTTTTTTTCCGTGTTCAGAATACACAAGAGCAGATTCTAGGAATACTGAAAAAGGTTTGTCTTCGAGATCTAACAGGGAACCGGGAAAAAATGATATACACAGTCAGCTGGGTGCTTTTCAGGGAAAACTGGCGCTATTGGTGAATGTTTGGTAGGTAGGTGGAGAATGACAGATTTTTGGCTAATGTTTTCATCAATTCTTGTTTGTCCGCAGTACTCAACAATGAACTCGCTTGTGCTGATCTGAGGAGTGTGTGACTTCCCTCGAAGCAAAAGTGACGCAAAGTAAGAAGAAGTTTTGTGCATGCTTGAAATTAGACAGTTGTGTTTTCTTAGAAATGTAGATATTGGAAAACATTTTTTGTTTTTATATTTTCTGCCATTTGGTTGTATATGGCTTGAATGGGGCAGTCTATCTCCAAATCAAATGGCATTATTTGACATTTCATACTCCCATATCAAATCATCCTTTCCCATTAAGTTGAATTTAAATGTCATTTACCCCCCACCATCAATAAATAAATAAATAAATAAAGTAACACTAATAATATTGTAGTTTATAAAATCTTATTATAAAGATTAGATGAAGCAATTTCTGGAGAATTAATAAATATTGTAAATGTGTTTTGATTAATAAATATTTATTGGTAAAAAATGGAAGAATGTTAAATGATGAATACTGTGGAATTATGGAATATAATTGAATGATATTTACCGTAATTTTCGGACTATAAATCGCACCGGACTACAAGTCGCACCAGTCATAAAATGCCCAAAAAAGTGAAAAAAAACATATATATGTATATAAGTCGCTCCGGAGTATAAGTTGCCCCCCCACCCAAACTATGAAAATAAATGCGACTTATAGTCCGAAAATTACGTTAATAATATCTGACCAAACGTATAAATGGTGCCGACGTGGTGACTCTATATCTCAAAGCTGACTGATAGGAGGCTTTCTAATCTTCTATCTCCTTATTTTTTTTTTTTTTTTTATCCTTTCCTGATACATCTGGGAATTTCAGTCCAATCCAATGTTCGTCATGATCTTGCTCATGTGATAGTAGCGCAGGTGGGATGGACGGACATGGTGGATGGCTGCCCAATGTGATTTTTCACGTCACCTCTTATCAGTGTTACTTCGCCGAAGTATGTGAGAGTTTATGAATGGACGCTATTGCTGCTGATACAGGAGTGCTAGTTCCAGAAAATCCATCTCTGAGCTCTTAATGGCTTGATGGTCACGTATTCCGGCACTTTGAGCTGCTGCTACAACACTGCAGAATTGTGCTATTAACTCACTTCAGTGTTGTCTGTCAACGTGGCCGCCTCGCTTCTGCTTTATGACTGCATGTCGCTTTTGTTTCCAGAGTTTTTTTTAAATAATTGACTTATCCATCCATGGATATGTTTAACAGCTGCACGCTGAGTGAGAACTTCTTAAGCACAGTAAAAACATTTTTATTTGGAATTTCCTTTTTTTTTTTCTTTTTCTTTTTTTTTTTTACAAACATTGCTGGTACAAAAATTTATTTAAAACACCACTGCAGCTTTTTTTTTTCAACTGTAAAGAAATCATCTATTTGTTGGGTACAGTTTAACAGAATGGAGAAAAAAAAAAGAAACCGATTGGCTTCACATTATCACTTCCATCCTAGTTGGCACATACTAGTTGTGTTCAGAATAAACATAAGGGCATTTTCTTCAAACATGATTGCTGGTAGGCTAATCACTTCAATCTTACTTTATAATTTTACCTTTCTAACATGGGTTCACTCTGTATGCAAAATTACTTTTTATCTAACTATGTAAAATTCCTTTTTCATCATGTTCTGTAAAGGAACAAGACTTGTTTTAACTTGTGGCGCGTTCCCTTTGTCTTTGTGTATGGAAAAAAAGAGCTACTAATATATATTATTAAACACGCCAATATTATTCTGAACTATTCATAGAACGAGACTAGCCTATACTATGTCACAGATGTCCCGTGCCCACAAGGAATTGGACACTGAGTGGTTTGTTGCAGGCCTGACGAGGTGTCAGTGTTATTTTACAAGGTGCCAGTACTCGAGTAACACCTCAGCGGTACGATTTGTCCGACTCTAGCCGTCCTGCATGACCTCGCCCGGGCCTTTAATTAGGCGTTTGAGTCCCCTCTTGCCTGCGGGGCCGCGTGGTTTGGCAAAAGCCTGCTTGAAAGCATGCTGCTTGGGATGGACTTCTTCATACAGAAACCCCTCTGTCAACTCATCTCCGCTGTCGATTTCCAACTAAATAGAGAAAAGGAAAATATAATGCATTTGCCGCGCTGCACTTTGCGTGGCTTGTTTGTGAAATCCTTCACAAAAATGCAAGGCACGTTATGTTTCTTAGAGCTTCAAATTCTTTGAAAAGAAAAATGCAGAGCATGTGACCTCAGCGTCCTCAAAGGCATTTTATCCTTCAGTTGCTCAATTGAATTTTCTATCCATGTACTTTTACCTTTTTAGCAACCTGCAGTCGATAATCTCTCTCCACGTCCTCCAAGAGTCGACTCTTGCAGCTAGAGTAGAGCATTCTCTCTTTAATGTTGCAGTTGTATCCAGGCATGGAGTAGATGAAAACTAACAAAACAGGATGGCAGACACAATTGACACAAAAGCTCAAACCATCACTTCGGTAGCTTCTTTGCCTTTTCGCATATATTTTTTATTTATAAAATGTGATTAAGAGTCAGTAAGACAAAGCAAGGCAGCTAATAGGTGTGCTTCAGAAGATTTGAAGAACTTTAAAATGTGTCGAACTCTTAAATAGCCCTGTGATCGACTGGTGTTCTTTTCCTGACATTTGCATTTTATGTGCGAATTTAAATGGGCAAACAATGACACATGATGCCGCAAGTCATTATGATGTGGCTTGACCCATGGATAAAGGATGCCCGTTGTAATAATGTACTTCTGAATCTTATGATTCTCCTGAATTGCGTCCCACGATCAATTCGAAGAAGCCACGAGTGGTGTTTGAATAAAGGTGTATTGTATTGTATATACATGGATCCATTTTGTACACTGATCGTCCTTGTGAGCGTTATCACGGCTCAACTGACTTTGAAACAAGGTACACTCTGGACTGCTCGCAGGGCGTACAAATACTCTCCACTCACATCCACAATTTTAGACAATTTAGACTCCAGTGCCAGAGCTAAGATTCAAACCCAGGTCCTCAGAACAGTAACGCTGACATGCTAAAACGACATGATCGCCATGCTCCTTGTGGTTTAGAAAAGAAAAGAAAAGAATAGAATAGAATAGAATAGAATAGAATAGAATAGAATAGAATAGAATAGAATAGAATAGAATAGAATAGAATAGAATAGAATAGAATAGAATAGAATAGAATGCCCTTTATTGTAATTTTACAACTTAGTTTGGATGAATAAATAAAGAAAACCAATTTCTCCGAAATCAAATTACTGCTAGTTTGTCTCATCATCCTTGGCTATTTTAGACGACCGGTCTCGTGTGACTTCTGCTGCTAAATATATAAGCCTGTTGTCAAGGGGGTTCACACGTCGAGACATTCCATCTAAATACAAATGAAGCATGAGACTCAATAATGGCGTACCAATGGATTCGAGGTAGTCGCCTTCATGGGAGTGTTTGTAGAGGAAGAAGTGATATCTTGGTGTGTCTTTAGGAACCCGGCAGGGCAAATCCCGCGTCTCCGTCTGGTGGGAATGAACCAGTTCAATGGTCTCCCGCTCCACATCTAGTTTCTGACAAAGAGGATGTGGTCATTCTTTTTTTTTTTTTTATTATGGCGTTAGAAGTGGCGGTGGTGTGGTGCAGACCAGTTGTATGTAGTTGATCTGCTTCTGGGCAAGTTGCTGGAGGGCTCGTCTGGCCGTCTCCTGCAGCGGGAAAGCCAGGCCTTGAAGGGTTTGTGCGTTACTATCCACGCTGTTCTCTGCCGTCACCTGCAGGGGGCAGCAAGCACACGTCTCATCTTATGTGTTGTTAATAATGTTACCAAAGAACAGATTTAGGTCAAATTCAAGGAAAGGCTCAAATGAATCTGGTGTGATGATATGAAAACGTTTGGGAGAAATAATGATAAACATACCTGTTTGACTCTGCCCTGTAAAAACAATCAGAGCGGAACGTTAGCTATTAGAATGATTCACTCAAACAGCATTCATAGGGTGCCTTGCAAAAGTATCCACACCCCTTTGACTTTGTTCACATTTGGTTTCAGTCAAACTGAATTGTATGACTACTTTAGTGATGGCAGAAACACCAAAGTGGTTTTGCCATCTCACCTCAGTGAGCTTGATCCTCTGCAGCTCCTGCTCAGCTAGTGTGAGCGGGGCAGGACCACAGCATGACAATACATGACGCTGGTAGCCCGACAGGCAGACTTCTTCCTATGGGGAGGGCAGGCAAGAGATACAGTCGAACGAGCTACTTTTAAACACACTTCACTGCTGCATGCTGCCAACCAAATTGACTCTGACCTCCAGCGTTCCAAAAATCTCATACTTCACGTGGCCACCACCAAACTCCTTCTTGACCATGGCACGGGTAGCAGCATACAGCATCTTGTCTTTGACCTGGAAACAGCAAACAAGCAGGGACTCTAAATTACAGGTTTTTAGATAAAATAGAAAAAGAGCTATTCAAAAATATGGAATCGACAAAGTAAAACATTGTGTTCTACTTTTATTTTGCTTTGAAATAGCTTGCTATCCCTAAGTTACACAACTTTGATTTTTGACAATTTTTTAAAAGCAAAAACGTCACTTGTGTTCGACAAAATAGTTGGAATGGTTGGAACTGAAGTGACCAAGACCTACGTACATACGGGACCGTATTTACATCTGTAAAAACTGAGACATGTGACGTTGAGTTTTGTGTTTGTATGCGTGTCATGCCATTGACACATTCTGTTTACATTAGAAGTTTTGTTTTTTTAATGAGAACAATGATCATAAAGTTACAATTTTAAGATTATAGCCTCAAGTATTGTAAGATTAGCACTTTTATATATAAAGTGGAGTTTTAGTTGAGCTAATCTGAGTCATCACAGTAATGGAAAACTCCACTTGGCATTGGTCACATCAGTGAATGTTTTTTATTCCAATTTTTTTAGATGTGTTAATTTATTAGAAAGAGTCCATTTAGATTGTGTAACGTCCCACCGTATCAATAATTCGTAGTGGCGGCTCCAAATGCGGATATCTTTGAATTCATATTGCCAAGAGGCAAGACAGCTTGTGATGCAGTCAGCTGCTTGTTGTTGTGCTGACACTCTAGAATCTAGAGTCTAGATTGAGATCATTTGATGAATTGCTGTGTTGCATGCTGGTTACGAACGCAATCACAGCTGAACACACCAGTCATTGTTAAAACAAATCTTTACCTCTTTACATGGGAATGCATTTTATCTGAAAATCTCACTCCTCACATTCTGGTGCTGTTTGGTTGACAGACAGATTAACGGGAATTGAAATAGCCAGATAAATTCACGTTTCATGAAACTAAACGGAAGTCAAACCACCATTTAAAGTGTCGCGTGACAGACACAGAACAGTGTGACATATGCTATGCTATGCGGCAAAGTGACATTAGCTTTACTGGCAGATGGAATGTAGCCTGTGAATTAAGTTTTGTGGACAACCCTTGTAAATCTTTATCAGACTGCTCTTGTCAGTGTGTTGATCGTAAAAGTGATGGCCATTGTGACATACGGAAGACTGATCAGGTGACCAGGATAGGAAGAGCCACTCAAAGCCCAGTGCATTGTGGGAGTCCAGACGGTAGAGCACATAGCAGGGCTCCTGTCGGTCCAGCAGAGGTAGGAGGAAATGGTCGTAGTCCTGGTCCCATCTCTGCTCTGGTTCCCTGTAGGCCCCCAGCACCAGCTGTTCTGAAAGTCAACCCAGGCAAACATCACATACCTTGCGTTACGACACATACCAGTGGGATGACGTTATGTTTAGCTTCTTTAGTACACCATTTTATTTCTTCCTCCCTCTCTCACCCTGTCTGTCTCTGATTGCTACCTAGCTAATTACCTAGCTTGGCTTTTCTAACCTGTCTCCTGCACACAGCTGCTATTCTGAGGGACAACACATTAGAGTTGTGACAATACCAGCTTTAAGTATCAAAAGAATGCTGATTTTGTTGGGTCATTGGTGCCCTTATCCCTGCTTTAGATTGCATAAGTGTCAATCATGAGTCAGGGATGAAAAAACCCTCAAATGATTGCATGTCAGTAGAAAATGGTTCACATGACGCACCCAAATAAAAGTTAAAGCAGTCATGTCACCGATGTTAAAAGGGACTCGTACACAAAAGCAAGTCATGAGTGAGAGTCAGATGCACACACCACATGAATAATAACACTGGCCTCGCTGACCGCTTTTTCCACTTGACACTTCAGCAGCTGCCTTCAAACCTTTTATCCCCCTCCCTTTCCTTCCCTTCTCTAAATCGTTCTGGGGGGGTTCTTAGAAATGTTGGTTCCAACCGCCTTCAGTGCAGGCAGATAACATCGGCTGTTGTTCTTTTTCCTGAAACCCAACCCATTTTGAAATTACCAGCAAGACTATTATAGCACTGCTGTAATCAAGGCACCATGGAACTGATGCTTTAGTGAAGCCTATTTATTGCCTATTTATTGCTCTGTTTTACTAATATGGATATTAGTAAAAATTTTATTATAAGGCTGCCCTAGTATTTTGTATATTGTGTCCTATGTCTTGTCACCGTGGGATAGTGGGAACGTAATTTCAATTTCCTTGTGTGTCTTGGCATGTGAAGAAATTTACAATAAAGCAGACTTTGACTTTCTTTTAAATGTCATGTAAAAACAAAGGAATGTTGTTTGACTTTGGGCTTGGTGCCTTATAGCCAGGGGTCACCACATGATGGTTCATATTTATATATTCAAATGCTCATATGACCCACCATGTTTTTTAAATTGCCACCATAATTCATGATTGTGGAATCTGGACTCCTAAAATGCAAAATTGGTGATTGTAAAGATTCCAAGAGGGCCCAATGACAAGGATATAAAACCAACAACTGCAGCAAAGCTAATGAAACATAACCAACATAGAACATTCACTCCAGGGGTGTGTTGTCGTGGGGCCACTCACCATCTTGTATTCGCACCTTAATGAGGCGCAGCGCTCCCCCTCTCGCCCGGGCCAGAAACTCCCTCAGCTCTGGCGTCACCACCAGGGCTAGAAACATGGCGACTCAAGCAGTCGTAAGCAAGCAGCAGAGTGGTCCTCCTTTTGCAGGCCCCAAGAAATAGTCTCTTCAAGTCCCAGGAAAGTTAAAAACTATTTACTGCGATTTACTTGGCCAAGTTGAAAATGTCAAAGTAGTGTAAGGGGCATCAGGGACCATATGGGTGTGCGAGATAGGACATCGCTCAAGCAACTGGGACAGTATCGTGTGCACACAGATGGGGAACATGATCTGACTACCAAATTTAGCTCCCACTGACAAGTCCACTCTTGGTGCTGACCTGTAGGAAAAAGAAAAAAAAAAAGCACAACACCACAAGTGGGGGGGCAGGTCATGTAGTACATGTAAAATCACAAGCTTTTCCATTAGAAATATTGTGTTTTTCAACCAAATTTAAAAACATTGGGATCTATAATTGCTTACATAATTACCAGTGTTCACGATTGTTTTTTTCTTCATTTCTGTGTAGTCAGTCGGTCATTATAATTTATAATGGTTGACTCAGGGGCAAAGGATTCCTGTTAAAATGTGTTGTTTTTAGTTATTGTCAGATAAACATGAATGACTTTAGCAACTGCTTTATGGCCGATGTTGATGACATCACTGTTAGCTGGAGGCAAAAAAAGGGAAGCCAGCAGTAAACACCACTATTTTTTTCTACAAAATGTCATTTTGTTGTGTTTTGGTTATCAAAACTGTAAAAAAAAAAATTGTGAATTATATCATACCCCATCATCTGCCGCCCGTCATGAAATGTTATAATTCAGCAGCAGAAGTATAGAAAATATTAAGAAAAAGTAAAGAAACACCCAAGAATCACCAAGATAAGTTTTTAATATAAAATAAAAAATATACATAATAAAAATGGACACATTCTACTTCTGCACACAACATATTTACAAGTTATTGGATCACAGACAGGATGAGATGCCGCCCCCTGTTGGCCGCACACGTCAGTCATCAATGGTAGGAAGCCAGAACGCCTAAAAAGACAAGCGTATATAATTCAAAAAGACACATTTGTGTGCATTTATATTTTACGAGCATTCAAAACGTGCTATAAAATTTGCCCCAAAGGTGCACATCACACTTAATCGTTTTGCCTCCAGTCTGTTGAGAACAAACAAACTAGTATTGATTCTGCGATGCATTGCTAATAGGGGTGTAAATCGCGGGTTTTGTCACGATACGATATAACATCGATACAAAGAACTACGATATGATATTTGCCGATATCCTAAAGCCTGCTGCGATTCATTCACGATATATCGCGATATAGTGCTCTACGATCGATTTTTTTTTTTTTTAATAAAAAATATAGAACAATAACCTGATTTATAACAATTCATACGCAAAATCAACAAGGTACTGCAAACTCTTTATTCAGGAAATTACAAGAGTATTGCAGTATACAAAGTGCTTATTTTAACACTGAACTTTGATGTCGTGTTTTTTCTTTAAATGTGCGGCGAGATTTGTGCTCCCTGAATATTTTATCACTGCATGGCAGGATTTACAAACTGCACGTGTCTTGTCGGTTGAGCCATCTTTTCCTTTCCAAAGTGCTTCCAAACGAATGACGAAGCCTAAAGGGGAGCAAATTTCCTAGTCTTTTTGGACACTAGCCACAGCACCAGCCCAGGAGCCGCGTACTAGCTGTCGACTCCCCTTTCACGTGCGTGCTCTGCTCACAACACAACAACGTCGCACGCACTGCTCCCGGAAAGAGGAAGCGAGCAACAATGAACTGGATTTCAAAATAAAGTCGCGTCTAATGTCCGAGGTCAAACACGGCGATATAGATCGATGTTTACGTTTAGCATCGATGCCAATAAATCGTAGAGCATTATATCGATGTGTATCGATGTATCGTTACACCCCTAATTGCTAATGTACCACAACACATACGATGGCGCGGCTCTCGCTCACCATGTTGGAGCAGGCGCTGGCGAACGTCATGAATTTGGGGTTGAACTGGAGGCATGTGATGGGCCCCGTGTGCTTTCCGTCTAGTACAGCCACCTTCAAGCCGCTTTCGGCGTTCCACATGTGGATCTTGCCGTCCTCAGAACCTGCGTTACAAACAATTTCAAACACGAGCCCAGCCAGAAACGACACCGAAACTGCAAGGAGGAGTAGGCAAATGATGAAAAGATTAGTAAAATATTACTTTATGAGCAAATGTTGGCACTGTGTGTTTTTATTCAATTTGAATGCTGTCATCAATTACGCTCTCATGTATCATTTTTGCAGGATTTCTGTGTGGAAGGGGCTGCACAGTTGAACTTACCGATGACGACGAACTGAGAGTCAGGTGTGAACGAGGCTTCTAGAGTGACCCCTTTGTTGTTGTTGTATCCCTGCAGGTAGAGAAACACAACACTTAGTGACACTGATCACTTCCTAGTTTGTAAAGTACAACCACAATAATGAACTGATAGGAATTGTTCCATCAGAGGCTCTCTGAAAGCTTGTTTTCATCCATCTCACCCCGAAGGAATGCAGCACGGCTCCTTTAAACGCATCGAGGATGCGGAGTGCGCCGCCGTTGGTGGAGAGGAGAATGAGTTTCCCGTCGTTGCTGAACTTGAGTCCCGTCCACTCGCACGTCCTGTCATACTGCAGCTTGAAGGTCGCGAAAGGACCCTGCCAACCGAGGGAAAAGGCCCAGTGTGAAGCTGCCCGACGTCGCCGCATTGTTGTGTGCTCACCTTGTCAAATGACCGCAGATCGTAAAGCTTCACCATTTCTGAATTGATGCCTGCTGCAAAAATGAGGCCCTCCGGATCGAACGAGCATACCGGCTTCCCTTGAAGGTGCATGAGACCCTGCATGTGATGACAGGTGGGTGAGACGGTACTTTAAAGGGGACACAATAGAAAAAGGTGACTTCTATAAGCATTTATACAGTTGTGCCATTTTAATTAGTGCAGCCCTATGGGAAATGTTTGAAATTCTCCCCAAAACAATATGCACAACACATCTGGATTACCTGGCAGTTAGGCGAGCGCAGATCCCACAGTCTTATGGTTTTATCCAAGGATCCGGAAATAAAGGTGTCATCCACGGGAGACATTGACAGCGAAGTCACTCTGAACACAACAGTCAAGTGGATTAAGTCAATGTGCCCGAAAGGAAGGAGGGGAGAAAAAAAAAAAAAGACACGACTATCGGTTCCCACCTTTTATTGTGGCCTGGGAAATAGCGGATGTATTTATTGTCGTGAAGGGACAAGTATCTGATTGTATCTTTGGGGATGAAAATGGAAAAACATTGGTGACATAGGTCATTACATCATCCATGACACATTTAAGGAACAAAATCAAACTCGAGCAGTGGAGATGAGTGCGCTCAGACATGGGCAAGGCAGTCATTTGTACAGTTAGCTCCAGTGTGGGGCACAATCATAGGCCCAAAAACTGTACAAACAACTACCTCAGACCAGAGCGAGCGATCTTGTGGCGAGCATCCTGGAGACACAAAAACACTCTTACATCTACTTTCCACAAATTGCGGCTACCAGATGATACCTTTGAATGGCCTACACGTTTCCATTTATTAAAGAAAGAGGTGGCTGTTATCTATGAGGATATATGGTATATGTTCACCATTAGCATGTCTGATTTATAAGCAACACTTCATGAAAAGAAAGAAAAAACACACTAAAGACATTTGGCTTCAACATACCATCGATTTTGTTGGAACTGTAGACCACTGTGTTGGCTGCATGTGTGTACCTGATCAAATCCACTCCATACTTTTTACTGTAGAGAGTCCTCTTGGGTCTGGAAACACATTTTAGAAAGAGTATTATAATGGAAGGGTTAAGGGGGAACTAGCGGCTGCAACAGTTCAATTACGGTGAGAGACCTAAAGATTAAGCACTTAAAGACAATCACAACTGCACACAATGTTCTGTACATAATGTAAAAAAATGACAAAGCAAAAGACAACAAAAAGATGACACACTGGGCTGATCGTAAACAATCCCATTTGACGCAATCAAAGGAGGGATTCGAACCAGAGCTTCACAATGTGTGGCAAAAGAGATAACCACTAATATCCAATAACTACAATAACTCATTGGTTGATTTAAAAAATATACTATAACCAACCTCGCCAGTTACTGCTAACTAGCTTTAGCACATCAGCTACCAAAACACCCAGTCTTACTTACTTCCCCTCCTGACAGTCGTACAACACGAGCGAATCGTCATCGCTGCTCGATATAATCGACTCTCCATTGGAGCTGAAGTCAAAGCAGTTGATCTTGTCAGTGTTCTCCCGGAAAACCTTTGCCACCCTGAAGCTCCGCAGCACATTGTCCGTCAGCTTCATGGCGGCCTCGCTCTCTCTCTATAGCTGTGTCCCGAGAGGGGCTTCCACAGACCGCTTTATACAAACTTCTGAAAACACTTTGCTTCTAAAATATACTATGAGCTCCGTAAGAGCGATAACCGTCGTTTTCGACAACAATTAAGGCGCGATATTAGTTTTTGCAACGCTACCATTACTTGATTCAACCCCCGCGTAATGTCGGCGTCGCGCATGCGCGGCTGGCGCCAAGCGACAGCTCGAAACTACGTGATTTCGGTGTATCGCGAGATTGACACACTGTCGCTCGCGTAGTGTTGTTTTGCGCCACATAACCACAATCTGTTAACAGTATATGTTAATCGTGACCCTAATGTCATCATATTGACTACACGTCATTTTTTCCTGCACCAAGTAGCTGTAGCTCCTTATTTTCTTTCCCCTGCACTATGCTCCTTTTTATGACGTCACGTCTCTAACCTTTGTCAGCCAATGGGTGGGCGAACAGTTTATTCTCTCAGCCAATAGCAATGCATTCCAAGCTTAAAGGTTCGGAAGCGAGGGACTTTTGAAACTAAACTAACGACTGGGGGCTACCTCTTCGGCCATTGTCGTTCCTGACTCCAGATTGTACTTTTTAGGGGATAAAAAAAAATATTGTTATTATCATGGACGAGTGCTAATACTGTCCTGGGTTTCGAAACGTTGGAAGTAAAATCAATTTCTGTGACTTTGTCGCTTGTACCCTTACATTTGCTGCAGGGGCACTTTACTGTAACGTTAGCTCGGTTAACGTTGCCTACCATCGCCGTAGAATTTCACACTTTCTGGTACGTTTGACTATAGGTTAACTTTAAAATGCTTACATTTCGCATTCGCGAAAGCCAGTCTTACAAATTTCTCCATTGTGACTGTAAAATTATTGTAATTGTGTCGCGCGATGTTATTCGCCTAAGGCTCGCTGGAAGTCGCTCTTCTTTAAACGACGATGTTCACAATGTGCAAAATAGACGCCCATTATCATTTTATATTACAATATTGATTGTTCCCTCTATTAGACCATGGAGACAGATACCAGGCACAAACTACAAAACAACCTGCAGACTGAAAGAACCGAAATTAAGGTAAGTGGCCGCAGCAAATTTACATGGTCTCAACCACAGTTACAGCACTTAAATTCACACCACCAAAATAATCTGTAGTGATGTAAGGGCCTTTTTGGGATCACATTTACATCAAACTGGCCCGTCCACATTTGGGGCTCACAGGACTTGAGGCAAGCATTGTAATTCTATTGTTTCCAGGCTTGGTTTGTCATGTTCTGTTGTCACAGAGTGTCTGAAATGGTGATCCATTGACATAAAAAAAAATCAGATGCACATTACTACTCTTGCTCCTTTCAACCTATGATCAATGAATGTCGCTCTTTCCAGTAGTGCTTGGGCATTTTTTGTTTTTTATTTTTTATGCAAGCAGTGATATATGGTGGGGGCCAAAGCAAAGAGAGTTTTGTAGGACCTTGGAAGAAGCTAGAAGCAATTCCGAAACTTTATTGGGAAGCGTGAGAGCAATTTGCTGAGGGGGGGAAAAAAAAATCATAAAATGGCTCATAGAAAATAGAATATGGTTAATTGGAAGGGATATCTCAAGACATTTTTTCTTTTTAATGATTCATTGTGTTTTCCTTTCATTCCAGCGAGCTGAGGATGGACCAATGCGTATCCCCGTGTCTCATATGGCCTCTAAACGTCTCGTAGTCCCATCCCAGCAACCGCAACGCATTCTGACAGTGTCCAATGGGCCTCAGCGCTTAATGCACCCGTTAAAACACAGCAAGTCTGCGCATCACCTCCTCAGTTCCACCAAGCCTGCACAACCCGAGAATCAGAATGTCAAACTGGCAGCGGCAAATCCGCAGCCCAAAGCTCCTGTCCGGCGGAGCCAGCCTATGATGAATGAGCCTAAAGTGAACCTGGGGATGACAAAACCTGCTGTTGAAGCCACTGCCATGGAAGCTGCAAAACCTGAGATTCCACAAAGTACGCACATGTCAAATGTATCCATTAGCGAGCGTAGGTTATTATTGCCATAATATACGTTTTGTTTTGTCAGAGGAACCAGCCAAGAAAGATTCTGCAGACACATCGTCATCCAAGTACATCTTTTTGCATTAACACGCCATGTTTATTTATTGTTGTATGTTGAGACATGTTTGGTTTTGGGGCGGCGCAGGAAGCGTTGGAGTCTGGACAGCTTTGAAATCGGCCGGCCACTGGGAAAGGGCAAGTTTGGCAACGTCTACCTTGCCAGAGAGCGCCAGACCAAATTCATCCTGGCCCTGAAGGTGCTCTTCAAAAAGCAGCTGGAGAAGGCGGGCGTGGAGCACCAGCTGAGGAGAGAGGTGGAGATCCAGTCTCATCTCAGGTGAGAGAGAAAAAAAATAGCGTACACATAGCCTCGCGTGGTGGATTAAAGGTGAAGTTTAAGATGATGATTAAAATGTTCAACACGCGTGGGAGGCGGAAACTACTTTAGAAAAATTATATATGCGCTTTCAATACCTTATTGCAGGTGGGTCTGGAATGCATCTGTCATGCACTCACTATACAAATGCTTCTGCGCAGGCACCCCAACATCCTACGCCTCTTCGGCTATTTCCATGACGTTTCCCGTGTGTACCTCATACTCGAATATGCCCCCAAGGGCGAGCTCTTCGGTGAGTTGCAGCGGTGTGGATTTTTCCCCGAAGATCGCAGTGCTACGGTAAGTTTTATTTTCTTTCAGCATCCAAGACATCCTTGCATGTTTCACTAGCTATGATCACTATGCCATTCTAGTACATCATGGAGCTGGCAGATGCCCTGGACTACTGCCATTCGAGGAAGGTGATCCACAGGGACATTAAGCCCGAGAATCTCCTGCTGGGCACCAACGGGGAGCTGAAGATCGCCGACTTCGGTTGGTCCGTCCACACGCCCTCGTCCAGGTGCTCCTTCGTCCATACCTTCGTGAGTGATGGTGCCCTATGACTGACACACACGCATCTCTCGTCCTTCCTTGTGCAGGAGGTCTACTTTATGCGGAACACTGGATTATTTGCCTCCCGAAATGATCGAAGGGAAGACCCACGACGAGAAGGTGGATCTGTGGAGTCTCGGCGTGCTTTGCTATGAGTTCCTGGTCGGGAAACCACCATTTGAAACCCAATCTTACAAGGACACGTATCGCAGGATATCCAGGGTACGTAAGACCTCAGTAGGTTGCGGTCGATAAGGCAGGTCCATATTTGTTTTATGTGTGTGTGTTATTTAACCCGTGGCATTTTTATCTTTTGCCATCTCTTGTTTCCCGGTGCAGGTTGAGTACTTGTACCCGTCGCAATCCAGCGTCAGCGAACTGGCCAAAGATTTGATTTCTCGCCTGCTGAAGCACAATCCTGCATATAGACTGCCCATAAAAGGGGTTCTGTCTCACCCCTGGGTGGTCCAAAACTCCACCAAGAAGCCCAGCGCCCACGGCATGGAAGAGCTCAGCCACTGATGGAAATAAATCATTTCATGCTGGCGGTTTTAAGTACGGTCAACTTGAGCCATGCCTTTCTTCTGGTTTCCCTTCTTGTAAATATTTCTCTCTTCTAATAATTGAATTTTATTGACTTGAAATGTAAATAAGATAAAATCCTCTTGCACTTTGCCTTTAGCCTAGCAACCTCTTGATGTTTGTTGGGTGTGCTATTTTGGACAGCAGGGGCCGCCAGTGCACCACTATCGCTCATGGGGGGGGGGGGGGGGTTCTTTGTTCTTAAATTCTTTTTGAAGCGCCAATAAAAGTGTTGAACCCATATAATTTGCTGTATCGCTTTGCTCTCATTTTGCATGACCTTGGGGGATTTTGTTGTTGAGAAATTAATATTTTAAGTTTGTCCCTACTCCTACACATCCAAACCAGATTGGATCATGGTTCTTGTAGACCGGACTTGCAGGGACAGGTTTTACATTTAATGAACATTAATTACCGCTTCTGCTGCTTTGTTAACAGGGAGGCTAATTGTTTTTTTCCCCATTGAGTATGGCTAGATGCACGCCAGCCTCCACATGTGAATCATGACCGTGCAGACGCCGCTGCAATCAACACCGGGGATTAACAGGTAAGAGCAGACGGTCTTGTGTATGCTCCGAGCGCAAAATCTGCTTTTATTTATTTATAGCACGGCCCAGTGGAGAAAAGGCTTCCACTGAATCATGTTCTTTATTTGGTATTTTTGTTACGTGACAGGGTGTTCAGTAGTTTTACCCACGTCAGCCCAAACAAAAATCCTATAAGCGTTCTGTTTTGGGGAGGCCAAAACCAATCTTTGAAAATGTGTGCAATTTTTTGGGACACCCCCCTCGGGAAAAAAAAGGGTGTCTTCAGAAATTCGCTCTGACGCCCAAGGCGGAGCTTTCTTCCCTCCTATTATTTCTGAACGCTGTGTGTTCTAAACCAATCAGCAGCTCGTGCTTGAACTGTTTCCATCTCGACTGCTTGACGCACTGGCGTTCACAGAATGTAAATGTGTGTGTGTGTGTGTGTGTGTGTGTGATGTTTGAGTGACAATATGAAGTGAGTAAACATGTAATTTGTTCAATCTACTGGCCCAAAAAGCAATAGCAGGCATTCACATTCATCCTTTTATACTTCGACTACTTTTTTTAAACAATTGCAATTGCTTTTTACGTTGGCCTATGTTTTTGGAAGATAAGGTATTCGCTAAATTGCGTGCGTTTCCTGTAAAGAATAGTTTCGTTCCGACCGTTTTCTCCTTCCCATAACAGTCTATAGATATAGTTTATATTGGATGTAAAATCTATAGAAATTTTACATCCAAGTCAGGTATATCCTCATGGAATGATTTGGATTTTATTTAAAAAATGGTGTAATTTATGCCCCCCCCCCCCCAAAAGGAATACATTTACGTGAAAAAAGAGTGCAACTACTTTCAACATCATTTTCTGTTTATTACTGAGAAAGAAAATACATGTTCTGACCGTTTTAGCGTTACATGAGACCACACATTATTCTTTACAATAATTTCACTTCTTTTGATCTGTTGTTCTTTAATATTAATTTCCACGATATATGATAACGACTTTGATATACATTCCATCTGTTTTGAAACCACAATAAGAATAATAAACACTACACGTACGCTTGTTGTTTTTTTCTCTCTTTTTTTTTTTAAATAACATTTCCACAGGACCCCATTTGATTGCACAGAATGAAAAATGTCCGTATGCACATTTTGCTTTCCTTCTCTCTTTCTTTTTTTAAGTTAGGATTGCCATACACCGAATTCATCATTTCATATGATAACAGGCCACGTGTTTGGAATGTGATGACAAACAGCATTTCTTTTTTTTTTGTATGTGCAGCGGGAGAGGCTTTAGATTTCGGAGCTGATTTCGGAGCTGACAATCAAAGGTATATTTAAAATGTGCTAGTTTATCCAATGAACTACTTTATTATCATTATTAAAATTTAAATATCCCCTTCCAAGTTGTATTTCTTGTGTGGATGTGCGTGCGTGCGAGCGTGCGTGCGTGTGTGTGTGCGTATACATTCAATGCATAGTTTGAATAGCTGCTTGTTAGGTCCAATCTCCTTCCGTATTTTTATTTATTATAGGCTAAAACTATAATAAATAAATAAATCTGATATTCTGACCATTTTTAAAAATGCTCCAAATGATGACGTTTAGCTTTGAAATCTGGGAGTCTTTAAACAAAAGAAAATCTTTTTTGTACTCGCTGTAAATGGGGAAAATAGGATTAAGTTTTTTGGTTTCTTTTGCAGTGGTCTTCTATTTGATTTCCAGAGCTGTTTAATGTTTCTACTGCTGGTTATTGCCGTCGTGTTTGGACATTTTTGTCTGTGGATGATAACCCTTATTGCATCGGGCCTTAAAGAAATTAGCATTTTAATACGGGTGTCAATCAAGCAGATTGAGGGGAAGAAGAGTATTGTTCGTTTTCATAGACGTACAATGCCAATTAGGCACACATCAGACGAATGCATACTGGATTTATTTTCGCAAGGCCTCGTGCATTACGAGAGGGCCATAGCTGCGTTGCGCGCAAGACATTATGGTTTGGAGCGTGCGCCTTTTACGCATGAATTTACCTTGCCTCAAATGGACATAGAATAGCGCAAGCACATTCGCGCTATTCTATGTGCGCAATGTTATCCATTCACCGTTTGCCTCCCGGACCCGGATGTTGTTTTAGCGATCAGCGAACGGCGTGGGTGATGTTCGATTTTTTTTCCTGTGGGCGTGCGTCCCTACTGGAAAAATTCCTGGCTACGCCTCTGATTTGTTTTAAGGCAAAACGCAAGAACTGAAGTGAGAAAAAGGCGGCGGCCCAGACAGAGCATCTTGCTTTAAATAAATGAACATTGGAATCAATCAAACATAGTACGGAGAAAACTATTTTTTCTTCTTGGATTTACACAGCCAATTTATTAGATACACTTGCATCTGACTATTGTGTTGTCTGATACTTTGCCATATTAATGGAAGGCCTCGTGACAGGAGGGTATATAGCGGCGTGATGCGCAAGACTGAATGGGTGCGATTGTGCGCTTTTACGCATGAACTGAAGCAAGAGGAGGAGAAAGAGGCGGGCCAAAGGGTGCGCAGTCTACTCCTCTATGTTGTACTTGAAGGCCTCCACAAGCCCTTCCATGGAGTGGATGAAGCCGGAGATGCTGCATATACCACCAATGACGAAGATGGACACGTCGAAGAAGACCTGGTGCCACTGCAGCTTCCTCCAGAGCAATTTGAGGTGGAAGAGGCTGGGCAACAGGAAGCAGAGCCCCGCGCCGGTCAGGCTCCCTGTCAGGCCCATGAGCAGCGCGAAGTGCGGCACGTAGATGGCCATGAGCAGCGTGAAGACCACCAGGCCGCAGCGTAGGCTCAGGCCCCACGATTTGAGGCGTCCGTCGCCCCCGTAGCAGTCAGGGAAGAAGGCTCGGCCGCCCTCCTGGAAGAAGCTCTTCTCCAACACCTCCACGGCGGCAAAGAAGGGCAACGGGTAAGAGAGAAGCGCCTTGGCCACCAGGAAGATGTTGACCACGGCGCGGATGCCTTGCGGCAGGTTGTCCGTGATCACCTCCTTGGTGGTGTCGGCCCACGTCAGGTAGGCCACCAGGGCGAAGAGACCCTTGAGGATGCAGGCGGCGATGTGCGTCCAGTTCATCATGCAGTGGAACTCGCTAGGCTTCTGCATGTTGCCCTCCAGAGATGGTAGGAAGATCTGTGACGTGTAGCTGAACACAATGATGCCGATGGAGATGGGGAACTTCTTGACGTCAATGTAGAACTTGACCTTGTCCCACGCCCACAGCCGCGCCCGCGACAGGCAGTAGGCGATCACCAGCACGTTGATGACGAAATGCGCCATTGTGCACAGCAGGCTGAACTTGGACACAGCCTTCAGGTTCTTGAGGAAGGCGCACGGCAGCAGCGCCGCTGTGGCGATGATGGCCCACGACTTCTGCGAGATGGGCATGTTGGGGAAGCTGTTGTACATCAGGTTGCCGCTCACCACCACGTACAGGATGCACGTCATCACCAGCTCGATGATCTGCGCCACGTTGACCACGTGGCCGCCCAATGCCGGAAAGCGCGGCGCGCAGCAAGCGTTGGCAATGTCCACGTAGGAGTCGCGCACACGCACCAGACGACCGTCCTCGTCCTCCTCGTACAGGCACGAGATCAGGATCTTGCCCGTGTAACAGCACACCACCGCGGCGAAAATGATCAGGAAGAGGCCCAGGTAGCCCCCGTGCAAGATGGCGTAGGGCAGACCCAAGACGAACATCCCCTGTGAGCCGAAAACACACACAGTGATTTGGGTCATTCCACAAAAAAAGCAGATTTTCCAACATCTTTCACAGCTTTCATGCTCTGGTCCTCGAGGGAGGAGGGAATCATCTAAAACATGCGGGACAATGGTCCTTGAGGACTGGAGCTTGATGTACTGGTTGCAGCTTCACGCTTTGAGGTTTTTTGGCATTTGATCTCTTTAGTTTACATATCTCTGTCAAATCTGAGTGCATTTCAACAAAACCCAAATGTGCCACAAACTTTAGTTTAATAATCCAACCTAGTTGATGGCAATTTTGATTCAGATTGCACTTTGACGCATGATATGTCAGATCAGATTGTCATATTCTTGTCCAATTAGTAGCCCACTGAAAGTGGTTCATCCTGTCACTTGTGCTTATTCCCCCTTGGTGGAGGGCTACACCCTCTTGAGTGCTTTGGTGATACTAAGTGACGTTCTTTGTGAGCTCCCCTCCCCAGTTTCCCCTCTCCCTTCCCGTTTTGACGTAGCGTGGGATTTCCACTTGGCTTTGAGCGCGTCTGTCTTCCCTCCCCCTCTCTGACGTCACCATGAGTCGTAGGAGACACTGTGACGTCAAAACCTCGAAACCACCAATTTTTTTGTCGCAGAGCCTGCGAGCAAAGCGTACTCCTGCGTGGGTGGGGGCATTCACTTCGTTCACGCCCACTTTTCTCTTTCTCTTTTTCTCCCCCCCCCCCCCCGCCCCCACCGCGCGCGCTTGTGTGCGCCACGGATGCGCGTCATTGCGCACGGAATGTATTCGAACAATTTGAGATCCAGTGTTAAACGTATGGAAACGATGAATTAATGTAGAGACTATTAGGATTTAATTATAGGAGTATTTGGGACAGTAGAAAGTGCGTGTTCGTGGACAATATGCGCGGAGGAAATCATCGCATTGCATTCACGCAGTATTGTATCCTAATAATAAAATGAACGGCAATCGGATGAGGTGCGCGCTCGTACCTGGATAGCATTGGTGACGTTCCATCCCGCCTCCCAAGCCGTGATCTTGGGTCTGGCCTCGGACAGTTCGTTCGAACCCCCGTCCTTGGAGGACGAGCGCGACGGACCGGTGCCGTCCCTCTGGTAGTGGCTGTCCCCATCGAGGGTACCGTCCCCACCTTCCCCTCCTTCTCCTTCCACCGCTGCCGCCTTGTCGTCGGCGGCTAGGATGTCCATCTGCATGCCCTGCCGGTGGTCGTAGTCCAAGTCGTCGCAGGCGACGAAGCCCAGCGCCTCCTCGTCGGTGGCGGCCTGGAAGCCCATCCTGGCGAACATGCCGCTGACTTTGGCCTGGGATTTGTTGGTGACGGTTGTTGCCGCGTTGGAGAGTTTATTGGACAGTTTGCTCCGGATTAACGTCGCCATATTTGCGCTTATTTCCTCCTCTTCTTATCCAATATAAAAAAAAAAGGAGGCTACTTTGGGTGGCGGCGTCCGCTTCGTTGCATCCACAAGACAAGAGAGTGGGTGGGTGAGGTGGGGAAAGCTTCTGATTAAGACACCGACGGTTTATTTATTTTTTTAGTTGCTATCTCCACTTCTTCCTCAGTGTGCTTCTCCTCAGGTTCATTTCACCTTCAGACGTCGTCGCTCCGCTTCTGCATCCTGCCCCCCTCCTCTCCTTTCCTCTCCTTCTCCTGTCCTCTCCTCCTTGATGCTCGACGCGACGCCTCCTAGCTGTTTCTTTGGCTCCAGTCTCCGTGCGTAAAAGCTTTACGCACCAAGCCCCCAAAAGTGTCTTTGTAAGTAAGGCCCTTTATGATATCCTTTTTTTGCGCTCGGGTTGGGTGGAAGGTGCGTCCAGGTGCCTTCACCGATGCCAATGCGGTACCGTGGCGCTCAGGGCGGGTGGGCTTGAGTGCCCCCCCCCCCCTCTCTTCGATCCCCTCCCTCCTTTTTTTAGTAGATAGAGCCCCGCACCAGGATAACACGGGAGAGATTTGCTGCATTTCTAGGGGAGGTGCTTGCGGTACCCCTCACTATACCATACACCCACCCTCACCCCACTCACCCACTCCCTCCCCTCGTCACCCCCTCCCGGAGCCACGATCTATAATACTTCAGCCCGGCGTCCAATGACATTCCGGCGGCCTCCAATCTCGCCCAAGTTTACGCATATAAAAGGAGGCTGAGATTTGTGCCAAAAGCCAAGCATCTTTGGATCACAACTAAATGTCGGATTTCGTTGCTTTTTTGTCTGTCTATATCTTTAAAATTTGAAAGAAATTAACGAACGTTTTGCTTAAAGTCAAGGACGCGGGGCAGCGTTGGTAATAGACTATGCAGGTTCTCTTTGGGATGTAGCAAGGAAAAATTGATTTTGGATGGTAAGACGGAGAACTTTGACTCTCCTAAAATGGACTATTCTTCCTCCAATTTGGGCGTTTAGCTCTAATCTAGTCAAACTTCTTCTAGTTTTTTTTAACAAGATGAAAAATGTAATTCAATACATCATCCATTCATTCATTCATTCATTCACTCATCGAAATATCCGTGTGCGTGTTTGCGCGTGTGCCTTTGTTTTCATTTTTTAAATTTTATATGTATTGATGTATTGAAATAAATGATTTCATTTTTGTTTTATATTCATACACACAGGCCTGTATGCATTTAAATTAAGAATCCATTTGTTGTTTGCTCTTAATTGCTAAGGTGATTTTAAAGCGTAGCCTACAGGCATGGGATACTTTACAAAATATGGATATTTTATATTACCCCTCCACGCAAATTCTATGCATGCACACGACGCTGCAGCATCAACAGCATCGTCATCGCCCTGCAGCAAAGCGGCCTCGTTCGTGCCGAAACTGTTCAAATGCAATGTAATGTACAACATAAAAATTAAAAAAATCTGCATCGCGTTAAGAGTAGGACTACATTGTCCCGGATAAAATTATGAAAACATATTTAAGTAAAATAGAAATCTCTCTCCCTGCAAAAAAAACATTTTCATGGCATGCAAGATCTATTTCTTCGTTGTGCTTCGCCCAAATTCCATTCATTAAAATTTATAAATTAAATCTCTCAAAGTGCACGTGCCACGCACACATGCACACACACATGCACACACACACGAGTGGAAACGTGCAAGCCTGTCCTGCGTGGAAGAGTTAACGACGGAGGCTCTTATCAGCAGCACGCAGACAGTCTGTGGTCTGCAGGATGAAGGTTACAATATGTGTCTGTGTGTGTGCGCACAATTATTTGCGTCTTCATTTTATACACACTGGACAATCCCGCTAAATTGGTGGAATTATTGTCAGAATTATAAAATATTCATATGTGTGCGAACCGAGAGCAAAAAGAGATAAGTGATTTTTCTCTCTTGAGCACCCACAGGGGTTGTCTCCATGATGATAGTGGGTGGTGGGGCGTCATTATAGGGGGCGGGGCCGAGTCCCATGGGGATTCACGTCTGACGTCCGACCAATCAAAATTGTTCATCAGCTTCAGGGCATATTTAGGAAAAGCTGCAGGAACAACCACCACATCATCCTTGGAGCCTTTAAATTTTTTTATATATTTTTTTAAATCAGATTATCAGCACCTTTCCTACAGACAGGTAGGCAAAGCAGTATATATACATATATATATATATTTTAGCAATCCTACTGCACCACGTTGGTGGGAAATAGACCTCGCACCATCCATTCCTGCTTTTGGCATATAATGACCCCCCTACACGCACACACACACACACGCGCGCACGCACGCACACACACACACACACACACTCCTCTCTACCCGCTACTGTCACTGCAGCACTATTTCACCCCCCACCAAACAGCCACCCCTCCTTTTCACATTACACACATGGGTGAGTCGGCCCAGGGTACCACCCCCTCATCATCATCGCCATCATCATCATCATCATCACGCACGCACGCCTGTGAACAAGTTCCTTGAGCGCACTACAAAAACAGTGATCACAAAGAGAATTCACATGACGCAGTTAAGTTAATGGAATGCCATTGGAGCATTTATCCTTTCATATCCAGCCATTGGTCCATGTGCCAGTACACAGTTTGTTGAAGGTTTTCTCCTTACTTCTTGTGTGTGTGTTTTCATCTTGTATTTATGTATTTGTTAACTCTGTATCATATCATCATATCATATCATCTGTATAACCCAGATCAAGCCTTTTTCAATGCATTTGCTAACGATCAAATGCATTTTATGATGATTTTGATTTGCCTGTGTGTGTCTGTCATGGATGGATAGATAGACGAATGGATGGCAGAGGAAAGGGGGGGGGGGCGAGCACACTTACGGCTAATCAGAGGAACCGGCTGCAGTCTATTATATACATTTGCATGACAATAACAAGTATAACGACATGTGTGTCGAGAGCTTTGTATTGTGAACCGGCTCTTAAAATGCATAGGAAATTTTGTTTATTGCATGCACCCACGATAGTCGGAGTGAGACAAATAAATCCAGGTGGTCCACAGTATGAAAAAAAATCACTAAGAGCCTTTTCATTAGCCTCTAATGTGCCTATTTAATGGCTTATTATGGCCTCTCAAGAGAGATCGTCCTCTGGGAGTCCTCAAGTTGCATTGTCTTATCTTGACTGAATACGTAGATCGATATAGATAGAATAGAGCAATCTCTTCCTGTTTTAGCTTGGCTGGGCTGAACTGAGCTCATTTTCTCATAACGTTAATGTCTGACATTGTCTTACACATTGACTGCCACCATTTTGTTAGGTTAGCATAGCATAGTTTAGCCTAGTTTAGATATTTTTGAATTTTTAGCATTTGATCCTGTCATTGATATCCAGTATTATTTCTGCGTATCAATCCCTGAATGTGGCAAGCATATGTGTGTGTGTTTACTCCGGCGTAGTTTTTTGCTATGGTCCAAGCGCTCCCCAGACGCCGTTTTGCTGTTAACCCACGTTGACTCGGGCCCTCTCCATCAAGCGTTGGACGCGTTCCTCGGGGTTCAGGCGCCCGCTGTGACACATTAACATTGTAATTGGCTTTTTTTGCAGCACAATAAACGGAGACGCTCCTATGGGACTTGCAGGGACCCCGCGGCAAGCACAAAAGCAACGACGGACATTTTTCACACAGCCTTCGCGGCGTCGTCAACAACACTCAAGCAATGTTTTCTTGGACGACATTCTGGAAAGTAATTTGTTAATTTTATTTTTTTTATCTGAAACAGCCACAGCTAGAAGTGAGCAATAAAATATAACAAGGTAGCTTGCATCGGTCAGCAATGCATTGAGGGGTAACTACACTATCTCAAGTGTGTGTGTTTGTGTGTGTGGGGAGGTCATGAGGAGTCAACAACCACTGAGAGTTGTCACCCTTTAGTTGTCATGAAAGTTTAATGACATCATGTCTGCTCTCACTGGAATTGTCTGACGTGAGCTACACTGTGTTTGACCTTTAGCGTTGACTCGACTGACTGCAAGCAACACAAAAAAACTCTCTATGCTCAGAATGCACAGGAATCTCCATAAAATTCAATAGTAATCATTTGTTTGTGATTCTTAGCTCAGGCGTTGAGATAAATGTTGAGCTTAACAAATTAATTTTTTTGTTGTATGATCATTAGGTACTTTAATATTTGCTTTCCGTTTCAGGGAGTTTCCCATCTAAACAGGAATGCAAATACTAAACAAACAATAATGATATTTGAGGATTAAAACTTGTTTAAAGTGCTACTGTACATATTGATACATAACAACAAAATGCTGTTCATTTAATTCAAGACAAAAAGCTGACATAAGTTGCTGGTCCAATACGTTTGTTAAGTGCTGTCTATCTATTTTACATGGAAAGCCCTTATTCAAAAAAAATGCTTTATTCCACTTCAGGCATCCCCGTGTTTGTGTGTGTTTTTTTTATCCATACAAAGGTGCCATTTCCTGTTCTTCATTGAAATGCACATCTTGTCTGCCTGCAATTGACAACATTCACAACCTGCTGAAAGGCTTTTTCTTTTCCTTCTTTTTTTTCCAGGTCAGCTCTGTGATGTGAAACACTTTGATTTAATTGCGGTGCGAGCATGGACCATAATGCATGTAGCTTGATGAATAAATACATCCGAAAAAGAAACATGGACTCTTTTGAAAAACCCCCACGCTGGAAGTGCGCGGCCACTTTGGGCTGCTATTAACCGCTATTGTCGAGAGCAGGCGAGAGAGGTGATGTGGGGGAAGAAGCCATTATCATGAGCTCACAAACAGCATGTACACACTCATGATGCAACACACACACACGAGAAAGTAGACACCAGGAGAGAGGATGTTACTATTGATTTGGGAGCTGATGTGTGAGACGGGACAAAAGGTGTTTTTTTTTTTTTTTTTTTAAGAGTGGCTTTGTAACACTTGGACAATGACTGCTTTGTTTTTACTGGCAGCAGCTCAATACAGCGATGGCAGTCAAGACAATTTCATCCTTTTTTATAATAAGCAGCAGTTTAGCAAAGCTTGTGTTTCTAGTGGATCCCTCTTCTACAATGACAGAGCAGAGGTGACAAGTCAGTGGTCAATAGTGAGCTGGTGGTATGCTGGGTCCCAGGGGCGCGCTTGTAACACTTCTCTCGTACAACGTTGTCAATATTCTCAACTTTTTGTCACTCGGGCAAACGTGTAGCCTGGGGCTGCCTCGCCGCATGGCCACAGTTCTTACACTGATTGCTTTCCCTTTTGCTCTTTATGCTGGAACACAGTCGCACAACTGCTGCAGGCAACATGCGCACACACGGGCCAGATACGGCCCACCACATCATTGTATGTGGCCCGCAAAGACAAATTGTGCATCAAATTTGTGTGTCATTACTACAATTTCAAATTGTCTTCACTGTTAATAATATCTGTTTTTTTAAATATTTGACCAGTTTTTACTCGTCTGATTGAAAGAGTTATATGTCAGTTTGTTTTGTAGCTTCTACTGTATATAATATGAGGTGCTCATACATTTACCGTTTTTTTCCATGTATAATGCGCCCCCATGTATAATACGCACCCTAAAAATGGCATGTTGATGCTGGAAAAAAGCCTGTACCCATGTATAATACGCACCCAAATTTTGACTCCTACTTAAGTCCGTAAACGTAAAATTATTTCAGAAAAAGGATCATCTTTGGGAACAACCGGATGTTATTCTGCCGGTCAGTATCACTGCGCATGCGCTAGGAAACTCAATAGCGAAGAAATGTTTTGGATTTGTGTAGGGTACATTGTGACAGCAAACGAGCAGGTGATCGAGCAAGCGTCTGATACGAAAGCATTGTGTTTGTATGGAGCGTGTTTGAAGTGAACAGCAGAGAAGAAAGCGGATCTGTAATGGCGGCTTCCGTATCATATCCGGATTAAAAAAAAAAAAAAAAAGGACAATAAATTTTAGGACAATAAATTAGTTAAATTTTGCGCATTATACATGAAAAAAAAACGGTATTTGGGTTGACAGTCATGATGGCCCTCCGAAAGAAGCTATGACTACAATGCGGCCCGTGAGAAAAAAGAGTTTGACACCCCTGCACTAAACAGATACCTTCAGATCGTCTCATCAATTTTTAGCTTGCCTGGCTTTTATAGTAAATGCTGAAAAAAAACCCATGTAAAGCAGCAAACATGCATTTCCAAGCAGCTTTTCATATTTGACAGCGAGTGACAAATGAGAAGCAATTACCAAGCAACTTTGAATGTTTGACTAAGAGGTTAGAAGGTCTTTGCAGCAACACATTAGAAGTAGAAATGAAATATTGTTCACCAGATCCTCATCCATCATCTGTCTGCTAGTCACGACAGAAAACATTTTACAATACTGCTGGCCTAACATAAATATTGGGTGTTCCAATTACAAATCTCTCATTCTCATTGACAAACACATTTTGATGTGCCAAAGTGCATATGAACAACTTTTGTAAATGACAAAGGTCCACTTTTATTTACAGTAGACTTGTCTATAAAAACAAGTCAATAGGAGTCTGCTGGTAGCTATCTGATGCTAATAACTCATAGTCTCGTATCGTGTCAATTGTTTCACATGCCTCAGATATGATCGACACTGTTGCTCGCTGGAGATAAACAGACAACAATATTAAACAGTGCCATATCTAAAACTCTGCTCAACCCACACTTCATTTATACAAGCTGAAATGTTAGCTGCCACAAAACCTGCCTCGTCGCATTTAGAATATAGTGAAATACAAATTTTAATAAATAAACAGGACATTTTAGCATACAGGTTTATTATTATTATTATTAGGGTATTTAACTAGGAAAGGTTGAACACAGGTGGACTAAGCCTTTCAAAAATCATTTAAAATTAAATATAGAGAAGAGCCAAAATAATCTGAGCTAAACTAACAAACTAAGTTCAAGTGCTAGGCTGAGTGAAAATAAGATCAATAAACAGCTTAATACAAATCAACTAAATTGAGCTCGTATTAAGATAAAATAAATTCAACGAAGCGAAAAATGAATAAGAAAAGTTAGTCATCTCATATAAATTTAACCCAATTTGTCTGTTAAGCATTTCGGCCATTATTGTGGAGAACATTCACCCTCTTCATCTCCACTCTCCTGATCTGACCTAAATCTTCTCCTTCTCTTCTTTCTTGGTGATAGCAATCACACGCACCTAAGAGCCGATAATCACGACACACACGCACACCCTTATGTCATCACAGCTGCAATTCATTGTGAGCTGGTGAATAAAAAGTGGAGAGGACATGGTTAGAGGAGCACACTGGTGATGGTGTGACAGGGTGCAGTACGTATTAATAGCAGCCCCTCACTCGCCTTTTCCTTCCCTCCAGCTGCCATCTGAATTCAAGAACATCTCAACGTGTCCATTCTGAATGGACTGAACAGCAGCTGGAAAAGATGATTGAACAAATGAGCTGGCTGCAAAAGTGTCCATCCAAAGGACATCCAAGTGGATTCTAATGACTTCTTTTCAAGGCAAAAAGGAAGTGAGTCATGTCACGTAAAAGCACCCGCAATGATGGAAAAAGACCATTTTAGCAGCACTCAGGTTATTTTTCTTTCAAACCACACAGAAAATACACAACCTTCAGTCGGTTACACGAGACACGAAGACAGCAGGACATGCCAACAACAAAACAGTACGACAACAACGATCCGACGGGAGTGAGGGGCAGACAGGACTTAAATACACGACAGGTAACAAGAGGCAGGTGAGAATGATCACACTAATCATGGGCACACAGGTACACGGACAGAAACCAAGACAATATGCACATAATAAAACAACCGAGACGTGACAAATAATGTGATTTAATAATTACTCTACAGTCACTATGTGTTTTAATAACTAACAACCTTTTGTGTGTACTATAGCATTATCAAATGAAAAAATAAAATTAAAAAAATAATAAGAAAGTCAACATCTACTTCTTTTCAACCATATTTTTCAAGCGCACTGTTCTAACAGCATGAACTGGCTCATGACAAAATTAAATACACTAGGAATACAACCTGTGTAATTCTTGATGAACACTTAGGCCCACTACCCTACTGTATTTGAAAGTAGGTCATAATGCTGGTACTTGGAGTTAACTACTTTTTTTGATGTAAAATGAACCAATGTACTAATATTGTTTACTGCATGATACTGTCACCCGGTCGGTGTGAGGTTCCATCTCCATTGCGGTGGGACTTCATGTTGATGTTCATGCTTCGCTGAGTGTCTTTGTCCAGCTGCTATTCATCATGCGTCCTCATTGGCCTACATACGTTACAAACTGTAGCGAATATGCGCTGATATTATGACATTACTCGAGCACAACGCATCACACTCTAAATACGAACACAGTATTGGTTGAACATTTGATTTCTCCCAACTGCCTTTCCAAGAAATAATGTGCCTAGCTGTATAATTCCTGCTATTACTGAAATTGCCTCCAATTTGTAACCATGGTGATTGATGCTTGCTCTTTTTTAAGCTTTGTGCCTCCTCACAGGAGTGAGAGCACTCAGCGTGTGTGTGTGCGCGTGTGTGTGTGTGTGTGTATGTGAATAGGCTGCAAGGCAGTGACCTGGTAATAGTGAATGTAACCATGGGCCCTATTCCAAGATAGTTTCCATGGTGACAATAATTGGGTGGCAGCGTAACACGCACACGCAGACACACGCGCGGGCGCACACACACACACACACAAACACTCACACACACACATGTACGCACACGCCACGCTTACTGGTCACTGGTCAAATGCTCCTAAAACAAAAATACTCTTTTATACTGAAATACTCTTTTAAATCATATTGTCAAACTATTTTGTCAGTCATTTTACTTATATCAATAATAAAGTAGAATGTATGACGTTACAACATCCATTACGTTGTCCCTTTTCGAAATAAAATAGGTGGATACTTTTTCCTAAAAATAATCACCCAAAAAAATCTGCCATGGTCTTTGTCTCTCGTGTTCATCTCGCCGTCACCCCAGATCATCATCATTGTCATCATCCTGTGACACACCAAGATGAGACGCACACACACATTTTGCATGGGTGCCTACTGCCCTCCAGTATCTTCTTGTCATGTCTACTTGTTTTCTTGTGTGGTCAGGAAAGCCCTGCTTGGAGGCAGCGATGCAGCGTGGGAGGGATGCGGACAAAAAAAAAAATGCATATGCCATACAGTTCCCTGACCAGGAATCACACCCAGGGCACAGTGGTGAAAGCCCCACATCCTAACCACTGGACCATCAGGGACTGCTCTGTACTAGCAGATCTCAAATAAGTATTATTAGGGAGGAAAACAGACTAATCCCTTGGGTCAGCATACACACAGACTCAGATGTGGCTGTGTCATGGCGATAAGGATTGCGTGTCACTCAAAGCATGCTCTCAAAGTATGCAGAAACATGCATGTTACACGACACATGCCAAGTGCTCAAGTGACATTTTACACCATGTATGCGTGCCTGCCGAGCCAGGGGATTGTCATGTCTATGTGTATGTTGTGTGATTTCTAGCCAGCGACACAAAAACTAACAAACTTTGTTCCAAGGCAGCAGAGCTTGCAAAGTGTTTTCAGAAATTTGAACTTAAATGTAAACAACTTCACCAGTCAAAAACAATTTTAATTAGATATATGTGACGTCCACCTCGAACGAAATACATTTCTAATTTTAAATGAAGAATAATCCACTGTTGGACTTAACTGAAGAGGGTTATCAGAGGAGGAAGCAGCCTCCTTTAAACACATTTGGCACTGATGGCTATTGAAAAGATAAACTCACCTTTTCACGCAATCGTTTTATCTTTAATTACGTGTGTCACTAAGGAGTTCTTTTATATGGAAATATGACGATATTAAACATCACACACGCGCGCACACACACACACACACACGCACACACACACACACACGCACACACACACTCCCATGTATTGTGCTTTTTACGGCTGCCTCGAATTAAGCATCTATTTGAATTTGTTTGATGTTCCTTTCACATTATTCACCATTCTGGAGCACTGATAGCACTCCCTTTATTACGCGCTTCATTAATTCCAGTGATAATTGAAGTGTGTCTGTGTGTGTGCGTGTGTGTGTGAGCAGTGTGATGATACTAATATACACTAGAGATGTGAAAAAAAGTGAATCAAGACAACAGCAGATGCTGGGATAGTCCCCTCCAAAAAAAAAAAAATCAAAATGCTTGTTTCCGTGTTGCTAGGCGACAAGTGTGGCTGGATGGCGGTGATAAACCGAATGCACGCCCCCCCAGTGAGTGAAGGGAGGAGGGAGACAGGGAGAGAAAGAGATAGTGGAGAAGGATAGGAGGGAGGAAAGGGATGGAGAAAGGGAAGAGTCATGTGGCATTACTGATAAACTCTTTTTTTATTTGTGTGGAGGGATGCTTGAAACAAGAATAAGGCTTTAAAAAATGACCATGTATAGTAAGGCTTTAACAAATGACCATGTGTAGTAAGGCTTTAAAAAATGGACATGTATAGTAAAGTTTCAAAAAATGACCATGGCGTTGACAAAAGATCATGTATAGTAAGGCTTTTTTAATTTTATTTATTAATGACCATGTATAGTATGTATAAAATGTAAGCGTATAAAATCCCTATTATACCTCCAAAATTGTCAATTTTCAGGAGATCCCAAAATGACGCGATTATTTAGCAATGAACATTTCATCATCACACAACTGATAAAAGATGGAGACGAGTGCTTCCTGCTGCACGTGTCCGTGTCATGGCTACTTGTGAATAGGCGCCAGTGGGTTGATTGTGGATGGAAGGTTGAAGGGGGCGATAGGGGAAGATGGTCAGGCCGAGTGCCAGTGGCTCATACAAGGCTGCTGATTGCTATTCATCCCCAGATTACAGTCATTTAGATATGGTGGGGGGGAGGGGGGGTTGAGTCTGCAAGCATGGCTGCATGGTGAAGGGTGCACCTTGCTTGACTAATAATAGTCACAAATAAAATGAATGGATGAGGATGAATCAAAAGCAGCTACTACGGTTAAATGGAGCGTCAGTCATTGAGTCATATCTCCACTATTGCTTATGGAACCATTATGTTTCAATTTAGGGATGGTAGGTATTCTTCTGAGGGCGGCTCGGTGGAGCACTGGGTAGCACGTCCGTCTCACAGTTAGGAGGGTGCGGGTTCGATTCCTTTGTGGAGTTTGCATGTTCTCCCTGGGCCCGCGTGGGTCTTCTCCGGGCACTCCGGTTTCCTCCCACAACCCAAAAACATGCTTGGTAGGCCGATTGAGCACTCCAAATTGTCCCTAGGTGTGAGTGCGAGTGCGTATGGTTGTTTGTCTCTTTGTGCCCTGCGATTGGCTGGCAACCGGTTCAGGGTGTCCCCCGCCTACTGCCCGACGACGGCTGGGATAGGCTCCAGCACGCCCGCGACCCCCGTGGGGACTAAGCGGTACAGAAAATGGATGGATGGATGGAGGTATTCTTCTGGTCACAAGCAGTCCTGTGCTTGCACCAAAGTTGATTTAACTGTAGCAAAATTATTTTCAATCCATTCAGACCATAATGATGTAATATGTTTTTGTCATCTGGTTTAGTCGTCGCATTTTTTTTTAAAACACAATTTGGCCTTGCTTCAGTGTGATTCATCCATATGGTTGCGTCACAAGGCCTTTTGGACATGGCGAGAGCTTCTATAATCAAAGTTGATGAGGCATTTAGGAGAAAATGTAGTTTGTCCATGAGCCGCATCAGTGATTCATCAAGGAGTGTAGGCACACACACACACACACACACACACACACACACACACACGCACACACACACACACTTAATCTGTGTATTGATTAGAAAGGCGCCACACTTCACATGCAACTGTGTGACGTGCAGATACGCTTGATGAATCCTCTTCTGTGCTGATTCCATCTCTCTGTGTGCATTGCCATTAAGCCATATTGAAAAATACATCATACGACCGTCACATCAGTTTCACATTTATTGACTAGAAAAAAAAAAAAATCTAATTCTATTTTTTTGTATTTAAAACACACAAGGTCATAAATATACATTCGGAAGGTTTTTAACATGGCGCACACACATCCTGAAAGGGGTTCTTGATTTACGTCGGTGTTGCATTCTTATGGCTGCAATGTAACTCAATTTGTAAAATTCTAATTGACTAGGCACAAACATGAAACGTTATTGCACTGGGAAACCTCACCTTAATGGAAATGTTGCATTTTTCTTTCACGAACCTAGCCTGACAATCATGGTGAAGTCATGACAGTAAATGTGTATTAAAAAACATGGAAGGCCATAGATATAAAACAGTCAAACACGAATAAAATTAGGGAGGTTTATTGATGGCAGCTTAGCATTTTTTTTTGCTGTTACACTGACCAAAGCAATTATTTTATATTAGACGTAACTATAAAACCATCAAACTAAAAATTACGTACTTCAGCACGCACTGTTCCTAACCTCGTATGCATGCGGGTAGCATCGTAAACCGAAAACCCTCTGCATGCACACACGGGCGTGGCGTACAAATAGACGCAGCGTCAAGCAGAGGGCGTGGCGTGGCGTAAGATGACCTGGCGTGGGACCCTGTGGGAGGGCGCCTCAGAGGTGACCTACTTCTCTTGATTGTCAGCAGAAGGCCGCTCCATCAGCTCGCTTTTGTACGCGCTCGCTCAACTGTGTCCATGTGATGAAGCTCATCACACACACGCACGCACACACACATGCACACTGCTGTCATGGAGTCCTGAATTTATAACAGCCATTTATTAGCCTTCCCCTTTATCGGAGAGATGCGACGCCTGTGATGCATGCGCCCGGCAGCCAATACGCCACACTACGGTCCAGATGACCGCGAGTTGGCGAGCCGGGCGATGATGGACGTTGCTCGTGTGTACGTGAAAGACACAAAATGGCGGCGCCACATCAACATGGCGGCCACACAAACACACACACACCTGGGTGCAAAATGTAGTAAGAGCGTGACAACTATTTACATGGAAAATTGAAGTAAATGAATGGCTTGCATCACAAACACGCACTCGACTATGCCTTCACATTCATATAAATAAACATCCCATAGTAACCCTCCTCCTCCAGTTAAAAAAAAAAATGAAGACCAGCTTCACCATGAGTCCTTGAGGAGGTGACACCGTTTGACTTCAAAAATGTCCTTTCAATACACAGGTTAGGAAGTCCATTGATGTTCTTTGCAAAGCCCACGAGACCACAAGGCAGCTCTGATAAGATATCCATCAGTGCATCACAGTCTTTTTTTTTTTTTAAAGGGCACACTGGAATAAGAGGCAGGCTAGAAGGAGGAGAAATGTTCTGGACTGTCAAAAGGGGGGGGAGCATGTAGCCAATCGATTTCATTGATGTCCATTTTCTGCCACAGAAATCATTCAACACGTCCAAGTGGTTAAGATACACTTCGGGTCAGTTTTTGCAGGGTGCCAGCAGCGTATAGCCTACAGAAGCAATTGATCTGTAAGGGCACCAGATGGAGGACTCCGTAGTGTGTATGTCTTCAGGGCAAGACCTTCATCACGCACTCACTGACATATTAAGACGTTTGTGGCCCTGAGAAAATGACCCAAGAGTTTGGTGTTTTAGCGAGTCAAACTTTTTTTGATTTAGTCTCACCCGGCAGTCTGGCGGTTTAAATTAGGCAGCAATAAAAAAAAACAAAAAACTTGTTGCTGAAGAACTCATAGTGACCCTAAAATGGTTGCTTGAAACCAAAATGGCTGACTTTTTCCATATTATTTCAGACATGGGATCTTGAGACTTTTTGTGGGTGTCCTTGTGATGGAACAAACTGGCTTCAGGGGGTAAATTGAAAAAAAATCTCAACAGGGTGAATGAATTACGCTTGTTAGGCATGTCTACCCAATTTCATGTCCATTAGTTAAATAGCCTCAGGGATATTTTTACCCAACTTTGGACATTTTTTAGCCCACTTTTTTTTCATCCTGAGTGAATTTTGACGGGTCATGTTGGCGACCTCTAAAATACTTTTTTTTTTTTTTTTTTTTTTTTTTTTTTTTTTTTTACAGATGATTGGATAAAAGAAAATTGGGCGGTCAGGACGATTTGCTTGTTCTCTTCCCTTTGAGCAAGGCACTGAACCATTGTATGAGTATGAGCAGGGTTGAACTTCAACTTTCTCGCAATAAAGTGCACACATAAAAGCTTGTGTGTGTCAGACTGCCGATGGGGCGGGGGAGGTGGTGGCAGAAGGGGGGGGTTGTATAGCCAGAGGTGATCTGCGGGGCCATCTGCTCGTTCTCGACTGGCGATGACTGCTGGAGAGAAACGATGGCGCACCAAAACTGCCCAGGGATCCTCTTTTGCTCTCTCTCACTGCTGTCAATGGAGCAGCGGGTCCTTCAGCAGGAAATAATGAGTCATGTCCAAAAGAGAAGGAGAGATGCAGAAGCATGGAGGTGGAGAGGGTGAGCATGGATTTTTTTTTTGGACTATTTTGCTCAAGGCAGAGTGAGTGTTCATCTGTCCTCCATCTGGATGCTTCTGCCGTGTTGCTCTCACCATGAAATGGCCTCTGACTCTTCCTTCGGTCTTCTTGAGTTCATCCTTTCACAAGCTTTTATTGGTGTGGGGCTTCATCTTGAGGACCCACTCCCCTCCGGAGTTGCTGTTGTACAAATCCAGTAGGTATGTGTCGGGGTCCAGGCGGTGCTCACCTAAAGGAAGCAGACCAAAATCGCATCCACATTACTGCATTCCAATACAGAATGGATGAAAGCGATTGCTTCATTAAGAGTGTCATTGTGCCGCCTAGTGGCGAAGTTGGCAAATTACAGTTTTCCCAGATGGAGAATAGCTTTCGGCCATTTTGAGCTCGCATGTGCAACTGAGGCACAGGCGAGTGGGTATTAACGCTCTCCTGTGAATGCATGAGTGTATGCAGCGTTAGCATTTGTGTGTTTTGATTGAGTGCACGCTGGGTTACATAAGAGCCCGCCAGCGCTATCAACTCAGTGGGCAGAAAGTCGTGCAAATGGTGCAGAGGACGGACGGCATCAAGCACTTACCGATGTTCCCTCCCACTTCGTACAGGGTGCACTCCGAGTAGGACACGGAGCCATTCCTGTAAAGAAAACAACATGTGTTTCTGTTATACCTTTAAAGCTCTGAATGGTCTTTTTGGTGAACTACATCCCTCAGGTTTATTGACATTTATTGACATTTTCCACTGTTCCAGTCATGACCATTGTTCTCCGTATTAAAGCCCTTTGAGATTTTTTGTTTCCTTTTCAAGTCGAGGACTTGCAATGTACCTTCGGCGTTGGCCCTTCCCAGTTTCAGGTCCGAGAATGAACTGCTGGTAAAAGTGGGTCAGCAGGTCGGACGCTCGCAAATCCTTGTTGATCTGGAAGTCCATGCAGGCGCTAAACTGGTCCCCAACGTAGATCTTCACCCTACGGCATGCCTGCAGAGAGCAGGACCGCATTCTTTTAAAAAAAGACTTCGAAACACCAAGTTGAACCAGATCTGCTGTTTCAATTTGGATTGTAGGCTCACATTGGAATGAATGAATAAATAAATGTGCCGATAGGCGAATCCGCAATTTGTGGATTTGTGGAAGCTCACCTCTGAGGTATTTTTCTCAGGTTTTTCCTTGCTCTCGGTATGGCTCTTCCTCAGCAGGTTCTTGAAGTGGTAGCGCCGGGTGTTATTCTCGTTCAGCTTGCGCACTTGGTTCATGACAAAAATTGGAATCTGTGGGGAGCGAAGACATCAAAGCTCAGAATACACATCGACGAAAAACTCTTGGTAAAAAGCGGTGGGCGCCCGCGCACCGTCCAAAGCAGGTCCTGGTAGTGGATGAGCAGTCTCATGACATCAGCGGCCTTCTCCACTAGCCCTTTCTCGGCCCCCTCGGTCAGCCTGCTGGGCACGGCCTTGTGGAGGAACAGGTTGGGAGCCATGATAGTTGCCACGGCCCACAGGTTCATCCTGTTCCTCTTCTCTTGGGACACCACCTTGCTGAGAAACTCCAACAGGGCCTTCAGTGAAACACGAAGAAAGGCACAAATGAAGCATCATCAACAAATTGTTCAGGTGCACGTGGACTGCACAAGATTTAAGCGGGATTTTATCAAGTCGCAAATTCTGCTCAAGCTCATCCAATAAGGTGTTATTACATGCCAAAATAGAGCAAGTATATCTTTGATAGACTTTGTTTTATGTACTGGGATTGAGTCCATATGCCACGGCTACATTGCTTCAGGGAGGAAAGTGAGTATGGCGACCCCAAGCGGACAAAAAAAACCATGCACCTCAAATTGTTGTTTAATAATACAAAATCTATTTTCATCCAATAGGAGCACTGTTTCAACTCATGATTGAGATGAGTCATGAAACTGCAAAGTGACAGTTGGGACGGCAAAACAATAAATTGTGGAAGGGTGAGGGCAGCTGCTCATGTTCTGCAGGTGCATCACATGCTCCTCTTTGATCGTCTGACGGTAATCTCCATTTAGTCGCTTCACAGATTTGGCAATACAAGTGCGTGTTTGGTTCAGGGTGAGAGTTTACCACATGCCCGTCCATCTATTTGCATGATAAAAGATGCCAGTGTGTGTGTGCTTCACCCACTTTCACTACTAAAAGCTTCCTTGCCTTGTTTGTAATTTTGGTGTTAAACACAAGTGCAACCACACAATTAGCTGTTATGAAAGCTTCAAGAGCGGTTGCCAGGCAACCACTGGAATCTAAGGCTTGGCAAAAAAAAACCCCACACGTCTTGTTCCCAAAACTATCACTATGTGATTCATTTTTCTGTCTCATGTAATAAATATGCAGTCAAGTGTGTGCGTGTGTTTGCTCGTGTACCTTCAGAGTGTTCCTGTTGGCTTCTGGCAGCAAGAGAATAAGGAGGTTCAGCACGTGAAGTTTCTGCTTGAGCTCGGTGATGTCTGGTAGAAGCACAAAGCAAAGGTGAGACAGTCTGAAGACATACGTGTCACGCACACACACTCATTTCCTCTGTGCTTGCGGAGGCGTAATAGGATGTCCCAAGATGGATGGCGATGTGACAGGGGCCATTAGCTATTGTCTATGTTGGCTCACGCCGTTTATCACCACGCGTCAACTTCCTCACCATCAGTGAGCCATTAATCAGACGATCCTCATATTGAACCATGTTTTATTCAAATAGATCAAAACAGATGAGTGCCACACCGCTCTAGAGGATGTGAAAATGGAGCAACATACGGAGCTATAAAAAGTGTCTTCTACTGACCTCTGACGGCGCTAAAGGTGTTGAGGTACTCAGCGGTGAGCAGAGGAGCGGGGAGCTCTCGGATGAATTTCTTGAGAAGCGCGGCGGCGTCGTTGGGACTCACTTCCTCCCATTTGACCTGGCCTGTATAGAAGTTGGCCTCCAGGTTCTGTTGCAGCAACTGAGGGCAGAGAACATACTTTGAGAACATTCTCAAGAGTTCTTTGGTTTGGCTTTTGCTACTCCAATTGAATACCTTGATTCTGGACATAGATCCTGGAACCCGCAGGATCCCCTCGGAATCCACTCCCCTCTTCTCCAGGAAGGTTAATATCTGACAGAGACAAGCAAGTAGAAATGATTTGATCTGAGCAGACAAAGTCACCTTTGCTCAGCACTGCTGCTGCATTCAGGGTGTTGTCTTACAAAACCAACCCAAAAAAGGTGAGGCATCATTACCACGAAAAAAGAAGACACGGTATTTTTAGCTGGAAATTGGCACGGCACACAATACGTTTTAACTTTTGACGTTCGCTTGTATAAAATATATATTATATATATATATAAAACACTTTCTGCATCTAGAAAAGGTACAAACAATAATTTGTCCTCCAGAGGCAAATCTATTTCCCTCCCCCCTAATTCCAAAAAGCTAATTTCACCAAAAATTATTTGGAGCGTTGCTTGCAACGTACAGTACATTTAATCAACCTCTGCTACCTGTCAACCCAAATTATCATTGGATCAGAATTCCTCCAATGTGCCCTTCCCTTTTTAATAACACACCAGCCCTACCTGCCATTGCAATTACACAGCATGGTCATTTTTTTAACATTGTACCTTACAATAACGCCTACAAATTCTTTTGGATAATAAGCTGTATTGTCCTGTACATCAGAAATATTAAAGAGCACCAAAGAGTCTAAAAACAGCTCAGCTCAAAACGTGCACACGCACGCATTATACAACACGTGCTGTCTTACCTCTTGCAGGAAGAGAGGAGTGGTTGTCGCCATCTTGACTTTCTGGTCGTTCTCAAGCAACGTGGCCAGCGGCACGCCGAACAACGGGCTCTCTGAGACGACATGTTTATGTGCTCATTAGTTTTAATTCCATCAAGTCAAATTCTATCAACGGTAGCTTATCAATAAAATTCTTATGTGAAGGCTTGTTTACATACTCTATACAATGACGCCATAGTTACTAAGTCACCATGCAGGAAGCTGAAGAACTATGTTGTCCTGCCCTAGTTATGTTGGCAGCCTGACAAACAAACCATGGAAACTATTTCTCATCTGTTCTCACCTATTTATAACCTTCCACCTTTTTTCTGTGTGTGTGTGCACGTGAGACGCCATACCTGACATTTTCCTCTTAGCCGTCTTGTGCCGCTTCACCTCCAGGCCGAAGAGGTCGCACAGCGCCGTCATATCGATGAGAGCCAACTGGCGCACTTTCTTCATGTCAGCGTGAGACAAGTCTTGAATTCGAGTGACTCCCAGGCGGCACTTGCAGCAGATTAACCGCTGGTGGGGATTGGCGGCGAGACAATTGGTTGGAAGAGGAACAAGTAAGAAAAAAAATGGTTGGGTGAAAATACAACCTTGGCATGTGGCCAAATATATAGTGTGGGAGAAGGCAGACATTGTCGCTGATACCAGCCAGCGCCAAAGGGTTGGATGCTTACAGGTAAGGTCGCGTCCTCCTTCCTCTGCTGGATATTGTTGGGAGACATTCGGGCCCGATTGAACAAGGCGGCGTTGGCCTGTTCACAATAAGCCACTTCGGTGTAGAAAACCTCCGTGGGAGCTGGACGAGGAACGCAACGTTCAGAGATATAAATAAACGCATGCGGTACCACAACTGACTGACAACTTTCCTTTGTCAAGGCCTCACCTGAGCGTGAGCTTTTGGAGACTGATGCCCTCGTGTTCTGGGTCAGTTCTTCACTATGCTGAGACTCGGAAAATCCCTGCTGGAGAAAAGTATTTATCAGGAAATACAGAAAGTGTTGCTGTGGAAAAAGCTTCCTTAGGACATGCGTGAGGCTCACCTGACGGATAGGCGTGTCGAAGATGTCGCGTACGTGGCGCGGAGCCGTTTTGTTCCTCTTGCGTAGGGACATGGTGTAGGTATTAACTCTGCGCTGGACTGCCTCGGACTGCGCCGGCGTTAGCGTGGACAGAAGCCCGCCATCCAAATCCGCGCTGTCCTCGCTGATGAGGGGGGATAGACCGGCATCGTTCAGCCACCACTCCTCTTGTTCCCCCTCTGACATGGACACACACACGGACATACATTGGACAACATTTCCAAAACATCCAGGGGTGCAGTAACTATGTGCATATATGACCCTGAGAGGAACATAGCTAAAAATCTTGAGTAAGTATACGGATCACAGTATACGCCCCATTGATGCTATTGCTTCATTTGCCTGCTAATACAATACAGCATGAGCTAACATTAGCTTTGTTTGCAGGTCGGAGGACACAAATACCTTCTGACCAAGCTCCTTTCTGTAAGAATGCTCGTGTGGCGTCACCGTCTTGAATAAACTCAAAACACACGTGTGAAGGGCTTTTGTTACGATATCAAACGTAAGGCATTTTACACAAAGGCAGTCATGTGACCATGCTGCATGTGGCATCTTAAAGCTTCATGAGGACCTTTTTCTTTTTTTAAATCTCCAATTGATGACTTAAAGCCAACAAGGAGCCCCATCATCACAACAATATGAGCTGATTAAAGGGCAGTCAGATCATTGGGTGAACACAATGAAATTGATGTCAATACAAATCAGCCCTCTTGGCCACCGATTGCGTGTCGTCATGGTAATGTGTTCTCCTCTGAAAGCTGATATGTTGCCATGGCAAAAGCATCATTTGAGCAGTGAGAAAGCAAAAGGCTACTTGAATGACCACTTTTACCTTCCGATTGTCGGGAATCCCTGCGGAAGCTATCAGGCTCCGCGAGGCCACCTCCCAGTCGGATGTTCTCCACTTCGTTTTCCCAGAAGGATTTCAGGTCCTGGGAGCGCGGCGAGGGCGGCGGCGTGTGTGCGCTGTGCTCAGCGGCAGCTGGGTCCTGCAGGCTGGCCCAGGGCTCCGCGCTCATCTCGGTGGGGCTGGGATCTCTGGCGCAGACATACACACACGGGAAGAAATCACAGGCGTGCATGCAAACAAAAGGACGCTGGAGGCGAGGGGCGAAGACTGCGGGGGTGGGGCGGGGAAGATGGACGGAGGAGCCGGCACGAAGATGGAGAGACAAAAGAAGCGGGATGGAGAGATGGAGAGGAGAAGGCGAAGGGGAGGGCGGGTGTCTATTGTTCCTGCCAAAAGTAGCTTGGTGATGTAAAACCACCACTAGATGTCACTGTAAGAACGTAACTGTAACTCCAACGCTGTTTAATTAATATAAATAAATATATCCATCTATCCATTTTCTGTACCACTTAGTCCCCACGGGGGTCGCGGGCGTGCCGGAGCCTATCACAGCCGTCATCGGGCAGTAGGCGGGGGACACCCTGAACCGGTTGCCAGCCAATCGCAGGGCACACAGAGACAAACAACCATACGCACTCGCACTCACACCTAGGGACAATTTGGAGTGCTCAATCGGCCTACCAAGCATGTTTTTGGGATGCGGGAGGAAACCGAAATGCCCGGAGAAACCTCACGCGGGCCCGGGGAGAACATGCAAACTTCACACAGGGAGGGCCGGAGGTGGAATCGAACCCGCACCCTCCTAACTGTGAGGCGGACGTTCTACCCAGTGCGACACCGAGCCGCCCTAAATAAATAAATAAATAAATATATATTTTTATTTTTTTTATTTTCGGTTTCATTAGTGAAGTTCAGTTGTATTCAACTTTTAAGATCAATATGTTTGCATTTATTCCTTCAGAACTGATTGCTTGGCTATAATTATCATTTGACGCAACACATTACAAAGTCTTTTTATGGTCACATGCAAAACTGCAATAAGGTGAGTCATAATTCACTTTTGGGCATCACTACAGAAATGTTTTTTTTATGCAAATGCGAGTTTAAAAAAAAACCCCAATGTGTGTATTTCTCTGTACAGGTTCAATCATTCATTTTAAATGAATATATTTGTCTTTTTTTGGTTTTCTGTACTTTAGCCAAGCGTTAATCATAAAATTACGCATGTCACGGTGGCTTACAACAATATCAAATTCACTTTTTAGGAATTAAAAAAAATAAAATAAAATACACCACTATGCAAATTTCTTTTGAGAGTTTCCAGAAGCATGCCAGACAAGTAAGGCAGAGACACAGGATGTGACCAGATGAGCCACCACGCCCGTGTGGCTCAGTCACATTCCAAAAAAGCACAAATCAAATCGCCAATCCCGAGCCGGGCAACATAATGTAGCCGTGACCGCAATGTTCTTGACAAGCCTATCTAAACAAAGACAAGCTCTAATACCAAAAGACAAAGGCGAGTGAGATGAAGGCCAGATTGTCAGATCAAAAGTACACCAAGTTATTGATTGACTTCTTTTTAAAAAGCACACAAGTAGTGAATCAGCACAGGCGAGAGCAACAATGAGCTTTTCTCATTAACCGCCTCACTGCTCACCCGTTTTTTGCAAGTGCTAAATTGCCTATTTCCTGCTAATTAATCAACCCATTTGTCTCATCTGCCGCACAAAATGCTGTAATTTGTCAGAGTGGAATGCTCGGAATGTGAGCGCTTTTAGATTTAACGTGCGAGTTATTTAGAAGCGTTATTTGCTTGGGGAAAAAAGTGCTCAAGTACCCATTTTCTGTTGATTAAGCAACGCTGGCTCATCTGCTACGTGTTAACTGTTTAGAAAAAAAAAAAAGGTGCTGTAGCAAATAAAGTGATTTATACCCTTTCCAACCCGATGTTCAAAAGAGACAAACTAATCAAGTTGTAATTCAATCAATGCAAGGAAAGTGTTACTTATCCTCATAGAAAACAAGTTTAATGACGTAAGAAAAGTTCCGACTTGACTTTTGCAGGGTTCCTACCTGGATTTCTTGCTGTGTACTTTTCGTGTCTTTAAGATTCTGACTCTCGTCGGTTTCCATCGTGAAAACTGCACGGTGGGCTCTTGTCCCCTGGTCACCATGACCTCCTCCCTGCCTCCCATGTTCACGGCGCCAAAATAATCCAGGAATTAAGGAGTACGGTTAAAGAACACAACATATGAGGGTGTTTGAATTGCTGTCCTGGATGGCAACAGGAAGGTCTGGTAAGACTCTTTTGTGAGGAGGTGTGGGAGCAGGCTTGAATGCCATATGGGAGGGGCGACGCCTTGAATGTGAAAGCATGGTTCTCACCTGACCTAGCTAAGGTGACACGCCCCTGCTAGGCGTCACAAGATAATCGTGAAAGAATCGACCTTTTAATGAAAATACACTAAAGCAGACTGTAATTGGAGTTATCTACTGCTCAGTCCTGGGGAACATATTTTTGGGCCCTTTGTTACCTTAGTGTCCAACAATGAGCCTTTGCTCTCTTTGTGCTTTAATGACTGATTAATTTCCAAAAAATGAGCCTCTTTAAAACAATTGTCTCTAAAACAGTCTGTTTTAAGTGAATCAAAGCGAGCGTGTGGGTGTTCATTGCTTAACAATGACGTAGCTGATGACTTAGTTCCCAGCATGGATACCTGGGTTTGTAAGGTAAAAAATGGGACGAAAAGGCACTTTACTCATGCGCAACAGGTCTGTCACAAATTGGCAAACATTTAGCAAATCATCTGCCAAAAGTGTAAAATTAAAAAATATATATATAATAATAATAAAATCACAACACTACATACGCTTGAACAAGTCAAAAGCAGTAAGAAATTTTCCCCTTTTGAACTTGCATATTTTCATCTTGACATAATTTCTGTATAACGTGGCTGAGTGTGGCGCAACACAAGCCAAATAAACAATTCCAGCACTGTGATGTATTCCACTGAAACCTGCAGTGCAGCTTTTGCATGAATGTAGAGTAAAAAATTTAAGCTCAAACATAGAATGTTCAAATATTTTTAGTTTCCCTCCAAAAAATTGGCAAAAATCTGCCTTTTCACCCCCTGTGGAAGCGCTCCCTATATATTCACTGAAAAAAACTTCCTTATTTGTGGTATTGAGCTCTTCCTGTCTTATGATTTTGCAGAACTAGCTAACAATTGTGTTGGGAACCTGTCTTACATTCTTTTTGATTGCCAACAACAGCGACTAGTGAAAATGTCACATCATTAATATTATTTTGATTTGAAGTGCCTTGAACAGGAAACTACAGCTGTGGGCAGAAAACAATGGACAGAATGTCAAAAGTGTTTTTTTTTGTTGCCGATGGAGTTGACTTGATAGCACTAATAACACAAAGTAACCCCGGCTTGGCTCTGTCAAGGAATAAAGTAATCGGCTGGAAAAAAGAAAAGGTGCCCATGTCGAAAGCAAGACCAGGTTTAATCCTTGTGGAGGAATTCCACTTCAAGCTCCTTAACCTTTACAGAATGTAACAAGCCACTCACGCATGCTTGACAAGGATTTGGAGACTGATACTAAAAACATGCTTCCACTCACTCGCTTCTTCCCAAATCTTCAAGTTTAATACTAGGACCACCGAGTCCGATCCTACCTGGCCTTGGCCCGCCCGATGCCTCGGGCCGAGAGCAGGAGCAGGGCCACCGAGGCGCCTCTCCCCCACGGCATCCCGCTGATGGTCCCCCCACCAAACTGGAGGAAGCAGCAAACTGTTTCCTTGCACTCGCTTCAGCGAGCAAACACATCGCTAGAACAAGGACGGCCCGGGTGCTTCCACGCGCGCGTATTACGTCGCATCCTGTGGAAGGAAGGGGGTCTGCGTGAGGTGCAGACCGCTTCAATGGACAGCTGCACCACCGTCCCGTCCCGTCCCAGCCAGCTGGGTGGATAAAATTTTGTTGTTTGGTTTCGGCGGCAACTAGTTCACTTATTATATTGAATGGTTTACTGAACACTGATGTGTAGAAACTGCTTGGACTTATGTGAAACTTGATCTCTGCTCTTTTGTCCTTATGGTGGTGATGTCACTTATTAACAACACAGGTGGACAGAAAACAAAAAAGTTGGCGCAAAGTAAAAATGTAAATACTATTTTTGTTTTGTGTTGAATCGATGAATATGCCCTATATTGAATTCCCCAAAATATTTTTATATAATTAAATTTTAAATGTATATTTTTCTGTATTTTAATTTTTTACGAACTCTCCTTGTCTGGTTTCACAGGTGTGTAGTGTTGTGTAATCTGTGACAATAGAATCACTATGGCATTGAAAATTTAACAATAATTCAGCTACAATTGTACCCAAAATTATCTAAATCTGTCAAGACCTTTGCAAGAGATTAAAAGTGTGGATTGAACTTTGAAACACGGCGTGTTACTTAAGAAATGCAAAAGCATGCAAGCAGCTCAGGGATATAAATAACACTGTTGTTTGGGGGAGAAAAAAAGAATCACGGGAGGTCGTAGACGCATAATGCATGACGTCATCAATAATATTGGTCGCCAGTTAATGGCATTATCGACAAACCACATTTATGGACAATTTAGTCTTCAATTAAGATAGCACGCATGTTTGGGGGATTTGTAAGGAAGCCAGAGTACCTCAGACCTGTGAAGCAGACATGACCAGGCACGGGAAGGCACAACCTAAACTTCAAATCCCAAACCTCAAAACTGTGAGGCAGACGTGTTAAGCATTCGGATCAGAAGGGTCATCGGGCTGGGAGCGCAGACCCGCAGACACGTCGTGGTGTGTTGCTAACTCTCAACTTATTGGTGATTTTCCCAGTCGCCTCTTGGACTTTGTGTCTAACCAGATCAACACAGATTACCGCAAACACGAGAATCTGCTTGAGGATTTAGCGTTCCTCAACAGCACTTTGTGTAAACCTTTCACCACTGTCCACAACAACCATTTTCCAGCGTGAATTTCCACGCAGCTTTCTGCCTGGCAAGACCTTGACGTGTCAAAAAGAATGCGTCCGTTCTTGCTCGGTGAGGGCATACCTGACAAGACAAGGCTCCCTCCCTCTTAAGCCGAGACCTTACTCGCCTTCTCTGACAAACACGCTTAGCTCACGACAGGAGGAGAGAGTGCTCCAGGAGGTCACGGCACGTTTGTGCGTGACCCCGCGGATGGCATGTGACAGCCAGATCAGCCTCGTGCCCCGTTCATCCAGATCGTTGCAAATGGGCCACGTGCGGTCAAGGATGTGGGCGGCGACAGGAAAGTGGAGCACACCGTGCAAAGCAGGAGAAAAGTCGGGGAAATGGATAAGAGTGACATGGTGACAGAGGAGGATAAGAGCGGCGGCTAAAGACAACAAGAACGGGGTGGCACCGTGGCAGATAATGCAAAAAATTCAACTGGGTTATTTCATGACTCTGCACTTTTCCCAGTGTACGAAATTATAGGGGGGGGGGGGGGGGTTGCCTTGGAATGACGTATCGTATTGTAGCAAACTTGCAATTGTGTTACGGGGATTGCTCAAGGAAGTAAAGACAAGATGCATCCATCTAGAAAATGAAAGCTTTCCATTTGAAAAACAGGAACATGGGCGTTCTCACCAACTATCAATGGCATCATTCATGGTGGCTCATTAATTCATTACAGTGACGCTCAACTGGTTCGGGGAACGAGTCGAGCAAAGCTTTAATCATCGCTGTGTATTCAAAACAAAAGCCACTAGGCAGACAAAAACCTATAAACTAGACACATTCGTGAGAGCTCACCTGATGAATAGCAACATGCAATAACTTTCCTCCACAGTTAGCTCACATAAAATGAGCCAAGTATCTAGCCAAGTAAACATGGCAATATATTTATTTATTATTTGGTTTCTAGCTACTAAGGCTGGCTGATTAATTAATGCAAATTTGTTCTGAGGAAATTTTTTTTTTAGCAGCTTCAGGTGTTAAAAGTGACGGGGCAATCGCGCAAAACTTTGCCAGGTGCATATTTATAAATTGAAGAAGTGATTTATTTAAGTTGGGAACTTTGACATAAGGTATGTTCTTACAAGCCGCAGATATTTTGCCTCGCCTTGGGCCTCACCTGCACAACCTTAGATAGGAGAAAAGAGCGCTGAAGGGCTGGGACATGATCCAACAACAGAACACAGTTATGCCACCGTGACATCTAGTTATTATCGTTTTCATTACAACTGTCAAATTATCCAAATGTGTCAAGGCTGAAACGCTTCACGCTCAGAAATGATGGCCTCGGTTGAAAACTTTTATTTTTTTAGTAATATCACGATTGCAAGCTTGCCAACAAGCAGACACAAACAGGAAATCGAAAGCCCGTCACCACGGCAACCAGAAACGCTGTGATTTCGTTTTGAAAGGAAAAGACAAGCTAGCAAAGGTAAGCTGACACAAAAGAGTTCCTTACCTCAAGAATCAGCAGCGACTCCATCTCAGGCGTGTGAAAGCTCAACTCTTTCTCCGTGTGGAGTTTTGCTCTTCTTCTTTGCCCTGGAGATCAACAGATGGCACAGGTGGAGATCAGTCACTCTGCTGGCCTCCCTGATGATGGTGAGGTGATGCTAATGAGACTTTACTCCACCACCACCACCACCACCCCTCATCTGGTAGCTGACGTCGTCACACTTATTTACATATTAAACATGAAATAAAAATTAAACGTTGCTCAACGTTAGAATGAAGGGGAAAAAAAACCTCACCGGAAGTCAAACATCTCTAATGACAATATCCCAAACTCATTAAACCTAATTTGTGATAATGACATCTGTACTGCCGTGATAAAATTAATCTTTTGCTTGTCTCCTCTTTATGTCATGACGAATGTTGACAACGTCAGTCAGAGTTCATTCCTGACATGCTTATAAAGGCCTGTTAAGTGAATCTCGTCTGCTTGCGCACAGTCAAGGTGGAGAATGTGCTCCGATCTGACATCCTGTTTTTGTTTTCATTGCCCTCCTCTCAGCTCGCCCGCTTCATTCCAGACATATACGCGCACACACATGGATGAAGAGACAGAGCAGCAGAGGTCGCAGAGGGTCTTAAAGCAGCCCACGCTCTTCCTGCTATTGTTTCATCTCAGGGACCCTTCGCAAGGGCTAATATCCACTCGTCTGGCTGTTCTGTTACCATGGCGATAGAAGCCCATTTTCAAACTCCCTAAACAAGAGGCATTTATTAACGGTACTGACACGGAATGAGGTTACTAAGAGGTAGTCAAGCTGAAAATTTTACACCTTCTAAGCAGTCAAAAAAACAAAACCCAATTTCACTCTGCATGTTAAAAAAAAATGGTTGTCTATTTTTCACATCGTTTTGCATTAACTGTACTGACATCAAACTGGGTGACAAAGTCAAATTGGACAATTTTCTGCTGTTGGAAGTCCTTGAAATAAAAGTCCTGTTTTTCCATTTTGTATTCTGAGCAATGTTGACGGCGGAATTGTATGGCGGTGGGCTTACCTTGTGACATGTGTGCTTTAAGCAGGATTGCTAAGTTCCTTAAGGCCTTCAGCTGCTTTAGGAGAGGCTGGGAGAAGGGCCTGGCATCTGCTGCTCACTCTCCTGGCACCTAACTATGTGAAAACAATTCAGTGCTATTAATGAAATGCTGACTTGGTTGAAGAAGAAAAACCACAATGCCACACAAAAATTTACTTTTACTAGTAATAATAATAATCATGTCAGAGCCAGATCGTTCGGTTTCTCTTTTGGACACACTCCCTAAAGCTGGACCATCATCTCGTGTAATGTCATGAGATTTCTTCTAACCTTGTAATATAAGAAATCCAATAGGTAAACGGAGGTGCAGTGAGTTTTGTTGGAGGCACAGATTAGCGCGAGCTAGCAAGGTTAACACACGATTTTCAGAGTAATGAAAATCTTACTGGCCATTGGCCCTAATACTTTTTCTTAGAATGGGCTAATTTCAACAAGACAAAAAAGATAAGGTGCGGTCATTTTGATGAAACAATGATACAGTCAAAAACTTGAAACACTAAATATTGTGAAATAAGGCGTAATGTCTTCAAGAAAAAGATTCAAATCACATTTGTAAGCAAATACTTGATTAGCGTCGGATTAATCTCGCGTTAGTTCACAAAGAGGAAAGCTTTACCAGAACTGATGATTACATAAACGCACAGACAAAAGGGGCTATACAAGCCATTTCTATTTTTAACCTCTGCTTTCAAATATCCTGCTTTGGGATTAGGCATCATTTGAAGGGGCCAACGCACATTGCTGCCCAGCAAGCGCAGTAGCACGGGTTGCTGTGACGACCAACGAGGGAATTAAACGATTGTTTTAATTACGTTCTTACATGAGTCAGTTTTACGGAGCCACCCAACCTTTGACATTTGGATTCGCACACTATCCATGGTTAACAGCTAAACTTTAATGTCCAATCTGAAATTCTGCTGACTCGGCTTTTAGCATTTATTCTTGCAATATATTCAAAGTCAGCATTATATTTATAATAATAACAATATGGCAATATCAGCAGGTTTTATGTTGTGTGTGTGTGTGTGGTGGCAGTTTCCACAAGTGATCAGGTATGGTTCTTTGCCGTACATCAGCAGCACCACTGAGTGTCCACATGCCTGCATTACACTTCAAATGATCCTACTTTCTAATCAACACTTCAATATAGTTGACAATTCTTTTCATTTCACTACTGTAATATACTTATGATTTTTTTTCATTACGTTTTGACATATTTTACTCCCCCAAAAAATTGCAATTGCCCCATGTGGCCACTAAAAGGAGCTCTGACCTTTCAGATTCATACGCGTACTTTTTTTTTTTTTTTTTTATGTAGAATTGTTGCACTGAGTAAATATTCACTATTCATTATAGTGTTTTACATTTTCACACTAACCGGTGTTAACAATTTTTGGAGGCACTTGGAAAGGAAATCCAGTATGAAAGGAGGAACAGCATCCTTCTCCAGTGTTTCTCCATTAAGTCGGTGGTTTATAACGCGAGACGAGGAGAAAAAGAAGCTCCAGGAGAGAATAGAGATGCTATTGATATTTCTGCCAATGCAAAAGAAATAAGTCACTAAATGATTGGTTTTAGTGTCAAATCCTCTGAAAGTAGGTTCAGACCTCCAGGCTGTACTTTAGAAGCCAGGTGTTATTCCTCACAGAAACAAGTATGGAGAAAAGGAGGGAGAGAGAGACAGAGAGACAAACATTAAGCCCCCAAATTGCAGTGGAACTTAATCAACTGTACATTTTTACCAAAGTGAAAAATGTGCAACTTGCATCTGAGCTCAGACATCACAAGCTTTTTATGAGCTCATAAAGAAGACTTGCACTGCAGACGTCTTGAAGCGAGAAATGGAAAAAGTTGGGTTAAATGCAGTGCGTGTGGGGCATCACTTTGCTTTTGTGCAAAACTGTCCATCACCTAACAGAAGGAGAGTACTTAAGAGATAAATGCAATTATTTCATCCAAGTTCTTGTCTTGTCTGTCGGGGGCCGTACGTGCCGCTTAAAGGGCTTTTTAATGTCTTATTTCAGTGAACTGTCATTTGCATCTGTTGCATTTGCATTTCTATGACTCACTTAATCACACACTCATTTATCCACACACTATCCACGTTGACGAGACACTTTGACAAGTAACCATATTTAATCACCCCATGTAGATGTTCTTAACTATAATATAGAAATATTGTTAAAACATTGCAATGATGCCACTATCAATAAAAAACAAAAAAAAAGCAGGGATGATTTGTTTTTGTCAGGGTAAAAATCCCAATCTCAATGTGTGCAATTAGTCTGGGATGGTGAGGAAGAATTATTGATATTGATTTCCAACAACATCTGCATTAAGATGGATGATATTAAAAATATGTTTCTCGTCAGTGTTCTGTCAGGAGGGATCATTTCTTGCTACGATGGTTCAAACATTTGTTTGCAGAAATTGCCTTGATTTTTGGCCTGTCAGCCCTGAAAAGGGGAAAGGAGAAATTAATTTTTTTTCGATACCACTTTTTCACAGACCGATGTCAATACGAGTATTCAATTTATTAGTAATGACCAATACCATGTTCCGAGTAGTACGAGTACTTTTGATAGATAAAATTCATAAGCATCTAATTATCTAGCTATAATACCAGAAACTAATTACTAAATGATCAGTCATTTCTGGCACGCAATCATCCTTTGCTTGTATTGAATCTTGTTGTAATAATACTAATAATAATAAGAGACAATAGGTTATAGTTAATAACAGGTCAGCAGTGCGAAGGAGATGGATGGAGGAGCAGGAGGGGCGGGAGCAGAGGTTGTTGAGGTTGGCAGTACGGGAGGTGGGGGTGACGGGGGTAGTCCAGAAAGAGGAGATGGGTGAGCCATCGGGGAAGTGCCGGTCCAGATGTAGCGGCGACGGCGAAGGATGCCAGCCTCGTGTGGAAGCAGCAGTGGACCAGGTGGTGATGCCGGTCGACCTCGACTGCACCCGCTGTTGTACTTGAGGCGGTGGCGACCGTCCCGTCTGTCAACGCCGTACACTCAAACACAATAGGCAAAGTGATAAATAAAAGCCAGAGTGATTACAAAACAAAGTAAGCACTTGATGATGGGGGCATACTCCATCATTGTTGACGTGCTAATATCTTAATGGTGGGAGTTGACTGTGGAGAGACAGACGCAGCGCTGTTGGCGCTTATCCGAGACAGAGATAGATTAAAAAAAGGAGACGCCGGCTCAACAGAGGGAGGCATGCCTAGCGGATTTATGATCCAAGAATGCTGAAAAAACGAGAAGACAAAGTATCGATTATTTTCTCACCGGTTTGTAGGAATCTAATCTATTTGTGCTACTCTCAACTGACTCAACAGCCTTGGTTTTGGTCCGAAAAGAAGTGGGGCAAGGGAGGCTGCATGGGTGTAAATCCATAAAATATGTAGCAAGTCAAATCTTGATGCTCGGCACCAGAAAGATTGGGGTTAAAGGGAGAGGGAGCGGTGGGGAGGGTACCAACGAGTACCGTACTTTGTCAAGCATTATGACTTGACCCACATTCTCACAACACTAGTTTTAAGGTCAGTGGGGCCAGTTTAGTGGCTTTTTTTCCCCCCATCCCTGTTGCAACTAATTTACCCCAAAATGCAATTATCAAGTTGAATTCCCACTATGAAACAGATAACATGAGACAACAAACGCCTTGTAACAGACAACCCACTGCCAATTTATAGTTTTTAACTTTCCTTATGAGAAAAGGACAACATTCCCTGGAACTGGATGCCAAAATGAACCAATGAATTGAAGAGGGGAAAAAAACGAATAATAATGACGTTTTTAACGAAGAAACTAGAACAATTCATTTTTCTGCTCAACTGGTGGGGGCTTCCTCAGTGCACCCCTGCCTCACACTGCGCCTCCATCCTCCTCCTCTTAGCCCCGCCCTCCAGAAGACCAACTACACGCACACACACGCACACTGACTTTTTGAACACACGCGCACGCACTGCATAGCTAAGAAGATCGGCGAATCTCCCCTATAACGGGACAAGTTTAAGCGAGCCGGATAACCAGCGATCCTTCACCCGCCGTTCTCCCCGCATTGGAGCGCCTGTCCCCGGGCAGAGGTGAGTGGCGACGAGCCGGCCGGACGTGTTGCAGAAGTGCACGACAAGGGATTTCCTTTTCGAGGGAGAGACATGCCTCATTCTTCGGGACTCTTTTTCTCTCTCAATTCGTCTTCTCTGCGGATCACTTTTTGCTAGTTAGCTCACTTTTAGCGGCTTCCAGAGGTGCACCGAACCCTGGATGATCGTGGACGGCGCCTCGGATGCAGTAAAGCGGGGGGCAGTCAGAGATTAGCGGGGCAGGATTCGACATCCTTCCCGGGTGGGTTTTTACACTGTTCTTACGGTACACATGGTGCTCTAGACTTTTGCCGCTGCTGGGACACCGACGGCTACGTTTTAGCGCTTTTTAACTTATCTGCTGCACTTTATTTTTTGGGGGGGAGGGCGTTTGATAATTTTCTCCATTTTTAGTCTATATAATTTGCTGCAGCTTCTTCCAACATTCTACAAAAAGGGACTGTGAAAACTTTAAATTGTGCATGAGTGGAAAACGGAGTCTCTGAAATCTGCAGTTATTTAAGACTAAACTTCCATTTGTGTAAATATTATGTGCCTTTGTCACTGGTTGGTGACCAGTCCGGGGCGGACTCTGCAAAACGTTGACAAGAACTAAAAACTCTTGAATTGTACATGCATAGGTGAGTGTCAATAGTTGTTTTTCTATCTATATAAATGTGCTCTGTGATTGACCGGTGACCAGTCCAGGGTGTCCCTAGCATTTCTCGCCAAGGTGGCTGAGGACTCTGAAATTGTCCACTGATGCGTGACTTGGTGACGAGTCTGGAGGGTACTTCGCGTTGCTTGTCAAAAGTTCATTGGGATCAGCTCCAGCTCATCTGAGAGCCTAATGAGAACAAGGGCTACATAGAACAGATATCAGCTCATGTTTAAATGGATGCGTACAGCTTATTTGTTGTTCATTTCAGGCAATTCTTCAATTTGTTTCCCGTGGGAATTTGCACGATGCACCACCTGAGTGCTGTCGGTGAGTTATGATTATGTATGATCCAGTTTGATGGGAAACTCACAAATCATAATTGACTCACCCAATAATTTCTACTGGCAACTGAAAAAGGAATTCGAAAAGTGAAACTCATTTAGAGTCACCATATACAGAGAGAAATATTTCTTTTTTTTTTTTGTAGAAAATACAACTTAAACATGAAATTCACATGACATAAAAACAACTGTTGAAAAAGATTCTCAAAAGAGAAATTAGGAAGACTTTGGTCATGAATTGCATGGCAGGCAGGGTTAAATGGTTTTGCAGGCCTTACATGGCCCGCAGGCCAAAGGTTACCCACCCCTTTTCAAAATTATTAGCTCTGCCTTGACTCATTGATCAGTATGACTAGATGGACTTGTTAATGTGTCAATTAGAATGGCTATTGATTAACTGCATGCTGATCTTATTAATCAAACATACTATGACCGATCACAACTGTTCCATTTGGCGGTAGCCTCGCTTTCCTCTGTTGGTCTTGCCTTTCCGAACACTCGCACAATACACACACACGCACTAATGGAAACATCATTGGCTCTGTTTGTCTTACTTGTGCTGGTGGGTGCTGCTGAGGCGGCGGCAGCCTTTAAATGTTTGATGTGCCGAGCGGTCTCGGGCGGTCCTGTGCTCTTTCTACTGCTGTTCCTCACCAGCTGCTGGTTACAGAGACACTCCTGTCAACATGCATTCATGTGTATATGTGTCTATCTACTGCGTACAGACCTGTTTGCCAAACACGCCAGTTTTACGTTGGTATATCCGAATCATTGGGAAGGTAACCATCGGTGTTTTCTATCATACAGCAGAGAAACTTTTTAACTGGACCACATGCCTTTAAAAAAAATAAATATTGGTCCTCAACTGGGTATTAAACTTTAGATGCAAACTAAAGCAGGATACACTCGTAACCATTTTTAACATCTGAAAACATTATCACCTGAATGGGAGGACATTTTTTTGTGTGTTTTTGCTGCTCTCATAGTGTGTGGTGTACTCCAGATGACCGACATCTAGACACATCTGCACCAACAATCGCAAGAGTCCTCCCCCCTCAAAACCAGATGGTTGTCGTAGTACCAAGACTGACTTGCAAGAGGCAGTATGGTGTCACAGGGCAAAATGTAATTGTAGTAGAAGAAACACAACAACCATTAGCTTATCCAGCAACTGTAGTGTGACGGTAAACTGTCCTATATCATATTTATTGTGGTCAAAATCTTGCGGTTACATGTCCAGCCATATTTCTGTTATTAGCTCAATTTAGGGACATGCTTGCCGCACGATTTAAAAATCTCCTCTGAGATCATTTGCGTAGGGTTGCACGAGTGGTTATCAAAGAATGCAATAAATATGGATGCCAACTTTTTTTAATGAGTTCCATCAGCTCTGGCATTTGGAGACAAACCATCTGCTCACGAGACAATGACAACGAAGTATAGCTCATTCAAAACAATTTTCACTTTTAGATCAAGACGTGTCAGGCAATGATGTCTATTGTAACGTATTCGTTTTCGTGAGGTGGATCTACATTTTGCATTGTTCACCATGACAGAGGAAGTTCGGGTCTCTATTCTGGCCAGTGGTGTCATCAATCATCATTGATGACCCGCAACCTCACGTTATTGGTTGGTGTCCAAGATCAGTTCCTGCTGAGCAAGGGCGTTGCCTTTTCTTCCGCTGAAACGCTCAAGAAAATATGTTTTCCTTTTCCATGCTTATACAAGCAGCATTTCATCTCACATTTGAAAAGGTTCAAGCGTGTGGCTGTGCATCAGCAAAATGAGATTCCTCTAAGCTGTCCTCACTGCTCCGCTGCCTCCAGAAGTACTTTAACCCTAACTCATAACTCATTATTCAGCCGTTCTCTGATTAGACCGTGTCCCATTAAATATTGATAGCCATGCAGCCGTAATCATAGCAAAACATTGGCTTTGACCTAAGGCTCCTGGAATAAATGTGGTCATTTCTCACAGAAGTCCCATCCTCACTTTTGTAAAGCCGCTCCTTGACCTCCTGCCGATTAAGACGTCTTCACTTAGCCGTGCCCGAAACCGGTTCGCTCGCTTACCGCGGAAAAAGCGATTACACTAGATCAGTGTTCTGATCGCCTGGTTTATCTGCCGTCTCGATAGAGCGATGGGCAACTCTTGGGGTCAGGTATTGGGGCAACATCGAGGTCCCCCTCCACTCCATTTCCATGGCTATCTGTTGACGCGGTTTCCTAAAGCTCCGTACTTGTTCCGCTCACATTGATTTAGTGGTGTGTAGGTTGTACTTCCTCCTGTGGGATCAAGTCATAAAATTGATGTAAGTTTTGGATTTGTGGCAAGATAAAACGAAACAAGCTGGCTTTAGGAGTGTTGTAGAATCTGAGGTATTTGGCCGCATATGGACCCGAGGTGATCAGCGCCTGGCCTCCCCTGTGGTTAGGATGTACTAGTGACTACCTGCTGGGTGAATAAATCCACCAGCCTTGGCTTCAATACCCTGCTGTCCTAAAGGATGATCGCTAATGTCCATGTGTCATATGTCTCCGTATGTCCTCGTGTAGATTTTCCGCTTTTTTGTTGTATTTTTCGATTCATTGACACCGTAACTGCTCAGCCAACCACCGAGTGGGTGGCTCTGTTGAAGAGGAAGTGATCTCAGGGCTTGTTCAGGAAGGTGTTTGACTGGGGGAGTCGGGCATTGTCAAGGTTTTTTCCTCACATTGTTGTAGGAAGCTGAGCAGGCTCTCGTCTCTCTTCACACGGAATTCTCTCTTGATGTCCATAGCAACGCAGTCATTGAACTTTGAAGACAAAGTGTTACCCAGGTACTCAGTGGCACCTTTCTTCGCAGATTTATCTGCCTTTGGTTACTGGTCTCAATTAAACACCTCAGGCATGCAATGGAGGGGATCGAGTTCTTTCATTGGCAACCTGCCGTTTGGAACATCAAGAGAGCTGGTGAAAGATCTGCATGAATGCAGGATTGTCGGGTTGGGGGTGTGAAGTTTCGCACTCAACGTTTGGGATGGGCATAATCGTTAAGAATTGATTGAGTGTGAAATTGTTTGCTGAGTCATTGCATCGTCAAGCATAGAGGCAAAAGACAGGGTGGTAACCTGACATTACAAATTGATTATAGCATCTTTATCATTACTATGAAGTCAATGAAGTTCTGTTTTCTTTCTTATATTTCTCATGCCTTTACTTTCCAAATGGGCTTTCACTGGACTGGTTGTTGGATTTTTATTGTTGACAGTATCGTATGGATTATCAGGGATTATACTGAAATATGAAGATTGACTTTCTTTTCCCTATGTAATAAAGAACATGCAATCTTTATTCCTTCATCTTCCAAGGTGCTTATCCTCACAAGGGTCGCGGTCCTGCTGGAGCCTAACCCAGCTGACTATGGGTGGTAGGCGGGGGACACCCTGAACTGGTTGCCAGTTCCAGGTTGTGCTCGCAATCATACTAGTCTATAGGTATGATTGGTCAATTGGCCAACTATGCATGTCTTTGGAATGTGCGAGGAAACCAGAGCACCCTGAGAAAACCTACAGAGGCATGGGGAGAACATGCAAACTCCACACAGGATGCACCCCATGTAATATTTCTTTCATTAAATTTATAACGAGTGCCTTAAATAACCAGATTCAACGAGTATAAAGAAGGGCATCGTCATATAAGTAAAAGAAAGTTGAGCTACATTGAATCCATGAAAGACCTCCACTATGGTGAAACACCTCTGGGCAATTGGATATATATTTTTAATGAGGAGTAGGTTATATTCGCTCCTGTTTTAACTGTTGCTGTGTTAAATGATTGTGTAGTCCCGTTCCGCTAACCACATGCTTTGCCCATGGCGGCAATTAGTTGCGCTTGTGCAATTTAATTTGTTGTGTGTGTACTTCATTGTATTTATTTATTTTCCATCTGTGTTTCCGCTTTTATTGATGATTGTGCCGGATGAATGAGTATTTGTATTGGAACTATGCTGCTATTTGTAGAGGACAATGAAGCTGTTATCAAATTTGGATTTTCATACATAACCAATAAGTGAATTAGAAGGTTTGATCTAAGGTCAGCAGCATGTTGAAAGTGAGGAGCTTGTTTGGAGATATTTGTCAGGAAATTTCTTTCTCATGTTGAGTCATATTTAATGTCTGGTTCGCATCTGTACCCGATGGCCTAAAAGGGATCACGTGGATCGTGTGCCTGGTGCTGCCTGGTCCGGGATAAGCTGCACTCAAAGTGTGTGTGTGTGTTTTGTGGTTTTGTTCTTTTGCTCAAATGGAGCATTTTACTGCATGTTTTTCCTTATAAACACACACGGGCACACACACTCTTTGAAACATTTTTTTTAACCTCACAGTATTTTAGGGGTTTAGAAATTAGACGGGGGCCTTTTAACTCATTTCATACATGTTAAAAACAGTGATTAAACACATCTTTTGCAGTCCGTTAACAAGCTAATGAAATATTTGAGTGTAATGGAACAAAGGCAGCGTTTTCACACACCTACAGACTTATGGGAAGTAAATAAAGGTTTACGATACGAGACCACCCAAAGTCTACACTGGAGAGCTGAACTGAATGTCTGTGATCGATCTCACGCCCCCCCCCTCTTCCTTTGTCATCATAACAAGACAAGTCAAACATTTCATGCAATCATTTCAGACCACCGCTGGACAACAGAGCATGTAAGTGGCGTCTACCGATCTTTGGCGTATGAAAGGAACGCGCATCGGATCAGTCGGATAGTTCGCTTGAAATTCATGAACAAACCTTGCCTTGTCATTTTCTTCCTCCCCAATTGATTCGTTTTTGACCTAAGATAGAAAACAGTCAATGTTCTGTATGCCTTTGCACATCGATAACGACAGTAGTCAGTCGTTGTCATTTTTTGATGGAACGGCCTCACATCCCTTTTGAGATTTTATAGCGTCGTAAGATAGTTATCATCATGCCCATTTTTTTCCCAACCTCTGCCTTTGCACACTATTAAGCGGGCCAGTGCTGCAGCCTCGGTGCACGCTCATCTCGCCCGGGCTTCAGATTAGAAGTGACACTGACTGCAGGCTGGCTGAGTCTCAGTCATGTTTACCCTGCTCGGGCCATCATTAGGCAGCCAAATGACTCAACTGAGAGGAAAGGATTCGGACGGGGGAAGAGGAGAATATGAAAGAGAAAAGTGAGGAAAAGAAATGTTGAAGGGAATTTCCCAAAGCTCATGTAATGAAGTAACTAAGATATCATCACACATGCTGATTTTTACAGATCGTGTCGTCTGTATGGAGCAGGTGCAGGAATAACCCACAACAAACGCTTCTCTAAACACGGAAAAGCTGTAGGCCAGTCACTGGCTTTATGTTTACTCTGGAAATTGAGTCCTGTGCAGGAAAAACAACAAAAACGAGACAGGCAATGCTTACGCTTTTGAAGACTGAGTTTGGAGAAAGGGATCAGTTTGGATCAGTGAAGAGGCTGAAAAGCTCTGGCTGTGCCTCTAAACTTGCTCTGTGACCTCAAACCTGCACATAGGTGATGAAATGATCAGAAATGAAGATGGGAAACCAATTAAAAAAATGCACAACCCAAGAGTGACAGCTTTGATTGTTTTTAATGGTGAACTAATTGTAAGCCCAGTGAAGCACTGCATTGAAGCGGCTTGGGTCCTCTGTGTCTCATTAGTATAAACTCTGTCAAAGCACACTTGCCTTTTGATAATGCATCATAGTCAATGAAAATACAGTAGATGGCCTAAGATCAGTGTTTCTCAAACCAAGACCACTTAAAAGGCAAAACAAATTGCAGATGGCCTTTTTGGCCAAATCTGCTCCCTTCAACTAAAAGTATTTTAGCATTTTCTCCGTATTCAAGCCTTGCTTAGTGTTCTTACGTGCTATCACCGTACCTGTGAGTGTTCTCAACCCTGGCATTGAATCACAATTCAGACCAATCAACGAAAGATTCTCCCATATCTGAAAAAAATAATTACTTCTCCGTATGACGCATCAAAGAAATGTAGTCGAATTTGTAGTTCTGATCTAAGATGATAGAGCGAGATGGCTTACTAGCTCTGCTACAGCAGCTTTGAAAAACTGATAGAATTTCCAAAGGAGCTAATGTAGAAATAAAATATTTATGTCGAGACTGAGGCAGCGGTGCTACCAACACATCATGAAAGTATAAGAAATAATGATCATCCTATCCACATATGTAATAATAATACTGTACATGGATCAATGTGACGTTTAGCTCAAGAGGAGTGTTGTAAAATGTGTGAGCTTCCAGAGTTTATGGACGCAACAAAAGTGTACAACGTTTCCAGAGAGAACATGTTTAAATGTTTCCCTTTGGCGGGTATGTATACCCGATCATTGCGACAAGGGATATGGAAGCGAGCAGAGCTCCTTAAATCAAGGCTTCACCCGAGGAGATACGTTTTCCCTCCACGCTGCCAGCAAGCCCAGTGCCAACTAGGACAAGTCACCCAGACAGAATCAAAATGTCCTCTGAGAGGACGCCCCAGGGAGAGAGAGAGAGAGAGAGGAGAGATTATTCAAGTGGCGCAACGTCGCCGCAGCTCTCCAGATGCATCTGCGCCTCTTCATCATTGCAGTATTTTGAAGAAGTGTGTCGACAAGTCAGGATGGAGAGCACTGCTGCTATCATACAATTTTTATTCTCTATTTCTGCTGCTGTACAAGTGTAAATAAAGACGTTAATCATCCGCATGTACATTTTTTAGGCTGGAGTCAATGTGTTGGACTTTTGGGGAGAGAAGGGGATTGGGCCTAGACTGCTTGTCAGTATATCATGGGAAACACACGTACATACTTCGAGTACGATATCATTTTTACGAGCGAGTCACCTTTTGACAAATTAAAGGTGCCGTAAATATATTATAATAAAACGCTGTCTTGGCATGACTGTAATCAGCTTTTACGACCAAGTTTATTTTAATTTTAATTAGAACAAGTAACGGAGAATTTTTGTTGGATACATTTGAAAGGCAGAATGAACAAAAAGCTAACATACTAACGGTTTGGCATGCAAGATACCAATTTGAGTACAAAAAATGATAAAATGCTGCTATACTAACAGTCGGTAGTTTTACATGACTAATATCACCAACAAACGTTCAGGAAAATGATTATTTTTATGTCATGCAATAACCTTTATCAAGAGGAGTGCTGAAGACTTTTTAAAGTCACAAATATTGCAAGCACGGGAGTGTCCCCGAGTGGTCTTAAACCACCATAGTTGTGCTGAGCCATAAAATGAAGGACAATAAAAATGTTTAACATTGTCTTACAATTTTGTTCAAAGGCCTTCTCCTACATTTCTATTGAGTGAGCATAATCATTCTCTTTAAATCACATCATAAAATCTCATTCAGCTCACTGGATTGAGGTCACTGGGAAATCGTAATCATCATTACAGAGGTGATTAAGGATATGTAGAATAAATATATTCCTCATTATATATCGTAAACTAATGCACACAAATATCAAGTGATTACTGGTTGTAAACATTAACATTTCCATTCCACTGCATTTTAAAAATAGTTAGAGTTTCCATTTTGTTGTACTCAAGTTGCTATCGCGAAGTATGTTAGCATAACAACTGTTAGCCTGTTAGCGTTTTCTATTTGGAAATAGGACCTGATGACAGGGCATGATGTGAAATACTGTGATGTGAAAACCAGTCATCAGCATATAATTGACACAGTGCAACAAATCTACTTTGGCTTTTATTGTGGGCAGACTAGAGCACATCTGCGCAACTATCACGCTATTTAATTAGCATCTTGCTACAGCACACGTGCGAGGTGGATGGATTATGCCGCCAGAGGAGAAATGCTTACTTGCACAGATTTAGAAAGATTTGTGCACATTATATGGGAGCAATTGTGCACATAGAAAATGTCTTACCTTTGCATTTAGCTCATGAGAAATAGGAACACAAACAAACATGTTGCATTTAGAATTTTTTGGGCCATTGTATAAAGTGGGAATATTGTGTTATTTTTGTCCATATGAAGGGAACCACATATTTTACTTTTGACCACGCAGTTTACGGGATTATGTGGTTTATTGCGGATGCACACGGGGTAGCCTTGTCATGATTGTTATTTTGTTTTGTTTTGAAGTGAAAATAGCTGAAGAGAGAAACAACGTCCTCCTTGTCATGTCGACAAATGAGACTTTTTCTGTTGTGAATGTAGCTGTCAAAAGGAAATACTCAAACTGTTTTTCACAGCAAAAATCTCTTTGAAAGCTGGCGAGAATGTTTATCACCGTTGGGGCTATTTTCTCAGATGAGCTGCATCCGATTGAAGCAGTGCCACTCCCCCCCTTTCTCTCAATAAAAATGTGCAATGTTCTGTAGCATTCCTATCTGCTGCCAGGGAACTGATTGAGGTCAATCTGTGATTTGCAAGCCTTGGACCCAGGGGAGCGGCCGTGATGTCACAGTGGGGATTTACAGCTTTTCGTTCTCTCGTCATAACTTTAACAATCAATCACACGCATTAACTGAATTCTTTAATCAGTTTTTGAAAGAGAATTCCCATCCCTATGTTCCTTCTTGGCTCTTTTTATTTTATTTATTTTTGAAAAGACACATTCAACGTTGCTGTCTTGACAGAAGGGAACAAGAAAATAGCTGTCAACTTTCGTTGGCGATTCCTTCTGAACAAATTGTAAGGCTTTTTCTTTAACCATCAGCTTTGAAAATCATTTCCAATTTGCCTTTCACTTCTAGCGCTATTTTTCTTTTTACACGTCACTCACTTCTGCACAATCGTCACACATACCCGAAGTGATGCTGTAATTAATGACGATTGGTTTCCTGAGTACAAGTGGCTGTTTGGCTGCTGCAAAGGAAACGAAACTTTGCGTCACACGTCACTAGTGGTTGTTGGATCAGGCAGCACGGCAGGCTGCCTGTCAAGTAAGTGGTTGATGATTCAAACATATAAATGCTAACTTTAGTGTAAATAAGCAAAGGGAGATTTTCTAGCTCTTATACATTGACTGTCATTAGCCCAAATATTTTGTCAATGCAAATGTAAAAGAATATCATGTTTTACTGCAAACTCTTTTGAGAAGTTAAAAAAAAAAAAAAAGCACGCAGAACAGTAGTTGCCTTTCTTTGTCGACATTTCAAAGTCTTTAGGCTTTTTTGCTCTTCCCTCGAGTGGAACTTTTTGTTGCAGTCGTCGGAAACAACGACTGCGCTGCCCTAGTTTGTGAGCTTATCTTTCATGTGCAGTATCCAGGAAGTGGTTAACCTTGATTGAGTGGCAGTAGCCGGACGTCTGAGGCGAATGGAAAATTAAAAATGCAAGCGTTTGTTTTTTTTGTTGGACTATGTTGGCTTCTATTTCTTTGAGCTAATTAACTACAGAGATAGAACAGTGGTGTCATGATTAGCATATTTGCCTCAAAGTCGAGAGATTATCGGTTTGAATCTCAGCCCAGACCTTGCAGTGTGGCGTATGCATATTCTCCTCATGTTTTCATGACTTTTCTCTTGGTTGCAGTTTTAAAATTGCAAAGGCTTCAATAAGAAAAAAGACAAAAAAAACTGCTTAATTTCATTGGTCGATACTGTAGACTTTGTTTGATGTTATAGATCCATAGACTATATGATGTTAGCTAAGATCAGTGATTAAAAAGTGCAGTCCAAAGAATTACACGACATTGTTTCATAAATAATGATTACAAAAAAAAAAAAAAGGTGGTTTACTTTTGGACAGGCTTTAAATAAATTAAGTGTATTTTCATTCATTTCATTGGGAAAAGGTGATACAATTCTAATTATAATAATTTGAAATAAGATGATATTGTTGATTTTATTATTTATTTATTAGTATTTATTATTATTATTAGTACTATTATTATTTAATATTATTGATAATAATGACCTTTCGCTCTTCCTCACTGTTTTGTCAGAACTGCTGCTGAAACCATGAAAACAATGACGAAGGTACTGACAGGAGGAGGCTACTGCCGAAGGTGCAGCCCTCGCTAGACTTTCCCCTACTGCATCGCTCTGCCCGCTGCCCCGACTGCACCACACCACCCTGACACTTTGCCGTCATGGCCAACCACCTGGAGCTGATCCAGGAGCTGCAGCAGCTGGACAAGGTCCCCAGTCTGGAAAGGCTGCGGGCAGCCCAGAAGCGGCGCACTCAGCAGCTCAAACGCTGGGCCGTGTATGAGAAGGAGATGCAAAACAAAAAGCGCAAGGCGGACAGGAGGGGACGTACCGCCAACGGCTACCAGCACGTCGAGGCCAAGAGGCGAGTGTCGTTCGCAGCCAGCGTGGCGCTCCTGGAAGCGTCAGCCAGGAACGACCCGGATGAAGGTAGACACCCTGATTGGCTGCATACTCATCGTGTGCAAAGTTATTTTAGAAACTCCAAATCTGTTTAAATTGTGAAGCAACCATCACACTCATTTCATTGTCTAGTAAGTGTGCAACAAGGTCAAAGCTCAGAGAAGCCAGATTGAAATACTCCCTCCCTCCTTCCCACATTTGGTGTCACCTCTCAGAAAATATCACTTCTATCTGATCGCGCCCACTTGAGCTGCCAGTTAATGAGCTGAATTTGTTCGACCAGGCCAATGTTTTATCACCGCGGGAATAATGGAGTTGTCACGCCGAGCACAAACTCTGCCAGTCTTTTAATTAAAATTTCTTTACGGATTGGCGCGACCGGCCCGCACTCCTCTTTTGGAGATGATACAGTAAGTGTTGTGTGCGAGGGGACAAATAAAAAAATAAATAAAAACATGACTCGACTATCGAACGATAGCGCGCAGCTGTCTTTGAGATGCGATTTCTCATTGAAATTCACTTGAACATACAGTGGGCTGAAGTGAGACGAATGGAGTCGCTGCGCATCCTTTATTTGAGCAAGCTGTCTTTAAAGTCTGAGGAGGGAATATTCTCGTTTATCTCAGGTGAATAAGTGTGAACTTTTTCAAATGTAATGCAACCTTTTCATATATTTGGAACGAAGATTAACAACCAAACAGCTTTAAACTTCTACTTTAAAGGAGACATACGGTGTTTTTGTTTTCAGTTTTTGGGGTGGAATTTGAACCTAAATTATACTTTGTAATTTTGTGTTCCCGTTCAAAATGGCACATCTGGAATTTGAAAGCGTCTTCATCAAAGCACTTCATGATGCTGCATTTTTTTTGCTGTGATACATTTGTTAGGCACTACACAATATGGACATTAGCATTAAAAATAACCTGGCCTAAATACATCAGACATCCAGCAGAATATTTCTCGGGTTTGTCATCTGCTTTGCACTCGTGAACTTGCCGCGGCCCCATTGATCTGTTTGCCATCAGCCGCCGCGTAATGAAGGCGAAGATGTGCGGGTGACTGAGATGAAAGAAAAAGACAGCATGTGACCTGGGCGGCAGCTGGACACTCTTCTGGATATTTCCGGGAGGTCGACAACCTCGACTCTTGCCCCCTTGGTTGTCTCTGAACCCCGGACGGAATTCAGTTTTCTGCGTGTCTCATTAACGCCTCCACGACAGATGTTTTTGTCTTTGCTTCCTACGTGGCACAATTCCGATTGGCGTGATGGCGGCGTTAACGGGCAGATGGAGGAACCCATGTGGTACGAGCGTGACGTCCATAAAATACAGTTCAGCGTAGTCTAGAGTAAAAAGTACAGATCAGCGAGTTTGAAAACATTGCCAGCCTATTTCATAGACAGATGGGTTGTAAGTATGGCACATTAGCGGCGCACGTAGCGTTCAATAACTAAAGCCAGCGACGGCTGGTGACCAAGGTTACCCGGATTTAAAATATTAGGTAATAAATGTAAACAGTGATATACAGTAGATAGACAGTCAAGAAAATTGGATATGCAATATTCACTACATTGGAATGGAGTATTCAGACCTACAGTGTAAATCCAGCCCAAGGAGGCTCCCATAATAGTGTCTCCATTATGGATGAGCCTGCTGGCGGTACAGAATGGCACTAAAGAGGCTGCTTTAGAATGGGGGTACGAGCTTGTGGAGAGGATGCATCCTGACTTGACACACATCCTAACAACTCACGGGCTGAGAAATTGTACACGGGGATAATCTGCAACTCCAACATGAGAAAACAGAAAAGTCTCCGCCAGTAATGATGGGGGTAGCGTAATGGGAATTGGATTATTTATTACAAGATAGGGGCTTCAGTTCATAAAACTATCGACATATGCTGTCAAAAGATTACAAATGGCAACCAACTAACTAGTTTGCCATAAGAACATAAGAATTAGTTTGCCTATTTGTTTTTCCATTTGAATACATTTCAACATAAGTGAATTGTCAATCTGGAGATTCACAAGGTTACAAAGACACACAACTGTGTTTAAGCGATGAGGCGCATCCCCAGGTGTCTGGTTGTTATGCCAACACACAGTTTGAAAAAGGATCGTTTTGGCTAGATTGTTACGAATAGCAGCGGAGCCTGTCGCAGTTTTCATCGCCGTGCTTTCACCACTGACAACATGCTAATTACACCTCACATACCACTGGCAATCATAACATCCAACTCCATGTCGGGGGAGCCTCAACCTAAAATCCACAGTCCATTTTTAGACATTCACATTTGCTTTTGGTTTCATTGCCTACTTTCTCCCTTCTTCCTACCATGTCATTAGCATAAAGATTACGCAGGAGGAGCGAGTAGATTTTGGGCTCCAGCAACAAGCCAGGCGTCCTCATGTGGAAGAAGAAGTCTTGCTCGGTTATTTGTGTGCAAATGAGCTCTCTCAGGAGCCTTTTGTCTTCTTCTGGTGCCTTCGGTCTCACTGGAGCGAAGCGGCTTTGCTGCCGAGCATATGGGCGCATGCGAGCGGCACTGGAGCGAGGCGTAATGTGATGCAATTAGAACACATCACTGTGCGTGAGAATACTTTAAGGCAATGTGAAGACAACGTGACGTTAGGGGTAAAAATCAAGATCAATGAATCAATTCAGTGATATTTTTTAATTTGATTCTTGGTGGGATTCGAAAATATCTCTCAGAATTCTCTCAACTAACCGAATTAAACCCATTCTTGTTATATTGTAATACAATATAACAAGAATTGTATAACTAAATAACCAATTTTAAAGGAGAAGCATGAGAGAAGTTTGACTTCATTACTTAACTTCAGAGACTGTTGTTACAATTTGGCCAATTTACAGCAGATAAAACAGATTAGCACTAGCTAGCAATGATAGCTTCTGATAAGCAGCACATTTGTGATTGTTCGAAGCGATGGGTGTTCGGTGATGTTACCTCTCACACTATAAAAGACAAACATAATTCAGCAACTAAAAAAAATAAAATCCTGGACTCTGATGTCACCAGTAAGTTATTTTCAGTACGACAAATGCCCTAATGACATCCAATTGCAATAGATAATGTTCAGTTTTGATTACCACTGAGGCAGAACTATTATTGATAGACAGAATGCGCTATTAATTATCATGCCTACAACTCAACCAGAACAGCTGCACGCAGGAACAATTGAGCAAAACATACACAATTGATCAGATAATTGAGCAGAACTCATTGACCAGAGCTTATAGACTATTTGTGAATTACTGTTGCTGTGATGTCGAGGCGCACCGCATCACACTGAGATCTACTTTTAACACCTTGTTACCATAATTAGAAGCGGGAGTGGGGGCAAACGATACATTACTAGTGGTTCTACAAAAAGACCCCTGCAGCTGCTGTTGCCTAACACATTTCTAATGGAATTGGATCGAGACCAAAGAGAAAAGAGAAGCTTGTTATCCATTTCGATTTTTTTTTCCGGTTCTCGTAAAAAGAGCAGGAATTCATAGCGCAGTGAAGATGGCTAAAGTGGGTGAGCGGCCATATTGTTTATTAGCGTGCAATATAGTCAAAATAGTGCCTCTTTTTTTTGTAGTAAAGCAATTTTCTTCTCCCTGCTCAGCTGAGTAGTGATCATGACAACCAGGAACCTGTTTACTAAGCCCATTTCACCTTTGAACTGTCTCGTAAGATGCACACGGCAGAAAACTACAGTGACCTTGCATCACACCTCGTTTTTGGACATCACGCGATAATTGCTCAGGATCACAATCTGATAATTGACAAGACAATCACTTTTTTGCTGTCTTTGAGCTAGGGGTGTAAATCGCGGGTTTTGTCACGATACGATATCATATCGATACAAAGAACTACGATACGATATTTGCCGATATCTTAAAGCCTGCTGTGATTCATTCACGATACATCACGATATAGTGCTCTACGATCGATATAGAACAATATCCTGATTTATAACAATTCATACGCAAAATCAACAAGGTACTGCAAACTCTTTATTTAGGAAATTACAAGAGTATTGTAGTATACAAAGTGTTTATTTTAACACTGAACTTGATCAACACTAGCCATAGCACCAGCTCAGGAGCCGCGTAGTTGTCGGCTCCCCTTTCACGTGCCTGCTCTGCTCACAACACAACACGCCGCGCACTGCTCCCGGAAAAAGGAAGCAAGCAACAATGAACTGGATTTCAAAATAAAGTCGCGTCTAATGTCCGAGGTCAAAAACGGGCGATATAGATCGATGTTTACGTTTAGCATCGATGCCAACAAATCGTAGAGCATTATATCAATTAATCGATGTGTATCGATGAATCGTTACACCCCTACTTTGAGCGTAAAACGAGGAAAAATGCTCAAATATGTCTGAAATGATCGGTATGTGTGTGGTGTGTTTTGTCTTCAAATGTACAATTTGATTCTCAAGGTCAAAGCAGAAACTGATGCATTTTGTATTTTGCATTGTACACGTGTTCCTGTCATAACAATGAGCCTATCAGTCGTCTTACACAGAGACGAGACGCAACAATAGTCCCGTGTGCGCTATCTAACCAGATGTAATACACGAGCTGTATGAAAAGTCCTGCCTCCACAAAGATAACAATGCTCAGTTTTGACTCGCAGTCATATTGTTGTAGCAGCTCGGGTGGTACTTTTGTACGAGCTGAGTTGTCGGGAAATGCTTCAGTATTAAATATACTAACCATAGTGGTGGCCATCCCTTTAAAAATAGTTGTGCTCTAGTAAGTCATCCACTTAAGTCAATTGAGCTTTTTCTTTTTTTTTATGTATATGTACAGGTCATAGGTCACATTAAAAGTGGAAAACAGTTTTAAAATTATTTAACCCAATCACATTTGGACAGTTTTAAATTGTGAAGTGCATAATGATTCCTTTCTCACTGACCATATTCATGAAATCATCGTACTAATGATGGAAAATGTGCAGGCAGTTTGCTATCTCGTGTCGTGTGGTTGTCATTGACAATGCGGCAGTTGATTACTCAAGTGTCATTCGGTGCTTGAAGCCACGCCGCCACTAAGACTTGGAGATAATATGTATCCTTGCGCATGTGACATCTATCGCATTGTGTGAGGCTTGTCGTGGTCCGAGTACCAATCTTAGCCTGCAAACTGGTGCGGAATCGAGCACCTATATTTTAATTACGCTCTGTCGGCCTCAACACTAACACGGCTGTATTTTCAGATTATGCCTTCATCGTTTCCTACCAGCCCTCTGTGATTAGCTTCATTTTTTTTTTTTATGATGTCTCAGTGCAGCCTCAAGACCAGCTCAACTATTTTCTTTACTACCCCTTTCCCCTCATGCTTTGTCGCCATAAATTAAAATTGGGGTAAAGACTCCACCAGGCATTTGCCGCTCGGTTGACTGGCACAGCGAGTCTATGTGGCTCGGCTCGGCAACTGACTCCTTCGGCTCATAAAACATCATTTAGGATTACTGAGACCGAACTGACATTTTTACTTATTCAGTCGCATCATCTAGCAAATGACTGGCTTGTGTAAATGTGACATCAGTGATAGGCTGTTTATTATACTCGAGCGGTTCACTGATCCCTTCCGTCATTGTGTCCTTTGCTTTTACAGCACTCGTGTTCATTTCCTTCATTTGACTGCGCTCTCATAGAATCAACATTATCACTGAGCCGAGATGTTGTTTGCGAGCACGATTAAGCAAAAACTGTTTTTGAGTGTCTGACATTTCCCTTCATTTCCCAGTCAAAATGACAACTCAGACCTTTCAGCAAAGTGGGCCATAAACAGAAATACGAGCTACAGCAAAGCAAATGACATTAAGCCTTTAGTAATAAAATTCTATCTAGACATTATTTTAAAATGATCATCGTATACACAATGGTTGTCATAGAGAAAGGCTAATAGCAAAATGAATAGCAAAAAAAGATGGACAATGATGGTAGAGTCAGACTGAGGTACGTCGCGTGTAGATTGGCCATTAACTGCAATCAATGACAACACTGAATGAAAATACAGTCAGGGGGCCTATTATCACATCCAGCGCAAGTCTAGTGCAAAATGCAGTTTAACTGTACACATGGGTCGAGTTTTCTTCCTTTTGGTAATTTCCTAATCTTTTTCCACAGGTAGAAATGGGCATAATGTAGCTGACAGGACAGTGTGTTTATACAAGTAAACCGCAAAATCAATCCTTGCGGCTGATTTAGTCGGTTGTGCATGTGACATGGGGCAATTATAGACTGTCGCCTTTCACCCACAAACATGATAGGAATTTTCCCAAGCTGTTGTCATATTATGAAGGAAACGAGATGATGGTTTCCACAAAATCTGTCTGTCTTGATCAAACGCACCAAAATCACGTTACACCAACTGCGCCACCGTTCTGACCTGCTGTTAGGTAGTCTAAAACTTTGTTTCACCAAATTAGCAGGTCTGCCAGGGGGAATGTACCGTATTTTCCGCCCTATAAGGCGCACCTAAAAACCTAAATTTTTATCAAAAGTCAACAGTGCGCCTTATAGTCCGGTGCGCCTTATATATGGGTCAAGTGATGAATTTGTTGATCCATACTGGTTGTACACAGTGCTCTGCCAAAATGTTTTAGTACGTTTTAGTACGACTAGTAAATTACAAGGTCGCATCGCTTCCCAACATTACGGTAACTGTAGTCAAGGGGCGTCACCGAATAGCTGTTGTACCCGCGAGGCTATTTCATGTCAAAATAGGCTGCTCTGTTAATGTTTCGAGTAAATCTACGGATCGATATGGAAGGGAAACATAGGTAAGTAGTACCAATGCGTTAGATCGAACTTTAGTCAGTTCTGATCATTTTTTAGGAGATTGTTTGAGAAACGCGATTGTTTACACTTTGCTGAGGCTCATGGGAGATTGCGAGCTGAGGCTCATAGGAAATTGCGGATGGCTAATGCTATAACGATAGCTGCTATACGCGCGAGGCTATTTCATGTCAAAATAGGCTGCTCTGTTAATGTTTTGAGTAAATCTACGGATCGATATGGAAGGGAAACATAGGTAAGTAGTACCAATGCGTTAGATCGAACTTTAGTCAGTTCTGATCATTTTATAGGAGATCGTTTGAGAAACGTGATTGTTTACAGAGGGCTCGTTGGTTATTGGCTAGTGGGTGCATACCGCAACCCTAGTCAACCTCAGTTTGTTGCAGTAAAGCTTCTATTTTATGCGCCTTAATAGTCCGGTGCGCCTTATATATGGACAAAGTTTTAAAATAAGCCGTTCATTGAAGGTGCGCCTTATACCCCGGTGCGCCTAATAGGGCGCAAAATATGGTAATAGAAAATGCCCTTGGTCTGCCAGAATGGTGCCAGTCTACCAAACTAGGACCCCATAGCGTTAGTGCCATACAGACTTTTAGATTTAGGCAGTAAAATCCCAAGTGGATGCCTTTCGTATTCACACTCAGTGAATAATTTGACAGCCACTTAGTGATGCTGCAATTATTTACAATGATTGAAAATCAGCCTACGATTTGCACTGGTAGTTCCAACAGGTCCCTTTCGTCTCCCTCTTCCTACTTCCATGGTAAATGAGGTCACCGTGGCCACAAGCTACTCAGCGGCAGGTCTCATTTTGCAGCATCATGGTTGCCATATTGGCCTCGGGCTTGAGGATAATCAGCCTGATTCCGGGTCTCAAATTTTGGCATCAATCAGGGCAGTGGGGTGGGGGATGTCAGCCTCACAACAGTGCTTTTTTTTTTTTGTGTGACAAAATACACCAATAAGATATTTTAAATGAGAAAATCTTGCCCTCCCCCTCCCCCCTCCTTCTACACCTCATAATAATAGTCAATGAAAAGACCCTCCTCCCTGCCCATAATCCCGAAATAGGATTTTGGATTATCCTCCGAGGATTAGGCCTCACCAAACCAAAACTAAACCAAACCAGAATGCCTCATTAGTGGACACAGAGTGGTTACGTTCAACACAAGAAGCACCCAAAGCAATTGAAACCTCTTTTTAAAATTTGCCAAGTGTGATGATAAAACTATCCAGTCAATTTGAGTGATGTTTACACACATATGTAGTGTCGAGATGGGACTCTCGCAGTTTAGTTTGACTCCCTGCCGGCTGAACTTTTGGTTCCTTCCAGTAATCAGAGGGTGTCAGCCATCTTTATAGTGCACAGCTGGAGAGGGAGAGAAACAAAAACATTTGTCTCTCCCCCAAACTTTATTTAGCACTACTTTTCACTCTTTACCGCACATAGATCAAACGCCAGACTGGACCAGACTTGGACCGTGTCGTGCCAGTAGGCCTTGTGAGAGTAAAACAGTATGACAATGTTAGAGCTCCATTGATGTGCTGTGATAAACAAGGAGCCATTTGTTTTAAGCATCTGGGAGCCATCGGGAATGTACACGATAAAAAATACAGCGCTGTTTATTATGACATATAAAGTAAGCGTTCAACTATTCGCCGACTTGTCGATTCTACCGCTCCGCAGTGACGTTCAGAGCGTGACGTCGACCGCGTCTTCTTGGCTTGAGGACAAAGCAGCACCAAATGAGTGTGCTGGTTGAAAAGAGTCCATCACTGATTTAAATTAGCTATTTGTGATTCCTTTTGAGTCATTCTGAGAAAAAAAACATTTACCCAGAACTGTCCAAATTCAATTTATCCTGTCAAAACAGTTCATCGGCTCAGTCTGAATGTGTTGAACAAAAGTTAATAGAGATTGTACACAAAAATCAATCATAACGCCAAGAGAATTGCCGGCATCTGCAACATTGCCTGAAGGATTTGCCCAGTAATGACACCATCAGCATTATAGAGAGAAGCAATCGTGCGCAGCAGTGCGTGTTATGTTTATTCTATTTCATGGCGACCCCGTACATTGTTGTGTCCTGCGGCGGCGTAGCGTACAATTAACGTCCCTCAATAGGTCATCAGGATAATTATAACGCCTGGTGGAAGCTAATTATATTTCCGCTCTTCTCTCCAAACGTCCTATAAAACCAATGTCATTTCCATGCTACTTATGGATGTGGCCTACTTTTTGTGTGGCGGAAAGCTGAGGAAGTATATTGGACCTAGCCGCGAGGAACACATTCGCATGAGCTCCTCTGGCATTGTCAGGGGGGGGGGGATTGTAAGAGAATATGTAGCTATAAAGTGTCTCTGCCTCATCTTTAAATGAGTTAAATTAAGTGGAGTTTTGGAGCTATGTATTGAGCACAGAATTTATATTGGCTGGGTCAGGCTCACTCGTCTTTATTGGTCACATTACGTAACTCGCGATATTCTCGCAGTCTATAAAACAATTTTGTCTGGCTGCAATTCTAAATTGTCCAAATGTGTGACTGTGGGACCCTGCATTTTGCTAACATTTATTTTAGATGGAACAGGCTAAACAAATGAGGACAAATGCTATAGAAAATGGATGAATAGATGAGTCATCATTTTCAGACCGATCAAAGGTTGAACCCTCTTCTCTCGCATAATGCCGAAAAACGTTATTGAAAATAGATGGAGACAACACTCGTCATGATCGCCAGACCTATTTCAAAAATATACAAGTAAGCAGTAAAAATACTGTCTTGGATTTTTACAGCTTGTCGCTCGCTCAGAAGGATTATAAACCACAGTGGCATTTTAGTCATATCACATAAAGCATATCAAGCGTATCTCGAGAGCATCGTTTAAGAGCGTGTGATAGAAGCAGACACCGTGGCTGGGGTTATTGCCGCAAAACAAAGATTTACCGCTTCGATATAGCAAAAAGAGCTGCTGCATAAAAATTGTCAATTCTTGGACTCTCCTCTCGTAATACGCATGTTAGCCGACCATAAGTTGGCCTGATTCTCATTGAGAGCCCTTGGGAGCCACGCTGTGACTCCACATCCATCCATGCAATAAAAGATCTTCCACTCTCATCTCACCGACAAACTGTTCCTGTATTGCTTCATGTTAAGTAACCTCAAGTTGAACCCCAAAGAGATTGCCTGGAAAAGGGGAGGTTCTCAACAACAACAAAAAATGAAATTTTATCGCAAGCTAATAACGATCAACAGTTTGGATTTCGAGACTCTTCACCAGAGAAAATAATGGAAATACAAATCATGAGTTTGAGGGTAATATCATAAAATGGCATATTTAGAATTCTGGTGTTTTTTTGCTGACTGCCATTTAGTTTGAATCTAATTAGTTAATTCTGAACACAGCCACATGACAGTGATAAGAGGGTGTGCACACTTGTGCAACCACATTATTCTTTTTTGTTTAATTTCTCAAAAAGATTTTTTTGTTCCCAATTAATTGTATGGCTAATCGACCACATTAATGGAGGATTTTTTTTTTTTAAACAAATTCATATCAGGATTATATGTATATATATATTTTTCAAAGCCTGGCATTTGAACAGGAGTGTGTAGATGTTTGAAATCCACTGAAAGTACACAACAACGATGAAGCGTTTTAATAAGTGTTATGACTCGGGGGTCCACAGCGGCGCCGGCGTTATTGCCTTTGAACTATCTCCTGGTCCACTTGGGACGGTCCTATCGCTAACATTAGCAGTATTGACGGCATGCCCCCGTTGAGATAACAGGAAGGAAGGGTGGGCTCCCTTTCCTGTGCCCTTGTTTGTTGACATATCTTTTTATCTTTTGGGAAGCATCTTGTCCAGCTCTCCCGCCGCTTGGAATTCACCAAGCCCGCCCAGGAAGTCATGTGCCAGATATGTGCACTGATTGCTTGCGACGGCAGATAATCGTCATGGTGACCCTCCCAGCTAATGGATTGCTTTTTAAAGACGTGTTTAGTCATTCTCAAGGGATTGTGGCACCGACTGAAGTCACTTACTTCCGATACACTGACATATCATAGAAAACAGACTTTTTAATGGCTTGTAAATAAATAACTGAGTCTTAGAAGTACCGTGTCGCCCTGTCTTCGATGGATCTTGAGAAATTTACTTACGTCTGTTGTCTTTGTGTATTGTAATATTGGCAAGGAGAGATCTTGCAGTTTACTTGCCAATGTCATGCACGGGATCCCAGGGAGTCTATTTCTAAAATTTCTAAAATGTTAAGTATGCGTGTGCTCTGACCGCCTTGAATTGAATGGTAATGAGGGACTTTGCAATGATCCATCCCACAACAGCGCACAATGGCGCCAACGCCCCCCCTGTGTAAAGTCTAGCAAAATACCAAAAGAAAGAAAACTCCACCCATGCGCCAGTTGCACTGTTTTGTGCTAGACTTATAGTAGGAATAAAAATAATGCCCCTTGTGTTCTTTATTTGCTACCAGATGTGCGTGACAACATGGCGGCACTGTCCATGACATTTATGTTCTTTGTGTATTATTGGAAAGCTGAGCGGAATGTCATGCACAGTTTTAACTAAACTCATTTAGCTTTTTATTTCCCTCAGTTTTCTATTCACCACCAGATGGGCATATAGTCGCATTAATTATGACTAAACCCACTTGTGTGCTTTGTGTATTGTATCAGGTTTAAAATGATCTTTGCCTTTATTATTCTCAAGCTACTGTGCCATCTCCAGCCCTCACTTTCTGTTTGAAAGTCTCGTTTATAAGACCAATTTAGCCTCACTGCTAGAAGATTAAAAGTCCTGTGATTTTTATTTTAACGAGGCTATTTTGTTCCCCATCTGACGTTCTGAATCATGATCGCTGTCCAAGTAGCATTCTGTGTTATTTTCCATCTTACTGCAATGATTTAGTCTTGCTCTGAATGTTACATCTTGGTTGTCACTGGTAATTAACGAGAGCTTCTCTTTATTTGTTGCGATGTTTTGAACGCAAGCTCCAGGCTCCTTTCAAATAATACAGATTAGTCTTGTGTGTGTTAGTGTGTGTAAGGGACAGATAACCTCGTCCTTGGCCATATTTATGGCAGACTTGGACATGATAGACTGTCACGCCGGCTACAATGCAGCTGACTACCAAGCAGAACAGTTCAGTGACAGACATTACACACCTAGTAGAAAGGTGTGAAGCAGAACAAATCTCAAATGAAAGTAAAATTGGAGTACTAGATTTTCTACATCAACTTTGCACGCAACTTAGGAAAAGTTTTAAAATGGTAAAAAGTAAACGTTTTTAAAAAGGGTCACTGTATTTGTTTGCGGAGGACGTTGTGCAAAAAAAGTGACTTTTTTTACGAGCTGTTTGAAACAGACAAGGCCAGCTCCTTTTAAAGTAAATGCATCCTCGAGCAAAGTCATCTATTTTTACACTGTGCATAAAGCTAAAGTCACTTCTAACCCGGGAGAACATTTTCTTCTTTATGAATGCATACGACATTATCTAAAAGTTCAAGAATATGTCTGGAATAATACCTCAACTAGAATAAAAAGCAGTTACAAAATATTTGGAAGTGGTTTTGACAGTACCGACTTGAAATATGGAGTCATTGTCATGGCAACCATTGATGACCTATTGAAGTGGCCTGTAATAGCAAACCAGCCTGGACACCCCACATGTTACGATTAAGTGCAATGCTTGAACAACGTTTGTGAGGAAAGGCTATATTAGGTCAAGAGTGACGGGCAATAATCATAACCTCAAATCTCTCTCATCTCTCATTCTTTGGACAGTTGCTTTTTTTTTTTGGAGGGGGGGGGGCTATAGACAGATGGCGTCAGCAACAGGATGTCAATAAGCATCACATCCTGCTCAGAGGTTTACCTACGTTCACATTGCTGATTTATTTTCTGTGTGTGTGTGTGCGTATTTGTGAAGGCTTGATCTGTTTTGGCCATTAGACCGGCAAACGCTGTAATCCTACGTCATTACATCACCCAACCCCCACTCGTAACAAATAGCCCCGCCCTCGTCGACAATGCCATTCATATTTCCCCAAGGTCAATTAGGTAACATCCCGACAGGACCGTTAATATGAGAGATTGAAGTTCCCACAAGTGTGACTGACTAATGGAATGAGAGAAGCAGCATCAGGGGAACAAAAGGATCAGGAGGGATTTTGTTGCATTTTTTTTTTTCATGCACATCCGCATATCATGGTTGTAACAACAAGTGTCTAATTTTTCTCTATGTTTGTATATTTTAGGGCAAAATAAAACAAAAACAATCAAAACACCATTTCTAATTCTAAAGCCACCACATTTCGTATTCCATCAGTGTACAAGCGCGAAGCTTAAATTTGCAAACGCGAGCGCATTAATCTAAGCCAATCGAAGGAAAAAGCTTAATAGCAATATTTCCAAGTCGTTAGCTCTCATTAATCACTTCCTTTGTCTGTTTCCCATCAGTGCGCTACCTGCTGAAAAACAACGTGAGCCCAGACCTCTGCAACGAAGACGGCCTCACAGCACTTCATCAGGTGCGAGGCACAAAATGTCTCTTTAAAAGTGCTTATAGCAAGCCTCATTAGCGGCGTCCTATGTGCTTCTTGATGCTAAGGGAAAACCATTTTCTGTCTGAATAATTGTAAAGGCATGTCAAACACTATTTCTGCACTATTTGAATCTTTTTCTGTCCCTAATGTTTTCTGGTCCTCTTATAACTGCATGAAAGTCAAGTCAAAGTCAATTAATCAAAGTTGTCATTGATTTTTTCCCCCCCGCACTGTTCAGCGTGCCCCAAACCTTTTTTGTGCTGCGTATTGGTTTCACTTAAAGACATATTTAGAGGAATCATTTTAATAGAAAATGAAAACAAATGATTAAAAATACAATTAACCATTACACTAAATGTACAGTACCGTATTTTCCGGACTATAAGGCGCACCGGACTATAAGGCGCACGTTCAATGAATGGCCCGTTTTAAAACTTTGTCCTTACACAAGGCGCACCGAACTATAAGGCGCACCATTAATGCATCACGTCAGATTTTTAATCCAAATCAAATCATTCTCCATTTTACCTTTTTTATTTCAACTTTAGACGCAACAAATCACTTTATAATCACAAAATAATGATCCATAGTCTTTTTGATTCATGATTCATAGTCTTCAGCGGGCCACTTATGATTGATTTCATGACACAATGCTTCGGGCCAGTTTAAATTTAGGAATTCGATCCATATATAAGGCGCACCAAACTATAAGGCGCACTGTCGGCTTTCGAGAAAATTGTAGGTTTTTAGGTGCGCCTTATAGTCCGGAAAATACGGTAGTTGTTGGAAATCGGATTAGCCAATGGCTAACTGATGGCCGTGATGACCGACACGGAATGAAACAGATATGGAAGATGTAATTTCATTCAGAGAAAATGATTTCAAAATAGTTGTGTTAGAAAAGGAAATTGAAAGGCTAGCAGCTGTTTTTCCTTGTTAATGGCGCCATTACCGGTGCGAATATGTGGCTAATATACCTTTCCGATTGCTTCGCTAAAGTATCGCCTCGTTTAATGGCAAATCACCCCAAGTCTGTTTACAGTCATCAGCGACTAATTGTCCTTAAGTGTGATAATTACAATCGACTTAATGATACAAGAATGCCAATCGGGCTGCTTGACTGGCGCACCTGAAGAAACACCGCCATGTTCTGGAGTTTGAGTTATCTTGAGTGCAACAGTGCACAGCGTGTGGCACACTTTTGCCACAGTACTTCGAATGCGGCGAGACGCTTAGGGAGCCGTCGACGGGCAGTACGACAGAGAAGAGGCAGCCTTTTCATGCCGATTCAAACGAGGCGACAGAAAGCACGGATGGAACGAGGGGGTGCTGGAAGGCAAATACATGCAGACGTATCCACGCAGGGGTGGATGGGAGATAACGGCTGCCTTTCATGTCTGAGAATATCAACAGGCTCATCTTCATCTAGATGAACATGAAAAGCAGACGAGAGCAATGCTTTAGCTCTACTCCAGTCAAAAATGAACATCCCCATAAAAACAAAATCTTTAGTATTTGAGTCACAAGAAAAAAAAAGTGACTTTTTAATGTGGACGCAATTTTACAAAAAGTGAGCGTAAGGTGTATAAATGTAGGTAGTGTATAACAAAAAGGTATGGATGGAAAATGTAAGATTGTTGTTTTTTCATCACTTTCTTTTTGTTGATCTCTACTCGGGCCTTCCGGCTGCCATTTTTATTTATTTTTGCCTCCTCTAGCACATGGGTTTTCCCTCTCGGGCACTCCACATGAATAATCCCGCGCCCACTGACAGGCAATGAGACGAAATGCGAAGCAACCTCCGGCATGCTTGGTGTTCTTTTTTTCCTGCGAGATGCGCAAAAAAAAAAAAACCCATCACATTAACCTTTAGGCATTAAATAAATGTGGTGTGTGTGCGTCTGTGTACATGCGGGCACTATCATTGTCTATTTGGATTGATCAGTCTGCACATTTTTCCTCAAGACGAGTTCACTTTGGCAGTGATTGAAAAGACACAGAATACTGAAAAGGCTTTCAGTATTAAACTGACCATTAGATGTATATAAAAACTTATGAGCTGTTTGTTTTGTCATGGTCAGACGGAATCCAAGATAAGATGCACACGTACCCACAGACACGTACAGACACGCACGCACCGTGGGGAATGGAGTGGCGGTGATCTCACTTAAATGAAATGTCACATCCATCTCAGCCATGCTCTTACCTCGCTGATAGGACTTCAACACCAATATACAGCTTTCGTGGCCACACATACACATATAGTACTGACACGCCCGTGATGTATTCTCATCCCTCCAGCATAACCATAACCATTAACCTGCTAGCTGACCTTTGACATCAGCCTCATTGGCACTACCTGTTAAAGTTACTGACGTGATAGGGCTTTCTGGTTGTCTGTCGATTAAAAATGGCATTTTTTTTTCTATGCCTAGCCTCATGGCTAAGTCATAGCAGACGAAAGCTGCAGTTAGATCACAAACCAGCAAAAATCCTAACACCTCGTTCAAAATTGTTTGGCCACAAAAGATTGAGGGAAGGCCTCGTAGTGTAGTGGTTCACATGCCTTTTTTTTTTTTTTTTCAAGTCAACTGGAATGAATAGATTAAGTTAAACAGATAAATTGATGATGCTGTTAAATACACACTGTGTTGCCTGCTGGAGTGTCATTACCTAACATTTACTTCAATGATTTCACTGTTTAAACATGTATGAGGAGTCTAGCGTTGACTGCTTTAATGGTCATCAATGATGTTTTATTTAACCGTGGGGAGAATGCGGATGACATTTCTATGCGCCTCAATAGTTTATTCAGCAGATTTTATGTTGTGCTTCATAAATTTTAGGGCCAGGAAATCACCTTTGCTAACTGGGTGGGCAAATTAATCTTCTGAGTTGGGCCACTTGTTACTTTAAAAAATAAAAACAAAAATAAACAATCAAGTATTCACCCATCCATGCATTTTTCAACAGAAGCGGAATACAAACTGGACTGGTTGCCAGTACCTTAGAATTTCAATGAGTGCCCTCTCAAAAGGTTAAATTCCGATTTAGCATAATCTACAGATAGATCCCAAACTATAAGACGAGCCGGCCTCTGCACCAGCACCATTTGTCATTCCGTTCATTCTCGCGGGTGTGTCGTAAAATGAGAAGCATGACACGCAACAGTGGTTCACGCGGTCCACAAAGCGCAATCGACTGTCCCTTCTGACACCCTTTTCCACTCCTCACTCAGTTTGGCTCGAACGTCTCCCGCTTCCATACTTTAATTGCAGCCTCGCTTACTAGACTAGCAAGCATACTCTCCTTAACTCACTGAAGAATCCCAGCCAGACGGTTTTTCCATGCGCAAACTAGGCCATTTGTCACAGCCCGAGGATTTGATTAAAATGTACACAGTGGTGGTCGCTAAGGGCCAGGGCCTTAGTGGAGTCAAATGTGGAGCAAAAGATTAGCTTAGCAGGCTGCTAGCAGGTGGGTGAAGTACTGTACGTGGGTTTATTCAAGAGGCTAAGCGGATTAGCTTGGCTGTAAATTAGTGTGTAGGTTTGCATTTAAGGCATCTGCCACTACCGAGGGCGGCTGGAAGCTGGAGATGTGAGATAACGTGCGCTGTCTTTTTAAAAGCGCCGTACTGGTGTTGTTTCTACGTGGCACGTCTCAGTATGATCGGTCGTTTAGTATTTGGACGAACACGGGAAGTCGATCACACTCACTAAAACCTCCACAATGCTAATTCTACTTTTTTGTTGTCGCAGACCTCAACAGTCATTGATAATATAAATTATTGTTTGTGTTACTCCTGTTCCCAGTCGATTGTTATTTTTGTTTTGTGGGCCTCGTTTTCACCTCTTATCTGTTCTTCCTGCGATCTGTGCAGTAATTCCATTTCCTCTCATGTCTTGTCTAATGATGTTTTTTTGCTTCTACACACGCACACACCAAAGTCTTCTTATCGGCACAGCCTTGTTGGCTGAGGCAACAAATCTCCAGAGGTCACAAACATCTCTTTCTCAGCTTTGTGTTATGAATCATTATAGCTGATTCACGAATCGCCATTTGTGTACCTAATTTTTCACTCGAGCAGTTTCTGCGGTACTGTATTTTTATTCATTTTAACAATCAATATTGGCAATTGTGAACATTTTTAGTGGGGGCATTAATGACTCGACTGTCATGTGTGTTTGTGAGTTTATACATCTAACAACAATGAATGTGTGATGGTCAGTGAAAAGCCCGGCGGAGGAAAAACTTGTACTCTTTAGAGATCCCCTAAAAGGAAGGTGATAAACGTGCAGCTGTTTCTGGGAACCAAGCCTAACTTTTAGGGCATATCTGCTTTAATATGCCATCTACGGAGTGTCCCTTTACTGGCATCATGGGAGCTTGACGGGAAAAAAAAAACCTTTCCTCAAAGTACATAAACGCTCACTGCCGCGTATCAATTAGCTCTGTTGGAGACAACTGCTGCTACAATTTTACTGAGAATACGCATTCCAGAGTTCTAATCACAGCCATGCTAACAGGACAAATTGTCCCTTGAGTGCTGACTAGATGTGTATGTAATAATGGCTTTTACAGCTTTGTCTGCACTCGCTAGTTGTTTACATGTTTGATGGCTTCTTAGCTTTCAAAAAAAATAAAAAATAAATGGAAGCGCTTCCATTCATGAAAGGAAATCTAAAAAAAAAAAAAAAATAAGCCTCTAGCATTCATTCTATCTATCCAGCAGTGTTCCATCAATTAGACCATAGATTTGCAATATAATATTGACAAGAACCAGACATCATTTTGAAAACCCATTGGTAACCCGCCTCTTCTCCACACAGTGCTGCATAGACAACTACGAGGAGATGGTAAAAATCCTACTGGACCGTGGTGCCGGCGTCAACGCCCAGGACAATGAGCTGTGGACGCCGCTGCATGCCGCCGCTACCTGTGGCCACGCAGGCCTGGTCAAGATACTCATTGCACAGTGAGATGACATCCACTTGGCACAAAGCTCCACATCGCGTAACGGCTCTTAATCATTTGGACGGTCATTTTCTCCTACAGTGGTGCTGATCTGCTGGCAGTCAACTCTGACGGGAACATGCCCTACGACCTTTGTGAAGACGACCCGACACTGGACATTATTGAGACGGCCATGGCCAACCGAGGTGCCTTCAAACATTTCCCTCGAATGAAGTTTTGAGTCTGGGAGTTTAGTTAAATGAAAACTACTATGGGATTAGTTAAGCATGTGACATCAAATATATATTCGGAACAAAAGGGAGCTTCTCAAGCCGACTCTTTTGCTGCCTGCAGATAGCGCTACAGTAGGTGAGAAGAATGACAATAGGAACATCAAGCAGGGGAGTGCAGCTATGCTAATTACTCCAGTCACGTTGCCAAAAGTAGCAAGACCTCCAGAGATGTCGCAGTGGCGAGCAGACAGGCTACCCTCTGTCTTACTAAATAAATTAAAACACACACACACACACACACGCGTGCACACTTCACTTGATGGAAGGCAGACACTTATCTGAGGACATAAGTTTACTCAGATTCAAATAAGAGACAAGATGATTTGACAATAATTTAAAACATGGAATTTATATTGAATGGGTGGTTTTGCCTCGCTCCTGATTAAACAATGAGAGTATTCACATAAATAATGTAATCATATAATAAAATCAATGAAACTCAAATGTTTTCACCATCGAGACTGCATTTTCGTGAGAATGATGTCAAAGTGACTCTAATACAAGAGGCTTATCATAGAAACATATATTAATTCCATATCGTAATGTCACAAAAATGTTTTGATTATCATTGAGTTCTATTAGTAAAGGGGAAAAATGAATTGATTAAAATTAGCTAAAATAGAAAACAAATCTGGGGTATTATTTCAAGACCACATGTAAAATAGGCATTCCTCATTCATTCATGCAAATGTTGCATTTATTATGAATGACAATCTTAGTGGAACAACAACCTTTTGTTTTTCCGTTTCCCAGAATACATCATCTAGATGTGGAAGATGTATGGTGTTGCTCTCGCATTTACCGTAGTACGTCCTGAGCTTTTTTTTTGTTTGTTTTTTAATGGAACCACTATCTTCATCCAGACAGCTAGGCAATTTTCCTCTGCGAAGAATAACGATGAAAGAATGGTGGGATATTGAGCCCTTTCTTATTTTTGAGGATTTTGAGTATGGAAGCAGCGCTTTTCCATTCGAAGTTGTTGCTGTCAAGATGTTGGATTTGAATTCAATTTGCTTACAATAGCTCTGTACAATATTCATCATTTTGCAAAGACCTCTTGTCAAATGCCAGACAGCTTCAAGTGTGGAAAGGATTTTGCGAAACTGATAGCGTGTCGCGCTTTTGACGAAAGCTCAGAAGGGAAAATCAATAGTACGGCAATTAGCTCTGTTTCTCTGTGTGTGTTCGATCGGCAGGCATCACCCAGGAGATGATCAACGAGACCCGGGCGTCTACAGAAAGGAGGATGCTGGGAGATATCCAGGAACTAGTCAGGCTCGGCGACGAAGTCAACCGGCAAGACTCGCAGGGAGCCACACTGGTACGTTAACGGCGCAGCATACGGTGGTTAGACGAAAACTACCGACCCATCAAAATTAAGCACCTCCCCCAATTTCAGCATTTGTGATTTAAGCTTTGCATTCTACTACGTCCATTTGATTTTGATTAATTATTCAGCTCATACATAAAAATATTTCCGATGACTCGTACTCGTGTACAAGAACATGACATGATTTTAGTCGCCCCCCATTGTTAATCTAAAAGATTTATCCTCCTGCATTTTGCATCCTTTGATTAATCTTCATCCGGCATGATGAAAGAAAACAGAGCGTGCCGGAATGTTTGGCAAAAGCTTAGAGAAGAGCACATGCGGAAATCATCAAAAGTTATGTAAGACTAATCTTTTGTTTTCAAGAGAAAAGCTTTTTTTTGTGTGTTCCTGGAAAACTTTGCTTCCTGTATAGTCTGCTTGATCTACAAAGTTGATCTGGGAGTGGAATAGGTCAAATGGATTTCAGCAAATCCCCCCCACAAAAAAAACTACTTCAACAAATTATGGAAAATTTCAGAATTGAATAAGCTACAATGTGTGCCTCTACAGATGCACATCGCAGCCGCCAACGGTTACATGCAGGCCTCCGAGCTGCTGCTGGAGGCCGGAGCTCGCATGGACTTGAGAGACTCGGACGGATGGCAGCCGCTCCACGCCGCCGCGTGCTGGGGTCAGGTGAGATAAGACCCCGGCGGAAAAGCTAAGAAACTCAACGTAGTGTTGCACATCAAACACCGCTCCTGCTCTTTTTAGATGCACGTGGCTGAGCTGCTGGTGTCACACGGAGCCAGTCTCAACGCCAAGACCTTCCTCGACGAGACCCCGATCGGTATACCTGCGTCACACCTCACTCAAATATTTATTCAGCGTCTCACGCTAACATTTCTCCTCCGTTTGAAGACTTGTGCGAGGATGAGGAGTTCAGAGCCATTCTGCTGGACCTGAAGCACAAGCATGACATCATCATGAAGTCTCAGCTCAAACACAAGACTTCGCTGTGCCGACGGACATCCAGCGCCGGCAGCCGTGGGTGAGCGCTGACACCTGATGGCCGACAGCACCGTTGCGACCCGTGCAAATCATCCCTCGTCCTCACCGAGGTTTCCTCATCTGCAGGAAGGTTGTGAGGCGAGCCAGTTTGTCCGACAGGCACAACCTGTGCCGAAAGGAGTACGAGACGGAGGCCATTGTGTGGAGGGGAGGCAGGGAGGAGGAGGAGGACAAAGAGAAGGATCCTGACCCGGAGATCTTCCAGGTGCTTCATGTGAGTCATTGCCCAATTAGCATCTGTCATAAAGAATCTTTGTGATTGCCAACAGAGCCAGATGTCTTATCTCGCAGTCTAAAGAGGACAGTACAAACGGGATGGGAGGGGGGTTGTCACTGTCTATTATTAGTGGCAGGGAGGACGTTAATGAGCTGTGCATTCGATTTTCTGAGGCTTCTAATGTTCTCTCGCTCTCTCAATGTGCTAAATCTAATCTCCTTCAGCTCACCTCCGTTAGGTCACTGCGCTTTGGCCCTGTCAGACAAACACAAGCAACTCTGCTCAAAAACAATGGTAACGCTGTTTAGGGCTTCGTCGCTATTCGGACCAATTGGGTTTTCATTTTTAGAACACATAATTGGCAATTAAAAAGGACGAGTCTTGACTGAAGCATAAAAGTCAAACGTGGTGCAAGCATGCCCTGCTAGAACTATGTTTGACTGTTTATCACGACTTTGAAGTCAATGAGTAAATATTTTTTGGAGGGAACTTCTAAGCAGAGCACGTTACGCTGCAACGAGATTGGCTGCAAGCAGACATGAAGACTGTGGTCGTCTCTTTAAAGTTAATGATGAAATGTTTGTCTTTTATTTCGCTACTCGCTGACTGGAGAGCGGTGAGGCAGATGAGAAAATTGATCACTGTTATCCCCACAAAAAAAAAATGGTGCCAGCGGGTACTAGTTAGCCCCAAATTGTTGGGTCTACTTGTAATAGCACTACATAATTTCACATTGCTGAGCAAAACTGGCTTGTTGAGGTACTGAATTCTTCTCAATGTCCAGGTGAAGCCCGCTGAGGCAACCGAGTCGTCCGATCAGACCAAGCGACCTACCATCCTCAAAGATGGCAGCAGCAAGCACAACGGCCTCATCTCTACAACTGCGTGCGTACCCGCCCAGCCACCAGCCAACGGCAAGTCAGCGACGGACAAGAGCACGGTCGCTACCGGCCAGGATGAAACGTTATCTCGCGAAAGACCTCAAACTCTGTCGGAGCTGAAGAAGCAGCGAGCGGCGGCTAAGCTGTTGAACCACCCCCTATTTAACGGTCACCTAGTTAACGGTTCCTCGGACTCCTTCAGCGATGCCAAATCCATCTCGGATGACCCCCGCATGCCACTGGTGTCGTCTAACGGCAGCGCCGTATTCTACACGCCGGCCAGCGGCGACCCGCCACTGCTAAGATTTAGGCAGCCTGTCGACGAAGAGGAGCCCAAGTCGCGGACCTGCTGCTGCGTGTCTTAGCGACATGGTTTTGCGAGACCAAGAAACTGCAAGAGTTTGCACAGAGGAGCTGGAGCTCAAGAAGTTGCCACTCAAAAAAAGAGGCATGAGCCAACAAACTGAGTCTTTGGGTTACATTTAAACACATGGAAGAAAAACAAAGATGGATGGCTGAAGCTAATTCAAGGCATAAGGGGAACTTCCAAGGTCAAGCTGTTCCGTAACATGCAAAATGTTCTGATATTTGATGATCAGCATTTTCTAAGACTTGCTCGGATGCCTACCAAAATTTAGTTGCAAAGTAAAAACAGGCATCAAGTGGCTGAAGCTTTTATTTGTAATTTGCGAGGTTTGAAGCAATTGGGCAAAAAGAAAAAAATCCCACCATGCTCCAACCCAGATTCAACAATGAAAACTCACATTTAGTTTAGTCTAGTCCACTTCAAATTTGGCAGCAAATTGGAAAACAATTTTGAGGCAAGTTTATGTTTGAAGGACCCAGGCAAAAAGCCCTAATGAAACCAAAATAAGCGCAACCTCAAAATCAAACAAAGTCGATCTGTTCTGTGACGCTGGTTGACTTCCATCTATTCTATTTGTTTATTTCTAATCTATTTTGATTTGTCAGAGACCTGTCACATGACCATTTCACCACACTTATCTTCACCCCCGTTCGCCCACAACTTGATCGAGGTGGTACATATCAGAAAAAGCAAACGGCGCTTTCAACGCCGTCAAGGGAAGGAACGCCTTAAGTGTTATTGTGTACTTTGACAAGCCCCTCTTTGTATACTGTACGTTTACCCCCCAAACTATATTTGTATTGATCGGCGTTGAGATAACTTAAGAGTGTTGACTGTACATTCCTTTATTTATGTGTTCCGTGTATTTATTGTTGCGGATGGAGTGTGGAGAGTGAGTGCGATACAGAGAAGAGCCAGCAAAGCACTTTTCTTTTTCCTCATACGAAAGCAAAAAGTTTCATCTGTGGAAAAAAAAAAAGAATGCAAAATAGAAATAGGCATTAAGTCGAATTGGGCATTTGACATGTTTGTATTAAAATTACCGTACAGTGTTTGTCACTCATATCGTACATGTTGCCTCGTTTCCACATCAGTGCCAAAGAATCTTCCATAAATAAATATTGGTTCCTTTAAAGCCACATTAATTTGCGCTCCCCTTTGTACAGTGTCAGCAATCTGTACAGATGAATTTGTAAATACTGACATCTGTCTGTTCCCATACAATGTTGCTGTCCTAATGGAAAATACACTTAACTAATCCTGCGTGTCATCTGCCTGCCAAGTATACTCAGGTGTCAGTGTGTGTGATATTCTTTTTGTGCTCAAAAGTCAGGAACAAATCTGTTTTTACTATATTACATGTCACCTAACGTCTAGCTGCTGCGGTGGAATAAATTGACCAATACCTTCACAAAATATACAGTAGTTATATACGTGATTATTAACAAAGGTCCACATATGGACGGAAGAATAAAACTACTGATGATGATGTAAATGTTAGACTGATGGCTGCATTCACATATTTTGAATAAATTGTATATTTTGGGAATTGTTCACTGTCTCCTCTCTGAATGCTTTGCTTGTTTGTAACGCTTCAAGTATTACCATGTGCTAAAAATGTGTTTGCATATTCACGACATATTAATCATCGGACAGCGACTATGGATATTTGTTGCGGTTGTAACAATGGAAGAGCGTAGCGCCTGCCTATTCATTAGGTCCAACATTTACTAGCCTTTAGTCTGGTTGCCGTGGATACACTTGACGCACATTACGGTGAATTTTAATAGTCTTCGCAGAGCACAAAATGTCACGTACAATATAATAGACTTTCATGGGATGATGAAAAGCAACCTATTAGGAGTTAGACAAACACAGTAATCGCCCAAATAAGAACGTCAGGTTGGACAGAACTAAGTGATGTTTGCAGAGTAAACAAAGTATTCCTTTTGGAACGTGTGCCGGCGAAGTGAGGCGCGGAGACAAAAGCAAGTGCAAACACAACATGCGGACCACATCCTCTGCATGCCGTGACCTTGCTGCCGCAGTGCAAGGCCAGCTGGCTGCAGTCCAGGTCCTTCCGAGAGCCTCCTCCTCATTGAAGGCTCGCATGGCTCAGCGCCAGTGCGACAGTAAAGCAAAGACCGGAAAGCGTTCGGTGCCAGGAGTTGTTTGGACTCCTGACCACCAAATGGATGACTGGATGAGAGGAGGAAGGTTCTCACAAGTCCAAATGATATGTGAATGGCAAGCATGAAGGATGCCCAGTGTTCAGTTACTGCAGCGATTGAACATCTTGTTGGCATAACATCAAGGTGGGGACAAACCAGCTAAGGTGAGGCAGACCGTTGCCATTAAATCAGTAAATCAGTTGACCCCCCAAAAAAGGGTCAGGGAAAAAAATGATTGATACTCTTTGCGGTTGAGTAAAAATAAACACTCTTTGGGATACACTTGGTATAAATGGCACCACAGTTGCATGGGGATTGCAAATTCTATACAGAAAGGAAGTCTAAGTCAAGGTACAACCATATTACAGGCCAGTTTCCCAAGTTGCGCAACTGTGGCTTGCTTAAATGATGAAAAATGCAACGGCGCCCCCTCGTGGCCTTGACTGACTACGCGCGTTATAAACGTCTCAGCCGCGTGCTTTGTCCTTTTGACTGGAGCCTCCTCCCGTTCAGTCTGCGGTTGCGCGTCCTGCCTGTCAGCAAAGCTTTCTACCGGCTTGGGAGGAGGTGGGGTGTGGGGTCACAGTCAGCATGTTCGGACCGTCACTCAGTGTTATCTTGCGCTACTAAAAGTAAACATTGTAGACTCCGCTAAACTCGTTTTGAGGACGGCATGACGGCCATGTTTCTAAGTCGTGTGACGAGCACGACAGCTTTTGTGCTTCGCCACTCTTACTCAACCCCGTTGCCGTTAACGAGGGGATTTCTTCGGGACCGAACGTGCTGCGTGGGCTCGACGCTCGTACGCTTTGTAGGACAACGACCCGAGCCGTACCACCACGGTTTTCTAAACCCGGACTGGGCGCACTTGAGGCGCCGCGGCTGTTTAGCGGAGCCGGTAGTTTTGTTTACAATTAGTAATCGGGGGCTGTCCACCACGACGGCTGCCCCAAAGAAGACCATCGACATGGACAACAAGATCAACGCGGAGGTATTGTAACGCTGCTGCGTAATGGTGCACCCAAGGAGGGAAAGAAGGGGAGGGTGTCATAATACAGTGAAACGAAAGTACCGTCCGTACCTTCACCTTACGTAATTTAGAGTCTGTGTGTCGCGCATGCGCAGAGCTCCCCCATCCGGCAGGTGTTCACGCGTGAACAAACTAAATATATTGTATAAATTGATTGGGTCAATAACAAACTGTGTCAACAGGCTGCAGTACAACAAAGTGTCTTTCTCTTTTTTTATAAAGAAACAAATATAGAACAATGAATAAAAAGACAAAGTAAATGTTAGGCAACTGGCAGTCTCAGGGTGGAGGTGTGTAAGTCATCGTGTGTGTCAGTCTGACTTGACTCGTGTGTTTGTGAGAAGCTGTTATCAGTCACAGAGGTCCCACTGTTCCTCCTCCCATACATCCTCTGTGGCCGCCTGCTCACATGACCCTCCCAAGGTCGCCACCGCCGCCCACTTTACTTTGAGTCTGGCCTCAGTGGCCTCTCTGAAAAGCAGAAGTCCTGCTGTCGCACCCACGCAGGCTTTCTTGATTGTGCTTTGTCGGCAGGGCTGCTAAGCTCCCTCGTACTTTACAGTATGTATACATACCAGTGACTTTCACAGACAAAAACACCAACGGCCAATATTAACATACAGTAGCGTAGTAGGCCCAAATGTTCATTAAAAATGAGGACGGTTTTATTCCTAGAAAGTACAATGATACCATTTGGAGCCTGTACTGAATAAAAATCGTATCATAATAATTGTATCGTTTGTTTTATTGTTTCATTTCATCCCACCCAGGGCGAGAGCAATCAAAAGGAAACGCCACCAACTCCTACGCCTGGAGGAAAAGCCCCTGAGGAACCCGAGCTGGAGGGAAATAAGCCCAACAAGACCCAACAACTCAAAAAGGTCTTCAAGGAGTATGGAGCTGTGGGGGTTTCCTTCCACGTGGGGATTTCTCTCATGTCTCTGGGAATGTTCTACCTCTTGATATCCAGGTGACAAAAATAGCTTTCTGCCTTGTCCCACACTTTCTCAGAAACATGCCTTATATAGTAATACTACTCATTCCATTATGTGACAAAACAGACTTCGGCAAAGGTGAATTGCAGGGCAGAGACAACTATTCAAACTCATATTCAAAATGAATCAGAGAGATACTTAAATGACAAATATAGATTTTTTTGTGGAAAAATAACTGTTAAAAAGAAAACTTCCCACCCCCCATGTTTCTATTTTTAAAGTTTCTGGTCTGAATAATAAACAGCAGCAAGTACAAAGTTCAGTGGAAAAATGCATGAAACTCATGTAGCCATTAGAAATACCAGTAAAGTCTTTCTGCACGTGCATTGAATGTGACAGTTAGGCATCTTGCCAGCAGTCAGCATAGCAAAGAGATTTGCAGCAGATTAGCAGGGGAGCCCGCAGCCTTCCTTGCACAGCTGATAATAAGCCTCGCATGGAAAAGCCACTGTTGCCCGCCCCCACGTAGCATTATCACATAACACTTTGCCGCCTTGTACTTGGCTGATTAAAGCTAGCACAGTGCGCTCAGCTTGATAACGCTGAGGAGCCACTCGCCTCTTTCAGACAGATGATCACAACTGCCTTTTAAACAACCAATGGAAACAGGATATTGTTGCAACTGTGCACTTTTTACACACCAATTAAGTGTTTCAATGTGATTAAGAAGAATTATTAGACTTACTTTTTAATCACTCATAGGTATATTGGCGCCTTGTGACAAAATTGCTACATGACTACAAAATATTTAAAAAAAAAAGATAAAGTGCAACATACCTGTGACCACTTGTGTGCCTTCATCTCTCTAGTGGTATCGACATGGCGGCGGTGCTGAGCAAGCTGGGTTTCAGTGAGGCCATCATCCGGTCCAAGATGGCGGCGGGGACCAGCACGTTCGTCCTGGCCTACGCCATCCACAAACTGTTTGCGCCCGTGCGCATCAGCATCACGCTGGTGTCCGTGCCGCTCATCGTGCGTTACTTCCGAAGGACGGGACTCTTCAAGCCGCCCACGTCCGTGCCCTAATCCGTGACTGTTGGCCGCCATATTGCCTTGGGAGAGAAGGAGGGAAAAAAACCATTTTGAAGTTTTTTTTAATGCTGTGACCGAAGTTTACAGAAACATTACTCAAGGGAAAAAAAAAAAAGTATCAGATGCCATTGTCGTTAGAATTAGACATTTTTGTTTTAATTTTGTTCCTTCAATCTGTGAAATGTCCTTTTTGGAATGACTCAAAAGTTCTGCCCCTTCATTCGCTTGCATGTCTGAAAGAAAAGAAACACTAGGGAAATTCTTTTTGTGAAGAAAATACTTTTGTTTTAAGTGTGAGACTTATATTTCCCTATTACACCCTTTATAAATCAAACAATTATTGCTCTAAAACAAAACCACTTTTGCTCCTAATAGAATGATTTCCATTCTGTTTAAAAAGTACAACTCTTTATTTAAAATACTATAGGCCTACTACATAATTTATCCAAAAATGTTCACCTCTGAATAAATGTTTTCTTAAAAATAAAACTTCTTTCCTTTTGTGCTCTATTTGTTGAGCAGAAGTTTTGTAACAAGGGCTGCAATTCCTGTTTCTAACCACACGGTGGTGGTACTGTACTACAAATTGTCAGGTTAAACACCAAAGACTAATTCAACAACGAGTTGGATTCAAAGACAAACTAAGAGGCTGAAATGATTGACAGCAAAGTTGTTTTATTTCATTTGTTGTCACGCCTCCTCTATTATTTAGGGTTAGTCAACCTCCTCTTTGTGTTGAAATCAGTCGAGTTTTTAAATTAACCTCTTTGACGTCTTTATCGGTTGATGAGCCTTTGTTAGAAATGTTTCTTTCCTGTATAAAATTGACATTTTGTCTAATTTTGAAACACCTTTGTCATTGCCTGTGTTACAGTATGTGTGTGCGTGTGTGAATAATTCAGTGAGGAAAAAGTTAGAAGGCCAAGTTGTGCAGGCTCCTGTGAATGGAAAAGCCATGGCAGCTCTGTGACACAAACGAATACACTCTGAACACACACGCGAGGGAGAAGAGCAAGTGTAGGCCTCATTAGCCATAAGGAAGACAGGGAGCTGCCATCGCCTTTCCATCCCCTGCATGTCCCCTATGGCGAGGAACAAATTGGTGACAGCGCTCCCAGCCTGCCAGCCGCTACCTGCCACTTGCTCTCTGGCGTCCACATTGGCGACCATTTGCATTTGTGTGTGTGAACCTGATCCACCTCCCACACAAACACACAATGCAGCAGCTACAGCAACTCGTGAGTGTCTCAATGATGAGACCCACCTTCCTCAGTCTGAAGAGTTCAAGGGGGGCTGAGACGCTTGCTTCCAGACGACAGCGTTTAAAATCAGCACCGTCTCACACTCATGCACATGCACACATACACAGTGAATCTAGAAGTGCTTCAAAGTGTTGATGTACTATGCAGCACGACTTTAACATATAGCAAGTGTGTGTGGGTCTTGTCCTTATTTTTGCCAATTTCCTGCAATTTCGTATTTAACTTTAGGCAAACGTCTAACGAGTCACTGGAGGAATTGGCAAGCCACACCATGCACGTAAAAATCAAATTTCAGTGAAAATCTCAGTTGTTTTTGTGTTTCAGCCAAGGACGTTTCACGTAAAATACCTTTGTCGCCACCTTGTGGCCTCTAGAGGCAAATGCAAGATTTAACAGCCAATGAAACCTCTTTGGAATTGCTTGACATGCATGTTTAATGGGCTGTTTGCACAAAACCCCCTGTGCTGACAAATTGTGGCTCAGTCTTCCAGTGTTGAAAACTGACTTCATTCTTTTGACAATTTTTACATGACATGGGAAACTATCCTTGATAGATGTACATTATCTTTGTGAAATCTCCTACAGAGTGCTGAGCAGCAAAGGGATGGTTTGAGATGTGCGTCCTCTTACGTCCACAATTACAGTATTATGAGTCAATTTAGATAAAAACATCCAATTCCATAAGGACTGACTGCATCTCGGAAAATACCTGATATTTTGTCGATATATAATGTGGAGCACTTCTCTAAAGTATTATCAGTGTCATTTCATTTCCCCAATTTGTTGTGCTTAAGTCTCCACTATCGACAAGGCAAAAAAAATGGCAGCCTAACACTGGCGAAGCCAACTCGAGTGAAAAAGTCAGCGAAGGATTCAACCGTCATTGCAACTCTTGAGTGCTTACTTTTACGCTTTAACCCTCTTATCTCCCTTCTTTTTTTGTTGCCCCCCCCCCTTTCCTGCTCCCACACTTGCTGTTCTTCCCTTCTTTTGGCTCTCCTCCAGAGTTAAGTTTAGCAGGTGCGCTTGGCGGTGGCGTCGGCGTCATCCTTGGAGCTCCTGTCAGCCGTCTGCCTTCATCACCAGTGACGCGCCGCCACGGGGGCCGCCAGCAAAGTAAACCTGCAGACGCAGCCCCCCCACCATCACCCAAACCACACTATCAACAGCTGCATCTTATTATTTGAAAAACACAGATGCCAATCAACTTCCGCCCTAGACGATATATTTATTCTGCCCTCTTCCTCCTCAGGAGTAAGATGCTCACCTGGTAAATTTGAGCAATTATAGTGGAATAGGGAGAGTCGAGGAGAAGTGCTAGTCTTTTTTGGGCAGGGTTACTTTAAATGAGAGCTTAATGCTAATGCTGCCTCCCAGAGTCAAGTTCAGGGAGAAAAGAAAAAAACAAAAAACAAAAGGCATCGATTTCCATTGTACAGCCAACCGGTGCAAAAATTATCAGGCACCGGACAAAGGTGGGCAATAAATCTTTCAAAGCTGCCATGTGGGAAAACTGAAACGGTTGCCGAGAGCCACACCCACATGCAAAACCAAATTGCGTTAAAGACTAATTTCATTTATTTGATGTGCCGTCGAGACGAAAGGGCACTGTTGCATGTCTGGACCAAAATGGCCTAAGATGGAGTTTAAATTTCACGTCACACCACCAACCCCCTGATGCCCCCTACACACATCCACCACCACCACATCACAAGCAGACTGCTGACCAGGCGCAGAGGGGACGTTCAATACATTTATTCACGACTCGGTTTCATTTCGTTTGGAGCGTTGCTGGTGAGAAGCCGCACGTATTCATCACAGCCCGACAACAGCCGCAAATATAATCATCGCTCATTCGGCAGAGTCGGCCGAGCCCCACCGAGCGGCCAGCTGATCCCACTCGAGGGCACGTGGCGTCTTATGGAAATGCCTCTCAGGCGTAATTAGAACCTAAAATCATTTGGAGCCTCATTTAAAATGTATAGTATGGTTCCCCTTTAAATTATAGTACACTGAATCTGTAAGACTGCACGGCGATCAAGTTGATCAAAATCTACCGAATCCACCAAACTGTCAGGTGTGCCAGGTTGCGTGTCAACAAATGTCCATGGCACAGAGACACCTGACAAACATGCTAAAAAAACAACAACCTTCAATTTAATGCTTACGGAGCATAAAAATGAGCCACTGTGTTTAAGCAAATTACTAGCGGGTTTTTTTCCCCCTTCCCAAAATTCTCAATCTGATCAGGTCGCCCCCCTGCAGGTATTCATGCCAGATGCAACCGGTGGCTTACAAACAGGCAATTACAGCCCTCTCTTTTCATCCATCCATCCGTTTTCCAAACCGCTTAGTCCCCACGGGGGTCGCGGGTGTGCTGGAGCCTATCCCAGCCATCATCAGGCAGTAGGCGGGGGACACCCTGACCCGGTTGCCAGCCAATCGCAGTGCACAAAGAGACAAACAACCATACGCACTCGCACTCACACCTAGGGACAATTTAGAGTGCTCAATCGGCCTACCAAGCATGTTTTTGGGATGTGGGAGGAAACCAGAGTGCCCGGAGAAAACCCACGCGGGCCCGGGGAGAACATGCAAACTCCACACAGGGAGGGCCGGAGGTGGAATCGAACCCGCACCCTCCTAACTGCGAGGCGGACGTGCTACCCAGTGCGTCACTGAGCCGCCTCCTCTCCTTTCATAAACTATATTAATAAACCAACAGAAGAAGCCCATGTAATTCATTGTAATGATTTCATTAACCGCCCTCATCGCACCTGGAGATAAATCTATTCAGGTTGTGGCACTAAAATGAGTTTTTTTATCAAGAGAGGAAAGGCTATTATTTCTCTCGCCTTCAGATAGGACATCGTCTGTCGCGCTATGATATTAAGCATTCCGCCAAGATTTATGACATCTGAATCTATGCGCGCCACTCACAAAAACACATGCTTTTAAAACGAGGAGTTATTTTTCTACTATTCGAAACAAAGTTTTTAAATTGAGATAGCATAACATTGTCACGTTGCTCTCTCACTTTTTCGAGTGCTAAACCTGCTAACAAATTCAGCATAATATATGTAAAAAAAAAAAAAAGGTGTTGTCCACATGCAGTATGCGAAAAATTACTTGAGGAGTCGTGCGATCCAGATTCAACACATGGTGTGAGAAGTTGAGAACAGCTTCAATATGTAGCTCAGGTTGGAGGCTAGCTGTAAACATGCTAACCGTTAGGCAATCTGCTTACTGAAATCACTTGTGTGTGTGTGTCTATAAATGTGCGAATTAATGACACGTTTAATTTGTTCCAGTCAGCTTACTAAAGCCGTTGGAAGTGTAGTGAGCGCAAAATCTGGACATTCTCAGTTTTTTGTGAACTCTTAGCCAATTTATTTAAACACAGAGGGGTGTGAGAGTATGCGGTAACATTAGCCCTCGGCTAAAGTAAAGAACAATTTTAACGGAGTTCAGAATGAGATATAGACAATGTCTACTAGGATTTTTTTTCCGCCTGTTCCTGACACTTTTGGATAATTAGAAATTCCCTAGCTCAAACTGAACCAAGAAAATTATTGCCGTTTCTGAGAAAGTGGCAATCAGACGTAAACAACGTTTAATCGGATTCCCCTCCGAGGTTCTGAGACTCAATGAGCCACTGAAAACTATGGGCTAACTTCATTTTTGTCGATTTTAAGTTAAATGTAGACATGAAGAAAAAGGGGGAAGTCAATTTTGCCATAGAGGAAGAGCTGTCCATTAAATTTGCCCATGAACATTTGCATGAACTACATGAGAGAAAAATGTGGATCTTGTGACACGAAGTGCCGAAAACTATCTCGAGCACCTCCACAAATCTGTCAGCAGCCTGTGTGAACGGTTTTGACAAAATCCGTATTACTGGGCTGGCAAAGAAAACGTGACAAAGAGTGATGGTCGGGAAACTGTTTGCCGTCTGGAGGAATTGGAAGGCATTGGGTTCACAGTCTTTTAAAAAATGCATCAAGGAGGAACTCACGGAATGAGAGAGTCATGACCGGTGCCATCCCAAGCTTCAAATGTGCTGCTCAATAATGAAAACAAGTCCTGCTAGAAAAAAAAAGCCGCCCCAAAATATATATATTAAAACGACTTCCTAAAATTCAGTTAAACAACAAAAGTACAGTTTTAGCTCAACCTAAAAGTGGTAAAAATAAAACAGATTTTAGTTTTATAATACAGTGGTTAGCATCTATTTGTAGCAAGTAAGAATTGAAAATGTCACTTGAACTTTAATGATGAGCATTTTTTTCAAAGGGGAAGCTGTTTAGAAATGAGAACTAATTAGCAACTTATGCACATACAATGACTTGTTCCATCAACAACTCAGTCTGAATTTAACTCCTTCCCGACATACAAAGCTTGTCTCGAAGTTGAGAATCATCACTTCAATACTACTTTCGTATTTAAACAAGGTTTTAGTTGTGGATTTTCCAGTAAATAGCTATTAATAAAAAAAATGAATAGATGAATTTAATTTCCGATCTGAGTATTTCGATGACCTTGCACTGACCCAATATTCCATGCGTTTATTTATTTATTTATTTTTACCCTACCGTATTTTCCGCCCTATAAGGCGCACCTAAAAACCTAAATTTTTATCAAAAGTCGATAGTGCGCCTTATAGTCCGGTGCGCCTTATATATGGATCAAGTGATGAATTTGTTGATCCATACTGGTTGTAATCAGTGCTCTGCCAAAATGTTTTAGTACGTTTTAGTACGACTAGTAAATTACAAGGTCGCATCGCTTCCCAACATTACGGTAACTGTAGTCAGGGGGCGTCACCGAATAGCTGCTATACGCGCGAGGCTATTTCATGTCAAAATAGGCTGCTCTGTTAATGTTTCTAGTAAATCTACGGATCGATATGGAAGGGAAACATAGGTAAGTAGTACCAATGCGTTAGATCGAACTTTAGTCAGTTCCGATCTTTTTATAGGAGATCGTTTGAGAAACGCGATTGTTTACAGAGGGTTCGTTGGTTATTGGCTAGTGGATGCATACCGCAACCCTAGTCAACCTCAGTTTGTTGCAGTAAAGCTTCTATTTTATGCGCCTTATAGTCCGGTGCGCCTTATACATGGACTAAGCTTTAAAATGGGCCGTTCATTGAAGGTGCGCATTATACCCCGGTGCGCCTAATAGGGCGCAAAATACAGTACATTGTGTCACTTACACCATGCAATGTAAATCCCACCATTGTCGGCGTGTGCTTTTGCCCAGTGGGCACAGGGACAATTTGTTAGTGGCAGTGATTGTTATTTTTCACGCCTCTTGAGAAACTCAGAAACAGATTGTGTTGTTTTTTTCTTTCCATGCTTACGCTCACACATGGATGTTAGCCGAGAAGCCTTCTGCTTGAAAGAGCATTCCTCTCCTCTGCCTTCTGCTCAGCGAAATCACAAATAACACCGCGACAACTTTCTTAGGCATGGCACAGACTTTTGAACCCCAGATGGAGACAACGCCACAGTTGTGTTTGCACGTGTGTGAGAAATAGCTGGAATGCAATCATCCATTATTTGGAGGCAGTCACATGTTGGGGGTCACCACTATTTGTAAAGCAAGACAACGGTTCAGCTGAGCCTACTTTTCTTAAAATGTTGGGAGGTGTTTGACCTTGAAGGTTTCACTGTATCACTGTTGTTGTTCACGTAACCAAATTAAGAGCTTTTAGCTAGCGCGAGCGTTCTGACTCACTTCACCAAAGTACCAAACACGTCCTTAATTGCTCGTTTCGATCTGATGATATCGCTTGTTTATGCGTAAATGGAACTAAGGGAGGCCCCGAAGTTGATTAATAACCCACAATCACCATAAAAAATAAACAGCGCCTTCCCACATTTACTAGAAGATTAATCACGTATTAATTCAACTGTACACAAATATAACCGCTGGATTAAGTCAACGTTAAGAAGATGTGCCGAGAAAATAACTCTTCTTACACCCTATTCGTGTTAAAAACGGAGTTTGTGATAGATTCTATTTTGTTCTTGTTTCCCCCTGATCAACTAAGGCTTGTTATCAGCAGCTACTGGGCTAATGAACAAGAAAGCAAATAGTGGCACAGATGTTTCGAGAAAGTCTGACGCGGCGACGTCGCTCAAGTTCAACCTGTCGTTGCCGCGCAGCTCTTCTTGACTTGCGTGGGTTGACAACAGATGTTTGCCAGCCATGTGACTGGAAAGCATGCTGCATCAGAAAGGTAAATTAAATACGGGCTGTGACAACCACGTGTGTCCAATTACAGGGTTTTTTTGTGTGTGGGGGGGGGGGGGGGCGGCATTTCACAATGTTTATAAACATTTGTTACTCGATAAATCTCGAGTTGGAAGTTTGCGAACAGAGTGGAAGTAGTTTACAAAATGCTGGAAGAACACACGTAGACAGATAATACTATATTCTTTTGGCTCGATGAAAAATAACTAATATTACGGCAACTTACTGGCAGTAGAGGTCTATTCTTCTTGATTTGTGTCTGCCTCCCACTTGGCCAAGGCGGGCATACCAGGAATTGCAGCACACTGAAATGGATTGGAGCATTTCATCGTGATTTTTTTTCTCAATAAAAAACACAAACACTGATTTAGATTTATTTGGGGGGCTAGAATGAATTAATGGCATTTCTATACATTTCAATGGGGAAAGATGATTTGAGTTTTGAGTGATGAGCAGGACGTCCTCCGCGCATACCAAGTGGGTTACGGGTTAAAATATACCCGCGTGTGTGCGCCTGCATTTGTATTCCGTGTATGTATTTCTACGTGACGCTGTCTCTCAGCCTGACAGGTATATTGTTGAGTTAGAGAGCCACACACACACACACACACACACACACACACACACACACACACACACACACACACACACACACACACACACACACACACACACACAATCTTGCCACGGCAACGCGTCCTTGCCCGCTCAACCCCGTCTGACAGTGAGCCACCACATGCATGGCCTGCACCTCATGCATATGGAGGAGAGGGCAGGAAGAAGAAAAAACCAACCATCTGTGTGTGTGCGTGTGTGTGTTCTGCACTGTCTATGATAAAAATCACCCATCACAGCCTACTACTTAAATATTTGTCAGTGTAACAGCACTATCCAAAAGGAATATTAGGAGGCCTATAGGGACAAAGTTGGATTTTTGCCAAGAAAGAAGCACACAGACTGGATGATAAATAATAAAATATTATCATTACCATAAATATTATCAAACATGCTGGGTAGTCAACAAGTAATACCAGTTATGTGCTAGGTTCTGAAAGAAATGCTGGAATTCAGTTGTTTGCCTTTAATCAGATTATATTTACTGGAAGAAAAACAAAATCTCAACTTGTTTCCTCACCACTTTATTGTTGTAACATGAAAACATTCCCCCCCCAAAAAAAACATTAAAATAAAGAAATATGCTTGTTCTCGATTTTTCTGACTGTAAAATAACTGAGCCCGACAAAATGATTCGAAAATTATAAAAAAGTACAAATGGAGCAGAAAACCTATCAATTGATGTCACTGACAGTATGTTGGGGAGTCAGATGAGTCACTTCCTCATCGTTTCAAACAAAAGTCAGATCTCGCGGAAAGGAATGCAGATTCTGCGGCCAATCATTTGCAGCAACTCTCACAAGGTCACAGCCGGAGAACACTCGTCAAAATATTAAAGGAGTATTACCGTGACCTGAAAGAAGGAGGAAGTGATAAGAGGTGCAGAGGGTTGGCAGATGTGTGTTTTTTTTTCTTTTCCCCACCAGGGAAGGGAGCATTTTCTTGCGATTTCAAGGATGTGCGCTGCGTGCCGGCGGAATGAAAGTTGGCGCGGACAAAAAAGGTCGAGGTACAGCATGTTTAATTCTCTGCAGAGAGGCAAAGGTCTCCAATCAAAATTCCACTCAAGTCCAAACGAGGATTGTAATGAGGAAGGGAAAGAGAAGGAGGCGTGATCGTCGGAAGACCAATCAAGGCAAAATACAGCCAGGTGGAAAATAAGGATTTTCATAGGTGAAAGGGCGCGATGACAAGTCGCACACTGATCTGTCCCGTGAAGCTGGTCCGGTCCTACTTTGTTTTTCATTTTTTAAAAAAACAAAAAAATGCACACCTATTTTTGTGTTCCGCCCGAAGAAACATGATTTACACATCTCGTCAACAAAGTCACACTTGTCAAAATATGAAGCAGAAGCACATCAACGAGACAGAAATAGAACTCAGTCATTGAGAGATGAATATTTGTGCGGGTCATAGACTTTCTTTTCGTGCCTTTGAGGGACATCAATGAGACGTTAGATCACAATTATTATTATTTTGCCTTCAGGAAAAGGAGCTGAAAAATAGAACTTTCTCCAAATATGGCTGGCTGGCTGTGTGTTGGGGAATTCACAGAGCCATGATATTTTGGTGCTAAGACTGCAAGTGTGTGTGTTGTAATATGTCAGTTTCAATGGACGGCAACAAAATAACCCAAAATGGGTCTCTAATGACTCACAAAGCGTTTCAGTGTCAGACTCCTGGGCTCTCCTAGTCCTGTCCTTAATGGACAATCTACGGCACGTCGCAGCATGCGGCCATTTTTGTGTGCGTGTTTTGGCTCCCATTAAAAAGCAATATGCTTCCAGCGAGCGACGGTGACCTGCCCAGTGGGTATTGTCTGTTGCCGGTTAGCCATATTTGTGTTGGCGCGCGTGTGTGTTTGTACAAAAGCTGCTGACAGGTAATCGGCATCACAACACGGTGCAATCGCAAGGTCACGCACTCACAGCGTGAACAGCTTCATTTATAAGTGCTGATTGTGGTGGGGAAAGGCTAAACCTCCAGGGCAAAAAAAAAAAAAAAAAGGCTAACACACGTGCCGACAACTTGCCATCAAACAGTCAGGATACAAACTTCTTTTTTTTTAGAGGTTTGGGGGCATGATTTCATTGCTATTATGCTATTCGGGTCAAATTTGGGACTTTGAAATAAATTAATTGCACCGCGCTATGTAGACATGACGTCAGCGTCGGTTTACGTAATTATCCGGCATGGGAACAGGAGTTCGGGAGATTCAGTCTGCCAGATTATCAGGCGAGTTGTTTGAAAAGTGTAGTTAACTTTATTACACAAAACTTTGTTACACTTGACATATACTCTATTTAAAAGAAAAAACTAAATACTAATGCGGTCAGAGGTGGCCGGTCTTCAGCTCCTTGCACCTCTTCCAACTTGTCAGCGGGGAAATGAGTGACTCTTCCTCCAGCTATTTTTAGACAAGGATTAATTTCATTGGGTGAGATAAGACGCCGGTAGTAGGACGGATAAATAAGTAAATAGGCCATGGTGTGAAAAACAGGAGGCGGCGGCAATGTCGGGCTAGTTTGGCCCCGGGCACATCCATTGATGCGGCGGAGATAGAGACGCCTTTCATCGTTCCTTCTCAACATTCCACAACTGTCAGTTGGTGACTCCAAGTGGGGGTGACCTTAACTCAGATGTATCTTTCTTAAAAAAACAAAAAAATCCATATTGGTCAGGCCCTGCCTACTCATTGCAAAATACCAGGTCGCTGTGTGAAAGCCATTGCTGGGTTCTGTGTAAATTGCTGATACATTTGACACAGCAACTTTGCTGGATCCACTACTACTCAATCTGCAATAATGACGTTAAACAAAACCGGGCATTATAATCCTTATCTATTCAATAATGCAGCTGATGCCTTGTTATCTATTGTCCAACCCGATAAAGAAGACAATTGACAATTTTTCTTCGACAGCAGCCACACGAGTAAACATTCTGAGCTGATCAATACAAAATCGCAAAGTTGCTGCAAAGTGGGGAGAAAAAAAAAACAGTCCACTAAAACTATATCAAGATGCCAGGTAGCATTTTGCCAACAGTATATAAATTCCTGCATATCCCCGTGGCATCTTTATGTCACACTACGAGAAAAGCTTACACTTCGCGAAAAAGCAGAGTCAAAAATTATGCTGCATTGGCAAATTCAAAGTTTCCTTCCTCAGCTGAAGATACATTATAAAAAATAAATAATATATATTTTTTAAAAAGTCAACCAAAAAGCTTATATATAAAAATAATTAATACATAATGTCCAGTTAGTCAGTTCTGGACGAGACTTGTTAAAGATTAAGATTAAAGATTAAAGTTGGTGCATTCTCAAGTATTCGAACTCATTCCAAAAGCGCCATTGTTACTAGCCGCGGTGGCAATGACAAAATGATTGTAAAGACAGGACATGCCGTCAAGACTCTCACCAAGGCTGAAACATGAGCACCATTAGGACACAATTACGACGCGTTAGCGCGGCATGGATGTCTCAATTACAGCCGCGCTGCTCTAGATTTTCTTTTTTTCTTTTACACTCACATCAACTTTAATGATGTCAGGTATTGTCGTGACACACACCCTATTAATTGCTGACGCTGTCATTTATCCCTTTGCTCATTAAACAGACAATTTATAGCAGCATGGGTTACCGTAGTAACAGGATTTTCCAAATCAATTTGTCCTTAGAAATGGTGTGTGTATTCTTTCAATAAGAAGAGATTAACATGGTCTTGATATATGGGCAACATTAGGCGGGAGCCTAGCAGATGGCCAATACAGTGCACCATTATGACAATTACAGACAGAGTACTTTTTCACGCTGTGTTTTCTTGCTTACGGATTCATTCTTTTAACGCCACCATTTTAATCGCTCCTCCTCATAGTGATGGATATATCGTTCTCGCTTAAAGTGTCACCGTTTGTTTCCCATTTTATAATGGAGTGCTTAAGCAGTGCACATACTTGGTGGTTTCAGGAGTTACATTTATTTTGGTTTACTTTTATCCATTTAATTTACAAAACAATTTGTTATACTTGGTGACAGTGGGATAAATTAAAATAAAAAATATGATAAACCCTGAATAATCATGAAATTTATATTGCAAGTCCTCTGAGGTCTTAAAAGTTATCATCATACTTTTTTTTTTAATATAATATAGTTCATTCATTCATATATTCTGCACCGCAAAAAATGTTAAACAATAATAGTAGCTAAGAACCAACATTACTTTAATGGAGCAATTCAATTCATTTCAAATTCTATTTACATCATTTTAATTTATCTAGAAAATTATATATTATCTTCTTTTATAACATAATACGGAAGAGGATTAGGGCCACTGAAGGAAAAAAAACCGAGGGGTGACAAGATTCTGACTTTTTTCTCAGAATTCTGACTTTAAAGTGGGAATTCTGACTATTCTCAGAATTCTGACTTTATTCTCAGAATTCTGAGAATAAAGTCAGAATCCCGACTTTAAAGTCAGAATTCTGAGAATAAAGTCAGAATTCTGAGAATAGAGCAAGAAATCGGGAATTCTGACTTTTTTTTCTTCTTCACTGGCCCTAATCCTCTTCCGTATCAAGGTTTTCAAAAAAAAAGAAAGACTTTGGGGAACAAATGAATGTATGAAATATAGACAAGAAAATCTCGCATAATGCTAAGTCTGCAAACCGTAGCACTTTGTTGAAATAGCATTCGATATATATCGCTGAGAAAAAGCCCATAAATGTGGCGATTAAGAAAACCTCGACAAACAAGTCGAAGCAGCAAAAACTGAGCTAACATAGTACCTGGTACCGTTTGGAGCACGCATTTAGCATTGACAGATGCAACACAAGTGTGACATTCAAACACGCATAGCATACGACTGCTAGATTGCATTTACTAAACTTTGAGCTAAATGCAGTATTCTTGCAGTTTACGTTTTCATTTTTGTCACATATCATAGTTATATCATATCATGACATCTTAGTTTACCAACACCATGCAGTACTTTCCTAACTAGCGATGCTGGAGCAACAACGTTTTAACGAGCGATGGTAAATCAAGATGACGTTACCTTGAAGCTGAGCAATGCGATTGATTGCGGTGTTTGGATATTTGGGCTGCAAGTCAAATAGAAGACACATTTGTTAATATTCTAAAAGATATGCTAGAAGCTAATTTCAAACTTGGGCCTGTATTACTAGGTAGCCTTACCTAGCTCGGTGTGAAAACGATGCCAAACATCACTGCGTGACACCTGACGACAAATAGCCAATTAACGGGAAAAAAAGCACTGACTGCTATGTCAACCTTCTACCAACAGAGGGCGCTAACAAACCGTGAAAAAGTTTGTTTATTGTTTATTTGTTTGTTTTTAAGACTGAAAATTTCAAATATGATCGATTTATGTGACCTGAAAATGTCTGTGTGGATGTCATATATGTTATCAACTTTTGATGAACTTGGTCAACCAGCCCTTTTTTACCCCAGCCCTAATTTCAATCTTTAATTTTTAAATTAAGCAATAAAACAAGATCTATATATTCTATATAGTACATATATACTGTACATGTGTGTGAGATCTCAACATAATTATGATTTATCCACCTGACAAAGTTTTTAATAAAGTAGATAAACTCAATTTTTATTTAGAAAAATAAATGGGACAAGACTGTTACTTTGAGTTGATTTTATTAAGACTGTCAATGTTGCATGGGAGACATAAAATGGATGTTTTGGCAACATGTATTCTTTCAAGAGATGCTGTGCAAAGGAAGAAAAGACAGACACAAATTTATCACTGATGCAGTGATTATAACGGTCTGTGAACCCAATATATTTTGTGAAAAACAATATTTAGTTGAAATGTATTAGCTATACAAAATATTGTGCTTGTCAGTTTTTCTTCCCATTTATCTATTTTCAATGGTGCTTGTCGTTGGTCGTGGGTTAGCTGGAGCCTATCCCTGTTGAAGAAGAAAAAAAAAAGCAGGGTAGACCCTGGATTGGTTGCCAGTGAATGGCAAGCCACATAGACAAACAACCATTCACTTGGAAGGACAATTTTGAGTCTTCATGCTTTTGGAATGTGGGAGTAGGCTGCAGAAAACCCATGCAACGGGAGAACTTACAAACTCAACATAGCCGAGTTTTTAAATTTTGATGCAATGAAGAGGGGAGAATGATGTTTGAAATGGGGTTGGAAACCATTGTTGTAAAATCTGCTGACAAAATTATCACAATTCATGCAACAGTGACAACTGTTTGTAGCATAAATAGCAGAGATGACTTTCATGTAGTAACACAGCTTTCCCTTGGCTGGATAATGAGATGCAGGACGAAAGGATCGGATGATAGAAAAAAAACCTTGGCAAACCCCGTCTAAATGAGTGATGCTGCGTTAGTTGCTTTCCAACATTAAGACTAGCGAGTGTCTCTCAATGAACATCGGCAACAGTCTTTTAAACGTACAATAGAAAATAGGTTCTTCTCTTCTATAAAATCTGGCAAACCTTATTGTTAAATCTCAATACAAGGCTTCAATTTATTTATTTTTCTTAACTTGGCGCTCTCTCTAATGATCATGGAAGCCCGGCATTGGGAAAGGCCTGGCGAACGCTTCCACGCGGTGGCGCAGCTCAGCAATACGGCCCACCGTCTCAGGGTCCTCCAGTAGGAAGTTCTTAAAGTCCTGGAGCTTTCCTGTGCGGCAACAGGGAGAGAAAATTGAGAAGTCGTGGAGACCACAAGATTTATTACCAATTCACAGCTTGTACTTGCATCACTATCGCAATGTGTTCCACTCACCGGTCTTTTTCTTCACGTCCAAGGCGATCTGGAAGCCCTCGTCCATGAGCTCCACGACCCGCACAAAGTCGGCTTCTTTGAACTGCCTGGAGGTCAGAGCTGGAGCGCCTGCAACACACACAAAGTAAATACAGCAGACTAAAACAGCAACGGTAACTTTTTTGCTGACTGAAATGTGGCTGATACGGGTCAGAGTTTATAAAAATAATAAAAATAAAAAGCAATACGTGTCTCGTCATAAACAATCATGTGGACTATTTTTGCTCATTATTGAGATTTTCCCAATTTGGGGACTAATGATACATTCTACTTTATTCTATTTCGTTGTCATGGTTGCTTGTTTAAGAGCAAATCAACATAATCATAAAAGTCAACATGGGGAGGTGGAGATGTAGTCTTAAGATTATGCTTAAAAAATGGGGCAGTATAAATGTGGAGCTTGTGAACTTCCTGGAAGATGATTAAAAAGCTAAACATATTTAATTAATCATGCACTGCTTAGCGCTTGTGGCTTAATTGGTGTCTGACTCATTTCCATATCTGTGTCTGCATTTCTGTACTTTGAAAAACAAACAAACAAACAAACATAAAAGCAGTATGCGAGGACACAACGTAAATAATTATGTTAGCAGTAGCTTGATCATGCGTGTTCCTTACCAAGCCTGAGGCCTCCTGGAGTCAGGGCACTCTTGTCGCCGGGGCAGGTGTTCTTGTTGGCCGTGATAGAGACCAGCTCCAGCACCCTTTCGGCTCGGGCGCCGTCGATGCCCTTTGGCCGCAAATCAACCAGAACCAGGTGGTTTTCTGTCCCCCCTGAAACAGTTACAGTGAAATTATTTAAAGTATTCACAGGCCAAAACATTAATATTGAATATTGAGTATCACTGTGGCACCAAAGAACTATGTTGATGTAAAATGTAAATTGAGGATCATCATTTAGAGAAAAGTGGCGCAAGGGCTCCAAAATAGAGCCATGCGGAACACCATACGACAGAGGGGCGGAGCGAGACTCAACACAGTGCTTTACCACATTCTTATTGGATGCATAGGCAATTCATAGTGAGTTGTCATCAATTTCAATCATAAAACCCGAGTTTCACTATTCGCGCTGTCATGCCAGACGGGATTACCTGACACCAAGGTGTAGCCTTTGCTGAGCAGCGCATCAGCCATGGCCTTGGAGTTCTTGATGACCCTCGCAATATACTCCTTAAACATTGGCGATTGAGCCTGAAATCAAAATAATATACACATTCTTGAGCATCAAAGTCAACCACACGGGAAAAAAATGCATCAGTAGAAAGAATATTGACTACTGGACACTTTAGTGACTTTATGCATTTTAGTGTTTATGATTGAATTTAATTTTACCTGTCGGAGTGCCACAGCAACCCCTGCGATGGCGTGGTTGTGAGGACCACCCTGCAGTGAGGGGAAGACTGAGAAGTTGATCTTGTCCTCCAGGTTGTACATAATTTCCTTGCCCTTCTTGTCCACGGAGCGAAGGCCTTTGCGGTAGAAGATGAGACCCGCCCTGAAAAAAAAACAAAAGCAGCAGTAGCAATGTGATTGCCGTAAGCTACATGGACATTTTAAGTTAGCTTGGTAGCGTGTTACCTGGCACCTCGGAGGGACTTGTGTGTAGTGGACGTGACCATGTCAGCGTGTTCGAATGGAGACGGGATGGCTTTGGCTGCCACCAGGCCGCTGATGTGCGCCATGTCGGCCAGCATGTAGGCCTTGATGTCAGTGCACAGCTAAGGAAGACAAACATTTTAATGCAAAACATAACTTCTGCTGCATAAATGTGTGTAGTTGGCGGAAACAGCAGGCTAAAAAAAATATCTTGTTGGTGTCGCGCCAAAGGCTAGCCAGGTAACGACACCGGAAATCTGTCGAGAGGTTTGCGCCATAAAACAGTGAACGATTCCACAGAGACACACTAGTGGTGGGGTGGAGAAATATGGCTCCACTTCAGGTGTAGTGGCAGGGTTGTTATGGATCCTAATAAAGACACACAGCGCGGTAGTGGCGGGACACTCCATCTGATGGCACCTTTCTTAAGTGGAGCAGTGCAACCAAGATGAATTAGCGGGTGGCTCTGGTAAAAAAAGAAAGATAACAGGCTCTCTGGTGCACTTTGCAAGAGAGTGAAGTGTGGTTTGAAGTTGTTTGGAGTGTCTGCCTTCGCCCAGGTTGAGTCGACAAAAGAGTCAGATTATGGAGGTTGGTAAAGCATGGATGAGAGGAGCCTTGTCGTACTGTCAAATGACAGTGGAACACAATCAAACACAATGGGGCACTGGCAATTTCCAGGATATTTTTCCCATAAAAAAAATCCTGAACATAATCTATTCCCAAAGCATTATCAACTGTACACGAAGCGTTTAAAGTGGCATCTTTGCATTTTGAAATGCCACGTAAAAAAAAAAAAAGATTTTATGCTGTTAATTCATTCAGCGTTCTGCTCCTTCTTGTGCCTGTATTTGCCACCAGGGGCAGTATAATAATCACACAAAAACAAATGAATTAGGGTGTGCAAAGTAGTCTTTAGAACTGTGGAAAAAAATGCACACCTTATATTCTCTAAACTTCCACTGAATTTGATTTGAGGGTAACTTTGACACAGGAGTTGTCAGGGTTTTCCAAAACTATCTTGATCATATGATTATGTTGGAATGTATGTAACCAGTAATGAATAACCTTGGTAGATTAGTTTTATGCTTATGTTGGTGTGTAACCAGTAATAAATAACCTAGCTTGTTCCATCCTACACAATGTCGTAAAACATCCCCTGCCCTGCTAATCTAGAGGTCAAGGGCCTTTCTTACTTGTCTATTCAGTCTACGGTCACCCCCACCCTTTTTCTCTTAATAAAGATGGTCTTGTGGGAAGCGAGAGTCAGACTTCATTCGACCATCGCTGTGACAACAGCGACGAGTGAACTCTCCACCTGCAGGTGCCCAAAACGACTAACTTGTCTCCGTGTGGTTCTTGCAAAATAAGTTAGAGTGAGCACCACTCTAACATTTTGGTGCCGAAACCCGGGACCCTCATACCCACCATCTGACTGACGGAGGAAGACGTGCTGCATTGTCGACAAGCCAGCGTCCATTAGGAGGACCTGGAAAAGAAAGTCCTGGGAAGAGAACTTCTTCGCTGGGCCAGCATCTTAAGTCTGCCTTCGTCTGACAGAGGTGGTTGACGGGACCCGGAAATGCAACGAACCAGGGGTCAAGTGAGTTAAAGCCCTAAAGTTGTGTGATTGTGTGGTTGTGAAACGCGTAAAAGTAAAAGTGCACAGGAATAAAAATAGGCAAGACAGAAGATAAGAAGTCTTGTGGAAGGAGGGGGTGTTGTAGAGTCCCCCTCTGGATGAAGTGGCTCTTCTGGAGCAGTGGTTTTCAAAATATTTTTGTCAAATCTCACGTACCTCCGTGTACCCTGATTTGACAACCACTGTTCTAAGGGGACAACTTCGCGTTGGCAGGGCTGGGTAACAGGACTGTTGTCTTTAGTTCCCAGGGAAGGAAGGGGTGTTGTAGAGTCCCCTCTCCGGATGAAGCAGCTCTTTTTATTTTTTTAAAAAGAGGACTTCGCGTTGGCAGGGCTGGGTAACTGGACGGTTGTCTTTAGTTCCCAGGGAAGGAAGGGGTGTTGTAGAGTCCCCTATCCGGATGAAGCAGCTCTTTTATTTTTAAAAGAGGACTTCGCGTTGGCAGGGATAAGAAATTTGTGTGGTTGAGAAAGTGTGACTGGTAGGATAAATTGACTAAATAGCAGTTCTAGCATTGATCCACGAAAATAATACAGGCTAGTAATTGTTCAAAGGTCAATTTAAACTTGCATTGAGGATCCTCAAAGAAAAATAATAAATTAAAAAAAAAAAATAATAATAATAATAATTAAGATGGGAAATAAAAACGATAAATCTCTAGCTCTTGAAGGAGATGAGTTCATGGCGAGTAGATTTCTTGATTGTATGTAATACATGCTGAAGTGGAAAAAGAAAAGAGAGAGAGTTGAATTGTGCTAGACTGTGGTTGAAAGCTTCACAAGAGAGAAGAGAATAAATCCAAAAGACAAAAGACAGAAAGTTGAAAAGTGCTGCGACCATGTTTGTCAGGCCGGAAGACAATGAGGCCACAGTGCGCAGGCGCACTGTCCCGGCCACGGCTCCAGCCGCAGCTCAAGCAGAAGAGCAAGAGAGGCATTCTGCTCGTGTGCAAAACTTGTATACAACAACTATGCAGTGGGACAGGCATGCTGAAAAAGTTATCCAAAAAGGCAAATGTTCTGATGTATTTCATCTAGATGATGATAATGATCTAAATGAAGATACAACGATCTTCTCCCAAAGTTCCCAAAGGGGAGAGGAAGAGAGAGAGAGACCAACAAGGCCGAAGGCCACCATATAATTCAAAACCCCCATCAGATTCTGACAACTGTTGGAACTGTGGGAAACGTGGACACTGTGTTTTAGAAGAAAAGAAAAAAAGCGGTGCCAGTCAAGGGGCAGAGGAAGAGGCAGAGGAAAAATTTAACATAAAAAATATAACATTTACAGCATGACAAGCTTCCTCTCCTTTGACCCCTCATGCTAATACAGAGAAAGAAAGAATAGATGCCCATATGACAGCAAAACATGTCATTGTCAGATTATTGGAACATTTTTTGGATTATTAGAGCTCTTGTCCATGCAAGAAGTATGACAATGCTGTTTGTATGCCCAATGACAAATGACCAGAGATCAAATTGTGTGTGTACACTAAAGTTAAAATTTGCAAATCAAGTGGTAAATGAATGCAACTTGAAGATAAATTAAAAAAAAAAAAAAAAATTAAAATGTACTGTCCTCGTGTACGTGGGAGGGACTAGCTCATGATCGACCACAGGAAATGGCCAGCCTGTGACGAATCATTGGTGCTGGGACCTGCCCTACGCGCGCGAGAGCTGTGCATGTGTGTTAAAATGATGAAGATTGGCTAAACTTTTAGTGTAAAGAAATTTGTTAGATTGTGGTCTATCCAATTTGCACCGCAGAACAGAAACGATTTGGAAAGATAAAAATGAGAGGAAAAGAGAAAAATGTGTTTGCGAGCAGAAATTTATCCACACTAGTGCATGTTAAGTGTCGAGCCCTCATGAGAAATTTGAGAAAAAAAAAAAAAAAACGACAGAACATGCTTTCAGGAATTGGAAGAAGTAAAATTGTGAATTTAAGACATTGCAATGCTACATTTAATAGGAATAATTGATTGATGGTGTTATAAAATCATACGAACTGCTATATGGGAGCTAAATCTGAGAAATTGAGTTCGTTAAATCTAAAAGCAAAGAGAACTTCAGATTAATTTGCCAGTAGTTTTTTTGAGTTGAGTTTTTTTTTGGATTGGTGGATTGTTCTATCAGGAACCTTGAGTTGAAAATGGTATATGGATGTTGTGCGGTGAGCCTGGATGAATTGAGACCAATGTGATGGAAAGACTTTTTTTTTTGGAGACTGTGTGTGAGATGCAAATGAGCATTGATGAATGATTGCCTTGAATGATAGGAAAATACAGGTTGAATGGTTGAAGCTGTTGGCGACTACTATGGAAAATCAGTAGAGCGACTTTGCTGAAAGAGTGGTTTTGAGTAAGTTGAATGCTAAAATGAAAAACATAGCTTTTGGATTAATGATTAACTAGAGAAAAAACTGGAGAACCAGTAACACATGCAGAAGATTTGTGAACTGGGAAATTGAGAAGCGTTTTGGAAAGAAAGTCAAATTAAATGATGGAATCATATGTAGTAAAGAACACGTTCTCCCAAAACGTTTGTCAAGGTGTGAGGCATGGGCGTTGTCAAGCCTCAGAAGGAGGGAGTGAATAGGACAGATAGTGGAAGATAGTAATAATACAAACCTTTACGACATATGGATTTTCTAATACATTTAGTGTCATACTGTGGTAAAATTCTATTCTGGTATCATGCAATGTATATCTCATAGTAAGCCTAAGTGTGACCGGGTCACGTTTCGGGTCAGGTTCGTGCGGGATCGTTTGGGCCTTGGTCCATGATCTCATTGGCACGAGACATCTGGTTTCCATTAACAACTGACAAGATATGCACCCGAGTGAGGAAAGGGAGGCTAACTCATAAATAATGAGGAGATATTGGGAGTAATCTGTTGGTCCTTTCTTTAAGACCCTTCCTGGTGCAGATAGGTTAGCAACAAGAGAGATTTAGAGGTTCAACAGAAAGACAGTTAAAAGAAAACAACATTATTAATTTGGACAATTGCAGGCTAACAGGAGCATGAGAAAGAAGAGCTAAGAAGCGGGATCCAATTTGATCAGGGAGATTGGAAATTCACAACACCATATTCTAAGTCACATTTTTGAGCAAGCATGACACAGGTAATAACATTTGAGAGGTCAAGACATAGATCAGGGCTAGATGTGGAACGCAGACCTCGTTGAGTTAATTTTAAATAATGATACTGAAGACAATGTACTGTCTCATTAAATAGGAACTATAGACGAAACGTAGCTCGAAAATAGGATGAGTTGCAGGACTTACAATATAAAGACGAGATCGCTGTTACTAGGAGAATTTGAAGTTTGGTAAACAAACGTTACTAGCGAATTGATGGCAGCAGCTACATTTGGTTACAAGTTTGATGTCCCAGTCTGTCACTCTCAGTGCCAGGATCCCTGAAAACTCGATCCCGAGACTCTGCCTGCAGCCATGGACGTCTACAAAACGGTGCCTGGCTTTGAGGCACCTTTGACCTTTGGCAAGGACAAAGAAAGACTGTTGTTGTGCTTGGAAGGGGCAAGTACACTCCGGAGAAAAGACGACATCCTCGGGGACGAGAAAAGACAGTGAGAAGTGGAGAAACTCACAATGTTGAAGAGAAAATGGACATTTGAACAATGGACTCATTCGAGAGTGATGGATGTGTTGACTCTGAAGTAACAACAAAAGAACACCATCTTGAGAGGGTGAGGTGCGGCAAAAGATATGGACTTGAAATGTCCAACGGCCAAATCGCACTCCGTGCTGTGGCGGTGCTGAAACTTCGTGGGGCTTGGGGTAAAGTGGAAAGGAGCTTCATTGTGCACTGGGTTTGACAGAACTGAGGAGATTTGAAAAAAAATTGAATAATGCGTAGAGCTACAGTGAAAAGCATCATAATCGGAGACTGAACAGATTTGGATAGGACAAATAGGCTAAAACGGAGAGAAACAAGAGCGAGATCTGATGTTTTGGCTCATCAGGCATAAGAAGCAGAAATTGAGTTAGATAAATTTTAGAATAGGACACCTGGACTAAAGTGAATTCAGTCAAGAGGAAGCTAGGTTGCTCAATGTACCTACTCAATAAAATAGTAAGTTCGTTGCACCACAGTGGAGTTTGGGTGGTCAAAAAGTTGGATACGTTCAATTTTTGACTTTCACACAATCATGCATAGGAGTCGCACAAGGCGACAGTTAACAAGACAATGACTGCAATAGGGATCACTTACGACTGCACCGACATGGAAAAGTAGAAACAAGGGAGTTGAGTAAGGGATTATATGCAGAACAGTCCGCTATACAGTTACCAATAGGAGGTCCTATCAAAAGGAGCTACATGAGAGATGTATAGAATCCCTTTGTCTGTGCTCTGTGTTCGTGCGTTATCTCTGTAAAGTTGTGTCAGGCTGTTGTCGTTTGTCTGAGCCTTGGGTGCGCGCTCGGTGTGTGTGCGTTTATGTGCACACCCTGTGTGTGTGCGAACGTGTTAGGAAGAAGACGGCATGGATAAGGGAATCTCCTTTAAGACAGGAGGCAATAAATGGGAAAGCCCCTGTCATGAATGGTCTTTGGTTAGGAGGAATCATTAGGAAGTGCTCAAACTCTTCTTTCAAACACTCCTATCTGCCTCGTTAAAAAGGGCATTACAATTGACTACAAGAGTTGCAAAAAGCAGATGAAGAACATAGGTAGCATGATCAGGGCCCTCAGGCTGAAGGATGTGTCAAATGCAAATTTACTGCCGCCTGATCTTTCCTCCTCACAGGTCGACAACCCCATCAATCCAGGAGACTGGGTCTACATCAAGGTCATCAAAAGAAGGAACTGGGCCAGCCATGGTGGGAGGGACCATTCCAAGTCTTGCTGACTACCCCCCTCCGCAGTGAAGATCGCTGAACGACCCAGCTGGAGTCACCTTAGCCAATGCAAGCTACAAGGAGTGCTGGACCCCTCATTTTGGGACGGTGGCGAAGTCTGCAAACAACGATTCCAACTCCGCTAGGCGGGGGGATGTCTCGGTGTTCCTGTCATCTTAGTAGCAACGGGGCTCCACATGCCAGGTGGATCCTCTGCTGCGTTGTGGTTGGAGCATGCTATGGTCTATGGACACATCTGAACAGACCAAGTGATAATGTTGACCGTGGGACACGATGGTCACACGATGAGAACTTTGAGGACTGGTCATGAGACCCCAGAAACCCATACGAAACCAACGCTTGGTACCGGTATGTGACGGTCACTGTGAGAGCGCACACACAGGAGGGATGTTATCTGTGTTTCCAAAAACTCCCCTTGCTCCACACAAGTTCACTTGGAGGCCAGAGCAATGAATGTCACTGAAGCAAAATGTATGGCATCCATGGGAGGAGATTGATATCAACACCGTACTGTCAGTCAGTGACGCTACCCCTACCGCCCTGGACTCGCAGGAATGAATCTGTGATCAAACTATTTTGGATTAATCCCAATGTGACTGTTGGAGGACGACAGATGCCACAAGTGGCCTAAACCAGGACACTACCTGGAATGGACTACACGTGTTTCATCCAAGAAAACAAGACCCACGGATGCATCCACGACAACTGTTCTCCAGGAGGGAACTGGATGGGAGCTTTGGACATCACCGCTGTGTGCCAGGATGGGAGAGCCATTTCAAGGTGTAAGGGCTCTCCTGCCAACATGGCTGTACCATTTAACGGGTCCTACTTCATTCGGAACGGATCGTGACTTTATTTATATTTTCTTATTGATAGCATTCTGGTCGCCTAAGGCAGAGGGACCGTGTGAGACTTTTCCTGCGTATTAACATCGGCCAGCAGGTTTTTAGACCACACAATAAATTTAATCTGGAGTATTGAGGAAAGTCCTCATCTTCACTGGAAGTTGTTGCTATCATTGTTTGTTGTTTTTGTCATGTTTCACCCTACACGCTCCCCAGCCCGTTCGCTGTCATCTCAGTTTTTTTATTGATTTTTTTTTATTATTGTTTTTACTATTCTTCTTTATATTTTCTTACTTATGTTTTATTGATCTGGTTCACATAATCGTATGATAAAACAGGAGGGAGATGTCAGGGTTTTCCAAAACTATCTTGATCATATGATTATGTTGGAATGTATGTAACCAGTAATGAATAACCTTGGTAGATTAGTTTTATGCTTATGTTGGTGTGTAACCAGTAATAAATAACCTAGCTTGTTCCATCCTACACAATGTCGTAAAACATCCCCTGCCCTGCTAATCTAGAGGTCAAGGGCCTTTCTTACTTGTCTATTCAGTCTACGGTCACCCCCACCCTTTTTCTCTTAATAAAGATGGTCTTGTGGGAAGCGAGAGTCAGACTTCATTCGACCATCGCTGTGACAACAGCGACGAGTGAACTCTCCACCTGCAGGTGCCCAAAACGACTAACTTGTCTCCGTGTGGTTCTTGCAAAATAAGTTAGAGTGAGCACCACTCTAACAGGAGTTGTTTAAAGAGAGAGAGAGAGAGGGAGAGAGAGACAGGGTCAAGGGCAGGTTGAGGCTTGCGCACCTTCTTGATGCGAGCGTAGTCAATGAGGCGGGCGTAGGCGCTGGTGCCGGCGATGATGAGCCGGGGCCTGAACAGCTTGGCCGTCAGCTCCATCTGGTCGTAGTCGATGAGTCCTGTCGCAGGCTGAGGGGCGTTGAAGAGGAGCAGAGTTGACCACGGGCGGGGGGTGATTTGGGTTACAAATTGGGAAGGAACCAGATTATAGTACACAAAGAGAGGGAGGGAGGTGGTTAGATATCTGCGGCACATTTGCAAACATCATCAAAGAGAGATTATTTTCATTTAAAGCTGCTACGTCTTAAGTACTCCAGATACCTTTAAAGGAGGAAGGATTTTATTTAGAAAGAGATAAGTGGTCTCAAAGAGGAGAAATTTGATCAAAATAAGTACAATTGGAAAAAAAAAAAGGTTCCTTTCCTCTCAAGCTGGAGAAAAGACGGCTAATAGAGGTGAGAGAGAGACGGCAGGGAAAGAGGGAGGTGGTGATCGAAGTGAGACAGGTGAAAGGAGCGTGAGGGGAACACTTTATTTGTCCAATCTGATCATCTCCCATCTGCAAAGCACATCTACGGCTGCCCCCTCGCTCTATCAAGCTGACCGTTGTGAGGGCAGAGCCAGCGGTGATGGCCGGCCTGTCGATTTCCCATTATCTCTCCCGCCGAGGGAACCCGGCTGCCCATGCATCACAAAGGTCCGGGCAGGGTGACTCTCAGGGCCATTCATCAGCTAACCATCGCTAAGCTAGTACGCATTGATGGACTGAGACTCCACAATACGGATTCAATGTCGTGGCTGCTCTGATGCTTAAATAATTGGGGTGTAACGATTCATCGATACACATCGATTAATCGATATAATGCTCTACGATTTGTTGGCATCGATGCTAAACGTAAACATCGATCTATATCGCCCGTTTTTCACCTCGGACATTAGACGCAACTTTATTTTGAAATCCAGTTCATTGTTGCTTGCTTCCTCTTTCCGGGAGCAGTGCGCAGCGTGTTGTGTTGAGCGCAGAGCAGGGACGTGAAAGGGGAGCCGACAACTACGCGGCTCCTGGGCTGGTGTTATGGCTGGTGTCCAAGAAGACGAGGAAATTCGTTCCCCTTTGGGCTTCAAGTCATTCGTTTGGAAGCACTTTGTAATCTCCTAAATAAATAGTTTGCAGTACCTTATTGATTTTGCGTATGAATTGTTATAAATCAAGATATTGTTCTATATCGATCGTAGAGCACTATATCGTGATGTATCGTGAATGAATCACAGCAGGCTTTAAGATATCGGCAAATATCGTATCGTGCTTCTTTGTATCGATATGATATCGTATCGTGACAAAACCCGTGATTTACACCCCTATTAAATAATGATAATAACAATTAGGGTTGTCCCGATCCGAGCCCATGATCAGAATTTGGGTCCTATCATGTATTTTTTCAGCTGATTGGTAATTTCTAAAGTCAAGTCAAAACTATTATTGAAATATACTAATTATGAAAATTAACATAATTGAGACTATTTGGATGGGCTATTTTTTTGTTGTTGATGCACTGCGTAACATTATCAGAGGCCCCTAAATAATACAGGATTTTTTTATTTTTTACCTGTAAACATGCACTTGGAAAAAATTGTGGGTTTTCTAACTTTGTGTCAGAAGAAGCATAAAGACAGCAATTGAGTGGCGATTGCATCAATGGGAGGTTAGGGACATGTCAGCCATTTTATGTTCCCTTACGGCAGACTCTTGCCACACAAAATATTATGACTGAACTACGTGTCCATATAGTTGTTTGGATCCATGTGAATGGTTTATTCTGCTTTAAAGACGGTAAACAAGCTTTAAGTAAGAGAGTAAGGGGGGGCTCTACTTACATTGAGTTTGTAGGGCATGGACTCAAAATAGATGGAGGTGGCTGAGATCCTCTTCACATCTGACATATAGCCATGGGTCAAACTGGGGGGCAACAAAAATACAAACATGACTAAAAGAAGCGGACACAGTTCAATGAATATCCTTTTATCAAGGTTATCATGTCATGCAGAGATTTGGTTTTACTGACTGTCCTCCGTCCGGTAGGTCCAGACCCATGATGCGGTCATGGGGGTTGAGCACAGCAGTGTAGACGGCAAAGTTGGCGGGAGAGCCTGAGTAAGGCTGGACATTGACACCCCACTTGGCCGGATCCAAGTCGAAAGCCTCCAGGGCTCGTTTTTGGCACAGAAGCTCAATTTGATCCACCACTTCTGCTCCGCCGTAGTATCTGTAGAGACGGACACCAAAGAAGACAATTTTTAGACAACAAGCTCAATATACAGTGGCTATTATAATTATTTTATTTAATTTTTTTCAAGTCTCTTTTGTTTCCTTCTGCTATTTGTGCCGTGCAGTCGCATTTGCAATCCCCGCATTTGCACGTCTATTAACACCACTAACAAGACTTAGCTGACACGCTCACCTTCTCCCCGGGTAGCCTTCGGAGTATTTGTTGTTCAGACAAGAGCCCTGAGCCTCCAGAGCAGCTCGGCTGCAGAAATTCTGTGGCGAGAACACAATAAGTGTGCCGATGAATTGCATGAGTCAACAGAAGAGACAAGGATGGCCAATTAACGCATGTTAGTCAAAAAAGAGGGGCAAGTCATCCTTTTTGATGACATATTCACTCAACTGGACAGGGAAGAAGAGGTATTCTGTCAATATTTGGATGGAATTTGTTTGTTTTTTTGTGAAGGTCTACAGAAATGAGAGAATAATTACTGTTGAAAGGCTTAAAAGAAAAAAAGTGTTTGTAAAATTTTGAGTGAATGATTACCGTATTTTCCGGCCTATAAGGCGCACCGGACTATAAGGCGCACCTTCAATGAATGGCCCATTTTAAAACTTTATCCTTATATAAGGCGCACCGGACTATAAGGCGCACCATTAATGCATCATGTCAGATTTTGAATCCAAATCAAATCATTCTCCATTTTATCTTTTTTATTTCAACTTCAGATGGAACAAATTACTTTATAATCATAAAATAATGATCCATAGTCTTTTTGAGTCATGATTCATAGTCTTCAGCGGGCCACTTATGATTGATTTCATGACACAATACTTCGGGCCAGTTTGAATTTAGGAATTTGATCCATATATAAGGCGCACCGGACTATAAGGCGCACTGTTGGTTTTTGAGAACATTTTAGGTTTTTAGGTGCGCCTTATAGGGCGGAAAATACGGTACTTGATTACTTTGAATATTAAGATAATTATCAACTAATTTGATTTCATTCGATTAGTTGTCGATTCATTTATTAATTTGGACACCTCTAATAACTCGACTAGGGAATTTAAATCACCCTCAAGGCTGTTTAAAAAAAAGTTTGGCAGAGTGCCTATGTCCTATTTTATGAGGTGGAAAAAGCATTGATAGCTTAATTTATCAACAGCACCATAAATCAGCAAAATGATCTAGAAAATAAATGATCATAAATGAAGCTTGCTCTCTCAAATCGATTAAATTGAAAATAATTCTGGCAAAGGGGAGGATTTATTGTTGCGGTGGAGTTTAGTGCCTCACACAAGCGCAAAATTTGGTTTCATAAGCCATCGGGGGGTTAAAATAGTTTTGCTGTGTGAGTTGCAATACGGAATCATGTGCATGCGTGTGGCTGAATTTTTGGAGGAAAATACACCCAGAAGGCAGGCTAAGCAGCACCAGGCTCTGCCCTCAGGCTTGCGGCACAATGAAGATATCAACGTTATCTTGCACCAGAGCGGAATGGCTTTGTGAGGAGAAGCAGCCGACACACTTTGCTGAAGAGCAACTGTGGCGAGGAAAAAGCAGGCCGTAAAATAAATAAATAAATAAATAACTTGTCAAGATTTCACCTCTTTCAGCCTTCAAATGAAAACATAAAAAGCAAAGCTGCTGGGGAACGAATGAGTGTTTTTCACAAAACAGGGAGGAGAAATGTGAATGGTTAGATATTATTTAACAGAGAAACTGACCTAGAAAACATTTAGCAATATTGGCAGTTCTTAAACACCACCAATGAAAATCCAGCTTCAGAACTTTGATCTTCATTGATTTTTTTTTTTTACCTCTGATGCAATTAGCTCCAAACCACGACACTGCCGGTCTTTCTCCTTCAACAGCAGGTCCCACATCTCCGGGTCGTCCTGAGCCAGACTTTCCTGGCCCGTCCATGGCCGCTCTTCGTCCACCACACGGCTGGCAGCGTGAGACTGTTGGCCGCGTACGCAGATGCGAGCTGGGGTACGCTGGCACAATGGCTGTTGGGCAAAAAACCCAAAAATTCCTTACAAATGTTATGTTCATTGATGCTCTGTTTCAATATTCCAGTATATTTTCTCCCCCTTCTAATATGTCGGCTGATGGAATAATCCACTTGCATGTTTGAATGATATGAATTATCAGCGTGGGTGTTCATTAGGCTGACATCAGCAATTTCACAAAGCGAATTTTACAGCCTCAATGTACCAAAAGAGAGAATGGATTCAGCATTTCCGTCTTATCTAATCTGGACTCTGCCACTGCTTTGATGGTTGACCGTTTGAGTCTGTATTCCTAATAGTAGCTCAGATATTAATTCTTGGCCTTTTTCTAAGAAACGCAGCAGGCAGGAAACTGCCGCGGTGAGCGAGATGAAAATACAACTGTTTGTGCCGGATGCTTTCAAGGCAACATGGCTGGAGAGAAACGCGCGTCAGGTGTCTTAAAGCGCTTGACAAACTAATTGCTGTGTGCATTGTTAAGATTGGTTCTGGACTAGAGAAAGGGAGACGGCAGAAGTACAATGAAAACGTCTGAAGGTTGATTGGGCTGACAAAAGATCGGCGGCCTTACGTCAACTTAATTGGCGGTTAAAAATGATGACTGTTGTGTGTAAAGGGTGCCCGCTACCGCAAGTTTGTAGTTATTGTCTCCTCGTGTGTGCTGGGGTGTGAGGGACGGCCTACCTCGAACAGAGCCATTAAAAAGCAATTAAAGAGCTTGCGTGTTGAGCCAAAGTGACTACCATAGCACGTTGGCAGGCTCAGTCAATTTACATTTCGCAAAGTGAAGGAAAGCAAAGGGTTGCCATGTTTCTTGGCAAGATCCATTTTCTCTGCTGCCTATCAAGTTCAGCGCTTGATTCAAATCCATCTGATATTACCGTTTTTTTCCGTGTATAATGCGCACCCTAAAAATGTCATGTTGATGCTGGAAAAAAGCCTGTACCCATGTATGATACGCACCCATTTGTTTTTTTTTTGTTTTTTTAAGTCCCAATGATCGTCACACACGCAGGGAGGCAATGGGTCCCATTTTTATAGTCTTAGGTATGGTCTTAACTAGGCTGGATGTATTTTTTTTCTTGGCGTTGATTTCTCCGACTGCCCATAAAGGCACCAACGCGATCAGTGCGGACATGTGAAAAAGGCGTGCGGACATGTGAAAAAGGCGGCTCTGTATGGGAGAGAAGTTCAAGAGGAATAAAAACACTCTTGGAAACCAAAACTTGCCCCTCGTCGTGACTCGGAGCCGCAACAAATGTTTCGGATTTGTGTAGGGTACATTGTGACAGCAAACGAGCAGGTGATCGAGCAAGCCTTGTCTGATACGAGAGCATTGCGTTCGTATGGAGCGTGTTTGAAGTGAACAGCAGAGACGAAAGGAACAAGGCAAAGTGTTGTGAAATAAAATATGACCGACCTGTAATACGCATTTTGTTATTTGCTGATTGAAACTGCTAATTAAACTGTGAATTGAAACTAATAGGAAGAAAACAACTCTCGCTCTTTATATAACTGACGTGTCATGCGCATCCGTTCTGCGCATCAGATCCATAGTGCGCATGTGCAGTCATACTGCCTCCGTATGACATCCGGTCCGCGATAGAGATTAAAAACCAAACAATATTTGACAATAACACACCATCAAGGATTGCACCATCGCATCAAACGATGTGTCGTCAATTATGAATTTTACTGACTAAGTGTGTTGGGCAGGATGGCTGAATGCGATGCGCGATTGACAACAAGAAGAAAGGTGATTTCAAGTTTTATTTCGAGGGAGATTTGTCATGTCTCGTCTCCAGTTTTGCTATGTGTCTAGGTTGCCATAGTTTCTGTTCGCGTCGCCCCTCCCTTCCTGTGTCACCTCAATCAATGTAACGTGTTTTGTATTTAAGTCCTGTCTGCCCCTCGCTCACCGTCGGATCATTGCATGTGTTACTATCATGATGTCTGTTTGGTTTCTGTTCCCGTCTTTGGTCGGTCAGTCCCGTTGTTGGTTTTGTTGTACCATGATTTTCTTAAAAAATAAATAAATAAATAAATTTAAATAATAATTTAAAAAAAATTGTACCCATGTATAATGCGCACCCCAGATTTTAGGACAATAAATTAATTAAATTTTGCGCATTATACACGGAAAAAAACGGTAATTCCACAATTTATGGCAATGATTCTAAACCAGGGTGCTGTGACATTTGATCAAGGGGAATTATTATTATTAATTCAAACCTGCTCGTCAAACTATTCAAAGCTGACATTGTGGAGGAAAAACCATGCGACTGCACAGCATGATTGACTATTGCTTTCAGGTTTTTGAGGGGTTTTTTTGGTCTAAGAGATAAATAGCAGTTATTATTTTTCCCCAAATGGCCTCTTTTTATTTAGATATGATGACAAAAGTTGGTTTTTGGCCACAATCCTTCACTCGACCGGTCAGTCAGTCACCTAGCGGCCAGCTGCGAACGGGGAATTGAAAGTCAGCAAAGTGAACTGCGACATTACTTATGAGCCGTTCCTGCAGAGAAGCCAAAGACAACACCTCGTAATTCAAAATCCATCCCGCCTCTAGCCGTGCTCCTGCAGGTGCCCGAGAGGACAGTGATGACACGCCAAGGGGGTTGGCTAGCACCTTAAAAGAAGGGGTGCTCTATTCTCTGCCCTGGAGGAAGAAGAAGAAGCGCAGGAGGCGACGAGAGCCTGGCCGCCTCTCGCTGAAGAATCACACGGGTCATTAAACCTTGACGAAAAGTGTCCTTTGCTGTCTGCACATCTGTGGAAGAAGGGCCGCAAAAAAACTCTCGCCATGCCTCATCGCGGCTTGCCCTCCCTCTTTCTGTCACCTTGCACCACTAAACGTCCAAGTAGCACGAGCGTGGCACTTCTTATTAGCTTTTCATCAAATTTGCCACGGGGCTTCTTTTAAACAAACACATGGGTCGCTTCCCCAACGTCTATCTGCCCACTCATTTCTCCTTTTCTGACGGTTAATTAATATTCGGGTAGCACAAAGCGATCCAAAGAGCACGGGAGCCAAGGCACGAGCGCCAAATGTGTCACACGTGGACTATTTTTAGGGGCCACACATTACCTTGTCAGACCAAGGTGAACTTGAAGAAAACGAAAAATCAGAAGCTAAAAGATTCAATGAGGAATACTGCCGTTAAAACACAAAAGTTTTAATCACAACGAGAATTATTCACCATTTAACAACCATTGAATAAACACGCCTCATGGGTTATTATTCTGGATCTGCGCTGCTTGGTAGGAATGTTACTTAGGCAGTTTACCTTCCTTGTCACAAAAAGAAATGGTTGGAAAGAGAAGTCAAAACATTCCATTCATCCTTCCTCTGAATTATTGTTGCCCAATTCCTGAGGCGACTCTCGAGGCCAGCCAATTTTATAGATGACTGCTGTCCATCAGTGGTCCTACCAAACAATCAGCCAGGAAAAACAGAGAGGAGGAAAGAAAGATAAGTCGCAAAAGTAGAGGCATCCGTCAGTCTGACACAGTTTCCTTTGCTCTGTCAGCGCTTAATAGGAAGGCTGTCCGTTACAAATTGCCCCGTGATTCAGTCGGGATGACACTTAACTGAGGGAATCGGAATGGGCCTGAAGAGGCGTGCGGCGACGGGAGGCCAAGGCCAAAGCGGCTTCACTCGATCCAGGTCGGAGGTTTGTCAGGGGGACACAATCAAGACTTTAAAGACGTCGGTTAAGCCCATCGTCAAGTCACTCAGCTGTCCGCTGCCATGGCATGGCGTGCGGCTACGCTACACTGGTTTAAATTCGTGGACTGCTTGACGTGACTTTTCCCTTGCCTGAAACCAAATGTTTTTAAAAAAATAGCCTACAGTAAAATTGTGCGTTAATGTTGCATGATGATACAAGGTTTGAACATTATGACATTATAATTGCAACAAGCCAACAGAAGAAAAAAAATGCTGCTTTTTACATTGTATACAAGGTATAAAGTAAATAAATAAATACATTTAAAAAAAAAAAAAGTTAATACGCTTTAGGGCAGATATCAGAGATTAGTTACGCACTTTTGACTTTGTGCTTTGAAATGCCCTTGGCACATGTTTGTGTGCATTTAAAGTGGTTTGTTTTGTGATTTAATGCCAATGCAAAAAGGTGTACTTTGGAATATTGTCAAAGATTGTGTTTCCTCAAAGTTCTTGAATAAGATTGTGGACGCTAAAGGTTACTTAATTTTGACTGAAATCTGGAATGAGGCTATGTGCTTAATCGTGAGGACAACACATGACTTTGCCTGTGACATTAGCTTAACCAATTATAGAGAAAAGATGCAAGCATGTGAATCTAAGTAACGGACAAGCTACGACTTATAAGACTGTCTGAATTATTGGCACATGACAATTATAATTATTACACTCAACGATTCCAAAATGTGCATAATCATACTGCATTTTTTAAAATATAAATTGTTACATAATTACAGTGTTTCAAAGATGTGTATTAATATTTTTACAACGTTTGGGTCCACCAATTAATTGGCATGCATTTTCCCTGACACACAAAAACCTTATCACTTACATAACTATCAAATCCGTTAGTTAATATTTACTTGGTGTTTTTCACGCTGTATTTGCACTTTGGAACCGATCCTGAGCCTTACACCAAACACCAACACTGATAAACTCTTGTATGGTAATTGGCCTGATATGGGTTAAAAAAAACAAAAAGGTTTTAGTTAATTATTGCCCTTGTGAAAACACTTCAGGAGATTAAAAGACGAAAAAAGAATGACATATTTCATATGAGCACACTAGTAGCAGGCAGTGCAGCTCATGATGAAACTGAGCGGTAGCTGTTGCATCATTACTGCAGACACACTGACATAATGGAACACTAGCAGGCTAGCTTGGCACCCCCAATGAGCTCTAGTCACAAGTGCACAGCGAAAGTAAAAAAAAAAAAAACACTCTACATTTAAACAAATCCGTAAAACGTGAAAGAATACACATAGTAACAAAAAACAGGTGATTTACAATCACCTCGTTACGAGACCGGGGAGCAGATGGTGTTAAGCTAGTGAGCGATGTGAAGAGTTCAAATCCCCAAAACAAAATAGAATTGGAACACTATCTGAAACACTCACCCGAGCCAGTTGTCTGACAGCGAAGGACAGCATTTTTCCAGTTTTCCAGAGAAGAAGCAGCTCGCCTGCAGCCACGCCGCTGTCACACACAATCCGTGAGAGGGCTGAGCAAGTTGTTGGCAACGGATAGTGACGCGGCCACGAACGGGGGAAAGGCATGCTGGGAAATGAAGTCCTCCGGCCTTTAAACGTTACAATATTGGAGAAAATGTGATTTCACAAGAATAGTCTTTATTTTAGATCTTATAATTCTAGATGTATTTGGAATAGACTTAAATTGCAGCTTTAGTGTCAAGAGTGAAGAATGCATACTAAATTTTAATGTCACAAATAAAAATCACCGCTTCTGGAGATATAATAAATGGTCTCATGCCCTGCAGGTACGCGCATGAATAGCTTAAGCAGAGACGATTGATTACTTCTGCGCGTTCAAAATGGTTGAATGCATTGTACTTTATTCCGTCAGCTCTCCCAATCTTTTATCCTCCATTCCCCGAAGAAATGCATTAATCATGGGGGAAAATATATATATATATTAAAGGGGACATACTATGTAAAGTTGAGTTTTTATTGTTTCTTATACAACTCTACAGAATGCCTGTCTACCCATCAAGCGTGAAATTAAACAAGTACAAACAGAAAAAGAAATAAGGTGTATAAAGTCAAGAGCAACTTGAGAGCATACCTTTTCTATAGTAATTACTGCAACTCATCTGTGGGATTGTCATTGGCAGAGTTTCATAAAGCAGGTGCGTCATGCATTTGTTGAAATGAAGAAAGCGTGCAGTGCAAACATCTGAATAATCCACGCTGACACGAAACGAAACGGAAACGAGTCGGTGATAATGAAAGAAACTAGATGGCAGACGGCTCCTTTTTGCGGGAGGTTTAATTAAATCATTGCTTAAATCTGGTTACTTTTGCTTTAAATTTAGCATGAGATTATGCGGTGAACAGAAAAAAACTCACATCACACCACTGTCTCCACAATCGAATCACGTCATGAACATAAAATGAGCGGAAACTACTTGGCTGTTTGACGCAAACAAAACAAGTATATCACATTACTCAGCGTGGCACAGCAATTTTTTCTTCATTTACAGCAGACACTGTGTGTAATTGAAATATATATCAAATAAAACCATCTCGCCTCTCCAAAGAAGTTAAAATCTATCATTTTCCAAATGCTTACGGCTTTCTTCTTCCAATCCCAGGAAAAAACAAACTTTCCTTCAATGTGTTTCAGAAAATTAAAAGGACATATCTTCACAGTAAGCTTGGCGCGCATAATCGTAATAAAACTTATTTCACAAAGCTGTCCTTGCCCAGATAAGTGGCATACATTCCACGGCTTGTAAATTGTGCTTGAGGGCTTTGAAAAAGAAAAATTCACTTTGCAACTAGCAGAGAGTTTAAAATATTTTAATGTACTTTTTTTTTGTTTTCATACAACATATTGTATGCATACCCAGCATAGCATTTCTCATACATACATAGAACTCTCTTATAACCGGAGGATAGAAATGTAGTTCGCGGGGGGATAATTAACAGTCAGTCTATCAAAGGAAAAAATAAATAAAAATCACTACAGCAACCATATGGTATCTCACAGCAGTGAGTACACCCCTCACATTTTTTTGTAAATATAAAATTCCAGATCGAAATATCAGTCAACAGTATGAGTGCGAAATAACAGCAAATTTAATAGGACATAATTTGGACATTTTCACTTAGAGGTGTACTCACTTTTGTTACAAGCTGTTTAGACATTGATTTTGAGTTTATACACTCTTACACAAGATGTTCACTAACTACTTTACATTGTAGCTAAGTGTCATATCTTCAGTGTAATCCCGTGAAAAGATATAATACAATATATCTAAACAATTTGAGGGCTGCACTCACTTTTGCGAGATACTGTTCTTACATGGTGATAGAGGTTCACAGGAGGTCGTACTGCTTTTCAAAAACTAATAACACAGAGAAACCATCATTTAAAAACAATAAGTGCGCTGAAGGTGAGATTGATATTTACAGAAATAACTGCAAAAAAAAAACCAGAATTGACCAAAGTCCTGTGGGAAAATTGCTTTGCCATGGCAACTGTAACTTTAATGATACAGTGGTACCTTGACTTATGAGTTTGTTCAATCTTATCTGTATGTCAAATCACATTTCCCCATTGAAATGAATTGAATCCGTTCCCGGTCCAAGACAACTAGCACTGCCTTGCAAGTTATGACCATAAAAGCATAGTAAACAAGAAGATAGAGAAATGAACCCTTTTCATCAAGTAAGCCAAAGGTCCAACACTCACTTTCGTATTCGTGCAATGTGTGGCTTCAGCTACAGTTGGCCATTTACCACACGGTAACTTCAGTGCGAAGTGCTTTTCATTTTGCATTTGTGTTTCATCGTTTATCCTGCACAAAAAAATGCCTCAAAGTGCACTGACATGCACACAACTCAATCAGTGGTACATTACATAAGTTGGGGCATCAAGGTACCACTGTACTCGATTTAAATCCACAATTCACAGCAGTGAAGAGGCACGAAAGTGTCCCCTTGCTCCATCCTTGGAATCAATATGACTATCATTCCCGTCAATGTCGTCATTACCGCCATCCGTCTCTGTGTGGCTTATCCAAAGTAAGGATGCTCACTTTGGAAGTTGTAGTCCGGGCACACTTTTTGAACCAGCTTGTAGTCGATGCTAAAGAAGGAGATGAAGATGCAGATGACTTTGAAGGGCTTGGCGCACAGCCAGGCAGCGTGGGATTGGGTGTGCTCTGTGAAGCACGTCTGAGACGGGTCGTACAAGCAGGGCTTGGGCTTCTTGGATCTGTTGGTTTTCTCGTACTCCACACGGCAGTTGAACGTCTTAACTTCTTTGGGGTCGATGGTGGCTTGCTGGGTCTCCTGGATCTGAACTTCCTGTTGGGTGTGGGGGTGCAGGAACTGCTGCTGCTGGAGGACCTCAAACTCCACAATCTTGGTAGGCGGCACGATGCTGACCGACACGTTGCCGAGACTGGAGGAATTGTGGCGGAAGTAAACGGTGAATGTCCCGTTGATGTGGTCCACGATCTTCCCCGTCACCAACAAGCTGAACTTGAGTGTCTTGACGTTGAAGTAGAAATCCCCCCAGCCGAAGATTTTCTTGGTCTTCATGGCCGTCTTGAGCGAGGGCTTACGTTTGGAGCGGTAGCCTGTCTGGTCGAGCAGCAGTGACTGGTTCCGGGCTGTGTCGTACGGGTTATAGAAACTGTAAGTGGGCGGCTTCGCCTTAATGGGCGTCTGGTCTAAGGACGTGGAGAAAATCCGGGTTTGGTACGGCGGCTTAACCGCTCCTCCTTGTTGTCCGCCACCTGTGCCTCCACCCATACTGTAAGGGAGAGTCTTCATTGCCGAGCCCACCGGACTCAGGTCTGAAAAATCCACTCTCTTCTCCAACCCTTGGACCTGGAGGTAGAAGAAACAATTAGTTAATTATTAGGGGCAAGTATATCAGACTAGGAATGGAATCATAGGCCGTTTCACATTCCTACTCCTGTAATTTGAATTTGTACAGATGGCACCCAAGTCTATCACAATCAAATGAAAAACTGCACAATGTAAATCATCTTATAAGTGAACGGGCCTTCTTGTGACGCATGACCGCATATTTTTACGCCGCTGTGCAAACGATAATATACTCAACATATACTGTATTTTTAACTGAGGACCCTCCGCCTCCCACACAAAATGAGCTGTCAAATCAGTCAGTCTGCACAGTGTGAACGCTTCTATTGTTAGCATGGACTTTTGGCTGAGAGTGAGAATTTGAAAACACATAAAATTGCAGTGAGATTTAAAAACAGGATGTAAAGTTTGTGCAGGACTTCCAATCATTTGCCTCTGCTGGGACTTGCAACCTAAATCCAGTTCTTAATTAGTCTCTTGACCCACAGTGTTCATAATTAAAATCCAGTTCAGTCAAATAGCCCAATTATTTAGTCACAAGATGATTCTAAATGTTGCAACACTTCCGGACATCTTATTTGTAAGATGTGTGTGCTCCTGCTATCATCCCTCCAAATTTAAGAAAACCTCTATTTTTGTGAAAACACTTTGGAATGTTGCTGCTCCAGCGAGCCAAACAAGAAGACAATAGATGTGAGTCTGTTTTTATTTTTTTGCTTGTTTAGACAGCTCTCTGCCTTTGCTGCTTAGGTATGATTGACGACACATCTACTTTGTCTTTCTTTCATATTCCATCACTCACATCACTCTTGCCGCCATCAGTATGCAAGCATAACACACACATATTCAACATCTTAACTGATTGTTAAAATCCAAAAGACCGCACGCATGGAAAATGGTGGTAAAAATGCATTCATTTCAAAATGTGAGGGGCCCTACGATAAAAAAAACCAAAATCCGAGAATGGGTATAAGTGATACAATCATTCTTCCAACCATCTATCCAATCATCCATCCGTCCGTCCATCCAACTTAGCTCTTAGCTTGAAGACATGCTTCAACATACTTCCTTTTCGTTCCGTCTTTTGGCGACATCTTGAGAAGAGCATTAATTTTTTCAGTGAATAGCTCAGTTCAACAGACAAAAAAAAAGAATTTATGAATACTGAACCGCAAATGGGTGTATATTATACATTGCTTAGGCTGTCGATGCCAGAAGCTGCGCTTCCCTCTTAAATCCAGTAAAACCAATTTTAAATTAATCAGCAAGTGGATAACACAATAGAGCATGGAAAACAATATTTTAAAACTCATCCATTATCACTTCCTCATCCACGTACTGCCATTTTCACTCGAGGCTGAGGTGACAGTTCCACGGCGTAGCTCATCCATCTCTGAATGTAATAACAGCTTCACTTTGCTATTAGCAGAGGCAACAGTGCATCACTCCGACCGGCTAATGCATTCAGTCATTCAATTAATGTATCTATTTCTACTGGCCATTCATTAACACGAGCCGATTTCTTCGCCGATTGATTGATGGGAGAATAAGTGCCGGTAGAATAAGTGAATGCTTATTGACCACTGAAAGAGTGAATTACCACAAAATAAATTGATGAATGAGTTGTGACAGAGATAATGAGCCACTGAAGATTTTCGACATACCCCTGCGACAGCCTTTCATACCATTTCAGACTTGTCCGTCATTCTCGGAATTTGCGAAGGTAAGATGAAGCTAAGTCCATCGGCGGATGCACGACGGGAGTTTCTTACGAACACAATGTCAGCAGCGCTGGGAATTAACACCACACTTTTGCCAGCTGTCAGGCTAGCGCTGTCAATGCAGGCCTAATCATTCCTCATGATCAGAGGTGGGAAAATTACTCATACTTTTTATTTAAGTCAAGGTACCAGAGGTTTGTTAAGGCCTTCTCTGCCTATATGTAGAATTTGGATTTATTTAAAAAAACTTATAATATAACATATAACAATAATATATACAAAATGATATATTTAACGTTACCAAGTCCACATGATCATTTTTATTATTTTATATTTTTTCCCCAATGGGATTTCAGTCTCCTCATCTGTTGCCATGTCTATCTAATCTGCTCAGAGCCGTGACACGCAGTTGTGTTGGCCAATGTAACTTACTATATTAACTACACTATATTAACAAAGATGTGCTCAACTATTCAGATTTCAAACTTGTTCCAACAGGTCCAAAGGCCTGCAAGCTGTAAAAACTCGAATCAAGTCAAGTACAAATTCCTGAAACAAAGCTGAAAAATGCTCATGGCACACACACCATCATCACACTATCATTAACAGGAATATAACAGACTCAAAACCATCAACCTGACTGCACCTGAAGTTTGCGCGAAAGGATGTTCTGGAAGAAAAAAGTAAGCAGTCAGCAACTAGATATCCAAAATTATAATGACAAGATACCTTCCGGGATTTAAAATGCCAACTGGAGGCAATAAACTGATACTACTACTAATACTATGTTGTACACTACTCAATTTGTTCAAACGTGACCTCGTTCAAATGTGGCCGTGGCGCTGCTAAGCCGTATCCATACAGCGTAATGTGCCTTTTACAAAATACTCAATAAACATGTGACTACAAAGCGAAGCGTGGAGAGTCTCCGTCGCCGAACCGCATGGATGAGTTCAGTAAATGGTGTGATCGATCATAGCCAACACAACAATCTCTTCTTATTTCCCTTTTTTTTTCCTTTGTGCCCATCCTCTTCATCCTTGACGTCAATTGAGAATAAAATAATCCAGTAATTTTTTTGTGGCACCTCATAACCTAACACAGGGTGTCAGTTTTTCAGGAGCGGTGCGATGCTCATTTGGTTTATTTATTCTTTTTTTGTCATGTCCCCTTCAGTTATGTCTATCTACTATCATGTACAGACTTCCTACGTGTCAACACATTGTCGGGCTTCCCGGCAGTTATGAATGAGCCTCATGTTTTTCAGAATGCTCCGGGATACGGTAGCTAAAGATGCAATAGGGATCGTGGAGGACCTATACATATGCATGATCACGGCAACTCAATAACAGAACAATCATAGAGCGAACAATCAAATTACAGAGCTTGTGAGACAGAGGGAGATGGTGAACAAAATGTTATTAGTGCAGAAAGTGCGACGAGCGGAGCAGCTCGTGTACATTTCCGCGGAATCGGGGGGTATTAATCATCTTTAACTTCATTTGGGGGGGGGGGGGGGGGTTCATCTGAGCAAAAAAAAAGGAATCGGCGAAGAAGCCGATAAGCTTGGATGAGGACATCGGAAAATGAAATGTGAGGATTGAGATGCGGATCAAAACGAGACAGGTGAATCCCAGTGAAGGGCAGCTTTGGAGCAAAGTCTGGTTTGGTACAAAATGGTTAGTTACAAGCAATAGCTTCTTCCTTCTCCTTTTTTGAACATGTTGATTTATTTGTCTTATTGGCATAACATGAAATGATGTGAAAATGTGGAAAAAAAGGACTTTGTGTTTGGTTGAACTCTTGCTAAAAAATAAACTTCAACTTTTTAAAAATGAAACAGGTGAATCCCAGTGAAGGGCAGTTTTGGAGCAAAGTCTGGTTTGGTACAAAATGGTTAGTTACAAGCAATAGCTTCTTCCTTCTCCTTTTTTGAACATGTTGATTTATTTGTCTTATTGGCATAACATGAAATGATGTGAAAATGTGGAAAAAAAGGAATTTGTGTTTGGTTGAACTCATGTTAAAAAATAAACTTCAACTTAAAAAAAATGAGACAGGTGAATCCCAGTGAAGGGCAGCTTTGGAGCAAAGTCTGGTTTGGTACAATATGGCACCAAAAAAGTCAGTAAGTAGAAATACCACTGCATTCAGGATTCAACAAAAAAAACTTCCCCCAAGATTCCCCAAAAAGGACATCACAATTATTCTTCTGTAAAGAAGGTTATGACTGAGAAATAGCGAGCAGACTTGACAGGAAATGGGATGAGAAGTGCACGCATGTATGCCAGTGGGTGGAGGGCGCGGAGCTTCACACTATTATTAAATGGGAAAAGGTCAGCTGACTGCTGAAAGCTGATATATGGCCACAATTAAAATCTCTTTTCATCATTAAGGAAGAGCGGGATCAATGTCTGCACCATGCAGGTAGTATCTGATGCGCTTTTACGCCCATTCTCATCAGTAAGTTCCGAAGCTTCCCCCACCCCCTGGAGGACGTACGACAAGATGAGAGCTGCCTGTCTGCAAGCACTTTGCTACGCTTGTTCTTTTGTTTAATTGGACTTTTATCGGCGACAATCAATTCATTTCCATCGGCGCTCCGGGCCGCATCGATCCGTTGTCGCAGGGAAGAGTCAAAATGAAGAGTTCCACTCCCACTGACAAGTTCTCATTTTAGTGAGATGCCCTGTGATGTGCCTCAGAGATGGACATTACTTTTGATGAATTTATAAAGATGAATTTGGAGACGTTTATTCATTCAGTGAGGAAAGTTCAATTGTTTCACTCAAATCAGTAGTTGCAAAATCGACTTCATTTTCCTTTTAAAGTTGATCACAAAATATCCTGCGATGGAAATAACTGTCTATTTCCTGTTACATAGGAAAAATATGAGATGCAAAAGTATGAAAGTGGAAAGGTAAATTGGACATGTGCTTCTCGTGTGGTCCGGTGACTCAGAAATGTTCAATTTTACAGCCCATGCCTCCACTATGTTTTGGCATTTGTCACTTTTTGGGGAATTTTTTTTTTTTACAAAACTTTCCTACATTTAAAGTAAACATACCTTCATCATGTGAGAACTCAACACAAAGTATTATTTTGGAGGTGCTTTTTCTCCCGAACGATGGATGACATAAATTTCCATTTTACAGCCCATGCTTCCATTCTGTCCTCACAACATTGGCCACATAAAAATTTTTCTTTACACGCCTCAAAAATCAAAGTGAAAATGTCATTTAATTACATGACTCACCATGAAAAGCAGGGGGGTTAGAAAAAGGCGAGATAAAGCAATAAGCGAGAGGGGGGGGGGGGGGGGGTACTGGTTGGATGGATTGAGGGAGAAACAGAAAAAGCAGTCAAAGCGATTTCGCAGTCGGCTGGTGTCACTGGATTATCATGAAAATGAAAGCTAGCGAGCCAGGGAGTATCAGGGAGCACAGAAACGGAGCCCAGACAGATAACAACAAGGCGGCAAGACAAAAAAGTAGAGGGGGAAAAATGAGAGTGAAAAAATCAAAGAGGGCCGTGAGACAATATGAGGAGGAAAATATAAAAAGACAATATATATACACCATGCACGCCGAGATTATGAGCACAATAAGGCTCACGCTGCAATCACTTCCCCCCAAAAAAGAATAATCAGAGGTTTTTCGAGAAGTAATATCTATAACGTTGTTTCGAGAAGACCGGCTGGCTCTGCTGTGGAATAATTAAAGAAGTGATGGGGAAGAGAAAAAAAAAAACGGCAAAGTGTCGCCCCCTCCAATAAAGGATTTATGAAAGCACTGGGCGCTGTTTTAAGTGTAATATGCTGGGAATATTGCAAAGTATTGCCTGAAAGTACAAGCAAAAATCCACTTAAGCCTACCGTGGTGCATTCAGGCGCAAATATAACACGGGTCGTTAATATACTGTTTGGATATGTCAATGGATGACCTCAATTGAAATCTCTGTCAGTGAGCATTAAAGGATTTCTTTTGAACATGCTTCTTTGATTTTTGTTTTTCCTGACACAGTAAAAGCCTTTTCTAAACAGATCCTTTGAACAAGTATCACAAAAAAAAAAACTGAAGAAATAGAATGTCCAAAATTAATCTTTTGATTCATGATGTTTTTTGGGAGGTGACACTTCTATTCAAATTCATTTGTACTTGCGGCTAAAAAGCGAAGAGTGGTGAGTCTGTAAGCAAAATGCAAGAATGGGGCTATTATTTTCGACAGTCTTAAAAATCCAAACTCCCTTCTAGATTTCTTACCTGTTTTCTCCTTTCGCTGTAATGGAGCTAAAGCAAAAAGGTTTAAGAATATTATTGGAGACTTAAAGTGACGCCGTCACGTAAATTGCACGGATGGCCGCAACGACTTTCTTCACTGCCAGGTATTTTGCTTGGTTACACTCATTAATATTTACACTTGAAGAAGTACCCACCATTGTGTAAACAATCTGTCACGTCAAGTGTGAACACGCCAGATTAAGAATAAATCACACGGTGGGAAAGCAATCATATACCGTAATTTTCGGACTATAAATCGCGTTTTCTTTCATAGTTTGGGTGGGGGGGCAATTTATACTGAGGAGCGACTTATATGTGAATTTTTTCATAAATTTTCAGAATTTAAAAAAATAAATAAATAAGTGAAACCGCGATGTATCAAGGGATTACTGTAATTTGAATTTCAAGTGATGTCAGCAGCGCGGCGCGGCAGTTGTTTACATAAAGGACAAAGTTTCGATCACGGGATGACGAAAATGACAAAGGGCCCCACGTACTACTGGCATCATTAGCGGCTTTGTTTGTAAGTGACACGGAGGACAAAGAGTTTGAAGGATTTAATGGTTTGGAGTGACACAGAAGGTTTGAAAAGCTATTATGGCTTTTACGCACGCCCGGTCCTACTCTACGGAGCTCTCTTTCACCTCCATGGAAAGAAGTCGGGGGTCGGCGCTCGGCCGGGTGGCTGTCCAGGGACGGTGGATGGGGCTCGGACAGGGCTTTTATGCACGCCCGGTCCTACTCTACGGAGCTCTCTTTTACCTCCGTGGATGGAAGTCGGGGGCCGGTGCTTGGCCGGGTGGCTGTCCGGGGACCGTGGATGGGGCTCGGACATGGCTTTTACGCACGCCCGGTCCGATTCTATGGAGCTCTCTTCCACCTACGTGGCTGGAAGTGCCACCTCCGGGGATGGACGTGCACGCCGCCACACGCCTGGAAGTCGACGCCGGTGCTTGGGGCCGTGTGGCGGCGAACTATTTATGTTATAGTTATTTGATATATTTTATTTTGTGTGGCAACTTGTGTATGTGTTTATCGTTACAGTTCAGTAGTTGTTGGCTCGTTGAACTCTTTTTTTGTTAAATAAAGAGCCGTTTACCAAACCCACGTCTTTCCTTGTACTTTGTTAACGCTACAATGTAGGTATATACTAGATCTGTGGAATAACGACGAGGCTGACGACAGGGCGCATGCGCAGCGTTGTTGACAAAGGATGAGGAATTTGATCGATGGATTTAATGATTTGGAGTGACACAGATGGTTTCGTAATATTATTGCTTATATAATAGTTATTTGATATATAATTTATATATCGTTATATGGGCCTGTGGAATATTTTGAAGTGCAAGCGCCGTCAGCGGCGCGCACCAATTGTTGACATGAAGGACGATCGATGGATTTAATGAATTGGAGTGACACAGATGGTGTTATAAACGTGTTATTTATGTAATAGTTATTTGAATAACTCTGAAAGTTACGTCAGGCCCGTTCTCAGCTCTTCGTTTGTGTTTATGTCACGTTAGCTTACCTATTGTTTAGCCTGTTGTTGCTCATTCATGTCTGTTCTTGGTGTTGGATTTTGTCGAATAAATGTCCCCCAAAATGCAACTTATATTCCGGTTATTGTGCATTTAATGGCTAATGCGACCTGTATTCCGGAGCGACTTTTAGTCCGAAAAATACGGTAATAGGAACTAGAGATAAAAAAAGGGCTTATATGACAGAACTTCAGTCTTAAGCAAAACTTTTTTTTCTAAAGTGGCATAAAGGTGGCGATGTGTACAAACCTTTGCAAACCCCATTTGAAATGTTACGCGGCCAAATAGAATAAAAGGAACCAGGTTATTTGATTTATTGATTCAATACTCCTCTTGTACAAGGCACATTTGCCAACAAAATAGTGTTCTTGCAACTCCTACTCACACGAGACAGAGGGAATAAACACAAGTGACTGTGTTTTTCCTCAGTAATATTTTTAAAGTCTTTACAACTATGTATTTGGAGAGTACCAAAGGAAGCACTAACCACTTCTAATAACTAAGAATAAGCAAGGATACAGTCACCTGAGTTGTGACTTTGGCCTATTTGCCATAAAAGCACAAACCTTGCATATCTAAAGTCATATTTTATCTCACTTGTTTAATTTGGTAAAACAAAAAAGAAATTTGTTATCATTTTTGTTGTTGGTTGTGTTCAGTCACTTGCTTAATTTAATTTCAGTTGGAATTATCCCACTCAGGCAGTACCAGACGCAAAGTGTTCCAAGCAAATGTAAACAAAAACGATGGCTAAGCATGAGAAATTATTTTTTTGTTTTGTTCCTCCAAACACATTTTGACCTCTATCAAACAAATTGTACCTTTGTAATCACCTTATTTATATAACCAAACATGAAATCTTTGTATTTCACCAAATAACATTGTAGTTAGGTTTAATCTGTTTGGTTACATCGAAGCTCAAACTCCAAAGCGTGTGAGAACCGCATTTTCCTGATGACATTAAACTTTAATCTGCCGACGTAAACTTCTCCATTGACCTTGATCAATAACCCCCGGGAAACTCTTCTTATTTTGAGGTGGGGCAGCCTATCGGGGAACCGGGTGGCATTTGTCGAGGGAGGGCACCTCGTTTGCATTCGGCGTGGCAGGCAATGCATCAAAAGATGACAGCTCTCCCATTCCTTCTTAAACAAGAGTGGTGGGACTCCTGCTGGCCGTGCCTTAACTTTAATCATTCATCTAAATAACTGTTGCAGGAGTCGGCCGCCGTGTGTGGGTGGCCGACGACTCGCTTCTGAATTTCTCATTTGTAAACATATATACTTGAGTCAGATTGCAAACACACGCACACATTTGGCCTCATCACCTCCCTCTCTTGTAGATGTTTGTCTCGAACCGCATTGAAGTTAGACTAAACAAGGGAGGTGTGACGGCATGAGTGACACACTGAGCGACAGTGATTGATGCCCCCACGCATCAAGCACCACAAAGATAAACATTTGAGACGAGTGAAGAATGAAAAGAAGGGAGCGTGGTGCCCGACCAAATCTGCAAGCTGAGATGAAGAAGTAGAGGAGAACGGGAGAGGCCTCTCAGAGATGTCACCTAGGGTGGTTGTGGGAATGGTCGCCACCCAGGCGGCAAAATTTAGCCGTCAGAGCTCTAGTTTTTCATTTTGTATCGCAGGCGACTGGCATTGTGGCAGATGTGACAGCCAATCAAAAATGGCGTGTTGTATAAAATGAACTTTCACAGCAAAGAATATTTGTGCCATGAAGCAAGCTCGACGGTGAAACCTTAAAATACAAGTTGAATTTATTCCATCACCAAAGTGTTTACTCAAAACATTCTTATCTTGAAATACGGTATTTCCTCTTGGAAATGCCATTAATCTGTTTTTGGCTCTCCCAAAAAGCTTCTAATGTGTTTCAAAAACAGAACACTTGATTAAAAATATATGCCTGTGATTGCTGTTATGTTACTCATCCTTAGCTCCATTGTTTGCGTTTAAATATCATATCAGGTAATAACACTGCAACTCAGATGCTATCCGTTAGCTTTTATGGTATTTCCCATCATATCTTAGCAGCTGTTAGCTAGCTAGTCAACTCCACACTTTGTCAATGTCTGTTTTCTCAATTGCAGGATTTTCAATTAAAAGGTGACAAAAATGAAATCAACAAATTTATGACAAAGCTCTTTCAGTGGGGAAAAACAACCTTCACAATAAAAGGTCAGAACAAAAGCAGGTAATAAATAGAGAGGTGTGTACACATAATGTAGGCTACAGCTAAGTTGTGTGTCCTCGCGCCGCCTTTCACACGCCTTTGCCGGTGTATAAATCACCCGGTTTCAAGGGCACTGCATCGGGACCCCTAACTGGGACCCTTCAGATGCACCATCTGGATGAGCAGAGTGCTGACCAGAGGCTTTGCTCTCATTCTGTAGCTCAGGACAAGCTGCCAGATGATGCCGATGCATGCTGGATTTATACACTCGCCTCTTACTGAGGTTGACAATTTGTGGAGCCTTTTTTCCGACACTTTGGGACAGTTTGCTTTATATAAACTCCTCCATGGATTCACCCCTAAAGCTGCATACTAAACATTTACGGAAGTAAATGTTTGAAAACAATTATGTATTTTACAGGATTGAAACATCTTACCATTCCTGTTCTGTGTATTTGCGTCTGTCTGATTTAAGGTCTTTTCAAGTTTCGAGTGTTCAACATTTTAAGATACAATCAAATCTGCAGACTCAGCAAGTACATAGATTAGACAAACACACAAAACAGGAACGGTAAGGGTTTAAAATAAAATTCAAACCACTGGATTCAATTATCCACAGTTCGATTATGAAAATTAAATATTCTTTTGTAGACATCCGGAGTGAGCCGGTGTAATCCGCTTTGAGAACCAATAAAATTAAAAATAACATTAGGAAATGATATATGTTTATAACAAATAAAAATACAATACCCTAAGCCCCTAACCACTTAAAAATGATTGCGCAGAAACATTTCTCGGAGGATTTTTGTGGTAATGTTGTTCTTCTGAGGTTCTTTTTATTTCAAGAATTACATGGAGGGTCGGATTAAGTGCTCCCGTGGGTTTGCTCACTGCTGGACTTGAGGATATATCGATAGTGAGGCAAGTGGCGCCCGTAACCAAGAGAGAGACTTGATTCCTACTTCATGCATACACTCTGGAGAGCCGCGAACATAAACAGCAGCCAATGAGACGAGACACAATAGACTCCACTGTGAGGTTATCCAGCGGCTGGCCTATGAGTCTCGCATATCTCCACATTCTTCCATCAGCTTGAAAACATGACAAAGGATGAAAATGTTACTATTTTTCTCTTTCCCTGCACCAAACAAAAGTGTCATTTTTCTCTCCAAGTGCAAAACAACAACAATCATCCAGAGGGAACAATCAACAAGAGTGATGAATTTTCAGTCGTTAAAGCCTCAGCAAGAACTCTTTGCAAGATAAATAGAGTCAATTGCAAAGCGGTAATATAATATTTGTCAACGGGTCCGTCAACTGAATGACGCAAACCCGACACAAATCTTTCTCTTAGATGACTATTTATAGTAACATATTCTAAATACGAGATATTATTCATGTCTTAGTTGCTATAAGCATTAAAAAAAAAATATATATATATATATATTTTTTTTAAAATAATTGGCACATTAATTGTCAGGATTTGTTTCCCGCTATATGCCATAATCTGAATCAGCAATTAGTCGAGTCCTAAAAATAATCAGATTTCTGGCTGATTAAATACAAAATTGCAGAAATGTTTATTTCATTAGGGAGGAAAAAATGTTTAGTTAATATTTTCTGACGAAATTCTCTGAAGACAAAGAAATTCACCTGAAGTTCATGTGTTGGCTTAGCACAGTGCTTCTCAAATAGTGGGGCGCGTGTGACCCTGGGGAACAGGCTTTTTTTTTGGCAGTACTAGAATAAAGTGTAATTGCGCGTTTACTACAGCAGGGGGCAGTGGCGCTCTCATTGTTACTTCTGTCACGTTTCCGACAGTGCAACATTTTACGACTTACAAGACAAGTTAGGATAGTCACGGTGGGGAGGGGGGGCGCGAATAGTTTTCTTCTTGCTAGGGGGGGGCGTAACAGAAAATAATTGAGAAGCACTGGCTTAGCAGCAGTAAGAAACTGAGGCAAAAACCCAGGCTGGTGACTAACAGTCCAGCGAGCGCCGTGGTTCAATTACTGGGCGGGACAGCTCTCGTCTGTCCCTGGGCTGGACGCCGGATGCTGGAATAGCTTCAGTAAATACACTCCCAAGTAAACACACACTTTCTCAACGTGATGTCACTAGTCAAAGGATAGGGGGGGTATATCAGCCCCCCTATATCCTCTGATATACCCCCCCGACTTCAAGTAATGTCCAGAAGAAACCCACGAGAAATTGGATAGTGGCACTGATTGTTTTCGACCCTGCGGAGGCAAAAAGTTCACTGAAGCATCTGAGTCCTTATAATAGAAAACAAAATAAAAAAAGAAGCTCAAGCAAGTTCATACCTAATGAATATTAAATGCACAAGTAACAAACTGTGACCCATTAAGGTCAGTGCAACAAACGCACATTCTGGTAAAGACTATGACCAAGTAAATCCAGCTAACAGACTCCCGTGCATTGGCTCTGATGAGTCATTTATTCAATAGAGCAAAATTGTGAGTTCTGCAACAACATGCTACACGCACGCAAATACACGCGCACACCAACGCGTCTAACGACGCTGGCTTGCATCCAGAGCAGATGGGTGGGATGTGTAGGTGGGCGGGAGGGGTGGCAGGACTCTGGAGAGCGTCAATCTGTCATTCCTAACAAGCCGGGAGACCAGGAGCCAGGGCAGGTCAAAGAGATAGGACACACACTTGCACACGCACACACAAATACACTCCAACTGTGACATTACTGCTAATTAGAACACAAATTAATGATCCAAGCAGGGGAGGCTGGCGGATTCCAGTCAACATTTAGCATGTGTATCTGCATTTTTCTACACCGCCTTTTCTCCTCTACTTTTTTTCTTTCTCATAGGTAAGACAAAGATGTAGAGATAAAGCCTGGGCCTATTAAGGTTAAAAGTCAAATTATAATATGGTGGAAATCTAAAAGCTGGTTGGGTAATTCAACAGCAATATTTTTCATAGGAAATATAAAGTGAATGAAATGGGTTGAAAATTAATTGTATAATTAAATTAAAATAAGGGCAAACTACGTAAATGATGGAGAGGGAGCAAACTTCTGTGTGGCGGCACAAAAAAGTACTTGACGAGTTCATCCCTTCATATGCTCACACATCTGAAGTCACGCAAGATTTGTTGATGTGTGTTTGAGCGCCAAGTTCTATTTAAATTTTGAGGCTATGCCGCATAGGTGTCAAACTCAAGGCCCAGGGGCCAGATACGGCCCACCCCATGATTTTATGTGGCTCGCAAAGACAAATTGCACATTGAGTACAAAGTGTTTCAGCAACCGCAGGTTGACTGATTGCTATGTCATCAAAAGGAGAGTGGAAAGTCACAACTGCGAGAATCATTGCTCCTCCTTTTCTTCATTCGTTCCGGGACGCCTGGCCCACAATGCATTGGTGCGGGAGTGACCTCCAGGTCTTGGGCTGCAAGGTCAAGCGGACTCATTAGCACAACTCCCCCTGCTAAGTTGCTAAAAATAGCATAACAGAGCAAAGCATCCACTTATCATTTGCATTAATTTTTTTCTTCTTTCTGCAAGAATGTCTCAAACACACATTTTTGGGTGGGATAACTCAAGCGCAATCCAACCAGTTGGTACCGGCTTGTATTTAATAATTTGCTTTTGTTTCGAAGCCTGTGGCTGCAGGGACAGTGTGCTTACAAGCACCCTTCACAATACCTTCCACATCCAGCCTCCAATGGGCTCTGGCTCACAATCAATACCTTTCATCACTAAAGCAATCTGCAATAATAAAAACATTACACAGCCGGAAAAACAAATAATGCCAAATTTTATTAAATGCAGAAGAGGGTACATTCTGTTGGATGGGGTTGCCATGGAAGCGTAATTGGATGCCTTGATCCCTCAAAGTCACACAAGTGTAACGGGGAAAGAAGGTTTACAGGTGGGATCCCGAGGTTTAGCATTCCGCTCAGCCATTTATATTGCGTACGATTGTTTTGCAATATTCACACGGCGGCCCAGCAGAACACTCATCTTTATTTCATTTTGCAGTGATTTTTTAAAATAAAAAACTATTTTCCCTTTTTCCGTCCATCCGTGCATATTCCAAAACAAAGCACTCTGAATCAGTAATGATATTATGCATCTTGATGCTTTCAGCAACACAAATCCACTCTGATATCAACCTTTCCTGTTGGGGGGGCGGGGGGGGGGGGGGGGGGGGAATAGGGGAAAGTGGTTCCCAGTGGCCGTGTTTGTACCATTATGACTATTATATCTGGGACATTGTATTGTGTGTGTGGATGATGATGTTTACCTTGTCTGATGCAATAATGGTTGCAGGATGTCTAACATGTATCCTGACACAGAAATGTTCAATAGATAATGCATGCTGAATGTTGTCAGATAATGTTTCCAAAAAAATTGTCTTGTTCTGCCTTGTATTTTTTTTTCCCCGTTACGTGATAAATAAAATTTCTTTCTAGCACCACGGTCCCTTGTTTTCTGAAAAATGACTTTTTCATTTGGATACAAATATTTGGGTGTCTGGAGTCCCTCACCCGCCATGTGACAAATTGAACAACCAAGTAAATGTTTTGTGAGCTGCCTATCTGGGAAAATGTGTCTGTCGAAATTTTGTCAAATTGCGATGCAACAGTTTGGTTAATTTGGTTTTTGTCACACCGGACAGACGTTGAGTCCGATCAAAGAATCAGCTGCAAGATTGACAGAATGTAATCTGGATGTCTAACGACTCAATGAAAAGCCAAAATTAAAAACATTAGGTCAGGCATTTGGCAAGGGAGAATCTCATCTTTACTACATCAGCGATGCGAAATGAAAACAGGAGGGTGGGCTGATATGTGGATGATTTGTTATCCCGTCTGCCCGATGGAAATCCACTCTTACCAAAATCCAAACATGGCTGCATGACACAAGAGATGGACGAATAGGAATATATTTGTAAAGCCGTGTCATTTAAGGCTGCTTGTAATCCACATTAGGGAATAACAATTGCAGTTGAATGTGTATTTGAAGGGGAAAAGAAGTGAATTAGTGGATTGATACGAGAGATTCAGGGCTTGACCCCTGGTGGATTAAGCATTCCAGAAAATGAAAATATTTATCACCAATCATTTGTAAATGTCATATTAATCTCGAGTTAGTGCACATCTGGTAGATTACAACAAACATTGGGTGTGATCAACCTTGAAGCAAGAATTTTAGATAGTGTCTGTCGGTGTTAACAGTAAACTTAAAAATCAAATAGCCCAAATATATAAAAAGAATTTCACTTCAAATGTTTTAACTGTCCAGTATGTGCTTCATATTGGTTTGCTTTTAAATTTAAACTTGCAAAACGAGGTTGTGATATTCCGAGGGGCCGCTGTCTATTATTACTATTGTTTTATTTATTTTTACACTTTCACGCAAATTTAAAACATCCCCTTTACAGTTTAAAATGGATTTGTTATGCCCATAATATGATTCTGAATCACTTAAATTCACTATTAGTATTTCCAATGGAGAAAACTTCATTCCGCCACCATCGCGTAATGGATTTTGCTGGACACTGCGGGTTGCACTGTATATTTTCTGTGTGTCACTCTCTCAAGGTCCATTTTTTCCTTTAATATCCAACTACTGTAAGGGTAGTCTGTTTTACAAGGCAAGCAGGTAGTCAATCTCTCACGCATATTTTTAATCTCTCTCTCTCCGTGTCCTTGTGGTGTGTACGACTTTGATTTATATCGCTCCGCAAATTCTACTGGACCCTCCTGACATGCTCAATGTACAAAAGTGCCTGCCCTCCATCCTTTGATACAAGGTAAATAAAAATTGTATTTGTAAAAAAAAAGGACTACCGTAATTTTCGGACTAAAAGTGGCTCCGGACTATACGTCGCATGAGCCACAGAATGCACAATAACGTGAAAAAAAACATATATAAGTCGCTCCGGAGTACAAGTCGTATTTTGGGGGAAATTTATTCGACAAAATCCAACACCAAAAACAGACATGAATGAGCAACAACAGGCTAAACGATAGGTATGCTAACGAGACATAAACACAAACGAAGAGCTGAGAACGGGCCTGACGTAACATTCAGAGTTATCCAAATAACTATTACATAAATAACACGTTTATAAAACCATCTGTTCATCTCCAATTCATTAAATCCATCGATCGTCCTTTATGGAAACGATGCCGCGTATGCACCGCGCCGCTGACGTCTAAATATTCTAAATATCCCACAGACCCATATAACAATATATAAAGTACCGTATTTTCCGGACTATAAGGCGCACCGGACTATAAGGCGCACCATTAATGCAATCACAATATAATAACTTGAAATAGTGAAAACAATCACAATATATCAATAATGTTAATACCACACAACACACAAAATAAACATGTAAAGCTTACTTTAATAAGTACAAAACAAAACAGTCAGATAGATCAGTAAACTTTAAAAGGTAAAGTTCCATCCATCCATCATTCTCTATTTGGTCCATATATAAGGCCTTTTGAGAAAATTTGAGGTTTTTAGGTGCGCCTTATAGTCCGGAAAATACGGTATATATCAAATAACTATCATATAAACAACAATATTATCAAACCATCTGTGTCACTCCAAATCATTAAATCCATCAATCAAATTCCTCGTCCTTTGTCAACAACGCCGCGCGTGCGCCCTAACGTCAGCCTCGTCGATATTCCACAGATTTAGTATATAACTATATTATAGCGTTAACAAAGTACAAGGAAAGGCGCGGGTTTGTCTCTTTATTTAACAAAACAAGAGTTCAACGAGCCAACAACTACTGAACTGTAACAATAAAAACATATACAAGTTGCTATACGAAATAAAATATATCAGATAACTATAACATAAATAGTTCACTTCCACACAGCCCCAAGCACCGGCGTGGACTTCCAGGTGTGTGGCGGCGTGGACTTCCATCCCCGGAGGTGGCACTTCCAGCCACGGAGGTGGAAGACAGCTCCATAGAATAGGACCGGGCGTGCGTAAAAGCCATGTCCGAGCCCCATCCACCATCCCCGGACAGCCACCTGGCCGAGCGCCGGCCCCCGACTTCCATCCACGGAGGTGAAAAAGAGCTCCGTAGAGTAGGACCGGGCGTGCGTAAAAGCTATGTCCGAGCCCCATCCACCGTCCCTGGACAGCCACCCGGCCGAGTGCCGGTCCCCGACTTCAATCCACGGAGGTGAAAGAGTAAAGTAGGACCAGGCGTGCGTAAAAGCCATAATCATTTTTCAAACCTTCTGTCACTTCAAATCATTAAAACCTTCAAACTCGTTGTCCTCCGTGTCACTTACAAACAAAGCCGTTAATGATGGCGGTAGTACGTGGGGCCCTTTGTCATGTTCGTCATCCCGTGATCGAATCTTTGTCCTTTATGTAAATAACCACTGCGCCACGCCACTGACGTCACTTGAAATTAAAATTAACGTAATCCCTTGGTACATCGCGGTTCGTTTATCGCAGTTTAACTTTTTTTTTTTTTTTTGAATTTTGAAAATCTGTGAAAAAATTCACATATAAGTCGCTCCTCAGTATAAGTCGCTCCCCCAACCAAACTATGAAAAAAACGCGACTTATAGTCCGAAAATTACGGTATATTGAAAGATGATATAAGTCAAATGCACAATGCTGAAAAGAGGCCAAAAGATAAAATAAATAATGGAAAACTGATTTATGGTTGTATACGGCAAGATGTATTTATAATGTGACTTAGTAAACAGACTTCACTAATGAATACTAGAGCACTCAAACTTTGTGTTCTGACTCTAGCCTATGGTTAACATAAACATAAATTTATGGATGAATATACTGTTTATAGTTGCTGTTGATTACAATTTGAGTGGGCCTTTCATCCATTAATTGCGTTACACCATATCCTCCAAACTTGCCTCACAGATCTCTTTTTAGATTTAAAAAATATTTAGTGTTGTTTAATTCTGTTATATTGGTGGGTTTTAGTGCAGGTTTATTGACTGTGCTATTATTTTAAAGAAAATTATTTAAGATCTTATCTTTATTTATCTAATCAGGTCAAATACAAGTCAGATCATGTGATGTTTTCATAAAAAATAAAAGTCATAACCACAAATTCAAAATGAAATAACTTCATGCAATCATTTTGAATTGGGTTGTGTGATTAGTCAGAGGTTCTGGGTTCCAAACTTGGCTTAGCCTTGTTGGAAGTCTACTCCAGTGACCATTATAGTTCTTGAACTCACGTCTGGGAGAACTTGAGTATTGCACCATACTGTCTGGCACTTCCCCACTCTCATTTTCATTTCTCTTTCTCCAGGTGACTCGCTGTGTGGCTGTCACCAACTGGTCACTGCGGGCAAATCAAAGAGTGACATCTGCTGCGTGAAATCTGCTGTTTCCTACTTCTGGGGAGCCAATTCCCAAGCAGGAGTTCCTTCTAAAACAAAACCTTTGAATCAAAATGGCTGACAACTGAAAATTTGCTGTAGTCCGTTGAGCATATCCCGATTGAGAACTGCAGCAACATTTTTCAGAAAAAGACTTTCCAAACAAATGTCCAAAGCATGGACTTGGAGAGAAAAGTTGGAACTTTGGGGTTTATTTGAAAAAAAAAAGTAATAATAATTCACTTGGACTTTAGACTTAGACTTGCATAGATTTAAATTTGTATTGAAATTAGCATATTGTGCACGTTATGTGTATATTATTTATTTAATGACAATGCCAAGAAAGTTATCAACTTAATGTTTAAAGTATTTATATAGGCAAGTAAAAACATGATATAGGAACGGGGAAACAATTGTGTTTTTTTTAAATGTTTTAATGTTGTTTTGGTAGTGACTGGTGCTGTTTTTCAAATGTCAAAAATATGCCTTGCTGATTAAAGTTTGAAAAACACTGGTGTGATTAATCACAAAACAGGAAGTATTTTTGGATAATTATTCTGCACAGCCCAAAAAAATAACAACCCAAAAAACCTTAGCCCATCAGAGAAAGAAGGTGGAATAAAAATGAGGATGTGAAATGCCAGCACCACACACCATGCTGACAGAATGAACTCTTCCTCTTACATTGGCCCAGTGGACAAGTCACAACGAGCTCGAAGTAGCTGAATTAAGGAGGCTGCAGGCGTGAGTGAGGCCACAAAACGTGTTGGAAGTCAGATATATAGAGGCTGCCTTGTGCTGGTCTTCACGGGGCAGGTGTCGGGTGAAGACAAAAGGTGGCAGATGAAAGACGAGCGGCAGGAAAGTGCAGGCACTAGGCCATTCATGCTGAGTGCTCGCATCTCGTCTGAATTCTCCACCGCTCTCCGATCGGCTTCGGGGAACGCATCAATAAAGCAGAACTTCACCGCGTTGAACTATAACACTCGTGTTTGTGTTTTTGTTCTTAAATTGTATTGCTGTTCATTGACCTTTCACCATTATTAAAGGGGACGTGTGAAAAATTGCCTGTCTGATGCTATACATCGACAGTGGTAGCTTGACTTTCTAGTGGCTTATCTTAAAAGTTTTTCCACTTCTATTTGATCGATTTTGGCCTTCAGTCACACAACTACTATAAGCCACAACTCACGGCCGGATGCCCACGTTGCAGCCAAAATGACTCCATCTCTTGATGTGGCTGCCCGTTGTTTTAAGACACAAATAATTACGTAGAGTAGTTACACTTGTAAAATTTGTCTATTTCTTGACATTTTATATTATGTTTTTATAGAAGACAGGGCTGTTTTTTTATTTATTTTATTGGCTTTAAAGTTACTTTCAATTGGAAGAATGTAATCACATTTTTGAGGTTTTAATTTATCATAAAAAAATACTATTTGTAGTATATTTGTCTTAGCCACTGCACTTGCTAGCTCTCAACATATTCAGCTACAGCTCCATACCAAAAGTGCACAGCCATATTGTTAAAATCTTGATTTATATTAAAAGCACACCAGAGAAATGTCAAGGAAATCAAATTTCTAGGAAATTGGTCAAATCACTACCATTTTAAAGATCAGCGCAAAATTACCACCAAACAATTTCAGTGAAGTCGCCAACCTGACCTTGTTTCCACGTTTAGACAACAAACAACCGCTTTAAGGCTGAAAACAGACATCTGACATCGTTCCTAAAATCCCTGAGTATCGATTGAACATGATCTTTATAAAAAAAACGAAAAGCAGCACATCCGCAGCAATCTCATATGTTCAGAGATTTCCACAGCACCTTTTTCTTGAGAACATGGCGTGAGCACCATACTGAGGCTTAAACTCAGAGGTCAGCATTCAAGCAAAGGCATTTCTTCTTGTCCAATAAATCCACCGCGATGTCAAAATTAATGCATTGCGGGTCACGCTGAGAATATTAAAAATGATTTTTTTTTCTTTTTTTACTCAAATAAATAAAAAGTCTCATCCCTCCTCAAGTGTGCCATCAGTGGCGGGGACCTTACGTCGTGCTGACCCTGAGCGTTCTTTGAGCTTCCTGTGCCAGTGAGTTATGATAGTTGGGGACTCGGATTGTGCTTTAATATTTCATTACATGTACAAAATCCTCTTCTATATATCTCTTGTAGGTGTGTGATTATTAATCATAAGACGTTGTGCCGAGGAAGCACAAGCTGAAGGGGGCTCAGCCATAGTACATGATAATACTATGTGAAAGGACAAGACATTTTTCAAAGCAATTTCTAAAGTTGTAACGGTAAACCAATAAAAACATCAAAATAAGGACAAGTGTTTTTGAAAGATGAAGACTACCCTCATTTTAAAGCAAAAAAAATAATTGTGAAATAATTTAACTACCGTTTTTTTCCGTGTATAATGCGCCCCCATGTATAATACGCACCCTAAAAATGGCATGTTGATGCTGGAAAAAAGCCTGTATCCATGTATAATACGCACCCAATCTTTTTTTTTTTTTAAGTCCCAATGATCGTCACACACGAAGGGAGGCAATGGGTCCCATTTTTATAGTCTTTGGTATGGTCTTAACTAAGCTGGATGTATTTTTTTTTTGTTGGCGTTGATTTCTCCGACTGCCCGTAAAGGCACCACCGCGATCAGTGCGGACATGTGAAAAAGGCGTGCGGACATGTGAAAAAGGCAGCTCTGTATGGGAGAGACGTTGAAGAGGAATAAAAACACCCTTGGAAACCAAAACTTGCCCCTCGTCGTGACTCGGAGCCGCAACAAATGTTTCGGATTTGTGTAGGGTACATTGTGAGAGCAAACGAGCAGGTGACTGAGCAAGCGTCTGATACAAGAGCATTGTGTTCGTATGGAGCGTGTTTGAAGTGAACAGCTGAGAAGAAAGGAACAAGGCAAAGTGTTGTGAAATAAAATATTACCTGTAATATGCATTTAGGTAGAGAACTGAAGTCTCGCTCTTTATATAGCTGACGTGTCTTTTGGCATCCGTTCTGCGCATCTGTAATGGCGGCCTCCGTATGATATCCGGTTTGCGATGGAGATTAAAAACCAAACAATATTTGACAATAACACACCATCAAGGATTGCACCATCGCATCAAACGATGTGTTGTCAATTATGAATTTTACTGACTAAGTGTGTTGGGCAGGATGGCTGAATGCGATGCGCGATTGACAACAAACAAGAAGAAAGGTGATTTCAAGTTTTATTTCGAGGGAGATTTGTCATGTCTCGTCCCCAGTTTTGCTATGTGTCTAGGTTGCCATAGTTTCTGTTCGCGTCGCCCCTCCCTTCCTGTGTCACCTCAATCAATGTAACGTGTTTTGTATTTAAGTCCTGTCTGCCCCTCGCTCACCGTCGGATCATTGCATGTGTTACTGTTATGATGTCTGTTTGGTTTCTGTTCCTGTCTTTGGTAATGTCACCCTGTCTTTTTGTTCCACGTCTTTGTCGGTCAGTCCTGTTGTTGGTTTTGTTGTACCATGATTTTCTTAAAAAATAAAAATAAATTAAAAAAAATTGTACCCATGTATAATGCGCAGCCCAGATTTTAGGACAATAAATTAGTGAGATTTTGCGCATTATACACGGAAAAAAACGGTATATGTTTTTTCCTTTTAATTAATGGAAATATAATACTACATATTAGAATTGTAATTTACATTTTTAGTATCATATAATAACATATGGTTTAACATTATGTGCAGGACATGGACAAAATTTGTTTGTGCACGACGCAATGAATTTTTGCTAAATTTGGACTGAGCAGCCTGCAGACACATTCCTGTTGTTACATTTTTAAGTTCCATTTATTTTTCCTCATCTTTGCCACACTACTAGTGTGCATCAGAAAATCAGTAAATAAGCCAAATTCTTACTCGCTTGGAATAGAAAGTTCACAGTCAGCGCACACTCAAACACAACTGTGTGTACTTTTCATGCATCCAGTCATTACATTAAAATAGAAAGTAGTCTGGGAAGTAGCACAAAGATGAGACGCAGCATGCTTCTTCCTCGGGAGAGGGCACATTCGGCAATGCGCTGACCAACGGGGCCGTGGCTTCGCGCCACCGCTGGCGTCCCTGACACGCCCCGCCCCCTGTGATTCATCATGCATGTATGAAACAAACATCGGGAGCCAAGAGTCCCCTCTGATGTGATCTATTTCCAAAAGATGCACTCGGCCTCCTGCTCAACTGCGGCGAAACACAGGGAAGGATTAGCACACGGAGTGCATCACAAAGATGACAGGGGACCCCTCAAAAGTGGAGCAACACCAGTGGACGCGTCCAAAGTAGGACTGACCACTTCAAACCCTGAGCCCCCCACACACATCCTTCCATTCCCCCCCCCCTGCTTCTTTATTTATGAAGCCATGCTAAAGAGGGCAACACATACCAATACTGAAACACTGAGACTACATTCGATGATGTCGACAAAACAAACTCAAAATTGTGGTTCATTGTTTACATCCCCTCAATCCCGAGGCAATCTTTTTTTTTTTCTGTGCTTTTACATTGACGTTTACTTTAGAAATATATTCGAGGATAGGTGAAAATTTGCAGTATAGACTGACCACTTTTAAAAGTTTTCAAAATATTTAAAAACACACCTACAACTACTAAAACACACCACTTCATTTAATCACATCATTATTATTTGTAATTATTTATTTATATTATTATGATGTATTTATGATTCACTCGACAACTAGTAACATGTTCAGTTGTGAGCGTGATGATAGATGAAGTTGGGAAGTCTCTCCTTGACCCCACTGCCACCCATCTGCACATTGCAGGATGTTTTCCCCCGTTGGCACCGAGCACCACTGCCACAACATCAACGTCCCTTTATCAGATTGAGAAGAAGATTCACTCTCAGGTCTTAATACCTCAAGTGGGACTTGTTTGTCATCAATCCACACTACCTTGTCTATTCCACTTTGGCCACCGCGAGCATAATCAAGACCACTCGATTAAGGCTTTGTTTTTACCTCGGGTATTTGCACATTCACTTGAAAAAACAAAGGTTCTTTTTTTCGGCGACGTCTTGATTATAGTCCGTCGCAAGTCCTTGCGGCAAACCAATTACCAGGAATATTTCCAAATTGATTTCTTTTGCAGCCTCCTCTGGGCCTTTGCAATTTGGATTCTCGGGGCAGCAATTTTCTGCAGTGAGACGTTTAGGTGAGTCACACACGAACACATAGAGATACAATAGCATTGCGGTTGCGCAAATAATGCCGTATTCATTGACAAAGTAGGCCAGGATGCATTTAGATGCTAAGAGCAGATCAGGGCAGGGGCTCGTACGTACGCACAAAAACGTGGCGGAAGCAACTTCCCGTGCTCATATTCAGATGTATCGACTGAAACGACCGTGGGAATGTGCAGTGGTGGCCGCATTTTTGCAACATTGCCTTAAAACTGCTTGCTTAATGCTAATGTATAATGGAAAATGACATTGACATGCTAACAGTTAGTATTGATAAGTTTAAAAGAATTTTAAAGACAAACAATGGTGCAACATCTTTAGACAGATAATGTAACAATACTCGCAGGCATATATTCTTTATCCTCTGATAAAAAAAAATACCAATATAACAGCATCTTACTTAGAGTTGTACGAGAGGAAGACGTACGATTCTAGATTTGTCTCTGCATGACTGTATATTACTGAAAAAATACAACGGTCGGGTCATGTATTCCATATCATATATTTAGGCTTCCTACTATAACTAGTCAATAATTGGATGGTTAGGGTTCCCATTACTGGGGAATTTTGGTAAGAGTTGGTTATACTGCTGTTCAACTTTATCTGAGCCACTTATTTCTGCCATGCCCTCATGCAGTTCTAAAGCTGGCAGTTCTACAGAGACCCACCATTGGCAGCTGGGACACCAGCTCCAACTGCGCCAACCACATGAGGCCCAAGCAACAGCTGCAGAGGCCTTCTTCTCCTGGACTAAAGGCAGTCTAGGATGTTCTGATGTGGAGCCCAGCTTCTTTCTCAGTTTACCGAGGTCCAGGATAGGACAGGGAAAAAAGAGAACCGGGCCTTGGGAGAGATAGGGACAGTGTGAGCATAAGTATCTCAGCCAACACCTCTCTTGGGAGGGCAACAATTGGAGGGATGGGGCCTGGGCAGTTGCTCCCCAGTGTGCTCAATTTACTATTTGAAGAATAAAAAAAACAACAACAAAATCCCACTTGCCAACTCATCAACCCGACAACAAAGTAGGAAAATCCCACAATCAGAGCACAACCAGAAAAGAATGAGTTGATTAAATCCAATGAATAACTCAATTTTACACATCTACAAGTCAGTGGAAAAAAACTCAGGAATATTAATGAATTGTTTTATAGATCTATTCATGCATTTATTATTTGGGTTATATTTTATGTATTAATTGATCAATTTTATCTTTAAGCCTAAACATTGTGACTTGATCAAAATTAAATACAAAAGATTTTAAAATACATATTTTAAAAAGAAAGTTTTTTTCTGTGCAGCACACCTGAAAGTCAACATTTTTTATTTATTTATTTATTTATTTATTTATTTATTTATTTATTTATTTATTTATTTATTTATTTATTTATTTATTTATTTATTTATTTATTTATTTATTTATTTATTTATTTATTTATTTATTTATTTATTTATTTATTTATTTATTTTTTTATTTAAAGAACACAATAGTGCTTCACTGTTTCTGTAATCCTGCTACATTCTCAATGGAGAGTTTAGTGCAGTGAGTGCACCATTATGTTTGTTGGCCGACGCACCAGACAAAAGAGAGGAACATTAACTGTTTGTAATTAATATCCGTCTGTTGAAATAAGTGACATAAGACTGATATTATTTCCTATATATGTACATCTGCCTACGAGAGAGCTTGAGCATCCTTGCATAAAAAAGTCACGCATGACCATAATTGAATTCAGCCAGCAAAACACTTGCAATGCACTGTGCTGTAATTCGCAGCATCGTTTTACATTCATTTGTATAAAAACCCAGACGAGAATGAGTGGGTGTATTCATAGCGTCAGCCTCTCTACATTTCCATATTTTCCTTTCCAATATAAAAAGTCTAAAAGAAATAAACTTCCGCCAACATTATTTGCCTTTGTATGAAATCCCACCAACTGGAATTCACAAGCAAGTCAATCCACAGCAAAACAAGACGTCTCAGACAGCCGGAGGCCCGTCTGAAACTAAAGATGGGAAAATAATATAGCACTTCTTTTTCTTGACAAAATCCTGTTGGTTCTTTGGCTGAGTACCTTGTGCTATTTACACAGCTTTCACCACAAAGAATATAGAAAATTCAAAGGGGGATGAAAAGTGGTTGGTTGAATGGATAACATTGAAAATGAAATTAAAATGAACATCAGTCTAGTTCACCAAACAAAAACAAAAAAACCTTGTATTTTGATAGTTGGAACAACTTTAAAAGAAAAATATTGACATTGACACACAGCAAAGTGAGCAGTTTGTTGAATTGCATAACATCAAATTTGAGTTTGCTGCCTTGAAAGTTCACTCAACGTTTTTTCTTTCCTTCCCACCATAGACTTTTAACAAAATCCATCACAGGACAGACATTGATGAAATTGATAAACGATTTACTGTGTCTAACATGATTAATCCTAAAACGACCGTAAAAGCAACAACCACAAAAGAAATAAAGCGATGTTACTGCGCTAATGCAACAACAACGTCCACCGGAAGCTTGGTTGGACCTCGTTGAGGCCGACTGAATAAATGCGTGTGACCTTCTGAATGTGTGTGGATAACAGAAAACCTTTGTTTTAAACGTGGCATGGCAGTATGTTTTCTTGTGCTTGAATGTAAGGCGGAGAAAAAGAGGGGCATAAGAAATAGCATATTTTATGGAAAGAAAAAAAGGAGCATATTCTGCAAGGTAAAAAAGGCATTTTGTTTTCAAATGAACTACAATTATTTTACGGATGATGTCACAATGACATTTCCTCGGCAACTCGGGGCAGAGAGTCGTGCAGCCCTACATGGAAGCGAAAGGACACACACACAAGACGTCAACTAATATGCTTATTTTTACACTTGAGTGTTAGTAGGAACGCAATCTGAGGTGAAGAAGAGAAAACCAGATACTCTGATAAATGACGAAAGGAGAAATAAAGTCTGCTGTAATTACTAATTACAATATTGGATGTGATAAATGAGACATTTTAGAGTGAAAGCACCACAGATGATAAGGAACCAGCAGTCGTTTACGGAATAGCTCACCTGGATCGCTGGTACCAGGTCCTAGAAATTTGATCTGAAAAGTATCTACTGTTACATATGGGAAATTACAGGGGAAAAAAAATACATAGAATTCATCATTGCTGGGGACTTCAACCAAGCTAACATGAAGACTGTTCTCCCTCAATTTTACCAACACGTGGATTTTCCAACTCGGGGTGAGGACACTCTGGACTTGGTTTACACAAATATAAAAGATGCATTCAGAGCAGCCCCCCGCCCCCACCTTGGCTTTTCAGACCACCTGTCTGTAATGCTAATCCCTGTTTACAGATCAGATCAGAGCAAAACCTACAGTGAAGCAGGTGAGGGTGTGGTCTGAGGGGGCCATGGAGGCGCTCCAGGACTGCTTTGAGTGCTCTGACTGGGACATGTTCAGATCAGCAGCAACATATGACAATCAGATCGACATTGATGAGTATGCCATGACTGTGTCAGCCTACATCAACAATTGCACCGAGGACGTCAACACCACTAAGAACATCATCACCCGAGCCAACCAACGACCCTGGTTGACTGACTAGGTTCGTCATACGCTGCGAGCACGGAACGCGGCCTTCAAGTCTGGCGACAAGGAGGCACTGAGGACAGCGAAGGCCAACTTGAACCGTGCCATCAGGTTAGCGAAGCGAAGCCACAGTCATAAAATCCAGGATTTTTTCCACGACACCAATAACACCAGGAGCATGTGGCAAGGGTTAGGGTTAGGGTTAGGGTTTGAGGCACTGAACGGCACTCCGGCAGTTAAATCTGTTCCCCATCAGGAAGAGGAGGCACTCTGCCTTGACTCAGGCAACGTGTTGAAGACTCTGAGAGGAGTCAACCCACGTAAGGCCCCAGGCCCTGATAGCATACCTGGGCGGGTGTTAAAGGAATGTGCAGGTCAGCTGGCTGGTGTCATCACAGACATTTTTAACATCTCGCTGGGCCAAGCCAAGGTGCCTGTATGCTTCAAGGCTGCCTCCATCATTCCGGTGCCAACGAAACCACAAATCACCTCATTCAATGACTACAGACCTGTGGCACTGACTCCCATCATGATGAAGTGCTTCGAAAGGCTGGTCAAAGACCACATCGTCTCCAGACTCCCCCCGACATTCGACCCGTTCCAGTTTGCCTACCGGAAGAACTGCTCTACTGAGGATGCCATCTCCTCCGTTCTTCACCTGAGCCTGGCTCACCTGGAGGAGAGGAACACCCATGTGCGTTTAACACCATCATTCCACAGCATCTGGTGGGAAAACTGGAACGCCTGGGCTTCAGCACCCCCCTTCGGAACTGGCTGCTAGACTTCCTCACCAACAGACCTCAGTCAGTCCGGGTCGGACAGAAGACCTCAGCACAGGCTCCCCTCAGGGCTGCGTCCTGAGGCCCCTGCTGTTCACCCTGATGACACACGACTGCGTCCCCAGGTTCACCACTAATCACATTGTGAAGTTTGCAGACGACACAACGGTGGTGGGCCTCATCAGCGATAATGACGACCTGGACTACAGAGAGGAGGTGGAGCAATTGGTGGGCTGGTGCAGAGACAATGGACTGATCCTGAATGTGGAGAAGACGAAGGAGATCATCGTCGACTTCAGGAAGAACCAGCCTCACCACGCTGCACTGATCATCAACAGCTCAGCTGTGGAGGTGGTCAGCAGCACTAAATTCCTGGGGGTACACATCACAGACGACCTCACCTGGACTGGGAACACCACGACACTGGTCAAGAGGGCACAGAAGCGCTTGTACTTCCTGCAGAGAATGAGGAGAGCCCACCTGCCCCCACCCATCATGAGGACGTTCTACCGAAAGCACCATAGAGAGCATTCTGACGAGCTGTCTCTCGGTGTGGTGTGGGGGTTGCAGCGCCTCCGATTGGAAGAACGTAGGGAGAGTGGTGAGGACAGCAGAGAGGATCATCGGGGCTCCTCTTCCCTCCATTCAGGACTTGTCATCCCAGCGCTGCGTGTCTCGAGCCCGAAATATTATTAGTGACCCATCACACCCCCACCAAGGCCTGTTCTCCCTGCTACCCTCTGGGAAGAGGTTTCGCAGCATCCGCTGCAGGTCCACCAGGTTCTGCAATATTTTTTTCCCTACTGTCGTCAGACTGTTGAACAGTCAACTTAGCATTCCTCTGCGCACTTTGTAAATACTGTTTTTGTTTCCTTCACGGCTGCGCTTTATATTTATCTTATTTATCTTATTTCATATTTATATAGAAATGTCACTTTTTATCCGGCCAAAATATCATTCCTTTGTCGAGAGCCGTATGCAACGAAATTTCGTTTTGTGTGCACCGAGTGTTTACAAAATGACAATAAAGTCTAAGTCTAAATCATGCATTTTTTTTAACTGATAACAAAATTTCAATTAATAAACATCTCAAAACTTAATATTTACTCAACTACCAAAACTTTAAGTATAACTTAAAAGCACAACAGTATTGAATTAAACTAAATCAAACATAAAATAGCAAAATAAATAAATATGTGGGTTTTCCCATTGACTGCTAGCAATGTTTTTCAAACAAAATAGGTGTTGTCTTTACATTATTATTTTTTTGCAATAACTACTCTGTAAGGTTGTCTCCGATGGGCCCAAACCACAATTGCCACAAATGTAAAATCAATTCAAACCTCTCAACGGTACAGCAGACATGCAAAGCTCAGAATATCTCAAAGTATGGCATACACAATTTGTTTTTAATTAAATCCATATTTTCATTAAATAATCATCCATCATATTTCTGGCATGGAGGTCTAATTACCTGACAGACACTATCTGTATTGCGGCGTTATATATGTGAATATAATATACCCTATGTCATCTTCTCTGCTTAATTAAACAGCCGCCGTCTCTTTAAGGCTGATGGAAATAAAAGCTGGAGGTGAAATTGTTCATGTTACAAGCAAATGGATTGTCAAACGTGCCACGGGGGGGAGAACCAACACCAGACACGAGGGAACCTTCCAAAGTGGAACCATCCAAATATCCCCAAAAACCTTTTCAGCCATTGTGACTGAAAAACAGTTTGGCAGTACTTGTAAAAAATTAACATTCACGCTTAAATTAACATTTTTATGTGGCCTGTATGTGTTTTTGTGACTGCAAATACATTTCGTTGCTTACTGTGAAACAAACCATGGAACAAATTATTAAAAGAAACAATGTTTTCCCTTTGAAGCTTAAGGATGCATGCATAAAATTTGGGCTGATCTTTGCGGTAAATGTAATTGCCTGTGTCGTCACCATTCCGCAGATTACATATCAAATCTCCGGGTCGAATGAGCATTAACTGTCATTTACACAGATTACAGTGCTCTGACTCTACAATCCAGAGGATGTGCACACTTTTGCACATTATTTAGTTTTATCGTTTTTTTTAAATAACATATTGGTCACATTTATTTATGTATCTATATATAATCATAAAAATCTGGCAGAGTGGTGTGTAGTACATGTAATGAAATTAAAGTCACTCACAAGATATAATATGCCCGTGGGTATATTCACTTGCTAGTTGTTTTAAGAGGAGGAGGAGAAGGAGGAGGCGAAGGAGGGAGGGAGGGAGGTACTCTGGGGGGGTGATAAGAGGATTTTGTCAGGTTGAGATGGCGGCTAATGCTATTGTTCCTAACGGGACCGCCGAAACAGCAAAGAAGCTTTTCTCACATCTTTGCCACGTAGCGTTGAGCTGTTGGAGAAGATACGCTTTGAAAAAGCACAAGGTGGGAAAGCGCTGGAGTCAGACGCAGGATGATTTCAATAAAGACTACTTAACAAAGTTGACTTCATGTGAAAACACCAAAACATACTCAATTTAAACAAAGCTTGGTAATAGATCACAGCATTTTACACACGAGTATCAATTGGTATTTTTGTCCGCTATCTCAGTACAGCGGTGCCCTGAGATACAAAGTTTAACCCATTTTATGAAACGTGCTAAAATTAAACAGCAGTCTGGGGTGAGAACGGCAATTCCATTTCAAAGAGAAGCTAAATCAAACCACATTTGGCTGATGCTCACATTTCTGCACTCTCTCTTTCAACTTTTCACTTCATAATCCTTGCATAAAAAGTAGACCACCTAAGGACACAACTCATCTTATTGTCAACCACCATCAAAACATAAAAGTGAGGTGGGGGAGGCATAAAAATACACTGGACCTCCCCAAAAGCAGGTCTGACGTAGCAACATGAAATTTGGGAGACATGTCTGCCAAAAAGACACCGGAAGTCTACCAGTCTGATTTTAGGGCCCATTCCCAGGCAAAAACTGAAAAAACAATCTGCATACGGGAACAGACATTCTACAATGGAAGAAAAAAAAAGCGGCTACATCAGCCATGGACAACTCTCGACTCACACTTAACATATTCAGTGTTGCTCTCTTCTCTTAAAGCAGAGCCAATATTTGGACGCGGTCGTCAATACTTGGAAGTGCTTGGAATTCTTGACAGTCAGAAATCAAATTATCCATAATGGAAGCTGGGGGGGGGGCAAAGTGGGAAAGATCTCTTTTCAGAACATATATTTCCAGCTCATACACACTGCTCCTGGTCTCTAGATTTTAACTACAGTCAGAAATTGCCCAATGATGATATAAGGGCGCGCGCGGATACACACGCGCACGCACACACATTCAGCGGCAGAGCCAAACTAAACTCCACTTGAGCAGTGGTGATGCAGAGATAATAAAACAAGCCAGCGGCACGTTCAACTTCAGAAGAAGGGGGGGGGGGGGGCTGAGAAATGAAAGGAAGTTGCTGCCAGTGCAACTAGATAAATAGATAAGGGGGGTGAGCACTGCTCTACAGTACGCAGCACTCGGGGTGCCCACACAGAACAGTGCAGACATTAAAATTATATACGTTTTGGAAAATTTCATGACTAACATTGTTCTAAAAACATTTTACATACAGTGTGTCTAAAACAAATGTCAAATTGCTCTAATCTAGATTTACACAATATTCTATATTTCTATAGCATGTGTGACCACTGCAAAATTATGTTTATGCCAACAGATTTCTACTGAGATACTTAAACATTTTTTTTGTGAACGTCACTATGACTGAAACAGAAGCAGCAAGCAGAAATGGCCCCAAAGTTCATCCTAATCTATTATTTGATCTTGCAGCGCGATATAGTATTAGATAAAATGTACACAACTGACGTGATTCTAAACACAAACACCGACTAGAGAACCAGCCCTCCACAATAGTTGTGATGATTAAAAACTTGGGATGCATTTGTTATTATACACACCCAGCAGAGCGAAGGCACACATAACAATCAAAGTTGACAAGTGTTTGATTAGATTACATATTTAAATAAAACCCAATCATTGGACAAGCCAAATTAAAGGTAATAATGCTTTGGGTTATTTTGCGTATTTACGCACAAGCCTTCCTACGCAAATTGGACTCTTTTCAAACTCACCTTACGCAGGATCCACTGGCAGAGGACGAGCGCGGTCCATCCGAGCACCTGCATGTCACCTTCCGTTCACAAACGCAACTCAACGCCTCCTTTGCACATACGCGAAGGCAAAAAGAGGAGGAGGGTGGAAAAAGCGCACAGCGGCGGTGGCGGCGGACTCCGGGCAATCCCAGCCGCTACAGACAGCCGGGGTGACAAGTTTGCTCAAAGTTGTTGCTGCTCCTTTGCGCGCGTTACTGGATTAAAACTTGTGTGTCTCGTTGCTCCTCTCCGCCTCATGCGCAACATCCGCGCTGTCTGCCTGTGCTCATTGCCGGACGTCGTGCGCCAAGTTTTGCGCGCAGAAGTCCGCAAGTTACTGATGTTTGGTAAGGAGTGTGCGTGCTTCCGGGGGGGTTCGGCTTGTGAGCGAGCGGCTGTTGTGAGGAGGAGAAGATACTGTACATTACCTCTTACGCTACCTCCTTCCTTTCTCTCCTCCCACCTCTTCCTCCTGCTCTCCCTCACTCTCTACGTGCGCGTCACAACCAAAGGGAGTGCTGCCTTTTACGGGTAAGCAAAGATTCCGCTTAAGAGCAAGCAAGACTAGCAATTAATGATCATCATGTTGCCGATTTTGCACTAGACAAGTGGGTTCTTGAACTTTTTTCACCGAGTATAACTCAAAACAATGCTTCTTCACGTTCCAACAAAACAAATAACTTTGATCTTAATTATAGGGAAATAAAAGTTATACTTCAGTTACACTTGTCAACAATGTTTATCTTAATTAGCAAGGCAAGTCAACTTTTCTATTTTTTGTGCCGATTCAGAATCGCGCTTGCTGTTTCGGGTTTTAATAATAACAATACTAATAGCAGTAATATAATACCTAATATAGTAATATAATGAGCAATATTTATAAATTAAGGGTTAAGTTCAGCAACTGGTGGATTTACTTCCCAGATTCTTTATACACATGCTGCAAAGGCATTTTATAGGTCGATTTAAAAATAAAAAAATAAAATCTCGACAAGATTAAAAGTTAGATACGATTGGCGCTAAATCGTAAAGAAAATGTGGTGTGCATATTAAATGCACTCCATAGTTAAATACAACTGAACTGTACTCAGGCAGTGATTGTTCCGCTTACCACTAGAGGGAGCCTATGTACCACATTTTGAGAATATTTGAGCTAGAAGATGGCATCTATGGCATATCCATCCTCCACACCCCTCCATCCATCCTCCATCCATCCTCCATCCATCCTCCATCCATCCTCCATCCATCCTCCATCCATCCCTCCATCCATCCCTCCATCCATCCTCCATCCCTCCATCCATCCCTCCATCCATCCATCCATCCATCCATCCATCCATCCATCCATCCATCCCTCCATCCATCCCTCCATCCATCCATCCATCCATCCATCCATCCATCCATCCATCCATTAGATATATTGTCATTGTTGTTGTTCACAGATGGCATGTAAAATTGCTAATGTGAAATGACTAGCCGAATGCTTGTGTGACTAAAAGTAACCAGTATAGCAGAAGTGTGAGTGTGTTTTGTGTGTGCAGTGAGTGACACAGTACTGCCTCCCTGTGAGACAAACTGTCACTGCAAACAGGCTGCTAATTACTCACTGCTTAGACCGCTGTGTGCATATTGTCTTTATTTTGTTTAATTCCAGGCACCAAAATCGCTTATGATGCTCTGACTCGAATCCGGATCTAATTGGACAGTGGGCAACTGACCTTGCTACACTTGCCAAGAGAAGGAATTTTCTTCTTTCTAGAACTTTGCTTTGTCGTAGAAACTGGCTTAAGAATTAAGACTTGTCCTCTAAGTGGTGAAACTCCTCTTTCCAAAGCTGGACCACACATCTGTCTGCTGTAAAAGCATCAATTTCTTCATCTCCTCTCAAGCATGAGCGTCTTTCAAACGCAGTGGAACTCCAAGAACGTAAACACGGCTGCCCTCGCTGTGATTTGCAGGCCCACAGCGGTAGGCTGTGTCCTTCACTCGACAAATCTGCACACACGCGCACATTCGCTCTCTTGCGAGTGCAATTTCATGATGCACATTGGAAGTGGCAGGTGAATTTCGCTCAGCTGCTCCACGTCCCTGTTCCACTTAGCGGCAACGTCGGCGAATCAGCTCGACGCAAATGAATGAACAAGAATCTCTGTATCAACCCTCACAAATATCATCCGGCTGCCATTATTCTCTCTCCCCCCCAGACAGACATCTGCGGAACAGAGGTGGCAAACATACTCACACTCTGTACTTGTGTATAAATGGATTGTGGTAAATGTAAAAGTTTTTGTTCAGCTTCAAATTAAGAAGCACAGACTGAAATGTTCTTAATACAGTATAGAAATAAAAATGGGGCACAATGAAAACATTTGTTTTTCTAATGCTACGCGCTAACTAACATTAGTTTAGGATTTCATGCTATATTGTGACTACACTTGTATTTTTATTTCAGGTTAAAAAGAATCTTGCAACAGTATCATAATGCCAACAGGAAGGAATATTATCCAAAATGAATTCCTGGGAATAACACACCCCAAAGCAAATCCGCACATGCTTTATCGAGAGGTACAATGCTAAGAGGTCAGCTGGCAGTAATGGAGCCCTTTGTGTGCGGAAATAGTTATTTCACAACAGCCGTATAAAACCAACCGATGATGTTTTCCCTTCTGCAGGGGGCTTCAGAATGAAGAGCGACGGAGTGAGCAAATGAGTGTCGCCGGTGCGCAGCATTGTCATTCAAATGTGTTGTTGCAGGACAAGGGAATGGCGCAGGGGCGCTAATGGGGAGCGTGGGGAGAAGTGGAATAATTGGATGGTATGACGTGCACCGGGACAGGACGTAATGTGCACGTGGATGGAATTGTGTGACGGCAGTGCTGCGTGGACGAGTACGCGGGCGGTGGTGTGAGGATAAGGACAGTGCGGGAATTGTCATGTATCGTGTTGTAGTGGTATTTAGTGGGAGTAAATAAACAAATCTAGACAAAATATTTTTATTCTCAAACTGCAAAGTATATTGATTGTGGTTTATTTCAAATGTAAATAAATACCACAGACGCCAAGGACTGTGTGCTGATCGATCCAGTCCGGTGTTATTACTCTGTGATTACATGTCAGTGTTTACATTACGCTGTGTGACCTCAACTCACAAATCGCTGATGTGTCCAAATGAGATGATGTACAACATCAATGCCAGTTGGCAAAAATACATTTTTGTAATATATCAAACTCCAGTCACACCAAGGCTGTACACATAACATCCAGTATGTGCTAATGTAACTCTAAATCCATGTCATCAACCTGTCCACTTCTGGAAAACAACTTTTGATTTGACCATGTCTAACTATGCCCATGACTAGAGTTTTCTTTCTTTTGGTACTCTTGAACATGCAGTTAGAAAAAGCGAGTTTGCGTCGCTGTAGGAGTGAACCAGAGGCGTAGCCAGGAATTTTTCCAGTAGGGGCGCACGCCCACAGGAAAAAAAATCTAACATCACCCACACCGTTCGCTGATCGCTAAAACAACATCCGGGTCCGGGAGGCAATGGTGAATGGATAACATCGCGCACATAGAATAGCGCAAGCACATTCGCGCAAGACCGAAAGAAAAAAACGGCATGAAAATGAAGAATCGAAAAAGCTCGATTTTTTTTCAACCGGGGCGCAGGGAGTCCCCCTTGGCTACGCGTCTGGAGTGAACACAGCTAGCATCCTGGCCCGTGAAATTTGATGCACGCTGTTATGTTTATGAACAAAATGCATCCACCACATCCACCACACACGTTCATGGAGCTCAGAATCTGTCTGCCTGTGCGTCGATCAAATCCACCAAAATTGTGTTACACACCAGTGCCACAACTTAGACCTACTTTTAGCTAGTCTAAAGTGTAGTTTACTTTGAGACATCAAATTTACAGTTGCTCCACGGCGTATAAAAAACTACAAATGCACTCGTCTGCCAAATCCCAAAACATGGTCAATTAGACTTGCCCTGGCAGAAAAATTAGGATACTCCAATTTTTCACTGAGAGCATGTGCGAAAACAGAGCTCCACAGCAATATTTTGCGGTCACAGCTTCAATTCGCCACATGACTGTAGTTCTTGATAGGTCAGTTCTTGAACGTAATATTTCTGTCTTTTTCTTTTTTGGAACAACAAGGGAGCTGCTTCAAATGAATACTCTCTCTCTCTCTCTTGGACAAACTTCAATGGTTGCTTTAGCTTTTGTAGTCCGCTGTGAGAAAAAGAACTGCCAATCCGGACAAAAGTCCAAAAAATGACAGTCCACATTTTCCTTCTTCAGAACAGCAATGGGGAAACTGGCAGAACAGGCACTAGTACTGTAACGTGCATGGGTAAAGAAAAAAATGATGTGATTGACACAATGTACCTTCATCATTAGCAAAACCATTTTGCACGGCGAAATGTTTTTGGGAAGGTGAGCATACACTGATCATGCCAGAAACCATCACTCGTGTTAGGTGACAAATATTTAAGCCTGGTCTGAGGTAACAATCGCTAAAATGACGTTGTTGTCAGTCGACTGTTTGTAATCCACGGTGTTTTCATCGATAAAGAGGCGATAAAAACGAGTTCAAGCGGCTATTGTTCTACATTTCCAAAAATAATCAAGAGCGCAGGAAGCAAGCAGGACCTGTCGGCACTCTGCAATTTTCCATCTCGCGCACACACATGCGCACGCACACACACACGCATGCGCACAAAAACACACACACAATACCAAACACACACTCAAGCAGCTGCTCGGCCCTCCTTCATCCCCACCTTATTAAGATTCATATCCCCAAAAGGTGACTTCCTAGTTGGGCACAGTGACAAGCCGCCACCCCTCGCCAGTCAGCAGCCTGGAGGTATGTAGTCGTTGTGACAGGTAGCTACGCTCCCCTGGGACTCCCTTTCTTGGCTTTCTGTGTGTGTGTGCGTGTGTGTGTGTGTGTGCGTGCGTGGCCAAGACAAGCAAGATTATCAAGTCAAAGATGACCCCTGACATAAGGATCTCAAGGGACTAAAGATTCTTTTTTTTTTTTTTTAAGAGTTTTTTTCTCTACCTCCAACCGACCCGCTGTGGTCTTCATCCTCTGACCCCATTACAGCTCCACCCCCCCGCACCTCTTCATGGACTTTTTTTTGCTGGAGTATTTCCCGTGTGAGCCGTCATGCGGTTTAAGCAAATTGGCCTTTGTATGGCGTCGTATGGCCATTGTGCTCTTTTGGTGTGTTTGCATTGGCCACCTGGAGGCAGTATTAAGGTATCAAATCCTCTCAGCTCATTAATATGACACTAATATTATTTGTTCTTTGCGCAGGTTAAAGAATACAGAATTATAGGGTTTTACTTTCTGTCAACAGGAGTTGCGGCGTCATTTGTATTTGATTTTTTGCTTAAAGCCGTCTAGCCTGCTTTTCCGTTGAAAATCGACATCGATTTTGTAAATGCCTGTCTTTCCGTTGAAAGACATCTATTAAATCTGATGATTCATTTGCACGTAGTAAACACCTATCTCTCCACTTTCACACAACAAACAAGTCAGAAGAAAAATTGCAGCTTGTATTATCTGCAAAGCTTGCTCCGACCATACGAACAAAGACAACCAGACTAAGAAGTTAGAAAAGATGAACTAATAAGCAACTTTCGAAAAGTCAAGAGACTAAAAGGTCCTCCACATTGCAAAAAGAAAACCTCAGTAGGCTGATGAACTGTAACTAAACGAGGGTTACAAAAAAAAGTCAGCTAATGATGATCCAACACTTTTCTGTTCACAGTTCGCATGTGAAATCTCACAATCACCACTGGCAATTAAATGTGTTTGGTTGACTGGAGAGGAAATTTTTATGCTGTGAAAGATCACGTCATACAGAAAGTGATGAACAAACAAGTAAGGCAGGGACTCGTGTTATCAATCACTTTCGGCCAAATAACGTCACGTCGGTCAACGATACAGTAAAAAAAAACACTGTGCTGATTATCATTCAAAGCCCAAGATGGGATAAGGTGTTCTTTTTGACGGCGGAGCATTTTAGGCTATAACGAGCTCCTCGCCACATGTCTACCACCGACCAACAAAACCCCTGCATGTCTCGTAGGTGCGTCTCAATTTTTCATCCACATCATGAAGGGACAAAAAGCAGCTGGTTCAAGGCCTTTTATGGAGATTTTTTGCTTCGACAATTATTTCTATGGAACCTAACAAACTATTGAGTGCAAACACACCTTTTGCATCTATCTTGAACGGCCTCAACATACCTCCGCACTTCTTTCTAAGACCCACCACACACTGAGCGATGAAACACAGTTCAATGCTCGCAACCAATTACAGTCTGTGAGGTTTTGAGACTTCAACTTAAATGTTTTCTATTCTTTTCAGACAATGTGCAGTAAGTGACAAAAAAAAAGCAGATTGCCTTGGAAACCGACATGAATAAAGGACATGTTGATACTCGACTGGCTTTTGGCATTGGTTCATTGACTGTTGTTCAGTGACACAGAGTCCCCACACTTTGCTTTTTAGCCACAGGCCTCCATGTGGATCCAATTCAATCTCTAGTCTTACATGCGCATGAATAAATGCACGTGAAGAACCCTCTTGGCATCTCTGGCTGGTTAGTGGAGGGTTTTTCATGGCACACCTGTCTAACGAGCCACTGATGGCAGCACTAATTGAAGTGGCCTAATTCCATGTCATCACAGTGAACTCATCATACACTCAAAGCGGCAGAGCGTGGAAAAGTGCTCAGAGTCTCAAGTTCGCACGTGCGTTAAGTCAACTTTCAATCCCCTGATTGCCAAGCATACAGCATAGTGTTCATCTGTACATTAAGAAAACAGCAACGCTTCATAAGCAAATGCTAATATATGTAAATGTGTATCAAGTCCATTCATACACATGTAAACATCTGTCCATTCAAGCATGTGGATAATATACAGTTCTTGTGTATTTAATTTGTATTTTAAATTCACTTTTTTTCCTGTATTCATATTATTTGTTTACTCGTCTAAAATCTTTTGAATTCCAAAACATGGTTTATTGGGTAAAAAATGTCAATATTAGAATTGGATAAATTGCAATTGATTAATCATTCATTTAATAATAATAATAATAATAATAATAATAATAATAATAATAATAATAATAATAATAATAATAATAATAATAATAAAAATATAATAATGGGGTTAATTTCAGAAAATATTTTGTGTTCTATAAGGATAAAACGCATTATAATTACTCTTACTATCCCTGGTGTTTTTCGCAGCCCTGCCGTGAAATTTAAGGTTATGGCTGTTTTGGTTTGCGAAGATGAACTTTTCCATGCCATTTGTTAAAGGAAGGCCTGTTTTTAATGAGTGTTTTGGAGGCCTGGCTGTAGGCTTTGTGCTGGAGTGTCTGATGGATTGCAAGGCAGCGGACAGTGGAGAGTTGTAGCTATGGAGAAGACACAGGCCTCACACCCCTCCAGGCTTTTCTATTATCCCACACTTTCTGGATCATATACCACAAAGCCCTGGGTGTGGGTGTGTGTGCGCATGTGTGTGTGATTGCCCGCACCTGTATCTCACTTGTGTGTGTGCAATCATATCAATCTCAGCAACACCCCCCCCCCTCACGCCCCCCACGCTTCCTGACCATTCGTTCTGTCCTTGTCCCTTGTCTTTGCTGTTGTGTTAAAGCTAATACACATCCACCAACTGGGACGAACACAAGTCACTTTTCAGAAGCACCGCAGGTTAAGGAAACTTTGTGAGGGAGAAACTCAGAGCAGTGATTTTTTTTTTTTGAACTGAACCAAACACACATACACAAACGCACAAATGTCCATTCAAAGAGTTGAAAGTATATGTACAGTTTTTTTATTTATATAACGGCACTGTTACACTTACAAAGCAGATGCTGATTATTTTCAATCATCATTATTTATCATAGTTAACACATTTAATATTAACCACTCATTGCAATGCTTTAATACAGTATTCAATAAACCGCCAAAGGATGCACGGTGCAAGCAAACGTACAAATAAAGCCCGTATCCCGCCATGCCGACGTCATATTAGGTGAGCATATACAAGGTAACGAGTCCCGTGACAGTTGAATGAAAGCAGTCCTGAATGGACAACAGCATCAAGAATTGATATATATTTATATTTTTTATTTATTTATGGCGGGCATTAAATGTAGTTTGCCATTAAGCATGCCATACGTGGCTTATGATACAAGGTGCGAAGGGCAACCCGGACGGACAGTGGTCGGCGTGCTTTGTATTCAGAAACGGTCTCGGCCCGGACAGGCTGCTAACTGTCTGGCTGGGCCCGGAAAACCTTGGGAGCTGACTTTTCCTGCGTTCCCTTCACATGGCTGGTGTTGTTAATGCGCTCTTCTTTTTGCAAATCACTTCAAGGATGTCTGTCCACTCGCCTGTCTTTGTCTCTCTGACTATTTATGTATTTATACCAAGCCAGAGGCAACCTCATTGAGCCTGAGGCATAATTAAAACTCAAGAACCAAGCAGAGGGAGGGAAAAAAATAGAAAAGCTGCGGGAGGTAAATAGGAAGTGGTGAGAAAGTGATGGCCCAAGGTGTGCCTTCCAGCTGGCCTGTAATGATCCTCACTATAAGGGGCGGGAAATGTACCAAGACACACCTCTTCATCAGTTAATTCATCAACCAGGACGGAACTCATCCCTTCCATCCATTACCGGTTCCGGTTGTTCTCATTCAGACTTTTTTGTTCTCAATCTTCCAGGTCATAGTAATTTGGAAAGACTGAATTGCTTCAACTCTTCTGAGAAGGCTTTGAACACGGTTTAGGAGTGTCTTGAATATTTGAGCATTCCTCCAGGGGTGCCATTTTGAAGTCATGTACTGATACTAGACAAGAAGGTCTGGCTTTCCGCTGTGATTTAACCCAAAGTTGTAAATCTCGAGGTCAGGATCAGTCAAGTTCATGGACACCAAGCACAAATGTGCTTCTGGTAAAATGGTCAAACTCTCCTATTCACAAATCTCGCAGCTCAGTGGCCTAGTGGTAGAGTGTCCGCCCTGAGACTGGAAGGTTGTGGGTTCATACCAAAGACTATAAAAATGGGACCCATTGCCTCCCTGCTTGGCACTCAGCATTAAGGGTTGGGGGGTTAGATCACCAACTGATTCCCGAGCGCGGCATCGCTGCTGCTCACTGCTCCCCTCTCCCCCAGCGGATGGATTAAAATCACATGGGGATGGATTAAATGCAGAGGACAAATTTCACCTCACCCAGATGTGTGTGTGACGATCATTGGGACTTAAAAAAAAATAAAAATTAAGAATGGGATGACACTTAGGCAGCAGACGTGTTGCCTTCAGTCAGATGCTGTACCATGTTAGCGGTTTGGTTAAGTCGGCCTCTGCAATCTATAAAGTAATTTCCCCAGCTATTGATTGTGTGCGAGTGAGAGTGTACTGGATGATGAGGCCACGCCTTGAAGAAAATGTCACCTTGGTGGTACATGTGGACTCTTACTCCACTAAAACTACTGTCATCTTACAAAAAGCTTTACTGTGGTATAATGTCAAGTGCTCACTAAAAAATGTAAGACTACAATTAAAGGCATGGCAGGTGGGCCACTTAATTTGTATGTTAGTAAAAGCGATCTGCTGCCCATTGCAAGTATGAGTACGTACGTATTTACAAATAAGTGTACATTTTCTTGGATTTTTAATTGGATACCTTTTCCCTCTTTTCTCAGCATGCTGCCATCACACAAGCTGCTGCAAAAACATCAAACAGCTGTTCATCACTGTGCACAGCCCCAACTAAAGCATGTTCACACTTTGCTGTTTGTATCTGATATGACATACATCTTAGTACTTCATATATATTCATATATTTTATATAGTCATTTAAGACACGCTCAATAAATGTTCATTTTCTTACTGTGATTTTGCATTTTTGTTTTTCAGTCATAAGAAAAAGCTATGGGAACAAATTTTGGTAGCATAAAAGCTAACTCTTAGCAACATGATATATAACAAGGATTTAAGAAATTGGATTTTTATCCGCATTTGGATTAGGCCTGATTCCAATCTGAAGCTATCCAACTCCATGTGTTTGTTCCTCTTTACTGCACCATGACATATACCCCAATTATGCCCTTTGAGAGCAAAAAAAATAAATAAATTGATATTTCTCAGGTAAACCATGCAGTCTAAATCCAGGCTGAAGTCCTATTTAGCTTGCATCAGCATGAATAAGAACAGGGCCAGAAGAAATGAAAATGGTGAATGGAAGCATTAAGAAGAAGAAAAAATACAGTCATAAATCTTACGAGACTTTCACAATCAAGTGCTTGCCGAATGGTTGCACGGGGGGCTTTAACCCTTCCGTCCATCTGCTCAAAGCCTGCTGTCTGCGGCGGTGTGGCTAGATGAGAATAAAGGTGGAGGCTAGCTTGGGAGGGGCCATCCCTTTCCCCAATGTGCAGGGGCTCATCTTGTTGCCTCCAGTTATTGATCAAGGAGAGCAGGCAGGAAGCTAACTGAGCAAGGCCATTACGGCCGAGTAAGCAGCAGCAAACACTTGGTGCAGCGCCTTGCCTTTCGACTCGCCAAAGCTGCCCTCCCTCTTCTTACACACACACACACACACACACACACACACACACACACAAGCACGCACACAGAGACGAAGAATAAAGACATTTTTCACTGTCACGAATGCGCTCGAGGAACAACAGCCACGGTCAAGTGTGCTGATTTCAGCAGGATAGGGGATTTAAACGTCATACTTGCTCGCCATTGTTACAGTCAGATTGCCCGCTCAATAAAGTCATCCATATAAAGTCTTCTTTTTGTGGGTTAGGCTCTATGTGGGCTCTTTCAAAAGTCTATTAGAATCCCAAATGTCAGCAGAAGTTAGCTAAGTTCACCGACAATAAAGATGCTTTCAACGCATACACCAGACATATTACAGTTTTTTTTTTTTTTTCAATGATGCTGATGGAGGCGGCTCGGTGGCGCACTTGGGTAGCACGTCCGCCTCACAGTTAGGAGGGTGCGGGTTCGATTCCACCTCCGGGCCTCCCTGTGTGGAGTTTGCATGTTCTCCCCGGGCCTGCGTGGGTTTTCTCCGGGCACTCCGGTTTCCTCCCACATCCCAAAAACATGCTTGGTAGGCCGATTGAAGACTCTAAATTGTCCCTAGGTGTGAGTGCGAGTGCAAATGGTTGTTTGTCTCTGTGTGCCCTGCGATTGGCTGGCAACCGGTTCAGGGTGTCCCCCGCCTACTGCTCGATGATGGCTGGGATAGGCTCCAGCACGCCCGCGACCCCAGTGGGGACTAAGCGGTACGGAAAATGGATGGATGGATGGATGATGCTGATGGTAGGAGCACACAAGAATAGATAATTGAGTGCTATTTATGTTCGCAAAACCGAACTTTATCTTTCCATGTTTTTTTTATTGATGCTTATATGATTTGAACAACTCACCCGGTTATGATTCTGTGTTTTTCCTGTAATGTCCTATAATGCCACAAGAGAGTGCTGAAGTGGTGACTTACAAGAAGGTAATCATTGGTGCCAAGGAAGTACAATGGAGCCTCGGTTTTCGAACGTATCGGTTCTCGAACAAATCGGTATTCGAACAAAAAATTCGAGATTTCTTTGCTTTGGATGTCGGACGAAATTCGGTTGTCGAACCTCGCGAGATGAGCCGAGAGGACCCGCATGCCAACTGACTCCGTTCGTTATTACGTTCTAGTTACTCTGAGTTACATCAACTCTACTCATGCCTCCAAAAGGAAGCAAGTGGGAACAGTAAAGCCATCCTAAAGACGCTCCTAAAGCAATGCGACACTGAGCGCCCGGCGCGCTGCAGTTGCGCGATCGGACCAAATTAAGCTCCCTGCGCACTGAGGTCCATTTTAATTTTGGAAAGTACATTAGGATATATTTTCTAAATTTTAGCGATGGGTATGTCACAATAACGCGACCAGCACGGTGCAGTTGCGCAAATGAGAAAAATGCTTAAAAAAGGCGTTTTTTTGTTTTTTTTTGCTTGGAACAGATTTTTATTTTTCTATTATTTGTAATGGGAAAATATGATTTGGAATTCGAAGGATTGACTTCTCGAACAGCCTTCTGGAACGAATTGTGTTTGAAAACCGAAGCTCCACTGTATGTTGAAATGATAGATCCATATTTGTAAGAATTTCGTAGTGAAGCTTTAAGCTTAGCTGTAAGTGGAAGGTATGGCGGAAAAATCTCTTTCGTGTAAACTGACCTATGATGATTGATGAGAATTCAATTAAAAATTCAATTTCCAACCTTGAAAAACCCCATGTGAATATATTTGCTAATTCAAATCTAGTTTTATTTGTCAAATAAGATGAAGCGGCTATGAGAACAAACAAGTCTGATTGGTCGGCTGTCAAGTCATGAAGTGCCACTTAATTAGCGCCTGCCTCTCTGAATTGTCTCCCCTCTGGAGCGACCCCCTCGACAAGTTTCTTGCACCTTGCTGTCTGAGTGCTATGAGACATGCTTGTAACACCCCCACCGGACCCGAGTCATCCGGTCCTTTAATCAGCTCGTTTGTCTTAAGGACTGAGAGTCTGCCATCCTCTACGAGCTACAAACTTTGCGCACTGGTTTTTATCATCTTCAGTGTGCTACATGTGCCCTTTGCCGGAACCGCCGTCTGAGGAGGCTTCAGTTGCTTAACCTTTATTCCGTGATGTATGAGCCGAGGGGGGTAGTGGCTGCAGGCCTATGCATCCATTATGCTAGCGAGAACTCCAGCATGAAACGGTAGGAGGGGGAAAAAGCCTTAACACTCCACATTGATCTCTCTCATTGGATTTAAATGATTAAAAAAAAAGGTCCAGGTATAAGATAGGAGCAAGGTTCTGAGGTACTGGGTTCAAATCTCAGCTTGGAAGGCCCAAGATCAGCTGAACAATTAATCAAATTTAGATCGACACAGCAATGTAGTAGAATGCAATTTTTAAACTGCAAAGACTGCAATTTTGATAAAAATGGGGGCAGAGGAAAAAAAAACCTCTTGGCCTTACTTGTGTATACTTTACAGTCAGGTCCATAAATATTTGGACACCATTTTCAATATTCCAGCTCTATACAACACCACAATGGATTTGAAATGAAACAATTAGGACGTGCTCAAAGTGTGTGTGTGCATGTTTGTGAGCTTTGTTTTAGCCGACCGACGCTCAATGAGTCGCAAAGAGTGTCATTTCTCATGGCCCGTCCCGCAGGCTTGCCGTGAGGTGGGTGGGTCGGAATGGAAGTGGAACAAACAGGCTGTTCAATTAGGGGTGGAACGGTGTGAAATTGCTTCCGAATGATAAGACTGCATTACGGGTAGCCAAAGAGATAGTTTATGCGCAAAACAGACAAATATTTACAGTCCGTTAATCTCTTATTTCTGAAATTTTTTATTAAATATTAATTATTTTATACAAACAGGGCTGTCAATGAATGTGTGGCAACAAAATGTGCAATTTGTAGTGACATTAAGAAAAGAAAAGGTTTGTATAGGGGCATTAATTTGTTGTGTTGAAGGTGGAAGATGCTTGTTCAACAAATAACCCCCCCTCTGATCAAAGTCCAATTATTGGGAAGTCACTTAAAGATAACCCTTAATGATTATCCTGTAGTGCAGGTAGAGCGGAGACCATTTTTGTTAGAGATAGTGTAATAGTGTGTGTGGTTTTTAGGTCTTTTTTCTCCCCATCATAGTGATCTTTTAGAATAAGAATTATGCTGAAGATGTTTTACCTTCATTATGAGCAGTTGTGTGGGTGGTATTTTTTTTGTTTTAATCACAGTGTATATATATCCTGTTGTGTAGGTTGTGTTAAGTGTTTTATTTTCCATCATAATTAAACCGTTATTTTCAGTTATTTTTTTAAAATCATAACAATTGGCCCTTGATGTGGATTGAGTTAAGATTGAGCAAACCATTATTCGGCCATTCAATTGATACCGTCTGCTAATTTTCTTTTTACTTTTATATAATTGTTATTAGTGTATGTTTTCATAAATTAACATTTTTATAAAGTGCCATTTTCCCATATTGAAAAAACTAATTTCACATAGTTGTTGTTAGGAGGATGGAATGGATTTATGTCAATGATGAAAAGTGTGTGGAATATTTCACAGCCTAAAGCACCACCACCAATTTAATTGGGAGATTGTTTCATATTTGTCTGCAGAAAATCACAGCAAGCAATTAATTGGGCTACTGATTGGCCGGTGCTAATTGAAAGCAAGCTTATACAGAGAATGGAAAAACTGCGTGCATGTGTGTGTGAGGGGTTAGGGTAGTGCTGCAACTGACACCTCCTGCACAGCGTGAGATGTTACGCCAATTAAAAGGCGGAATGCGTCTTCCTATTTTGTTTCTGCTTGTTAATTACTGGTGGGAGCTCTGTACAGGTTGCTTCAAACTAGTCTGTCCGCAAGAAGGAAGGAAAAAAACAAGGAAATGCAATTCATGGGAGAAAGTATGTGGAGGAAAAAAAAAATGGGTTCACAAAAAATTTAAATGTGCCACCTGGTGGAAATGAAAGGTGACGCGCATTATTAGCAGGACAGCGCCACTGATGGGAGCAGGAATAATATCAGACGCTGGTCGGTCGCCTCGTGATTGCAATAGATGATTCATGGCGGAAAGTCAAAGTCATGTTCTTTGCTGTCAGGGTCCTTTCTGCAAAAGCGATTACATGAGGAGAGCAGAACGGCGGCGCTGGACCGTGATTATATTTCAACACAACTTGTGTACGTTTCACACTGAGCTTAAATCAAAGGCCTTCCTCGCAATGTCAGCCCAAATTTTGGAATGGCTGGAAAACAAACTCATTAGCTTTAAATGAAGCCTACGTTGTTGTTCTTGCTGGGAACAACAATTGATTTTTTATTTCTTCTACCCATTCCAGCTGCTCTGTCCAACTTTCCAACCAGCTAACGCCTCCCCCACATCTTCTCTTGCCTTGTTCCCATTTCTTGACGTATGATAAAGTACACATATTGAGACGCTGGTTGCCATTTTCATTTCCCTTTATTTGCGCCATTTGAAGTGTCACTGTTATTAATACCCCAGAGTGTGGCCACTGAGGGCTGAGCTACAACAAGTAGGCGTGGACAAAAGATAGAATGGAGGCCCGTAACAGGATTTCATTAGTGTGCCAAACAAAAAGGTCAGGTGGATTCATGACAGAAAATGCAAACGGTCTTAAATTAGACACAATTACATTTTTCCTCGGCAGCGACGATGTCATGGCTGTCAATCCTGACGCTCGAGGAAGAGTCTTTTTTTCTACATCTACCTGTTCTTTGCCATTTTACTTCACCCTACGCGTCACATCTTGCACAACATAAAAAGCCGCTTCGTCTGTACGGCCTTACAAATGCCAACCAGTAAAGACAAAAAAACCCTAAATTAATATACGTGGAAATCCATATTTTTCATCATAAACAAAAGGGGAAATTCCGATGCTCTCGAGCGAGTGGCTCCATTGTTCAGAGACGACACGTCGCCGTGAACCGTCTGCCGGGCTTTTTTTAAAATATCTTCATTTTGCAGTCGACATTCTACGGTCGCCATGGCAACCTTTAATTAGCTGCCTAATGAATGGTATGGTAATTACTAATTACCGAGCTGCATTCTCATATTGGCCAATTGATGCCGTAATTGTGGCGTGAAATGTGAAGCCAAAACATTTGCATGCTTCCCTATAAATCAGTACAAGCCTGAGATTCCCTGAGATACAATGAAAGCTAAAGTGACTGTTAAATGAAAAACTTCATTGTACTGTGTAATATATATGTACCGTAATTCTCAGGCGGGCGGGCGGTCAGGCAGGCAGGCAGGCAGGCAGGCAGGCAGGCAGGCAGGCAGGCAGGCAGGCAGGCAGGCAGGCAGGCAGGCAGGCAGGCAGGCAGGCAGGCAGGCAGGCAGGCAGGCAGGCAGGCAGGCAGGCACATCCAAGGCAGGCAGGCAGGCACATCTAAGGCACAGCCAAGGAGCATCCAAGGCAGTCCCGGTGTCGTCCGGGCGCCCAAGGCGGTCCAGGCATTGTCCAGGCGCATCCAAGGCGGCCCCGACGTCGTCCAGGCGTACCCAAGGCGGTCCCGGTGTCGTCCAGGTGCATCAAAGGCGGTCCCGGCGCATCCAAGGCGGCCCCGACGTCGTACAGGCGCACCCAAGGTGGTCCAGGCGTAATCCAGGCGCCTTGTACCGTATATATAATAATAATTAATCTTCTTCTGCTTATCCAGGGTCGGGTCGCAGGGCAGCTGCTTTACGAGGGACTCCCACACTTCCCTCTCCCTAGCCACTTAATCCTGCTCATCCCGGGGTATCCCAAGGTGTTCCCAGGCCAGCTGAGAGACATAGTCTTTCCTGCGCATTCTGGGTCGTCCATGGGGTCTCCTACCGGTGGGACAGGGAGGTGTCCAGGAGGCATCCTGAGATGCCTGAGCCACCTTCTGGCTCTTCTCAACGTGTAGGAGCAGCAGCTCTACTCAGAGTCTCTCTCGGATGACCGAGCTTCTAACCTTATCTCTAAGGGAGAGCCTGGACACCCACGACGGACCGGTACAGAGTCCACATTACTGTCGACGGTGCTCCGATCTGCCTGTCGATCGCGCGCTCCATCCTGCCCTCTCTCGTAAACAAGAACCCAAGATACTTCAACTCCTCCACTTGGGGCAGGGTTCATACCCGATCCGGAGAGGGCATTCCGCCTTTTTCCGACCGAGGACCATGGACTCGAATTTGGAGGTGCTGACCCTCATCCCGACTGCTTCACATTTGGCTGCGAACCACTCCAGTGAGAGCTGGAGCTCACGGCTTGAAGAAGCCAACAGCACCACACCTCCTGAGACGCCGGATGGTGGACCAGAATTTCCTTGCAGCCGTCCGGAAGTCATTCTCCATGGCCTCGCCAAACTCCTCCCACGCCCGGGTTTTTGCCTCACCAACCGCCGAAGCTGCGTTCCGCTTGGCCATCCGGTACCTGTCAGCTGCCTCCGTAGTCCCGCAGGCCAAAACGGCCCGATAGGACTCCTTCTTCAGCTTGACGGCATCCCTTACCGCCGGTGTCCACCAGCGGGTTTGGGAATTGCCGCCAAGACAGGCACCAATGACCTTACGGCCACAGCTCCGGTCGGCCGCCTCAACAGGAGGAGTCCCTCCTGAAGCTGCTGCCCCCGCGACCCGACCCCGGATAAGCGGAAGAAGATGGATGGATGGATGGATGGATGGATGGATGGGATGGATGGATGAACTCTATGAATAAAACGAACACGATGAAATTAAAGTCGTCAAATAAAATACTAGATGAAAATCTGCCAAATAACTTATTTTGTCACGAATAACAACACGATGCGGTCTGTTGAGGAAATGAGCCACTGCTTCCTTCATGCCTGTCGGGCTTCCGTAGCAGGCTTCGGGATATCTGGCTCGCGAGCCAGATATGGCTCCTTTGGTTATGTTATTAAAAAGGATACATTAGATCACTCAAAAAATTGTTGATTTGAATTGAAATACATGCATATAATTGTATCTAGCCTATCGTTTTTTTAAAAAACAGTATGGCTCTCACAGCAAATTATTTGTAAAAAAATGGGCATGTATGGCTCTGTCCGACAAATACTCATACTTATGAGTTAAACTAGGCACGTGCACTCATAGGAGGCAGGTGAGGCAGTGCCAGACCTTGCCACCAGTGGTGTGTTTAAATGTACAGTGGTGTGTTTAAAATGTTATTAAATTTAATCAAGAATGGGATAACAACCATGTATGCTTGTAAATCTGACTTGTGAGTCAGTGCCTTAGCGTCATACAGTACGTTTGTAAATCTGACTCTGAGTCAGTGCCTCACCAACCCCAACGCTCACCGCACGTCACTGAGTTAAACATACATAATTAGCGTATTAGTGATACTGTTGCATACAAAATACACAATGGCTGAAAATTTGGTCTGTGTGCACGCATGTACACGCTTGTGAGAGTGAGGGACAAAGTGATGTAGAGTAGCGTGAGGTGACCTTTCAGCTGGTGAGGAGGTGGCGTGTCAGTGACAGTGAGACAGAGCGAGCTTTAGCCATTTTTGTAATGGATGGCCGCTCCCAAGGTGAACACCTTCTCCTTCCTCACTTCATCCCACGCGACCTCCTTTTTTTTCTAACCAAAGGAACTTCTCACATTGGTTACTACCACGGCATTCAATGATTTTATGTTTTGTGTAAAACAAGTCAACTCCAAAATGCAATCTTGCCCAATTGACTCAAATTGCGATATGATTCAATCCAAATATGACAAGATTCATTTTATAATGACTCAGTTAGTAAAGTAACTGCTGTATGATCCTTGCATATTAATGCATGAAAAAAAGATGCCCATTGTCATCACTTACACTCAGCCTCGAGTGGTCCTGTCCTGGACTGATCCCATTAATTGAGTCCCTCCAGTAGTTTAGCTGACAGTGCCCTTTCAAAGAAGAGGCTATAAGGTATGATAATGATGTTGAAGAGGCACGCATTCATCCCCAAGAGAGTTCATGTATGTAGGAGGGGGGTTCTGTCGGGGTGTACAATTTGCTGGTGGTATTGATCAGCGCTTAGGGGACACGCATGGTGGGTCACGGCAGTATACGTGGAAGCTATTGACGTTGTGTCCTCCCACAACTTTGCAAGAAATGAATTCTCCTCTTTATCCTATATTGTGATACACTTTGAGAATGGAATGCAAAAATTAAGAGCATTTGAGAAAGCCATTGACTCAGGTGTTCCACGGATAGGACCCCTTTGTTTCCTGTCAAATTTAAAGGAGAGTATTACAAATATCTTCTCATATCTCAGAGGCATTTGAACAATGGTGTGTAGATATTTTTATACCTACTTTATAGTACATGGCAGCCTTTACAGTTCGGCATTGACGTTATGATAGGTGACGACAAAATTAAACGCAGCACAATTCAACTGCTGCTTTTGTACTGCAATGCTGTCCTTGCAGCATGTTAAACCGAAAAGGCTTCAGAGATGTCTACATGGTATTTAACAATATAACAACAAATCAAAATAATACACTGTCAAAAATGCTGGCCTTGGATTTGAAACTAATAGTGTATTTTCAAATTCAGACGTGTACACTACAGCCTTTTTTTTTTTTTTGGCATGACATGGCAGCAACCCAAAGAGTCGCACGCCTGGTTACATGCTCCATATCCAACACATCACACTTATTCAAATGTGTCCCACATTGCTGCTTTAATGACTCGACGTGTTTGCTTTAGCTAGTCTAAAGAGATTAATTGTTAATTGCGGGTCTCATTAACAATACGATTATGGCGCTGCCCTGGCAGGGCCAACGAGCTAACGTGGCGACCGGGAGAAGCGCGATGACAAGTGGCATTCGGCACTCATCCATCACACCCAGCTAACTTTGACGCTCATTTGAAAGTTTGCCGACGAATGCAACTTAAAGAACCACCTCCCCCGCCTCTCACAGCTTCCATCTCATCAGTTCCACGCTCAAAGATGCTGAGCCTCTAAGAGGCGAGGCAGTGCATTAATTAAAATACAGCAATTTGCTTTCCTCTCTTTTTTTTTTTTCCTGTTGCAGGGGCGGCGGTCGGTGAGATTGATGAAGCCCTGTCCCAAACACAAAAGGCGCGATCCATCTATATCGGGGGGCCTGATGGTGATGGAACATCCATTAGAGGCCCGATATGCATTAAAATGTCAACTTTTATATTATAAACCCCGCTCGCTCGTAACAATATTTGTTTACTGAGCAGAAGTCTTGTAATATGTCATAACACCTGGGTGGGTTTGCAAAAAAATTCAGCTTCAATATTTATAAGCCCGGGGGGGCGGATTTGAGACGCAAAGAGGACGAGGAGAAGGATAAATGCTCCTCAACTAGAGAAAGAGTCAAAGGAGCCCTCCGGGGTCTGTGTCCTTCTCATGGACCTTTGGTATGGATTTTTATGTCAGAGCGCTATCATGTCAATTTAATCAAGCCTTTTGCTGAGAAAACACACAACAATGAAAACAACATTTGCTTCAGATTTAAGCGAATGGCAAACAGACACTGCACTGGAAATGTCCTACACGCGTGTGTGCGTGTTTGCATACTTTTGTTTTTATGTCTTTGTGTGTCTACTTATTGCTTGTGTTTTTGTTGGCGGACATTTGCTTTTGTGCAAGTTATAGTTTGCCTGTTTGTGTTTCATTTTTGCGTGCATTTTGTTTTGTGTATTTGAATATATTTGTTTGTTTTAGTTTGTATGAATTAGTCTATTAGTTGATGTGCGTGGTACCATTTGTTTTGGTGTGTACACGTGTGTGCGCATTTGTGTGCGTGCCACCTTAGGTCCATCGGAGCAAGTCAAGAATTTCGGTTTTCAGCAGTCAAATGTCAATTAGACATGTCTTCAGACAAGCAAGACTGCGGAGAAAGCCTGAAAAAGAAGAACAGAGGGAGAAGTATGGGAGCACAACACTGCGCCATTGACAAGAGGTCTGCAACAAATTCATTTCTTTATTGTCATACTTAAGTTTCCAGATGTTCACAGACACCAACCTCCTTTTACTAGTGTTGTCATTTGCATTATTCATGGAGAAATTAAAGAAAATGTTGATAAATGTCCAATCTGGCAGTGTGAAAGAAAATGCCTGGATCTGCACCAATCCTTAATGGGCCCGCACAAACACTCCACAAAAAGCTTAGTGGGAATCAATAGTCATTTATGTGTAATCCCGCTTATTAACAAACAAACTCGGTCAAGATAAATGAGCGAGACTATCTTCAATCGAAAAGCCGGCTTACGTCACGTGACCTCTCCCGACAAAAATTTACATGACGCAAGATGCAGTCTGCACTTGGTGTGTGGCAGCTTATCAGTGATCTGGTTGCAAAGAGCCTTCTCCATCTCTGCAGTGCCCTCCCCATATCTCCCCCCTGCTCTGGTCTCTTCACTCTAATTGATTGCAGCAGACTTAGTTACGATGTCACCTGAACACATCCACAAGTCTCACAACGCAGCGACAGCCCGCTCACTTGTGTGCCGCGACTAAGTGAGGCACAAATTGGAGTTGTGAGGAGGCCCGAGGGGTCCATGCGGAACGCCCCCCCCCCCCCCCCCCCCTTGGGAGGGAAGGACCATTTGACCCTCACTGTCACACACGCAAACAGGCTGACCTCCATCCGTCCGCATCTCAATTACGACATGCAACCGAGGAGTGCAAGGTAATTCGGGCCCTCCACTCGGCACACAATTAAAAATGTCTCACTGGTTGTGACTGGTAATTGGTCGTGCTCATCTGACCCCAGCTGTCCTGATCAATTGGTGTGACCAGGTGATTAGACAAGAGAAATGCCCAGATCCTATTGATTACCCACACACAAACGCACACTGTTGAGTATAGATCTGCGAGGAGCCTCCATCGCGCACAATGAGTCAAGTCGCTGGAATATCTTGTGTAAAGGTTACAAAAGGCTAGAAAATCTTCTCAAGGATTTTCATTTCAAGGAGGACACGAGTGACCTTTTCGCAAAACCTTTTCGGAATGGTGAGGGATGGAAGTAATTGCATAGCTTGGTAACCCTAACCCTAACCCTAACCCTAACCCTAACCCTAACCCTAACCCACTATAGACCTGCTTCGTTTTACAAAAAAAGCTGAACGCTCTTGATTAGAAAATCTCTATAAATGTGGGAAGTAAGCCATCAAGCCATTTGCCATAGCGCTTGTTCTCATTATGGTTGAGTTGGAGTCTAGCAGTCGTTGAGGAGGACCCTGAGGCCATCACCAGACCATGACGGTGCCATGTCTGAGCTAGAGCAGACCTTTGTTTAGTGGAGGTGGGGAGAGCACTGGACTGGGTGCCAGCCAATGGCTGGGTCGCAAGTGAGCTGGAGCCTATCTCAAGTGAGTTTTGGCAAAAGAAACTACCCGAGACCTGGAGGTGGAGGTTGGACCTTCTTTCGCAATCCTGCAGAGAAGGCTCCACAGCTGTGATTCCATCTTTCATATAATAAATAGCGAGCATTAAAGATAAAGAACATTGCCATGCACATTTTCACCAATGGACAATAGAGAGTCTTCAATGAACCTAATCTGCATTTTGCTGCAAGGATTATTATTTCCTGCAATACTCTCCAGTGGCCTTCATTGACCCAACTGCCATGAGTACCCAGCATTTGTAGAGCCATTTATTTCAGCATCGGCATTAAGCTGTATATAAAAAAAAAAGTAGTGTACACGTGTCTGACTGGTGCTGGAAGTTGTGCAATTGGCATGACGTGGCAGCTGCCAAGTAAAAGTTTTGCAGAAGCTGTGATGGGTGCTGTCTAATGGGGGTGAGGGGGGGTGGACAAACACCGCCTGGAGACAGCAAATTGCCAGAAGGGGGAACATCTGTTCACCGTGTCACCATGTTATTTAAACGCTTTCAAGCACGGATATTTAGGTTCGTTGAGTTACCAAGACCTGTAGAAACGTTTTTCAGCCAATTTGGGTTCAATAATAAGACCGACCCAGGAAGTTGGGTTGTTTTTCCCATAACAACCCAACGATTGGGTTATTTTTATTTTTTTTGCAACCCAAAGTTGGGTTGGCTACCTGAACCGGTCCATTTATTAACCCAGCAGTTCTAAGAGGGAAAATTGCCGTACTGTCAAAAGCATGCCAACGTCAAGGCCAAGAGCTGCACTGTGTTTGTTTACCGTTCTCGGGAGTAGGCTATTCTGTCCTTGTAAATTGTGTACTAATTAGCCTTGACATGAACAATCCCACCAACTGTGTGTGGCCTAAGCGTGCATTAGACCTCACTCAAAAGAGTTCTTTAAATTTAGATGGGGTCTTCTCGAAAATACATCATGCAGCTGCTTGGTCAAGCTTGTCCTTTTTCCAATCTGTTCACTCAATTTCTTTCTTGTGTGACTGTGTCCACATGGGCTCAACTGTGGCATGTAGAATATGAAAGTTAAGATCTTCTCTCAGTAGTTTTCCCTCCCAGATTGCATTTTATCAATAACATGCTTCGATTGTTACAATATGATGAGGTGTAGCTGCTTGATATTGTACCAGATGGACATAAAGATTTCTTCTTGCCAACCTTTTCCAATTATAGAATAACAAGTATGTGAATTCTTTTCTCATTGTGAGAAGGCCATAAAAGAAAAGTTTTATTGCACTGTGCATTCAATTCATGCATTAAGAATCTCTTTAAAATAATTTTACATTTTATAACATTTCTCTTTGCTCTGGGATATGGATGACAATTTGGTGCTGGTCCAAATGTGGGTTTACCTCCCGAGCAGATTATCAGGACGACGGCGTGCCGCACAGTGTAGATCAGGGGTGTCAAACTCATTTTTTCTGGCGGGCTGCATTGTAGTCATAGCTTCTGTCGGAGGGCCATTATGACTGTCAACCCAAATGAATGTATGAGCATCTCACATTATAAACAGTAAAAGCAACAAAATAAACTGACAAATAACTCGTTTTCAAATCAGACAAGTAAAACCTGGACAAATATTTAAAAAAAAAGAGATATTATTAAAAGTGAAGACAATTTGCAATTCTAGTAATGACACGAATTTGATGCCTTCGCGGGCCACATAAAATGATGTGGCGGGCCGTATCTGGCCCCCGGGCCTTGAGTTTGACACCTGTGGTGTAGATCGTTCATCTAAATTCTTTCCATTACGTCTCCCCCGGGGTTCGCCTCTACTCGGCGACTGGCTGTCAGCGGCGTGCGCGCAACCTGTCGAAATGAACAAGGCCGCCTGGATCTCAGGGTCACCTTTTGCAGCACCCGGCATCCACTCGGACCAGCGCCGCCGTCTCCCCCTCCCTTCAACTCCACCCAACCTTCCACTTGGACATGAAATCATTGGCGACTGAAGAGCCTCACTTTTTTTTTATCTTCTTAGTAAATTCTTGTGAATTCAATTTGTTGACAATTACACGGTTGCATATTTAATACTACATCCTCAGCAAAATGGATACGAGAATCCAATTAAAGCGCTTAAATATCTCGGTAATTACACTCCTGCTCTCTTTGGATTTTTTTTTTTTTTAAATCAATCAGCGGATCGATTCAGCAATTAATCACCTCATTAATTATCATCAGGAACTGATTGCGAGCAAGTAGGGGGTTAAAAAAAAAAGATAAGATAGGGTCACTTGTGCAGTTCAGAAATTAAAAGTAGAACCTTATTCGTAGCCGTTGTCGCTAACTACGAGTGTAAATGTGACAATGTGTGCAACAGGAAGAAAACAAAGCGAGATAGCATCTGTTGCCGTCTCACCTCAAAGCTCACACTGATGATTGGATAACCGCCAGGCCATGCCACCACATTACTCATCCCGAGCTGCAAAGTGTTCTTAGCGATGCTGCGTCTTAAGTGCCCAGCGGGTTGCTGAAGTTTTGTTTACTCACGGAAAAAAAAAATGACCTCCCTTCTCCTCCATTTAAAGGCGCCCACTTGCGTGACACAGCATTCTTCCCATTAGTGTCAGCCATGAGGCGGCTGGTTCTGCAGGCTCCAACAGAGGTGAGATTTTAACATTGAACTCTAGTGGTTGAAGTCCAATTTTGACTTGCATTGTTACAAATTAAATATTTTGTAATATGTTTTTTTTTTTATTATTATAAAATTGTGTCAGTAAGCTAATTTTGTCTTACGGTATTTTTTATTTTATTTATGTCCCTTTTATTGTCTTTAAGGCAGCTGAACTGGCAACTTTGTGGCATCTACAGGCAAAAATAAACCTCAAATTGTATGCGGGTACAATCAGGTTGATCTCCCACTATCACGCCTCATATTGAACCAATAGCAGCCACACAATGTTCTGAAATGTGATTCAAAGAAAAGGAACACAATCTTTACTTTGGCTGCGGCCGGTTGGAGGCAATTCCGATGTGTCTTGAGGGCGTCGCTCGTTGGTCACGCAGAGTTAATGAGGCGCTGCCCTCAGCTCTAAGTCATCCTGCCACCGCTGCCGATCCAGGCCATGATTACTGTAATGAAACGGTCAGGATATTATTAAGCAAGCGCCACCATCTATCCATTCACGCGTGCTCCGATGGAATCGGAAGACACGTAAGTTGGAAAACAAGACGTACAATGAACCGAGTGACAAAAGAGACAATGCAGATAACACATAACAGATACGGAGAATCGGACGCTTATCAGAGTGGCTGTGTTGCATGTATCAGCACCCGAGCCTCTTTTGTGTTTGGATGACTGACACATCCATACAAAACAATTCAACAATATAAAAGAAGCCGGGAAAAAAAAAGAAAAAAAAATCACATTTTGTTATTGGATTCATGCAGCGAGGTGCGGTTCAACCCCCAAAGTACAATCGAACGAGATTCTTGCTCTGCTCTTGTCTGATTTGAAACCTTTTACAGAGTTGGGGACTCAATTTGGTAAACCTTACCTCACTGTAAGACCCTGTGACTTTTTTCAAATGTGCAAAATAAAACCTTGAAATGAAATCCAATCATCAACAATAATCAATCATAAATAATATCAAAACAACCTCAACATCATGAACAACCAGAAAAACAACTATACAAGAACAATCACCAACTATAAGTTTTAACAGTAACAGCAATAACAACTGCGTGTCATTCGATAGGAAGTTCCCGTGGCGCACGCTCGGTTGAGAGAAGAATTGATGTGATAAGAGCCTTGGTCCATCTGACACCGTTGCGCTCCCAGAGAGAGCGAGGGAGGTAGTATTTTTCATGGAATTATCTCTTCCTAATGACCAGCGGATTCTAATTAAAGGTGTGATTAGAGCTTGCTCTTAAGCACCTTATTGGAAATTAGGTACAATCCATTCTAGCTGATGGCCGACTTGCAAAGATACACTTGTGCTGATGGCCCAGGTGAACATGCTGCTCCTGCGCTTTTTGGTTGATTCCAAAAAGCCAAATTTGCATTCCTTGGCAGAAGTGGAGACCATTAACGTAGAAAGTAATAGTGTCTTCCAAGTTGGAAATAAAGTTGATACATTTATTTCATAGGTGAGGTAGGGATGGGGTAAGATAGTGTTTTTGTACCTTTGAGAAAATGAGATCATGTAGTCAAACTAGTCCAGTCAATTTAGTCAGGCTCCCATTGGGTTGTCGCTTCCATTGCTGATTCAATTACACAATCCATACAAGAGAAGAACAACAATTGTCCCACTTTTGCTATTGGAAAAACAATAAAGCTACATTACTGTGGTGTGTTTTCCTTTTTTGCCAAGCTGTGAAAACAGTCTTAAATGAGCCATTGTGATTCAAGTACGTACACACACGCACGCACAACAATTCTATTAAAGTCGATCGATTTTTCCACAAGCAGCTATGGAGTATTGATCCCATTCAATTCATTTGGAGAAATGAAATTCTACTGTTAATCTCGAAAACATTATACAGTTGTAGGCATCCCAATGAATATTAATTGTCATAATTCTAAACTAAAAGTGCAATTAAAAGGGGACTAAAATCAAGACTAAATTTAAAAAGGGCCGAAATTAACAGTATGCCATAGATGTGATTATCTGGTGACATCTGGTAGATTTCCATTACATATGCCAATTAAGAGCCACTGTAATCACATGACACTGAGGTTAATGTACTGGCTTCAGACTTTATTTTGAATCCACTTGAGTTATGAGTGAAGCAAGCTGGCTAGCAGGTGGTTGCCCCAGATGTCCCGAGACATTGAGACGTACGCTAGCGTAGTGGCCTAACGGCGATTAATGCAATTACAGAGCATGTGGCCTTGCTGTCCATCAAACTGTATCTCTAGTATCAGGATTCAATCAGGAGAATTCCATCATTCTTTCTGATTGCAATGCAGGAGTAATATGGAATATAATAAAGACAGAGTGAGGGTGTGAAAGTAGGACACTGGCTCTTTTAAATAACAATAAAGTATTGGCTTTAACTTTAGACATGGTGAAGCAGCATGAATATTAAAGAGTTGTGCCTGAAAAGTTCCAAGACCGGTGTCACAAAAGATGTTGTGTATTTCAAAGATAAACAAACGATGGGTACATTTTGCCGAGCGAAAGAGTTTTCTTGTTTTGGTATTTTCAGTTAGAAAGGGGTGTTTGCGCCGTCGTGGGAGTAAACACAGCTGGTTTCTTTCATGGCCAATGTAAGCAATTTTGAGGGTTAATGAGTTAAAAGAAATGGCAAATATCAGCCGATTTTTTGGGCAATGTTTATAGAATCAGTCACAGAGAAGACAACTTTTCATTTGCAAAAAACGGAATAATAAATGTGCTTAGAATCTTGAGTTGAAGAACGTCCATACCACAAGATGGCCTTGAAAACAGACAAACAAAAAAAGAGCATTCCAAGCTGCTCAGTCTCGCAGACAACTACAGGAGCCTGACTGAGCATCTCCCAAATTTGTGTCGGAGACACCCGCCATATCCTCTGGAGGCCATTTGTTGATCGCTGGCACCATTCTGTCATTCAACTGATTTACCTGAGGACAAAGACTTGAAACAATACCGTCAATACCCATCAGTGTCGCTCTCGCTCTCTCCCTCGTCCCGTGTCACTTGTACGCTCCTTCAAAATGACGTGTCAACTTCCATCTCACATGCACACAGAAACAACTGAAAGTCATCCAGACAAAAAAAAAAAGCAGAAGGCGGGAAGAGTTGCGGGGAAAGTCTAGAAAACACACAGAAAAAAATCGGAGAAAGCGTCAAATACTATCAAATTTGACAATTCATACTCAAATTCAAGTATCGCAAACCTAATTTCAACAAGAGATCACGTGACACCTTTTTCTGCAACAACTGTAAACTTGTTCTCTTCCCATTGGAAATGATGGCGCATAAAATCTTTATTAATTCCACAGGCAATGTTTTAAGTGGCATTTTAATGAGGGATTGGATTCACCAATAAAACCAATTCAGACACGCCATACTGTAGCTGAATTCCCTGGTGTTACAAGCTAAAATTAAAAGCAACTTAATTCAAAATTTTATCAGCAATATGTTCTATCCGTCCTCACTAGTCTAACCTAGAATATTGCATTTTGAATAATATTGCGTTCATAAAATTAGAATTAAGAAGATGAATCCAACTGTTTTCCTCTTTCAGAGGGCAGACCTTTTATCCTGCATTGCCCCCTATTGAAATCGACATCAAAATGCCCTCGGCTTGCATTACGAACATGGCGCATGGTCATGTGACATTTGCAATGAAATTCACTTGGTTTTACACTTAAACTGTAACTTCAATCTGGCAAGGTAGTGCAGATGAAAACTAGCTAAAATTTTGCATATTTACATGCAAATGTTTACTAACATGCACTGTCCCTTTACAAAAAAAAAAACTTAAATCAAATGTAATCAATTAAAAATAAAACGAGACAAATTCAATGCACAACCTAATGCTACTCCTAAAATATTTATTAATTAGCAGGTAAACTCATGAACCAGTACAAAAAGGATAACTTCAATTTAAACTGCAAATCACAGTGCTAAAATTCAATGGCCATCAGCCACAATTGTTTGGAAAAATCATTATCCATTCACAGATAAACAAAAGTGTTGCAGCACTAAAGCAACTGCTGTCCAAGTTTCATTTCTGACAACAATGGTTAGCAACTTACAGGCTTACAGCTTGCATGCTAATACAAACAATTCAACTGACTCACCAGTTCCATCTATTGCACAAATAGGCAGCAACAACATTTACTACAAAGTGCAAACGAGTTGTTAGGCACTGTGCTGTATATCAATGAGTGTCACACGGAAATTGCGTCCAAACAGCAGTTTTAAAACAACAAGAATTGCCAACCAGCAGGCGCATTAAGGTTCTCCTCACACCATGTCAAATTGCAAAACGCCCACTCAGGTAGACCCGCACCCTCTCATTTTCAACCCACCTAAGAATTTCCCATCATGATGTTAAAAATAAAATAAAAATGAGCACTTACAATTGTTGGCCCTTATGGTCTGATTATTGCAAATATCAAAAATACAAATATAAACCACAATTTGTGTAATTATTGCGAGCACCCTAATTTAGTTTCCTGCATGGAGTCAACAGTGGTGCACATATGTGAAGTATCCAAACCGAAGTGAGATATCAGTTGGCTGAAACCAGGAAAGGCAGAAATGAGAGCTGTGTGTGAGTTTATTTTAAGCCCCATTACCCTCATTACAGAAGAGTATGTGCTCTCATATAGGCTGAGGGTACAGGTGGGCCAGCCTATCAATCCCTACCCTTCGCTCTTCCCATTTATTCATCAGCTGTTCTCGGCGACAATCGGCCCATTCGGCTTTGTCCGCCCGTCTTCCATCTTTCAGATAATCAGTCCATCAACGCACCCATCCAGCAATTCATTCACCTGCCCATTTATGTGGTCATCATTCAGCTTTTTGTGCATCCACCTTCACACACACTTTCAGTGGCTCCATTAGGACGCCACATGGACTAGAAAACAGACAAATGACTAAAAAAAACGTGGTCAAGAGATGAATTGGGAGAAAAGAGGAAAAACAATTAAAAAGTGAAAGATAGAAAAAGCTTAAGTACAGATGCCGTCGGCAGTCTCTGTAAGCGAGAGTCTCTGGAATCAATTATGAGCTTGCAGATAAATCAGCTAATTGAAATGGATTTGCGCTAAAGGATCATTCTGCTGTACAAGCAGCCATGAACCGGCAGTGGAGAAGAAAGACCGCGTGTCATCCTGGCCTCCTGTTAATTTGATGCTTATTTTAGCTTCATCATTGTGTGCCACGATGGTCTCACCATGAAATAATGAGGCCTAAACTATCTTACGTGGCAGGCAATCTATCTTATAGTCTTTTTTAAACTTCATTATTTCTACAATCTGGTAAAAAAAAAACATTCATGATGGCTTACGCTGGCGTAAGGCAAAGCAAAGTATTGTCTATTAAAGACAAGACTAACTGAAATACATACCATGAAATAAAATGCACTAGTGAATTGCCCATGGCCCATCAAAAAAAAAAGTATAGTCCCGAGGCTGCAAATGTGACACAGATGTTGCATCACGGGGCGGAAGGTCAATACCGTGCTCGGGCCGTTATACGCTCAGGCCGCTAATTGTAATGCTCTTGTAAGCGTGTGATTGAACAACACCGTTATTCTTTAAAGACATGCCTTGTATCAATAAGCCAATACAATGAAAAACACTCATCCAGAAAGTTGCTGGACAGGGAAAGAGAAGAAGCCATTAGGTTGGGGATGCAAATCTGAATAAAGATGCAGATTTTGCTGTTTGAGCCTGGAATTTAAAAAATTGATCACTCCCTCTCAATTAAGAAAGACAATTACTATTACATTTTCTTTAAATCAAAGAAATTCAAAGAAGAAAGTTGCAATATAAGTACAACCATTTTTGAAGTAAAATAAGGTAACACTGTTCAAAGAGAAAGAGAAAGAGAAAGAGAAAGAGAGAGAGAGAGAGAGAATTAGGACGTTAATTGACATTTAATTAATTTGAAGTCAATTTGACCTTGAGACTGAGGCACCGGGAAGACTGATGTCATCTTATCACTCGCCTCATCTACCACTCCAACTCCAGATGAAACAGTTCTGTGTGTATTTACGTGCACGTGAGAGTGTGTGTGTTGGCGTGCGTGTGTTGTCACCTCGCAACCTTATCTGACTATTGCCAGTTTATTCCGCTGAGTTAGTCATTTAGGTGTTAATTAGTTGTCTGTGTATCGTACAGGCATCTTCATTGGCTCCTGTCTGCGTGTGTGTGCGTGTGTGTCCTTGAAAAGCTAGGACTACTGAGATTTTTTTTCTCATAAGTGTCAATGCAAAGAATTTGAAACCTGAGGCAGTGCAAAAAATATATACATATTATCAAAATGAAGGATTTTATTGTGAAAATTTGAAAACATTTTTTGATAGGGATTAGCTAAAGAGTGGGTTGGCTGCTGTGGATGCTTGTGGCTAGCGGCTAAGTGCCCCTTGGGTCTGTAAGAAGCAAATAAAAGCCACCCAAGAGCAACAAGGTATTTTTTGTCTACTCTGAAGGAAATAAGGAGCCGTTTATTAGAGGTGAGGTATTTGGTTTATTCAAGCCACTGATGAATCAAACTGACATTTTGTTCAAATACGTGGCAAAAAGTTAAATAATTGGCCTTAATGCGACAATCTGACCTTTGTCCCGCTGCGGCCATTCTTAGCGCGCCAAACACTTGAGATTAAAAATTCGACTTCCTGCCGAGCCAGCAGTCGGTCAACAGCCGACATTCATCAAAAACAATACGTTTGCCTTTTTTTTGGCTGCGGAATGCGCGGCGAGCGTGACGAATTTGTCTCCGCTTTGTGTCGTGCTGACAGGACGGAGGCGACGCGTCTCGGCCGACTGACTTTGTGTGATTAAAGAGACGGGTGCAAACCATCTGTCTGTCACGTCCATCTGTCATCGCCGGCGCTCGCCATCAGCTGCTCATCACTCAAAAAAAAACCCAAAAAACAACCACAATGGTGGAGAGGGGGATGAGGTTAGAAATGGAGAGAAATTTGTAAAGGAGCTGCATTGACAGGCTGCGGCAATAACAGTTTTTAATTCAAGACTAACCTAGCAGTCACCTGACAGCTTTTGAGAAACAAAGAAGATGAGCGCTGACCAAAAATACAAAACATGATTGGGGTTTTTTTTTGTAAAAAGAAGAAAATGTTTTGTTTCAATATTGTCACTATTCCTTTTTCTTCATGCTATTGCAACTTTATTCATTTTCTTTAGTTGAAGAAATATCATGACCTATTTTTTACTTGGTTATTTTTTCCTATAAGAGTGCAAATTGTAACTAAAATATATACATACATACTACAAATAGACTAATCTCGATTAATTTATGGTTACTTTGAAAAATAAAAATGTATGCAAATAATGTAAGAAAATACATACTTCTGCGTTAACAAATTCTTTCAGATTAGTACAACTACATTGTCGTACTATTGCGACTAATCGCTTTCTCGTGAGATTAAAAACATGACTATTAGTATATTTACCTGAAATTTCTCAGAACATTTCTAACTTTCTATCTCAGGTAAAATGTACAACTTCAGGTAAAACATGAACACAATTTTTTGGTAAAGTTGTCTTTTTCTTATCACTGTTTTCTAGCTTTTCCCCGGCCGGATAAAGACACAGTCAGCAAAGGGCCCCGTTGGGAGTTTGTGGGTAAAAGCATCCCTCATCTTTCCATTCTTGGCCGCGTTCCTCCTTTCCCCACCTCCACCCCGATCTCTGTCTCTCCCTCTGTCCCGCAGCCACATTCTCTCCATCCCCGCCTCCCATCGCTGACCGTCTCCCTGGGATTATCGATTTGGCGCAGGGCGTGATGGAGTCTCACTAGTTGTAATGCGGGGCCCCAATGGTGTCTTTGGAATGGAGAGCATCATGACTTATGGACTAAGTATAGTTACGCTTCCACAACACCTGAATCGCACACCCACGGCAACACACTCCCCCAATGCGAAGCGCCCTTGTGTGGAGACAAAGGATGTGCACATTGCTGACGTAACAAAATATCACAAAAAGAAAAACGTCAAGGTGTCCCTATGTCTGTTTGTTGTTGTTTTTTGTTGCATCCAAGTGACTTTTCAACTATTGTTATAAACAGTGAAAATTAAAAATTAAAAACAAAAATTAGGTCACGTTTTAGCATTCCAAAACAACGGTGCCCCATCAGGTCTCGCATTAGCATAATTACATTTTCTAAATCTCTAACTACATGTATCATGTTTTTTTCTGAACCAACAGAAAAATAAGTCTAACTGATCATTTTGAGTTAACTTTGACCATTGGGATGCTTTTGTATATTCCCAAATCGGGAAGTAAACTGCTATGACAACAACTATCTGTGCAGCCAGGGTACCAAATGTTGGGGCCAACTACGCTAAGCTATCTGTAACACTTATTTGGATTCTCGAGCACGCGTTTGAATTACAATTGATTTTTTTTTCCCCCCTCCGCTCTGAAGTTATTCATCCAATGTCGCTACCTGCCGCCACATATTATTGATGATAGTTTGCGGGCCTTACAATAGGGGCTGCATAATTGATTAAAAGGCATTTATTGTGATGCTGCTTCCAAAATCTATGCATGCTTTTATCATCCATGCATTAACAAACGTAATTTCACCTGGAGGACGCTACCCAAAGCCCAAAAGCAAAAGGTGCTCATTGTTAATGCGTGAATCCTATTAAGATTGGCCCCAGAGTTGGCTTAGCAAATAAATAATAGTAATGATGATGATCCTTCATCTTGTCACCGGGCCGCACCCCCAGGAGGAAGCCGTGTGTGTGTGTGTGCTTGCGTGTGTATGGTGGGGTTCGTAATTGGTTTCAAGCCTGCAGCAATTTCCCGGCATCACCTCCCTAGCCCTCAGGATCTGCTAGCGTTTGCTTCACCCTCTCTGCTTGTCTGTCTAGGTTCTCACTCCAGGGTGGACCCTGCTTCTCTCACCAGGGATAGAATCTGGTTCCCGGCTAACTTAATGAGGACAAGCATGATGGATAATGAATGGATGTGCCCCGCAATTGACTGGTGGCCATTGTAGAGTGCATCCAGCTGGGAGAGGGTCCAAACCTCAGCCACACCTTAAATGAGGAGTGGGATGTCCTGTTTATCTTACACTATTTATCTTGACAGATGCTGCAAGTCAGACAGGGGCATTATATTGTGATTAATTTACCTTCACATTTAGACGTATTCAACACATTGAATGCATATTATAATTGGCAAACAATGGTCTTTGCACATTAATGTATCGTGAACATTTAATCTCCTGGTCTTCAATTATTAGGACTGAGCATCAGTGCAATAATATGTTGATGTATTTTGGGCCAGGGTTGGTCAAAATGTGTTGCAGGAGAGACCTCTGATGGCCAAAAGAAACATTGCATGCATCCTGTTTGTTGGGATGATTATTTAGATAGAAATAATCATTTTGGCATTTTGGACATGATGCAAATTTCTGCATTTTATCCTTCCTCAGATGAGCCTAGTCTTTTCTGCTTGATGTTTAGCGAGAGAAGCAGAGTACAGTCACTAGTCAACGACAGTTATAACATTAGTGGTCATTGACCCTACTGCATTTCCACACGCCCCTTTTTTTTTTTTTTTTCCCCAAACAAAATGCACCACAAAAAGAAAGCAAACCACTCAGGTCCTGAGCTAAGCTCAAGTGAGGCATGCTCAGATGATTTCACGCCTGATGACGTTTTAGACATGTTCTTCCTGAAATGTGTCTGCTTAAGCGGGTTTGATAGACCCTGCTGCATGAGGTGGAGGAGGTTGTTTCCTGGTGCAGAAGTGACCCGTGGCCACCTACTCACTTCTCCCTCCCTCAGAAGAGAGAGGAAAACAGATTCGGGACACGGGGTGACACGGAGAGCAGAGAAGCGCGGTGTTGACGTGCATCTGTCTGTTTTGGTGATATCCTAGCCCGCGGCGCCGGTGGGATGCCATTCCCGTCATTCCAGTTTGCCTCTCGACGTGGCAAACTGGCCCTTTGGGTGTTCCCAATGATGGCACACAGAAAATAGCTAGCTACTCATCCCTCGCAAGGCCTTGAAATGCATCTCATGCATCCGGCCAATTTGTGCGGACAATTTTGAACAAGGGCGAGCCATAAATTCCTCTAAATAAATCAGAGTAGTAATATCCATGACTGTTTTAATCCAGACTAATTTTAACATTTCCATCGTCTTCATTTGCATGCTATTTATAGTTATATAAAGAAATATTATAGTCTCATCCATTAGAGAGCAAACCAAAGTACATTTGATAAAACCGCTGCTACGTTAGCATCAGTGCTAATCTTGTTGGTTGCCGTCAATGACTATGTTTGAAATCCAAATTATAAATGTGATATTATTAAAAGTGACGAGCCACTCTTGTACCATAAAAAAACCTTCAGATCTCCTGCAGTAAATTGGCAGGGAAAAAGCCCAGCTTGCGTCCCGTGCTGACTTTCAGGTAAGCGTTCACCTCATCACCTTTCTTCACAACAATCTGCACCCACATACACAAGACAATGAATTTTGTGCATCTCACACAGTTTTTTGGGCCTTACTTATCAATGTATGTATGTGTTCTCACCTGGTCTTTCTTCAGTGTAATCTGGCCCATCTCTCTGTTGCCAACAAAGGAGCGTGTCACCTTGTACACTTGCTCGCCGGCCCGCACTCGGATAATGTAGTTGGCTGGGAAGAAGCCCGCCCTGTCGGCGATCTTCCCCTGATGAGAGACAATTTTTACTGCGACAACATGGGATCATTATTGCTGAGTGGACCGTTTTATAATGGCGTCACGACGAGGCTACCGTATGTGGCATGATGTGAAATTTGTACTCTACATAGTGTCACTGTGACCTGCCATCATTTGCTGAGTAGGCACCCTTCTTAAAGGTGTCCTTGACTCGAACCCCACCCACAGCCTTTTTTGCGATAACTCACAAATGATGCAGCAACACATGTAGCCAGACAATACAACCCTTGCAAATATATATATATTCTTTATCCTCTGAGAAAACGACAAAGTTTACTGCCGTTTACTAGGGGTGTAAATCGCGGGTTTTGTCACGATACGATATCATATCGATACAAAGAACTACGATACGATATTTGCCGATATCTTAAAGCCTGCTGCGATTCATTCACGATATATCGCGATAGTGCTCTACGATCGATATATATATATTTTTTAATAGAAAATATAGAATATCCTGATTTATAACAATTCATACGCAAAATCAACAAGGTACTGCAAACTCTTTATTTAGGAAATTACAAGAGTATTGTAGTATACAAAGTGCTTATTTTAACACTGAACTTTGATGTCGTGTTTTTTCTTTAAATCTGCGGCGAGATTTGTCCTCCCTGAATATTTGATCACCGCATGGCAGGATTTACAAACTGCACGTGTCTTGTCCGTTGAGGCATCTTTTCTTTGGAATCCAAAGTGCTTCCAAACGAATGACTTGAAGCCTAAAGGGGAGCAAATTTCCTCGTCTTTTTGGACACTAGCCATAGCACCAGCCCAGGAGCCGCGTACTAGTTGTCGACTCCCCTTTCACGTGCCTGCTCTGCTCACAACACAACAACGCCGCGCGCACTGCTCCCGGAAAAAGGAAGCGAGCAACAATGAACTGGATTTCAAAATAAAGTCGCGTCTAATGTCCGAGCTCAAACACGGCGATATAAATCGATGTTGACGTTTAGCATCGATGCCAATAAATCGTAGAGCATTATATCGATTAATCGATGTGTATCGATGAATCATTACACCCCTACCGTTTACTGATTCACGATAGTAGTTGTGAAACTCTTCTTTGGTTGTACCTGCAGGATTATTGTATAAACTAGAAAGCGTTACAATCAATTTATCACGATGCACAAATAGTTGACTTCTTTACGATCGATCTATGTACTCACCCTCCACCACTCCTCATTGGAGTCATCGATCACTGTGATGCGGTCGCCGGCGCTATGCAACAACCGGAATGTCATTGTTGACACATTCAACAAAGTCATGATAAGTGTGAGGACATCACATTACTTACTGAACGTCCAGGTCATCTTTCTCAATTGCCTTGAAGCGGTACAGAGCCAAGTAGTAGTGAGACTGACTGAATACGCCGATCTTTCCTGGCTGAGGTTTTTTACTCTAACACACAAGACAAATTTGTCGCCATCACATTTGGCTTTTCGTCCCATCGTGGATTACCTAATTAATTAGAGTCTTAATCTTAATGTTGTGAATCTGACCTTGTCATCTACGGGAGCTTTGTCTCCTCGCTTGTCTCCCTCTGAGCTCGCTACAACACACAATTATATAACGATCATTTGCAAAACATTATCGCAATATTTTGCACTTTGAGGGTAAATTATAAACCATATTGATAGTATCACGATAATTTAACAATAGAGCTAAGAGGCTACAGTTCTAACTTTACTGACTATTTTACAAGTGAAACAATAATTAGTGACTCACTTCCTTCAGCTCCATTCTCCTGCTGCTTGGGCTGGGACTCGTCGTCCTCCAACATCATCATCATCATCTAAAACAAGTAGTACGCTATGACAGCAATTACTGTAATGACGTGGATTGTAAGAAAATTGCCCGTGTCCACACTGACGTTCTTTTTATCCTCTGATCCTTTCTTGCGCTCCTTGTTGGCCATAATGACGCCAATGCGCAGCGTTTCAAACACGGGGTCGGTGCGATTCGACTGCGCTGGCGATCCGAAATCATCCAACCAGCGAGAAGAAAAACACAAATAAGAGGAATGGAGAAAGGTAAATAGAGATTATACTGGTAACAACAAAAAGCTTCTTTTTTTTAAACAGTTTGTCTGGTTTCTTATGCTTAAGAGTGTCACTTTATTAGTTGGACTCACAGAAAGGCAAGAGTTGGGAGACAGTAGCATTCTGCTGGCTGCTGTACAGAGGAGAACTGTATGCTCTCCTGAAGCCTGGAGGCTGACAGAAACACACAATGACTGCACATCGTATCATGATACGCTGACACGGAAAAGTATCACAATACTTAGAAATCAGCAGCTGGGAGATACATGTTTAGATTTGATAAAGAAAAAAAGGCTTACAATTTTGCCAAAGCATCTCTGGAACTCCACGTAGGACTGACACTGGTGGTGGATGCTGGTTTTGCAGTTCTTGCAACGCAATGCAAACTTGTTGTTTACTTGAGACAGGGGGGAAATAAAAGGTAAACAAATTAAAATAAAACAAGTGAGAGTATTAAGTTAGGGTTAGCCCCGCACATACAAACAATCATGCGAGCGCACACGTCGCAGAATTTGGGCTTCTTGCAGTAATGATCCTTGAATTTATGTGGCCGGTCATTGATGGGTTTGATGGACTCTGGCGGAGGCGGTTCATCTCGCTCCTCTTCCTCCACCTCCTCGTCGTAGATGAAATAGACCTGCGCCACATCAATACGTGCGGGTGATGCTAAATTACAAGTACTTTTTTAGTAACAGATCACATTAAACACAGCCAGACAGCAAGTGTCATCTCAGTACTTTCTGCTTAATGTCATAAAATGAGTTCAAAAAGCAACAGACTCAACAAACCACAGGTGGGGAAACCTGAAATGGATTAGATCCCAAAATAGCTTCTGGGCTGCCATATGCCAGAATCCCCAAAATGAAATGCAACAAAGCTTTACTATGCTTCTCCTAAATATGCAGCGATCACACGCGCACACAATACAACGCACGTTTCGGCTTCACACGCGAGCGGCCTCGAGCTCTCTATCATTGTCAGGATTAGCGCTTGCGCTGCGCTCGTCAGGTTGAGGATTAGCACTGCAATCAGCGCTAATACGGCAGACCGTTTGCACATTACGCCGCTGTCACTTGGCAACTCTTTCCAACTGTCAGCGTTCCAAAAACCAGTGGCCACAATGGCTCGGAACATTGCGCCCACCGATGTTTGCTTTGCGAAAGTGTTGGCCCAGTGGGAATCATAAGGGATGCGTCTCTCCAAAAGTATGGGGGTGATCAGATATCGAAAATACCTCTGCATGTCACGACATGACTGCACAATTTCTGCCTCTGGCGGGTGTGCTCTGACTAAAATGAGACACACAACACTGAAAGACCCCAAAAATCAACCACAAAAATTGAACAATGTTATCAAGCAGAATGTAAAGAATTAAATAGTTTGCATATCATGGAGGGGAGGGGGGTGCAACACTTTATTTCAGGGGGTGGCCAGTGACCCCGCTGCCCCCCTTCTAACGCCACCAGACATACATACAAACGTCAATTTAAACAACTTACCGTGTTATCCTCCTCTTTCACATTATCCGGCAGAGGGGGGCTGTCATGAATATCAACAGAGGCCTTGTCATCCAACCTGTCATCATCACGTAGCAAAACATCACACCCAGTGGCAAAAAAAAATCCAACGCAGGAGATCCTCAGATTTGAAAATAAGAGTTGCCAGTGAGTACTCACGAGTCACAGTTGGCCATGGTAGGCAGTTGACGATTAGGTCCAAGAAGCACTGGGAAGCTGGTTTCGGGTCAGATCACAGAAGGCGGGGTCCTAGAAGTATTAGTAAGTGGCCTCTGAAGTACCAAAAAATGGGTTTTAGTTTTCAGATGTAAAAAAAAAATGTATCTTGATTGTACACAATTTGCTGTTTTCAACATGTTTGCATTAAAATTAAGTCACGCTGAATTTCCCGGGGACACCACGAACATCTAATTTGACAAAAAAGGTAGAAAAAAATGATACGCACAATGTAATTGACCACAAATGTCAAACTTCATTTCTTCTCCTCACGATTCTTTCTGGTCGTCTTTTCCCACGTCCGACGTTCCAAATGAGGCTCCAACAGGTGGGAGACTGGGAAGAGAAATGCCAGCATGGCCAGTCCAGCCCTTCCCTGGACTGGACGGGACAGGGTCTCTATGCGAGAGCATGTGTGACACTTTGGGACAGCTGAGCACTTGAAGTTTTCCCAGCTGAATGGTCAAGAATTGCACGGCTACCCCAATGGCACAAATATAACCACTACTTTAAGAAGATGAGCAAAGATGATCTCCATATTACATTGCATTAAAGAAAAAAAATATTCTCAAATTCAATTTGTGTCTAAATGGTATTGACTATTTTTAATTACCGTTTTTTCCATGTATAATACGCACCCTAAAAATGGCATGTTGATGCTGGAAAAAAGCCTATATCCATGTATAATACGCACCCAAATTTTGACTCCTACTTAAGTCCGGGAACGTAAAATTATTTCAGAAAAGAGATCATCTTTGGGAACAACCGGATGTTATTCTGACGGTCAGTAGCACTGCGCATGCGCTAGCAAACTCAATAGCGAAGAAATGTTCCGGATTTGTGTAGTGTACATTTTGACAGCAAACGAGCAGGTGATTGAGCAAGCGTCTGATACGAGAGCATTGTGTTCGTATGGAGCGTGTTTGAAGTAAACAGCAGAGAAGAAAGCGCATCTGTAATGGCGGCCTCCGTATGATATCCGGATTAAAAAAAAAAATGTTTAGGACAATAAATTAGTTACATTTTGCGCATTATACATGGAGAAAAACGGTAAGTTTTATATTAATTCATAGAATTAATCACTTTAAAACAAACGTGCAAATGTCTCAATATATGGTTTTCTTGTGTAAACAAACAGACCATTGATTTCTATTTTTTTACAATTATGCCCCACCTCCCCATTGGCGTGGAGGATTCTGGATTGCCTGACCGGGATGAATACTAAAGAGAACAACTTCCCCGGAGGCATCTACCTGTGGCGCTTCATTTCATGAAATGGACTCTCATGCCGCTTCAACAAACATTACTTGCAGATGACAGGCGGATGGATTTCAACAGATAATTAAGAGTAACAAAAGCACACCAAGTTTTTTTTTTTTCTATGATTTTTCACCTTTTATATTTTTAAAAACAAACAAAAAAATAACAGATTAAATAAAATTTACAGTAGACATATGCAAACATTGTGCACTTCAACTACATTTTCTGATACTTTCTGCACAGCTGTCAACAAAAAACGCAAACACAATGTGGGTGGGGACGTAGTTGGGCGTTGTGGGAGAGGACAGTAAAGAGGGGCTATGTGGGGAATTGGAGCAGGGAAAGGAGGGGGGGGGGGGGGAAAGGCAAAAAAAATGTTTTCACTCGGGTAGCAAGAAAAAAAAAAAAAGATCACTGAATATATAGATTTCTTTATTCCTTACATCACTTATATAAATATATTGAACCCTCTCCCTCCCCCGAAAAGAGCGCAATACAGAACCCCACAACAGCAGTAAGGCGAACGGAGAAGAAAGAAAGAAAGAAAGAAAGAAAGAAAGAAAGAAAGAAAGAAAGAAAGAAAGAAAGAAAGAAAGAAAGAAAGAAAGAAAGAAAGAAAGAAAGAAAGAAAGAAAGAAAGAAAGAAAGAAAGAAAGAAAGAAAGAAAGAAAGAAAGAAAGAAAGAAAGAAAGAAAGAAAGAAAGAAAGAAAGTGCAGAGCAGCATGAGACATGGCGAGATGGACTCAAGAGAGAGAATGTGTAAATTGAAGAGGTGGCAGATGATTGGTGACAAGAAAAGCACTGGAAGAAGAAAGGATGCAAAGGTGGAGGACGAAAAGATTTGCCTGAAGTCGACTGTCCAGTGTGTTTTCTTTTTGTGTGCTACGTGAGCCCGTTGTGAGCATGTATGTCTCCTGTAGCGTGTGAGATCGCATTTTGTGTATGATGGCAGCACAAATTTGAAGGGTGAAACGCATGCGTGCGTGTCCCGTGTGCTCTTCCGCTATCTAAATACAAAAGACGAGGAATAAAAACCAAGGACTAAATCATAGTGAAATCAAACACCGACCACCTCAAGAGAGTCACACCTTCCCTTTTTATACATCTGACACGTTTAAGTTTTTTTTATCTATTATAATTGTACACCAAGAGCACTTAACACCCCCCCCCCCCCTCCGACCCACCTCAGTCTTCCATCCTTTTTCCTCTGCTCCATGCCAAGAGTCCGCTTATTTGTCTTCGTCTCACTGAGAACTGGCTCTCTCCAGCACGCGCAGGTCATAGTTCTTTTTGGCGGCCCTCAGTTTGAAAAGGCCGGCCGCGCTGTTGTTCAGTTTGAAGGAAGCACTCTGGGCGGCCATGGTGCTGGGGAACACGGCCACCACCGTGTACAGGTGGGCCGGGTCGCCGCCGACACAGCTGCCCGCCATGCCGGCGGCCCCGGCGGGTCCGCAGCCTCCTCGGCCTCCCTGAGGCTCCTTCAGCCACTGGATCTTGGCACCACACAGCGACAGCTGGTTGAAGAGTTTTTCGGCATCTGGACGCGAAATCCCTTCGGGCAGGTCCGTTACTTCCAGCACACGACTCACCACTGAGAAACGGGCAGATGGATGAGGGTTAAAGAGACAAGTGAGGGGTCAGCAGCCCTCGCTGCTGGCGAACACCTCAGACTCTCTTCTCAAGTGACAATCAGGTAATGGCTGCCTTTTTGGTTCAAGGGAAAAATGGAAGGCTGAGGCAACAAAATGAACACAAAGTATGTTTTTGCCACTGTGACGTTCAAACTCACCAACATCAGTGGTGCCCAGATCAGTAGATGCCGATTTGAGCGTTTGCTTCTTGCCTCGTGCACCGTGTTTCATGACTCCTTGGCCCTGCGTGTGACAGAACGGATTGCGGGATTGTAGTTAGGACACAAGGTGTCGACAAACATGAAGGGACAGGCCTGACCTGATGGGAGGTGTATGACGACTGGCCATGCATGAGCTGAGGAGGGCACAGGCTGTACTGGAGGGGCTGCCCCAATAAGGAGTAGCGGCCGTCACCTGAACACAAGTTCACAACAACACTAAGACCTGCCTGACTTGACTTTTAGATATATATATTCTCACATTTGATTTGAGAGATGATTTTATAATTATGATGACGGTAGATCAAAGAGCTGATGCAATAATGTAAAGAATGCTACAGCCAGCATTGCGTGCGCAAATATAGGTCCAAGTGCACATGAGGTAACCAGTGTGCTGCGAACTGTATGTTTAAAGTGGCACAATGCCAGTCATCTGACCCAGATGGGTGACACGATAGCCTTATTGGTTTAGTCATTACTTTAAAAAGATTAGGGATGGAGGATACTGGTTGCTGAAAGACAACTGTTTTGACCAGATAGACATCATTCAAAAAGTTAAATATATATTGATTGTTGATTTTATGTTGGTGAATACAAGAGGATGGGCCAACAAAAATCATTGAATATGTTTCATGTGTGCCTAATTCATGTACAACATTTTTGTTCTGCATAAATGCAAAATTTGGTCGCTTCTTTGTTCACCTGGAGCCGTCCCTCCTGGCCGTGGAAACTGGGGAATGAGCGGTAGTGGTCCCAGGCCTGGACAGACGTTGTTGACGTTGCCAGAGGGAGACGGCGCGGGAGACTGAGTCGGAGAGGCCAGAGGACTCGTCAGCTGGGTGTTTGCCTGCACACAAGCGGGACAACATACGCAAAGTAAGCACGACTACGTGAGAGAGCTCGACTTGACTTGTCAAAGCACGTGTACCTGTGGAGTGTTGTCAGCTTTGTAAAGTTCTCCCGGCTTGCCGGGTCTTTGCTCTATGCTGTAGTACTTGCACGGGTTCCACTGGACCAGTGGGGGATTCTGGGAAGGCTGGGGTCCATTAGGGACGCTGAGCTGCATTACCATGACTCCGGGACCAGGAGGCGGGACTCCTGAAAACAAAGATACATGATCAATTGTCAGTTGTATTTATATTACAAATACATGCCGGCATTGTTCTGACTTGTTAAGGCACAACAAGGCATGAAGAATGATGCATTTGATACTATTAAGGGTGACCGATAAAGTTCACGTTAGTCTGATGTACCGTATTTTCTGGACTATAAGGCGCACCTAAAAACCTCAAATTTTCTCAAAAGCCGACAGTGCGCCTTATAGTCCGGTGCGCCTTATATAGGGACCAAATTCCTACATTTAAACTGCCCCAAAGCATTGTGTCATGAAATCCATCATAAGTGGCCCGCTGAAGACTATGAATTATGAATCAAAAAGACTATGGATCATTATTTGGTGATTATAAAGTACCGTTTTTTTCCATGTATAATGCGCAAAATTTAACTAATTTATTGTCCTAAAATCTGGGGTGCGCATTATACATGGGTACAAAAAAAGAACTGGTTTTTTTTTTTAAAATCCGGATAATTCGGAGGCCGCCAGTACAGATGCGCTTTCTTCTCTGCTGTTCAATTCAAACACACTCCATACAAATACAATGCTCTCGTATCAGACGCTTGCTCGATCACCTGCTTGTTTGCTGTCACAATGTACCATACACAAATCCGAAACATTTCTTCGCTATCGAGTTTGCTAGCGCATGCGCAGTGATACTGACCGGCAGAATAACATCCGGTTGTTCCCAAAGATGATCTTTTTTCTGAAAAAAATTTACGTGTACGGACTTAAGTTGGAGTCAAAATTTGGGTGCGTATTATGCATGGGTACAGGCTTTTTTCCAGCATCAACATGCCATTTTTAGGGTGCGTATTATACATGGGGGCGCATTATACATGGAAAAAAACGGTAATTTGTTGCGTCTGAAGTTAATATAAAAAAAGATAAAATGGAGAATGATTTGATTTGGATTAAAAATCTGACATGATGCATTAATGGTGCGCCTTATAGTCAGTCCGGTGCGCCTTATACAAGGACAACGTTTAAAAATGGACCATTCATTGAAGGTATAGTCCGGTGCGCCTTATAGTCCGGAAAATACGGTACACTGTATTGATGTTTTTCAGGTTTAACTAAGTCTGCAAATATTATCTAATGTCAAAGAACCTTTTTTTGGCCCTGTCTGAACTTTCACCGGATAAACCTTAACCTATATAGTATTATTTTCTGACAACACACAGACTGCTAAATGACACAAACAAATTAGTGGAGCCGTCAAAAAAGTGATTTTCTTAACACAAAAACTTTATAAAAAAAAAAAAAAATAAAAAAAAAGTGGCAACATGTCAGAATGTTGGGAGTCTGACCTGAATATTGCTGCTGTAACTGTTGTGGGTTGCAGGGAGATGGCGATGGGGTGATTTGATACTGTTCAGAGCTGGGGGGCTGCAGGTAGCCTACTGATGGGCTGTGAAAAAAGTAACAGAGAAATTAGGGAAACTTTATTATCAACACAGTGTAAAAACATCAAGGACTTTCATCCGTGTTGGAAATTGTTACATTTACAACAATGTCAAACTGTGGTAGAAGATGGTTGTAATTCTTGACAGGTCTATCAAGTCATCAAGTCTTAAAGCTGAAAATTGACACATCAATTGCTCCTTGGTTGTTTTGTCTATTGTGTACATATAGCAAAAAAAAAAATCCAAATCCCGCCAGACCAGATTTCTGATACAGTCTCAGTAAATTACAAGAAACAATAATGAGAGTCAGATTAAAACATTTTGCAAGGTCTCATTAAAGGCATTTTTTGCTACAAATTTGGTACTTGGATGAGCAGCATTTTCAGAATGGTGTAGTTTTCTTTTTTGCTCAGCAGAGGGCAATGTCTGCAACACTTTGACAATGTTCTGGCCATCAGATGCCCACACAAGCGAAGACGTACCTTGTGCTGTTCTGCTGTGTGGGTGTGATAACACTGTAGAAAACCGGCATGGGGCCCTGGACCGACTGACTGACCGGCACCATCACCTGCTGCTGGTACTGCTGCTGCACCACCTGCTGACTCTCGTTCCCCACAGGCACCTGCACGAGACATCCTTAGCTAATAAAGCAAGGCTCGGTGGATTTGCTGTTTGTTTTAGTGGACAAGACACAATTGCATCCAGATTGTGCATCAATTGTACCTGATAAGATGGCATCTGTGGATACTGCACCATGATACTTTGCATTTGTCCTCCAATGCCAGCTCTCTGAGAGTTGAGCAGAGCTGGGTTTTGCTGCTGCTGCACTCCCAACATGCCCTGGTAGCTGGCCTGCTGGCTGGGCATCATAGTCTGAAGACCTGGTAATAGCAAGCAAAAAAAAAAATCAGAGAGGAGGGGGGGGGGGGGAGTTATGGGCCTCTGGTTATTAATTTCAAAGAGGCATCTCATTAACTGAGCTCTGCAAAAAAGCAATCATATTGCAGCTGCTGCAGAACTCTCTCCCCCAAAAAATTCAGAAACACGGTAAACTATTAAACTGGTATCAAAATGGCCAAACTGGCCCATGTCATTTTGTTTGTGGTGTACCATCTTGAGTACACCACACACTATAAGAGGAGTAAGCAAAGACTTGCCGACAGATATTTCCACACCAGTGGCGCCTCTCAAATAAAAAAAATAATAATAAAGAAGAGTGAATGGAAGCCTATAAGCCTAGTTTCCCATTTTTCTCTTAGCCAAGAATCAAACTCGACAATCACCGTGGATCAAGGTCACACTGACCGAGGGCCTTCTGGATCTGGCAGTAAAAAACAGAGCCCAGTGTCTTTGTCATTAGTTTCTATCCAACATCAGCAAAACAAAAAGGAAAGAAACTGGGGATAGGATGACAGACCTGACTGTTGTGCAGGCTGAGGAATGGGCTGCGTGCGCTGAGCGGGGTAAGACACCTGGTGGGACATGGGCTGGGCCACACGGTACTGCTGGCCTGAACTGGAATACTGACCAGGGGGGTAGTATGTAACTTGAATCTGAAGACAAACAAAAAGATTCATTCATAAATAAACAAAACAGGCATTATGCAGTCATATGTTAAGTTTTGTGATTGAATGATGTGAATAATCATTGCAGAGCTAAATCACAGAAAAAAAAAAAAAAAAAAACTTGATATTGATAATTTTGAAACCTTGTATAACGGGTATGTGGTAAACCAAAGACTCCTTATACAAAGCAGCATTTAAAAGCCTCTTAGAAATAGACTGTGGTCAAAGCACCGCTCTACAAGATAGGTGAGTCATTCTGGCCACTTGGATGACTAACTTAAGGCCACTTCCCCTTTATTCGTCTGTTGAGTGAGGAAATAGAACATAGTCGAATGAAACTTTCCAAGAGAAAAAAAATAAAAATCAATAGGACTTCGCAAATGCTGCGGCTTGAACCACTTCTGTCTTATACAACGAGGCTAAAAGTGGCATATACAATTTCCAAATGAAACATTCGACAGGAAGGCAGAGGGGAAAGCGCATGTGAGAAAAGATCGATCTGTTCTTCCAGCACAAAAACATGCCAGCCTTTTGTGAGGGTGCACCTGCCAATATCTGCACTCCAGTTACACTGGGGGCCGCCCACACGTTGAACAACACAGGGCAACACTATCTGTCAGTGAGAAGAAGGCAAACTGGCGGCTGCGCAAGAGTCTGTATGTGTGTGTGTACGTGTGTGTGTGTGTGTGTGTGTGTGTGGCAAATTGTACTGCAATAAACTGTAGATTTTGCCATGCAGCTCTTTGTCAGAGAACATTTTGCGAGTTCTTTACCTGCTGGGGGGGAGGTGGCTGCATGTAGCCTTGCGGGGGTGCCGCCTGCATGACGGGCTGAGACGGAGGAGGAGGCGGCGGTGGAGGGTGGGGATGTCCCGTGGCAGGCTGGTAGCCAGACGGCGGAGGCATGGGCTGCCCGGTAGTCGCCATGATGTAGCTGGTTTGAGGGGGATGCTGAGAGAGGACAGTTGGCGGAGCCTGGTACAAGGAGGATGGCTCAGGGTTCTCGCTGGAGCCCTGGCGGCTCAGCGTCATTTGGCCAAATTGGGGCGCCAGTTCTTCTCCCTGGTCGGACAACAAGATGTGCTTATTTAGTTCATTTAAATTTTGAATCAAATGGAGGAATAACTCATGGGAGTAGGTCTCCAATACAAATATAAATGTATCAATTACCATAAAATAGAATAGTTTTATGTAGCGAAGATAATTAAGGTCAAAGCCAATATTAGTTCAATGAGAGTGGAGATGACATTGTTGTCTGTCTGAATGTGTCAGTCGAACAAAATAAAATAATAATAATGACGCCCCAAATCGAGCTAGTACCATTGTGTACTGCTGGGGAGGAGAAACTGGCAGGAGAACCTGGGGGCAGGAGGGGCTGGAGTAGGAGACAGGCTGAGAGGGCTGCAGAGATGCTACGGGCTAGACACACACACGTTTCCGTACGTGCATGCACACGCGCCCACACATCACCGGGAGAGAGGAAGAGGCGGAAGAACACAGAAAGAAGAAAGGTGTCAGAAGCAAGCAGAAGGAAACAAAGATACATGAAGACATCGGATACTGGGGGAAGCTGTTAATGATCGGATGGATTGTTACGGGAAAGCATTTGTTCTGATAAGGTTACGAAATCGACAGAAGTTTTTTTACATTACAAGTGTAAAATTACATTACAAGAACTTGGGTCACATCACAAATGCCCCCAATTTGTGCTGAGCCTCACCTGAGCGATGATGTGGTTGCCCATGGGGTGTTGCTGCGGCGTCGGCAGCAGGGCAGCCTGAGGAAGGGCCTGCGGCTGCGCCTGCTGAGGCGGCGGCTGCGTCGGGCAGGGGAGCAAGCTACGGCTGGACTGGGAGGCTACAGGTGGGACACACACATTAGGACTGACTGATGCGCATTTCTGTGCACGTATGTGAGCGTATAATGACAATACAATAATGACACTACAAATTAAACAAATGACAAGAGCTTGTGCCTAAATGTTTTCCCACTTCTGTATTTACCAGAGCGAGAGCCTTTGCAGCTTCCCTGTGAGCCTTTATTGCTGCCGAGGCTGTCCCCGCGAGTCAAGATGGAGATGCCAGAAAAGCTGCTGGCCTTGGTAACGGGAGGCCGCAGCGTGCGGTTGGAGCTGTCCGAGTCGGTGCTGCTCCAGGGCCGCGGCTCCAAGCATTTCATGTCGCTGTCCGTGCTGCTCTGACGACTGCTGGACGCCCGGCTGGAGCTATCGCGGTTTCCCCTGAGAGGAGAAGCAAAAAGGGGTGTTTCAAAACAAAAAAAGGATCAATACAGAGGCGGGAAATCAAGTGGAGAGGTTTGAAGTCAGTGTTGTGGAAAAACAAACAGGATGAAAGGCTTGTGTACGAGACCAAGGAGGTCCAGTCAAGTCGTAAACACGTACATCAAATATGTGACCATATAAGTTTTAGAGGTGAGGACTCTCAACACGGATGCAAAATACAAATCAGGCAACGAGCCACTTGACAAGAATTTCTATTTGTAAAGATGTTTGCCAACAGTCTCTCGGTGCCACGCACACGCGTGCAAAAAAAATACCCGAAACTGAGGAACACGTGCAGAGGGAGACGCTCCAGGCAAACACCAAACTACTTGACAGTGATACGTGATGAGATGGCACTCGCACAAACAATCCAAGACAGGAGGAAACGACCACACAATGAACTCAACAAGATGCAGACAAATAATGGCAAAGTTGTCAAAGAGGATACAATGGAACATCCAATTCCAACAGCTTATAAAAATATAAAGTCATAGCAAGTGCGCAATTGTCATTAGATGAATATCTGAGCAGAGGTGTTGGTTCAGTTAAGTCGTGTTTAGCGCATTTTCAAAGACTTCCACTTGCTGTTTTATCTTATTTTGGCTAAGCAAGGTACGCGTCGTAATGTTGCTGGTTTTTTTCTCTCCGAGGCCAATATGATACCAAGCAGTCAAGGAGACCGCTAACAGATATTTTAAACGATATTGTTTTCCAGGACAAATGAAAATCTGGAGGTCCCAACTTTTGACTTTATTTAATCTCTTTAAGAACATCTTATTTATCCAGCTTTTCTGGTCTACATGTTAACCTTTTTTTTTTCCCTAAAAAAAGAAAATCCCATTTAACTCATCACTCACCATGATTATTTTAGGTTTGAAAATGAAAAAAAAAAAAGCATCTTCAAGGCATTTAACTGATCACTTATCAAACTTTGAAAATTGCACAAATAATTAATCTCCAAGGGAAAACCAACGATGGCGCTGTAAGGGGGGAGCACCACTCTGGGAAAGCCCTCCATCACAGTGCAGCTGCGCTTATGATGTTAGTGATGGAGATAAGGATGAGGAACGGGTGCAGAAAATGGCCAAGCTTATAGGCGGGAAAAGCTGTTAAAGTCTTTCTTTAGAGGAGTGATGTATATTTGCATCGTGAGCGGCGGCGCGGCAGCTGAAAATGTATCTCATCTACTTTAATTAATGGCGGATCTATTTTGAGGGCTCTCTCGTTCTCCCTCCCTGTTTGTGCTATTTAAGATAGGATGCCATTTTCTATAAAGGCTGATCCACATGTATTTACAGATGGAGACGAAATGAAGGATGAGTCCAGGAAGAAGGTAATCACGTGATGTTTCTTCTCCAGCCTCGCTTTATCACAGTATCCCTGGGCCACAAAGACATTTCTGGCCTAATCTAAATATGTAATAAAAACGTATACGGTTATGCAACAGTTTCTGGTGGTGGTTTTTCACATGATCCACATCACACTATGCAGTCTGCGTGGTCAGACACGGGTGAAGAGTTTGAAGCAAAAATTTATCTTGTTCCGCTATTTCGCCTCTGCTACTTTTGATGATGTCATGTCGCTGACAGCCAATCAGGGTTGAGGATGTATGGTAGTGACAACAACACAAGCAGCAGCAAAAAAACAGACTCACACACCATAGCAGAAGACAAAAAGGGGGGGGGGGGGGGGGGGGCTAGCTTCCAATACCGGCCTAGGCCGTGCTAAAGAGTCTTTGAGAATGGGGAGCAAAGAATTTGGCATATCTGGTGAGTGCATTGACCTGTTTATAGCTGTTGAACTGTCATCCAAGATGGCATTCCGCAGCCAAAGCAATAACACAAGCACCACTTACCAGACTGTCGGCAGAGCACATCCCGTTCCCCGCTCCAAGCAATACCCACCTTCCCCTCCCCCTGGACTTCCCGCTCGAAAAAAAGCACATGCGCTCAACGCGATATTTCATGTTCGGTCTGAACCCACCATATAAAAGAGCTTCTGTACATACTACATTCTGCCGTTTTGATTAGCAACAGTAAGTGTGTGAACAAAAGTGCTGATAGCAAAGATAATTACAGCTACCACCGTGCTTTCATTTAATCCTGAGGAGGGGGGGGATACAAAAAATGAGCGCCCTGAAATTATTTAACACAAGGCGTCTATTAGAATGGACGCCACCCACGGTAAATTGATTTTCGACATCAGTTTGGAATCATCGAAATGATTTCAGCTCTACAGTGTCTGTACGTTGTCTCCATTTCATCCTATGGCTGTTGGCAACATGTGACATGCTAACAAAAACTACAAGAATAGGTCAACCACAAAACAAACATGTCGCTGAGGAGGCAATGTGAGTACTTTATACAATGGTGGCGGTGGATGGTAGGTCCAAAGGTAAAAGTACATCAAGTCCTCAGTGAAACCACAAAGCAGCCATGCATGGGCCGCAGGAAGCCCCACGGTGCAGTAGAGTGGAATAGCCATCAATCAGTGGACTATGCCAAGCAGAGATACCAAGGAAAAAACAAACAAACAAATAAACAAACAAACAAAAAAATAAACAAACAAACAAAAAATAAAACACAAATCACCACTATCATCACTAATCCACTTTCAAGTATGGGCATGGCAACACACAAGTACAATTGTAGCAGCACCCCAATACCTAAAGATCTGCCTCCTCTTTTGAGAGCTAGAGCAGTAGCCCTCGGTGGAAAGTCTGTCGGGGTTCATATTGAGAGAAAATGCTGGCATTACAAGACTGTAGTTGACAACAGGGAGAAAGCAGGGGGCGGGGGTGAGGAGAGGTCATCACAGTGTCGCTCGCGCTTTAGATGTTGAAAAGGACGAGGGGAGGGAAGGGAAAAATGCACACAAGGCAACATTTAGAACTGTTGAAAGCTCAGGCTTCCCCTTTCTCTGCATGTTCTATACGATATTCTTTCAACCTCCATGGGAAGGGTGTTTTCGGAATGGAGTTGAAGGCTCTGGGAGTCAACTTCTATCATTCACTGTTGCCCTTTCCTTCAATTCTTTCTCAAAGACTGCAGATCCCTCGAGATGCTCACTCACCAAGGGCTTAAGAGATACACACTTAAAAATAACTTGGGCTGGATTTACGCTGCGGGTTGAAGTGGCCGATTCCAATTTATTTAAAGAAAAAAAAGGCCTCTATGGTAAAGAAGAAAGAAAAAGACAAACAAACATCAGCCCTCTTCAAGCCCTATATTGTAACTTTTATTTGAGTTTTAAAAAAACAGCTGAGCCCATTTAGAAACGTGGAGGAATTATCAACATTTCTACTTGAGGATGAGTTGAAGTTTTTATCCGCATTTGGAAAAGGCTTTATTCAATCAGGTGTGGATTTTTTTTTCTTTTTCCTTTACGCTGTCATGACTTGTATCCAAATTGTCCCACTTGAGCGCAAAGGGGAAAAGAAAATCAAAGTGTGTCACTTGAACCATGCAGTATATAAATCCAGCCTTACAATTGTTGACAACTCAAATTTGGGATTTGGTGATTTAATTTTCCTCTTTTTACTACAACCACAAAAAAAGAAAAAGAATAAGTGGTGACATCATCTTACCGGTTGTCATTGATGTATCCATTTTGAGAGGACTGTAAGAAAAAGGACACCTGCACATTATGAAAGGCTTCAACTTCATATTTTACATCAATGTAACAGCTTTCATTAAAAAAAAAAAAAAGTTTCTTCCCCCAATCTCACATGTAGGAGGCTGTAGGAACGATGTGCGTGCTTTACAGAAAAAACAAGGTCCAAAACTTACTTCTCGGGCAAAGATCCGGTCTCGTACCCGCTGATATTCTTCCTCTCGCTCTTCGATGGATTTGCTACGCCGGCCGTCCTGCAGTGGCACTCGGATCTAATTTTGGCAAGGGGAGGAGCATTGCATTAGAATATGGAGGGGGAAAAATGTATGCGACAAAAGCAGTTAAGGTTGTTTCCTGCCTGATTATCATCCTTGTCCATGCTGGCATCATCTCTCTTGAGAATGAATTTCTTCTGGAAGTCCATGTTGCGCTCATCCTTGATGTGCTCCGAGAACCTTTGTTCAGGGCTGCAAGACCATAAAACAAGTTGAATTATTTAGCATTGTGGAAAGGAGAAAAAAAAAAAAAAAAGCCAAATAGTCTTGGATGAAGGCTCACATGCGCGTGTTGCCAGTCTTGTTGATGATGACCGCCTTGCCCGTCTGATCAACGTTGTGATCCATGCCAAAGTAGGCGGCCACGCGATGCAGCAGCATGCGGTGATATGATGTCATCTGAGGAAACTTCTTGTACTGGTTACTATGAGGAATAAATCACAAACAGTGAAGTTGATCACTTGGACTGAATAATGTGACGCTGTTGTTATTGACGAGTCAATCAAAAAGAAGTAAACCTACTTGTCGTCATTAATGAACTCCAGGATATCTTGTTCTAGTTTGAGCAGCATCATTCGATCCCTGGCAAGCCAAAATGGAAGATGAGCGAGAAAGATCAGTGGCCAGACTTGTTTACTGGCTTACTTTTGCATTTGAAATTAGCTAACAGATGCTGTTCATTTCCATTTTAAAAGGCTTGCTGACATAGGAATTAAAATCGATCGCTGGGGGGGAGGGATAAAAACATTTCTAACTTCTCAAAGTCTGCTATTTTGGTCATTTGAAGAAGTCCTGCATCAAAGTGAAAATAATATTCAACTGTAAGCCACTAGTGGGCTACAAAATGATTAAGCAGCATCCTTCTTTATTTGTAAATCTAAACAACAGACGGTTCTGTTTAATTTATGCAACAAGCTTTCTCACCTGGGATTGTTTTTCAGTGTGTTGACCAGAAACTCGTGCACGTCGATACCCGTGGAATCAGTGTATTCCTGACTGGAGTCTGACCAGGGAGTGACACAAAGAAAGCGTGAATGGGGATGAAGTCACAAAAGTTGCTAGGAAGCCAGTGGGGGATTGTTTTCCACTACACTAAACAGTCCGAACAGATGATCTCCTAATGACGCCTGAGGGCCGACGCCCCAAGTGTAAGGGAAGAAGATAATGAGAGCACGAAAGAGCAAGGGAACCCATATTCTCAAGAAAGAAATTACTTTTATCATCTTACGCATGTGGGTATTAAAACGGACAAATGGGCATAATCTAATAACTGCGAGTCTACACTAGAAAGGGAAAGTCTAGCAATGGATTCAAGTTATTCATTCCAAAATAGAGAAGAACACAAGTCACTTTACCGGCCTGACATCCACCTTCTGGACTATGTCAGCCATGTGGACAGCCCCCTCCCCCCAACTGAACTGGATGATGAACTTTACTCGGGCGGCGACGGAGGCAGCTGCACCACGAATTGTGCCATCCGGCAAGCATTGAGTTTCTCAAGCTCAACCTTGCGCTGCTCCAGCAGAGCCAAGCCAGCTGCGCTCCCGTCACAAAGCCACGGCGGAGCGGGACAATTTATCGATGCACTGCAGCACAAAGGATGGTGCCATGGTGTGGAAAAGTATTAGGTTGTCGCGCTAACTGTATTTTTTTGCTAGGGAACTTCCTTGCGCTACAGGCTGCATTTCAATAAAAAGTGTGGTTATAATAAAATGTCAGTAATTTAAGGTGTTACTCTAAAATGTGTGACTTACCACGTGACAACATCTTCCGTGGACCCTTGTCCTTCTTCTCCTTCTCTTCATTTTCATAGTCCTCCTTAGAGGACTTCTCCTCTTCCTTATCTGACGGACAGCTGATGTGAAGCTGGATGATATCCTAAAGGAAATTTTAAAAAAAAGAAAGAAAAAAAAAAAGAGATTATACACCAAAAATTATTGTTCGTGTTCAGTATTTGTAGTTAAATAGTGGGACGGTACCGATTCTGGAGGGCCATCGTTGGCAAAGGGACCAGAAGACTCCTCACAAACTGCCAGACTCCTCACCAGCTTCAGTTTTGCGTTTGACTGAAACAGAAAAAAAATATTTTGCTTTATACGTACGTATGTACTCGCTGTAAAGCCATCTCAACGGAGGCATGACCAAGTTCGGACACAAACGGCTGTGCTAAATGCAGCAGAGCTCATTAGGACACGCTTTCTTTTATTCCAGATTATGGACACTCACGAAAGCGATCCAAGCGGTAAAACAGTAAAAGCTACAAGTCAGTCATGCACTAAGGCACCATTTGAGCTAATCAATCCCGTTCGCAAGAAGCTAAGCACACATTTAGATATTTCTAAAGCAGAGCGTTACAAAAATAAATAAAGGTAAAGGTCATAGGAGCAAAAATAGCAAGTTGCTCATCTTGCATAACTAACTCAAAGGAGTGTCCAATAGCAGCATGGAATAACAAATTTACCTTGGCCCTCTTCCTGCCGTGACTGTGGTTAGGAGCCCGTTTCTGCGAGACATTTTCAAAGAAATGTTACAATAGACAATAACAAAAGTTTGCACCTACTTGAATACAGTATTATGATACACAAGAAAGTTACAAATCAAAGAGTAAGTGTACACTTGGTTGACTGAGGCCGACCTGTACGTCCTGTGGGGAGCCATCTTCAGGTTCCAGACCTTCTCCTGTGCCTTCCTTGGGGCCCTGTGGCTGAGGAGAGGTCTTTCCTCGACCGCAGGGCTCGATGAGTGGCCCACTCTCTCCCTCCTTCTGGATGTCTGGGGTCAGGCTGACTGACATCTTCTGGGAGAGGGAGAGGGAGAGGGTGGGAGACGGGGAGGGGGTTGGGTGCAGGACCCAGGAGCTTCTGAATGGAGAAACCCAAAAAATGAAAATTCAAAACAATTCCATTTGTATTTGGGGATGTATTAATAGCTACCTTTGGGTGCTATCAGATCGTCTGTCCGCGCGTGGCCGGGAAACTCTGGAGAGGAAGGTGCGGTGGGGTGAAGATGCAAGCCACTAAGGTTGTGTACTGGGATGGACTGCAGCAGGAGGCCAAGTGCAGGCCATAGTAAGCCTTAGCCTTCAGGAGAGGAAAACATCAAGCTCAAGGAGTGTGTGGATATATTTACAAAAAAAAAAAAAACGAGCGAGCGAGACCAGTACCACATTCATTCGTAAAATAGGCATATCTAATCTTAAAAATAATTATTAGGCAATTGTTAAACCCTCATGAAAACCTTTTCATGGTGCAAATGAACATCCAACTAGCATTTCTCTGAACCGTCAGTCAGCCTTCATTTTGCAAGTCTTTTCCTATTTCCACTTGCCCTGTCCAATTACAAATCAGAGACACATTCATGGTCGAACGCACAGTTGGATTTTATGAAACTCTTTCGACAATCCAGATAACAGCTCCGGGTTTGCTGTAAGAGGTGATTGCAGAAAATCCCCTCCTCCTGTAATTTGTTTTTCCGTGTGTGATTATTATTATTAAGTGTTTGAAACAGAATGAATGACTGCGATTAGACTAACGAGTTGAGTGAGGAGTGAAGTTGCACAAGGGAGAACGATGGGGAGAGCAAGCGAGTGAGCGAGCGAGCAAGCTTGTGCTTGGAGGTGCAACCAGCTAGACAACTGAAAAATAAATCTAATGACCTCTCTCTTAATCAATGTCGCCTCTACTAACATCACCTTGTATTTAATACACCCAAAAAAGTATTCAAGCCCTACCTCACATGAGCGCACTTGCCAAATAACTCAGTTTTAAGCTTCAATCCAATCAAAATATCATTAGCGCATTTAGGCCAAGTAAAAGGGGAGCAACTTGCCGACCAGTCAGGGGGGAGGAGGGGGAGGAGCACACCAGCAGGCCGGCCACCACTTCAGCTCTCCTCTGGGGCCTCTCGTGTGTCTCCCTACGACTCAGTGCAGCAACATGGTCGCTCTTCCACTCCGGAGCCCTGAATAGTCAAAATGAAAAAGAGGAAGACACGCATGACGTCATGTTTCTCAGCCCCACGCACACACACATAGACACACCGAGTGACTCATCTCTGCTGCTCGCCGCTGGTGCTGCTGCTGCTGCTGCATGTAGCGGAGAGGTTAGAGGAAGAAGCAGGATACACTCCCTCGGGTTTGCACTCCCTTCATTTCTCGAATAAATCACACTTTGCAACAACTTTTCAAGACACCCCGAGTATCTCTTCTTCCCCAAAATATGTTTGAACACACCCTAGCTAGCAACAGATTTGGCTATGGAGTCAAGCAGCGCAGCCGATGCATCTTACACCTGGAGGTTGTCTCGCATGCGTGCACAAACGCAGAATACCACCCGCGTGTGCCGTCGGAGATAAGCGAACAATGGAGGCAGGGTTTCCCAGCGCAGGGAGAACCCGGGCAATGCTACAGCAAGTGCGTCACAGCAGCGGCATTGAGTGTGACGTGCACAGCTCGGCTTATACAAGACTCCCACTATTTGCCTTATACAGACGGCGGCCGCGGGCCTTCTCCGTTGCGCTCCGTCCTCTTATGGGTATGTTTAGATTTATTGAATGGATAGCTACAGCGTCTTATATATTGCATTTTGTGGGACAGTAATAGGGACGGGACAGGAAATGGGTTGTAGGGGGTCAAATTCTACCCCAAAGTTTTTCTTTTTTTGGTTGCCCTTAGTGACACACCCCTACAACCCATTTCCTGTCCCGTCCCTATCACTAAGGGCAACCAAAAAAACAAAAACTTGGGGGTAGAATTTGATGGCTTGCACTGATTCAGTGCTAAGGGCCACACCACTGCAAAAATAGTGCGCTTATGAATAAACTGGCTTCACCTAGTCGCTCCTCCTCCACCCCAATCCTCTTTCATGTTTTCTCTTCACACTCCGCCCGCTAGCCGCAGAACACTCGCAGCTACTGGCACACTGGGTTGCCAGGGAGACAGCAACGTCATTCTCAACTGCTGCCATTTGTGTTGAGCGAGTACGAGCAAGAGGTGGGGGGGTGATGGCAAAAATAAATACACAGCTCGTAGCACACGCTGAGAGGACCATCGATAACAGTCGAAAGCAAAAAGGAAGAGCAGTCAGATTTGAACAAGATCTTTCCAACCACACAAAATTGATGGCCGATTGATTTGATGACATGCTTTCCTCCAAATGAAACGCCAAGTATGACTTTTGTTACCGAGGCAAGCGGGGCAAATAACCGCAGCCTCCTCATGAAAATACTGTAATGTGTGACGCCTTAAAGTGTGGCTTGGTCTTCCCAAACAATTCGAGGGATGGGGGTCAGTGTGGGGGCTGGATTATGTCAATCAGACCCAGTGTTTCGTCACAACAAATTTTCTGAATTAGGTAGCTCACGAACGATGTTATGTAATTTCACACTTGAAGCGTGGACAGGCATACATCAACTATCAAAAAGTAAAACTCCCATGACATCCCGTTTTAACGCTGCATGTGCCTAAACCATATTAAAGGAAAGTTTTGTAAACGTACTAAACATTGGCCACAACGGCATTATTCTGACCAATACGACACTGGCATTGAAAATCCAGAACATTCAGAGTAAAATCACAAAAAGCTTGCTAAGTAACGAAAACCTGAGAGCAATGCCATTCCTTTAGAAAAGGCAAGCTTTTCATTTCATGATGCGCTCTTTACAAGGAAGAAGGATGGAGGTGAATAAAGCCTAGGAAGCGTGTAAACAGGTATGTGCACGCCTGGACAAACCCACAAACAGAAAGGGGGGAGAGCCAAGCTCAGGCAGTTTGACCTAATTCATCTCGTCGGTATTCAGCCGTGCACCTCGCCCGTTTGACGTCAGAGAGAAGCCATTTCACAAAAGACAGCGAGGTTATTTTCTCCACACGGTTAAAGGAAGCCGTGTGTTTGTGTGTGTTGTCAGAGCCCAGTTTGTGCAAGCTCAGAGCCTCCGCATATCATATATCAGCAGCGTGTGCAGTGTGTGCGCCGCGCTCGCTCGTCTATGTCAGAGAGGATTCCCCTTTGCATCGCTTACACAATCTCACAGGGAGGGGGACGGGGGCTGCTGTGGGTCGGAGGGGACGTCCCATCAGTATGAGCGTCAACAGCAGCGATTTGGCACACACACGCACTATTTGGCAACATGACACACTTCCTTGTATAAAGTCGACAGGCGACAGAGGACGTACATGGTCAATGGCGGCGGAAGACGGGGTTTCTCTTGAACCATCTACGTCCTTGTCCTTCCTCTTCCCGTGCGATGAGGACACCCCCTCCCCCCCACCCTGCTTGCTGCATCCGCCCACGACAAGTGTTTGCTCTCTTTCGCTCCTTTTCTTCCTCTTTTAATGTGTCTTCTTAAATTGTCAGCCCTGTTGCTGACGCCATCCACCTCCACAGTCGGCCCACTCAGTCCTATGGGACGAGCTATGACTCATTCGCTCCCTCCTTGCCTCCCCGTCCTCGTTCCCTACCTACTTACCTACCTTTCTGCAGATCCCCTCAAGTCTCTTATCGCTACAGTAGCTGGGATCTATGTTTAGTTATGGGTTCAGTTGCCTGTCAGGGCGTGCAAAAGCTGGGAGGTGCGCCAAATGGAGCGCTCAAATAGACTTTGAAATAAGGTTAAGAAATGTACAGTGGAACCCTGACTTGACACATTCACGACCACTGACTTTTTATTTCCCAAATATCTGCTATATTATCACATTTTTGTAGTATTAAGTGTTGTGATGCCAAATGAAAATTTATACTGTCTGAAGGCTTAAAAAATAATACATAACAAATGGTGTTTTCTAGAGTACTGGATACACATAAAATGTTAGTGACGGTAAAAAAAAACATTACGTGTCTTATGTTCAATTATTCTAGTGTTATTAGTAAAGTAATATCATTAGTGTATTGTTTTATTAATACAACTCAGCTCAGCTATTATTTGACTGCTTTTTACTAATGATTTCAGTTTTTGCTGTCGTTTCAGTGTTGTATTTAAGTACGCATAGTAGTTAATTCAATATTTTGCAATCCTAACCACATGCAAAATGACATAACAATGACATAATTACAACCAAATTTTATTGTGCTTAAATCAGAAGCACTCCGATGAAAAACAGTAACTATAGGCGTTACTGAGAGAATGCCTTCTCGCGTCACGGTTTTTACACCGCAGAATGCAACACGGGAGGACTGCTAATCAGTGGCAATAAACTGTTGCACCACCTGCATACAGTTGACCCCCCTCATTTGCAAGCATCACAACTTCTATTTCAGTCTTTCTGGGCAGCCAGTAAGAGGTGAGAAAGACGGAGGAGCGGCGGCTCACGAGTGAGACACGAAGAGAGGGGAAAAAGTTCTCAATGATGAAACAATCCGTGCTGTTAAGTGATTGGACCAACCCTCCGCCAATGGGAGGACCAGATCCATGGCAACAGGCTCTGTCGCCAAGAGAAATCCAGCTATATCCCTCAACACCCCCATATTTTTCACTCCCTTCCTAAACCTCACGAGCCCCTCGTATACCCACCCCACCTTCTCCTTTCTCCGATTCTAAGGCCAATATCAAAGGGCATCGAGTTTAGCACAGATTTACACCATCGAGAGGAGGGGGCACGTTTAACGGCGCGGCCGAAAACAAAGCCACATGTGCTAACCAAACATGGATCCCCGGAACTTAATGAGGCTTGGCGGAGTGATCAGAATTTGATTCATTCACAAAGAGTCATTAAAATGTGCAGCTTCTTCACACTCGCAACAGTATAATTAAAGCTGCATTCACACAATAAGTCAGTTTGATCCCTCGCTGATATTAACGGCTGTGGTTACCAAGGTAATTCGCACATATGTACATACATACGTCCACGTTTTCTGACCTATAGACTCATGGTTAATGTGTATGGGTTAAAAAAATAAATAAAAAAAAAATTTAAAAAAAGCTGCGTGTGTGTATATACTGTTTAAAATAATGCACTCACTGCTTGAGCATTCATCCTTGCATATTTAAATTGCCACAATATTGTTTTTTTTTTTTTTTAACAAAATGATTATTCACACTTGGGACTGCTGTGAACCACCCGCTCCTCAACACAACACAGATCGATACCGACTCAGTCAATTCCCACCATTGGCACTCACACTGCAGTGTGGTCTCGAGTGTGATGGATGAACTCCTAGGGTCAACTAGGAAGAAAATAGAATAGCACGGCCATCTTTAAACATTAACGAATGCTTGGTTGTAGAAATGCAGCGTGTATACTGCTGGACAACTTCTGGATTTTACTATGTATGTACACCATAAGCTAGGTGTATTTATTTATCTGTAATCAGTCAAATTGGTTGATTATTTGTTGCAATCCTAAATGTCAATGTTAAGATACCATCTGCGGTATAAGAGACTATTGGTCAGTAAATATTATGCAGTCATCCTCTCAATAAGATAAATACTGTAGAGTTGGGGTATGTAGCGAAACGCAAACTGTGACCAGTGGCTTTCGGGAAAAGAACAAATGCATCCATTTGACAACAGCTAGCAGGCTGGCTTGCCATCCCAACAGTGGTGGAGGCTTGAGAGCGGGCGGCCAGCTCGCAGGCTTTATCCAGGAATCAGGCAACCGGCCAGTTACCAAGTCAGACGCTGCAAAGTGCTAAAGTCACTCTTACAATGCGACAAGTTGCGCCCCAAAAATAGCCAGTGGGGAGGCTGCAAAAATAACTAGGACATAACTCGATCCGCTATGCAGGATTGGGGCAAAGAAAACCAGACTGTGAGGTTGCCTGCAGGATTGCTTGTATAAACATCTGCCAGCCTCTCTAATGTGTTCTTTTTTTTTAATTTTTTACTTTAGATCCATTCTCATGACTTTTAGTAAGTCTTTTTGCTCTGATTTGGTAGCATGCCCAAATGTTTAAAAGCAATAATACATCAAATATTGAAGCCTCACAGTTTGGACAATTTAGGTGTAATTGTGTGATGATTGTAACAGTAAACTGAATTTCGACTCACAAACCATCAAGCTTTACCCTGCATCATTAATCAAAAGTAAGGAGGCCGATTTGAAACCCGGCTTAGCCCATTCTGTACAAATGACACGCGTGTCATGTGCGCTTCTTCCAGCCTTCAGGTGAGTCAATGTAAACCTTCTGACTTAAAGGCAATTACAGGAGTGAGTTACTCCAGGGGTTGCCATTGATTATTTTGCCCCCCCCCACCCTTCCCTCAGCCTCTTGAACATCCTCTCCTTTGTGCTCTGTCTTTTTCCCACGCACTGGCAATTAGTATGCAGGCTACGGAAGGGCCAACTACCTGGGAAGCAGTAGTGCAAAATTGCAAGGGTAATGAAATAAAATAAATGGAGTATCGTTGAAGTTTCCAGGGAAAATATGGCTTGTTAGACAAATTATTGGACATCATAAAGTGGGATGATGATGTACCTTCAGCCAGCATCAAATGTGCTCCTTTCCTTTAAGCAACGATTGTTCATCCTTTGCATGACAGTAACACACAGCCAACTCCGTTTGGGGTCGTTTGCCGTCACAAACTGTTGCTACCAACTTCAACAAGACAACAATGTCCTGGAACAACAATAAATTGCTAATTAAGGACGCTTAAAAAAAAGTTAATTACGCAGACACTGATTTGTGCCCCTAACAGGCGCTCCATTCCATATAGGCCAACGAAAGCCCGCTGATTACTTTTTAAAGGCGGTCGACATAAATAACTGCACACTTTGATGCTTGCAGCCTGATACAGTTGCCGGTCCAATTCATCATATTTTGACAAACCAGGCTAACTTCAAGTGAGTTGTTTTGGGCGGCAAGATTGTTCCCGTGGTTCTGACGTCACTGTCTCATAAACTAAAATTTACTGAGATATTTTGTCTATTTGAGGAGGAAAACAATGTGTTTATCTAAAAAATTAAATAAAAACAAAAAAGACTGGAGGTTCCACTGCATTACATTCTGATAAGTGTGGTTTACATGCTCCAGCTCCATATGGATTCACAGGACTAATTGCTTTTCTGATGCTGCAACATTCAATTTAATAATAAATAAATTAAAAAAAAGGCTTGTTAATAGTCGTGTCACCATCTGGCAAATCTGGCGATTTTGATTCATGTAGCAGCTCCAATCTAAGAGCTCCAATTATGATCTTATTATCAATGAACTAACTCTCTGACCAACAGAAGTACGCCACCAGGTTGCTCCTCAGACTTCACAGGAGCTCACTGTTGCCCTTAGACAGATCTGGGAGGACATCCCACAAGACACCACCCGTCGTCTCATTAGGAGCATGCCGCAACGTTGTCAAGCATGCATACAAGCACGTGGGAGCCACACGAGATATTGAAAATAATTTGGAGTTGCAGAAATTGAATTTAGGCAAAATGGACAAGCCTGCCACATCATTTTTTCACTTTGATTTTTGGGGTGTCTATATACTGAGCCCTCTGTGGGCTGAAAACCTTTATTTCCATCAAAAGATGTGGCATCTTTTTGTTCCTGAGACATTAAACTGTCCATATCAGTATAGATATCCAACATTTTTGTTGTCACCATTGAAATCTGATGTATATACTTTCAAAGTGTTCCTTTAATTTTTTTGAGCAATGTATAACAAAAGACAATAGGGTCAAAGTAACCATCAGCAGCAGAGGAGGTCTTGGTAGGCAGGTCTGCTCAACCTGAAACAGTCAATGAGGGCGCTTTGCTATTTATAGCCAGCGAATTTTTTATTCAAGAGGGCTTCTTCTGTTGTGCTCTTGCTCACCTTTAGTGTTTCCCCGCACATTCGGTCTCAACAGACGGGTAATGCGCGGAGGCTGCATATCGTCTTGGGAGTGAGATTTGAATGTGTGCGGCGCACGCCTAGACTGTTGTGATCGCCGGCCGCCGCTGTAGCTCCGAGCTAAGATAATCATTGGAGATAAGCATCAAGGTCTCTCAACGCAGGACTTCCCACATGCAGCCTCATGTAAGCAACTAGGTTGACCCTCTTGGCGACACCCCTCCCCCTCTCGCTCCACGGCGTGACACCGTTGCAGCGATGCCGACTTGCGCTGGCTGTGACCGCCACCGCCCTCCACCCACACAGGGACACGGTGAAAGGGAATCCCTCATTGCCTTTAAATGGCCACAAATTAATGGAAGTCATCAAGACGGCGGGGTCCTTATTTAATACAGTTTTTCAATTAGTGTTAATTCAAACTATCATACAGACTAAAACAAAAATTACAAGTTAATAAACGGACAGCAGAACTTTACCAAAGAACAAATCACAATGCACGCCAGCAAGCACAGAGACATGAACTGATGTCCCAACAAACGAGGATTACTTACAATAACAGACAACACATAGACAAAACATGCTTACTGTACGAAGAAGCAATCTGGGTGGATCTCCAGCCAAGTCCGATCAGGTCAGATTGTTATTTTTTTGTTTTGTTTTGAAATGACCGAAAAAAAGGAATCCCAGCAGCAGAGACAGCAGCTCTGGACTAGAATGAACTCTCGCTACTTAACTGCAAAGCGTAATAAATTCAGTTTGTTGGGGCCGTGGGGTGGAGGGGGGGGGGGTTCGAGTTTCAGGCAAATTCAGCTCATTCTACTTTCTCCTAACTTGTCTGGTTCTTCTGTCGAGGGGCGTCTCATCTTTTTTTTTTCCCCCTCAATGAAACTGAAACATGCACCGGGACATAAAAATGCTTGCTGGCTGGCTCTTTCCCGCTCTCATGGCATCATGTGCAGCGTTCGCAACGCTGCCGTCTCTGGCAAACCCTCCTCCCCTTCCGCACGGATTCTAACTCTCTCCCCTCCTCATTTCCTCCCTCCCTCGCACATCTTGTTTGCTCTCTGCTCTCTGTGCTACAATATAATTGCAGTGACAGCCGCACGAAAGGCTCGCGAGCACCCCAGCTGTTTTTAAAAGGCTACATGAATCAGTCACCGAGGTTGCTTGGATGGTGAAATACTTTTTTTTTTTTTAAATCATTAACGTCAAAAATACCAGAACAGGAATGTGAAGTTTAAAACCAGATCCTCACATTTACGTTGGCAGTCATTCCCAGAAGTCATCACGCATTCATCGTGCGCAATATCAAGTAATGACTAAAAGCAGTGCTGCTGTAACAGTTAACAAAATACAAAGGCTATAAAAAGAAAGATAGCAGGCAAAAATTAATGAAAAAAAAAAACCTCATTAGCTGGGAATGCCTTAATCCCTCAAGACGACTTATTTGCATGTTCTCCCTGCAGCTTCAGTGGCTACAAGAGGAGTCATAAGTTCAGCATCAAAGCAACGATCGGTAGAGCGCTCGGGAGAAGGTAGCCATCGAGGGATGTGTACTTTGTACCTCGCTTGGCTACCGCGGATCCAAGATTCGTTTGGTATCCAAGTCCGTCAAGCCAAGATGCAACCAAGATGATTATGAAAATATGTTAGCGGTTAACAAAACAGCCGTAAACTTTCAAGCATAAAATAGTCATTGAATACTACAGTCCATAAAAAAAAACACACTCCTATATTCGTCCCCTAATGTCTTCGTCGATTCAAACAATCATTTGGCTAATCGAGTGGAACTGACTGTTGCGGAATTATATCTCCAAAAACAACACGATGTCCTCAAAGACATCTGCTATGGCAACGCCTCCTGGCTGTATATAATATTCTGATAGATGCAACATCAGAACAGGAGTTCCGAACATTCACATTTTCCTATCCTGATAATTATTTTTCCCCCCCCACTCATTGTCGATCAAGGAGATTCCCTAAAATGCTCTAAAACTGAAGAACTGTCTGTCGCTTCTCTGTCCTTCAGGTGCTAGCATCGCATGACATGCTAGTTAAGTGGCAGCTAATGTATTTGCCAATGATAAATTTCACCGACAGAGTGGCTGGGTCACCAGCAGCACTGATTTGAAGATATCGTTTCCAACTCGAGCCATTCATCTTGTACAATGGAAGAATTCAGAAAAATAACTGAAAATCTCAGGTCACATGACCAGGAATCAGGTGCTGTTCAAATGAGCCACGTCTTTTGCATCCAAGTTCACCAAGTATTGGGACAGCGATTAAGAAAAAGGGAACGGATTAGAAAGAACGCCGAGCAAGGATCAATGGCCAAAGATATCGCAGATAAACCGTTGGGCGCCATGAACACCATCATTGGACAGGCAGAGGTGGTTTCCATCTAAAAAAAAATGTGTTAAACTGACGGTTAATGTTAAATGACATCGCCGGAAGAGTGCTGAAGGCATCTCCAGAACGGAATATACACCAGTCGTACAAGTGGAGAAAATCCTGAAGTATAGGATTTTCTACAGCTCTCCTTTAGCCTCCCTCTTGGTTATTCTCCCTCCAAACATATTGTCACAAACCCAGGGTGCAAGCATGCCCATATTTGGAAGTTCCGCGTTTGGTATGAAGCGGCATGAGGATGTATACATAAGATGGCGACACGGGAAAGATTAAAATCCAAAACAGAGGTGACACTGAATATAGCCGTGCATCACAATATCCGGTGATCTTCTCCTCATCTTTGAAAAGTCAAAGTTTAAGGCCATTTGCGCCTTGAAAATACTCGCACAAGTGAAGACACCTATTACACAACGACAGGTTATTTTTTTAGGCTTCCCGCTAGCTTGTAACGTACTGACAGCAGAAACGGTTATGACATCTGACCTTTTCATGGGAAATACTTAATGCTCTGCCTTGCATAGGGTCCATTCGATAAAAATACACACATGGACAAAATTGTCATTCCCCTTCAATATTGAATGAAAATGTACGAACACAGGCTCATCATAAAGCCAGGACCCCTTGCAAATTCAATTCACAAAAAATCAGCATTTGTCAACGCACTGCGTTTGACTTTCGAGGTTCCACTTAGTCGTGCATATGCATAGCAACCCTCCGAGCTTCGCGGCGACGCCTCTCAAGTCAAGCGGGCAAAGACTTAACGGCAGTCGCCTCCTCTCCAACCCGATCAATAATTGACTTCAAAGCAAACTACGGACGATACGAGTGGAAACATCGGTTTTGGGGGGGCGTGGGGGTGAAAACAAACAGAGTTGATAGATGAGAAGGAAGGAGACAAAAAAGATGGAGACAGTATGAGAGGAGAAAGGAGAGGAGCAGCAACACCACGCACGGTGCTCTGGCAGAGATCTATAAATAGCTCTTCAAATCTCACTACAAAAAGCCACTCGTCTTCTTCCATTGCTGCTGCAAACGAGACATTCAAAGACAAGGCGATATGGCTAGCGCCTCGACGAGTAAACCCGTGGACAGCATCCCGGTGGATCAGAGCTACCTATTTTGATGACATTACGGCTATAAAACGATAATTTTGAAATATCCTTTCATGTCGGCCGTCTTGGCTAGTATTAATAATTGATAGTGGGAGTGGAATACAGCAGAATAACATTGAATAACAACATAACATTGTGCAGTATGGCAACTATAACCAGAAAGATAAACAATTGTGACAATTCTGAGAGTAAAGAGCGAGTCAAAATTTCTTTAAGTGTAACTGCAGTGTGCTGATCGTTTCTGATGAAAGTAAATATTGATAGGCTGTTCATTAAGGTGCCAGCATTTAGCATGATTCACACCGGTTAGCTCACAATGAGAACTCGGGGCAATGATCGGCCGTGGAGGGCTTTAATCAAAATCGGTATGATCATGCATCTATTTTAAGAATGCAGACATATGATCGATCGGAGAACGCCTGCTGATAAGTTAGTGTTTAGGTAAAAAGTTAAGCTTGATTTTTTTTATTCTTACTGCGTTTGAATCGCTGAATCGGCGGGGGTTCAGTATCTTCAGGTTTTACAATTACTTTGGATGTCATCAGCTCCTGTTATTAACCAATTCTTTGTGGGTACAAATTTACAGTCCCTCGAAGCAGCAGGAGCAGCACCTCCTCGTTTCATCCTCATTCAATCAATTCCAAATGGCGATTTTTGTCAACATAATCTCGCGCCAGGTAGATTGGTAACTTTAAAGATAGCTCTTTACATTCAAAAGAAAAGTCATCAGAGGCGTTCGGCTTACCTTTTTTGCTGGATCGAATGCAGAAGGCTCCGCGTTGAAGACTCCCTCGCCCCCCAACTCTCTCCCTTTCAAGTTGAGTCTGTAGGAGAGCAAATTGTTGCTGTACTCAAACCCAGAACCGGTTGCGATATTAGCCACACAAGACCAGAATCTAACAATAGCTAGCACATACACACACGGTATAAGCTTCTCGCCTCCTCCTCCCCCGGCGCATATAATTAGCCAGACACACATGCGCGCACAAACACACACAGCACCTAGCTAACGTTAGCCTGCTAACTAGCCTTTTCATTACAGTAAGCTAACAAATCCCCTCGCTAATCATGCAAACTAGCTACCCATAGCCATAACACGCGTTTTTGACAAACCAGTTGTCACCTTCCGGAACGGGAAAGTGATATCTGAGTGTCATTAGCCTCGCTGCACGTATATGACTTACCAGGGGCTAGTGCTAGCCGCTCGGTAGGTGGTGGAGGTGGATCGCTGCGACCCCCGGACTGTCAAAATCGCGCCGCGTGAGCCTACACAACAGGCTCGCAGTGGTGACTCAAGATAGAATCATTTCGAGACGCCGACAGCAACAAGCTGAATTGGCAGAGTCTAAATGAATAGAAAGTAAAGAAGGAAAAAAAAAGAAAAGAAACCTGATTTCCCCCCCGGCCGATGTCTCAGCTACGGCTTGTGAGTGTGTGTGTGTGTGTACACTGTTTGTCGGCGTCACTTTTCCGCCCACCCCCTCCTCTCCTCACCTCACCGACAGACTCCGATTGCCCTTGCCTGCAATCCGCAGATCGGGGTTGGACTAAATATGGGTGGAGCTAAACGTTTGACTCCGGAAGTGCTCGAAGCGTCCATTCAGTGAACAGAAAGTCGTACAGCCACGGAAGTACACCGTGTTCAGGGGCTCTGAACATTGAAGTAATGACTTTGGTTCTGAGTCCAGAGTGTCTAGGTCAGGCTACTGATTTCAAAAGTTACGGTCAAAACAAGTGCTCCACATGGAAACAAGAGAGATGTGTGCAGTACCAGCTCGCAGAGAGCGCACTCCCGAAATGGTTGACGTTCATAACATTCTCATCCTGGCTGTTGCTTATCTTTATTGTTTTCTTATTGGTTGTCTTTAATGGTTTCTTAACTTCAGTTTGGCTGCACCGGCACCATACAGTGAGAGTAATGGTGTTATATTCTATTTCATGCACGTTTTTCTGTGCAGCACTTTATTACAGTTGCGGTTGATTTTGTTTATATAAACAAATTTGAGATTAGCATTAAAAAAAGGCCGTGCAAGTCTCTGCACACTTGGACCTGCAGGCAAAGTGAAACTGCAACTGGCTCGATTTAAATCAGATGCTTTGATCATACACTTCGTTAAGACTTGAATAAACGAGAGCTGTCAGAAAGGCAATTTATGGTATTTCATTTACGGTAACGTGAAGAGTTTGATGCTGTCATGTTTTATTGCGAGGCTTGAGACTGGCTACCTGAAGTTATCACACCTCCACCAGTGCTACGAAGAGTGCATTGATGGTGGCTGGTTATTGTGAAGTGTGCTGCTGCTATCTGGTGGTTGGGGTATAAAGCGTACTTGTGTTTCAAATTTTGCTTGTATCTCAAGCCTTGATACCTTATTGATGTTTGAAAGGAAATCACTGTAAAGACACTTAGACCTTCTATGTTACTGTATTTTTATATCACATTTGGCGAAGATCTCGAGGCAGTTTTTTTTTGTGTATAATAATAGGGTTGTCGTTGCACATATTTACCACACGGTGGCAGCCACGCACTTCACTCATATCTTACCCAACACTTGTACAGGGCACGAATATTTAAAACTATCGTACCGTCAAACTTTTTCACCACACTTTTATCAAAACCATCCGAGTTTTAGTGAGCATATTATGACTCTATAATTTACTAAAACATTATTCATGCTAGTAATGTACGTGAAAACACACAGAAAGCGTCCCAAGGTAATTAAGTTTTTTTTTTTTATTGTAGCAAATTACATTCAATTAACAGTTCAACAATTGAACGATTCGACATAACAGCTAAACGTAGACACATTTTAAACAAATGTAAGCCAGTATATTGTATTTAATGTTGCCATTTATGATTAGATATTGCCACTTGACTGGATGTTGATACTGGGTGAAAGGGCATCCCAGAATTCAACTTTGACCGACTTTGCACGTTTTCTGTGCATTTAAGTGCGGCCGCACGGTTCACCCCAAGTGTGAGGGGCCACTCGCTTTTGCTCTGTGTACCTTTCCTAAACAGGACCTGCACGCTCGTACTTGTATATTCTCGGTCATTGACAATCACTCCACCTTGCCTTGCCTGCATGCTTGCTTGTGAGTACGTGCTGCGTCTGCAGATGCGCTGCCAGCAAAGTTCGTCTCACGGTGCCCCGGTGCGCTCATTGGTGCGTCCCTCCAACGTGTCACCACTTTTGTTGGATTACCCCACAGCAGATATCCTCACCACCAGACCAGGACACCGTGGCATCACTGAACTCTCCAGCTGCAGAGCAGGACCTCAAACTTACAACAGAGGAAGACTTTTTTCCCGTTATTCGTTTTAACGCACAAGTTGATTTGACAGTCAAATGGCTCAGGTCTCCTCATTGCGCGCGTTTCTCTTTTTCACCCCGTTGCTCTGGGAGGGTCTCTGGGTAGGCGGTAGCCCCTCGGGTTGCGCGTCCTGCGGGCCCCGGCCCCTGCAGGGGAGGGACGCGGAGGAGAGGCTGATGGTGGAGATGGCAAAGCAGCAACTTTTGGACAAGCTGCACCTGAAAGAGAGACCGAGGATCTCTCAGACTGTACCCCGAGCGGCGCTGCTCACTGCGCTTCGCAAATTGCACTCGGGGCGCGTCAAGCAGGACGGCACCCTCGAACTAGACAACAATGCGCAATTCAAAGACCATGGCTATGAAATAGTCAGCTTTGCCGATAGAAGTAAGTGTTCGAAGTGGGCTTTACACAATTTATGAAAGAACTTTTACATGGCGTTCTGGTAAATGCCATTGCGCAAAAACGATGAATCATCAGGATTCTTTGTGCTCTGCTTGTCTGTTCAGGTTGGCAGGAAATTAGGTGAAAGGGCAGGATAAATTGCCTCATCACATTCAGCATTTATTAGCTAGTTTCTCGTCACTACTATTTATATATATTTACATATTACTCTTTAGCTGCTATCCCAGACAGCATGCCTACTCACACTAGTGAATGTATGGATGGATGGGTGGACAAGACAACAAAACAGCAACACTGATGGACGTACAGTCCGATATGAACAGATAGATGGATTGAAAGACAATCATGCATAGCCTAACATATGGAATGGTCGCTGTTTCTATTATGTATCCTTAGCTGGATCAGGCGTGATCAGATGTAAATAGGACGTATATGCGGTCGTTGTGTTTCATTGACATTTCCTTACTTTGTGTGTCTACTGTGTTTGACCAACAGTTGAAAGTGGAGATGGAGACGAGTCAAATGTCAGCCTTACCTTCCAGTTCATGCAAGAACATGGCCACAGCGTCCAGGTGCTGCAGGCCTCCCTTTGGATCTATGTCCGTTCCTCCAAGTCGCCCTTCCAAGTGCCAGCTCAAGTCTTCCTCACCCCAGATGGTGGCGAGTCAAATAGGACCTTAGTGATCGAAAAGATGCTGGAGGTCCAGGAGAGTAACTGGCACACCTTCCCCATAAGCCGCACCCTGCAGGCCTTCCTTGACGGCGGCCAGAAGCGACTCCATCTGCAGGTGAGCTGTGATGAAAATGGGAGAAATCTTTGCTCCCTGGAAAACTCTTCCAACACCTCGTATCAGCCCTTCCTGGTAGCCCAGGTGCGTCACCGTGATGATGCCGCCAGACACTTGCGCAGAAAGCGTTCACTGCGGTGCGGCAATGACATCACCGTTTGCTGCAAAAAAGAATTGTACATCAAGTTTAAGGACATCCAGTGGCACGACTGGATCATCGCGCCAGAAGGCTACCACATGAACTACTGCGTGGGGCAGTGCCCCCAGCATCTAGCCGGATCCCCCGGCATCGCCTCGTCCTTCCACGCCACCGTCTTGAGCCAGCTAAAGGTTAACGGCATCAACACGGCTGCGTCTTCGTGTTGCGTCCCCACCGAGCGGCAGCCTCTGTCCATGGTGTACTTCAACTCTCAGCACAGTATCATCAAAACCGACGTGCCTGACATGATCGTGGAGTCCTGTGGATGCACATAAGAGTTTGTAGCCTTGCGTAAGATTTTTTTTTTTTTTTTATGCTGCAGTCCTAGAGTATTGTATGTCAAGCACAGATGGCCAAAATGGCCAATTACATGCATTTGTAGGCAAAATATTGGCTCAAATAATATTATTTTCTAAGTTGAAAGATGACAAATTACAGGCACATATGCAACAAAATGCATCAAAAATTGCACCAAAGAGATTCTTTTGCCATGATATGGATTTTTTTTTGACAGTTGGTGATTGCGATATTATATTTTTTAATTAATCAGCAGATTAATTAAAAAATATATATAATAAATAATTTTGAGGGTCTCCAGCAACAATAGAAATATGAAAAATATGGATTACAGGCAAAATAACAGGCAATATATCGTAACGTGTTACTTCAGAAACAAATCCAACAAACGTTTTTTTCTTGTTGATTTTAAAATACCAATTAAATCGGTTGTCGGTTTATTAGTCAGTTAACCAAAGTCAAAGTAACCAAAGTCAAAAGCTATTTTTTCCGCTCAATTTGTAACAGACACAACTGAGTGACTTTGGGGGCATTATGAGTGAGCGCCCCACCAAAAGGTTTGACGCAGCACTTCAACTGTATTGTTGTCACAAGCAATATTTGCAGATTGACAAAACAGTCAGCATGTGAACTCAAGGTCAGGATCTGGCAAATATTGGGACACGATTGCCTCAGTGGTCAGGTAATGTGAAGGTCTGTGCGGCAGGTGGGTCAAATGGACATGTTGTATTTTATGTTGGCGCATTTTGTTGCCAAAGTCCAAAGTTTTCTGGTGTGATGTATAATTAGAAGCTTTCCAGCAAAAGGCTGTTTGTTAATCATTCCACCGGAGACTTGACATCATCCCGATTGCACCACAGGTGCTCCACTTGCTGTGCCTTGTGTTTGGGGTGCATTCAAAATGCCAGTATGCAAATGTATGGTTATAAAATTACTCAAAAAGGCCAGTGTAACATGTTGACACGATGCATCACATTGTAAACCGCAAACCTGAAATGGTATTAATATTTTTCTTTAGCTACAATTAATAGGACATACATCTATTGCCTACAAAGCTGCACTTGGGTTGTTATTTTACTCTTTAATGCAAAGATTTTTTGGGGGAGCTGGGGATTATTATTATTATTAATATTATTATAAGCATCTTGTTGCCATCATACCATAATAAGCACTTTATCACCCTGAGACAATTGTGCTCGAAAATGATGTTCAGCATAACCAAACTGAGAATTGTTTTTTATACATGGTGTTATATTTTCTTGAATGAATCCTTGTCAGATTTTTGTTCTTAATGATGGCATCGCAGTTTCCATGTACTGTATGAATCGTTTTGTAAATAAAAGAACAAATGCATCTATGCTGTTTTTCTTTTATATTGCATCCAGAATTCCATTATATTCAAAGGTTCATTTGCCTAATAATAGAATTGACCAAGTCATTCTTAACGCTCTTAAAAAATACATTAGCTAGAAAAACAGTCAAACAAATAAACAAACAAAATTACGCAAGAATGTATATATACTATATTTGAATCCACAAGCTTTAAGCAGACATGCAATCAAACATGGCGCTGCTAGCCAGCATGCTACTTGTCATGTTACCCGTCTGTAAGGCAAAGGGTGTGTTTGCTCATACAAACAGTCGAAGTGGCTTTATGCACTGTCTGTGTTTGGTGTGTCAACAGTTTCACATTCCCTTGGCATGCGCTTATTTTCATTTCGCTATGAAGGTACGTAAATGATTATCACTTCATGTGATGCAACTCAGGATACATTACAACATCCAGGCCATGTGCAGCGTCTCGTCTCTGCACACCAGTTCAAGAGCCAAATTATAATATACAATTTTTTTTTTACCCATGACGTTTGCCTGCATTGTACTGCTCAATATCTAAAGTGCGTTGCAAAGCAGAGGAGAAGAAGGAATTTATTCTAAGGGTTTAGCAATACCTCTCTAACCTTTTTTTTCTGTATGAAAAGGTCAACTTTTTACAATTTTTCTGGACTCTATTACCTACTCGTTTCGTAAAATATTTATATACCGTAATTTTCGGACTATAAGTCGCGGGCTTTTTTCATAGTTTGGGTGGGGGGGGGCGACTTATACTCAGGAGCGATTTATTGTCCGAAAATTACGGTATACGTCAATGTAGTAGTCTGTCTCCAGCATTGATGCCACCAATGGAAAGCAGATAACTGACCCACTCTGGGAAAAACTGAAAGCCTACTGACTCACTGATATACTGACACACTGACCTAGTGTTGCCCACTAAAACCCTAATCCTTCACTTCACGCAATCCCACAAAATCTTCTTTATGGAGGCTTAATAAGGTGTGACTGGCCTCATCCTCTTGTAGCGTCACAGCAGGGTAACTTGGGAGGATACTTTCCCATGCACCCTTCTCTTGACCAGTCAATGTTGAACCGCACTAACATAATGCAAGCTAATTGAATTAGGTCAAGGTTAAACTGTCAACAAAAGAAAAATCATTGAGTGCCTGAGAAATTCTGCAACAGAGGAAAACATTTCATACTCATAGACTTCACATATTTTGTAGACATTTTCATTCTGGTAAAAATTTTCTTGTGACGTTTCTACCCATAAACAAAATCGCACGTCTATTGTATGTATCAGGATGAATTGAATTGAACAGGAAGTCGGCCATTTTGGTTTCAATCGACAATATTGGGCAAGATACGATGTTATGAAGATTTCAAAATCAGAACAGTCAAATTGCACCAATTCAAGATATTTTTTTGACGTTAATTACTACCTTCCCTTTAGCCAGGATTTAAAAAGCACAAAATCTGTAGATATAACGCGAAAAGGTGAATTTGTGAAGAGAAACTGGTTGACTGTCCAATCAAATGAGCACTGTACCATACACCGATTTGCGATGACAACCAATGTAGTCAATGTTCACGATGGAGGAAGCCCTTCGAATAACTTTTAAATCCACAGGGTAATCCTATTAGGACAGACCCAGTTACCGTTATAGCTCTACGTTACATCATGCCTGCTTTAACAACAACAGTAGACTTCTCCATGAACTCCGATAGCTTTCTTTTTGCCTTCATGTCATAGGTCAGGAGTTCTCTGGGGTCAGAGAAAATCTTTCCCCTGTACGGAGTTTGTGAATCTCCCAAAAGTACACCAATCCCCGTGAGGATGTTTGATTTCACTATATTTAACTTTATTGAACTCTATTTATCTTGGATTAAAACAAACTTTTGTTTTTTGTTTTTGTTCCACAGCTGGCTGCTTTTATCTAAAAGTGAATGCTGATGTAATGGCTGCTGTGCTAATGTAATGTAGATAAAAGGGCAAGTAGTGTTGACAAATAGGCTACACATAATTTGGTAATCTGGGTCATAATTACTACAAAGTGTAAGACAATTAAAACAACGCCTGCTTGCTTAACTGTAATCATCCATGATTGATCCCAATTAGTCAACTGAACAAGGACAGCTCTGTTGTTCCATTAACTCTAAAGAAGAAAATAAATACAAATATCTGTTTAAAGAACAGCGTGACTAATAAAGGCCAAAAATGACTCTCGTATTGTACTAAAATAACAAAAACATATATGAACAATAAACATAAAAAAAATATAGTTATGGCAAAATTAGATTTTTATTTGAAGGTAAACTTCTGGCCCTCTGGAAAATATAGTTGTGACTCCTGGTGTAAATAAATAGTACACTATAATATCGCAGCTATATATGGCCCAAATAAGATCCCAGAGTAAAAAAAAAAGGATGTTACAATATCTTATGTAATCCAAAATCAGGTATAAACTGAGCATTGTCTACAAAATAAATATATCAATTGTGCATAGACCATTAAATGTCATGAACTAGTTAATGGAGAGCGTGAATGTAAAATAATCCAGCATCCCCAGAGAGCACAAGGTGATGGAATTAGTTCAGTTTGTGCTGTTCCACCCTCGCCTTCAGGCATTATGTCGGAAGTTCCTGTTCCTGCGGAGGACCTAATTCTGTCCAAGACTAAACACCAAACACTTAATTAGGTTATTCTACACCAGCCGACCTCACTTTCTAACACTCGCTTTATCACTCATTGACACTGTGCCAAGTGTTACATCAATTAGAAGATGGCACACAAATCCTCAGCAAGTGGCTAAATGGATGGACGGTAGCAGCTTGTTTAACCATAGATCATTTATTCTACCTGATCTTAATGCAAAATGGTTTCATAAAACAATGAACAGGTGGACTCTATTTCGTCTTATGTGGTGGATATGTACACACTGTCATTAAAGGCACTTTGAGTCCAGTCAAATAGCAAAAATAAAGGGAAATAATATGTGCAAATATAGATCATTTTCGTTTGTAACTTGTGTTTTATTGTTTATCTTCTCAAGTATAAACTCTATTATCATATGTCCTACCTACATGAAACTTTTGTATGTAAATTGTACAGTACTGGAAATGCATGACGTTTGCGTTGGTTGTATTTCTGTTATTGAGCATTGCTTCCCTCTAGTGGCAGTACCTCAAACACACACCTATTTCAAGTATTTCCAGTTGCTGCTGCACCGAAAGACTACATCATTCCTCCCATAACCCCAACCCCTCGTTCTTTCTGCACAAACGGACGGACGGACGGACAGACAGACAGACAGACAATAGCCTACATAATTGAAAAAAAATGAAAAAAGTAGAAAATCAATGAGTCTTACATGTATTTAATTCTTAGAAAAATGTTGATAAATTGAAGTGACGTGCCGCAAGCTTCTGCACTCGCCATAAACAGATGCTACAGAGTATGGAGTAAAAGACAGGATCCTTTTTCCTTTAACGATTAAAAATTATGTTGCATCTTATTTAAGTAAGAGTATTTGATGAATATACAATATGGCAAATCCAACACTAAAATAAGACTAATTAATTAATTTTTAATTAATTAATTTATTTATTAATTAATTTAGTAAATCAATATAAATCAAACTCTTGGAAATAAATTATTAGCATAATTATACTACAAGTATAATTACACATTATTATTATTATTAATATTATTATTAGACATGCCTTAGTATTCAATACAATAAAAGTCCAATTTAATCAGATTGTGCAGGTGTGCCTAATGTTGTGGCCAGTAACAGCAGATAAACTTGGAAATCAGCGCAATTTCTGACTGAAATGCTCCAGCGCAACCATTGGTAAAACAATGTCTGTCGGACAAACAAATGCATGCACCTCTAAAGCATTTTTGCATTGATTTCTATGTAATCGCTGTGTGTCCAACTCTTACCTGCAGTTGCAAGTCTTCTCGAGCTGCATGTGAGCAAAAGACAAAGAGTGAGAGTGCAACCTTATATATGAGCCACTGTCACTGCAGGACCTGAGCCAATGGGGATGAAGAAAACGTGAGCTAGTGACCATCTGCAATGGAAAAACAAATCTCCCTAAAAGATTCTGCTGGATTTTGCTGCATGTGGGAATAGTGTGCAGGTGTCGTGCGATTTAGCAACAGATGCTTCCTCCCACCTCTTAGAATGGATGAGATCAGCATCTTCACCCTTGAACATCTTGCATCCTGATGAAACAACCTTCCTTTTACTTTCTATATGATGAATGGAGCCACAAATGAAATAGCAAAACACAGCTACTATCTTTGGACGGGTCTAGTATCTGGATTTGCCCACTCACCTTTAATCCCCTCCATTGACAAATGGGTGCGGGATTTTACGCACCGGCATATGGCTCCGACATCTGCGGGCCAATTTAGGGGCCAAGAACTCTCGGCTTTGGAGGCTATAAGGGGGACTTAAAGCCCCGAGACTCTCATTGACAAAATGTTACTGCTGGACTTTTGTCTTCATCCAGGTCACCAACTGTTCAACCACTCTCTGCTTTGACTGGTCTTTTCTTTTTCTATAGCCACCTATTAGGCTAGTATCTTCTTTTCTTATGTGTTATAGGGGCTATAATATTGTCAATGTTATGAAATGATCTTAAAAGTTAAACCAAAAACATCTCCAGCTTTTGTTTTTATAAAAAAATCTATCAAAATAATCAGAAATGTGACAAAGATATATGCAATTTACAAGTGATTCCATTTTGAAAGGATAAATGAGTGGAAAGATAGACAATCATCATATGTGGCTTCCAACCACCACTGGGGAGCTACAAAACATTTCGGAGGCTGTGTGACAAGCTTCGGCCAGCAAATAATGAAAAACGCTTTTTATGAGCGAAGCATGGGATCCAGTTATTGAGGAATTGAAATTATATCCAATGGCCACGCAGCAGATAGAGAGAGTGAGAGAGAGGGAGGAAATCAAAGCCAAAAGAAACAAATACCGTAATTTTCCATGTATAATACGCCCCCATGCATAATACGCACCCTAAAAATGGCATGTCGATTCTGGAAAAAAGCCTGTACCCATGTATAATACGCACCCAAATTTTGACTCTTACTTACGTCCGTAAACGTAAAATTATTTCAGAAAAAAGATCATCTTTGGGAACAACCGGATGTTATTCTGACGGTCAGTATCACTGCGCATGCGCTAGCATACTCAATAGCGAAGAGATGTTTCGGATTTGTGTAGGGTACATTGTGACAGCAAACGAGCAGGTGATCGAGCAAGCGTCTGATACGAGAGCATTGTGTTCGTACGGAGCGTGTTTGAAGTGAACAGCAGAGAAGAAAGGAACAAGGCAAAGTGTTGTGAAATAAAATATTACCTGTAATACGCATTTAGGTAGAGAACTGAAGTCTCGCTCTTTATATAGCTGACGTGTCTTTTGGCATCCGTTCTGCGCATCTGTAATGGCGGCCTCCGTATGATATCCGGTTTGCGATGGAGATTAAAAAACAAACAATATTTGACAATAACACACCATCAAGGATTGCACCATCGCATCAAACGATCTGTTGTCAATTATGAATTTTACTGACTAAGTGTGTTGGGCAGGATGGCTGAATGTGATGCGCGATTGACAACAAACAAGAAGAAAGGTGATTTCAAGTTCTATTTAAGGAGATTTTCTTCAAAAATTGTTGTACCCATGCATAATGCGCACCCCAGATTTTAGGACAATAAATTAGTTCAATTTTGCGCATTATGCATGCAAAATCACGGTAGTTACATGAGTGGCCGGACGCCACAATAGGGCGATATGAGGGTAAATTTCCATGCTTTTCCAACAACAACAGTTCGCAGCGCAGTTTAAAGTTCCACATTTCGAAAAGAATGCCTTTACTATTCATTTTAATGGAGACAGTTGGCTTGATGTGGAATTAATTTGAGTTACAAATGTGGTCACGGAACGAATTAAACTCTTAAATCAAGGCACCGCTGTAAGCACAATGACCTAAAACAATCCAGTCGGACACTGTCAAAAATTAGAATTGCTGATTCAGATCCAATTGGTTCTAATTTGACTGTGAACATGTGCACTGTATCTAATATTGTGACACGCGCGCGCGCACGAACGCACGTAATCCAGTCCGGATTTTGCGGTTAATTCAAAGCAACGTGTGCAGCATCCATCCACATATGCAGTCAACCACACACGCTGAATTTACTTTAGAAAACACACAACACACTCACATATTCAAAATGACTTATGACAACAACTGACGACGTGCTGGAGTTGATTTATTGACATGCATTTCTCATTTTTTTCTCAGTCGTCAAATTTATTTGGAAGTTGTGTGTGTGTTTTGTTTCTAAATATTTTACAAGCGCACATTCGAACTCTTGGAAGAGAAACGCAGAGAAGCAGCATCGTCTTGTATGTCTTTTTCTTTTCTTTTTTTTCTTTTTGCGCCAAGAAAAACAAAAAGTGAACTTCCTGTTTCGGGGTGGTCCGCAGACTGAAGGCATGGAAGGAGAGTGGGAGGGGAGGGAGGGAAAGGGAGACAGAGAGAGAAGGGGGTGCATTACGCATTACTCGTTTGGAGGGGCCGAGCGAGGCAACTTGCGGGACTCCCTTGTTGCTGCCGAACATGGGCCGCCAACGTTGTTGCTTCCACTTGGGAAGCCGAACGACAACGCTGGCCTAAAAAAAAGAAAGAAAGAACGCACGAAAGAAGAAGAGCGAAAGTTTGAACAAAGACGATACAAGAGGATACATCGCGCGCGCCTGCGTGCGTGCGTGCGTGCGTGCGTGGGACAAACAATCCGGATTTCTCGCATCCGAGAACACGATAGGAAAAGTGGAACTTGGGAAGCTCTTCCAAGGATTTTGACAAGTTTGATGCCGGCTGAGGTAAGTAGTGCGAGTTTTTTTTTTTTTTTGCATCATTTCTTCATATGATGGAGTGCTGCCCTTTTTGGGGTGGGGGTACATCAGTGTGTGTTTGTCTGTCTGTGTGTGTCCAACAGCTGTTTCTTGTAACCTGAAATACTTGAGGTGCCAATATCATTCCCAAATGTGACCCCCCCCCCCCCCTTTAAAAAAAAAAAAAAAAACACCACTCCTGCCTGCCAGAAGATGTGCACAACTTCTCGGTTGAGGCCTGAGGGTTTTTAATCTAATCTGTGAACAGATTAGGACACTCTTCGCCTGTCCAAGAGCGTCAACAACGGACTCAATAGAACACTAATTTATTTACCACAAAAGTGCTAAACACACACGCCCAAACGTATGGGCTGGATAACTCAATTGGTTTGCGTTCAAATAAAAAGGAAACGCATTCGAGGTGCACATTTCCACAGCGTAGTCCGTTTTGGTCCCCCATAATAAATAATGGTTTAGGGTTTTGAGGTTTTGTGTTTTCGACAACTTTCGAGTACCTCAAAAGTGAAAGAACAAAACTTTTAACATCATGACAGCCATAAAAGTGTGAGAAGTTAATGGCTGTTTATGTCAAAACAGCAATGCACTCAGATTTCATTTAATTTATGAAGATGCTTTTTTCATATTCGTCACAGCCACGCAACATTAAAAAATATTGAACCGATGATTATTACAAAATGTCTAAACAATGACGCACTCTCTTAATTTGAGTCACTGATGTACTATGACTAATTGTGGCTTTATATGTTTTGTACAATGTTAGATTTCCCCCATAGCGAAATCATTTTTTTTTTTCTAAAAATGTGCAAAAGTAAGTTAAATTAGCATTGGAGTGACAGTTGTGTAATATGCCTGACCTTTTGGAAATACAAAGTGTCATTTGAATTTGGACTCCCCAAGAAGCCAAAGAAAAACTAGTTCATCGCTTTTGTGCAAAATCAATCCAACCACAATTTTTGCTAAAATGTCAAAACAATAAATTTCAATACTCAACCTTAACGTGTACAACAAAGACATACGGTAATATTCATGATGGAGGTTTGAAGTTTGACATTTGGTGCAATTTAAGAGCCATCCAAGGCCAACGTAAAATATTTGAAACAGTCATAAAACTATAAAAGCAAGTTAACCACCATCACAATAAAATGTCAAAACAATAAGCTCACCCATAACGTCAATGACACGGTGGGCGCACATTAAGAGCCAGTTGGGATGCGTTCCATTCTTTTGCTGTGTTTGTCATTCCAACCATATTGCACAAAGCAGCCACAACTGAGCCTATGCTTGTATAGTTATGTGAAAAATGAAATAGATGTTATCAATTACCACTGACAAACGAAGTAATATTCATGCTTGGTGCTTTACTGTGAGGTCAAATGAGTGCCTCGGCGCCACAGGTCGGAGAACACTGATCAAATGATTACTCTCCTGAATAAAAGGTGTAATTGTAGTCATATATGATGCACATAGATGTCTCATAATTCATATGCAATATGGATAGATGAGTGATTATTATGTGATTATTAGTATCCACCTGATTATAATTGTACATGCCCCCGCTGTAATACGATTGGCTGCTGCAGGGACACATTTCATTGGTTGCCTGAAACTCAAGTGTGAATCATGATGTGTCGGCGTAACCATGCGCGCTGCCATCTTGGCTTAGGGCTCATGAAGAAAAAACAAAGAAAGAGTTTTTGTAAACGGACCCAACGGAACACAGACAAACTGAACTGAAACTGTCAAACTGATTGGTTCGGATGATTTTCAAAAACAGTTCCACCCCTAATATATATGTATCAATAAATTCTATCTACAAAGTAAGTTGGAACTGAAATAGCAAGACTAGCAGTATCACTTATGACAAAGTGAATTTGTTAATAATAATCACCAGCATTGTTTTCATTGACGTCTAATGTAACAATATAAGTTGACTTTTTTGTCCTCCTCCTTCAAGGTTGACGGGGGGAAGTTTAAGGGACAGTATGAAGGGTGCACTTGTCCTTTGACCACATGTGAAAAGCTCAGCGGGAGGGGGGGGGGGGTGTCTTCCTCGTGCCCCCCCTCCCCCCCCCCTCCTTTATCAAGCGCTTTAAGGCCAACGGGCTCCTAAATGGGAACTTGTCCTAAACAAATAGAGCACACACGGGAAGGGGTCGTCTTCCCATTAGGAGAAAGATGCCTCCACTCGGCTTTTATCAGACACCAAGATAAGTTGCTTATCAGCATACAGAGGGTTCACGTGCGCGTGTAAGGTAGAGGAAGTTATCACCCAAGGTGTATGGATCACGTGACACGGGAGGCAGAGAGCAACTGTGTGTTTTTCCTCCAGATTCCATTCTGGTCCAAAACATGTATCACGTGACGCCAGCAATCGTGCACCCCCCCTCTAACATGCTTCTTCGTTCAACCTTCCAAAGAGGGAGTGAGAGACTAAGGAGGGGGAGGGAGAGAGAGTGAGACCACCCTCACTGGGATCACAGCCCCTCAATCAGGCCCTTTCACACCCTGTGAACCTGAAACAATCAGGCTTTAATAGCAGCTGTCTGTCTGTTCCAAGAAGTATGCCCGGACAGAAGCGAGGAGGCGATAACGACGATGCTCGGGATGCTCCACAAGCTTGCCTTTATTCCCATCAGCTCACCGTCATTGGAACGGAGAAGGTAGTTTTCAACAGAGGTGTACACATTGTTACATTCTTGCAGATCCTGTGGCGTAAATTCAAAGATTTTAAATACATTATCTCGTGGAACTCATGTTTTCGTGATCTCAAATGCATACTAAAATAAAGTCTACGTCAGGAAAAAATGTAAATTTCGTTAATCTGCTCTAGACGTCCCAAAATATTTACAAAAGATATTTTTTGGAGAAATAACTAGTTTCATATGCATAAAAACACACTTTTTGGAGAAATAACTTGTTTCATATGCAGAAAAACACACTTTTCAGATCTTATTAAAATTTGCTCTATTCTACTCTCCCCGTAGTAGCCCTCTTCATGTATGATGTTGGATTAGGAATTTGGATGTACGTAGAAAACTTGGGAAACTTGGAAATACAGACTGACATGAGGCAAAGCTAGATGTTGATTGTATCTTATTCCAGTACATGTGCTGCTATTATTTAAGCATTCGCCTCAAGCACAGTTTGAATGTGTGTGGGCGTGCATGTTAACTGCTGGTGTGTGTCTGAGGTTGATATTATACAGTGCATCAAGTCCATATATTTTAAAGCAGACTCCAGGTGGCACGTTCCTCAGAGTTGTTTGGATTTGGCAGCGAAACATGCGTTAGGAGCGTTTATTTCTTCCTTTCCACAGGATTGGATTTCAGTCTGCATTGAATCACAGCAATGTGCTTTACAAGAATTTATATTGTACACCCCAAAAATTAAGCCGTCTAAACAAAAAAAAGTGAAGGATATACTGTAGCAAATTTTTAGCCACACAGTCACCATATTTCAAATCATTTTGTATTTGTGGGTTGAAATAAGACCATTAAGAAATTTACAAAATGCTGGCGCAGGTAGACTAACGGAGGCTGCTCGCTCACATCGCGCGTGTCTCGCCACGGACATTGCCGGCCAACAAGCGTGTTATCTGAGAGGAGATAACTTTATTGACTTGGCAGCGTTCCTCGACATGCTGTGTTCCTCTTTTAATGTACACGTGGTATCACGTTAGCACTCCGTGACGCAGGCATTTGGGATGTGCATGAGGACGTCTGCTGCTGTCACTATTATATGACAATCTTTTCCTTTTGAAATGAATCAAAATACATGAATCCATTCCAGCCTTCTAGTAGTCGTTTTTTTTTTTTTTTGCAAAGGACAAAGAATATATGACAGAGTACGACTATATCGTTTGTGTGCATGTGTTGCTGCAGCGTTTGTGTTCCATCCATTATCTAACGGGTTATTTTTCCACATAGATGTTATTTAGTCTCAGCATTAAGCAGAAAGAAAGGCTAGGATATGGTTGTGATTCATTTGAATGTAATTTAATACAAAAATCTTGTATTTGTTTGGTTTGACATTAAACCTATAAACTGAAAGATTTACATATCTGCCCCTCCACATCTTTGCATCGAAATACTTTGCCTTTCCCAAAATTATTTTAATAAAAAAAGGTTATATTATCTGTGCGGATACATTTTTGTTCAATTGAAAAAGATGGAGTTTTAAAAATATTTATACAATTTTGTCAATGTTTTTCCTGATATTCATCACTTACTTTTTGCATGGAAATAGGCAACATTGCAATAATTCGATTTTTTAGAAAGTTCAATTTATTTCTTACTGTAAACATGTTTGAAAAATATATTTTTTTAACATTTTCTCCTTACCCTTTTCTACTTAAATCTGACTGCCTCATCATTTTGACTTAATGTCCTCTTTTTAATTCATCTAATAAGTGGTGTGCCTGCCTGACGCCACACCGAGTAGATCCGATGCCATAACAGGAAATCTTGGCACGCATGATTTATGACCGCCATCACTGATACACCCACACGTCACCGAGCCACAGGTCAAGCGTCCTCAGATTTATGAGAACAACGCGTTTGCACCGACGCCCGTTCTGCAGACTTTCGCCTGCCTCAAGGCTCCACGAGGAATGTCACGGATGCGCCGTGATGATTCCAGGGAAAACTCGACACCTTGATGATGTGCCAACAATTTAAGATGCTCGTTGAGGTTAAGGTTGATGGCCATGCCTCAGATTTCTTTTGACTTGAATTAATATAGGATTCCGGAAAGGACTTGAATTATTTACATCCAATTTGGGGAAATTTCAATGGAAGGGAAACCACTTGAATGAGATGTCAACGTCCTAAACTGAAAATGGGTGGAAGTCTATTATAACAAGACGTAGTATATAAGTCTTCAAGGGGAAGTCAAACCCCACATTTTGTCTGTAATAATAATAATAATAATATGTCCTGTGCAGCCCAACTAGTCGAAACACAATATTTCGATTTGTGTGTTTTTTGTGGAATTGAAATTAAACAGGCAAAATCCACCTGTTTTTATCCATCACAGATGGGTGGCCATTTTGTCACTTGCAGTGGACTGAAAATGACATCACAGTTGCCACTCTCACTTCACAACCAGTCACAGCTCAGCGGTTTTCTGAAGCGGAGCCTGATTGGTTGTGACCCAAGACCAGGCAACTGTGATGTCATTTTCAGTTGACAGCAACTAGCAAAATGGCCGCCCTCTGAGATGAATAAAAACTTGTACATTTTGCTGATTAACTCATCTTCCACAAATGCAATATCAATCAGAATGCCATGTTTAGACTAGTGGGGGCACATACAACATATTATTTTCAAGAAAGTTTCAAGGAACGTGTCAAATTGAACAGGAAGTTGCCCAGATGAATCCCAACCAGATGTCGGCACAAGAAAAAAAAATTTCAAGTGTAAAGAAATGCTATCATTGGCTCTGTATGAGACAAAACTTTCCATTTGTATTAAACGTGGTATGTTTTGGAAAGGGAAGAAGCATTTGACAGTGAGAGTGAGATACATGTTGTTTTAAATGTGCAGCCGCTCCAGTGTACGCCCATGGGCTGCTGTTGCTGCTGCTTCTTGGGTGGGCTGCAGGGAGGGAGCAAAGGAGGGAGGGAAGCTTGACGCCGGAGCCAAAAAGCAGGGGGAAAGTTGCCGACTGCTGGCCCGGCTGCTCGGGGAGCTCGGCTGCTTTTTTTCCCCCGCTGGAACACATTTCCAAGTCAAGCGTTCCTGGCCCGGGCCAGCTCCGCCTGACCGCCGCACATTTGGCTTGGCTTTCTGACGCTTGTTGACCAAACATGTTTTTCCGCTGTTGTTTTACACTATCGCTCCCTTTCCTCCCTCGTTATATCTTTCACAGTTAGCGTTTGGCTGCCTGATTTGTACTGGGAAAAAAATGAGAAAAGATCAGAACTTAGATCAGATAGTACATCTTTGTGGCTCCTCTCCATTTTGTTTATTTTGAACCCTCATCTAGACTTGATGACAAGAAGATGACAAATAGCGACAACAATGGGAGATAGAATCAACTTCATAACACAAGGAACATTGGAAAGCTAATGTATTGGTGAACATTTTTTGATCACAAGTAACAAATATGGCAGATTTCAATGTCAATCGCTCACAAGCGGAAAAAACAACAACAAAAAAACACTATTTCCTACTCCTCGCAGTCCGCCATCTTGTGCGTCTGGCTGCTAATTGACTCTGAAGGTATTACGGTTATTGAGAGGCTTGTAAAGCACGCGGCCTTTATTTACAAGAGAAGGAATAAAAAGGCCAAAGTGAGCCAAGCACTGGCGCTGACCCCACTGTAAGTGATCACGGCAAAACGAATGAGGGTGTCCCTTTGGAGTGGAAAGTGGGGGGAGGCACTGGAGGGGACATCTGGTCCTGTTTGCAGAAAACTGCAGACCACTCCCCGATTACATAATTGGGCCTATTAATTACACCGAGGAGGGCCCTCATTTCCTGTTTGCCAAATATGCCAGTAAAGAAGTCTTCTTCATTTCATGACATGTGCTTAAACATAAAACATGGCCTCCTGTGGCTTTAAAAAAAAAAAAAAAAAGAGCACACACATCAAATATATCTACACCCCACTCTGGTACATAGCTGTGGAGGATTGGGCTTATTAGTCCCCATCTTGGGGAGTTGTGGTTGCAAAAGTGTGCACACCCTCTTACAAATGGAAATTTAGATCAGAATTAACCAATCACATTCAAAATTGCCACCAATAACCCCAAATTTATTTGAGCTGTTTTGAACCGGTCTTTGTGGCGTTGTAGTTGGCCGCACACAAAGCTTTCCCGCGGGAAATTTCTGCAGGAATACGGCGTACATGTTGTGACTGGATGGACACAGGTGTGACGGCCGCGGTGGGTTTCACACTGCCGCCGCTGAGGAGAACTAGTGTGCTTGTGGAATGTAGGGGTTAGCGGTGGTGTTGGTGGTGGGGGTAGGGTGAACCAAACCTAGAAGACCTCAGAAGAGAGCGTACCTTTTCCACGTCCCTCAAGATAGGAATTTTCTTTCACAGGTGTCCCCCTCCCGCATGTAGTATGGGTCATCCAACCTACTAACATCATAAGACAAAACCTCTTTGTAATGTTAAAACAAAAACAAAAATCTGGATTTACAGTACACTGAAATATGTCTCACAAAATCCACCGTACGAGCATAATCGTAACACAACTCCCTCAGCTTGGATAATAACGTGGCAAGGATGTGCAGTAGCGATCCAGCGGTTGGTTCCATTCCGTGTCGCGACCTTCCCCTGCACTCGGCGTGAACCAAATGTTGGAATGACAATGCGGCTGTCACAGCTGTTGTTGTTTCAGCTCCTCCTCTTTGACTCACTTGTCTCACTATATTTCTTCCAAGAAGGGGGGTGCGCGTGTAGGGGCACAGGAGCTCACTCTGTGGCACACCTGCTTGAAGCACAGGTTTACACTCAAGTTTACCACACAAGCGGTACTGATGGCTGCTACTACTATAGTAGCGTCAAAAATGCTACTGCTAATAATAAAGAGAGGTAGTGGACTTTGCATCTACTAATACTTGTGTGTGTCTCACAACGACATGTGTCTGTGGACCACCATTGTCCTCCAAGCTGATGACAGTGCAGCAGGTTTGCACTTTATGAGACTTTTCCGGAGCACTGATGATTCCTCCAGCAGCTCCCACCCACCCCTCCCTCTCTTGTCCACCACCATTACATCTCTGTTCTTCCCATTCAGCAAGCGACATAGCAGTTGCTCTGCCGTGGCACATTTATTGGCCCTTATTAGGCAGCACCTGTAGTCTATTAAAAGGCCCAAAATAGAGGTTGTGTGTGTGCGTGGGTGGCTTTGTATTTTCGCCGTGGTGAGAGGAACGCTTCTTTTGGCATGTTGGCTTGGTGGGGAAACAATCCCTGAATGTTCAAAGTCTACTGAAGAAACTTTTGGAAAGCATTTTTTTGTTGAACGTTGCCCTCAGACATGGAAATTAGGTGAGTTTGTGTCACTATTGGACAGTTGTGTTGAGCAAAATATTAATGTTGAGATAGTCAGAGCTCTTGATCTGCAAATGTGAGTGCATGAATGCAGACTATGGACTGTTTGACAAATTGTTACTTATTGCAAGGTGAGTGCTTTGAATTGAATTTGCCACCACCAAATGACGCTCATATCTCAAAGTTTGCGCACGCAAGTCAAAGGGTAAGAAACTAGCCAAATGGCTCAAATGGCCTCGTAAATCCCTTAAATCAGCTCACAGGCTGTTCTTTTTAAGAGCAAGACTACAAGGTAACTGACAAGTTGACGAGATTCCTTTCCATGCAGTCAGTGGAGAGTCCGTCAGTCAGCCCTAAAGAGTCTCAAAGCCCTCGACGCCCCTCCCCCTATACCAGCCCAGCCCAGCGTCGCTCGCCTTGTGTGTCCTGGCTCACACTCGGGCTTCCTGTGGGATGGAGACAGAGCCCTCGGGGGCAACGGGACGCTCTGTTTGCAAGCGGCACGCTCGCATGCCGCAGCTTGTTGAAGACATTTGGTTTTGAAGAGTCCGCCTTTCTGACGGAAGATTTTTGGAAGAAAACTTAGCAGCATTTCGCCAAAATCGCCCATAGTGTACACAACTTTTCCACTCAGGGAAAGGGGCGCCTACTCAACTTTTAGTAGATGCTAAAACATTGACTTTCTCTTTTTGCAATGGAAAACAAACAATAGAAACTCAATCATTCCCAATCGTGTCTCCTCACTCACTGCGACTCACAAAAAAGTATTTCATTAGCGTGTCGTCAAACTCGCTTGCCATCGAAGTGGCTTTACTTCAGTGTCCTGCTGGTTGGCCATCGAGGCAGACTGTTGATGCGTCTGTGGTGTGTGGCTTACCACTAGTCATTGCCAGGAGGGCCCTTCTTGTCCCACACACACAAACGCACACACGCACACACACATTCATAAAACCTATTTGTTAATCCAAAGTAGCATACCGATTTCTAAAAATAATAAAGAAATAAACCAATTCCCCATATTGATGCTCATGTGTGTTCTTCAGGCAGTAACAGTGCTAGTGGTTAGCACAGCTTTGAGGTTGTGAGTTCGAGGTTCTGGCTTTTAGGTATTTGCATGTTCCACTATGCTTGCATGGGCTTTTTTTTTAGATGGCTAGAGAGCTGTTCTCTCTCACAAAGTCACCTAGGATAGGTCCCACCTCACTAGTGACCCAGTACAGACACGGTACAGAAAATGGATAGCTGGATGGAAATATGAATGCAGGAAATGCTGAAAGAAAAAGCCCAGTCTAAACAAGACACAGAAACAGAAAGAAAAACTCTAAGTACCGTATTTTTTGGACTAAAAGTCGCTCCGGAATATAGGTCGCATTAGGCATAAAATGCACAATAACGTGAAATAAAAACAGATATAAGTCTCTCCGGAGTATAAGTCGCATTTTGGGGGAAATTTATTCGACAAAACCCAACACCAATAACAGACATGAACGAGCAACAACAGGCTAAACGATAGGTATGCTAACGTGACCTAAACACAAACGACGAGCTGAGAACGGGCCCGACGTAATATTCAGAGTTATTCAAATAACTATTACATAAATAACACGTTTATAAAACCATCTGTGGCACTCCAATTCATCAAATCCACCGATCGTCCGGGTGCGCGCCGCTGACGGCGGTTGCACTTCAAAATATTCCACAGGCCCATATAACGATATATAAATTATGTATCAAATAACTATTATATAAGCAATAATATTATCAAACCATCTGTGTCACTCCAAATCATTAAATCCATCAATCGTCTTTGTCAACAACGCCGCGCGTGCGTCCTGACGTCAGCATCGTCGTTATTCCACAGACCTAGTATATAACTATATTGTAGCATTAACTAAGTACAAGGAAAGCTGTGGGTTTGGTAAACGGCTTTTTATTTAACAAAACAAAATTTCAACGAGCCAACAACTACTGAACTGTAACGATAAAAACATATACAAGTTGCTACACGAAATAAAATATATCAAATAACTAGGGGTGTAAATCGCGGGTTTTGTCACAATACGATATCATGTCGATACAAAGAATCACGATACGATATTTGCCGATATCTTAAAGCCTGCTGTGATTCATTCACGATACATCACGATATAGTGCTCCACGATCGATATTTTTATTTTACTTTTTTTTTTTAAGTAAAAAATATAGAACAATATCCTGATTGATAACAATTCAGACGCAAAATCAAGAAGGTACTGCAAACTCTTTATTTAGGAAATTATAGTATAGTATAAACTAAGTATTGTAGTATACAAAGTGCTTATTTTAACACTGAACTTTATCAAATTCCTATATTTTTTCTCATATAAGTAAGTAAAGAAAAATGAATATTCTTTCTTTTTTGTAATACCATTAACTTTAAAGTGCATTACTGAACTATTTATTTACAATAATTTTAATTGTCCGTTGAGCCATGTTTTCTTTGGAATCCAAAGTACTTCCAAACGAATGACTTGAAGCCAAAAGGGGAGCGAATTTCCTCGTCTTCTTGGACACTAGCCATAGCACCAGGCCAGGAGCCGCGTAGTTGTTGGCTCCCCTTTCACGTGCCTGCTCTGCTCACAACACAACACGCCGCTCACTGCTCCCGGAAAGAGGAAGCAAGCAACAATGAACTGGATTTCAAAATAAAGTCGCGTCTAATGTCCGAGGTCAAACACGGCGATATAAATCGATGTTTATGTTTAGCATCGATGCCAATAAATCGTACAGCCTTATATCGATTAATCGATGTGTATCGATGAATCGTTACACCCCTACAAATAACTATAACATAAATAGTTCACCCCCACACGGCCCCAAGCACCGGCGTGGACTTCCAGGCGTGTGGCGGCGTGGACTTCTATCCCCGGAGGTGGCACTTCCAGCCGTGGTCCAATAGGACCGGGCGTGCGTAAAAGTCATGTCCGAGCCCCATCCACTGTCCACGGACAGCCACCCGGCCGAGCGCCGGCCCCCGACTTCCATTCACGGAGGTGAAAGAGAGCTCCGTAGAGTAGGACCGGGCGTGTGTAAAAGCCATGTCCGAGCCCCATCCACCGTCCCCGGACAGCCACCCGGCCGAGCGCCGGCCCTCGACTTCCATCCACGGAGGTGAAAGAGAGCGCTGTAGAGTAGGACCGGGTGTGCGTAAAAGCCATAATAGTTTTTCAAACCTTCTGTGTCACTCCAAATCATTAAATCCTTCAAGCTCTTCATCCTCCGTGTCACTTACAAACAAAGCCGCTAATGATACCGGTAGTACGCGGGGCCCTTCGTCATCTTCGTCATCCCGTGATCGAATCTTTGTCCTTTATGTAAACAACCGCCGCGACGCTGACGTCACTTGAAATTCAAATTACAATAATCCCTTGCTACATCGCGGTTTCACATTTTTTTTAATTTTGAAAATTTGTGAAAAAATTCACATGTAAGTAGCTCCTCAGTATAAGTGGCCCCCCCCACCGATTTATAGTCCAAAAAATACGGTATAAGCAAACAAGCGTAGGCCTCACAAATCCAAGCCGCGATACGTCTCCGGGTCAACAAGCGTCTTATTTTAACCTCTCTCAAGTGGTGTTTTTTGGTTTGTCTTTTTTTTGTTTTTTTCACAAGCCGTTGGGTTAAGTGAAATTAACGACGGGCAGATAATTCACTGGCCTTTACGTGCCCACTCCTCTCAGCAAACACAGTGGAGAGGAAGCGTTCTCTACTTGGAGTGCTAGCGTCAGAGCTCTTCTGCTAACTGACCCGGGGCTCTGAAGAGCGCCACATAACAGGCACCCACACTGGCTTTTGTGTGCACGAGGGTCTTTACATAACCCACATAACCAAGCGTATTGTCTAGCAACCAGCCGACTGTTGAAGGGCCTTGTAAATGGGGGAAGGGGGAGCCCGCTAGAGCCTGTAGTGCCCAGAGGCTAGTTATGCTAATGCTAGGCCGTGAGCACTACCATATAGATTTCCTTCACTTTCCAGTCCTTTAAAATGTAAGGAGAAAAAGTCAAACCAACGTTGTAGGCAAGTACATAGCCATATATGAAAAATCTAGCAGTTGTAGTTCCCACTGATCTACGTTGTTGGAAAATGGCCGTTTTGTCAACGTATAACAAACTGCCAAGTTGCTTAAGGCCACAAAGCCCGGCCTTCTTCACCGTGCCTTCAGTGTTTTTGGGTTACAGCCAGAAATCCCTTGGAGCTGCCCGGGATGCTGAGGTAGAATTTTCCTCTCCGGCAAAGATTCTTTTTCAAAAGATGTTTTCTTTGAGGAGAAAAAGAAATGTTTGTGCGCCTCTCCCATTACACGTGCGCCATCAAAACCGCATTTTAAACGAATCCAGTTTGACATGTCATAATTGAAATACTTCACCAATCACAGTACTTTCGTGTGCTTAATACGTCATTTCATGGACGCTCAACAGATTTGGAACCCCCCGAGCTATATGCTGTGATTTTGATACAGAGGCTCATTAACAGTCCCACTCCTTACCTCAGATCACATGCTAATGACCCATTTATCACTAACACTTGATGCCGCTGTCATTCTTAACAGCTCCCTGCCAGGAGAGAGGAAGCTTTCACTGCCCCGTCCTGACTTGTCCCCATTGTTCACCAATAAACAAAGGCAAGGTGTCCTGATGGCCCCAGTGTGGGTTCCCCGTTGCAACATGCAGGATTTCTCGCTACTGTCACTGGAGCCAGAGCACCAGGGCTGAGGGGCTAGGGTGGGCTAGTGGATTGGGGTTGTAGGGGTGCTTTGAGAAGATGTGTGAAATAAGTGTATGGGTATTAAGGGTCTCGGCTCAGTTGGGGGTCTATTGTGTCAAAGGCTGAGCCCCCTACCGACATCCATGATCTACTCCATTGACACACAAGCGCTGGTTCGCTCCCTTTGCGTTTTGTCTTTTTACCCACCCTCTCTTTCTCACGTCTTCTTTTACCTTTCACTTTCTTTCTCGCCATGAACGGTTCAGTCAAGGGATTCCGGAGTGTCCTACTGTCTTCTAGTCAAGTTAACCAGACAAGACTGGCCTTAAATGGCTAAATGGTTGCATTTTGTCTGTAAAATACGAGAGTGCGGGTAAATTTCTCATCAATTTGCCAAGTGCGACAGGTTTTGAAATTACATTTATTATTTTTATTTGATATTGTTTAGTAATTGAAAATAATCAATAACAACTAATATTACACGAGAGGGATTCATGTTGCACTCACCAAACCTTTCGAAACGTATTCAGTGTCGTTATTGTTTCTCAAAATTTGCATTTTTTATTTATTTTTTAACACACAGGATAATCAATCTCTTTTCAGGACTACAAAAATTAATGAACAATTACTGTTGAGTGGCTAACCAGGTTGCTAGAGATTGTTTCCGTAGACTGTTTCTACACTGTTTTGACACGATGTAATCTTTCTAATGGAGCCATCTCCCGTTCGGGCTGTGACATAGTGAGAGTGGTTGAGAGCGCTGTGTGAATTGTGTGTACATACACCTATTTGCTCAGTGTTATCCAGTGTGTGCGCGAGGCCATCGGGAGTCGCGCGATTGTCAATAGCAGAAGTCTATAAAAAGCCGTCATTGACAAAGTGAGGACAAACAGACGCAGTTTGTTCAGGATTTCCTAACAAACACTCGACAAGAAGGACGAGAGAGGAGCCCAGCCGGGCGGTGAGCATGTGGATCAAGTCGTTGATGGCTTTCTTTCATTCGGACTTTAACAAGCAAAGTGGCTTTTGATTTTCAAATCGGTCACCCGTTTGCAATTTGTCCACCACACTCATAATTCAAGGTAAACAAAATAAAAAGCAATATTTTTCTGGGCTGTATCATTTTTTCCTTTCATGAGATTGTAGGACAGTACAATTCCAAATAAAAATAACTGACTTTGAAGCATTTGAACGTTGGATAACTTTCTCCAGTAAATCAGTTTTGCTCCTACAATGTTTTAGTAAAAAGACAAATGCAAGATGGCTGCCATTCTTTTCTGCTAAAGGTCCCGTTTTGCCGTCATAATCACAGTAGGCCAAATGTGCAGTGGGCAGGAAATGAGGCAAAGCTTGTAAAACTAAAAACCATCACGCTCGGGTCACACTTTAGCCGGTCGTTGTCAGGAAGTTTGTTCTTTTCACTCCACTGCATTCTTGCGGGAGTCATCATTTTCTCTTTGTCACTCATTCCTGCGGCTCTGTGTCACGCTATAGTCCCTAGCGCAATTGTCTTTAAGAGCACCTGTTACGTAGTCGCCGAATGACAACGAAACAACAGGAGTGGGGAAAAGGCGCCACAGTAGGGCCCTTGCGCAAACAAAGTGTTCTTAAATGAAGGAAGGAGGCATTTCAAAATGATGGCCCTTCCCATCCCCCACTCCACCGCTAACCTTAAAACTGTTCTCGCCAGTCAGTCCTGTTACAAACATTTGGCTTGTGCTAAATTATCCCCTGGTCTCGCCGTCAATAGCCTAGATTGGGTACTAAGGAACATTTGCCACAACAAAGAGGAAAAACGGAAAGAAGATGTAGACTGTACTTCTTATAGCGTTTATGTTCAAGCGCAAAAGCTAACCAGCACCAAAAAAAAGTGGCGGACTGTCTATTATGGCATCGTTTATAGTTTCATTTCTGAACCCAACAAAAACAACATAATTGGATGATTCCAGCTAGAGTTTGGAAAATGATTTTGGACTTAGATTCTGTTCCTTCTACCACATCATATTTAGACAAAGTCTTCACATTCCCAAAGTCTTCCGTCGGTGCAGCGGCCATACAGTTTGAGTCATAAACTGAGAAGGTGGTGCGTGATTAAAATTCATCCCACGGTCCAAACAAAAGCAGGAATGAAGAAGAAGGAGGAGAATGTAGAAGAGGGCGACAAATGGTTGGGGAGGGTGCTTGTAAAAAGATTTGGGGTGATCTCCCTCCCAAACGGGGCCGCCTTTGACTCAGCGTACAATTATCCTGGGTGACAACGGAAAAGACGTAAAGAGCGGGAGGGGAGGACAGGGGCAAGAGGAGAACGAGAGAGAGCGAGAGAGAGAGAGAGAGAGAGAGAGAGAAGGAGAGAGCATTAATTATTCAGCCGGCTTTTAAAGCAAGGTTTGCTGAGGCAGCTTGAACAGGGCAAGAAGGGGGAGAGCGTGGGGGGTGGAGGGGGTGTCAACAATTGACTCAATTACAAGACAAACTCTCCAAGGGTCCTAGAACGTGGACCCCGCGGCTTAATGTTTGGCCCTCTTCAGGTACCCCCCTTTGGCGAGCGCAGGAACATCTTCAGCTCTGCACGATTCTCGGCTTGAAGCTCGCCAAAGCACTCCAACGCTCCCGTCTTCTCTTCTCTCCTCTCCACGACATGCGAGCCTTCTCTTTGTCAACCTTTATGGCCGGTAATGAATACCAAACGTCTGCTGGCCCTTAAAGGAGACATGCCTTGGCCTTTTATTATTCTCCTTCGTAGCCGATGTGGAATTTTGTTTGTCCTTCCAGAGCAATTTAGTGGAACTTCCTGTACAGTGAATCCAGCATCCAAAATTCACTGATAGTTTTTTTTTTTTTTCTGGCTGCTGTTGAATCCAATATTGGAGGGGATGAAATTTTGATAACCGATCGATTAACCGATTAAATCCAGTTTTTTTTTTAATTGACGGCATGATTCATCTTGGTGTCATGTTTTCAAATCACAAAACTGGGGTGTGTAGACTTTTTATATACAGCATATGCTCTCATGTCACGAGGAATGACTTAACCTCTGAGGATGCAGCAAAATGAGCGGCTGTGAATATTTGTTGGCGCTGATCCTGCGATGATCAGGTGGCACAATACAGTCTGCAAAATGGGACGCCAACAGTGCTTCTCTTGTCAGTCAAAAGATCCGCTCAAGCATAGCCTCGCTCTTTCTCTCTGTTCGTCTGCGAGCATCAGCTCCTTTTTCTTCTTCTTTGTCACTCTCGCTTTCTTTCCCCTTTTGGATCCCCCTCCGATTCCCTCCATCCTGCTTTTGTGCAGCAGAAAGGAGGCCATGAATACCACACACAGACTTGGTGAGTCATTCGCTACAAAACAACATGACAGACGCCAGATTTGCTTTTCCTTTTTTTTTTTTTCTCCCTGCTCAAGTGATTCACACTTACTCGTTTCTCATTTTCTTTTCTTCTGTCTTTGTTTGATTGAGAGATCCTTGTTTTAGCTTTCACTTGTATGTTATATGCGTTACATGTAAATCACCATTAGGTCTATTGTGAGTGCATCATGGCATCGAAAACTTTTTCTGGACCCACGCAAAGTTTCTATTTTGTTAAGTAAAAAAAAAATAATAATAAAAATGTTAGTTATTGCCACTGCTAATATTTAAAGTGGAAAATATAGCATAATTTGAATAGAGATATTTTTTTCCATTATATATTTGAACAAAAGATTTTACAATTACCGTTTTTTTCCTTGTATAATGCGCAAAATTTAACTAATTTATTGTCCTAAAATCTGGGGTGCGCATTATACATGGGTACAATTTTTTTTACAATTTTTTTAATTTTTTATTTTTTTTTAAGAAAGTCATGGTACAACAAAACCAACAACAGGACTGACCGACAAAGACGTGGAACAAAAAGACAGGGTGACATTACCAAAGACAGGAACAGAAACCAAACAGACATCATGACATCATCCGACGGTGAGCGAGGGGCAGACAGGACTTAAATACGAAACACGTTACATTGATTGAGGTGACACAGGAAGAGAGGGGCGACGCGAACAGAAACTATGGCAACCTAGACACATAGCAAAACTGGGGACGAGACATGACAAATCTCCCTCGAAATAAAACTTGAAATCACCTTTCTTCTTGTTTGTTGTCAATCGCGCATCGCATTCAGCCATCCTGCCCAACACACTTAGTCAGTAAAATTCATAATTGACGACACATCGTTTGATGCGATGGTGCAATCCTTGATGGTGTGTTATTGTCAAATATTGTTTGGTTTTTAATCTCCATCGCGGACCGGACGTCATACGGAGGCAGTATGACTGCGCATGCGCACTATGGATCCGATGCGCAGAACGGATGCGCAAGACACGTCAGCTATATAAAGAGCGAGAGTTGTTTTCTTCCTATTAGTTTCAATTCACAGTTTAATTAGCAGTTTCAATCAGCAAATAACAAAATGCGTATTACAGGTAATATTCTATTTCACAACACTTTGCCTTGTTCCTTTCGTCTCTGCTGTTCACTTCAAACACGCTCCATACGACCGCAATGCTTTCGTATCAGACGCTTGCTCGATCACCTGCTCGTTTGCTGTCACAATGTAGCCTACACAAATCCGAAACATTTGTTGCGGCTCCGAGTCACGACGAGGGGCAAGTTTTGGTTTCCAAGGGTGTTTTTATTCCTCTTCAACGTCTCTCCCTTACAGAGCCGCCTTTTTCACGTCCGCACGCCTTTTTCACATGTGCGCACTGAGCGCGGTGGTGCCTTTACGGGCAGTCGGAGAAATCAACCCCAACAAAAAAATTACATCCAGCCTAGTTAAGACCATACCAAAGACTATAAAAATGGGACCCATTGCCTCCCTGCGTGTGTGACGATCATTGGGACTTAAAAAAATAAATAAAAATAAAAATAAAAAAATTGGGTGCGTATTATACATGGGTGCAGGCTTTTTTCCAGCATCAACATGCCATTTTTAGGGTGCGTATTATACACGGAAAAAAACGGTACTAAATTTGTTCAAAAATCTTTTCAAAAGAAGATAATCATTTTATAATTATTTTAATTTTATAAATATTTCTAATGGTCAGACATTACACTGTTAGAACTATTAGTTTTAAAGATTAAATTATGAATTCAATTTTTTTCAATTGACAGACATTTCACTTTTTAATATTCAGACAGTCACTATATATTTTTAGGCATTTTACAGACTTTTGTGGCAAGAAACACAATCATAAATCAGACTCCTACAGGAAAATGGGTGATTGTTTGTAGTAATAGCATTAGCGTCCTCCCCTCTACTAATGACTCATTTATTGTCTTTTAGTGATGTTAATTTTCTTAATTACACTCCTGGTAGGACATCACACACACACACACACACACACACGAGCAGACACTGACTAACAAACACAATCACAAACACACACACGCACGGACATCACTTTAGTGTGTGTATGCATACACGTGTGTGCCGTATGTGTGTTGTGTATCCGTGCCAGTGGGACAATAAGGCACTAAAACGTGCATGTGTGTGTGTGTGTGTTGCAGATAATTAGTGGTGATTAATGAGCAATGCTCTTTGATGGACCACACATGGGGAGAGCTCGTGTTGTGTACGGCAAGCACAAGGCAAGATTACTGCAACCTGATTGGAATATCTAACTTCAGTACCTTTTTAATTTATAAGTGCAAAATGTTTAAAATAAATACATGCATAGATAAATAAATGCATAAATAAATGCATGCATAAACAAATAAATAAATGCATAAATAAATGCATAAATAAATGCATAAATCAATCAATCAATCAATCAATCAATCAATCAATCAATCAATCAATCAATCAATCAATCAATCTTGCTGTTCAATGTACCCAGCAAGCTAGACGGAAACTAGGTTGGGCTTGCGCCGCATTCAAAACACATGCCAGGTGCAAACTTATCGAAAAGGTCTTGGGTAGAAAGACGTCATAATGACGTGAGGGATTCCTTGAGAGGCTTGAAAGGAAACCACATCACAAAGATCATCCATTTTGTGTCCATTCATCTCTGTGGACACATTTCATAACATAGCTAAACTGACTCAACCGTTAACGCACAATAAAATCCACATGAAGCATCCATGCCTGCTACTCCTCCGTGTTGTCGTCATGCATGCCCAGCGGTTTCCTCACACACACACGGACACACAAACACACAGTCATTCCTGTAGCGTATGGCGTTGTGGTCTTTTCCCGCTTTCTGCCGCACACATGCACCGGGAATCCGCCCACGTAGACGCACTCATTCCCATCCCCTGGTGCCCTTATGTCTCTCTTCCTCCAGCTGTTGCGCAGCTAAGGAATATATAAGTAGCAGCGGCAGCCCGCCTATAAATATGGCCTGCCCACCCAAGACTGTTAGGATTATTATTTTTCTTATAATCACTGCGGTGCCTGTATAAACCCGCGGGATAATGATCTGGTTTGAGGTTCCACTGAGCCGCTGGTGTCAGGGGAAAAAAAGGCTCGGTGGTGACGAAGATGAGCCCGGGCGAACCAATAGTAATTGTTTTTTTCCACTGCTCCCACAGTATTTTACTAGACTGTTTGATTGCGTACAAGTTGGTCAAACGTGACACTAGTAAAAGAAAAATAATATTCTGTCCTCACTTGTCAATTCTGCACACTTGTAGAATGACTGTGTCTTACTATTTACATGACTTACGACTTTTCTGCAGACTAGTAAACAACTTCTTCTTACAAGTGAGGCAAACCTCTAAGGTAGTTGACTCGTGGTACTACGAGTAGTGTGGTAGATGTTTACAAGAGACTTTGAAGCCATTTAAGACATTCTTCAATTTCCGTGATATTCATTTTAAGGTCATAATAGTATAGGGCAAATGTGGCACTAGTACATGACCCTTAAACCGAATCAAGAACACCGAAGAAATGCTCCACCAGCTTTTCCGCTGAAGAATGATAATTAATTATTCGAAGTGGAGGATTTATGATGTCTTTTTTTCCCCTACGTTCTTCCTTTGTTGTTAATAGATTTGCATTACCGCAAGCTGCCGTCCGCAGCTGCGAGCCAGCTGTGTGAATTCAGCTCTCCTCATCTGCTGTATGCATTTATCACTCTCGCCCACCTCCGCTGTTGTCGTTTTTTGTTTTCTTAGCCCCGTTTCCTCCGGCACCTCTCCTTATAAGGAGTTCAAAGAAATATTTGCACTTTTCAGCGGCGCTCTACCTAGATAGTCAGATTAGATTAGATAGCGAGAGCGATATATATATACACATATATATATACATATATATATAATATATATACACACACACATATATATATATATACACACACATATACACATATATATATATGTATATATACACATATATATATACTATATATATACACACATATATATCATATATATATATATATATATGCACATGTATATATATATATATATATATATATATGTGTAGAGAGAGAGTTTAATGCGCATACGTGGGTGAACAGAGTATTAAGGCTCAAAAGTTGCCTTTTTTGCTTTGAAAAGAATCTGAGGAAAAGAACAAGAACAAGAGAAATTTACAAGGGGAAGACAAGACAAGAGCCAACGTTGCTCATACATGTTGGACATGTCGACGGGGAAAAAGTGTGTGTGTGCGTGTGTGTCAGGGGGAGGCAGGAGGAGTGGCGGAGGAGCGGGGTGCAGGAAACCGCAGGTATGTGCAGCTAGACGGCTGGGTGGCCTGCAGAGAAGCATTGAAGTAGTGCAGAAGAAAAGTTACAATGAACACTCCCGCACACAAAACTTTTACGTTTGAAAGAAAAAGTTTTGTATAATGCCCTTTAAAGGTTTGCAAGTAATACTATTCTTGAAAGTCGTAATTTCGGGGTCGAGGATGGAACATAAAGCCCAATTGTTACACAAAGTACCGCCAGCGTTTGATCTCATCTCGCTACTGTGTCGTCATGAGCAAAGTCTTCCGGTGCCGTCGTCATGTCTGTCATCAGTAGCTCTGGCTGTGTAACAACAAGAGATCAACGCTTCATTTTGACAGTGTGAGAAGGTCAACAGAGACATATCAGCAGCCGCTGTTTACAATACTTGAATAGTCGAGGTGTGAATTAGCCTATTTGATGACTGGGCTAAGCCACAAAGCGAGTCTAGTAAACATCAGCTTTGACTATGTTGTCTTCTTTTCAGCACAGGATGATTTGCGGCTTTCTCTAACCTGAGGGAGCAAAGCTAAGAAAACCATTGAAGATTATGATGACACTTTCACGTTGGGTGTTAGTAGTTATGAAATCATTTCACAAATTGCGTTGTGTTTTAGAAAAAGAAATACAAGACATGCACTTCCACCATATCTGTGGCAATTGTCAAATTATTTCATTTTGAAATCCATTTTCATAATGATAATTAGCCTTGTTTAATATCTTGTGAGTGTCCCGCTAAAACAGAAAGGGGAATTAAAGTCATTTCCATGACGCTGAATGGAAGTCAAAGTGACACTAATCTGGTCCGCGGCAGGTCAGTGAGTCGAGGCTTACTGTACAAAGTACGTTACGGTGATGTCTCCAGTTCGGTGGCCTTTGCGGTGGTCACATCGTGCCCCCCACACCCCCCCCCCCCCCCCCCCCTTCGCCCTCCCCTCTGCCGTCCCATCACATTACAGCAACTGCGAGGAATTCACTGAGTAAAAGGGGTAAAAACAGAGGGGAGGGTGGATGGGGAAGGCGGGTGAGGAGGCGGGGGGGGGGGGGGGTTGCAAGCCCTTGAGCGTCCGTGTCGGGCGGGGTGGTGTTAGCAAAACAAAACCAGAATTTAAAAACAAAGTTTACCACTGAAGGAAAACAAGAGGGCCGCAAAAAGTCAGGGGGTTGGAGGGCGGAGAAGAGCAAGGGAATGAGAGGGCAGGGTCTTCTGGCCCCTGTGGTTGGATGAGGGTCCCCCCGCCCTCCAGCCTTAACACAACACCGTCCTCCCTCCGCAAGGGCGGCCACATCAGGAACGGCTGGCTACATTATAGCTGCCATTATCGTCTCTCTAAGTCATAACAGTCCGGAGAACACCCACCTCGTCTGCACCGCCGCCAGAAGGAGGGGGGGTGAGGAACGAAGCCCAGAGAGAGAGAACGAGATGAGGAAGAATGAGGGTGGAGGCAGCGAGAGATAGCAGACAGATATACACAGTCGAGAAAAGATGGCAGGCAGCGAACACAATCGTGGAGTTTAATCTGCAGAGAACTTGAACTTGTACCCTGCGCAATCACAACCATCGTTTTCCACTTGTTGACATGTCAACCCCAACCACAGTCGACTTTTGGTGAACTGCGCTATGGTACAAAGAACATTCCCATTGTCTACGGCACGTATTCTGCTTAGAAAAGCCTAAACAAGTTAACAAATGGGGAACTACATACACCCTGGACTGGTAACACCAGCTTAACACCAGCTCAGTGGCCTAGTGGTAGAGTGTCTGCCCTGAGACTGGAAGGTTGTGACCCATTGCCTCCCTGCTTGGCACTCAGCATTAAGGGTTGGAATTGGGGGGTTAGATCGCCAAAATGATTCCCGAGGGCGGCACCGCTGCTGCTCACTGCTCCCCTCTCCCCCAGGGAATGGATCAAAATCACATGGGGATGGGTTAAATGCAGAGGACAAATTTCACCACATCCAGATGTGTGTGTGACGATCATTGGGACTTTAACTTTAACTTTAATCAGCATCTACCAACTAAGTATTCCACCAGTGGTCTTGACGCAAAAACAATCCATCCTACATTTTCTCACGGCTATTTTTTTTTTGTACTTGTACGTTTAAAGGCTTTAAAAAATGTTGGAGCTTCACCTGCTAAATCAAGGGTGGACAAAAACGGTATTCTGTAAATTTGTCAAGCTATGACATCAACTCGAAACGATGGTTGTTGTGCTACAAAACATGAGCGCTGACTTGGAGCTCAAATGTTCTCACCTTTCTTGTATGTGCTTAATTTGGAACAAGGGTCAAGGCTTCCAGTCTTGGCTACTGCAAAATTGTGGAGGATTTAGTAAATCTGTGTATGTTTCTCCTACATTTTTCATTTTATTTTAATTTATGAATTTAGATTTACATCGAAAATAAACCTGTAGATAAATATCATGAATTTAAATTAATGATTAGATAATGAATAGGGCAAATAAATAGATACAATTAAAAATAAAATGAATTCCCCAACTTCATGAATTATGGCAACAAGTCATTGCACTCGTTCTCAGCGGCTTAATTCATGCGCAGGTCGTTTTAAATATTATTGAGGCTCATTTATCTTTCCAAAGACACACACGAACACACACACTTGTCTGGCACCTGGCTCCACACTTATACAGTAGTGTCGCGGCCTCTCCAGACTTGTTGGACACTTTATTATTGTGTTACCCCATTGGCGAGACTGACAGGTGTGTGTGTGTGTGTGTGTGTGTGTGTGTGTGTGTGTGTGTGTGTGTGTGTGTGTGTAAGCGCCCCTTCGTGGCATTTACGAGTTCTGGACAGCTGAAGGGCACGGCGAGATCTCTATTTAGCAGTCGCAGCTAATTATCATACATACATGTCAAGCCAGTGGCAAATACATGCAATTACCACCACAGGGCCGCCAATGTCATTTAGCCGTTTGCTAACTTTACACTCTAAATCCCCAAAGGTGACTCGAGGGGCTTAAACGGCTCCCCGCTGCCCTTTTAACATTCGTGCGGCCACATAACCGTAGTGGCAACAGCAGGCGGACGCTTTCATCTCGACTTTTTTCGATGATCGTCACATGAACGGTAGCAACATGATCGTCTGGCTCCACGAAAGGCCGGGTCAGAGGTGTTGAGGAAAGGAATTAGCATCAGTGGGTTTTGATTTCTTTTTCTGAAAGATCTCAAGATGCCTCCAAAGATCTAGGAGTCCAAAGGTCGGGGCGGACAATCATAAATGCTAAATTTGATCAATATTTACCACGGCAAATCCTCTGTTTTTTCTGAAAAGAAAAGTAATAAAAATAAATAAAAATAAAAATGTAGAAAGATATATTATAATTTTTTTCATCCATCCAGCCATACTGCTTAGTATTTATAACTACTACATATACATATATTTGTCAATTTATTAATTTATTATTGTAAATTAAATATATTAACCCAGCAGTTACCAAAGGGGAAGGACTTGAGACTTTTTTTTTTTCATTCTCCTCTAAATCTGTATGCTGATCAACAGCTATAATAAATATGATAGGAAAAACAAATGTAGTCCCATCAGAATGTTTCAAATGTATTGGTTTGCAAAGAATGGGGTCAAATTACAGCCCTTTCCCATGCATTATATATGGGAGTTCCTTTGGGTTCCAGTAAAAGTTTAATGGTGTGGCTTTGAATGTCAGTTATTCCTGCGTTAATTCATACTTGTACCTACTTCTAATATAATATAAAGCATTTCCTAGCCAGCGTCGCTTTTAAAATAAACTCCGTCTTTGGGAGCGGGCCTTGTCTTGTTTACTTTGCTCTGTTATTAACGTCCTACGCGTCCACAATTGTTTCTGTCCTTCTGGGGTATTTTAGTCCACTTTGGTTTGTTTTGGTTTGGCGGCGGGTCGGGTCTGGCCGGCCCGAACTAACTCGCATGGGTCTATGTGTTTGGACTGCCAGCAGGTCGGTGGCGTGAGGGGAGCAGTCGGTCTTCTTTGAGCTCCGATGCCAGTGGACATGCAACCGCACCAGGGGCTGTATCACTATGACACATCCCCCGGACAGCCCTCCAGAGGGTAAGAAGTCACATTTTAAAGACTGTTAGGCCAACAGGCCAACACGAGTTGTTCTTACATCACTGTAGTTTCGTATCGGTCACGGTGACATCTTAGAACCTGCTTCTATTTTCGGCCTGCACTTTTTTCTGAGGGTGCCACTGCAATTGTTGTGAGACGAGCTCAGCCTTCACACTCTTCGCTCTCTGCACCGATCCTCCTCCCCTCCCATCCCCTCCCTTGGTTCCCCATGCCACCCAGGTTGCGGGGCGGACTCTGCCTCTGTGACAGCTGCTAATTACAGGCTGACCGGCCCCTGCTGCGCTCCGCATGACTGCCCCGCAGACCCACGGCCCCGCTCAGGTTACCGCATTGAGTCAACGGGCCGGGCCGTTGAGCAAGGCCGAGGAGATAGAAGGAGATAGGCAAGGAGGGGGATCCGAGGGGCCAGAGGGAGAAACCGAGAAACTCAAAAGATTGAATGGCAGAAGAGAAAAGAGGCGCTGAGTTGCATTCTGTGGTGCATCGGGGGGGGGGGGAGCTGTCGTGGATTAGAGGGTGGAGATTAAGATCCAGTGGAGAATACAGGTTGTGCTCAAAAACTCAGAGCTGAAAGGGAGGATTAGGACAAGGTATATGGATGGATGGATGGATGGATGGATGGATGGATGGATGGATGGATGGATGGATGGATGGATGGATGGATGGATGGATGGATGGATGGATGGATGGATGGATGGATGGATGGATGGATGGATGGATGGATGGATGGATGGATGGATGGATGGATGGATGGATGGATGGATGGATGGATGGATGGATGGACGGATAAAGAGTTTATTTCTTGAATTATGCAGAAAATCAAGAGACTAAAATGAACGTATCCAAATTGGGATTTCTGAAGCGATGTACAAAATAATGACAGTCTGCCTTCTAGTGGGGAAGAGGAAACAATGCAATCTTAGTTATGTTGAGGGAAGTCAATAAGACCCTGGACTGGACTGGGCCAATCACAGCTCACCTGTTTGGTCTTGTGTCATTTGAAACCTGAACCATGATTGGTCATTACCTGAGTCCTGAGCTACTGATGTTGTTTTTAGTCGACAGCAAGTGACAAAATGGCTGCCCCCTAGGATGAATAGAACTTTATGTTCAACAGTATTAATCAGAATTTTGTATTTTTATAAGTGAGTGCCTCTTTAAGCCACCTGTCATTTACAATAACGGCATTCTACTTCATCAATTGAACTAATTCCTTGTTGTTTTGAATAGCTTACTGCCCTCAGACCAGTCTCCGTACAGCGACGTCCCCTCGTTGCGAGGCCCGCTCATCAACAGCTCTCCCCAGGACTGCAGAGCCATGTACAATCCTATGACTCCTGGTATGGGTCACGGGCCGGGCCCGGGATCTGCGCAGAGCATTGGCCATTGTTTGGATCAATACATGAGGCCCCCCCAAGCCCCGCCCCCTCTCAGTATGATGAGCCACAGGAGCATGGCATCCACGGAAGGTTTGTGTGAAGTTTCTGTGATGATCAACCTGGTGATGCTTGAGTTTTTGGCATATACTTGAGGAAATTGGACGATACTCATGCTTCTGTGCTAGTACCAAGGACACTAAATATTTTCACAGGCAACAGCGCCCCCTACTGTAACCAGAATAACATGATGTCCTCCCATCACAACTTCTGCCAATCGGCCTCAGATCAGATTGGCTCAGGTGACGGTAAGAAAGCAAAAGTAAAAAAATGTGGCTGGCTATTTTTGAAAACGCCCCTTTGAAGCAGGCTCCAGGTTCTCCACGCCACGCTCCATGCTTAAGATGAGTAAGAAGCGAGCGCTGTCCATCTCGCCATTGTCCGATCCAAGCGTGGACCTGCAGACAGTTATCCGAACTTCACCTAACTCCCTTGTGGCCTTCGTTAACGCTCGTTGCACACCCAACGGGTCCAGCTCGTATGGCCATCTCTCTGTCAGCGCCATGAGGTCAGATATTACGTAACATTCTAGATATTATCGTGGCATAATATAAAATATATACTGATGTTTTTGTTTTTTTTTGCTGCTTGTTGGTTTGGTAGCAGACTTACCCAAAAACTGCAAAAATAAATTGGTCATGTGCCATGGACTTTTTTAAATAATTCATAAAGAAATATGAAGGTGTAGTTCACATATTCTCCACCTTGTGGCGCTACAATACTGTGATACAGCTTTTCGCAAACTTTTTTAAGCCACACACCAATTCCAAAACACGTTTTGTTTTGGGGAATTTTAACAGTCAACAGTTTTTCTTCCCAATAAAAATAGAAAAGAATATTACAATGCATACTGTGCAGTATTATTTAGTATTCCAAAATTGCCATTATTATTTTTTTCACATTCTGTATTTCGCTGCAGTCCATCTCTGGGCTATTCCAGCAATATTAATTGCCAATCCAGGCCTCAGGGCTCCATGTACGGGGGAGTAGGCGGGGGCATACCTCACACACCGGGCCCATGCCAGGCTTCCCGACTGCCCGCCCACAATCCTCGTCTCCATCCTCCACCCAAACACGGACAAGTAAGACTAAGACTGAGCCCATCTTGATGTGTTATCTATTTGCTGTCTGACAACTGAGAGGAAACATGATGCCGCAGAAGCGACAAAGATTGTTTAAATGGGTGCATTTTATGTGAAGCTGAAGACAGAGCCAGGCTTGGGAATGGTGATGGATGGCATGAACGTGAAGACCCTGGAGGAGAGGTCTGAGGGAGATGTGGCCAGCCCTTCTTCCACCGGTACTCAGGTACTACGTAGAACCAGCTGATCAAATAATACAGCTGCTGGTCACAGTATTCATATTCTGCTTTTTTTTTATGGTCTACTGATGCTTACTACTTATTACAAAAAGAAGTACCAAAGAAAGAAAATTACTCCAGAAAGGGAAAATACATATTTTATAAATGGGCCAGTGTTGAAAGATGGCTTTAGTGTATGATTTAAATTCAATACAAATATGCTGTGAAGATACTTCTTTAAATATTACATGAATTACTTTTGTTTTTACTTACGTAAGACAAATCAAGTTTCCTAATAAGAGAAAAGGTTGTAAGATTTTTCTTGTCTGATTTCCATACGTTTCATCAATTAGGACCCCCTCTTGTGTCTCCTGGACGGACGAGACGACTTAGACAAGGAGGATGGCAAGCCCGAACCGGAGGTGGTCTATGAAACCAACTGCTGCTGGGAGAGCTGCAACAAGGAGTTTGACACGCAGGACCAACTTGTTCACGTAAGAACCAATGCAAAAAAAAGCAACATGGAATATGTCCAAAATGCCCCAATTGTTTTCCTTCTTCCTTCTATGCAGCACATCAACAACGAGCACATCCACGGCGAAAAGAAAGAGTTTGTGTGCCACTGGCAGGAGTGTTCTCGCGAGCAGCGGCCCTTCAAGGCCCAGTACATGTTGGTGGTCCACATGCGCAGGCACACGGGGGAGAAGCCACACAAGTGCACTGTGAGTACACGCAATTCTCCCCCAAAATATTTTGATTTATTTATTTTTATGATTTTTATTATTTTTGTTATTTTTATTTTCATTATTTTTATTATTTTTATTATATATTTTTTTCCATAATTATTTAAAATGATTTTTTTTTAAAAACACCCGTGAGTGTTGAAGTTAAAGAAGCCATTATAAAGTAATACCCCAAGGTTCCATGTTACAACTTATCCAAAAACATTTCTCTGCAATGTTGTTTCAGTTCGAAGGCTGCAACAAGGCCTACTCCCGTCTGGAGAACCTCAAAACGCACCTGCGCTCTCACACAGGGGAGAAACCCTACGTGTGCGAACACGAGGGCTGCAACAAGGCCTTCTCCAACGCCTCCGACCGGGCTAAGCACCAGAACCGAACGCACTCCAATGAGGTGATGTAGCACAAAATTATCCAGGACTCTGGCTTTAGGAGACTTTTCTGTACTGACTTGGATTTTCCCGTGGTCCAGAAACCCTACGTTTGTAAGATTCCCGGCTGCACCAAGCGGTACACGGACCCGAGCTCGCTACGTAAACACGTGAAGACGGTGCACGGCCCTGAGGCCCACATCACTAAGAAGCACCGAGGCGACACAGGTCCTCGGCCGCCCGGCTCAGCCATGACCCCTGGAGGTTCGGGTACCGAATTGGTGCTGGAAAAGGAGGAGAAACGGCGCGAGGACTGCAAATTGATGGCTCCAGATGCCGCTCTGGTGAGGGACCTTTTTTTCAATGCTCCCTAATGTTAGTGCGACATGAGTCAAACCTTAGTCGACATAGGAAAATGATCACCTAAGTCAAAATTTTTTATCTATTTCAGAAATCCCAACCAAGCCCTGGCGGCCAATCATCTTGTAGCAGCGAGCGTTCCCCGCTGGGCAGCACTAACAACAACGACAGTGGTGTGGAGATGAACGTGAACGCGGCGGGCAGCCTGGAAGACCTCACGGCCCTGGAAGACGGCGGAACGGCCGGGGGAGGAAGAGGCGAACCAGGGAGCATGGCAGCCACGATAGGAATGTCGGCACAGGCTCTCAAGAGGCTGGAGAACCTCAAGATCGACAAGCTGAAGCAAATCCGCCGACCGACACCCCCTAGCCGTTGTCTTCCTAACAAGCTACCTGCACTTCCTTGTATGTGCTGTGTGACACTAACAGACAATTTTGTTTACTGAAATATTTAGTCTTTAATCGTCACTCAAGTATTCCTAACCTGTTTTGTCTGCATTTTTAGGTTCTGGAGATTCTATGGGGATGTGCACCTCATCTCCCCTCCTTTCAAATCGGCGTGTCATGGAGCTATCTAATCATGAGCTCGGAGGCGGGGCTTCTATTGGCGCCAATGCCAACGATCGGAGAGGAAGCGGGACGAGCAGTCTGAGCTCCGCCTACACCGTCAGCCGTCGCTCTTCCATGGTGTCGCCCTATTTGTCCAGCCGTCGCTCCAGCGACGTCTCTCAGATGGGCACGGCAGCCGGGGGCGGATGCCACCTCCTTGGCCAAGATCAGAGCATCGGGGATCCCCTCTCTCCTGAGACTGGTCGTAGAGGCGCCCCCTGTCCAGGAGGTGGCGCTCTGCCGGGTCTTTCCAATCTGACACCGGCCCAGCAGTACAGTCTGAAGGCCAAGTATGCCGCAGCCACTGGTGGCCCACCACCGACTCCCTTACCCGGGATGGATCAGCCAGCCACTCCCGTCAGAAGAGCGGGTGTTTTGGCCGAGTACCAGGGGCAACATCTGCGTCCTTTCCTTCACCAAGGTCCTCCACGTCGACACAGCGCCAACACAGAGTACGGCACGGGTGTGATCTACCCTCACCAGGCTCCGGGTAACACCAACAGGAGGGCTAGTGATCCGGTAAGATCGGCCGCAGCGGACCCACTAGCCCTCCCAAAACGGTTCAACAGTCTCAACAATGTATCCATGATGGGCCGAAGGAATGCATTGCAACACCAGGACCACCGCGGCACCAGCATCGCCCGCCACATGTATTCCCCTCGGCCCCCGAGCATCTCGGAGAACGTCATGATGGAGTCCATGAGCATGGAGCCCCAGCTACTCCCTTTGGATGTCAGAGACCGTTCCATGATTGTTCCACCCGGTGAGGGGGGCTTTATGGGATACCAGCAGCAGCCGACACTTGGAGGAGGTGGAGGACTGCTTTCAAATCACTTGTCTCCAAGCCATGACTCCCTGGGCTGCCACGAGCAAACTTACATGAAGGGACATTACCAGAACCAAGGAGGGGAAGTCACTCCAAGGATGAGTGGGAATCCCATGGGTCAAGCAAGGCCCGTTCACCCGGATGGAATGTCCAATATACTTCTTCAACAGGCCGAGTACAGCATGAGCAACTGTCAACTAAGTCCGTCAGGCCACCAATATCCGACTTTGGAACAGGGGGGTGAGGGCGGAACCAATCAATGGCGCGACGGACGCAATCAAGTTCAAAGCTCTCTCCAGAACCAGCGCAGTTTGTCATATACAGAAGCAAATATGCAGCCTCAACAGACACAAATTCACTTCAACAATCAGACGGGCCTTTACAAAAATCCAGTGGGGGCGCATAAACTCAGCATCAAGCCTGAGCAGCAGTTCCACCCCGGCATGGGGAGCGCCGATGCCTGTCAAAGTGCTAAGCTTCAGCAGCAGCAGCAACAGCAGCAGCAGCAGCGACTCCTCCTCCAGCAGGCCCAAGCTCAAGGCTATGCTCCACAGACTGCTGGCCGAGCTATGGTGAGGAACACAAACAGCATGAGCTGTGACTTTCAAGGACAGAACCAGAACTTCTCCAGTGGTGGGGGGTTGACTTTGGGATGCGCTGGAACCGCTCTTTCGGAAGGCCAGAGGTCCGAAACCCCCATGATGCAAGTCAAGGAGATGATGGTGAGAAACTATGTGCAGTCCCAGCAAGCGCTCATGTGGGAGCAGCAGCAAGAACAGCAGCAGCACAGTCCAATAAAACCACCTCCACTTTCTGACAACATGGATCTGGCCAGCCAGGCGTCAATGATACAAAACAGTCCTCAGCACCAAAACCAGAACCTGTACTCCAACCAGTCATACGCTTCCTACTCCAACCAGAACCTTGTCATGAGCCCTGCGACGCACAGCCGTGATTCCAGTGAGCAACAGATGATGGCTCTCCAGGGCTCTTGCTACAATCAGGAGATGGTGGTCCCAAGGCCACCTCCTCAAGGACGGAAACCTCCGAGTCGCCAGAACAGCTTGACGCAAGTGGGAGGCGGCTACATGGGGAGTCCGCAACACAACAGCCCGGCGCACTCCACGTCCAGCCCGCGAAGAGCCGTTCGGCTGCCTCCGGTCCAGCACCCTCAGCAACCACGGCATGAAATGTTCGCCCCTTCCAATAATAATGTTTACTACTCAGGCCAAGTCCATATGGACATGGAGAAACACATGGATACCCAAAATGGACATTGTCTACCCCAACAACACGGCATGGGAGCCAACGTAGACCCGACAGCCGATACAAAATCCGCTCCCATGGCACCCTATTCTGAGTCCGGCCCAGTTCCTAATGCCTTGGAAAACCTGGACCTGGACAACGCTCGCATAGACTTCACCTCCATTATTGATGATGCAGAGCCATCTTCCTTCAGTCCAATCAACCATCCCATTCAAGGTCAGCCGGGGTCATCCTCGCAGACATCCTCACGCCTCACCACCCCGCAGACCTCCGTCACCTTGTCCAACATGGCGGTGGGTGACATGACATCCATGCTCACTTCATTGGCAGGGGAGAATAAGTACCTAAACACTTTATCATAACAGACCACGCCAAGTCTACAATCAAAGAACTTTATTTTTATGTTACCCAATAGCAACGGTTTTACCAGCACATACTCGTCCAGTTTGGGGAACTATACTTTTTTTCATGGATTATTTGTCATGGACAAGAAACATGTTTTTAATAAAGTAAGGATGTGGGACTGACAAAGATTGTTTACCATCTGGATATATTTGCTGCATGGATAATAATATGGACTTGAATGAAGATCCACTCTGCCAGAACTTTAGAACCAAAGGTGCCTACTTGCTCCGTTGCTGCCTTTCTTCCTAATTATACCTGTGCCAGGTGAATTTGAGTTTTTCCCTGTTTAAGGAGGAATTTAATGAGTTACAATTTCAATTTTGGATTCTGAATTTAAATAATTTTTTTGAACTCAGCATTTAAAAAAAGAAAATCTGCAGAATTTAAAAAGAAAAATTTAACAATCAAAACATAAAAAAAAAGTCATTGTCTAAATTCAAACTCAGATGTCACATATTTTTACTTTGTTCATTTCAGTGTTGGAAACGGAGCTGCTTCTATTATATCCCCCAAAACGGGGCATTCCAATGGCAACAATGGTGACTCGAAGGATACGATGTAAATAAACATGGTGTAATATGTTGTGTATACGGCACAAAGACGGCGGGCAAACCTTTTGCCTCGTGATGACGCTTCTTTCTTTTTTTTTTATCAATGTTCACATTTGTTAATACTGAATGATGAAGTTCTTTTAGTGGGCTAACAAATATGTGCTACTAACTCTTAATTTTAGTGGTCGGAATCAGTGACCCAGCAGTATTTTCACACGATGTATTGTCCACTACACGCCTAGCCTATCAAACAAGACACTCAGGTTGCAGTTTTAAAATGACACAAAATTGCCTTTGCACTCCACACCAGCAGCTGTATTGCCTCAAGCCTTTAGCGTGTATGCAACTCTTCCCTCTGCTGTTGATTTTGCAAAGGGAGACATGCATTTGACAACATTTCAACTGACTGTCATGTCCAAATGTTATTTTCATTGGATGGGAGAAACTTCATAGCATTCATGTAGAGTTGAGTCATTTGATTTTTTTTTAAAGACGAGTCAGTTGCAGAATAGTTGCTAACTCCGGCGCATACTTGCCCTCAATGGCTTCAATTCATCATCAATGAACAAACAAATCAGTTACTAAGTGGCAACCATTTACTGAGGAAGCAAAAAATAAAAGGTCACTTTAAATTGTCCATAGGTGTGAATAGAAAATGATTTGTTTGTCTTTTTGTGCCTTGTGATTGGCCAGAGACCATTCCAGGGTGGACCACGCTTCTCTCGCCAAACGTTAACTGGGATAGGCTCCAGTTCACTAGCGGTATAACGAAACGAATGGCTAAAATTGTGACGAAAACGTGGTGCATTGAGGTACGCCTTTGCCAGTAGGGAAACACATCACTCACATTGTGGCTTTGCACTGACCGGCCACAGACTGCTTGCATTAGCGTCACTGCAATAACATAATATGCCATCAATTTTTTTCTTTTTTTTTAATCGTGCAACACAGCAGCTGGACTTTAAAGGCCACGTATGAATGGATTGCAGAATATGAGCAAGCTACCAAAGACATTCTTACTGCCTGAGAGAATGCATCGCTTAAAACACTAACAATATTAAAATATGGACCCATAGTGCTGTTCATTACAATGTACAATTTTTTTTTTTTTTTTTTTTAATGAATGAACTTCACGGATGCTGCCTTTGACGTGTGTTTGTTTTCATCCTTTCTTTGGGACTTTTTTTGCTGGCAAAAGAATATCACCTTGAGCAAATGGAAAAGCGAAGACAGTACGTAGCAATAACTATAATAGACAAAAAGCCAAGTGTTATATTTTCTGTACAATTTTTCTACACTTTTTGTTTTTATACAAATGTTCTATATTTTACTGGTATGAATAAAAATGTTCAGTTTGCAATGAATGCAGCATGCAATTATGGCTTGTTTCAAGAGGACGTTGTGAAAATTTTATTTTTTAATGCCGTGTACACAAATGTTAGGTCACACTAAGTGTGAACATAAAAACAGTACATTAAATAAATAAAAGTAAAAATACATAAAAACTAAAAATAAAATAAAAATTATTTTGGGATAAAAAATAAACGTGGTAATAAATACAAACATATATATAAATATTAATAAATATCGAGTGAAAAGTTTTTAAGTAAATTTCACGTTAATAATTTCTCATATTATGTTTTATTTTCACTTGTATGTCTTTTTTATTTTGGCAATTCTGCCCTCCATAGATTTCAGCGAGTCAGGCAAGAAAACCTTATTAAAATCTGTGAATTACTTTACACAATAGTCATTGATCATAATGACAGTCATCCTCCACTAGAGGGAAGTATAACATGAGGCTACCCAATTTCTCTATTCCTAAACCAATTCTTCACGCTCAGTGTCAAGTTATTAATTTCCATCCTGTCCAGTTGTGCTTGCAATTTTTTCAAAGCTCAACTGGAAGTCACATGACTGAAACAACTAAATATGGCAGTGACGTAAGGCCTGAGACGGACTTTGTGTGGTCACAACTGGCTGAGTGCTTCAAGAAGCGAGAAGGGGGGAGAGAAAAAAAAAACAGTTTTTACAAATCGAGCTTGTACAATATTATATCGACGTCGCTGCTATAAAAAGCGTGGCTGGGGAGTCGCGAGTGGAAACGGGAGTAAATGTTCGCAGAGACTCCCGGAGGCCAGTCCAAGTGAAGTCATGTTTTCAGTATTTGAGACCACATCATCATATCCTATGATTAGTGCGAGAGCTATTTGAGCACTCAGTGTTTTCACTTCACTTTGACGTGATGACAAATCATACACAGGCCTTGCGCATTACAACAACAACAACACTGTAGTCCCTTACAAAGACTTTAATCCTGGTTCGTAGAGGTCAGTCGATATTGCGAGCTGAAATTCATTTCGAATGGCAGTTGATAGCTGGGACACTTAAAAGAGTCAAGGTTGGTTCAAAGGTAACCTGACATCACAAACCTCGTCTTTGATCATTATTGTAGTTATTTTCGTGCATCCAAAGAAGTACACATGCAGCTGACCTCTATCTTGTCACAATTATAGAAAAATCAATACGCTACTAAAATGCAATATAGCAGCACGTACCTGTGCCTCATATCTTGAGAAGTTCAAAAATCAATATTTATTTAATGACATGACAACATTCATAAAAACAATAAATTCCATCACCCTTAGTTTCACATCACGTCAACGAATTTAACCTTTAGAAATACAGTGCACGTTTTACAGATGACCTGATTAAAAACAATGAATTTTTGAAAAAGCACTGAAATTGAACATACGCCTTCACTTTCACATACAACCCAACAAAGCTCATCTCTTACTTGTGATGAATTTCGTCGACGTACTTTGAAGTTCTGTTTGTTGCTTTGCCGTATTTGAGATCTGCAAGATAGAAATATAGTTTTAAATACTACAGGGGCATGTTTGAAGTACTTCTTGCTTTTCTTTTCTTCTTTCCAATTTACACATTGAGAGACATGTGCCCCCATCTAGTGGCCAGGGGTGTAATCACACACAAAATAAAGGAAACACGGAAGGGTAGCATTTTTCAGGATGCTGGAATAGATGAATGACAATTCAATTAATTTCAATGGGAAGAAAATTTGACAGGTTCAGAAAGTATTTCTAAAAAAGCAAAACAATCGTCTGGGTTTTGATGTGCTATTCTTATACAGCGCACTACCCTTAGAATCTTTTTTGTGCAGCAGCATGCATTATTATTGGCATTGTGGCATTGTGGCATGGCACGCTTGCCTCCATGGAGCCACCGAGGCCTGGCAGGCCTCGAGCCAAGGTTGAGTCATTTGCTCCGAGGCAATTGGGGGGAACGAAGGGGGGTTCAGGTTTGAGATGTGCAACAATTGCAAATCAGTAGACTCGGGATGAAACGCTGATTAGCCACATTAAGTCAAATTATATACACAGCCTGTTTGATATATGACGACTTGAAGTTTTCCCTAGTGCGCCCAAACAGCGATGGGAAAAGACAACAGTTTACCCTGGCCCCAAATGAGATAATGAGCGCGTTTGTGTCAGTTTCGTGTTACTTGCCGCCGCATAAAAAGCCAAGGCGGCGTTAATGGAAAGTTGTCGACGCTCCATCTTTTCGGAGTTACAAATGGAAATGGCTCCAAATAAGAAGGGAAGTTTTTCAAATGCAAAGAAGTGGGCAGCATAATGACTTTTCTTTTTTCTTGTCCCGCCATTCAGAGGGAGGCTTTTCTTTCCCTTTGTCACTTAGCTTTGGCATATAATTAACTCCTGCTTAATATGCTGTTTAAAGGCTCTCCTCCCCGGGCTGGAAAGCTTTGAACCCATAGACCGCAGGACGGGACAAAACCCCAGTGGGACTGCTTCCTTCTATGCTCCTCCTCGTGCATGCATGCATTTGAGTGAGTGAGCGAGAGCAAGCGAGCAAAAAAGAGAAAGAGAAAAAGAACGTCAACATTTTTGCGTTGTTGTTTAACCACGCGCAACATTGAAACCAGAGTTGGGATTTAACCAATAACGTGTGTGCTCAAGTGGAGTATATGTCCTCCTTTACGACCTTATCTTTTACAAAGTACAACAATTCACTTCTTAAAAAACTTTTACAACAATGGTTTTTAAGAATGAATTTTGTTCTATTTTTGTGAGGGAACTGGAACGGATGACTGGCATTTCCTTCATTTCAGTGGGGTATAGATGGCTTGCAGATAGCCAATGTTTCATTTGAATTCAATTTTTGACTTAACAAAAATGTTTTCACAGGCAGACAAATAAGTGACGCTTTTCCCATACTGCTTCTCCTCATTCAGTGAACTAGGATTTGAGCCAAGCCAGAACTATTTTTATATTGTTTGTCAACATGTGTTGCTCCACCGTTGCCATTTTCAAATATCCATGACTCAAAGTGTTAGAGGCTATTGTTTTGCCCATCAATGGCATTTTGCATCATTTGTTAGCATTAAGCTAAACTCACTTTATTAAGGCAAAGCTACGTGACTGTTTTAAATATGCAATATGTAATTCTCATTGTTTCATATTTGCTTGAGACATTTAACAGCCCCACCAACCCTAATTCCTACCAAAATGCGGAACCCAATTACTCCCACCAGGGCATTTTAAGGGTGCGGAGAACCTATTCAGGAGTACTTGAGTCAACCCATAAAAGTCTCTCAATACACCTAGGATTTGGTTCAATCAAACAGGTGGCTCCAAGCACACGCACAGAAAAACAGCTTTGCAAATTCAGTCAAGTCAATCAATAAGTGTCATTAGCTCTATTTTGGTGAAAATCACACTCAGGGGGGCCATGTATGACAGACTCCCAGGACCTCTGAAGCACCTCTGCACCTTTGTGACCCTCATCTGTAGCAAAGTTTATTGCCTCACCTCCCTACCCCCAGTCTCTCCTCCTTCCTCCCCTGCGTCCGTCCCATCAACAAAAGGCCCACGATGACCCTTCTGTCCCTCTTTCTTTAAGCAAAGCCTTCTTTTTGGCCCCCCCTACCACCAGGATGCTTTCTCTTCCACAGGCTGTTAGGAAACAAACGGCTTCAATTAATAGATGGAGTACTGGTTTGTTGTTTCGCCTTCATTCAGGTAAAAAAACAAAGTATTGATATGAAAGCCAGGAAAACTGTGGGTTTTTCAGCCCCCAAAAAAACATTTTAAAACATATACAGATAAAACATTCTGTAGTGAAGAATCCGTTCCTCTTTTGGACTCTCAGTACGGCAGTAATAATCATTCTTTGCAGAAGATACACAATAGATGCCTATCTGTCTAAATGTGCTGCTGCACCATTTGAGTTCTGATATCTCTTACTTAAGAGTTAACAATATCACCACAAAGATGCTAACACATGTAAAGTTAGAGTTTCACAGTCGATGTTGGCATACAGGTAGTGGAGACCAAATGATTGCGTTTAATATACAATATGTAATTCTCTTGGTTCTTCTCATAAAACTAGTATATTGTCTCAACTGTGTCTCAAGCTGGACCAAATTCCTCGAACAGTATAATTCAGAAATCATTTTGCATTGCATATGTGCAGGTGTACCTAATATTGTGACTGCTTAGCCGCTGTTTGCCAGGGACAAGCTGCCTCCCCCCCACCCTTGCAAAGAGAATATACATTTGGGAGCTAATTGGGGGTTCTTAACCATGTTTTACCTTCTTCTACTTTTCGTTTTCTTTCTTTTTAAAATAATGTATTTATTTATTTAGGGACTTTTTTTCAGTTGCAAAACAGATTACGGTCCAGGTTGCAATACAATAGACGCTCAATGCACTACTTCCTTCAGTCATCCGCGCGTGAAAGGGGCGCGCGGCGGGGTCCACTCCAGGGTATTCGCGCAGGTGTCGCACAGCCATAAAACACAGCAACGGGAGGCGATTTGCGGGCTTGGGGGTCGTTGTTGGCTACCTGCTGTCATTAATACGCAAGTGATAATCTATTTTTACTTGGTGCAAAATGTTGCACTTCATTTAAGTATTTAGTGTAAACTAAGTTTTCTGTCCTGCACACGTTTGAAGTTATGTTTTACGTATTTGTACGTGTGCGCGCAAGTGTGTGTTCATGCGTCAATTGAAGAAGTGAAGATAACGAAGAAAAGATGAGCGTCAGCGTTGAGAAGCTTTGCAATAAATTCAAATTTGAACAAATATGCGGAAAGGATCACGTGGGGACATGGTGGCGCACACATGGAACTTAAGGGGCTACATTACTGATCATGCGCTCGCGCGAGAGTGGGAGGCGTTACAACTCTACGTGGGCCAAAATTATTTTTTGCAAGAGAAAGTGAATCCATTAAACACTATGGGGTGGGGTGTATAGTTACAAAGGGTATAGTTTTTGATTTTACACTATGACAATATAGTCATGCGTCTTTCATGCTCTGGAAAAAAATGACATCTGTTTCTGTAGTTTACTGAACATTTGCGACCTCCGTTTACGCTCTCATGTATAGTTTACAGTGCCCCCTGGTGGCCGAAGAGTGCATCAGAAGGAGCCACACAATTGTGTGCACAAACAATTAATTCTTCATTCTGTTTAATTATACTATTATTTTGTTTTGCCAAAATTACAATGCGTGGAGTACTATTTTTTTACATGTTGCACAAAAATGCTGGTCTTTTTCTGAAGGACTGGAACAAATTAAAAGCATTTCCATTCATATTAATGGAAGAAGCTGATTTGAGATACAAGACTGGCCAAGGAATGAATAACAAGAAGTCATCAAATTCTAACGTAATGAATAAATAATGAGTAGATCTCAGCCGCGATCGTGTTCAGGGCTGTGATTGGCTGATCTGCCAATAAAAAGTCAGTTTCGAGTGGAATGTACTCAATTGATAGTTTTTCTTCCCTTGTATTGAATATCACATGAGTACTGTATCGCATTCCTATTAAAACTTGAAAAAGTTATTGGCAGCACCGTGTTTCCCACCCTTCTGCCAACCTGTGCTGGTGACGTCACAACCGACTACCCCAACCACCACCCCACCCGCGTGGAGTCCCATCATGAGCTGTGGGTGTCCGGCTGGGCGTGAATGGGATGACTCTCTCCCAGTCTCCCCCCCCCCCCCCCTCTCTCTCTCTCTCTCTCTCTCTCTCTCTCTCTCTGTCTCTCTCTTTCTTTCTTGCTCTCCATCTACTCTTGTATCCCGAGGCTACCACGCCGGACGGAGCCCACCGCTGCCGCACTCGCGCCGCCGCTTTCCACGGGACTCCCCCGCCCCCCGAGTCTCCCACGACCATGACGGAGGAAAGTCGGGGCAAGAGGAGGAAACAAGCCAACCCGAGGAGAAGTCGAGGTAAGCGGCTGTGCTCCGGGCAAAGTTGATATAGGTGGAGATGAATGTGGATGCAGGAGAGCCCTCACGCGTAGCTATGCGCGCAAAGTCAACGGACCGGCTTTCGATCTTTCTCTTTTGGGTTCCTGCACGTTTATTGCTTCAAAAAAAAGTTTGCATGGTTGATGCTGGCTGCGTGCATACCTTGCTCGGCAGTGGCACAAGAGTGTTGGCCTAATAGTAAATATAAATGTTTGTCTAATAAATGACGTCAGGTGTCACACCATGGGCTTGGTTATAACCGTTTTACTAAACGCCTGCAGTCAAATATCGAGTTATACACCATTGCAAAGGACTATTTGGTCAAAATTGTACAAGTTTGAAAGTTTTTTCTATCGTTTATTGTTGGTTTTTACGAGTTTTTAAACACTCAAGCGCTCACAGTAGGCAGACCGCTGCGCATGGGTTTGAACACAACACTTGCATGTTCACTTTTAAATATTTTTAAAGTCTAAAAATTAGACGGAGATAAGCTTCTGATTAAGTATGACAAAAAAGGGGCCCCACACACACGAACGCGCAAGTATACACGCACGCACGCGCGCGCATGCACAGACACACACACGAACACACACAAACACACGCACACACGAGCGAACACACACTCGATTTATACAATGAGTCATGTGGATGCTGTTTGCACATCATTTTCTTGATGGTTAAATCCATTATGAAGGTCACGCGCAGTGGAAAAAAAATATGAATAGCGTTTCAAATTATAAGCGATAAAGAGGGTCCCGTTTTATAATGTGACTTGCTGTTAATGTGCTTCTATATTTACGCTATCAACCCGCTGATGGAGATTTAGTTCCAGTGTCTTTCATCAGGGACCATCAATGAACATAGTGTACGGCCCTGGAGGACTTTATACAACAACACACATAGGCCTCCGGTCTTAGTAACTTATGTTCTGGTTAGACATTGCATGACTTCCTTGAATGCCCCCAAAGCAACTAAAAGCATGAAGAATTTGAATGTAAATTTATGTCAAAGATACGCTTTAATTCTGACTGAATGAGAATTAAAAGAATTAAGTGCGTGCTTGTTTGTTCCCGATCTGACACGTAACCGCCGGCTGTCTACTTCTACACTATAGTTGATTTAAGCGTCTCCTCATTTTATTGCGAGTGTCGCCTGAGTGTGAGCATTGACACACATACACACAGGCACAGACACACTTAGACAGACAGACACCTTTGACCCTCGCGTAACAGTTTGTCGACTGGCTGCACTCAATTTCGCAGATCAACGGCACCACAGATTCGTCGAAGCTGTCATCGGGCAAAAAAAACACTGGACAGACACGCAACTGACAACTCTGGGCCGTTACACTTAATGGGACATCTTCAAAGTATCATCAGGTCTTGTTTTATATGTATTCCCCGCGGTCAGTAATCACCCGTGCTGTCAATTGTAGGCGATGGTGCTGTGACGCCAGCGTGCGAATGCGTGTAGCGTTTGGAATGCACTTGGCTGCGGGGCGAGCGTTAAGGATCCTTGATAAAACCAAGCGAATCTGGCAACTCGGCGATCCCCGGGAGCCTTTCCAAACCAGAAGACGAGAGAAAAACTGATGTGAGGCAAGGTTTTGACTTTTTCCGAGGCGCCTATCGATTGCGGGTCTGTGTCCGCCCTCCAGTAAAACTGTCAATGCTAAGCAATGTCAAGCAACCTGGGGAAATTAGCACTCCTTTTGTGTTTTGGCGCCGGCGCTGTGGTCTGAAATGATGACTTTTCAACTATTTTGTATCCAAACCATCACAAATTTTGTACATGAGTCACAATAATATCCATTCGCCACGGAGATACCGCAGCCAGATGTCAATATAACCATCAAACATGACATTGTCAATACAAATGCTAATATCTAAAATAAAAGTCTTCATCATGTTACTCTCAAAACTCCCAAAAAATTCTCATTCAATTTCCTCTCCCCCCCAAAATGACTTAATGAGATTTTCTTCAAAAAGACCTTTTTTTTTTTTTGAACCATTTTATTTTCACCACTTTGGTCTTGAAAATACAAAGCTATTTTCGAAAGACTTTTTTTCAATGAGCCAATTTCTTCTTATGCGGAAATGGGATGTTTTGTGCTCAGCTTTGCCACATGGTCTCCACTCTCCTCTCCTGTTGCGTCAAAGTTTTCTGTGCAATTTAGAAGCAACACACCTCATGCTCGCCATCGGCCGCCAAAGAGTGCGCGCATCTTTTCCGATGTCGACTTACTCATCAAAGAAACAGATGAGGCTTGCGTTACACATTTAGCTCCTTTATGTTGTCTGTCGAAAGAGCCTCGGCGTGTTGTCGAGCTGATTCGGCTCTTTTTTTTTTTTCAAAGAAGGGTTTTCTCTATCCTCTCCTCAGCCGCCTCGCTCCCTCTTTTTCTTCTTTTTTCAAGTGCCAATTTATTTAAACTCCTTTCCCCTTTTCTTCTTTCTCCTTCATTGATTTCCAAACCCCAGTCTTTGTGTGCAGCTGGGGCCCAGCTGTGTGTCTTGCGACGGTGTACATGTGTGTGTGTTTGTGTGGCTTTTTCTGGCACATTGCTGCCACAGTGAGCATAGCGCACTGTACACACAAAGGACCCTGGCCACAAAAAAATGAAGGGGAAAAAAAGAGGGGGGAAAGTTTGGAACAAGAGAGATGTACATGCTTGTACTGTAACAACGCAGTGGGCCGGGTCGTTTGCATCAGCGTTTGGGGATGAGCGAGACGGCAGTGAAGAGCTCTGGCACCACGGTTTATTAGCGGGAGACGTTTTTTGGAGGGGCGTCAGAAGCGGCGGGTGGGGGCACCGAGGGGGGAACGAAAGACGAGGATGATGACAGAGGTGGGGAGCTGATGTGGTTGACAGAGTCGGAGACGGCAAAAGCATTTACTGGGCGTGAGAAGATGCCACAAAGGAGCCCAGTTCCCACCAGGCAGTACGGTTTCTACAACTATTTGCGTTTCCATTGGAAAAGTGCTGCAAAGTGCAGTCGCAGGCTTCTCAATTAATTGGTTTTCATCTCGGGGTGGGCGAATACCGGTATCGGGCTGACACCAGCCGGATTTTAAGGTATCGGGTACTCATGGAGGCTGCTGATATGCTGAATGTTTAATACAGCCTACACCATCAGTTAGAATGTAAAGATGGCGACTCCACTTGGAATTAAATAGATCCTGCACCTCACGTGCACTTATTGTGTTGGTTGTAGGTATTGCTGTTTTATTAATGCAAAAATCAATGTTATCCGATTACTCGATCCTACGTCTGATTATAGCGTTGAGTTTGCTGACAGTGACATAGAGCCCTGAGAACAAGAATCGCCTTGGGAAGTCGTCTAAAGACAAAGCAATATCATCTGATCAAGACAAACTACTTTTTGATTACAATTTTTTCTGCCCATGTGGTCACATGAGGATCATTTGATTACATGTACACAAGACACAGCGCGCCGTCGATTTACGACGGCTTAGACATTTGCAGTTTTGATAATACAGACAGCACTCATTGAGCTCGGGAAGAATTACATGCATTGTTCATCAGCATTAGCAACATTTGTACCGCTGCCATATTGCATTTCTTCAATTGTCTTTTATGGATTTTTTAGGATACTTACATACTTTGCACGTGTGATACGAGAGGCACAATCATTGATGTACTTTATGTACTACGTGTACTTTAGCAGCATAAAATGTGAATTTTCACCGAGAGCTTTTTTAGACACGGTAGAAATTTGAACCATAGATTAGATGAAAGAGAGAAATTTTCTATACTTTTTTATGCTTATTTGTGCAATTTTTGCTAAAACAGCGGAATTAGCCGTTGCTGTAGCTAACAAAGTCGTCGGCAACGTGTCAATCGCGAGCCTGGGTTTGCCATTAGCCTTTTGGCAACTCAACAAAGCCCATATTATTCTTTTAGCGAACATGCCAAGTAAAAAAACAAAACACTGGAAATTCACCAGTGTGCGTCATGTTCTTCTTTGTCAAATTCATTGGCGGCCTCCACTGTATCGCTCTGCACTACCGTCACGCTAGCAACACAGCTGATGGCGCCGCTAGCACGTACCATCTAGCGAGTCTAGCTAGATCGGATTTGAGCGTTTCAAATCAGATTTCTGCGAACCTAACCCAGCGCTAATCTTTGTGCGTCCTCATTTGTCGTTCCGCGCCGTCCCAAGTGTCGCGCCATTCTGCCCCGCTATAGCGTTTGATCCCAGAACTGGGCCGCCGCACGGACAGGGAATCCCTTGATTGAGTCCCTCTGCTATTTTTCACATGTTTATTCAATTACGTCTCATCAGTCCCATGTCTTCCTGTGCATTCCTGCCGCACGGCTGCCACATTGTCCGTCCGATCCAAGGAGGAGTTATTCGGAAAGATTTACAGTGCCAGCGCAGGATTAGTGCATGTGAAAGCAGTTTTCCCCATAATTGCCCTCTCATGACATTTTTGGAAGTCATAGTCATACATTACATCCAAATATCAGTGTAGAATATTGAATCTGCGATAACTGGTCACTGAAATTCATCTGCATGTTCAAACTAAATGCACGCACTGGTGAACACATGAAGCTAACATAACTTTTTTGCGCCTAGGCCGAACCATGTCTTGTATTTCTATTTTCACATCAAAGCTGGCTTGAAGGGACAAACACATCGGTTTTAATTCTCATCATTGTCCTTTTCCAGAATTATTAGCACTTTCTTTGTCATTGTGCTGGCAAGCTCCTCGCCCTTAAGTTCTATTTTGAGAGCCCCCCCCCCCCCTCTGCCCTCTCTCCTCCCACCCTTGTTTTTGTGCAGACATCCTGGAGATTGCGTGTTTGATATGCTGCACATGTTTCACAGAAGAAAGAGCTCCCAAAGCCTCCACTTAGGTCGATTGCCACACAATTTATAGATATGTGCTGTTTTATCACGCCTCAAATTAAATTTCGAAAATGCTGTTTCAGACCACATTGTGTTACCCAGATTGGCGGGAGGGAGGCCGACCGAGCTCTGGATGAGTAAACGAGAAAAAAAGACTTCTGTTTTTTTGTTTTTTTTATAAATATCGCATTAAGTCGTTTGGGGCATGTGTCCATTTACTAGGAAATTGAATTATATTGTAGACTGCATTGAAGTTGGACTTTTTGCATGAATTACATGTCACCCCCTCATTCCAATACTCCATGCCAGTTCTTTTTCCCAAATAATTTGTCATAATTTCAAAGCAGAGAAGTTATTTATTTAGAAACAAACAAAGCCCCCAAATGTGTCCGCTTTGCTGTAACTTAACCACAACAATGTTTTAGAAACATTTTTTTTAAATATCCAATAAGAAACATTTCAGATGGTAAAAACAAACTCAAAACTATCAGTTACATAAAAATGTTGAATTTAACCTGTTCTGTCTTTATCTGTTTTTTTTTTATTTTCTCTTAGAACAATGACGTTATCTTATTCTGCCTTGTTTCTCAAATATTTAGTAAATTTTGTGCAACAATAAAGTGCTACAATAATACACATTTTTTCATTTTAGTTAATCGTTTTTTTTTATTGTCATTTTTAATGAATACTATAAAAATGACATAGCCCAGAACCACATCGGCTTTGAAACGATGGCAAAATACAGACGTGGTTGATGACCCTCAAATGATCATTCATAAAGTATCATGTATCAAAGTGGACGTTATGGTCGATTTCCCCCCCCCCCCCCACCAAAAAATAGTATATGTACTATAGTTCAAACGTTTGTGGGTCACTGCACAAGATGTACACTGACTTCATTGCAAAAAAGTATCATGTCATCACTGCTGTCCTATGGAAAGATACTGTGTAACAAAACAATCTCTTTTCAAAATGCGAGCCCTGTACCTGTCCAGTCCTCCACAATTGCTCAAAGCGGTAAACATCAAGATTATCTGCAAATCACACTGCATGGTGCATATTTCCAATAACTTGGACAAACTCCCTCATGGGTGAGAAATTAACGCCTCCCTCTTTTTGCCATTTCTCTTTCTCTGTACCTGTAATCACCTGGTACCACCTCTGCTTGACCTGCCATCCCACACACTCACTCACACACACATGCGCATACACCTGCAAGGGAGTGAACACATTCCAACCGGGATAAAAACATGCATGCAGGGTTTTCTTCCACCTGTAGCACATGACCAAGGGCACTCTATCGGAGTGTGATTCTTTTTGGAAAAAAATTGAAAAAATCTTCGTCAGTAGTGCAGGCATTTGTTATTTTAAAGCTTTTGGCATAACAATAAACATGTGAGGTGCATGTATTATTTTTGTCCCCTTGTATCTGCGACTGTGGCTGAATGCGTGTATGTTGGAGTCAGTGAATGAGATTGCAGACTTCTTGTGTTTATCCTGTTATTGTTGCTGTCTATCCTTGATCACCGGTGGAGGGATTACAATTTAACTAGCGGTGGTTGGCCTGATTGAATTAGCGAACCATGTTTACTTTACAAAGACGTGCGGTTGTGTAACTAGTGCCAGTTGTACGACGCATGCATATAATATTCCGTGTGGAATAATATCCATCCATCCGTTTTCTGAATCGCTTATTGTCGCAAGGGTCAGAGACGGAATCAAAGCCACAACCTCTGCACTGTGAGGCAGACATGCTAAAATAATCACTAAATTGATAAAAGCAAAATAAGTGCGATATAAAAGTGGATAAAATCTGCAAAGTGGGGTTTTCATTCATCCGTTTTCTACCTCACTGGAACACATTAAGCACACCGTCTTGATTTTAGCACTTTGAAGTTACAATTTTTTTATTCATCTGGGCCATGTTCAGCAGTAAATGAGACATCTATTAACTAAATTACTGTTATTACAGTTACAAAGGTTTTTTTTTCCAATGAGAAAAGGAGTGCAGCGATTAGAGGGAGGCGTTGATTTGTTAGTCGACATCTAGTGAACACTAATTTGGTCCATAATGTCTGGGAGTTGCATTCGTCCATTGGTTTTGCTACTATTCGTCTCGGGTTAGCCGATCATCCTATCCCAGCTAACTTTTGTGACCCACATTTTCCTATTGTTACAAAGTTGTGACCTACTTTTGTTGTGTCTTCCGTACACATAAAATGGTAGCTGATGTTCATTCTTATAACACTTTTTCTTTTTTTTTTTTTAACAAAATGAAAGGAGCACATGTACAATGTTCTGGTGACTTTTTGGGGAAATTGTTCCTACATCTGATCCCTTTTGACCTCATTAGGGTTACTGGCCTATTCCAGCTGACCTTTGGCAGAGGAGGCAGAGTCAATCGCATGTTTTTGGGAAGCTGATGCATATCTTTTATTTAATTTTTTGTAACTGACAAATATTGGCAGGTTTGCTTTGGAAATTGTATAGCTATAGCTTAGTAAAGGGAGGCATTTAATTTAAAAATGAAGCACTGATACATGAAAATGAAAGGGTGAGGAGGCCCAATAACAGTTCTGAGGTTTGTACCAAATCCATTTTTTCCATTTTGCGGCCGACTTTGGTACCTCGGCGGGGGAAAGTGCATAGTTGCGATTCTGTGGTGTGTGTGTGTGTCCAATGTTGCTGGAGGGATGGAGAATAGAGTGGCGGTGAAGGGAGGGGGGGGGGGGTCATAAGACCACCGGGCAACATATCAGACGGAGGAACGTCATCTTTAAATGCTATGCAGCAGTGAGTAGTTGAGGTGCAAATGTGTCCAGGCTCCATACTGAGACATGGACGCTTCGGTGCCACTTTCATTTCTTTGCCCCCCCCCCCCCCTCCCTCCATCCGTCCGTGCACTTTTCTTCTTTTACGGCATTTCTGCTTTTCATCTTTTTTTTTCCTCCCTCTCCTCGCCTTCTTTTGTCATCCATTTAAATTTGTCTAGATTCTTGCCATCTGTACTGGCTCCGATTGCTGTCATTATATTTCCATTTTAATTGGACTTTTCTCCTCATTATCGACACACTCACCCGTGCGTTCATAGAGCCGGCTCGAGTATCCTCGGTCCCTGTCCCGTCGCCATCACCTCGGCCCTCCTGACCTCCCTCCCTCCACCGTCGCACTGACATCGCACGCTGCCCCCCTTCTCTCCCCTCCCCTTCGGAAAACCACTTCAAACAGCGCCATCAAAGCCCACAGGCAGCCAGCCAGCCAGCAAGGCAGCAAGTCGGGCCAGCCTTCTGCTTCGACTTAAAATTACTGTCGTCCCAGTCGCGAGGCTGCTTTCTTCTTCTGATACACATCAAAGATCCTCTTAAACTTTCCAAGTTTAAAACCCCTTCCCTGGTTCTTCGACGGAGCTTTTGTCCGTTCTCGCGCTCCCTCCATCATTTTGTTCGAGCAGCCCAGTAATGACAAGCACGCGTCGTTTTGAGAAGTTCTGCTGCCTGTGCATTTTTCTCTGCAACTTTAATTTGGTTCTATTTAGAGACAATGGCGAGGCCTGGGCAAGCACAACACACACATTTTCAATTGCCTTCAGTCAAAAGTGATCATTGTGACTAAATGTTTAACTCAATATGAAATATGATTTTTAAATCTGGCTTGCATGACTGTAAAAACTAAAGTGTGTATGGATTCATACGTGTTATTCCCTCATACACAGGCCATCAAATAAATTGCTCAAATTAAAGGACTGCAGACTATAAAAGACTTAGAAGGAATTTGGGGGGAATAAATGACACTGAGAACAAAGCCAGAACTATAGAAATGCAAGGGGGGAAGTACATTTACGAGTAAAGTCAAATTTTCCAAATTTACAAGAAAAAAGTAGTAATTTTTTTAACTCTTAATATTAAGAGCGAGCAAAGAGTCAACCATTCAAGAATAAAGTCATGAAATTAAAGAGGAAATCACAGTTATGAGCATGGACGAAATATTACGAGAATAAAATGTCATGAGGAAAACCACACTTGAAAAAATAAACAGGAACATTTCTGATTTTACACAAATAAACCCATAAAAATAAATGAAAAACAATAATTCCAACAATAATTTATACTTTACAAAAGTCATAATTGTGAGGAAAATGTAAATAATATGCAATTAAAGTTGAAATATTAAAATAGTTGAAATGTACTAAGAAAAAGTCATTATATACTCATTCAGAATATTAAAAATAATCATGAAAATTAGATGCAATTAAATAAAAGCAATTTTCTAATTTTTAATAACTTTTTCTTCAAAGTTGAATTTTAAATAAACAATTTATAGAAGAAATTTCATAAAAATAGTCATTTCATGCCATTGAATCAGTAATATTACAATAAAATATTTTATGAGGGGAAAGTCATAATAAAAGGAACAACAGTATAATGCAAAACAAACTGTCTTTAGACTATGTTAAAATGAACAAACACTTGCCTTCAAGTGAAAACGCTTTTCCAGTATTATTCCAATTTAAAATTTTCATGTTAGCTTTTGCAATGCCCCAATCCTGTCTAATGCCTTTCTGGAGTGAGGTCACAGGGGTAACCAAACCAAGTTGGAACTGCAGTGTCCAACATGAGCCAGATGATGGCACTCAATCTGTATTTGAAGCCGCTCACAAGAGTTGCCCCCCCCCCCCCCCCCCTCTTCTGACCTTTAATGTTCCATAAAGCAAGCCACATGAGGACTGCACTAAAAGTCCCCTTGTTCGTTTGAATGATTATCTGTCGCTGTTTGTTTGTGTCCCTGCGCACACGTGTTGTAAATACCCACCCATGTTACACTTAATGAGCACTAAATTGTCCCTTTTTAAACTGCTGCTTTGCTCTACAGATCTTATTTAACCCATTTTATTTACAAATGTTGAAGGGGAACAAAAGCCAGTGGGATGCATACTTAGTGCTTGAACTAACCAAATCCCACAGTGCATAGTTGTTAATTTAAGCTCAGAGACTTTTTTTGATTTACCATGCATCCCCTATTAAAACAACTTCAGAACCTTTTGCGCTTGTCAGAGAATGTTTTAATATTCAAAGGGAACCACTATTGTGTGTGGTTTTTTTTCCCTTCGCCTTTGCGGGCGAACAAAATAAAGAGCCACATCAGAAAGCTGGAGCAGTCCCTGAGCATTTTCATGTGTAAAGAGAAAAAAAAAAAGCCGAGAGGGAAAACAAATTTGGACTCGGGGTATTTATAGAGTGCTGTGAGAGAGCTTTTGCAATGACAGGAGCCTAATGAAGTGGAGCTTTGCTTTTGATTCATAGTGTGGTGAGCGCGTGGGTCCCTCTGTGACTTGCTGGAGCATTCCTGCGCCGGTCCCTCGCTACACGGAAAACCATCTCGCGCCACAAGGGAGTCCAAACGCTACACGCCTTAGACCAAGCCAAGCCTTTTGCCGCCGATGTCAGTCCCGCTTTTAGATCGGCGCGCAGACAGCGTTAACCAGGTTCTATTCATACGGCCTACAACACTGCGGGGCGTCACGGTTTTCTGTAATGTTGATATTGTTTGTATTCCAGCGCACAGAATGCATTAGTTTGACCGAGCCAAGTTTTCCTGCCGACCTTAGCTGCAGCGGTGGTCAGGTTCCATCCACATGGCACACAACACTATGGAGGCGGTTCATTCATCAGTTGTGGTCCATTTTTTATTTGCTTATATTTTGGAATTCAACACGTTTTATTCTAACCTGGCCACTAATGACTTCAGTTGCATTTGACAGCCGGCGCCTGATTTGATTGATACGCACTGGACACAACACTGTGGGGCGGCTCATTCATCAGTTGTGGTCGTGCGCCATGTTGTTTCTATTGTTTGTATTCTGGTTTGCAATATTAAAAAATTCTGATGAGGTAAAATTGTATTTCTTGCTGTCAGAGGGTTGTGTCAAAAAAAACTAAGTTAATAAGGAAGACCCTGGTAACAGTTTAAATTCTGGGTAGTTGGGGTTGAGTTGTTAGCCTTGCTTAGGTTCAGGGTGGACCAGGTGTGTGAGTGAACAAGGTGGGCTGTCATTTCAAGTGTCGCAGGTAGGACTCGGGTTGCGCAACCCACACAGGAGGTGGCGCACAGGAAGCCTCGAAAGGAAGAAGAGCGGCGACCACAAAGGTCGTTTGCACACCTCTTCACTCACACCTTGACACTTGTGCTGCAAAGACAAAAACTGATTGTGTTTCTTTTTCTGTTTCCCACACTGACTTTAATGAACAAATTGTCACTTGCCTGAATTTTGTTTTTTAAGTCGCAAACTATCACAAAAATGTTCATCAGAAATGCGCTATTATATTTAACGGTCTCAATATCAAAATCTCTATGGACGTGGACGTACATTGTTTTTTACTGTCTGGTTCCGTCATGACTCGAATCCCTTAAAAGCAAATAAAAATAATAAATCAGACCTCTTGTATTTTTTTGTGAGCGGTTATCTGACGCAAGATTTTCGGAATAGACACAATTTAACCATTTATTTGCACTGTGGGAGCGCTCCGTCTCACGTCTCCAATTAACTGGTTCGCCATCACTCTTTGCTGATATTCTGACATACATCATAAGGAACTGGAAGGTTGCCCGGCAACCAATCACACGTGACCTGTCTATTATCTCATATCTGTTCACTGTTGGTTTTATAGCATCTATTCATTAGAGCCCCATAAAAGCTAGCTTCCATTGAACCTACAGTATGCGCTTCACGTTTGTTCTTCTTTTGAATGCCGAGTAGAAAGAGAATCCACATTGGGCTTTTTTTTTTTTTATTGTTATTTTTTTTTCGTATGCGTTGTCTTGAAAGTGCACTTGTTCTCCGCGGCGGTGCAGTATAGCCTAATGAGCGAGACATCTGAAGTACACAGTTGTGTTTGTTTTTAAGCTTTCTCTCGTTGAGGGAATGTTAGAGGCCATTTTCTTGCTATCCTCACTTCTGTTTTTTTTCTCTCACCTCTAACACGCAACTGATGTGTCACTCTCTTATCTCTGTCTTATTTTCTTTCTTCCTCCACATTAATTTCCATTTCCTCACCCCTTGTTATCAATGGAGGTGGTGTAAAGGGCAATGCGGTAACCCCAAAGTTTTTTTTTTGGGTGGCCATCGCTACCTTGCCAGTAGTCCCCGGTTGGCCTTACTTGGACCCTCACGTCGACGTGTTTGTGGCTATTATGACATATCATTAGACAAGAATGTTTCTGCTTCCTCTTCTCTCACCACAGAAATGCAATAAAAAAAAAGACAACCAGACAGGATCTTGAAAACATCACATTCCCACAGGTTAAAGTAACATTTTTGGGCCGGGTTGCTCTTCAATCCACTGTCATACGATAATATATAAAACATGGCCGCGTTGAATTCAAATTAAGTGTCGCATTCCATCGTGGGGTAACCGCTAAAGAGTAGCAAAGAGTACATCGCCACACAAATGATACCCTTTATGATCATAGTGTGTGTTTTTTTTATAGAAAAATGACAAAGGCGTGTGAATGAATCCAGAGGGCTATTTATCCTGCTATTTTGTCACTCTTATTGCTATTTCATAAAAAAAAATGAAAGCAAGCGTCACTGCCAAGATGGAGATCAGGTGGGAGGTGTTTGTTCTTGGTTGTGGTCCTCGCTTGAGTCATCGCACCAATGTCAGTCGGCATGTATGACTCAACGGGCGGCCACAGTGAGTATTTGTCAATGTCATGTTAGAATAGAATAGAATGCCCTTTATTGTCATTGAATGCCCTTTATTGTCATTTTACAACTTAGTTGTACAACGAAGTTCGGATAAATATACAGAAAATGATTCAAATCATTCATTTTCCACGAGTTCACTTGAGTCATTTAAGGTGTGCGAGGTGTTCTCCCGAGAAGCCATGCAAGGTGAGGACTTGCTTTTGTTGAGCGTGTGGGCGTCCGTGACCCTCATGTGGTGAATTATCAAGTCCAAAACAGCGAGAATTGACTTTCTTATGACAGCTACGAGGGCGTCGCGCTTTGCCTTGCATTAAAGCTACATTAACTACAAACAGGCTTTAGTGTGAATTATAGCATGTCATCGAGAAAAGCTGCACTCCACGCATCATGTTGTCTTGCTTTTTGCTGGAGATGATGGGAGAGGGCGGGTCGGCGGCATCATTTGAAAGGCAATATGTATTTTATTATTGAAAAAATATGCTCGCAAATATCTTTCTTGCTTTTCTTCATGTTAAAAATAGTTTCCACTTTGTTAATGTAAAAGAATGTTGTTGTTTTTGACTAAAAATTAAAAATTTGGACATACATGTTCTTGAGATTATGTAAAAATGTAGCCGTGTTTAAAGAATTTGCTTGATGGATGTAAAATGTGTTCTTAACATTTTAAAGGGAAATGCCCAATTTTAAAATTGAATTGAATGTGACATTTTCTGAAAAGACAGAGACATTTGGAAATGCACTGTTTCTACTTGATGGCAATACGTAAAAATGTAGATCAGTTCATAATTTAGCATAATTCTCAAAATATTTTTGGGACATACATGCTTTTTTTACTTCGACAATAAGGAAAAAATGTAGTCAGTGGAATTGTTATTATTATTTTTTAATTTAAGGGAAAACACTCAAGATTTGGAGATGTACAATGTTTTACCTACAAAAAAAATAGTAAGAAAATTTAACATTTATAAAGATACGTATTTTTTTGTAAAAATTCAAGTCCAGAATAAGCATGTGATAGGTACATGCTTTTTATTTTACAACAACAGCACTTTGTAGAAACATAAAAATTCAGATATTACATTTGCTTGGAGTACACTAATTGGCTGTTAAAGATTTTGCTTTTGTAATTCGTAACGAAACTGTTAAAATTATGTAAAGATACATGCTTTCTGTAGAACGTAGATCGTCGACATTGTTGAGAATTCCGGTAATTTTAAAGATTTTGTCTCTGAGTATGCTAAAAGGCTTTTGGTTTTGAAGAAGAAAGCTAAAAAAATTAATAAAATACACATCAAGTTATGTTTGCTTACATAACTTTTTTTTTTTTTGAAAAGTCAGTCTGAAGAATTTCCTCAAGGTGGGCTTTATGAAGAGTAAAACAAATGGACTTGGTTTCCCTTTACCCAGATGCGGGTCACCGGGGCCCCCTCTGGAACCAGGCCTGGAGGCGGGGCTTGTTGGTGAGTGCCCCCTGGCCGGCTGGGTCTGCACCCATGGGTCAGCCAAAGGACAATGTGCACCCCCCACCATGGGCTCACTGCTTATGGGAGGGGCCAAAGGGGTTGGTCGGGTGCTACGTGAGCTGGGCGGCAACCAAAGGCCAATGACCTTGGCGGTCCGATCCCGCGATGTATATAGCGATGGTGAGGAAGTAGCCCGAGCTGGCGTTCGAGGTAGAAAAGTTCAGACGAGACATAGTTTGGGCTCTGGTACCAGCCAATTAGCTTGTTGTTGCTGAATGTCTCGAGAATTTTTTTTTTTTTTTAAAACAAGAAGTCACAAGCATAATCAACTTCATGTCAAGATTTAGGAAAGTTTGCTCTTCACCCTGAAGCCTTTTTTTTTTTTTAACCACATACAGAGAGGCTGGCAACTTCCAGTAAGAAGTACATGTTTAAAGGTGTCTGCGACAAATTGGGCCCTATTTGTTGCTTCTCAATGCCCCAAAAAAGAACAAACAAGATAATTTCTGGGTCCTTATTGCACACCACATGATTGCAATGCAAGATCACATGAGTGGATTGTAAAATAAACTGCAGCATGCCCCGTAGTGCCGGCCACTCGATGCCTTCCGGCTCATATACAATTTCTGCGTGGCGAACCGGTTTATTTGACTCTGTCCATAGTCAGCGCAAAATCAAAATAATTTCCCTTGACCTCAAATTAAGCTGCTTTGCTGCGGTTTTAAATCTAAAAAGAAAAAAGCCATTCCTTCCATGGTGAATGCAAATTTACACACTTGATTTATTTTACTGGCCGGCTATGCAGTACCCAAAAAAACCTAGTCGGATCACATGCAATCCTGCAATTTTTTGGTTCTCCGAGAGGAAAGGTCTGCATTAAAGATAAAGAAGCAGTCTCTTTGTGGTGCTTCGACATCATATGATCAAGCATGAAACGGCAGCGTTCTTCAAGCGCGCTCTCGCTATGAGTCACGGTCTTCCCCTGCACACTTGGTTGCATGTTAAATAGCGTGTTGTTTTGTGTTTACCCTCTTTGCGCAGCCACTCTCACACTGCATGAATTGATCACCGCCAACTCCTTTGTACCTTCGCACACAAACTCAAACCTCCTGCGCTGTTCAAAGTACAAACAAAGAAGCAGCTATTTGAAGGATGCTCGCGCCATCCAAATAAATAAATCAACAAGGCAGATAATGAAAGCCATGCCGGCGCGGTGCTGCTTCAAATGGGCCGGTGTCATTCACTGTCATAGCGGGGGGAAATTAGAGCCAATTTTACACTAATCCGGAACAGACATGTTCTCTTCTGAGGGCCTAGTGGCTTGCCCTATTGTCCCAGGAAAAATCTTACAGGGGTGCACAGTTGCACCTCGGCTACATTATTCTTAATACGCATTCAGACTTATTTCCTGCCTTGTTAGAGTAAATTAATTCAAACCCACTAGACCAGGAACGGACGGGTTGCGCTCCCGATGTGTCAACGATAGACCAGAAGTGCGCAAGCCCTAGCAGAGGTTAAATGGGTTAAATGAGAACTAATTTGGACCTCTTTCAGATTTTCAAATGCAAATCTGGTATGGCGTCTGCTTGGTTGATGAACGAGAACTCAATTGCTTTAGAAAGAAGCGTGCAGTTGTGCACTACAGTTTTGCAATTATAGGAAATATGAAATAGATGTGATTTAAGTCAATCTGGTATCTGGCACCATATAATGTTCATGTGGTTAAAAAGAGTGTCAACACACCTTGAAATGAGCTTGTGTAACTTTTCCATAGTTAGTCATGTTACTGCGAAATACTACTTTGTATTACTAAATATAAACTGCATTGGAAAATATGTCTTATAAGTTGTTGAAAGTGAATACTGTATGAATGCTGTTTTCCTTCATAACAATAACAGTAACAACAAATGCAAGTTTGCTGTATAGACTGATCCACATGAATCACAATTGTGATTATTTTTTTACAATACATACTGGCACAATACTTATTTTTCTATGCATTCATGTTTAAGCATTAACTAGTGTGTGTCAAGGCCTAGGTGTTAGCGTAGCATACCTGCATGTGTCAGAGAAGAAGAACCACACTTGGCCCTATGATGGAAAGGCCGCAACACACAGCTATAAAAGGAAAAGTCAGTAAGTTCCTCCAAAAACATGCTCCGGATCCAAGAACATGCAGAATTATGAACTTTCTTGCAGTATCTGTCAACAGACTCAATCCATTTTTGCTGTACTTTGTTAGAATAGGTTGCTCTCACTTCTATCAACCTAGTTTGTGTCAGGTCTGCCACCTTTACCTCTTCCCTCACTTCCCTACTTGGCCCTTCACTTCCTGGTTCAGGTCGACCTCTATTTTTTGCCTTTTTAATAAAAAAAAATATTTCATATTTTTCTTCCGTGGACTCCATCGACAGCTAATCGCTGCCTAATGTAATTTGTGTCAAAGAACTATGTTGTAGTGGGATAGTTTGCCTGAGACAAAGATGTTTTTTTAAAGTCAAGTCAAGACAGTTATGCTCAGTCAATGCATTTTATGATTTTTCCTCTCCTGAGTGGCTATTAAAATATCTTAAACTAACAAAGACATTAACATAGCTAAACTAGTTAACAAAATATAATTATTCATCCTTGTCACTTGTTGCTAGGTAGACTTAGAAAATAAGTGACTTTCCAGTTCAACGAGGAACGTTTATTTTAAAGTAACACGAGAAATGTTGGTAACGACAGTTGACACCCCCCCGTCCCACTCTGACAGTAGCTTAGAGTTGTCTCGGATGTATTGCGCTTGGATTAAGCTGCGATTACTCGCTCGCGATTGCATATTGCCAATCAAATCAGAGACACGGAGGCCGCAGAAACCAGAGCCAACTGTTGAAATCCTGTGCATGTGTTTGTGATTGTCATTTATTGTCTTCACCATGGGAAAATGTACTGCGTTTCTTCCTGTTTGTAGCACTCTGGGCATACGAGTATGCGATTCAAGTTTAAATTATAGTTTTTCTTCACACAGCTATTGATCTGGCAATCTTATGGGGACATTTCATACCACTGCTTGGAAATGATTTATTCCGTTCATCAACTGAGGTGCATTTTTGGTGTCACGCATTGTCTTTCGATGGAGAGAGTTGGGCTCAGTTTTGTGCAGTTAAATTAATTGGCTCCACATAAATATCCACAAAATATTATTTTCACAGGGGTTGTGTTACACAGATGACTTTTAAGAGTGTGTAAGTTTGCATGTTTTTACAGTTCAGGCTCCTTTGTGTGTTTACACCGCGCCCCCCGAAACATATATGTATGGGTTCTGGTTTCATGGCGCACATTTGAAACCACAAAAAAAAGAGCACAACCCAACAACACAAAAATGCACAACTGAAAACACAGTTTAATGTTTTTTTTTAGGTTGAGAAATCTTGTATACTTCATAATTTGCTCATGCTTCGTGTGCGTGTGTTTTTCCCCTGCTTGGTTTCAGTTCTCTATCGTTTTGTTTGCTGCATCATGCTGTTGAGATCGATAGCTCAAGGTGTTAAGTGCTACCCACACAGTTTTTGTTGCACTTATTATTATTTTTTTATTTCATTAAAAAAATATGACACCTATAAACATATTTTTCCTGTTGAATAATGCATGAATTGTTCAATTAAACACTAAATGTATCATTCTTATGATCTGAATTTGGATGACAGACTATTGAGTGCCTTTTTGTATATGTCGAGCGTCTGTATGACTCCCCACTCATGTCTGTGTGATTTTTTTTCTCACAGTGGATGCAGAGCAAGTGGGTTCACTGGGGTCCGAGGGAGAGGATGAGGTGGGCCTCTGGAGTCGGGAGCCCCAGGACTACCAGGAGAGCCTGGACAAGACGAGTAGGACTCCCAGCGAGGGCACGGAAGATCCCAGCAGCCCCGCCCTCTCCGGGCAGCCCCACAGTCCCGGGAGCGGCGGCGGCAGCGGCGACATCGGCAGGAAATTCTGGGCCCAGGTGGAACCAGAATCCGAGGCCACAGACGACGGCGGCGTCGGCGGCGCCTCTGCCGGCGACAGGGAGGGGGAGCAGGGATCACTGAGGATGCACTGTAAGTTGACATTAAATCACAAGGTTTTATCCGGGCCGCCATCCAGATAAGTGGCTGGATTTGTGCTGTTTATGTAAATAACGTCACAGTCACTCACAAACCAAACTTAATGGTGGCAAACTACTTTTGTGCTTCTTTTTCTATTCTTAATTCTTGACCAACAATAATGTTATGTATCACAGAAAAACACCAATTTGAATTCAGCATAATTCACTGTCCTATTGGCATTTGCGTGTTAAATTAATCCAAAAACTGTCCACATGTTTATTCATAAATTCACTACTGAATACGACAAAAGAATATTGAGGCGACTCTAAAAAAAAGACAAAATACAAGTAAAAAAAAAGAAAAAGTCGGCATCAGCAAGAAACATCACAGCATTATGAGAATCAAGTTAAATATTAAAACAATCAATTGCTTCTTTTGTTCTGCCTGTAATTCATGTTTTTATCGTTGTAAGCATTAACGAACCAAAACAGAAGTTATTTTTCCCACTCATCTTTTTAATTAATCAGCCAATTAATCACAATTTTATCCTGCCAAATATCTGAACTCGAGTACTCTGTATTATTATTGATTACAGTCCGGCATCAAAGGCTCGTGAGAGCATGACAAAAGGCGCCGTCACACTATTTCCACGTATCAAAGAGGTGACGTTGCGGCTCGGCGCTGGCTGCTGCGACGTGAGGCCTTTCCCTTTTTAATCTCAGCGAGATGAAAGCCTCACGTAGCCCGCCGATTTAACGGGCACTTAGCCCGGCCGCTCGTGTGATTTTGGCCTTGTCCCCGCAAAAAGGCACAGCGGAGTTTTTACAGCGTGCGACCGCACGGGCTCGGTCCCCAAACCACATAAAAAAACATCTCCAAATTTGCCAACATCTGCAAACATTTGAAACATCCACCTCAAAGCGTAACTGACTGGCTGACGGTCGGCGATAGGAGGCGCCGTCGCTCCTCCGAGGACGTGTGTGGCTTTCTCCTTTCGGGAGGCATGTCACCGATTCCGAGGATGCAGCGGAGGAACTTTTTTTTTCCACGTCAGTCAGTCTTCAACTGTTTAAACTCATCTGCAGCCAACACTCACTGCATGCTTAACGAATATGTTCAACACATTAACAAAACAAAACATCTGGCACGGTGGATTAGTGGTGAGCACATCTACCCCGCAATCAAGAGGTTATGGGTCCAAATCCTGACTCTGGCCCTTGAGTGGAGTTTGCAAGTATAAATGTTTGTGTTCTACTTACCAATGTAGGTAGGAGCTCCGACTCCCACATAGACTTGGAAGACCTTGCTCATTACGACTTCCTGGCCAAGCTGAGGAAGGCCTCCACCTCAGTCGACCTTTTAGACCATTTCGGCCGCAACGGCACCGCCGCCGTGCACGACGGTGGTGGGGGCGGGACCAATGAGGAGTTACCGCCTGCTATGTGGTCCCCTGGAGTTCAACACCACTCCCCTGAGGGTGCAGGTAGGCTCACACGAACAACTCCGACATATTCACATTTTAGTCTGAAATGTCACCTTTTTGTCCATTTTATGGTACGGCAGATTCAAGAAGAAGGCTGCAGGCCTGTCCCTTCTGTCACAGGACATACCAGCATGGCGCCTCACTGAGGGACCACATCAAATACTGTCAGGAGAGGGACCGGGGCCACATGCTGTGTCCTTTCTGTGGATACAGCGCCCTCCATAGGGTGCAATTGGAGCAACACCTGACACTTCACCAACTGCAGGACAAGGTAAGTGTCTCCACAAACGTAGCTTAACGTACCTTGGAAATAAAGATGATACCATTTCTGAGGACTTTCTGACAACCCTGTAGAGCGGCATCAGTTTGGATCAAGGCGTTGAGACCAGGAAGTTCAAATGTCTGCAGTGTGGAAAGGCCTTCAAGTACAAACACCATCTCAAAGAGCACCTTCGCATCCACAGTGGTGAGACTAGGAAGAATTTAATACTTTTTACAACCATGCCGTCGTAAAACTTAGAAATAGGATTCTAAAATACGTATATGTTATATTATATTGTGAAATTATTGTTTTGATCAACTTAAAACCTACTAAAAGTAGCATTTGATTTGACTCATTACTCTGTGTCACCTTCAGGAGAAAAACCGTACGAGTGTGCCAACTGCAAGAAACGTTTCTCTCACTCGGGCTCATACAGCTCCCACTTGAGCAGCAAAAAGTGCCTCGGCAGCGGCGGGACGCTCGCAAATTCTGGAGGAACGAGCGCTCTGTTTAACGGACATCATCAAAACTCATACCAGCACTCCTTTTCGGCATCTCCGAGGAACAGCAAGAGCTCTCCTTGTGCGTTACAAGTCCAAGACATCAGCAGGCCCACGGGACAGGGACCTGACGAGCCTTCCCAGCTTTCAGGGCAGGATTTCAGCTTCCGGACTTCAAAGTTGGCTTCCCTTTGCAATCCCGCCGCGGAGCTTTCTTTGAGAGCCAGCATCTTGAAAGGGAGCACCCTACTGCCTTACCTCCAATCTGGCTCCAAGTTTGAGCAAATGCTGCAAGAGATGCTCCACAGGGAGACGAGGAAGTACGAGGACATAGACAGGAACGGAGGAGGTTCCGACAGGAAGGTGTCCCCGGAGCGAGGGGCTCCGGGAGAGGAGTCAGGAGAGTGGGACAGAGGGGTTCTCGGTGTTACGTGTCGCTGGTGCTCCCATGTTTTTCCCAATGCGGCGGTTCTCCTGCAGCATGAGCGCTACCACTGTAAGGGCGATCGAGAAGCCGTGGAAGTGCCTGAGGCTCTTCAAAACAAAGACCACCACTCTCCGCCTTTGTCCAGGTCGGAGAGCAGCAGAACAAACGACGTAACCAACGGAGGCTCAGGAAACGAATCCCCAGTGCAGAAGTGGCCCTCGGTACCTCACCAGCTTCTAGCCGCACTGCGTTCACCTCAAGACCACTTGGAATCTTCGGGTCAGGAGAAAGGAAGCCCCAGCCGCGCCTCGGAGTTGTTGTCCCCTCTCCCCGGAAGAAGACTGCTATCTTTGGGTTCTCCTGTTAGCCTGGACCTCAGCGGCCAGCCCTCAGAACTCTCCTCAGCTCAAAACGAACCTCTGGACCTCTCTGTGCGCAAGCAGATGGAAGAGCGAAGAAATGACGGCGCCGGTAAAAGGGAAAGGACAGCAGACGGGAGCAGGCAGATGAGGCGTCAGAGTCCCAATCAACTTTCCGACCAAGCCTTACATCCTCACCCACTCTACAGAGCTCCTTTGTTTCCACACTCCTTATACAACGGGTTCCCTTTCTTCAGCCAATCTGCTTTGGGCTTTGCGGGCCATGACGGCATGGCACCACTTCCGTTCAGCCCATCACCCGTCGGCCCCGGATTTCTTTCGCCTTTGGCTTACATGGTGGAGGCGGAGTCGGAGGCGACCTTGAAGAAGCTCCACCAGGAGAGACAAGCGCTCATGGTAGGTACTTTTCAAGAAATCGACCAACCGCGAGCGACCACTTGAGTGTCAACGTCGTAAAACCGCCTATTCTGATCTTTCTGTGGCCTCGCAGGGGGAGGTGTTAAACCGCGGTGCTCTCGACTACCTCTCGATGATGGATGAAAGCTTGGAGGGTGATGGTGCACCAGGACGTAAGAGGCTGAAGAAGACGGACGAGGGTCTGTACGCTTGCGACATCTGTGACAAAACCTTCCAGAAAAGCAGCTCTCTGCTCAGACACAAATACGAACACACAGGTGTGTAGACGGTTTTCTATTCCCCCTCTTTAAACACGGAAACCAATGTGTGTTGTTGTCTGTTGCAGGCAAGCGTCCTTACGAATGCAAAGTGTGCAACAAGGCTTTCAAGCACAAGCACCATCTGATCGAGCACAGCCGCCTCCACTCGGGGGAGAAACCCTACCAATGTGACAAGTGCGGCAAGCGCTTCTCGCACTCTGGTTCGTACTCGCAGCACATGAATCACCGCTACGCCTACTGCAGCAAGGACCAGGACACCGACCAAGACCACGACGAAGTGCCCGCCGTTCTGTCCGCCGAGGACACCCAGACGCCGCAGTCCTTCCTCAGTGACGCCAGTCTGGACGGAGCCTCAGAGGCCCCCAAAGAGGACCGAGAAGGAAGAGTTGAGGAAGAGCCAGTAACCCAAGAAACGAGGGAGGACGAGAGTTGCACTGGAGGAAACCACTTTGATGGAGCGGCGCTTTGGGGAGCCCACCCCCAGGTCCAGAACGGAGACTTGGATAAATGTGAACTGAGCCTAGATATAACAGATCTACCACGGATACAAACTTGAGAGTCTTAATAGCCAAAGCATTTATCAAGGTTTCATTAACATGCCAAAGAAACACACGACCGCTCAAGCCAAACACGAGACCAACAAAAGTATTTTATAAAGCATCCTAGATTTTTATGTATTGTCTGTTTTTATAGTATGCTAAAGCTAATTAAGCCAGTTGAGATTCCTACGCTAGCAGTGCTAGCCAAAATAGCTTGCCTACATTCTTCTGCCTTTGGAATCCATCTGTCCATTTTCGATAGCGCTTCCCCAACAAAGTCTCAGGTGAGCTGGAACATTTCTTCATCTACAGCGGACGCCCGCTGACGTGCGGCGGGGTAGGAACCGGGCTGGCCCGCCCATAGCCAAAACCTGCTGACAACACTGGTCAGCAAATTTAACCTGAGATCCGAGTAATCTTTTTATCTTATTAAGATTCAGAATCTGTCCTCATTTCGCTCTCTAACACATCAGGGTTTCATAATAATAAAATAACAATAATATGTAATTTAGTAATATATTTAGTAATAAAGTATTTCTGAATTTGGGTTATGTTCAGTAATAGGCATTTAAATTATAGATTGGCAAAATCCGTATTGCGCAAGCTTTTTATTGGTCAAACCTAAAATAAACACAAAAAAAATCTTAAAAAAACAATGTGCAAAGGGGAAAAATGAAATCAGTGCCACACAAAGCCATCTCTGATCAAAATTTGCTGTCATTGATATAAATAATTCAGCAAAAAAACACCTCCGATACGCAATTTCATCATGAAAATATACACAGTATATTTTAAAAATATATGATGCATTTTGCAACAAGAAAATTGGCCTTTTCTACATTAATTTGTTCTATGCAGCCCCATTAGTCGAAGCACGATATTCTGATCAATATTCCATTTGTGGAATATGAATCAAAAAGCAAAATCCGCCTGATTTTTATCCATCACAGTTTGTGGTCGTTTTATCACTCGCTGTCAACCGAAAATGACATCGCAGTTGCTCAGGGCTCACCTGTTATCCGAGTTTGGTCATGTGACGTTCACAAGCCGAGCTGGAATTTGCTTGTCATGCGTGGCACCATTTTTTGATGTGAATGGACACCGCAAGACCATCTTATCTTCAACAGCAGGTTCTGCTATGCAAATGACTGACAAGTCTTCGCTGCCTTTAAATGCCTTCAAACACACACACACGGTGCACACTTAACAGTAAAGTATATATGTAACAACCTATATTTTGTGTTTTTTTTTTTAATGTTTTTTATTATTATTATATATTTGTCTGCATGTTTGTGCATATTTGTAATAAATTGTGGAGATACTTTACTGCAACCATCCTGTTGTGTTCTCTGTGAGACAAACAATCCACCCGGGATTGGTTGATTGTCAATGGTAACCATTTTTCGTTGTGAGGCAGACATACTAAACAATAGTGTTGCCCTAAAATCCATCCATCCATTTTCTGTACCGCTTAGTCCCCACGGGGGTCGCGGGCGTGCTGAAGCCTATCCCAGCCGTCATCGGGCAGTAGGCGGGAGACACCCTGAACCGGTTGCCAGCCAATCGCAGGGCACACAGAGACAAACAACCATACGCACTCGCACTCACACCTAGGGACAATTTGGAGTGCTCAATCGGCCTACCAAGCATGTTTTTGGGTTGTGGGAGGAAACCGGAGTGCCCGGAGAAAACCCACGCGGGCCCGGGGAGAACATGCAAACTCCACACAGGGAGGGCCGGAGGTGGAATCGAACCTGCACCCTCCTAACTGTGAGGCAGACGTGCTACCCAGTGCCCCACCGAGCCGCCGTGTTGCCCTAAAATGTACATTAAAAAAACTATTATATCTCACTAGATTAGACAAAATTGCCTTTTATTATGTGGGTAACAAACAGGTCCATGTGATTCCACAACACTGGAAAATGTATCTAAGGAATCAAAGTGAACATTAAAGACCTTCTAGTGGAAAAAGGCTAAACATATGTACATGTGTTTCACCTCCTCCCGGGCATAAAAATAGAAAGGTCCATCTTAACAGTGTACTGGAAGGAGAAGCGCAGGTCCACACTCGCACACAAACACAATTCCTAGCCACAAAAGGGAACACGAAGGCGGCCCTGTTGGCACATAGAGTGAACGTCACATGGTCAGAACCACCCAGCCCCACCCCAAGCATCTAAATTAGGGGTGGGCAAACTTTTCTTGCTCACTTGCTTGGTCACATTTGATTTTGGGAATTCTGGGATGGGTTTTTCGAATAGTTTGATGTAATTAAAATAATTACCATTTGTCTCTTACTTCCAGTACATTTGATTAAAATTAATACATTTAGAACGTCTAAATTTAATCATGTAAAATTGTTTCTATTACAAGTATTGTATTTTGAGTCACAACAAATCAATTTAGGAAATACGTATATCAAGATGAATAACTTATTTCAAATAGTTTTGATTTAATGTAACAATTGATGCATTCGTGATTGGTTTCATAATGAAATATTAGCTTTATGCTGTAAGGAATTTCTCCATAAATTGGATTACATTGTTATTGAAAGGACGACTAGTTTCACTTTATTTTAGCATACAGTCATTTTCAACGTATGTTTAACCCTAGTGGTACGCATGCTCCCTCTTGTCGTAAGAAAGAGAATCACTGAAATAAATCAGTTTCAAACTGCAGCATACGCGTACAAATTTCAATAGCGTTATTTTCTTTACTTTTGTATAATACAGTTAATCTTTTAAACAGTTTTAAAGGTTTTAGAGTTTTTACATTTTTTTGTAGCCTAACAACGAATTTTAATTGGATTCAAATGCAATTTTATTGATTTCCTTATATTTAAGTGCAGTGTTGATGTTTAAATTGTACATAATAGTACAATGACTTACAATAAAAAAAAACTACTATCTGATACAGTTAAGTATTTGTGTCTGACTTGACTTATAAATATTAACATGTCACTTAAAAGGTTTTAAAAACCTTAAGATGAATATATTAGTTCCAGGGGAAATGTTCAATTCAAAATAATTTAGGCCAACTTGGAAGTAGAACATCTACTATAGAGTTTCTACTGTCTCTATGGGAGAACTACTCGGCCGCATGTGTTTCACAGTGTGACGGTTCTGTCCTGGTTGTTTTCGTGGCACGAGAGGAATAGGAAGGTGGTCCGTGGGTGTGAGGGTGGGGGGGGGGGGGGGTCTGGGGACGATTTATCACTGGCTTGGCTTCAGTCAAACAGAAAATCAAGGGACAAGTGACAGATGGGCTCCACATCTGCAGTCCAAAGGCAAAAAAGTTGTGCAGCTAAAGACAGGCTTGTTCGACTATATCACGCTTCTAACTTTTATATGGCGACCACATGTCTCGCTCTCGTTATGAACATGAGGGGGTGGGGTGGGGGTAAACTCCGTTGGTCCGCCGATCACTAAGAGGTGGCGGCGGCCCGCCCGCCAAAAATGTGCTCATATTCATTGAGGATGAGCTCCACGGCCTGGTTCTGGAACACCATGTTCACAGCCATATTGCCGTTGTCGCACTCGGGCCGCAGCAGCGTGGGCCCAAAAACGATGCCTAAGTTCTGCGTCGTCATACGGTTGGCGTCTGAGTGCTCCAGAACGCTGCGGGACACACACACACACACAATTTTGATTTCGTTAATTAAATGCATCTTATTTATTTGTATTATTGTTGTCTTAAAAATGCAAAAATATTAACAGTGACTTTTCATGCAATTCTTAAACCCTGGATTTTTCTTAACACAGTCAAATATGAACAAAATTTGAGACTAGATGCTTTTTTTATCGCTATGTTCACATTATGAACCTTTATGGTTGCATTAAATCAACAAAGAATTCTGGTGCAGTGTTTACTGCCTCTTAACAGTCCATGCATTCACATTATAGCAACCAAAAACATGAATATATTAACTCAATAGTGTTACACCATTTGGAAATTAATTTCCGTCTCATTTTACCAAATTGAAGTGACACATTCACCTTGCCTTTTACAAGCTAGTTGTCCAAATCATCACAAAAAGTGTCAAAGGTGAAAAAATGAGTGCAACACTGTTTGCAATATTCCTTACAAATTTAAATTCTGAGCGCCATGATGTTCTAAGCCCTTTTCAAGCCAGATGTTGCAATTGTCTAAAAAGAGTACGTGAAAAAAAAGTTTTGTTTGACTACTAAATGGATCAAACGATCCAAACATCCAAATTGTAAAACATGTGCATAACAGCGTTATCATTTCATACAACGATCTACTAAAAACTGTTGACGTGCTAAATTTTGCACGGCGTGTCCTTGACGTGCCTTTTACAACCCAGATGTCCCCACTTAAGTGTCTAAATTTGTCCGATTCCACCTATGTTAGTGTGCGTGCAGGGGTACTCAGGAATGAGTTGAAGCCACCGCATAAAGCATTCTTCTAAAAATGCCGTTGCCACCAAGCCACAGGAGCGGCCAGCAATTGCTCAAAACTTCCACATGAAACAGAGACAAGGAGGGATGAAGAGACGCGAGGGGGCGGGGGGAGCGAGGAAGCAGTGGTGGCGGCGGCGCGCCTTCCAGCAAACGCACCGCAAGGCTCTCTTGGGACCTTCCCTCTCGAGGAGTGGAGGGGGAATGCAAGGATCGGTCGGCAAGAGACTAATAAAAGGCAAAAGGACCCCGACGAATAGAAGTGCTAATATACACGCACGAACGTGTCGGGCATTGTTTAAAAAGAAAAAGTGTGATCTAAGTGGATGCTTGATAGCAATGACATCAGGGGAATTGTGCCCTCTTGTGGCCACATTCCAGTCAACGTCGTGAGGTTCATCCAGTTTTTATAGCGCTTGAGCTCATTCGTGTAAACTGTAAAGCATGTGATTTTTGGTGATATTTTACATTTTTTCCAATTGAATTTACAGTTCGTTTCCTTATAAAAATAATTATACAGTTAGTTTTATACGCTATGCTTACTGTCTGCTGTACGCACACTGGCTCAGTTTTGCTCCTCTTATTTATTGGGTTATTTGTTTATTATTTATTCATCACTCATTTTATTTATTTATTATTTATTGTTTGTGCCTTCTTGTTTTTATCTTGTGTCGTCTACTTGTATGTTTATCGTGTACTGTGTCTCGTCACCGTGGGATGGAGGAAACGGAATTTCGGTTTCTTTATGTGTCTTGACATATGAAGGGATTGACAATAAAGCTGACTTTGACTTTAATAAATTATTCTTAAAAAAGTTGTTTTACATTTTAGCCTATTTTTTTTTAAATCTTCCAAATGAAATGAGTTATGTTTGTATGTTATTATGCTTGACCATAGTTTAGTCCAGGCGTGGCCAACCCGCGGCTCGCGAGCTGCATGCGGCTCTTTGCCGGGTTTCATGCGGCTCCTTTTACGTTCGGCTCGCGAGCCGCATGGGGCTCTTTGTCGGGTTTCATGCGGCTCCTTTACGGTCGCTTCCGGGGGGTGGGGGAGGTGTGGTGTTAATGGGACGTCAAACGCTGCGTGTTCGCTTTGCTTCGGGGGGGGGGGGCTCTTAGTCTCTGACTGGTTGGCCACCCCTGGTTTAGTCGCTTAAAATGTCCAAAATCTTTGTCTCTTACCGTTTGAGGTGGCGGCAGATGAACTGTAGCGTGTCGTGGTTGGGCTGAGGCATGCTATGCACAACACTCTTCAGATGGTTCACTTTGTCCGCGTGGTCCGTCACCTCTGCAACAACACAACAAAACTGATTAAGACATTTCTGTTCTTTACCATTTTAACACCGTTTTTCTTTTGGGGTCATTCTTGAATCTCAATTGTGGTGACGATAAATTGAGGAATTGGATTTCCAATCTTAGTTCCTCTTTCTATTTCATTCTTATGTTGTGGCATCCCAAAAATAAATATCAGTTCAAACACACAATGGTCCAGTTCCTGCAGTGAAAACGCACCAATGGACCAATAAGACAATTGGATGATCTGCCGCGTCCCCGCCCACCGTATCCACTTACTGACGGTGTCCACCACATCGCTGAAGAAGTTGAAGGGCACCAGCGGCTCAGGAAGCTCACGGAAGAACAGTTTCAAAGCTCCCGTGATGACATGGACGTCCTCCCACTGGTTCTCGTCCAAGTTCAGCTTCTCCTCTGAGTCAGACAACAGAGACAGGAGAGAATTTGAGCTCCAGAGTTTAATGCCAAGTGGCGCCCACTGAGAAGACCCAACACTGAGGTTGGCAGCTGCTGCAGCGACGAAGAAAAAAGATGCTGAATGAAAGCAAGAGAAGGTACATACGGAGAGTATAAATATCACATACAATATTTAGTATGAAGCAGAGTAGCTGGAGCAATTTTTGTTTTCCCCAGTAGGTGGCAGACTTTGCCCACCGCTCGCATGTTCTCACCAAGTAAAGCGGAGGCCTGAGGGACAAACGCACAGTGCTTAACAAATGTATCAGCCAAGAAACAAAACATCCAGCATTATAAAATGTTAATTTTCTCTCCAATAATTAAGAAAATAATCAAGAAAAAATGAATGTGTCTCTAATTCATGCCGATACATTTGTTAAGCAAAAGGTGTCAAGCAGAACCAGAAAAATCACTGCAGCTTGTGGGTGTAAATGCACATAAGAAGGCTGGGACAAGGTTTAAAAAATAAATAAATAGTCCACATCCATTCGGGTCTACCTTGCACCAACTCAGCTGGGAACATGTAACGGCCATCAGTGGTCACAGCTCGCTCTAAAAGAACCACAAAGTTACTCTTAAGGCTTACCACCTTTAGCACTTAGATGACATTGGAAAATACAAATAAATAGAAAGTAAAATGTAGAATATATGCACGCTTTGTGTGCGAAACTGCCATAATTAAAAATAAACAACCTGAAATAGTGAGGTTGCACAAGTGTGCACACCCTCATAAATGGAGAAGTGGCTATGTTCAGAATGAACCAATGTCATTTCATCTCATGTTACATAGGAGTCATCAACCTACCTCCTTACATTCAAATGAAAGTGCCCGAGTCTGACATGACATAATAAATAATGACACCAAAACCCGAGCCATTAAATAAATCCTCACCATGGTTGACCAGGTAGCGTAATTTCTGAATGACCGCCAGGTTCCCAGAAACTCTGTAGATGCCGTCAGTGTCCAAGCCTGCCATATCAAACAATATCACACAAATAATTCGTTAAAACTAACTGAAATGGGAAACACAAAGAGTTTACATTGCATCGAAAACAGCAAACACACGGAAGCAAGCTCAAAATTCATCTCACTGTAGTTCAGAGGCAATCAATAAATTATAAAACAATTGGACGACTTGTTTTTTTCCTGTACTTGATTGTACTACTATATTGTGCGCATAAAGTTCGAGAAGAGGAACGAATGTCCTTGGCAGAGGTGGTAAGTCGAAGCACGCAAGGGAACAAAAAAAAATCTAAATGTCTTTTTCTCCAACACAAAGCGAAGTCCCAGGACAATGTGAAAATCTCTCTGTAGAAAGGCATGTCATCTATATTTCATCTCACAGCAGAAATAAAGCAGAAAGCCTCTTTACGGGACTCGTGAACTGCGGGACGAGTTGGCCGCTGCGTTTTACCTCTCTTCTCCACCGTCTCGGTGCAAAGCCTGACGAAGCGAGGCACTGTGCTCTTCTCCCGCTCGCACAGCATCTCCAGACGACAGCCGAACACCTGATCTGATGGCCAGTGACACACGCACGCACACACACAGACACACATTTTCCGGTGTTTATTGGGTAATAAAACAAATACATTTTGGAATTTCCATGTTATAGCCAAAAATAAATTGATAACACCAAATAATGGGTATGAATGAATACCGGTATCGTTACCTTATTTCAAGGTATCGGTACTTGCAAAAGTGGCCGATATCACTACAGGTTGCCTTTTTGAGGTACAATAAGGAACTAGAAATGACCAATTAGAATTTCTATATTATTAGAATATTAAATCGCCATTAAATTCATGCAATTTTAAGGCAAATTGCTACATTGAACATATTTATTATTATTATTATTATTTTTAAGGTATAAAATTACTAGTGGTAACACCTCAAGATCTGAGTACTCCAGGTACTCTTACTGAAAAAAAGTGGTAGTGAACATCCCGAGCAAACAGCAAAATGAGATAATGTACCTTTAATGAGGCCCTTCTCCTGCAGGGCCTGCAGAGGAGGTCGCTTGAGAATGAGCTTCTTCAGCCGGGTTTTCACCCTCTTCTTCTCTGTGTTCTCCAGGTTGGACGCCGAGCGAGGGACTGTGAGGGGGGGAAAGGGTAGGGAAGAAGAAGAGGAGCAGGAGGAGGAGGTCAGTGCGGGGTATCCCAGCAAATGCGACGGAATGGTGGTGAGGATGAAAAGCGGGAGAGCCGGGCGACGCCGCAGGTGCGACGAGGCCAACGGCGGGATGAGCTGCCACGGCGGCCATGCTAAGATATAAGCGGGCTGGATGGAGGAAAGGATGGAGGAGAGGATGGCGGGGTGTAAGAACCCTACGTGGAGGTTGAGAGAAAGTGACGATGACGATGTTTTAGGTGAAGGTGAAGATGCGGCAGATGAACACCCGAGAAACAAAAGGCAAACAACGGCACTTACGAGACCCTCTCCTGTCATCCTCGTCGCCGCTGTGGTCCAGCATCTCCACGCTACCCGCCCTTCTCAGGGAGTACAGCAGGACGTTATCTAACGGGTTTTCACGGTCCTGGGAGAACCAGAATAACAATAGCCCAAATCTCATTTAAATAAACAATCACAAGAGTTTTCACTTGTAAAATAGTAGCTGTCTTGCTGTCCCTCACCAGTCTGTCAATGACGTTCTGGATAGTGTGATACCATTCCTTGATCAGAGAGTCCGTCTCCGACTGTAGCAGGAATTCGTTGCCCGTCACGGTCCTTAGCTGGAACACACATTTGCAAACACAATGTAGTACTTTTTGTGCATGCATGTGTGTGTGTGTGTGTGTGTGTGCATGCTTGTGTGCGCGAAATAGGAATATTTATAGTCCTCCCTATTTGTTGCTGACCTTGAACACGTTCTTCTTGCTGGACAGCTCATTGGCCCAGTGTAGTTTGGCTCCTCTTAGGTCAACGCTACTTTCCGGGCGACTGTTTCCTGGTTTCTATAACAATCATCAAAGATCATTATTTAATATTCTGCAATATTTTTTTTTTGTATAGCAGAAAGAATATATGCGTATTGTCTGTCTACATGGGTTACTCCACCATTTGTGTTTAAGTATGCATACCGTTTTTTTTCCATGTATAATGCGCCCCCATGTATAATACGCACCCTAAAAATGGCATGTTGATGCTGGAAAAAAGCCTGTACCCATGTATAATACGCACCCAAATTTTGACTCCTACTTAAGTCCGTAAACGTAAAATTATTTCAGCAAAAAGATCATCTTTGGGAACAACCGGATGTTATTCTGCTGGTCAGTATCACTGCGCATGCGCTAGCAAACTCAATAGCGAAGAAATGTTTCGGATTTGTGTAGGGTACATTGTGACAGACAGCAAACGAGCAGGTGATCGAGCAAGCGTCTGATACGAGAGCATTGTGTTCGTATGGAGCGTGTTTGAAGTGAACAGCAGAGAAGAAAGCGCATCTGTAATGGCGGCCACCGTATCATATAGGGATTAAAAAAATATATATATATATTTTTTTTGTACCCATGTATAATGCGCACCCCAGATTTTCGGACAATAAATTAGTTAAATTTTGCGCATTATACATGGAAAAAAACGGTATCTTCAAAATTGCTAACCATTAGCATGTACGCTAAATGGCATTTTATGTTGTCTGTTAGCAATAATTAAAAGTCTTTTTGTCAGGTCTTACCCAGCTGGAAGGCGTCTGCGATTTGGGATCTTTGAAGAAAACCAAACTGTTGCCGACCAACACCACCCAGGATGGACTCCAGTTTTTTCTACATCACAAGATTATTTGTTTATTAAAATGGTGATGGCTAATACTAAAACAATGAGATAGATGATCGTTTGAAACTTGAGTTTCTACTGTACAACTACAAAATGTCACCTGAGTTTGCGACCTCCTTCTGCGATCTTGGTCTTATTCAAGAGGCCAGCTTTTTCCAACTCCTACAAGAGGACATATTATGTAAAACTCACTTTTTTATTGCTTGCATCCAAATCGTTGTGTCTCTGAACAACTATGGCGGTTAATTTACATAATACAATATAATAATTTTTAAAAATTTAGAAACAATTTTCTAGGCAAATAAAGATCATTTTTCTTAAGAGGAAAACAAAATACTGTCCCCCGGTAATATTTACATAATTTTAATTCTACTACTACTTCGCAGCATACTGAAACTTCTATTTTCAGTGAGTTCACAACAGGTGTATCATCCCAGAGTGGGCACAAACTACTTCAAAAATTCCCACTGCCCGTTTGATGTGGAGAAGAAAAGAAGGCCTTGAAAAATATACTTCAACACGAGACAAAATAAATGGGACATTTGATGTGAAAAGCAAAAAGGTGACGTCGTTTTCCCCTCACCGGAGTGTCGCCATCGCCGTCTGGAGAACTCTCTGGAGACGGCGGCTCCACCACGATGTTGGTCACGTTGCACGAGTAGTCTCGGCACTGCTGGACGATCTGAAAGAATCCAGGAAATGGCGTGCAAGTTTGTGTAAAAAAAAACATGAATGGGTCTACCGAGATGGAGGGGGGGGGGCTACCTTGCCGTTCTCGGGCAGGATCATGGACTGCGAGTGTGAGAGCTGTTGCTTAACATCATGCAGTGGGGCAGCGTCGTGATACGGCTGGCCGGCGTTGCCGAGCGCCATGGTGCAAATGGTGTCGGAGGACGCGGCGCGCTGCATGCTCTTCACAAACAAACGTGCAAAGAAAGCAAATACAAAAGTCTAGGGTTATTGAGTGGAACATTTAAAACTCCAAAACAGCCATTTTTTTTTCTGTACACTATTTTGAGTCTTCAAGTCTTTTTGTAAGTTTCCGTCTTCCCACAAAAGTTCATACAATCATGCACATACAGACACAAGAAGAATGCATCATGCCAAGGCAGCAATAATGAAATACTTTTGCCAATCCCTGTAACCTACTTCTCTTAACAATCACACCATACAACCGAAAAACTTGTAACTCTCCAAGCAAGGGAGATTAAGCAACTAACAGCACCCACACTTTACTGTGATGCAACATGTAGCACTAAAAGCTGCTTGGGTAACAGCTTTTTTTTCTCTTCTTCTTAACACCATGAGTTGCTATTTCACCACCTTAATATGCATAAATGCTGATCTCCCGGAAACTAAAGCGTGTAGCTGGCATTACTTGAATGCATTCTGCGGGAATACAGTGGAGAGACGCGGCTGGGGCAAAGCTAATAATAGGGGCTCATTGATTTTCATGTGGTGAATTATTGTCTCCTTAAAAGCCCCTGTTTCCGTCCCCTCATCACAGCCACGCTAAGGAAATACAGTGGAGAAGCTCAAGACTAGGGCCTTTGTAAAAAAATAAAATTAAAATAAATTGCGATAGATCGATAGATAGATGAATTCCCCCCCAAAATAATTTAACTTAATTAATAACAAGTAATCCAATTGCTCAGCCCTACGAAGGATGTGTAAGGATCCATGCTCTTTGTTGTGCTCCAGTTATAATAGGAAGCAGAGAATCTTCTCCCGCAGTGACAATTTCAAGTCTGAAGACCCTTGTGTTCTTCCCGCTGTGCTGAAGGAAGATGAGCGTCATCTTTTGTTTTGTGTGCAAGGTGAATTTCAAGGTGACACTCATAACATTCCCTTTTTGCCAATGAAAGGGTGGGAAAGGATGAGACTTTCACCTGTTTCATCCGCCAGCTGCCATCAATGTTCCTCTGGTGGCTTCCAAAGAGGAAATCTGGTGAGAGCTAGAAAAAAAAAAAAAAAAGACAGACAGGAAGTTTAATTTTTAGTGCAAGTAGCACAGAATAAACAATGTGCTAACTAAAACTGGGTAAACACTTGAGCAAAACTGATTAATCAATAATTAAATAAAATATTGTCCATTTTACTACTTTTTTAGTATATTTTTTAAACCTGAGTACTGTGGTGATTACACTGGGCCCACCGAAAGGCAGATGACAACACAGCCAAACAGTTGAAATCACTCACTGTACTCATTTCTAATGAAAACACCATGTGTAAAAAGACTTACTGCAAACGTGTTCATCACCACCGAGCTTTAGAGAGCCTAATTCTCATCTCGTTTGTATGGCTTTAGTCGTCTGGTGTCACGACGACACTCCTTGTCGTGCCGCATTTCAAAAAAAGTACAAACCGTCTCGTCTCTTCTTCCTTGCGGGCCGGGACTTACTTACTTCCCCATTGAAAGGGGGAAGCTGCTTTTATCAGCACGTACAGCAGCGCAAGCAGGAAGATACGCACTCAACCTTTACACTCTGACGCTAACGACACTGCTACGACAACCGCAGCACAATGTGGTGCCAAGGCTTTACCTGTATGGAACTTGTTATTTAAATGAGTATAGCAACAGAAACATGCCAAAAGAAGACCTTCATACAAGTCATTTTTTAAAGAAAAGTCCAAAAATGAATATTTGAACTTTTGCAAATATGTCACCAAACTATTTTACATCAATGTTGCTATGATTCTACCAGCTTCATGGTGGCAACCACTATTTCACCATTTTGATGACAAGATGATGCAATACTCCCCAGCGTGAGAAGGCCCTTTCTAATGCATTAATGACAGAAATAGAAACCTGCTGGTCGTAAGATAGGTGGAATTCAGCCCAGTTTTACTAAAAAAAAAAAAATCTTAATGTTCCAGTCATAGCAATGTGGCCAAATCATTTCTTTTATGAATTTGGCTGAGCTCCTGCTTGGTTGGTGCAATCACTCCACAATATAAAGCGACAAATATGGGTCAATGCACCTTGCACTACCTTCACAGGGGAATCACGCCTTTGATAGTGCTTTTTTTTATTTATACAATGTATTTTTGATGAGCGTTATTATCGTTGCTACTATACTGACGCAAGGATGATACAACCAAAAGACGTTAAACGCTTATTTAGGACAATGAGGATCAGGCCTTGGATGATTTGGCATCTAGATATCAACGCAGATATGGCATTTCCCATTAAAGTTTATTTAAATGCTGCTAAATCAACCCCAAAAGACAACATTGTGTGCAATTATTCGATGGAATAATCAATAGAATAATCAATTCTAAAATATATTCCAAAGAGACAGCCCTAATGTTCAAATCGTATGAGTGACTTAGATGATGCAATATTTTGGGTTTTGAAATACCCCTGGGGGTCTAATGGCTTCTCCTGCTGGTCCACATCTGATCAAAGAGGCATTACCTCATTATTCCCTGCAGGGGGATAAGCCTGCCGTAAATGCGTCACGGGGGCAGTTGGAGTCAGTCAGCAATGATGGGGCAACGACGGCGATGTAATCCTACTTTTTAATTTAGCCAAGCTCTTAATCTGGTGCGTTGTGCTCGTCCAGAGTCTCTGTGCACTCTGGATGAGCCTGACAATGTGACTTCGGAGGCTCGCTAAAGTGAATACTTTATCTCACTCTTGTTTTATTTTAGGCATGTAGCCGCCTGGCTATTTGTCTAAGCATACAATGGCGCATGAATTATGATAATGTGGTTAATAACTCATGATCATTGCGAGGGAGCCTAATTAAAATATTGTTGCAACATTCACTGCAGCCACTGAGCACACCATTAGACCAGTAAAAGCACTTGAGAGGAATTCTTGCATGAGAAAGTAAACACAGTAAAGTACAGAAATAATATACAATGGATATAAAAAAGTCTACACACTCTCCTGCTGAAACGCTGTGTTATTGCAAAACAAAACAACAACAAAAACATAGTCCAAGATAAATCCTTTAAAAAAAAAAATCCCCACCATTTCATGGCCTATCACTTATACTAAAGTGAAACAAAACAAATCTTTCAGGAGGCAAAGTAAAAATAAACAAGGTGTATAATAAATAAATAATGATTTGATCCTTGAATAAAATTCATCTCATCTCAAACTAACATATTCGCTGTTGTTAACATTTTTGGTACCTATTTGCTGTTGTGCTGTTTTTGAAGAAGCCCAAGATGTGAGCAGCCAATAATAGGTGTGGAGAGAGAGAGAGAAAAAAAAGCTATGACACCTGCCTAATGAAAACATATTTTACTTTTTAATTGTCTATCAGAAAAGTAGTCAAACGTTTCTATTAGACAGGACTTCGGCACCCTCTTGTGGTACCCCTGGTAAAACAAAATCTACGTTCAAATGAAAGAGTAATAATTTCAACTGAAAGGCAGGCTATGTCAGCAAAAAGTCACTGCCACATATTTACGCACATTTAAGATGCTTTATTTTTAAACCTGATGCAAATCACCACATTAACGTTTGTGTAATTGTCGACAATGCATTTATTGTGGCAGACGTGCAGGAGGCTTACCCTGTGCACTGTACCGTTGCCAGTTGCAGAAAGGGGCAGCGTCAGATGACTTGTTTCTCTTGGTAACCGGTGCGTTGGAATGACCTGGTAGAGAAGAAGACATTAGAAACACTCGAATGTGCCCTATTTTATCTTTAAATTTCAATGGAATAGTGACAAGGTCCAATAAATGCTACAATTTCTGTAAGTACAAACCTCACTAAATGTTCTTTGACAAAAAGAGATTTAGACAAATTACGCAAACATATCACTGAGACATCTTTGAACCCTGACCTTTCGCTAACCTCTCTTTAGGGAGGCGTCAATGAATAAAGCTCTTTATCGGGAAAAGGCTTTTCATTAAACATATTGAGACTAAAGCGCAAACCTGTTTGTTGGCGCCGGTGCCTCCGCGGGCTCTCCGAGGAGGCTTCCAAGATCTCTCCTTGGTGATGCTGTTGACGTAGTAGCTTCTCAGTGTAGACGGGTCCACGTATTGCTCCCACAAGTCCATGACCTGCTCAGGCTGCTGGCCGGGATTGGGACTCGGGGGCTCCATTTGCGAAGCACGCCTGTCTACCTGTGGTTGATGGTAGAGAGGTGACTCCTGCCAGGACAGTTGGGACAGATAGGACTCGGTCGGAACCTGAAGAAAGAAAACAGGTATAGCAATATATGGTTTTAAAATGTGCTGAGAGCTCATATGAATTAAGTGATTTACTCACGCAAATAGACGTGTAATACATAGTCAAATGTAAACTCGGCACGGTTTGATTTTTGACACTGAACTGACGATTTAAGAGCGTAGCAAAAAATCCAACAAGCTGCGGATTAAAATGAGGTTACTGGGAGGACAAGAAATGGAAGATGTTTTGATGGAATAAAGCCAAAGTATTTACTCTCCAAGTGACTGGCAAAACATTACACATTTACGTATCACAGCCGCCTCACAACACAATTGCTTTACAGTTATGCAATGCAAAGCAAAGGAAAGCACAGACCACTATGTGACAATATTGGCTTCAAACAGGCCGTACAGTTCGTAAAGGTTTTATAATGGTGACAGTTTCACATTGCTGGAAACTAGCCACCGTACAAAAACGCATAGACAAAGCAGTACTGACTTTAAAAACAAACTTCTCCTAGTGTGTGAGTTCTCTCTCTCTTATTCTGTATTTGGGAGAGAAATCTCAAGGGATAAAGAGCAAGCATGTCCTGCTTACTGGGATTAAGCGCACAATGTTGGTAGGGAGATGACTTGTGCGGACTCTGATGTAATTCTGGGATGCCCTGACGTCATTCCTGACATGATTGATTCTCTGAGGGGGGATTATTAAAGGCACAGACAGGGAAGGAAATGCAACTTCAGCTTCTATAGCTACTGCATATCACGCTTTGACACGGACTGAACATTTTTGATTATTAAAGACAAGCAGCTGCTTAAGAACAGTTCTGGTGCAATCGCTTTGTGATTTACGCATGCCCTCACCCCTGACATGCTCACTCACGCCCTACCTGCAAATGGTTGTTCTTGCCAGCAGATCCCACCATGTCCCATTGGCTGCAAGACTTCTTTGGAAGCCGGTAGTTGACGTGGCTGCTGAAGCTCCCGCCCACCTCATCGTAAGGGTTCTCCACCACATTGTCCGCCAGGTTGCTCTGGCTCTGACTGCGAGTGATCATGGGGACTACTCTGGAATTGCATTGTGAGCCGGGTGCGTCTCCGGGCACCACAAGGTGGCCTGACCGGAGGGAGGAGGTGTTGAGTGCAACGGTGGAGAGACGGACGCCACTCTGGTTGCCGATGGTGTTAAGACCTCTGAAGGCACTGTTGGAGCTGAGGTTCTCCATGGAGCGGTAGATGGGTTTACTCGCTGTATATGAAAACATACAAACAACAACAATTGTGTCATAAAATGTTTTTTTTTTTGTTCCTTTCTCACTTTACCTTGGCGCTGTTCGTGATAGGCAACCCCCGTGGGGCTCGGCGCGAGCGCCACTCGAGGCAAGATGCGGACGTTGGAGTTGAGCGACGCCGAAATGATGAGGTGTTGATGGGAGGGCATGGGCGCCACAGGAACCTCGGTCACGTATGTGGCCGGCACGTACAGCGGCTTGGTTTTACTTGCAGCCCCTATCCTCCGTACCTGTCACAGCACAAGCATCTTATTTTAGCATCTGCCGTGGACACATGTATTTTATTATACGGTATATATTAACTGTAATGTAATTTATAAGTAAAATTATTTTATGGGGTTTAACCATTTTCTCACCTGCCACCAGTCGGCGTTGGTCTTCTTAAGGAGTATAAAGCGTTCGCCTTCTCGGATGCAAACCTGCCTTCCATCAGCACCACGATAGTTGTAATCATATTGGGCCTCGAGAACCACCGTGCCGCTGGGCACGCCGCACAGCGTCACCCCCCTGGAGTTCACCGCGGGCGCCACAGCAGGCTGCTGATGCCCCATTGAGCGCCGCCATGTCCCAGACAGCATGGTTCTTCTCTGATCGTTCAGCGAAGAGAGCACCGATGGCGGATGACAGCAAACCAGGTTGGATTAGCGCTGGCCGGGGGTAGAGACCGGAGCTTTGCTAGTTCCATACTCTGGAAGAATCACAAGGGAAATTTTAAGATGACTAAAAATAAGAATCGGGTTCTGACCTCGTGGAGTTATGAGAATCGCAGTCTTATGGTGAGTCACCCAACCTCACTTCCATTCTCTGCCAATGACACAAGATCAGTAGCAATCGGACTAAATCTTTCAGACTGTTTCTGTTTTCTGTTTCTGAGGGAGTCTTAGAAATGGCAAAACACATGGGGAGATAAAAAGTATTGGACTTCATGCTTCATGTGTTTGTACAAGTTTTACATTCATCATTCAGAAAGACTGCGATGAATCGTTGTTGAGCACACCCTAATACATCCCAGCATGACTCAAGAAGTATTCTTCCTTAAGTGATGAAAGTGCTTCAGCGGACAGCAAGTTATTTTCTTCCTTATTGTAAGAGACTCGTGTATTATTTATCCATGTCCAGAAACATTTTAAAATGGCCCATCTCTAGGTATCGGACGGAGGGAAATCATCATATTAAAAGAAACTGGAACAAGCAAATTCAGAGATGGCGGTTCAAATTAACCGCAACACACAACACATGCCTGAAAACGATGAAAAGGCAAGTGCTAGGTTAAGACAAAATGAAAAAATAATGATAAAAACAAAAAAATGAAAATGCATGAATAATGCTGGGTGTTGTGTGTGACAGCAGTGTAAAGAGGGCAGGGTTCACTGGCTCAACCTTGATAATCCCACTGTTATTAAAGCAAAGCCATGCAGCAGTAAAGTCCTAGGCTGTGGAGAATTACACTAAAACACAAATGTACCACAGTAATTGGTGGTGGCTAGCATGGACTCCTGTAAAAAAAAAATATATATATATATATATATATATATATATATATGTATATATGTATATATGTATATATGTATATATATGTATATATATGTATATATGTATATATATGTATATATATGTATATATATATATATATATATGTATATATATGTATATATGTATATATATGTATATATATATATATATAACATCAGTAAAAGTGGCGACAATAGTAAATGGAATGTGGTGACATAAGCAGGCTGCGTTACATTAAAGATAAGTCAACTCCCAAAATTTTCTTTGTAATATGTTCTGTGCAGATAAATGTTTAGTTTGTGGACTTACCGTCGACTAAAAATGACATCATAGTTGACAGACTTCAGGTTACAACCAATCACAGCTCACCGGTTTTCTGAAATTGAGCCGTGATTGGTTGAGACTTGACACAACTGTGATGTCATTTTCCGCTGACAGCAATTGGCAAAATGGCCACTCCTGAGATTGATGGATAGGCCTTAAAGTTGTTTTAATACAGAGTGTAATTCTTTTATGTTGTCAATAAACATCAACAAACAGCTTGAAGTCTAGTTTTTGAGGAATTTTTCACTACAGTATTAGCCATAGTTCTACTTAGAGTGAACCTGAAGTGACGAGTTGATAATACAGTGTCCATATCGCAAGTTCAACAAATTTGTTGGAAGTCACATGTTTTATTCATGTTATGTTCAGTGACAAATTTTCCATTACGGAATAGTTTTGTTGAGTAAGATTCCATTTCCTATTACATTGTGGTGGTGTAATCTAGCATGACACGCTTTTAAAAATAAAATGGAATTAAAATAATGAAGGAAAAAAGAAGAAAATGTAGAGTAAGCAACTCACCGCACAAACAGGAAATTATTCAAATGTGACTTAAAGATGAAACAAGTTGAATGAAGTTGCAATTCTGTCCCACAATCAGAAGTAGAGTTTTTTCAGGTCATGTGTAAATGCCTGTAGCGACTGTGTGCAATTTGGCACCAAAACAAAAGCAGCTCAAGTTGTTGCCAAATAAAAAGCAGAATAAGACTCAGCTTGTGAGCAATTACGTAATCATCAATGAATTCACTCCTTTATTCCATGGTTGTTAAAATGTCACATGCTTGTTCACTTGTATATCTGTTAAGATTACAATATCCATTAAAATGAGCTTGATTGCATCCGTTTGACTCTGGACTAGGTCATTTATGTTGCTATAATAAGGAAAATAACAACAAAATCTGATCAACATTTTGTGATGAATTGGATTTGAAACGATTTTCTATGGTATTTGGAAAATAGCAAATAGAAAATGGGTGAATTGAACCCAAACAGACTCTTGGTCTTCTGAAGTAAACATGAAACGGGACATCGAACGGCTGTTAGCACCCATGCAAGTAAAGTGCATGTTCACTATGGGTAGTGGAAGGCAATTAAATAGAGAAATGCAGGCATCCATAGTGAAAGTAAACAAGCAGCAGGCCGGCTAATTGACTTATCGATCAGCTCGCAGAGCTGCTCACGTGTCCTCGTGTTAGAAAAAGGTCAAATCTAATTTATAATTCCTCATTCAAAATGGAATAACATTGAAAGCATTAAAGTCCACATTAAAGAACTTCATGATGCTGAACGATATCTATCCATAAGAAAGGTAATATAATATAATGAGTACCCTTTTAACTAGAAATTATTCCACAAGGAACTCAAAACGGCCATTTTGGAAAGAAGCAAGTTAAAAAAAAAAACATGTCGCTGCGTCATAGCCGTTGTGTTTCCATATGTTTGAAATGCAAAGAGGGTAGCGTGAATAATCAAGGTCTTCAAGGCCAGACACGGAGGGATAGATGGTGGGGTAGGGTGGGTAGCAGAGTGTTGAGTGAAAAAGGAACATCAAACGCATCCATACGCTCTCTCACTTTGACACGCAAACAGTGGCTACATGTAAAAAAAAAAAAATCATAGGGTTGGAATATTGGATTGATGCAATAACTGCAAACAAAAACAAATCAAGTGAAACTTTCATTTTACATTTTAGTTTCCTCTTTTCGCCAACTTTGATAGATGACTGAGGGCTCTCCAGCACCAAATTGGAGACTGTGGAGATTGCAAAACTATAAGCCACCTCTAAATCATTTGTGAGCCATCGAATAATGAAAATGTAGCTGGATTGTGATGTCATAGTGCAACCAATTTACAACTAATTTTTCTTTGACTACTATATTTCTTGTGTGGTGTGTCCGCTGCATGCCCCACATGCAGATCCTCACACTGATGGACAAGAGTAACTTGATAGAGAAAAAATATAATATCCCATCTGATCAATAACTGGATTTAGTGTAAACGTGCCAAAAGTAGTTATTTATGTAACCCGCGTGAGTTCTCTGAGAAGAGAGAAAGAAAGAGAGAGCACCCTGTCTACTTTGCGCATGGATGCTACAGTGATAAGGCGTGATGTCTCTCTCTCTCTCTCTCTCCACAAGAGAGACGCGCCCCAAGCCAAAACAGCCTTTCATCCCGCCAAAGCCATGCATTATTGATGATCAGAGCAAGAGCACAGAGACGTGCTCAAAAACACACTGCACTCTCCTCTGTGACGCTCCGTAATATGTATGGGGAATCTATGTGTGTGTGTGTGTGTGTCAGATTTAACAGGTGGGCCAGGTTATTGGATAGCAGTCGGCCAAGGAGCCAATGAGAGGCCAGATGACGACACACCAGGTCGTCATTGGCTCACAACAGTCAAAACAACAAGGGGCATCTCTCGTATGCGTTGCTCTTTCTGCCTGGTTGCGCGCAACAACACTTCACACATGTGCGATGCCATCATTTCCAGACGTTTCAAGCATCAAACTGACGCAACGCCTGTGTTTACGACCAAGGCCCGAGCCGGCGTGCCGTCGACACAGAACAGGAACAGGAACAGGAACCAGACAAGCTGACATTTGCTCGTCAGACCAAAGCGGCATCTGTATGCTCTGGGGGATGCAGCAAGTGCATTTAAGGCCTTGTTTGCCTTTTTCCGTTCATTGAACACTCCAAATCACAAGTGTCAAACTCCTTGAGAGCCACTATCCTGCATGTTTTACATGTCTAGCTCCTCCAACATTGGCATGCTCTGCAGAAGCCAGATCAGGATCCTTATCGTCCCGAATCAGGTGTATTGGAGGAGGGAAGCATTTAAAAAATGCATGCTAGCATCTCTCGATGACCAGACTCCAACACTCTCAATCGTCTATGAACGTGAAATTAAACCAAGTAGCCGTAAAAGAGCAAATGAGTAGACCGAGGGGCCTTTTCTAAAAATAGCTGAGACTGGGCTTTTCTAAGAATGTTGTCGTTCAACACATGCAGAGATTTTATATGCAGAGATTGCATATATTTATGTTTACATTTTTCGAATTTACATCTCAGATTTTTCTTGATTACAATTCCCATACCAAATTATAGCAAATGAAATGTCAAGAATGCTTGTATCATGCCACGCTAAGACAGACTTTGGCAGAGCAAGGGGAGGCCTCACTGAGCCTCGGGGGCATGTGCCCTGCATTGATGTTTCTAATGAAGAGCGCGAAGCTCCATTGATCCGCCGGGGAAGAGAGTGAGCTGTCAAAAGCAATCAGACAAGTCAAAGACCCACTTTTTTTTTTTTTTTTTTTAATCGCAGCGCTGAGCTGGCGAAGTGAGCACGATACTGTTGGGGAGGAGGAAGAGGAGCAGCTCAACCTCCCACAGCAGCACACGCAACTTTGATATCTTTGTAGGCCTACTGTGTTAGCGTACTTGTTCAATAAGAGAATGCCACCATCTAAGAAGGAGGGATTAGAAGGTGTCTGAAAGAAATGTAATCAAAGCAACTGATGAAAAACATATTCCAATTATTTTAATATCCTATAATATTAAGATCGCCCAGATTCTTTATGCACATTTTCCACTTGTTGCAGAACTAATCGGGTTCAATCACAACTGCCCGACAGACCGATGAAAAAGATAAAAAAAAAAGTAAAGATTCTTCACTATCTCCAAAACACCACTGTAACCGCACTGCTTTCAAAGCTTGCCCCTTTTCTCTGAAACGTTAAGGATTAATCATCCATTAATAAATGGCAGAGAGGCTATTAATACATTCGGGGAAAAAAATGCAGTTCGTAATTGAATAGAGACAGTTATTGGCATCGGTCAAAACTGAAAAAGACAAAGTGTGCATGGAAAATGAATTGTATGTAAGAGATCAAATGAAAATTAAGTCGATGTAAATAATCCCTACCGTGTGGACAATCGAACCAAAACTGTAATCAGCACATTATAATGTGCTCCTGTATTCTCGCCACACAGCTGATAGCATGCAAGCAAGAACACTCCTTCAGTTCCCTCTATTGCACAAATATCCCGGAGCTGCACTATAATCTGACTAGTGACACAGCACCATGCAAAGCACTTCAGCCTCTAAACCTCTGTGACACTGCGCCGTGGAGCCCACTGCAGTAATTACAGTATAAAGTTGCGGGCTCCCAGCTAATACGGCGCGTGGTACAACGGGGGCATTTTTAATCAGCAGGGTCATGACCGCAGAATAATCTTTCCTTCTCAATGGCTGGCTAAAAAGGGGGGTCGTCACATTTCCTACTTTGCATAAACATAGTGGTTACAAAGCAAACTCAAATTTGCAATGTGTCTCACGTGTGACGTGTTTTTTGTTTTTCCAGAGCCGGTTTGGTAACATTTTGGAGTCTATTTCGCATTAGAAAAAAAACTTTCATGTGGTGACATTTAAAGGAGACATACAATTATTATTATTTTGTTTTTACAATTTAAAAGCACTCCGAGATCTCTGCAGCATGTTTTCACCTACGTGCCCCATGAAATGTCGAACTTTTTATGACATATTTCTTGCCGTGATGGAACCCGCCCACTCATGCCAATGGCTAGCTCTGCTGTTGTGAGATTGACCGCCACTTTGATCATTTCCTTCTTCCACTTTACTGGCAGCAAGTGTTTGTAGTGGCCAACTGCTTGCTTCTACCAACAGAAGCAAAGTTTAGGAACACAGGTGAGCACCCAAGATAAAAAGCTTGGCAAATTACATGGTCAGACTCAAATAACCACCAACTCCAACTCAAGTCATTGGTGGAGAAACATGGGCATAGTTCGTTATTATCCAAATTAGCCCCACTAATTATCTAGTTAGTACTAGTTACCTGCAGTTTGGGGATTTTTGCATTAAAGTATAAAATTAAAAAAAAAAAAAAATTCATAATTGAGTGGTCGGCATTCAAGCAACAGAACTTCGTGAATAGAAACATATGTTTTCCATAGTGTGACCCATTTTAGGCAAGAGAAGTTAAGATGACTGCTTGGTGTGCCAGATCTAACACGCTTGTGGGTCACATTATGGCCAAGTTCTGCTTTAAACAGTATTGTTAGTGTGCAAAGTGTTTCCACAGGATGTGGTGGGACGCTCAAGTATTTGAGAAAATCGCTTTGATGATGTTGATTGTTTTGCACATAATTTAGCCACTTGTGCATGTCTGACCCGGTGGTGGATCAATAGTGGCAACAGTTGCCTAAAGCCTTTTTGAGCTGTGGTTACTCTGACTGATTATTGATATTTTATCAATGTTTTAAGAGCTCAAATAAACTTTAAAAACGTACATGGAATTTGAGCAGGTTGAAATTGCACAACAAAAGTCAAAACATTGAGCATGTCTCATTTATATGGAACTCAAATAGTGTTGCACCTGCAAATGAGACAACTATGTGGGTAAATGATGAATATAGCAGAACAGCTAAGAAATTGAACCTGGTCTAAAGATCTTCCTAAAAAATAATACTAACACATATTTACATAAACTCGCTTAATAGTGAAAAAAAAATTTGTTTACTGGACTAATAAATGCATAGAAATTTATTTTCTAATAAATGCACAACATTTCACAACACAAATGTCATGTTTGCATGTGTAAGAGGGCGTCTGCACTCACCTTGCAGCGTGGTAATGTATTTTTTTTATTGGAGAGTTGCTTCTCGGTTAGTTTGCTTGCAGCATTCAAATCCAAATATCATTTGGCAAATATAGACAACTCCGTCAGGTACTTTTTGTTTTTGCAGAGTAATGACAGTCGCCTGTGAGAGCACTTAAATTGTCTGGTTTAGTGAATGTTGCCTCCTGCGAGCACTTTAAGCGGATAAAAAAATATATAGCTTGCTCTGCATGCGTTTCTCGCTTGAGGATTGGCTAACTACACGCGATATGATTTTGCATGTATCCAATCAGAGTCGTCGGACAGGCGGTGATGTGAAGTGAGCTTCCGCCCCGCTATGCTTGCATAGTGAATAAATCAAGCCAACTTTGCGAATGTCGTGGCGTTACAATGATTTCTGGGAAATGTAGTTTGTATTTGTGTGAGATACTATGCCGTAGCCATTCTAAAAACTACAACTCACCATTAGTCGGTGACGCGCAATCTCCTTGCATCAGCGTGTGAGCGTGGACCGCACTTACCGGCAAAGTATTAGTCACTTTAGTGTGTTTTAGAGTAGACATTACTCCGAACCGAGTCCTCACTCAACGGCCAAATGAAGCTGTTTGTTAGCGAAGGTAACCCACACTGTCTAAAAGTGTTAGCTGCTTTAGAAGTAGCTGGACTGCAGTGTGACGTCCAGTTTGTCAACCACGAAGGTAAGTAAGGGGAAGCTTTAAAGCATAAATTCGGCTATATTCACAAGAAAAATGTCAGACTTAACTTAAATACTCGTTTAGAAAGTTCGTGTGTGTTTTGTTGTTGTTTGAGTTGTCTTTTCGTGAAAGTGGCGGGTTTTAGAACCAAGTTAGCTAGCTTGTCAGCTGCCTTCATTGGTTGCTTTTGTCAATCAATGTCAATCATGTGACAATTAGACAGAAGTCTATGACGTCTGTATTCTCGCTTGCATTTTACTGTGTGCTATTTACAAATATTTTGTTACTTGATTGGCTTTTTATTTTCTTATCTTTACTTTGCTTGCTATTTTTATTTATTTTTTTTATAATGTTTTACCTCCACGAAAGAAGTCACAGCCCCCCAAAATTAGATTGGACAGTATGAGAAGAAAGAAGCCCGATAGAAAGCACTCACCCGAGTCTTGTGCGAGTCTTTATGCGTTGTAAAAGCAATGATTTACCTAAATGTTGACAACCTTTCCCCCAAGGCATGTGATTCCAAAGAACAAATTATTTGCAAATCTTCAGGCATGAACACAACCTCAACTGTATATCTGACTTTTCATATCACATTGGAGAGGCACCCAATTGGCGAATAAACTGGTTTGACTTGTGTCAGTTAGTCATGTAAAAACGTGTTTAAACAACAAAATATCAAAATGTTACGTGTGGGGGGAAAAAACGAGTCAGACAAATATCAGCATTATTATTCATCGCCACACCCCTGATAGGACTGCTCGTCCCAGATGTTTGCTGTTCCTTCACAAAACCAAATCCCAGGAATCATTAAGCTGCCACCATCTTGCATACTGTCGTGCTATATGGAAAATTAAGCACGTGCAGTTTCTCTTAACAATTTAAAGAAGACAGCAGGAGTGTTTTTCTAATTTAAGACAGCTCTCAGGTGTTTACATAACGGATATCCTGTTGACAATATTCTCGAAGAATAAAGTATCGTATAAAATTTTACACACCCCGTTTTTTGTTGCGCTGTAATTACCCTGTTTAAAAGCGATGGCCCAGTTTTATGCAAATGAGCAACACTGCATCTTGCCCCATAAACGGCTGAGCCAATAACTTGTCCAGCTTTCATTACAATGATAACTTGAGGCTAAGCCTGAGTCGTGTTACTAGGGTGTCTTCTACTTCCAGGAACATACGTAGACAACTGTAAAGTTGTAAGCACTTTCCACTCGTGGAGGCATCAGTTCATAGAAGCGTCACCAAACAAATAATCCTTATCGTGTTGACAACTTAACCGAGCAATTTAATAGATGGCAGTTATCAGAAGCTAGCACCTCGCAGCAAAATAAGTCAGTGGAGATCTGATTATACTTTTAGTTTGATACGATTAAAAACAAGGGGATCGCATCTAAGCTTGGCTGAATTCAAGAAATTCCACTTTTTTTCTTTTGATTATTTTATTTATTTTTTTAGAGAAACCTGTGCCCTTCCTGAGTCGTCCATGTTTACCAGCCCTGCTCCTTCCAAATGGACAACACCTTTTCAGCCCCAATGCCATATGCCGGTCAGTCATGTGCAGTTCTCTCTGCAAAGTAGATTCATTCTTCATGCTTGTATCTGTCATTTTCTTAGATACATGTTTGAAGTGAGCGGACAAGAGTGCAGCGAGCTTTGTGATCAATGGCTCGAATGGGAAGCCACAGAGCTCCAGGTACGCTGTTTTACAAAGCACTAAATCCCCAGAAAGTGTGCTGTTGCTGGGAGTGGCATTTTAAATTGTTTAATAATAATCATTCAATTGTGCTCTAAGACCCAGCAAAGAGAGAGATTTTTCTCCGCTGTAATTATTGTCTGCTTTCTGCAGCCTGACTTGCTTCAGGCCCTTCATCTGGCGGTGCTTCAGGGCAAAGAATCAGAGGCCACCCAAGTCCTCGCAGGGCCCCTCAGCTACTTGGACCAAAGCTTAACCAGGGGGACCTCGCCTTTTTTAACTGGGGTACAACAAGCCAAACCTTCTTTCAGATCAAAGATTTGCCTCTATTTTGAAATATACTATTTAAAGAAAAAAAAAGGTATCAGTACAATACTAACTGTTAGATAATATATATATATATATATTTTGGTTTGTGTCAGGATGTCCTTTCCCTAGCTGATCTTGTTGTGTGTGCCGCGCTGCATCCGATTTTGTCCGCACCATCGCTCGCCTCAGGTGAGAATTCAGTGTGTGTATTTCAAATTAGGTCATGCTCATGATCGCCCTCAGAGTGATTGTAAAATGTTTGATTTAGATGTTACTTCACCATTGATGGCTCTTAAAAGTTTAATCATTGACTTTAGTTAGCCATGCTTTTCCCTTACTCAAATATACAAGTCTGTTCTTTTTCCAAGTCTGTTTCATCTTCCCACGTCCTGCTTTTCCCAGGTGAACCCAATTCTGTGAGGGTTTGGTTCGACCGTGTGGCCGCCTCACAGAGTTGCGTGTCGGCCTCTCACAAAGTGCTGCAGGGGAAAGGCCTGCAGGCAATGAGGAGCTTCATGCAGAGGCAGCCTGCGCCGCAGAGCGGCCAGTGCAGAGGCGGCACACAGCCATGCAACAACGGCCCTGCTGAGGTACGTATCAAACTTAAAAGAGTCGGAGTAGAGGCTCTGTCGGAATTGAAAAGGTGTATTTTCCAAATGTATTTGTTTAGGATGAGGAACGTGTGGTGTCACAGGAAGAGATGGAAGCTGCTGCTGTTACCTGGGGCAAGGGTTTAAATGCATCCACTGCAGCCACGAAAAGACTCCACCCGATGTATGTTATTATATTTCTTACACGATTCTCCTAGATTAATATAATTAACATTCTCTTTTTTTCTTCAGTCTGCCGCAGGATGGCAAACGAAACATCCTGTTGACCAGCGCCTTGCCCTATGTCAACAACGTACCCCACCTGGGCAACATCATCGGCTGCGTTCTCAGTGCTGACGTCTTCTCCAGGTGCCCGAGAGGGAGAAAGTGTCCTCGGTTTATGATTGTTTTGACAAATTACCTTCTTCTACAAGGTATGGCCGACTGCGAGGCTGGAACGTGTTGTTCGTTTGTGGCACAGACGAATATGGCACGGCCACGGAAAACAAAGCCCGTGAGGAAGGCTTGACGCCGCAGCAGATCTGCGACAAATACCACACCATACACGCCAGCATCTACCAGTGGTTCCAGATTGATTTCGACTTCTTCGGCAGGACCACCACCGAGAAGCAGACGGAGTAAGTTACAAGCAGGGTTTATAGAGTGGTCCTATAAAAATTAAAAGGCAAACATGTACACGATTATGTAAACTATTACAGCAATCTCGATCAGATTATAATGTTGAACGAACGTCTAGTCCTCCTAAAACATAAAATCTACTTAATAACTGAATCACTGAGAGCAATGATGCAGTCTGCCACTTCTACAAGCTACTGCACTTTTTTTTTCTTTCTTTCTCCATTGTCTTCAAATGTTGCCGCAATTCCTCTGGTGGCAGATAAACTTGCTCTGTACAGCAACATTGTGAACGAGCGAGACCCTTTTTTTTCCACCAAGAGCAGATGTATCCATTTGCAAGAGAACCACAAAAGACATCAGGCGCTATGTGAAGTAGAAAACCGCCCACAGACTTAAAGACCAAAGTGGATTCATGTAAAGAGCTTTCATATTTTGATCCAACCACAAGCTTAAGCCCCCACCCCCACCACCACCACCTCCCGCACCAATAACATTTTAATGATCGCCAGTGCAAAGCCTTCCATATTTCTTGAATGTTTTCTGTCTGTCACAATAGTGAGCCGCCGTCTTACTCGGGAGGGATTCACTGTCCGCGTTGTCATTAGTTGGAATTTCTTCTCAACTATCTTTCCAACTTTTTGTTACTTAGGATAGCCCAAAATATTTTTTGGAGACTTCACAAAAATGGCTTCCTGGTTGAAGACACAGTGGAGCAGCTACGCTGCGAGAAATGCCAGCGTTTCCTGGCCGACCGCTTTGTAGAAGGCACATGCCCTCACTGCAACTACCCGGATGCTCGGGGCGACCAGTGCGACAAGTGCGGGCGACTCATCAATGCTGTGGAACTCAAGGTGACCTCAATTGTGATAATAACTTTGAGATTACTTATGAAGTAAGATTGACCTCTTGCTGTATTCCGACTAAAGCTATTGTTACTTCCCCGAAACTGTATTTGCTTTATCTACAGATGACCCCAGCCTTATAGAAAAGTATTGATCCATGTATTGAATGAAGCTATATCTGTCTGTCCCCTTTAGGCACCTCACTGTAAAGTCTGCGGACAGACTCCGGTCATCCGCTCCTCCAAACATCTTTTCCTGGATCTGCCAAAGGTACACAGTCAGACTTCAATTTTGTGTCAAGTTTTTAATTGACACAGTATGAGCACTGTAAATCTGTAGGTGTTTTTGTCTGTGTTCCCAGTTAGAGCCTCAGTTAGAGCAGTGGCTGAACAAGACCACCAGCAGCGGAGACTGGACAGCGAATGCCAAACAGATCACTCGCTCCTGGCTCAGGGATGGACTCAAACCTCGTTGCATCACCAGAGACCTGCGATGGGGAACACCAGTACCTCACCCAGACTTTCAAGAAAAGGTCAGCGTTGTTTCTGACTAGGGCTGGACTTAAAACTGCAGCTCCAAGTGGCCAATTCCATTTTAGTGCAAATATGTATCCACAGTTGGCAGCGTCCTGACTGCAATCCAGTTCAATGTGTTTTGTTCCTTTTTCCACTTCCATCATGATGCACATCCTAATTGAGCCACTTGGGAGCAAAAAATCTGACTCAGTTTAACCATGCAGTGTAAATTTAGCCCGTGTGCAAACATGATGATATTGTTAGTCTGTCTTCATACACAGTTGTAATTGCGGCCACTCGTGGCTCTCTTACCACTTCTTCAGGTGTTCTACGTGTGGTTCGACGCCCCCATTGGTTATGTTTCTATCACTGCTAACTACACAGACAAATGGGAACAGTGGTGGAAGAATCCAAATCAGGTAACACAGTCTAACACACTTTAGAGTTTCTCTTGATTCAGCTAGTCTATGATAAACTTCTCATTATGTTGCGATGGGAGACAAGACTTTAGATCCTACAGATAAAATGCAGGAAATATCACGCTGAAATTGTAAGTTAACCAGCTTCTACTTGCTCATTAAAAAGACGCGAGTTCTAACGGATGAATATCAGACAACTCCGCCGTTTGCTGTCAGAGGCAACGTCTTCATTCACATCAACTCATATCATCTCTCGCCATCTAAAACGCCAGGATTGAGCTGTGAGAGTGTGTGTGTCAGCGTGTGTTTAGGGCGGGGGGCTGGGAAGAGCCGATAAGTCCTCTTTGAACAGGATGAGCTCACCATGATCTAATATGATGTCATCCTCATGTTGCAGTGATGTTTGTTTGCCGCCAGGTGGAGCTCTACAACTTCATGGCCAAGGACAACGTGCCGTTCCACAGTGTGGTGTTTCCCTGCTCCCTCCTAGGAGCTCAGGACAACTATACACTGGTCAATCACTTGATAGCGACTGGTACACATTTATAATTGCTACCATTCATTACTTGAATCATAAATATTTAAAAGTGTGATGAATTATTCATCCCTACAATCACATCGGGCATGTAATAATCTGCCTTGTGTGCAGAATATCTGAATTATGAAGACACTAAATTCTCCAAGAGCCGTGGCGTGGGAGTCTTTGGCGACATGGCTAAGGACACGGGCATCCCGTCCGACGTGTGGCGCTTCTACCTGCTCTACGTCCGTCCCGAGGGACAGGATTCGGCCTTCTCCTGGGCCGACATGGCTCTGAAGAACAACTCGGAGCTGCTCAACAACTTGGGCAATTTCATTAACAGGTTGGTCACTGAAGGGCCGAATTGAGACGTCATCATCGACGTGATGATGATGAGCAGGTTTAAAAAACAAAAACAAAAAACTGCAATTGTAAGCATTAGATGTCAGAGGTTTGGGAAAACACCACTGTAAGGAAGAAGGCTCAAACAGACTGTACGCTCAGTGTGGGAGCGGCAGTCTCCCTCCACCGATTAGGTTGAAGTTGAGTGATAAAGGGGACAGAGAAAAAGATAGGACATTGCAGGGCTGGGCAAACTTTTGCATACAAGGTCCAAATTTGATTTAAAATGGACTGATGGGATATGTCATTTATAAATGAGGAAAATATAAAAGTACACAAAATATGAAACCGGAGCATTTGAGTTATCCAGCGTCAGGGCGAGCTTATGTAACTTTTGGGGAAAATACTTTCCTGTTTCTTTCAGTCATCATGAAATCAAAAGGAGAGGAATTTACGTCACTCATCTAGTCCAATTAGGATCTCAGATTGTTGGAGATGTAACAATTTCAACAGATTTTCCCCGCGTTTTGTAAATATGTTAGGGATGGTGTAATATCGTGCCCAATTAGACCGCCTCTTAATGACTTAAAAAAAAAAAGAAGATTGGGGTTAAATCCCACATCAAAGATGTTTCCTTCTGAAAATTTTTTTCAAAGCACCTTGATCTTCAAAAATTGTTCTCGGGCAGCAACGGTTGATGCCTAATTGCTTTTAAAAGATCTTAAACTGCATCCAGCCGGAGGTGCTTGGAGGTAGACAGTGGCATGAAAACCAGACCTCAAATCTCTAATTAATTAGTGTCAGTATGGTCCACCTTGCCAGCAAAAGTACGGGTCAGGTAAAGTTCACATCAAACTAACATTGCGCATATGACAGTCTTGACTTGATTTTGTTTGAGCGAAATTTAGTCAAATACAAGATGGGTGTGTTGCGTCAGATGTGTCAGCCCCTTACCACAAGCATCTCGCTGACGCGCGCATTCAACTCAGCTCGATTATTTGCAGTGAAGAGGCTCAATGGGAGCGCTGTTATGTTCATTTACATCAGCAGAGTGCATTACACATAGCAACACAATCTATAATTTATCATCAATTAGCGTGGCGGCTAGCAGGCTTCCCCCCCTTATGTAGCACTTTCTCCCCACTGATTCTGAGCTGCGTTTCTCACTCTCTTGATGACACCTTTCTATTTTTTTTCTGCTTTTCTGTCTTTTTCACCCTCCTTCGACCCCCTCCCCTCAATCCTCTAGAGCCGGCATGTTTGTTTCAAAGTTCTTTGATGGCTGTGTGCCCGCGATGGAGCTGCTGCAGGAAGATAAGAAGCTCCTGGCTTTAGTGGGCTGGGAGCTGCAGCAGTATATACAACTCATGGACAAAGTCAAGTAAGACCACTTGAATTATATTCTGTACATTCAATATGGCACGAGTGTCTGCTTTTCCTAGTATGTTTAGTTTTACGATGTTTGAACGTGTGATGGAGAACCTTTTTTGCGTGTGGATATTTCACCAGAATCCGTGATGCCCTGAAGCACATCCTCAGCATCTCTCGCCATGGCAACCAGTACATCCAAGTTAATGAACCCTGGAAGAAGATCAAGGGGGGAGATGCAGAATGGTGAGATTTTGATGGCCAACTTGAGCCAAACTGTGTCTGTAATGTCATGCAGGGTTGGACAAATTTGCATATACAGTGCATTTGAGACTCCTTGCTTTGAATCAAGATACAGAAATTGACCATCACTCACCTTTTTTTGCATACACACTCATTCAGTCACATTCTAATATCATCCTGGGATTGTGAAATTCAATTTTGGGCGCCTGGTAATAAGAAACTATCGTTCCCCCTCAGGCAGCGTGCAGGCACCGTCACTGGCGTGTCCATCAACGTCGCCTGCTTGCTGTCCGTCATGCTGCTGCCCTACATGCCAGCGGTTAGCCAAACCATCAGGGATCAACTCAATGCACCGGACTCTTGCGTCAGTGCCATGTTGCGTGGCACAGGCGCCTTCACACGCGTCCTTGATGCCGGCCACCGCATTGGCACTGTGAGTACAAGTGCGCAGTACACTTTTATACTGACTATAATATACTGTATGTGCCCACACTAGTCTAAAGATATAAAATAAAATATCCAGGAATATCTAAATAAATAATTAGTTACAAGCTGCTCACACACTCTCAAAATGCTTCAACACCATGCCCCGCCCACTTTTGATGTTGTAGGCAAGACAGTTTGGCGATTCAATGTTGGCAATCTGTCAAGGATACCTGCTCCCGATTGGGGAACTTTCCTTGGAGGCGTTCATGAAAGTACAAGTCCTGGCGTTTGCTCGAAACGGCTACTTCAAACCAAAATGTCTGACTCCTGTTCACATTTGAGCATGTCTTTGAAATTTTTTTGTGCATCCTCTTCTTATGGACATGACAGCTTTAACTGGTTTTAGTTGAATTCAGAGTTGTACAACCTTTATTGATGATTTTTTTTTAATAGGGCTTCATTTTACATCTCAGGGTGATTCTCCGTTTTAAATTACTCTTTCTTTCTCCCTTTCAGGTGAGCCCGTTGTTCCAGAAACTGGAGGTGGAGCAGATTGAAGCTTTGAAGAAGAGATTTGGTGGGCAACAGGTATGTGATAACCAAGAAGCAGGTTGACTCTTCTATTGAGGTGGAAAATAGCAAGTGATGATGTTAAGCCGTGCAAATGGGCCGGGCAGACGGAATACTTGCTTGCAGCATCTCTTTTCAAAAGTGATACATGGCAAATAGACAATAGGTGCTTTGTATTTTATGAATTCATGGGATAGATAAAGAATAATCCTTGTCTAAACCGCCTTCATCTAGCCTGAAGATGAACCGGCAAAGAAAAAGGTACCGTTGGTGTTTGCTTGCGAAGCATCCACACGAGTGCTGTCACTGCCGATTACCGCATGCTTTGACTATTACTTGCAAATCATTTGAACGTTCCCTTATCACCGTGAGTCCAGTGCATCCCCACGTCTGTTCATTCATCAGCCGCTTGTGAAATCCCGTAGACACTTTGACTGAGAAGCGCTATTGTCTGAAATTAAGTCAGTCGTCTCTTTGAAACAACACGCCGTATGTTCCGATTGCACCCTCAGACACCGACTCAAAATGCTGCCAGCCCTCATTCGGCCGCTACCCTGCCCACCCCTCCGATGGACGTGAACGCTGGAGCCGACCCGGAGAAAGCCCGGCAGCTGACGCAGGCTGTGGCTGAGCAGGTAGCCCTGCTGATACATTTATTAATACCAAATCCTACACACCATGGTTGCCCACCTTTTCTAGGTCAGGATAAAATTAGAAATGGACTCAAATGTACTAAAATAGGGTGTTCCCCATAAATGTATTAACTCTCTGAGTACTCATACACTGTTATTTTGATTTGGGTGTTTACAGACATTGATACAAGATTAGTGAATTTAAGAAATTATTTTGAATAATGGAGAACTGTCTTCTCCTTCCTATCCCTCGGTCCCGTTCAGGGTGAATTCTTTGGGGTGTAACTTTGTATAATGTATATGCCAAAGCATCGGCTGAGCTCAACATAATTATGAATGAGTAGATTTACTGTAAGAATGGGTGGGCCCTTGTTAGTTTTAAAAAAAAAAAATGAGATTGATATATATATATATAACTATCAAATCCTACTCATAGCAAATCAAAGTGATATCCAGTTGTTTTTAATAGACTACATATATTTATTAATATCTTGTAAATGAATGCCTCTCGGTGCTTGTGTTTCATAATGATCTATTTAAATTGTATTTATAGTTCAAATAACAGATGGATAGTTGGATGGACAAATATTTGGTTTTGCTTCGTACACGGTAGGTAATGTTAATGGAGAGATGGAAATCGAAGTTTGCATGTGATATATGCAAACAACTAGGAAGTTAAATGTTTGGTCTTTGCAATTTTTTTATTTTTATTATTTATTTATTTTTAATTTAGCTGTGTTGTCTTTTTCTTTGTCAGGGAGAAAAGGTGCGAGCCCTGAAAGTTCAGAAGGCCGACAAAGCGGCGATTACATCTGAGGTGTCCAAACTGTTGGAGCTGAAGAAACAATTGACTCTGGCAGAGGGCAAGAGCCCTGAACCCACACCTGTCAAGGGCAAGAAAAAGTGAGACGTGCAAGTAAAAAAAAAAAATCACAACCAGTGGAGGTGGTTAGCAGTAAAAGGGGGGGGGGATGATCGGAAGTACGATAGCAGGAGATGGGGAACAAGATGTACATGGCGAGATGAGGATGTTAGCCAAAGGCATAGCCGTGACGGGATCTGAGACAATGCGTTGTTGGCACCGAGGGCTAATGAAATGCTAGCGAGGCCGGTGGGGAAATGAAAACACACAAAGGGAGCTAAATGAATTCTGTTACAGAATGGAGGGATTTGGGAAAAATCCCTACACTAAGGGAAACTTATTTGATACTCTCACTACGATACATTGAGAGTACCACGTTCGACTCGCAAGATGCGCGCTTTAGTGTTTTTATACATCGTTTAAAAAAAAAAAAATTATTAACAGCTGAAAATATGTGGACGCTACTTAACTTCCTGTCACTCATGTGCACATAATAAAACCATGTATTAAGAAAATGAATTTTCTTTTATTGCAAATTTGGGATTACAGTGATGCATTAGAAATACTAACGTACGGAAAAAAAAACATGCATTATCCATGTAGAATAAACAATTTAGGTGACATTCTGAATAAGAAAGTAGAAAGGAACTGTACACATTTGTACAGTAAACGTTTTTAGCGCAATATGAAAATAGCATGTGGAAATACCACAAATAAGTCACCTGTAGAAAGTTTAGCTGGGCGCAAGTTTGCAACTTTCTGTATTTTAAATACACATACAGACAAGCGACTGCTTATAGAAAAAGCAAAAAAATGAAAATAAATGGTTCGATTCTTAAAGCGAGGGGACATATTCAAAACATTCCTGAGCTCCTCTATCTCTACAAATGGGGGCAAATAATCTCTGCTAGCCATATTGCAGCCCTTTTAATGAGTTACAATTTATTGCAAAATGGCAGGAAGGGACAACAACGGAATACCCTCAACTGAATTCCTTTCTATCCAACATACAAATCAAACTCTTCCTAAAGGTTGTTACATACCTTGCGATCTCTGATATGCAATTAAGAGCTTGCTGTTCTTTTGCGTTTCACATTCTTTGTCTTTCCAGTTTGCCGCAGTCATGTCGCATCTTTTTCTTTCACTCTGCCTTGACTTTCATCATCTTTTCCAAACATCTTAAAAATCTCTTTGGTTTTCATACCTTCTGGCCTAAAGAGCATGCACACCCAGACCTTTTCTTCTTCACTTCTGTCTACAAGATCATTTCCTGGTGTTGACAAGTCTCTCGATGAGGGCTCGCCGTGTGCGCTGCACCTCCTCGCCCAGCCTTTCGATCTCCGTTTTCAAGCGCTCGTTCTGCTCCGTCAGCTCCTGCACTTTCCTTTCGTTCTCTTGCTCCCTCTCCTTGCGACTCTTTTTGGCAGACAAGTACGACGTTGACGGGCGTTGCTGAGACTGGGAAGAGGCGCTGGGGGACGAGGCGGCGCCGTCAGGCCCCTCGCCCCTCTGCCGCTTGCCCAGGCGCGAAGGCGAGTAGATGGATGGGGATGAGACGGGTGACGACGGGGAAGAGCAGTGCTGAGAAGGCGACTGCGAGGCGGAGGACGAGGAGTAGGATGGCGAATCAGGGACGCAGGGCAACTCTTCCTCGCTGGCTGATGGAGATGCTGGATGGACGCTGTTAACCTGCTGCTGCTGCTGCTGCTGCTGCTGCTGGTGGTGATGGGGATGGTGGTGGTGATGATGGTGGTAATAACCACCGCTCGAATCCAGCATTCCTCCTTCACTCAGGAACTCAAAGAACTCGGGGGGCAGCAGGTCACCGTCGCCGCTTCTCGCCTCTGTTTTCCGCTCTTCTGTCGGAGTCAAGCAGGACGAGGAGGAAGATGAAGTGTGATGCAGAGGCTGGGCGTTGTGGATCTGCTCAGTCGCCCTCTGGACACCCTCTCCCCAAGTCTGACCTCCGTCCGTCAGCCACGTCAGGGAGCAACTCTCCAGAACATCCAGGAACTCCGGCTCCTTCTGTAAGTACAAAGCATAAAATTTGACGTCATTCTACTCCATCTTTGTCCAAACAACGGCCCTGGAGGGCATTTGACATCCCACTGCGTGATTTTTATTGGCCTGCCACATATTCTAATTCCACATTCAAAGATAGCCCACAATTGTTTAACATTTACTCTATTTGTTAACAGATCAATGTTAATAAACATGACACTTTGGATATTAAGATGTTAAAAAATATATTTTTTTAAATATTTTACGCTTAAAATACAGCTTTTATTTAAATTTATATTTTACAAAATCTTTTTGTCTTTCATGGTATAACACATTTGTTTTATGTCACAAATAACGGCTTTGTCACCATTGTCACCAAATGGAGATTTGCGCTCCCCCTTTTTTGTAAGTGTTTAGCATTTTAACATAGGACACATTTAGTATTGTTAGGCTAGAGACTTAATTTTATTCTTAACTTTGTGTTGGAATAATAAAAAAAAAAAAACCTACATCTTGGCTTAAATTTGTGGGTTTTCTTTGTGTAGATTCTCAGCCATCCGCAAAGATTGAACTGAGTCTCGTTTGTTGAATGTATTTTCTTAAAAAACAGGCAATTATCATTATTACACAAATGTTTAAGTATGTTTCATAAATTCAATTTTAAAGCAGCTGCCCTCACAACCTAACCCTGCAGACGCAATAAAAAAAATAAAAAAATAGATGGATTATTTTCTCAGTGGCCACCCTCCGCCGCCGCCTATCCTTGTATTTGATGCCTATTTGTATTTTGAAAATCTTGGTCACCATTGTTCCACAAGTAACACGCAGATATTCAGTTCATTGTGTGTGACCATCCAGGTCCCTACGGTTTCAGCTACTGACCTCGCTGTACGAGGGGGCGCGCGCCAGCTTTGCCCCTCCCGCGTCCGAGCCCAGGATGTCTTGCAGGTCCTCATACCACGCCTCCAACTCTGCGCCACACAGCGGCCCCACACCGGGGGGGTACGGCGGGGGCAGATGCAGCCACTCGGCAGTCATCTTGCCAGTCAACTCGCAACGCACTCCACACTCGGTCACACGCTTCAAATGGGACCTGACGGCACGAGAGAAAGAAAGCACAATGGTGAAATGGCCAAGTTTGCTACTTTTGGAATTCAAGTGGGAATAATTTGAGTGTGTGAATTCAAAAGTGAATTTAATTGAAAATTGAGGCGATACGTAGTTGTGACAAGATGAAAATGCTTGTAAAGAAATACGAATTCAAAGTAAATTGAACTACATTTTTTTATTTTAAAGAGGCAGAAAGACTTCTAAGATAAATCTTGAGTTTAAAATTACAAAATATGAAAAAATACACCAGCGCAAAGTTAGGTCAATTACGGGTAATTTGAAACTTAAAAGCTACACTTATTAGAACCAGCAAAAACAAAAATCAACAAACATTTGTTAAAAATTCAAAATGTTAAAAACTTGACAAGCATTCATGTAAAATGATATTGAACATTAAAGCTACATTAATGAATAGTTAAAAGGCAAACGTATAAACTACATACACACATCACCGTCAAATTGAGAATTAAAGCGTATATGAACTTCAAAATGTACACTGTATGTCTAAATTAAATGGGAAAACAATTGTCAACTTCATTAGAGAAGCATAAATTTACCTTTAGAAGGACTCCCTTAATCAAGTCTGCAAATCGGTTTGAGATATTTTTCCCCTACAAATCTGGAAGAAAAAAGGGGTTAAAGTTTGCTTTAATAACTGGCAAGAAAAAAAAGACAACTTTACGTAATCAAAGGCGTCTTGCCTTTGAGGTCTTGTTCTTAACCTGAACGCTAAACAAAGACCGAGCGGCTCTCCACTGCGCCCCCTGCGCTCCAAAGCGCGAAACAACACGCTTCATAATCGATAAACAAGATGAGAACAACGGTGATGAGACTTTGATTTCAACCTCACAGCCGTGACAGTCGTTTCTCTCGCTCGCCTTTAACGTGAGTTAAAACCACAACCGAAGAAAAACCCACCAATAAAACCGATATAATTAGATTTTTTTGGTGATATGTTTCAAAGAAATGATTTTACTTTAGATGACGTTCCATTTTGACGCTGCCAAAAAATGATACCAAATTCACGTGTCCTCCCACAGGGCGGCATGTCATTTTAGTGACTTTCAATTGTTACATTCTTTAGTTGTGTTACAAATGTCATAAAGGTTTTTCATTTTTGTCAAGTTCTGTTAAATTGACCGCTTTACGAGCCAAGACAATTACGTCATGGAAAGAAAAGAAAAAAAACAGTGGTTCAATGGGCAAAACTAAAGAAAACGCCAAGTCGGAAAAAAAATCGGCAAAGTCGAAAAGTTTAATTTTAGTGAGTTAGGCGACAACATTGAAATATTTAATTTTGGTATATTGAAATACTTAATTTTACTAAGTTTCAAAGTTGTTTGTTAATTGCGTTTGCTTTGAAATCAATCAGATGAAATATACTTTGCAATTGTCACAACATTTCTCAAGTATGAATGACATGCATAAGTATAATTAATTGTCTCTTCAAGTGACTCATGCGATCGCACGTCAAAGTTCAAACTTGGCGAGTCTGCGACACCTCCTAAAAAAATGGCAGTCTTGTATAATGTATATAGTGACGATTGCAATAAATGTCATTCTAAAAATATATCATTTTTTTAACCGGCCAAAAAAGTTTTCCCCGTTAAATTTGGTACGTCGCCAAGACTTGGGAAAAAACCTTAAAAAAACAACTAAACGTCAAAAGTTGTCACTTACCCTTTTCCTTTTATTTGTTCGCCGTCTCGACTGTCGCTGGTTCGAATGTAGATGTTTTAGTGAGAATGGATGATGGCTCATGTTAACCATTGTTCAACACTTGACAGCCGAATGTGCTTAAACGGAAATTCCCGGCAGCGTTTATAAGGAGCGAGGCCAACCGAACTATGTCAGGCGACGCGGGCCTACCGTGTGACGTTAATGTGTGGCGTACAAACGGGCCAAGTAGAAGCACGCAAGTAATCCGTTTTCCTTGACGACATCCAATGAGGGTGGCAGAGATTCGAGCAGGAAGGTCGGCTCTGGTTTGGCAAGCAAGGTTGAGTGCGCTCCCCATTGTCTGTATAGTTTGTACGAGGCGCAGTTGTGATGCAGTCATAAGACGGCCAGGACGAATTTGGGGCGTAAGGGAGTCACATGAAAGGAATGATGCAATGCTTGGCAACCAGTTTCTAGCTGGGGATAACACCGGCGGAATCCGAACATGTTTTATTAAATAGCGTTGCCTCGAACAAAAAATACATCTAAAAATATACATATATGCACGGCGAGCCAATGTCGAAGAATTGTCGTTTGATATTTAAAGCCGTGACGTTCCACGCCCACTCATCTTTTGATTTTCTACGTCACATACGAAAAAAATGGTACTAGTAAACACGAGTGGCTTGGATCGAGTGGACCATTCGGCGTTTGTATTGTCTCAGATGATGGACGTGTAAACAACACACGTTTGGAGCTTTAAATCTTCGTCACGTCGCGGGAACGCGCGCTTCGGATAACTTCCGGAATGGTCTCAAAACAAGCGGCCACGCGCCTTTTTCAACTCAGAACGACGAAACTCGTACTCGCTGTGATGATATATTAGTTTCGTGGATATTCAACTGGCGTTTCAGTTATTGTATTCAGTTTATACTTTTTTTAATGATTTGCAATAAATTTCTTGAATAATAATAAAAAAAAAGCCAGACAGACTCCTAAATCACTGCCTACTCAAGAAAAAGCAGATAATCGGGCAATAAGAGGAAGACTGGCCAAGCAATCACCAATCTTAAACCCAAGATAGCATGCATTATGTCTGCTTAAAGGGAGACTGAATGATAATCTCATTTTATAATTATTCACACGCGCACACACATAAATTATGTGCAAACACAGACATTTAATCTAAAATGAAAGATGAAATCACTTATGAAGATAATTCAGTGTAACCCCATAGTACTCGTTTGACTAAATTTGTAAAAAAAAAAGAATCACCCTTTCTCATAATTCTTCCCTACCTTGTTGCTTTCTTTTCCTGCATTCTGTTGCTTTTATTTCTTCCCCTCTTTTAAGATGAAGGCAGCTGCTTGGGGGCTGTACCCTTCCTTTCTTTCATCCTTCATTATTTTTCTCCTTTCTCCCTCTCATCCTCTCTTTGCACCTTTTGTCCGTTATCCTACCTTTATTTCCTTCTTTTCATTAATTCCCTCCATCTTTCTTTTCACCCTTCTGGTCTTTCCTTCCCTGGTCTTTCCTTACTTTCTTCTTTACTTCATTCTCCATTGTCCCAGAGCTGTAAAGTATGTGTGTATATATATATATATATGTGTGCGTGTATGTATATGTGTGTGTATATATATATATAATCGTACAACAATCTGACAAATGTTTATTGTTCTGTAGCACTTGTGGGGTAAATGCTTTTATAACTATGTACTTAGTTTGGAATAGGAGTGAATTATGTGGTGGTCCTCAGGCCGTAGGTTGTCTTAACAATCGTAGTTATGTGATTATCTACACAACTCTTTGGTTGCGTAGGTATTTTAAATAGGGGGATAAATAACGTCCAAGGATAATAGTCACGTTGCATCATACACGCGTGTCAAGGAGTTTATCTACTAAGTTCTAGGACAGTTTTGGTAACAAAGCGTCACGTAAACAAGACGTTCACACCCTATAACCCAGTGCGCGCCAGGCAAATCTAAAGCCGTGCGCGTTCACGTGGCGGCGACGGCGGCGCGCGCGCACGGCCCCCTCATAGCAACAGCGGCGAGCAGCGAATCGCGAGCTCAAACACTTGTCTCCAGGACCGGCTTACAGCACCGGCAACGCGTCACGGCTCGGGTGGCTGTTGCTGAGTAGTTCGGCACACTTGGACCGCCACAACCCCTCCACGCCCACCCCCAATCCGACGCTCCCTCCACCTCCACCCAGCTGTCTGTTGACTTTGTCAGGATGGGCTCTTTTATTAGCGAGACCTTGTTTACAACTCGGGTTGCATCATTTTCATTTGTTTAACAGTCACACATGATGTTTACTTCATTATTCTACCACGTGGCATCCAAGTCAAAGGGACACTTGATTAAGTACGATCTGATAAGAAAACAATCTATTTTAAGGAGTCCATTTGATCCCACAAGCGTTGTCAGTGAATTTTAGGAAGACATTTTTGCAATATTTTGTTGACCCGCTTACAAAACCTCTAAAGTTTAACTAAAATAATTGGTCCAAGTCATTTTAAAACCCTGTTTTAAGGAATACTGCTTCATTCCAAAATACTACTTTGTGAGAAAACTAACAAAGTTAAACAGTTGTGCCAAAACTCAATTTTAAGGTCAAACGCTTGACAAAACCTTATGTGTAAAGTTGTGACATTCTAACATGCCATAAGTCTAAAAACTTTCAGGTGATTACAGTATAACAGAAAACCATCTTGTGGAAAATCAGACGTTGAATGATCCGTTCCAGGATTAAACGGTTATAAAACATTGTTCCAAGTATTGTTGTGATAGTCCATGCATAAAAGTATAATTCTTTCGTTTGTTTGTTTGTTTTATTTTAAGTTGAAACATTTTCAAAATAAGTGTAGTATTATATCATTAGAATAAAAATAAAATGAAAGACACTGCCATGGACCCTCCAAAGTTGAGCGGTCTTTGATGGGTATTGTTCTGATCAGTTCGAGGTTTTCCTGCATTGCAGCAAGTTTCCTGTTTCCATCCGAGCACCACCACTGCCTCGGTCAAGACTTGCGCCACACCCAGCCAGCTCACTCCACTATACACACACACACGCGCATACATAAACACACGCACACAAGGCAGCTGTCGGAAAGCATCCCGGCTCAAACGCGAGACGGAGAGATACAGCTGCTAATGTGATGAAAGAATAAAGCTTAAAATCTAACATGGTCTCACAAAGTAAGAGCTGTTCTTTTCATTTGTATTTATTTATCTTGCATGTTGGAAAGCAAGAACATGAAAAAACAGCAGTTTTAAAAAGAATGAGACCTTACCAATTTACTTTCAAAGCATTTTTAAAAAGTAAGTATGGTGACCATGATGTACAATTTAATTATTTTGGGGTTCCACAAGGTTAAATTTTGTGGCCCCCGTCAAGAATGCACGGCATATGTCTTTCAAAAACATTTGAATGTGGATTTATGATATAATGCCATTGTTAATTAATTACAGCCTGGTAAGTGCAAAGCTTTAATTTAGTCTTTTTTTGGATATTTCTGGGGGATTAAAGTATAAAATGCTTAATTTTGCTTGCTTTTCGACAACATGCATTGCATGCATTTGATTCGAAAATTGTGTAAAGGTAGCATTAATATTGGTTTTAAGGAGACAGTCTGAACAATGTCGCATTGTGAAGTGACCGATTACTGACGCCCACTCCTCAACGAGCTTCATTCAACGTCATTATCATCAGTCTTCCTTCTCCTCTTACACTTGACAGTAACAGTGCTGTGTTGTGATTTAATTGAGTGCAGATGGTCGCTGTTGTGCACTGAGGACACGCCCTTCTTTCGCTACACCGGCTGTGGAATATCCCGTAGGTTTGACTTTCCCTTATCAAAACAAGCTATTTAAACAAAAAAACGTTATGTATGGAAGTTTTTCCTTCTTACATGCTTTGTGTCCTTTCGACGGTGCTATGCTGCCATCTACTGGTTCCCGGCAAGTATAACAGTTGAAAGAAACGCAAACAATACATAGAGCCAAGTTCATGTTTTATTGATCATATTCTGTGACAATACAGTTGAAGTTTAGACAATGGTAAAGCAGATTAACGGTGTGTGCCTCCCAGTCGTAATATAAATACAAGTGAGTGACTGAACGCAAGCAAACAAACAAGGTAATGTAGTCATATTTACAATTTTCCTTCAGAGGCCGCAGTTTATAATACATGTCTAAGGTATCCTTCCAACTTTACTGTGAGCCATTTCATTGGACAATACGAATCCAGTCTCGTCTTAAATCTCCAATTCTACTAGCAATCACACAATACAGTCAATTAAATAACCTTGAAGAATTTTGGTCTTATTTTGTCAATCTTTCCCAACATTCCACTTAGTGAAGAAGGCATAGGTGGAGGAAGAGAGCAGTAGGAGGAAAGGAGGTTGAGGGGGGGGGGGGGGGGGGGCAAGCGTCAATGTGTAAGTCTCATTTGTCCATTTCCAAACGCTTTGTTTTCTTGTATTTCTTTCTCCAGGTTTCTTTATTTGGACAGCTTTTTCATCCTCTGGTCGAGCGTGGAGAAATTCTCCTCTATGGCCACCAGGTTTTCCTTCATTGTCTGCTGGACCTGACACAAGTAAATATGGGGAAGATGTATTTGAGGTGAATTGTTTTTTTGTACCATGAATACTCAGTCACATTTTCAAAGTTACACCGTCTTCCTAATTCTGATGGGTGCATGTAGCTGATGAACCTTACCTGTGTCAGCAGGGTGTTGTTATCTTTCAGAGAGTTGTTGATCATCTGTTGAGTGGTGTCCAGATGTGTGAGAAGTTGGCCAAACTGCATAGCTGTGAGACACACAGACACAGACACGGACGGTTCACCTTAAATTCTTCCTGAAAGGAGTCATATTATGGAACTTTTGAATGGCTTGCGTACAAATACAATGGTGTCATGTGATCCATCCCATTGAAATAAATCAGCTCAAGGCTTGCATGAAAAATCCATGATGACAAAATAGCAACGATCAAATCTACTCCCGCTCTGATGAATATTAAAGATGTGATATAATCATCCCGTTCTCAAGTGTTACACTCCGTTTACACACCATGACGAGATTCCTTCGCGTTTCCAACCATTCGTTCCTCCCCCGCTAACCTAAATACACCCCCGTCAGTGAGCTCCCACGGGTAACGTGGTTCCTGGCAACACTACGCCGGCTTGTAGGCAATATTGCACGTCTTGTTGAGTCTTGCGAGTTTGTCACCTTGCTCATGTAGCTCCTTGACTGTCACCAGCCTCTGGACCACCTGAGGTACGGAGGTGGACATGGCCTCCCACTTCTGCACCGCATCATACAACTGCGACAGCTGCACACATATTAAAGCTTAACAAAACAACAAGAAAACCTTGACATACATGCGAGTAAAGTGAAAGTGAAGCACGGTAAAACCTTGTTTTGTGTGTCGGCGTCCTCAATGGCTGTTTTGTGTTTGGCGATCTCGTTCATCTTCCCGAGCACACTCTAAAATGCAGAAATCCATCGTGTCACGTCCATATGAAACGTCCTTGTATTTTATATATGAAAAAATATTAAAAGGTGGCAAATGTGCATTGACTCCCATTTAACATGAATTACAGAACAGATAAAACAAATATTAAAATGACCTGCCCTCCTATTCACTAAAGTTAGCACGCCTACCTGCAGCCTGGCCTCCACTTGATCCAAAGTAGCAGAGTCCAGTGCACTGACCCTGGCCTGGAGGAGTTCCAAAGTATTCTGAAACAAAAAACACCCACTTAATAGGGCAATGGGACAGGAAATGATGTAATCTCTAAAGTGAGACCTTGTTCTTTGGCTATAGATTGATTTTTTTTAAATTAATTGAGTAGACGACTCACTGTCAGACTGACTCCTTGCATGCCGGCGTTCAGAGGACCCTGCGGTGGAAGCGCCAAGGACAACGGCGTAGGTTAAACACAGTCAAATAAATCAAGGTGGGAGGTTATGTTTCCATAGCAACAGGAGCATAAATACACACTGCATATCTGTGTCGTCAGAAGAGAAGGAAGCAGACGAATGTAATTTGTGCCAGTACCTGTTTGTCTGATGCTGAGCCAACAGCCATCTCCAAGTCTGCCAGTCGCTTCTCCAATTCTGCCATCTACCGAGAGAACAAGGTAGTGCAATTACACGGTCATCATTTTGATCCCAGCAGTTCTGTGTACGTGGGGTGGCCTGGCTTATTAAGCTACTGTGCTTTAATGATGGTGAATAACATCCTGAACAGTTCTATATATATATTTTTTTACCTTGGCAGACTCATTGAACTTCTCTTGCTCAGGTCTGCTGTGTAGTTCATAGAGGACCACTCCATCTGGGCCCTTGGTTGCCGCTGACGCCTTACTGTCGCCAGCAGAGCAGCCGCGACTGCCCTTGGCCACCTCGAGCTGTGTGAGCAGGCGCCTGAGGAACGAGATGTAGCCAAATGGTGTAAGGGGGGGGTTATTTTCATTTACTTCTAAGATGGCAATGTAAATCTAATTTGTATCTAAATTTGAAAAGTCTGTATTTGTGTGAAAAAATCTTGGCCATGAGCACAAAGGAGAAAAATGGTAGCGGCACTTTTTTTTTTTTTTTTGTAATGACTTCATTCTCCTTCCCCACCAGGCAGTGAGGCCAGCATGGTGTGGCTCACCTGGCCAGCGCTCCGTCCGGATCCGCTAGGTTGATGTGCGCCTGCGGTCCCAGCAGCGAGTCGAGGTGAGCGGAAACTAGATGCTGCTTGAGCTGGGCCGCCTGCTGGGCGAGGACCACCGGGGTCAGGCGCTCTTCCGCGTTGCTTTCCTTTGTGACGGCCTGGCGACACAGTCCAGTGTCACGTCAATGAGTGGTAAGAACGTTTGTGAGTGTGCGACAGGCTACCTGGATAGTGTCCACCTCCTGACAGAGCTCCTGGATCTCGTTGACCAGGCGCTGGTATTTCTGCTGGGGCGTTTCCTTGATGCCGCAGCCCTCTCCGAGCTGCAGCGCAACACAGCAAGAACAGAGAATATGGTTGCAAAGCGAGTTTGGCGTGGAAAGTCAAGCTGAGGAGGTAAAGCTATGATATTTAAAAAGAGACATGTTTTGTTACGAGCAGACATCTTCGCGATGTCGTTCTAATATTTGATTGAACAATCAAATGAATGCACTCACAATTTCAAATTCTCCAGACTCGTAGCCCACTCTTCTGCTTTTACTGATTCTATCTGAGAAGTCTGTGCAAACAAAAGCAAGGAGACCAAGCGAATGGTGAAAACAAAAATCGAAATCAATTTGTGGACTTTTTTGGCCCGATAATCAAGTTGAAGCTGACCCAGGCCTTTAGTGTTGACATGCTTGTCCTTGAACTTGTCGTAAGCAGCATTGGGGTTGACCACGATTCTCTCCACACTGTCACTGCACAATTCCTCCTGTTATCGGGGGTAGTAAAATAAGTTAAACCGAATATATATGTATACGTGTGTGTAGAGGGTCCTCAGTTTACCAGGGTCCAGACATGTTCTTCAATTTGGCGGCATACTTGAGATTTGTGGCATTTTTAAAAAGAACATTTATTGTAATTATGGCTTCTGCATCACTGACTGGCAGCCATGTAGATTTGGGTTACGTCTCCAAACTAAAAGTGGACCTTTCAAAACTTTGTAAACCAAGGACCCTCTTTATATAAGATAGCACAAAAAAATGGGAAGCGGTGGGAAAACTTTTACCACCGCAAGCAAAATCCCTTAAGACATTCCCCTTGAACTTAAAACGACAATCATAAATGAATGACAAAATTAAAATGATGCAGATTAGTGTGGCAGGATTTCCTTGGTGATTTCAGTATGATTAAAAAGCAGTGGCCCACTAAAATGTAACTCATTCTGAAATTATGGCAGACCAAGACGAGACTAGGTGAATGGAACAAGGAAGCGATAGTGTCGACTGGTTGCTAATTATGAGGATGAACTGCAGAGTCAGACAAGACGATATCAAACGAGGCACTCAGAAAGTTACACTGATGAAGGGGCGGGAGCAAGGGGGGAAGCGGGATGGAGACGAGGAGGGTTAGTCAGGCTCTTACCAGCTCCTTGGGTTTCCAAAGAGAGTTAGAAAGAGCATAAAACAGTTGCAGGGTGGGAGAGAGAGAGACAACACGTATTAATGTGGTTATCACACATGCACCCACACACACGACACACTAAGAGCAGGATCAGCTGACTGGGATCAGGGAGAGAAGATCAGAAAGAAAGCATTGAATGCTTCAGTAAGCACCCTGGAATCATCTAGGATGCCTCCAGTACTTTCTCTCTTCACCCGGTTGTAACATAAGAGATGGTAGATCCTCTTTGACTCTGCCTGGTCAGGTCACAACTACGACATAATCTCAAAGATTCACTCACGCATTTGCATATTTAACAATTTTGCGAACCTACACGATTTCCACACAATTTGAAACCATTTGTTACATTTCCCTGACAATAGGGTGTGGATAAAGCGCCATACAAGTGCAGTCCATGAGAGGTGTGTCAGAAAGGTTCCAGGAATCATGCCTCAAAAACTACGTTTCAAATTCAAACTATTCGGTTTTCCCTTAAATGTGGACCACATGATCAATCCGCATGATCCTGCGGCGTTTGCTTCATTCAGCCCACGAGGAAAAGATGAAAACTTCTTCCAGGAGTGTATGAAGATTACACTTGTTAGACTTCAACTTTGAAAACGTGCCATTTGAGTTTGAAATATCTTTCGTAACACCAGACCTGGAACTTTGTTGACACACCTCATATAGTTGGATATAGTCTGCGGTGAAAAGTACTTGTGTCAAATCGCAAAGAGGCTGATAGTAAGATAAGGCGCTATTGAGATGTGGCGCATGCGGACGGACGCCCATAAACAGCCAAGTTAGTCAGGGCGAGGTTAGCCATGAAGCAGCTGCTCGACAGCATGACAAGTTAGAAAGAGAAAAGGGCTGGAAAGCAATTTTAGTACAAACACTTCTTTCTTTGAACAATCACACACACAGGCAGGCAGTTCATCCTGTCTTTTGGAACAGTTTAAAAATAGCAACACATTCATATTTTAAGTCTCCTAATTCCCTTCAACACATCGGAAAAGTGTGATTATAAAAATCATGCAAGTCAAAGCACAGCATCGAAGCCCACTGGGAGTATAAAACAATGTCAATCTTACTTGTAAAAGCTAGGGTCCGGGGAGAGGTGGATTAAAGTCAAAACAACAGGGGGATTGGGAAGGGGAGCCCGACATAGGAGGGAAAATGCCCATTAGCTTCTACCGCTTCAAGTTAGGAATCCAAACATTTGCATTTTTTTCAAATACACTAACACAACGTTAATGTATTTGAATTATAATGCACAATGGGGTCACGATGAGCCCATCGCAGCTGACTTGGCTCCATCCTGGACTGGTAGCCAGTCAATAGCAGGCACATGTAGCTAATGAGGTGAGCGTATACTCCTTACAACAAATCTAAAAGTCCATTCACACTGGTCCTACCGTTAACATTTAAAATGCAAACCATGCAATCTTTCTAAAAATAAGCACGTGTCCAGTTTATGACGTAATTGGGTCTGACATTGACACACAACAGATTTTTTAAATTATTATACGAAAACAAACAGCTTACCGACTCGAATTGAGCCTGGTCATCTTCTGGTAGGTCACCCGTCTCGTACACATCCGGCTCATTAAAAGCCTATTTAAAGAACAAAAAACAACAACAATTGGAACCGAAATGCACGACTAGCAGCATCTTTTAGCCTGGCCAACGCCCCGGTTTATTCAAACACCATACAACTTAATCTACTTCATCTACGGTGGCTTTTACCGCACCGTACGTAATGCATATAACATGTAAAGGCGTACATTAATGTCAGTTATGTCTAAGTTATAACGCTAGTAAAACAGCTGATCGATGTTAAGAGCTAGTTTCTTAGCCGAAACTAGGCTAACCTGCTAAGCAATTGCTACTTACAATTCCTGGTAAATTTGCGTATTTGGGGTCAGCCATTGTGCGTGAGAGCAAAACGTGATACCGACGGAAAACCTAAGACGACACAAAATGCGTTGATAATCGATTAGCTGGGTTAAAATGACAGAAAGGTAATCAAGGGGCCAGCCAAACTGAGCGACTAGTGCTAGTAGACGTCTCGCAGGCTGATCTGGTCGTTGGATTCGTCTGACAGTTTGTGCGTTCGGTTTATGGAACACCTCCGCCCGTGGCGGTATTGTTGACGCTCCAGAAAGGGTAACGACTCATACAGCTCATCTAGTTACTAAATCAAACGCACAGAAAAGCCTCTATGCGCGTGCGCTGTATTTAACTTTAGCCAAGACAAAGGAATTGAATTAGCCTTAATATTACATAAATTTGATTAAATATTAAATAAATTAGTCATTATCAATAGTCAAATTCAGCGTATTTTTAACCATTGAAAATAACTGACGTGACATTTTCCCTTATGTTCTAGTTGCAAAAGTAGCCACGCGGTGGTGCCAAAGATCCAAGCAAAACACGAACCAATCAGTGGAGTCGGAAGTTTTAAAAATAATAATCTAAAAAAATAAATATTTTATTTACATACAAAACACATTTCGATGCTAGGAAAAAAATGGATAACAGATCTTTATTTGTATAAACAGTGGGAATAAACCCTGGCAGAAAAAAGCTGCATTGTTTGTATTGAGTTTGCCCAGTGACATGTGCTGCATGCACCAAAATATAAGAGACACATGCATCTCTCCCAACAACAGAAATAAACAGGAAAGCAGGTTCTTTTTGTTCCATTTCTTATGCAGGTGTTCTGTAGGACCTGACCTGGCAACCCGAAAACATTTATTTCTGTACTATTTTTAGTGGTGAACTTTTCTATCAAATAATACTGCAACAATGACAGTATGGACAATTTAGGGGGGAGCGTGGGGCAAACTGTGTCGGAGTGCTTCTTCATCTAGTGGTGCTGATGAGAGGATGTCGGATGCCCCGCCCACCCAGAGAGAGAGAGTCAGAGAGACAGAGAGCGCGCGCGAGAGAGAGCGAGAGAGCGAGAGAAAGAGAGAGCGAGAGAGCGAGAGAGAGAGAGCGAGAGAGCGAGAGAGCGAGAGAGCGAGAGAGAGAGATGCGAACATGCTCCTTTTGCAGACGCTGTCGACCATACCAGTTTGTACTGTTTTCCCCCACTGTAACACGCCGCCATCTGTTCATCACCAATTTGAGCCTCTGGGTTGTTTTCTTTCTTTCTCTCTTTTTTAACCCCCTCTTCTTTTTCTCCTCCATGCTTTTGAACGTTAAAAAAACCCAACTCGTAGTATCTAGTCCAATCTAGCAAATGCACTGCCTTGCGTGTGCATAAGCCAGCATCCACTTGGGAACAGGTTCCAAGAAGATTCTTTTATTGTGCTGTCACAAAATTTTGGGGACTGTACTTTTTTCTTTTTTTGTTCTCACAACAATGGATGACAGGAATGCAGAATGCAATATCAAGGTGCTGTGTCGTTTTCGTCCACTCAACCGGTCAGAAATCCTGCGTGGAGATAAGTTCATCCCAGTGTTCCAAGGCGAAGACACTGTTCTCCTTGGGGTGAGTTAATATAAATATGATTTTTTTTTTCTCCTATTAAATGTGCCTCCTCATTGTCATCATGTCAATTAACGCTAATCACCACTTCTGGCATCTGAAAAGCTTCTGAAGTAGGCATGAATGAATATTCCAATCTGCAAACAAGATGAATGGCAATGTCATGTTTTATATATATTTTTTGTTCTGATCATAAGTGAATGCACTTTAAAAGCCTCTCTTTGTGTCAGAATCGATCAAACTCAGGACACATTGCAACGCTCGGTTGTAAATTATGGGCTGCTGTCAATTTTACGGGAGTCCTGATTATACATGTGGCGGCGTGGGTCCTTTCTGTTCGAGAAGTGTTTTTTAAAAAAAAAACAGCCGTCGACTATACACCCTGATTTGGAGCAATAGATAGAAAAGCCACAAAAATCTACACACATGTTCAATCATATGTGGTAGATATGCCTGAGGTTGATGGGACTGAGGATTGCCCATGTGACAAGGCAGGCAGCAGGTGGAGGAATTTTGGCGGAGTCTAAATGCAAATGTGGTCATTGTTTGAATGGGTGATCTAAATCCACACCCATCTGGTGTGTGGATTGAAAGGAAGTGATTGTAGACACTGCAGAAAATTGCCGTCGGCATCCTCACTTACACCCGTCAGCCATACTATTTGGAATCAACAAACACCCATGCATTTTCTATACAACTCATTTGTGTAGCAGGATTCTATCCTGATGACAGCACGCTTCACCTCAGGTTGTTTGCCACTCACTCATTGTGCACATCCATCCATTTTTTTTCTCCACGTGTCCTCATTAGTCACATGAGAAAAGTCCCAGTTGACTTTTGGCGAGAGAAGTGGGGTCCACCATGGACCCAATCAAAGAGTACATCTATCCATTTGTTTTCCATTGCGCTTGTCCTCATTAGGGTCAGGGGTGGCTGACAGCTGTCCTAGTTAACTTTTGGCAAGAGAAGCACGATGCAGCCTGCAGGTCATCAGTCCTTCACATCACACATTCGTCCATCAATTCTTATGCCCCCAATTGGTTGTACTGGAGTCAATCCCAGCAGATTTGGCTGGAGTGACTGTTTTTCTTTTTCTTTGACTTCTTGATCTCGTTATAACACGAAGAAGATTTTTTCATTCCCAAGTGTTCCACTTATTATTATTATTTTTTACACTTGCATGCCAATAATGTTAATCTGCATTGTGAATCACTTTCACATTATGCCTTATGTTAATGAAGCATAAAATATTGACATCTTGTTAAATTAGCCAGCTGTGCATTTGCACATTTGCAGTCTGGATGGGAAATAAGACCACAAAAAGATTTGTTGGTAAATTGACAACACTGAATACTCACAGTTTGATATGTGGAAGTCACACATAAGAACTGTTTCTTTTTTTTTTTTTTAAATGGCATAACTCCATTCTAAGCGTTACTTAAAATAGTGTTTATAAAGTTAATAATAATGGTTTTATCATGGTGACAGTTTGACCCTGATACAGATGACTTTCATTTCCTTTTGTTATTTTATTGCTATGTAAAAATCAATCCAAGGCTCCGCTGGAATATTACTTTTGGGGGCGCAAGAGAGATGTGCTTAGTTGTGCAAAAATAAAAACACTACATGTTCCCTTCTGTAGCCTTCAGTATAATTGCAGAGAAAACTTCCAGAGTGCCTTTCATGCAGCTGCCATCAGATTAAATCGGGCACATGCTTATGCTCTGAATAAATTCACATTACAACATACTTTTGGTTCGCTTGGAGGTTTTAAGAAGGTCTTAAGAGAGTGATCTGAGCTCTTGACGGCAGGCTCGGAGGAGGTGTGAAGAGGCATCTTGTTGTTGTGCACGGAGTGGATGGGAGAACATCTTAGGGGAGGAGCGGTAGCCTCGGAAAACATGAGGAAGTGGTGATGCTTGACTGATAAGAGACGTACCATTGCAGTTAGTATTTACTGGCATGCTCACAGTATCGTCTTGACAAGTGTTTTTTTTTTTTTTTTTTTTTTGGGTGGTGTCTGATGTAGTGTAGCTAAATACGGTAACCCCACCATGATTAGAAATTCAACCCTGAAGCCAGTTTCACTTGGCTGTCTTAAAAGTCGGCCATTTTGGTTTGAAGAAGACATTTTAGGGTCATCCTGGACATTCCTGCAGCACTTCACAAAGAAACTTATCCAAGAAAATTTAAACAGTTGCTAATTAACTTTAAATCCATATAATAAAGAGATTTGTGTCGCATTCTGGTGGTCCGAGGTCATTTTTCATGACACGCCCCCAGCGCACCTGACAATTTGTTGACAGAAAATAAACCTCAATTTGGACCATACAGCTAAAGTCAAGTTGAGTTGAATGAGTTATCTACATGTGAATCGATAAGTACTGGATCTATAGGTTGGCTAGCCAATGTTCTGGTAGCTAACATATATGTTGAAGGGATCTATAGGTCTTAAATTTATCTTTTCAATAGCGGGGTTCCTAACGTGCCATGGCCTGTTCATGTGACATGATGGCCTCAATACCGATGTCACATTATGTCAGACTTCAATTCTAGCATTTCTTATTTCCCTCAATAAACCTGCCAGACAAGAGCAGTGACACTATTCCATATGCTACACAAACGTAAAGTCTCATTAGGTCAGCAACGAAAAGAAATGCCATCCGAGTTGTTTGCTTCCCATCTAACCTTTTGCTATGCTGTACTATTGAATATGATTTGACAGTCGCCAACCATGACATTTATTACATATTCTGTCCATGGCGGCAATAGTTCAGTGTGATGGGAGGTGTTCTTCATTTTCATATTAAATAAGTATAAGAAACACAACAAAAAGATAGTAGCCTAGATGAAACCACATTTGATTTGAGCAAAACTGACTTAAAATACACTTTATATTTTGTCACCAAACATTTGAACCCACAACTTAGCAGTTATTTGTGCCTTTTGTAGTTATGTCGCAAGTAATTCCGGCCATTTGTTAGGCCCTACCTGTGTGACAGGAAAGGGACTGAATGTGCTTCTCTTATTCGTTTAGGTCCCCATGCATGGATGGCATCCTTTCTAATAGCCACACTGCCCTCAGGCTCAGCCTTTGTTTTTTCTGCACTCCGCTTTGTAGCGACACAGCTGTCAGCATTATTTCACTGTCTGCAATGATGCGGCATCACATGGGGGACCTTCTTGTAATATGCTGGTAAAAGGGGGTGAGGAGAGATTGGCACCATGCTGAATAAATAATAATGGTTGCTTCTCGATAGTATCTTTTTTTTCTACCCGGTGTTGATTTATCGCCATCTCACGCTCGCCGCCATGTGAGTGGCTATACACACTATGAAAATGGATCGCATGCATCACACCTGGAGCAAAACACGACGGCAAGATTTAGGACCGAGATGAGTGTTATTTCCCACCAGTCTTTTAACTGTCGCTGCTTCTAAGCATTCTCTGGTATCTTTTTGCCGCAAAATTAAGTGATTTGATGGTTCGTTTGCCTGCGAATTGTTGAGGACCCTTATGAATTAATTTCAGAGATGTCCTTGACTTGAGTGTTTGTCAAGTGGCATCATTTTTTTTCTCTCTCTCAATTTATAAGATGAGGTAAGATAAGCGTTGGTCAACGCTTAACCTTCACTTGTGGTGTGACTCTGGTGGCGCTTTTAAAATATAGGTCACCGGCTTTGTGGAAGTTCATCGGTGGTGGCTGTGGACCATTACTTTCTCAATTTAGTGGCTTATTTTTAATGCCCCAGAGGTCCGCCCCGCCTCTTAAAATGAGTCATCCATAAAATCACATTCTCAGATACTGTATGTTTTGTTCTCACGGGTTTAAAAAAGTGAGAAAGTGTCAAAATCCTTTTAATAGCATTAACACACTAATGCACGCTAATGTATTAGCAACAGCTGTTCATCCATATTCTATCAGGTTAGTCAGAGTTTATTTTACTTGGCGAGAGAAGATGGGGCCCACCTTTGACCGGTCACCAGCCAATCACAGGGCACATTTCCATTTTATTCACCTTGTATTCTCTTTCAGATTTTAGTTTGAAAATTTCACAGAGAGTTTTTAAGGGCGAGATTGTGAAGCGATTGGGAGGTGCTGCTGAGTTGTTTGCTCCTTAAATTTGCATGCGGTCACCATGTTGAGCGCTCCACAATAATGTACAGAGCTATTGATCCACTATTTTCTGCACACTATTTACAATTCTATGGATTACCTACGTATATCCTTGGCTGCCGTTCCCCAGTGTGCTTATATAAATAAGTCTTAAAAGGTTGCGTTTTCACTAATGGTGTTAATTGACCGAGCTCTTCGTGGCTTGGAGTTTCCACTAAGTAGTACACATTTGTTTGCAATAGTGTGCTTTTAGAGTTGTGAAATAAAAGTTGTGAGTCTAACAACTGGAGATGGCTTTTTGTAGCCGGTGGTGCGTAGAGCAGAATAATGCTGCCTGGGGGAGTTGCATCACAGTGCGGATGAGCTGACACTGTTGTTGTTTTTTAATCACCAAACACATTTGTTTCTTATACCCTCAAAAATGTTGCACTCTTAAAATGTTGGATTAAAAACAGCCCAATTTAGATAAAAAATTAGATCAACCCAGGATTTCTTTTTTTCTTCCAAAACAGCCCAAAGTGGTGCCTATAGAAATATAAAACAATCAAAAGAAAGTTGACCCACCAATGTAGTAAGGCAAATATATGTACATGCTGATTTCATACGCCTCACATCCAGCCAATGTTCTTGCGGTATCTGCAAACCGAGAGCAGAATCCCAAATGGAATGTCCGAAGGTCTCCTCTGAGCACACTAAAGTGCTCTAATGCTCTCACTACGCAGCACACACTAGATCCAATTAGGACACTGTAATGGGATTGTGATGTCGGGTCAAGACGTGAGCTCATTTCTCTCGTTGGATGCCACCGCCGTTGCTTGGCATCGCGGCTAATCCGACTCCGGCCCATATCTCTCTACGACGCCTCGTACGCTCCCGCTTTATATTTTCGCTGTATTTCATAACGTAGTGATGCCAAGGCTTGTCTCGCCATAATTCAACAGCCATTTTTTTGTAAGTGAAGCTTCATTTGGCTTCAGCGCTTGCTTCTAAAGCAGATGTTCCTATCCATCAGGGGCGTGATTGTTACGATTATGAGCATGCGGTAAAGAGCAGACATCTGTCCTGGCATGGTTGCCAATCAATCACAGAGGGTATCCACTCATGCATTTTCTATTGCTTGGTTGGCCTCATTAAAGTTATAGGTGACTTTTTTTCCCCAGCTGAGGAAAGCAGGTCTAGTTGCCGATCAATCACAGCTCCATTTTCGGTACCATTTGTCCTTATTGGGGTTGATTGGAGCATATCTCGGGTGACTTTTGCTGAGAGCAGTGGGACTTGTTGCCAGGCATTGGTTTGAAGCTTCAAGCCGATCCACTACCTTAATTTAAATTCTAAATAGCTGCTATACTAGTAGTATAACTCATCAAACACCGGATTGAATCCAAATGGTGGAGCAACATTTTTGGGGATTATTTATTTCACCAGGAAAAGTCACCAACAACCATTTTTTGAACCCATCTTTCTGTGGGTGTATATTTCACAAGTGAGTAATAGTTCAATAGTTTTTGAGTAGCAAATAAGAAAGATTCCCACACAGTACAGTCTAAAAAAGCTGCCAGGAAATCCTCTCCTTAAATACTTTTATATTATCGCAATGCCTTCCAACAACTGCTTTTTTTCTTGTGCTCATCTTTGCTGTTGTTCTGCCTGCACATGTGCCAGGCTGAGATAAACTCGTGCCACTTTTGTAAACAAGTACACTGCTCTCTGCATGGTGGAAGAGGGCATGACTAGCGGAGTTAAGGGCTTGAGGGCCCATTAAAGCAGAACCTTTCACCGTTTGTGCACAGCGGTGCCCTTGAGGTGGTGCTGGAGCATTTTGGTGTGGCATGTCTGCTACATTAGCTCTGCAGATCAAGTGAGCATCGTTGTCGTCTTAATTAATCACAGGTCAATGTATTGAACTTAAACTTGAGAGTGCTGCTGAGCTCAAGCCTTTTTTTCAATCTAAAATCCAAATTCATTAACCCTGCTTTTCGTTAACATTTGTCTTGTCTTGTCTGTCCCTTTTCCAAAACCTTTTATCGCATACTTATTTTAATCCGTGGACCCAGCTGACACCCCTCCCGGCTGTGGGCTGCGTGATGCTGATGTGCTGCGGCACTCAGTTGGCATGCAGAATATTTAAGTAGTCAGTGTGTGACTTTTTTTTTTTTTTAAAGTACCTCCTCTGTTAATTCATTTTATGCTAATGAGTGACGCCGTGTTTGTTTTTGGCCTTTTATGATGCACATGACCTCACTTCACGGATCAATGATCATCAGTCTTCTAATCCGCTTGCCCTCATTAAGGTCGCGTGTCAACTGGATCCTATCTGAGCTGGTTTTTGCCAAGAGAACCGTCCATCCAATTTTTTCTGGTATCGCTTATCTTCATTTTGGTTGTAGTTTGAGCTTCAGCTGAGTGACTTTTGGCGACAGAAGTGTGATCGCAGTGATTTTAATTATTATTATTATTATTATTATTATGATTGATCTATCCATTTCTTTTTTAATAGTATTTACTTGTCATAATTTGGGTCATGGGTGAGCTGCAGCCTATCACAGCTGACCTTCAACTATTTATCCAGCCATAAGCTTTTCTATATCATTTATCCTCATTAGGGTGGTGGCTGAGATATGATTTGATTCTAGCTGAATTTTAATAATGGAAGTGGGGCCAGATAATCAAGGGGATTAATATTATCCATCCATATTAGTCTACATCTATCTGTTCATTGTAAATATTTCATTTAAATTCCCCCCTGGAGTGAAAGCAACCATTCCACTTCACCTGTAAGGATTTTTCTCAACTAATTTACATTTTATGCTAAATCCCATTGCATGGTGTTGTTTTTCTCCTCCCTCGAGGCCCTTTCATAATCCAAATTAACTCACGTCACGGCTCAATGACTACAACAAAAGAGCAGACACGTTCCCAATGCCAAATTTGACAATTCTAGCCTACAGGGCTATTTCTTCGAGTACTCCACCAGCAATATACCCCCGGCTAACCACCTAAACGGCATCCAGAAATGAGCGATTCGCTTATTATTTTCTGATAGCTTTTAATAGACTCTGCTTTATTCATTACTAGTCAGATGTGGTCATCGGCAGGGTTCCCCATGGATGGCAAGAGTCATGGATCTTCCTTTGACTCATGCATGGTTGAGGATGGATCATTCCAAGATCACAGGATCACAAGTTCACGCTGTTTAAATTTCACATAGAGCAGTTTGCACTTTTTGCATTATAAATCGCCCGCATTAGTCACCGCTGCCGTGCAGATTTAATTCATGGTGGAGTACAAATGATGCTTTTCTTAAAGAAGATACAACATGTATTTCTAAAGGTTTTTTATTAAATTTTTATATTATGCTACTTTTATCTAAATTAGGCTCTTTAACTCACATCAACATAGTTCCTTAACACCAAGAGACCACAAGATGGTGACAAAGAAATACTTTTTACCTTACACAAAAAACAACAAATAGATTTTTCTTGGCTGACTTTACACATCTATTTTACATTTATCATAGACTGAATTAATCTAGTGAATATACGGCGTGGAATGAAAGAGTAAAAAGTGGAGCCATTAGCCGTTCGATATTGTAGATGCTTTACAGTGTGCCGATATCCAATATGGAGTCCTTCCCTCTCATGGGCCGCCTTAGCTTGTAATCAAGTGGGAAGTATAGGGAGACATTCATTTTCTTCTTTGGTAAATAACTTTTTCTTGTCTTGTCAAGCTCAACCGAATGCCTTCTAATTATTCTCTCCACTATCCTCTTCTATCCATATGGTTGCTAATATTAAGCTCATTTTCCGGTGTGAAAAGTTAATGACAAATTTTTGTGTCCTTGTCCGCTCCCTAACTAATTTCCAGTCTTGATGAATTATGCGGCATTTTCTTTGCTCTGATGGACTCGTTTCTCTTGTCAGTGGGGAAAAAAAGATAATATGAGATAACAACAAATTATCTTTGCAAGCTGACTTCTAAGTAGTGAATCCTCGAAAAGATCATCAAAGTGACGCCACGCTCCACCGCATTAAATGCCAAAGGCAAAAAAGATTGGCAATTTTCTGTCTAGTAGGAGATGAACAACCAAAGATATTTTTGTCGCTGACTAAAACATGAGAAAAGTTGAGACAAAGTCAGTTAATTGTTGACATAATTGCTTTTGTTTGTCAGCACAGTACAATTTTTGTGACTTTTCCTTCATCAGATGACTAATAAAGAACACAAGGATCCCGAGAGTAATCAACACCAGTTTTTTTCTCCCTCTTAGCACCATGCATCATCACTACTACAAACCCGAAGGCTGTTTGGCAGTCAACTGTGCTTCGTTGGAGCTCTCAGATTAGTGAGAACAAAACAAAATTTGCTTCTAATACATTTGGACTCTCTGTTGTAATGAGGACAACTGAGTGCGACTTCTTCTACTGATTAATAGAAAGGGCTACCAGTTTGACTCACAGATTTCATACATAAATTACTTTTAATGGTATATTTTGATTATGTTATGATTAATAATAAATTATAGTCATTGATGTGAAGAGCATAATCATGTTGAGTCATTCACTGCCATTGACAGCTATGGACGTCAAAGTTCCGTTTGGGCTGGTGGTGAACGAGAGAATGTTTTTGTTTTTTTTACAATAATTAGGAAACACATAAATGCAACCCTTTCTTTTCGATGAACATCTGCTGGTTTACATTCCTAGAAAGTCACAATGTCCCAGGATTGCAGCCACTGTCAACTCATAAGGCCCTTTGGTAACTTTAAAGTAGAACTTGTGCAGCACAAAGTTTTCCAAGGAGAGCAGACACGCACACAAACGACGACTAACGGAGCAAAGCAGGAGTCAGTCAAGGAGACAAGCTGCTGAACTTAAATGGCGGCCTCCTCGTCTGCCTGTGTGGGTGGCTTAATCATTTTATCTGGCATAGCTCAGCCTTTCAAATATTTAGCAATATGTCTTGAGAGAAGTGGAAAGAGCTTTGTGTCGAAACATTCCTCCTACGGTAAGCTGGTCCATCTTGATAAAAAAATAAATTTCAATCCAACATTTTTGCATACTGTTATTAGTGAATTTTGTTGAGTCCCTATAGTTTTGTCACTCAATTAGCTCCAAGCTCATATATTTTCCATACCTGCAGTATATTGTTGTCCCTTGTGTTTGTGCATATGCTTACTCTAAGTGGCATTTTAGTCTCGGGTAATTTGTTACCCGTTTCAAATGACACGTTGGCCTTTCCTTAAAAGGTGACCTTATGTTGCTGGAGATGGAAAATACATGACTTGTAAACAGATTTCATTTGTTGAGTTACTTCCATACCATAATATGCATTTTAACTTAAGACAGTGAGTTATAAATTTAGAAATGCAACGACCAATTGATGACTCGACTTTTTGAATTTGAAATCCTCACAATTCCGATAGTCAACAATATTCTCTAATTTCTGCCGACCTCCAAAGCAGACTCTGTGTTGAATCCAAATAAAACATGGTCAGGCAGCAGGAGATTCTCAATGTACTGAACCCACGACAAAGATATGGTTAAGTACCTTGTAAGGTGCTTAACTGAAATCATGACCAATATTATGGGTTATTCGTTTGTCCCTAATTCCTTAAAGTACAGCAAAATGCAATTGAAATCAGACTTGCTCAAGTGCTGGACGTGTTGCACTTCTCTCTTTTTAAACACCTTTCTCCCGCTTGATAAATCCTTAGCCGCTCTTATTTTCTTTTTGGCAGCGACATGTTCTTTAATTGTATTGATTATTCCTCTCACATGGGATTCGAAAATGGCTTCAGTGCGATTATGCGAAAAGAATAAAACGATCAGGCTGTGGTTTTTGAAACCTCCAGTTGAGGGAAAATGTGATCTTATTAATTCCAGAGGCATATTAACACATTGAATTCATTTCTGAGAAAATGTTACATGGCTCTTTCTTGTGTCTGACAAACGTCTCATGTTTCATGTTAGGCGCTTTATATTTCATGGCTTATGTTTAAGCTCGTCAAAAAAATCCAAACATCAGAGACCAATAATCCGAGTAAACATAAAACACACTTTCTACATGGTTGAATTTATTTTTTTTGAAATCGTTTTTTATTTAATTGCAGTTTCAATAACCACAACCTAAGCCTGATTAACTCCAGATATGTTCAAGCCCAAACCGGTTCTAACCAGTCTGACAAAATGAAATTGGCAAAAGAACGCAACAAAATATGAACCAAAGGAAGAAAGCAGATGACAAAGTGATTGACATCTCAACCTGGAAAGGGTTATAGTCATTCCTAACGCTTCAGGACACCACAAATTGAAAAATCACAAAACCAGACTGAGACAGCCTACAGAAATTACCCCAAGACAGAGCACTGTGGGGATTCTTCCTGGAGGTCACCAGGGAACCAAGGACAATGTCGAAAGAATTCCTTCGTCTCAGTTAGCGTGCGTGTCCATGAGTCAAAAATGAGGACGAGACTGGGCAAAAATGATCTCCATGGCAAAGTTCCAAAGCTGATTCCCTATGTGTCCAGCGTGTACCTCACCAAAAATCATCTTAGAATAATTGGAAGATTCAGAATTGTATTCCAGAGTTAAATGTCAGTATTAAAGGTCGCCCTTTGATTGGATGGATTTATTTGAGGCAGATGAATCAAGGTTATTTTTCACAGTATTTGAAAACAGATCATTATCATCTTTATAAAGGGAGACTTTGGGATACTACAGATTTCATTAGATTGAACTTGTGGAGCAAATGTTGCTGTTGTAAGGAAAATTGTTTTCCTCCCTCAGTCTCCTCCTTGCCTCTGTCACAAGCATCAAATCCCTTTATGCAGCGCGGCAGCTGTAAAGTGGGAGGTCATTGTGTTATGCTGCTCCCACTCCATGTCTAACTCATTCAGCGGAGTAGAACAATTTTTTTTTTCCGCTCCACTAATGATTGGTGTCAGCGTTTCTTCAGGAAATTTTATAGATTAGTGCCAACTCGATACAGCGCAAAGAGATTTTGTCTTTATCAAGACAAACACTTTCCTTTTTGTTAATTTAACTGTTTAATAGTGCAGCTGGAGAGAAGGAATTTATTGTTATCGTGCGGAACCTCAACGGCAGGAAGTGTCATGGAACTGGAGCAGTTCAATTGCTCTTCAGGGAACGGCGGGCCATGTTGAAAGGATGGCAAACACAACCTTATAGTTTCAGGGACTGTGGGGAAAGAAATGATTGGTGACACTAAAGAACAAATAGAATTGAAAGAGGCCCTTGTTGAACGTTTGCCGGAGTTAATAGGAAAGTAGCACTGCAAAGTGTTAGCACAATTGTATTTTTTTGCTTAACATGTTTCATGCCATCACCTCAAGTCATTATTCATTAACATGTCTTAATTTTAGTAAATCCTGTTATGCTCACTCAACTGATGCAAAATTGAAAATTTGTGAGACATAGTACGCAGCGAAACAGGCAAAAATATGTTGTAAAAAAGCTCCTTCACACTAACTTATTAGATATATTGGTGTTGTAAATTTAGTATTTGCCAGCTTGACTCAAATTTGTCACTTCAACATAAATCAATACCAGGCCGCTGGCCATTGTTATCGTAAACAAGACAAATGTTTCTTGTGACAGATTTGATAAAGACTATTTATGATTGAAAAGTCTAAATATTACCGTAATCATTAATCACAATTGAAACCCGGCTGCCACAAGATGCTTTTTGTCAACTATATAGCAGAAAAAAAAAGACTAAAAAGCAGCAGTTCTCCTCTCCAGTAATACTGAGAGAGATTAACTTGTGTACGCTTTATCGCAAATGATGTAATCGTGGCCCACAGCGTCCCTGCGGATCATATGGCCTTTTTAGAAAGCACATAGAAAAGTGTCTCTATATGGTGGATTATGTAACACTGAAAAAGATGGAACAGCCGGGGAGGTACAGTACATGCCTTCACAAATCCACACTCGATGAGCGTCAGCAAAATATTTTTATTTAATTGTTGGGATTACATTGGGGATTTAAGAGCTTTGCATTAACAATGAGGGGAACATTCCTCATTAACACCCAGGATGAAAGTCATTTTTCTTCTACGGCCTTTCTCTCCCTACTCGTAATAATCAGTATGCCAGGAGAATGCCATATAAATATTTACCAGTCTATACTGTTCATCACGTGTTCACATCTGAGTTACCCATCCTCTGGTTGAAGGCCATGGCGTTTGCCTGTGTTACCTCCATGAGTCATAAAACGTGACTGGATACGTGCAGATAGAAATTTACAAACCCTCAGTTTGTAAATTTTTCAGTCAGTTAGAATATATATTTAGTCAGGTTAAAAATTACTGCATCAAGCAGCCAATCAGTGACTTTCTCATTTGACTTTCTCGTTTGTTGCTTAGTTAATTAATTTAGTTGACTAGTCACTAGCTAGCTAACTAACTAACTAACTAACTAACTAACTAACTAACTAACTAACTAACTAACTAACTAACTAACTAACTAACTAACTAACTAACTAACTAACTAACTAACTAACTAACTAACTAACTAACTAACTAAAACACATGTATTACTTCCTGTAGCTTTGACACGGCTTAGTTCTTATGCAGGGAAATTACATTTAGCGTTTTCTATCTCAGAATCCTTAGTACTTAAAATGGAAAGAAAAAAGCTGAAAAAAAAATTGATGAATAGATTTATATTTTCTGTTTACAATATGAGTGGCTTTTGACCTACCAAGAGACCCATTGTGGTTGCTTCCTTCACTTCATCTACGTCGTTATTTTATCTGCATGCGTTTTCCCTCCTTGCAATACCATTTGTCCTCCGCGCTTGACTTGGCTTGGCAAGTCCTTGAACGCCGCCTCTAATGGCTTCACCTCCATGCCTTCTCACTTTGTGTGGACTCACAATTCACAGCAATAATAAAAAAAAAGACACACAAGTGATGCATTTGTGCGTGGACGCCACAGGATCCATCCTCTGTAAATCGTGTCTACTGTGCACAGAGAAGATATTTACTCTTATGTGCTGGCAGCTTTTATAGAAGCATCTCGTATTGATGGCGGCTGATGATGAGGGGTGTTGGTTGACCTTTACTTTTTCAAACACAGCGGTTTTCTTTTACAGGGAAGGTGCTACGTGTTTGACCAGGTTTTCCCCACAAATTCCACCCAGGAGCAGGTCTACAACACTTGTGCCAAGCAAATTGTCAAAGGTGAGTGAGTCCCCAAACTGCCGCTTGGTTTCCTTTTCTTCTAAATATTCATTTTTTCTTAATTACAATGGCAGACATGATTGCTCACAGTGGATAGTATTGTAATTTTATTTCATTTTTCAATTTAACAAAGGAGATTGACAGCATCATGGTTGCTCCGCTGAGCGGTAGAAACCTTTCAAGGGCTGCGGATATTAACAGCTTCTTTCAGATGGATGTGAGAAAAACAATTTCAGTGATACACACGTTTGAAAAAGCACACAGCGTTGATCACGTTGAGCTATTATCCATGACAGTCTTTCATCTGTCACCTATCCCCAACAACCTGCATCTCTTATTCTCCACCTTCAGGCTCACACTTATTGTGGCACGTTTGCATCAAGTGGGGCAGTCCATTTAAGTAGACAGAGCATGGAAAGGGGTTCATTTGTCAACCTCTATAAATTTGACGGTCTTTCGGGGAGGATAGAATGACAAGGCAAACATAACTTGAGCATAAAAATGGAAAACGTGAGATAAAGGATTAACGCACTGTCGTGTTTGAGGAGTGGCAGGCCAGTGAGAGAGTGAGAGTCACTTAATCGGTTATTTTGTCCGCTATCTAAAATTTATATTTTTCTTCTTTTTCTTTCTTCTTGTTAGCTGTTTGAGGCATGCCACTGTGTGTTGCTAATTGCTATTATATACATTTTAGACAAGCAGATGGTTGGTTTTCACTGCTGTATACATGCAGGCAGGTCATGCTGGGAGTCCTTGTTTAACACCACATGTGCTGTTTTTATCAGGCACTATCAAAGAATTGCCTCGTGCATGAAGGGTCAGGTGCTTTGGAATGTCAAATCAGGCTTAATCCAGATTTGATCAAGTTTTGAACAGCGCTATATTAAAAAAAAAAAATCCAGATGGGGTTTATATTGGCTCTCATCACATTTTGGGTTAATCCTTTGATGCTTGCTGATCTGAACTTTTTTTCTCTCTCACCGCTGTTCCCCCACTTGTATAGTTTTTCCACTTTCACGCATCTCTGATTTCCCTTTCTTAGATGTACTGGGCGGGTACAATGGGACCATCTTTGCCTACGGCCAGACGGCCTCGGGAAAAACTCACACTATGGAGGTACAGTAGCCTCACATCAATAATTCAAAAGATACATTCTTAGGAGGAGCAAATAGAAGGAGCCGTTTTTTTAATGACTAAAGCTGACTGACTGTAAAGTTACTTTTCAACGCATTCTTTCCCGGGCACTCCGCAGGGAACCACTTTTTCCAGTCCCCATGGGGAGCAACTCAAAAGACCTCCGACCCCCTTCCACCGCCTCTTCATTTACACTTCATGTCTTGCAGGGCAACCTTCACGACCCCCAGGGGATGGGCATCATCCCCCGGATTGCGGAAGACATTTTCGAACACATATTTGCCATGGACGAGAACCTGGAATTCCACATCAAGGTTAGTTTCGACTTGATGGAACTTTCTCGCAAACTGTGATGTCATAATCTGGCTATGGGGTAGTCAGCCAAGCATCGCAATTATTTTTATTTTTTGTATTTGCAGGTGTCCTACTTTGAGATCTACATGGATAAAATTCGGGACCTGCTAGACGGTGCGTGCTCAGATTTTAAAAACATTTTTTTCAGTTTTTATTCTTGCCATTCTAAAACATTTATTAACTATACAGGCAGGATAAAAATAGGCATTTTCCGCCATCCATTTGTCTTTGCCATAACAAATTCTGAGTGAGCTGGAACCCATCTGTTGAATTTTGGCTCGGAAGCGGAATTCACGCTGAAGTGATAAGCAGTCCATCGTAGGGCGCAAACAACCATTGACACTCTCATTCACACATGAGGGCAATTTAGAAAAGTCAATACTAGCTGACATTTGGTGAAAGAAACGGGCTAAACCTTGGACTGATCACCAGTCAATCACATTCATGCTTTCTTCCCACGCCATCAAACTCCTCCATCTTCTAAAATGTGCACATTCCGTTTTTTTACTTTAATTGTGCATATCTAGAAATAAAATACCGTTTTTTTCCATGTATAATGCACAAAATGTAACTAATTTATTGTCCTAAAATCTGGGGTGCGCATTATACATGGGTACAAAAATAAATACGAACACAATGCTCTCGTATCAGACGCTTGCTCGATCACCTGCTCGTTTGCTGTCACAATGTACCCTACACAAATCCGAAACATTTCTTCGCTATCGAGTTTGCTAGCGCATGCGCAGTGATACTGACCAGCAGAATAACATCCGGTTGTTCCCAAAGATGATCTTTTTTCTGAAATAATTTTACGTTTACGGACTTAAGTAGGAGTCAAAATTTGGGTGCATATTATACATGGGTACAGGCTTTTTTCCAGCATCAACATGCCATTTTTAGGGTGCGTATTATACATGGGGGCGCATTATACATGGAAAAAAACTGTAACAGTTAACCTCTCGTGATTTGCACTCCGACAAAAAAAGGTACTAATAGGAAGAGGAGCCACACTCTTACCAACATGACCACACCTAGAATCCGACTCACTGATGCTACCACAATAGACAACAACCACAAGAAACGTTTTGTTCAGTTAACACAATAGGCACTAGAGGAATGCAACGCAATGACCTTGCATTCTCTCGCCTCGCTTCTCCGCAGTGACCAAAACCAATCTGTCAGTGCACGAAGACAAATACAGAGTCCCGTATGTGAAGGTGAGTCATCCTGCCCTCACTCAAATGTGCTTTGATTTGTCCCTCTTTTATCACGCAGATGTAGAATGCTCTCTTGTGCAAAAGTCAGATTCCCAAAACGTATTCCCTTGTCTTGCAGTAAGTTCCAAATATTATATTACATCCTTTCTTCCCCAAGGGTTGCACTGAACGCTTTGTCACCAGTCCAGATGAAGTGATGGATGTGATAGATGAAGGAAAAGTCAACCGTCACGTCGCCGTCACAAGTGAGTTGCTCCGTTACGTGCCGTAAATGTTCAATTAAAGCAGTGAAATGACGTGACGGCCAACTTGTGTCGTTCCTCAGATATGAATGAGCACAGTTCGCGCAGTCACAGCATCTTCCTGATCAACATCAAGCAGGAGAACGTGGAGACGGAGCAGAAGCTCAGCGGGAAGCTCTACCTGGTGGACCTGGCTGGGAGTGAGAAGGTAAGACATGCGGACATCTCTTAAGCATCCACGAAGAGGGGACAAATGTGAAATGAGGGATATTTATTTATTCATTTTTATTTTATTTTGTATATTTTTCAAAATTTATTTCTTGTTTTTTATTTTCTTATTTTTTTTATTGATACTATTTTATCCCATGATGAATGAGTCAGCTCCTAGAAATGAACAGTTTCCCAAAACACAATGATTCCACCTCCACGCTTGATGTGCTTTTTGCACATGAGCGGGGATTGAAAATGTAAAAGTATTTCTCTCAATAAAATGCACAGCGTTCAAACTGCATGTCTATTACCATAATCAATAAACAACCATAAAAATTCACAATTCAGAATTCAGCAAGGACTCAATGAATAATTCCGCAAGTGTAAATTGCTTAAATATGATATAAAATGCCTTGCTTGCTTAATATTTGATGTCGTTTATATGCAAGTGCAAATAAGAAAAACATGCTTTGGGATTTTTGCCGTATAAATCATTTGCAAGATGTTGCCTCAGTGGCACCGCAGGTCGTTCTGCATGTTCTGGCATCAACGCACCGACAAACATCGCTGAACTTCAACCTCGAAAAAGCAGAGAATCTGTCAAAAAGATTACAAATGACAACATTCGCTCACATTAATACGCTGAGGACAGACTGGCTCTTATTTGCAGTGGGGATCTGCTAATGCCTCCCTGTGATGCAATATCATGTTCAGTCTTTTAGCAATCCAATCGGTTTCTCTGTTGGAGACAAAACGACTTCTTTTTGGAGGGGAATTGGATTTTTTTTCCAAACCCCAAAAGAATCATTCTTACTGCTCGAAAAGTAGTCACAAGGAAAGGAATTTTAAATAAGCTCCTATGTAGCAAATAAGTGCTGACGCTGTGTTCCCTCTGGAAATGAATGAGCTTCAGATGTAAACATTAAATAATTGATCTGCATTTACAGAAAGCTGCTGGTCTACCTCGTTATCTGGCAAAATAAGTTTCTCATTAAGTGTATCCAATTGGCATAAAGAGAGGCTTCATTCCCAATTAAAAATAAACCCAGGAAAATATGTCGTGCACAAACACACTGAAAAACGGCTTGACACGTTATGAAAATGTGATTAAATGTGTTGTGGTGGCACCAGATTCTTTAGTAATTAATGGAAAATAAGATTTATGATTAGTTTTTTGTCTGAAATGTATCCGAAACTATGTAACCCGTTATATGAAAGATGTTCCCTACTCTGTATTTTCGTCAGGTCAGCAAGACGGGTGCTGAGGGAGCCGTGCTGGACGAAGCCAAGAACATCAACAAGTCTTTGTCGGCCCTCGGCAACGTCATCTCGGCTTTGGCTGAAGGAACAGTACGTCTGGAGAACTCATCTTTCTGTAACTGTATTTTACTTTTGACCATTATTTGCTGAATATTTTTTTGTGGTGATTTCTTCTGTTAGAAATTTGACAACCACTGCATTAGTCCAAACCGAAATGTTAATGTGTGAAATTTCTGTTTCCTCACCTCCAGTGAGGCCAGAATATAGAAAATTCAAAATAGAAATTCTCACCGTACAAAATAAATGTTGTAAAAAATACATGCATATGTAAAATAATGACGCTTTTGTCACAATTTAAAAACCCATATCCTCATGCATGGAATAAAACAGTAAAAAATAAAATAAAATAATGGATGTTAGCACAAAATGTCCCTTTGCCTTTCTTAAGCCGAATCCTCTCTATTCATTCCCTCCCGTCTGTGCAGAAGTCCCACGTGCCGTACCGTGACAGCAAAATGACGCGCATCTTACAGGACTCACTGGGGGGCAACTGTCGCACCACCATGTTTATCTGCTGCTCCCCCTCCAGCTACAACGACGTTGAGACCAGGTCCACGCTCATGTTTGGCCAAAGGTGATAAAAAAAAAAAAACAAGCGGCAGCTCTGTCACTTCTCGCTCGGCTTGACATAGCGCCCGCGTGATTGCCTCCGAAGCTTTTGAAAATGCTAATCATCAGAACGTGTCCTAGTTTCTTAAGACAGGTCCTCGGTCTTCACCCTGCCTGTTGTATGACTAATGTCCCTGTGAAGTTGAGAATGTCGTGCAGCCTTTGCTTTTGTGATCACATTATTTTAATAACTTGTGGGCTCACTCAACACCGGCACACTCATGCGGCACAGGCTCGACTTGTCAAGTCTAAGTCTGAGTCATGTTTGGCTAAGCGAGTCGCAAACCCTAAAATCAGCTTCACATCCAGACACTCACCTTCCAGACATGCTCTCTTATCTATCTTTGCAACTCCGTCATTCATTTAAAGAATCCGATGCACAATTTATGTGGTGAGGAATGTTTAAAAGAGTCAATCCCATCCATTTTGAATTCCTTAAAGGAGAAAGTTAACATAGTTCCCTGCCATCTTATTAAGACGTCTTTGACCTTCTTCAGTCAATATGAACAAGGTCAGAGGATTGTATAACAAGGTTAATAAATAACAGCTTCTCAAGCGACCTGAAATCTAAAGCTAAAAGCAAGTCCCCATAAACTCAAACTAAAATCTTATTTGTATTTTCACTCGTGGATGCAGCACTTCATCACCAAAATTGTATAGATTGCCTGCCAATCTAAGCATGAAGAAAAGATTTACATGGTCATTTAATTTCAGGCACACTGGAGCCTCAACTGTTTGCATACAAATATTAAAAAGTCAATATCGTGATAGTTGCCCTTTATCTGCAAGTGTCTCCTATTCTTGCCCCTACAAATTAGCTGTTTATTAATGACCAAATGTTGAACTGGCTGTTAAACATTCGTGCAGCCGGCTTTTTTTTTGTTCTCTTCTCGGCATGCACCGTCAAACACGGTGGGCAGAAACCCGGTTTGCATGCTAATTAATGCCACGCTAGCTCATTTTAATTGAACGGCTCAAGCTGAAATAGCCTTGCTCTTTTGGTTTCCTCTGATCTTCTCTCCTCTCTATTCACTTCTGCCCTGATTTTTCTTTTTTTAACTCTACCCATCCATCCAATTAGGGCAAAAACTATCCGAAACACAGTGACGGTGAACCTTGAGCTCACCGCCGAGCAGTGGAAGAGGAAGTACGAGAAGGAGAAGGAGAAGAACAGGTCACTGAAGGAGACCGTGCACAGACTGGAGGCGGAGTTAAACTGCTGGCGGAATGGTAATATTGGACTCATCATCTAAAAAGCACCACTCATTATTCATTAAATGCAAAAGACTGAAAATTGTGTGCCCGTACGATATACACACTGATGTAGCTCATGTCACATCATGTTCCGTAGGGATCGTCTTGGTTTTGAGAATGATCACTATGACAAAAAACTTTTGTTCAATATCATTGTGTTCCTTTTCAGTACAGCAGTATTGAATTAAATTCACCAAAACGCACGTTCCAAAACATTTTTGGGGGTCGGATGGAACAGATTAATGGGATTTCCTTTTATTTCAATGGGCAAAGAAGATTTGAGATGCACTTTTTTTTTTCTCAAGGCATCACTGTGATTCATAAAACTGCAAGAGTACACATTAAAGCACCGAATGAATCTGGTTGCTTTCTTTTACAAGCGCTCTAGTAAATTTGCAAAGCACATCAAAACGGTGGTAAAGAAAATTTATTAGAGTGTCTGTCACAAAAAAGAAAAAAAAAACAGAAACACCATCCGTCCAACATCATCAAGGACTTTACTGCGGACTCGTTCAATGATAGCAAACGTGCAATGTTTTACTACCTCAAACAGGAGTGAACTCTACCCTGCTTGAAATGTTGTATTCTTACAGTTACTTAATGAGATGTGTTTATACTTCACAGAGCTGTCGGGGTTAATCGCTACAGAAAAGCCAACGGTGTATCAACACGCACACACGCATGCATAAACAGTCCAACTCAGTCTGTGCAGTTATTCATTTACAGGCTCGCGTGCACACCTTTGACTTAAAATCAATGACAGTGTGGGAGTCTTCAGTGGTAGTTAGGTTGGCTCGACATGGCGGTTGTTCAATCAATCTGTTGCCTTCTTTCTCCACTTGAGCTGCTGTACACGTCGCATTTTTAATCATGGGAATGTTAATCGCTGCCAATGAAAGATAATCGGCGGGAAATTAATTGTACGCAGTCATCGATACTGGCGCGTGTGTCGATGTTGTCATGAGTGTTTACAAGGTAATCATGCGAGTTGTTTTGCAAATGGTGAGGAAGAGCCAAATCTCATTTTCTGTAAATTAAAGTTAAAGTCCCAATGGTCGTCACGCACACATCTGGGTGTGGTGAAATTTGTCCTCTGCATTTAACCCATCCCCGTGTGATTTTAATCCATCCCCTGGGAGAGAGGGCAGCAGTTACCAGCACCGCACTCGGTAATCATTTGGTGATCTAACGCCTCATTTCAACCCCTTACACTGAGTGCCAAGCAGAGAAGAAATGAGTCCCATTTTTATAGTCTTTGGTATAACCCCGGTTGGGGTTTGAACCCACAACCTTCCAGTCTCAGGACGGACACTCTAGCACGGGGGCACTGAGCTGGTAGCGTGGTGTCCCAGGTGGCTTTGGTTGAGAAAAATTGGGTCAACCCTGGACTGGTTGCCAGTCAAGTGGGATTTCATTTTCTGTAGTGCAGGTCAGTCATAGCAAAACAATTACACTTAAATAAGAGTACTCTTAAAAACAATCATACTGGAAAAAGTAGAAAACTACTTGAACAATTCAAATTTCTCCCCAGAATTACTTCAGTATATTTAACTCATTCAGTCAGTCATAGCCAAAAAATTACACTTAAATAAGAGTACTCTTAAAAACAATACTGCTGAAAAAAGTAGAAAACCACTTGAACAATTAAAATTTCTCCCCAAAATGACTTCAGCATATTTAACCCATTCACTGCCTGCCCAGTTAAAACAGATGAGTGGACGTCTATAGTCGTCATTGGCAGTGAATGATTTAAGAGAATAAATTGAGTACCGTTTTTTTCCCATGTATAATGAGCCCCCATGTATAATACGCACCCTAAAAATGGCATGTCGATGCTGGAAAAAAGCCTGTACCCATGTATAATACGCACCCAAATTTTGACTCCTACTTAAGTTCGTAAACGTAAAATTATTTCAGAAAAAAGATCATCTTTGGGAGCAACCGGATGTTATTCTGCCGGTCAGTATCACTGCGCATGCGCTAGCAAACTCGATAGCGAAGAAATGTTTCGGATTTGTGTAGGGTACATTGTGACAGCAAACGAGCAGGTGATCGAGCAAACGTCTGATACAAGAGCATTGTGTTCGTATGGAGCGTGTTTGAAGTGAACAGCAGAGAAGAAAGCGCATCTGTAATGGCGGCCTCTGTATCATATCTGGATTTAAAAAAAAAAAAATGTTTTATTTGTACCCATGTATAATGCGCACCCCAGATTTTAGGACAATAAATTAGTTAGAAAAAAACGGTAAATTTGGATTTTTGGTTAGAAAAGCGTTTTTTTTGTGTGACTTTTATCCAAAACCAAACAATTTAAAGAGCATACACTCAGTAAATGAAATTGTAAATGAATGAAATAAATGTCACCAGCTTTCCTTGGCAGAAGTCATAAATCAACAAACCTACAGCATCTTTCTGTACAGCCAATTCCTTCGCGTCCCTTCCAGAATAGGAACACTTTTAATCTCCTTAATGGATCATTTTGACAGCATATCTGGCTCCTCCCCACATAGACGTCATCTGTGTCTACATTTGACCTCCATCCTCAAGCGGGTCACCCAAAAAAGTCATCCGTCGACTTGTCGCCTCCTTATTGATGATCCCACCTTCTAGCGGACAGTGGGGGGGCCGACCGGTGACAGATGTCACCCGAGGTGTATTGTCATCGCTATCGATCGCTTTGAGCGCATCTCACGCGGTGACTTGCGCATCGATCGTCTAGGTGGGACATCAGTCAACGGGCGTGCCTTGAAAGAAAGTACCACTTAAAAGGTGGCCGCAATAGCAGAAATGAAACCTCTTAATGGCAATGAGGACTCTCATGGGTCGTCTATCGATTTGTTTTTATTGTATGATGTGATTACCGTTGTGTGCTGCTACTGGCCACTTGGCTTCTGTCAAACAAACATGTCTTGCATCATGCCTTCAGGTGAGGTTGAAAGAGCCTCAGAGGGCGAAGACGAGGACGAGATAGTGACAGCGCCCGACTCCGAGGAGGCGGTGCTGGATATATGCAGCCCGTGTTCCCTGACCTCCTCCATCGTGGTACACATTTCCGAGGAGGAGCGTCACAAGTATGAGGAGGAGATCCGGAAGCTCTACAAGCAGATGGATGACAAGGTGACAATTTTATTTCAGGGGGTACCATTAAGCGCCGTCGACTGCATTAATGACTCTCACGGTATGCACGTATGAAGAATGCGTGTGCATTATTCATGTCAATCGTTTCGCACGCGTGTCAACCTCTGCATCAGAAGAATTGAATGGAGTAAAGGGGATATAATGAGTATTAAGCTTGACATTTAGAACCTTAAAAGCTTTCACGTATCATGTGTGTGCATACATAATAAAACACATTTGACATTTATGTGAGATATAAAGGAGCATTTACTTCTACCGTAATTTTCGGACTATAAGTCGCACCGGAGTATAAGTTGCACCAGCCATAAAATGCCCAAAAAAGAGAAAAAAAAACATATATATGTATATAAGTCGCTCCTGAGTATAAGTCGCCCCCCCCACCCAAACTATGAAAAAACCCGCGACTTATAGTCCGAAAATTACGGTACTTTTTAAAAAATATGCGAAAAAAAGTGTGCATTGATTACACAATAATAATATAGATGCATTTTGTGTCTCACCACTGAAGGATGCGGAGATTGACTACCAAAGTCAGATTGTGGAGAAGCTGAAGGAGGAGATGCTAAAGCAAGATGAGGTAAAACAAAGACAAACACTCACTCATGTCAAAAATATGTAAATCCACAAAATTATAAATACATCATTTAATGTAGTTACTTGAAAGTGGCTCTGGATGTTCCTTCATCCTAGCTGATGGATCAAATTTAGAATTAGAGTCAATGGGAAAACATTTTTGCACCCCAAATAGGAGGTACGTTACAAAACGGGACAATAGATAAATGAAACAATTGTATGCAACATTATAAATATGTCTAATATTTTATTTATTATTTAAGCTTTTTTCCATTTTTAAATTTTTTTTTATTTTCCAGTGTTTTCTGTGGAAAATGCATATTGAATTTTTATTAGTATTTTTTTAAAAATATTTTTGGATTGACGATTTTCTGAGCGGATTGGGCAGTGGAGCGAACAAAGATTGAAAGAGTCACAAAAAGGCATAGAAGTGGACATACTTGGAAATCTATTGCACTTTATTTGCCATTCAGCTCTTTGTTAGAGAACAGCAAGTTGCTGAAATGGGCTTGAAATATTGGACAGTCAAAACTTTAGAGAAGGTCAAATTAAGTTTAAAAGAACACCAAGTGCTCTGCGTCCAACGTTTTTCAAAATGGCAGTGCTTCACATTTTGCAGCTTTGATGAACACAAGCACAACTCATCCCTGCTTTGGTTGACTTACTGCCCACATTAACTTCAATTTACATCCATTGGGCTGCCAAACAAGCAGTAAACTACTTGCCGGGAAGAGAAACACACGCGCATATGCATTCGTTCAAAGGACTCTCGGCAGGGCTGCGGGAAAACAACACCAAATGTCTGTTTGCAGACTGTTAAATATATCTGTTTGCATAAGCCTCACCGTCATTTGCCAGATACGCGATAAAACCTCTAATTACGTACGCGTCATGAATGCTAGCAGATACGTATTGTGAATATCAAAAAGCTTTAACTATATATGTTTCAATATAGCAAAGTGTGCACTTATGCTTGTCTCAATGTGGTGTGTGTGCATTGTCGCCCAGTTCCTGGCATCCTTCAGGGCTGATGGCGAGAAGGTGCAGTCAGAGCTGAGCCGGCTGCATTCGGAGAATGAGCGCTCCAAGACGGAGGTGAAAGAGGTTCTGCAGGCCCTGGAAGAGCTGGCGGTCAACTATGACCAGAAGAGCCTGGAGGTGGAGGAGAAGAGCGGGCAGAATAAACTGCTGGCAGAGGAGCTTGCCAAGAAAATGGTGGGTGGATACTTCCCACTCACTCTATAGTGGGAGGAAATAAATTGAATGTTACACCTACGCAAGCTTCGGGAGCCATTGTGAGAGTCTTCTGGGCATAAGGATCAATAACTGTGTGGAGTTGATTTTTAGCTACCGTTTTTTTTCCATGTATAATACGCACCCTAAAAATGGCATGTCGATGGTGGAAAAAAGCCTGTACCCATGTACCGTAATTTTTGGACTATAAGTCGCACCGGAGTATAAGTCGCACCAGCCATGAAATGCCCCAAAAAGTGGAAAAAAAACATATATATGTATATAAGTCGCTCCTGAGTATAAGTCGCCCCCCCACCCAAACTATGAAAAAAAACGCGACTTATAGTCCGAAAATTACGGTATAATACGCACCCAAATTTTGACTCCTACTTAAGTCCGTAAACGTAAAATTCCATCCATCCATTTTCTGTACCGCTTAGTCCCCACTGGGGTCGCGGGCGTGCTGGAGCCTATCCCAGCCGTCATCGGGCAGTAGGCGGGGGACACCCTGAACCGGTTGCCAGCCAATCGCAGGGCACACAGAGACAAACAACCATTTGCACTCGCACTCACAATTTGGAGTGTTCAATCGGCCTACCAAGCATGTTTTTGGGATGTGGGAGGAAACCGGAGTGCCCGGAGAAAACCCACGCGGGCCCAGGGAGAACATGCAAACTCCACACAGGGAGGGCCGGAGGCGGACGTGCTACCCAAGTGCGCCACCGAGCCGCTAAACGTACAATTATTTCAGAAAAAAGATAATCTTTGGGAACAACCGGATGTTATTCTGCCAGTATTATACATGGGGGCGCATTATACATGGAAAAAAACGGTATGTGAGACTCTCAACGGGATCACCAATATTTGAGTGATGTTCCAGTTATTTATCACAATTTATTATTATTATAATAATAATATATATAATATTTATTTATTTATTATTCACAATTGTCATGGTGATCTTTCTGGTGATTTCATAACTAGGCTGGATGTATTTTTTTTTGTTGGCGTTGATTTCTCCGACTGCCCAGAAAGGCACCACCGCGATCAGTTAGGTTAAAATGAAAAGAGAGGAAAGTGACGTGCGGACATGCGAAAAAGGCGGCTCTGTATGGGAGAGAAGTTGAAGAGGATTAAAAACTACCCTTGGAAACCAAAACTTGCCCCTCGTCGTGACTCGGAGCCGCAACAAATGTTTCGGATGTGTAGGGTACATTGTCGCAGACAGCAAACGAGCAGGTGATCGAGCAAGCGTCTGATACGAGAGCATTGTGTTCGTATGGAGCGTGTTTGAAGTGAACAGCTGAGAAGAAAGGAACAAGGCAAAATGTTGTGAAATAAAATATTACCTGTAATACGCATTTAGGTAGAGAACTGAACTCTCGCTCTTTATATAGCTGACGTGTCTTTTGGCATCCGTTCTGCGCATCTGTAATGGCGGCCTCCGTATGATATCCGGTTTGCGATGGAGATTAAAAAACAAACAATATTTGACAATAACACACCATCAAGGATTGCACCATCGCATCAAACAATGTGTTGTCAATTATGAATTTTACTGACTAAGTGTGTTGGGCAGGATGGCTGAATGCGATGCGCGATTGACGTGTCTTGCGCATCCGTTCAGCGCATACTGTCATGGCGGCCTCCGTATGATATCCGGTCTGCGATGGAGATTAAAAAACAAACAATATTTGACAATAACACACCATCAAGGATTGCATCATCGCATCAAACGACGTGTCAATTATGAATTTTACTTACTAAGTGTGTTGGGCAGGATGGCTGAATGCGATGCGCAATTGACAACAAACAAGAAGAAAGGTGATTTCAAGTTTTATTTCGAGGGAGATTTTCTTCAAAAATTGTTGTACGCATGTATAATACGCACCCAAGATTTTAGGACAATAAATTAGTTAAATTTGGCGCATTATACATGGGAAAAAACGGTATGTCTTTGCAACTAAATGGAGGTGCAGTACTCAGTTGTAACCTGCACAGGCGCTGTTGGTTCACCCTCTCCTGTTTTTTCTGTAAATATTCTAACACTTAAAATAGTGTATATTAAGATTATACTCATTCTCACGCACACGCACAAATAATGTTAGGAAATACAGTAATTAATCAATAGAATTTTCCCGCACTCCAAAATGTTTATTAAAATTAAATCCGCATCCAAAATACAACACTATTTTGCAGTGGTTCAGTAACACCATATTACGCAGAGCTGTTTTTAAAAGCGTCCGCTCTTAAATTGGCTGTCATTCTGTTGTGCAGCGAGACATTGATGAAAACGCTCTCCCACTGAAACTCATTCATCTTGTTGGAAAAGTTTTCTTGAAAAAGTGCAGCTCGAACTGTTCTTAATTTGACTTTTCTTTCGCCTATCTCTTCTCAGCTCACCAAATGCAATGATGAACAATATCCAGCCGTCAGTAGAAGAGCCTTTTCTGCCTTTATTTGCACGTAATGAGCAGTGATAGTCTCTCTCATCCCATTAGTGCTTAAATAGCACATCAATAAAGGGAAAAAGCTCACAATGTGACTTCTCCATTTGAAGCTGCTGACTGACTGATGGAAAAGAGTCACAGGCGGTCAGTTCTGACTATTATTCACATCATCCCTTTGAGTACCTATTTGAGCTCATTTTTATACATTTTGCAAAGGATGTCCTCGCCTCAGAATTGGGTGATAGAGTCGGCCTGCCGCATGGCTTTTCTAACCTACTATTAAAAGTGACATCCACACTGCATAGCATTGACAGCCACACGGCTCCAGTCTTAATGGACCCAATTTTACCAGCCTTTTTATTTTCTCACCCATTAGACTTACAGTTATTTCTTTTAAGGTGTTCTCCATATGCTGTGTGTGCTGTTTTTTTTATTTTACACCGTCAAACTAGAGTTGGGACTCATATTAAATGTGTTTATTGCAATTAGAGGCTTAGTTAGGGAGATTTGAATTGAGTCTATATTTGACACATTTTGTTGCAGTCAATATTAATGAGATTGGTATCTGCACCTGTCGTTTTCACCTCAGTTGAGACCATCTTGTTCTCACGGGGGCATCTTCTAATGCGGGCTGGCTCGCCATCACTCAGTGTCACTGCCGCTCTGGTGCGCTTCCAATCCGTATTGACACCACTATCGCTCACCTCATTCATCATCCTCGTAATCTTGCGTAACCTTCGCTTAATCTCCATTTTTCATAGAATAATCTCAATTTCAGTTAATTATCAATCCACTGAGTCATGTAGGAAAAGAATCCTGATGGAGATGAAGTGGAGGATGCTGTGTTTTAAGAGGTTGGTTAACATTACTGTAGATGGATGATGATGATGCTTTGGGATGTCGTACAAATTACAAAGTGGCAGAATAATCTCTTTAAACTCATTACTCCTGTCGTAAGTGATGCTCATCTCCAGATCAAATGACACGCCATCAATAAAAGGAAGTCGAATGGTCCCCGTGAAGCGATGAACATCCTTTTCCCAGCAAGCTCTTGTCGTTTGTTGGGTGAAATCATTTGTTTATTTCCATGTAATATAGCCCCGAGAGTATTGGCACTGCAGCCTTGATATTTCATCAAATACATGCAATTGGAGCAAGGCCAATGCACTGCATGCAGTCAGTTGCATATTTATAAATTCCACTGTGTAGAATCACTAACATAAGTGCCGTACTGATGAGCTCAGAGAGGAGTTGAGATGATGTTACGAATACCACTTGAGGTCCAGGCACGACACGGCCTGCTGCAGTATGGCAATGTAGCCTCCTTGTAGATGTAGATTTGTTCCCTCACTGCCAGAATACAATGCTCGTCTCTCAAGGTAGCAATGTTAGTTCTTTCAGAAATTTAAGGCCCCGGGCCTGTGCCGACCAAACTGCTTACATCACTCGCTATCTTGCACGCTCGCCGTATCGATTTTCCATTTAGCGGTCGTAAACTTTAGCAGTTTGCATTTCTAGGAAGTGATAGCTCTTCATTTTAATCTCATTTTATGTTTCTTCCCTGGCAGGAAAGAAAAGGCCATTTTGTCGCTGTGAGCTCCTAAATCCCTATTTATCGACACCAAAACTAGTTGAAAGCATTTGTAGAGTCACACATTGTCACATGGGCTAGGCTTTTGTTTGTGTTTTACAGCCACTGTACTTTGTATCTCTCTATCCCCCACAGACTCGCCTAGTGGCATTGGAGGCGGAGCTTTCTCACATCCAGGAGGTGAGCCGCCACCAGCGGAAGCGCATCGCCGACGCCCTCAACGGGCTAATGAGGGACTTGAGCGAGTTCGGCGCCATCGTGGGCGCTCGAGACATCAGGCTGGTGAGATTGGGCGCACATGTGCATTGGAGGATGAAAGGAAAACACATGACACACGCATTTAAAATTCTCTAAAAATGGTTCATATTTATAGGTGCACTTTTCAAATATTCATCAACCTCATGCAGCTGTATCAAAGTTGCACACATTGAATTATTTACCATACTGGTCTTCCTTTTTCTATCATGTTACTCTGTGTACAACAAACCTTTAAAGTCACAATATGTGCGAAGATGGAATTCATTCAATTTGATCGCTGTCTTGCGAAAATTGATTTTTATCTTTCCTCTGCGGAGTATTTCAGACTATCCATTAACTTCCTGACTTCAATCACCTTTGCTTGTGTGTACAGTCCACAGAGATCACCGGCATCATCGAGGAGGAGTTCACGCTCGCCCGCCTCTACATCAGCAAGATCAAGTCAGAGGTGAAGTCCATGGTGAAGCGCTGCCGCCACTTGGGAAGCCTTCAGGCCGAGTGCCAGCGCAAGATGGAGGAGACGGGCAGGGAAATGTCCTCCTGCCATCTCCTTGTCGCACAGGTGGGATGCGAGTAACGATCGCCACATAGCAGCACACTGTAACATATTCCTGCGTCTACTCTCAGATGCACTATTTTATAGTGAGAAAGCCACCGTTTATTAATTTAACTTACAATTACGGTAGTGTGAGATCATAGGTGTCAAACTCCAGGCCATATACGGCCCACCACATCATTTTATGTGGCCGGTGAAGACAAATTGTGCATCGACTTTGTGTCATTACTAAAATAACAAATTGTCTTCACTTTTAAAATAATAGAAATATTGCTTGCAAAAATGAGTTTGACACCCCTGTATGCGTAAATAACCCTCAAGGTGCTGGGTTATAGTTGAGGGTGGGGCATGCAAATGTTTGGCTAGCTCTGGGCGTTGGCAGCCCATGAACAAACATGCACGTGCATCAGTTTCCATATTTGATAGTCAATTCATCTCTCAGCACAACGGGAGAACATAACGGCCTTGTGTGTCCAGCATAAGTTAATGCTTCATCACACTGAGTGTAAGCAAGCAGTCTTCGCCTGACTCGGGGCCAAAATAATTCTCCAAAGTGGCTAATGTGCGGGAAACGCTCCCGATAATTAGCTGCGGAGGCGTAACAAATACTCAAGTTGTGACATGAGCAAAATATCTTCAAGTGGAAAAGATTTGTCCGAAATAGGAGTCCATTTGCAAGTCACGGTCGACGTTAATAATGGACCACACTCTAAAAGGCGCACTTCCATTTATCGCCGGGTACATTATCCCCTTAAAAATGATGCCGCCTTCAAATAGATGTTTTGTAATCTCTGCAGTTGAGTAAATAGGCTCGTCATTATGCTGCTGCACTGTGCACACCTCGTCGAGCTTGTTATTGGATTCTGAAAAGAGTACACTTTACTGGACAAATGTATTCCTCATTCCTGTTCAAAATGGTAAACCATTGAGTGCTCACAGACATGGAAAGAATCCATATTAAAGCACTTTACGGTGCTGGATGGTGTCCTTATGACGGACGGACGGGCACTGTATAATGCATTGATGTATAATTTATAACGGCTATCGGTGACGGGTCGACGAGCAAAAGAATCATTTGTGGCAGCCCTAGGTGAGAGTTGTTACTTGCATAACCTACACGGAGTGGGTTAGTGCTCAACATGGTATCCATAAAACGTGCACCTGAATTGGAAATCTCCCGTCCTTTCCACCGTACAGAACATATTTTCAATTGTCACACTGACAGAATTTGAGGGTTTAATCATTGTCTGGGGGGGCGTCTCAAACTGCTCATTCCTATTTCTTCCCAGCACGAGGCCAAGATCCGCTTGCTGACCGAGTACGCTCAGGACGTGGAACGCAAGAGGAGGCAGCTGGAGGAAAACTACGACTCCCTAGCGGAGGAGCTAGCCCGAGTCCAAACTCAAGGTACAGCAGTGTTTCGACAAAGATGGTTGACTTTGGGTGATGATGGGTCCACCCTGCACTGGCCACCAATAAATCGCAGGATGCAACACTATGCACTTTATTATAATTATTAAAGCCACATTTTTATTCAATCCAGCTGTAATTAGTGCTCAATAAATAGGTGCGCCTCATACAGGATGCCAGTGAGGATAGAAAAGTGACTTTTAAAGTAGAACACTGCAACTCATTAGTCCCTGAAAAGCAAATCTAATTAACCGCGAAAGCATTTCAACATTTACTTTTACACGTGCTGTGTTTACACATCTTGCTTTACTTGCTGGCTCAGGATGACAGATAAGAAATGAAAGAGCAGCAATCAAACACGTATTTGGCGAAGGAGGGTTCTATTGATATCTGTCGAGCAAAAAAGCAGATTTAAGATGTGATTAATCAGCACTGAGAGCAAATCTAGTCCAGGCAGACGTCAGCAGAGAATAGACAGCACAATGTGTGACTTCTTTACTAGTCAATTAGATGACATGCATAAAGTCAACTTTATTTAAGTGAATATAGATAGTCTTTATTCACAAATAAAAAGTCTCAAAGGGCTTCACATGCCTACAGTTGATGAACTTAATGATACCGTTGGGATAAAATGCAGTAAAAGGCAAGGAAATGAATAGAATGATGACGGGGAAAAAAAGATGGACAGGTTGATGTGGCTTCAAGCAATTGTTCCTGAGGGCCTCCTTTCACAGAAACTCAACTGGTGGATTAGTTTGATGAGCAGTCGAATCAAATCAATATGTTGGCTACTCCGCTACTAACAAATCAGTTTTCTTAATTGGCGATTTTGCTGGAATTAGTTGATACGACAGAAATCTGAAGTTTTATTGTGCATTGGAACGATTCAGAAAATGGATGGATGGATGGACGGACGGATTACTGCTGAGTATTAGTGAGTGTATATGTGTGAATGTGTGTATGCGTGTGTGTGTGTGTGTGTGTGTGTGTGTGTGGGTATGTGTGAGACATAAAAAGCCCAGAATCCCTCCCAGAACCATAAAGATAACACTGCATGGTGGGAAGGGGCGCCACTCAACAACCAGAAAATCCAATTATGTGCATGTGTGTCTTACAGAAACCGCGTCACACTTGACCAGCGAGGAGAATGGCTCCGCCCAGGGATCCCATGACATCCGGGTAACCATGACAACGACAAAAGAAATTAACCTTAAGCAGCGGCCATTTTTCACATCGCTATCAGTTAGCGACCGGCTGCCGGTGTTTATATTTGTGTGTGTGTGTGTGTGTGTGTATGTGTGTGTGTGTTTTGCTCTACTCCAACTGCATGGGCTTTGTTTGTATTCCATCTGTGTTCTACGTATCGCTTCTGTGCACATCCAAATCGATTCACTGTTTGTCCACTATTGTGTAAACAACACCACCTGTGTCATAAGTGCATACTGATTTATTTCCATCTTATCCAATTTTAAAAACGTTCGACTTCACACATGAAGAAAAAACGAGTACCTGTGTGTAAGATGGATATCTTAGTAGCAAGAATGGCACTATGAGAGGCTGCATGGTGCCTCAGGGTAAGAAAGAGCAGTAGCAGACCTAAAACCCGCTAAAATCCTTTCACACTCCCTGTCAAAGCAGATTTGTCCACCATCTTATTGCTCTTTTTAGTGTGAGACGTGATCACAGGGTGAAAAAGGCTCGTATGCATCCAAAATGGTCGTCAAAATAATGGTAGTCAATTATTTTGGTACACTTTTCAAATTTATATTTGTATATTAATTATTATATTATTTATATATTATATTATTATTATATTATTTGTATATATTATATTAATATTCTTAATATATTAATAATACTTTTTATGTACTTGTATATGTACACTGAAAAATCAAACCCAAGTGCTAAGTGGTCTTAATTGTTCTTCCTCTTTCAGAAGGTTCTGGAGCAGCAGCTGGAAACGCATCGCACGGCACGCAACGAGCAGCTCGGCCACCTCCGTGACAAGATCAATGAGCAGCAGAGGATCATCAACGACTTAACCCAGTCAGTGCCTCATTTATGAAATTCATCACCTTCTCGTGATATTAAGAGAAGTAGTAAAAGTGCTCATCTGCTAATAGAATATCATCAAAATATAAGATATAAAATGTCATTTTGTGTGTACATCCATTCAGCTGGAACCAGAAGCAGGAACTGGAGCTGGAGCAACTGCACGACGACTATGAGCGTCTCCGCGGTCGAGAGCATCAAAAGAGCAGACAGCTGGAGGAGCTGACGTGAGTCGCCTCTTTTTTTTTTCTTTTTTTTTTGGGCCGACGTTCAAACTCTTGCCCTTGTGGGAAAGCCTGCGGGCCATCTGCCTCTTTTGTTTCATATCCTCCATTTTAGTCCCATTCATGCTTCTATATTTCTGTCATTTTCTCAACAGTAGTCAGGAGCAACCTAATGACCTGAAAAAGCCTTTGGCAGGAAGAAAAAAAATCCAGGTCCTGTCCTATAAGGAACTTGTCCAAATGAGGTCCAATAAGAAGTGTGTGTGTGTGCAATGCTTGTCTACAATTTCAAATGTGGACGTATGTTGGAGTCAAAGTTTGATGAGTATGTCGTGAATCTGGAGCCCCTTAATGGCTGCTCACGGTTTTAATTATTGTAGTGACTGTGGTTGTATACAACGACGCCTTCATGTAGCTAAATAATAAGCTGTAACGACACCACTTTACAATAAGCGCCTTGGTAAGTGATAATAAAGACGTTTACAATGTTGTAAAATATTAATAACAGTTATAAATGGCTTTTTATGGTTTTCAGTCGCAGGTGGTGGCTCACTTTCAAGACATTTTAAACCACCGTTTCTCCGTCCGTCCTCACATATTGGGTTTATTTTAATATTGCATCTGTGTAAAGTCAGGGAAATTTTTCCCATCCATTTCTCAGCCGCCAAATAGGCTGACCATTGCAGCACATTGCATCACAGATTTGTTCATTCCTTAAAAAAAAAAAAAAGCTTCAGACAAGTGCAACTTGGAAGTTAATTGTGAATTCTTCATCTTCCCGGCACCCTTTAGTTTTCTCCACGAGAGACACGAGCAGTCCAAGCAGGACCTCAAAGGCCTGGAAGAGACAGTGGTAAGTCTTGGATCACCTCTGCGATCACCGACAGACCATATGCTAATAATTTTCCATTTGTAGGCCCGTGAGCTGCACACCCTCCACAACCTACGCAGGTTTTTTGTCCAAGACCTCACCACTCGCGTTAGAAAGGTAAACCATAATAATGAGAAGATTTGGGAAGTGAAGGAGCTCTCCACCACAACACACAAAGCTCCAGGTGGACTTGCCTTAAAGGGTTATGTCCATCCTTCTTTTGGCCCAGCTTGGACTGAATATAATGCTTGTTGTTTTTACCGGCAGAGTGCAGAGATGGAGCGTGACAGCAGTGGCGGCTACATCACCCAGAAGCAAAAGATTTCCTTTTTAGAAAATAACCTTGACCAGCTAACAAAGGTCCACAAGCAGGTAATTCCAACTGGGATATACCAACACAACAGAGTTACAAAGTCATTAGCTCTCCTCAGTTCAAAATGAGAACATAGCGTACGTATTGTTTCTATTGCACGCAAGCCCAAAACGACACCTTTGGAAGGCAAGAAAAAATAAATAAAAAATCCAAGGAAAATAAATTAAAAGTTAGCGTGCTGTGTAAGCGTGCGTTGTCGCCGTGCTCCTTTGGGTGAGAGCATCTCTCAGGATCATCAATCAGCCGTGCGCAACGAATTTACCCAAACGTCTCCTTGGGCAAATAAATATATAAATTCATTAAAATGAAAAAAAAAAGCAAAGCACAGCAGCAAGGTGCCTTCAGGGAAACCAAGCAGCACAGCAGAAAAGTGTTGCTTGGATTTTTGTGAAATGAATTCATACTCAAGCAGATTCACACAAGCATTGCGGTAGACACATTTTCCTAATGTGTGCAAAAGGTTCCAAACTCTGACTTTAACCTTCAATAAACTTTCACGAAGCACAATGTCACTGTCAGGGTACTTATTATGTTAACAGTTTAACAACAACAGGGAAAGACACGAAACCTTAACTTTGATGCAATCACGCTCAAATAATAAAAATAATCCTACCATGTACGACTTATGTCTCTGTAAAATTTTAAATGATACGACTTCCATTGTGGCCGGCATAAACAAATGTAGTGGACTTGAGGCCGGAGTTGTCCTTAATGACCGCCGCAGTGATCTAATAGTACTGCGACTTGCCTCCTGCTGATGCCGGAGGAATTGAGCACCGACTCAGGGGTCGTAAATCAACAAACTCCAGGACTAAGCACGCCGCTCTCTGCACTGCAGTTACACCAAAGCTGCAAACCGCTTTCGCATAGGGCACACATGGTGGCTCCATACTCTATGAAATGGGGGTTACCCGAGGTTAGAGACGAGAACTGTACAATCCCTGTCTCCTCTTTTAACGACACTGCGGTAAATCACACCAAGAGCAGTTACTTCACCTATATTCCTTATCAAATGTACCCCTTAAAAAGTCTTTTAAATCAACCTTACTTGCTTGTCGACAAATGTCATTGTCCTAAAACCAGTTGTAAAAATATTATCTGCTTTGACCAAGGCGTTTAATTTACTCCGTATTCCAAATCATGTTTCCCTCTTGAAATGGATGGTAATGCCATTAATTCGTCACAGGGCCTTCCAAAAAGGGAAAGGAAAATAGTAAATAAAATAAATATAGCAAGGTTAAGAGGGGCAGTAGAACCTGAGGTGTTACTTAAGAATATTGTTACTTTGGACAATAGGACTTAAATAAAAGCAAAAACAATAGTCCTTGAAATGATTACTTTAGTAAGAATAAACAAATATTTTGTGGAAAAGAAAACTACTCCATAGTAGTATATGACTGCATGAAAAATAATGAAGAACAAAAAGGAAATGTATTTTTGCATTTAGTGTCAGGGGGCGAATGTTTCTGTAACCCATGTTGATTTTACGAGATGGCTTTGTTGTTTGTGTCACAGCTAGTACATGACAACGCCGACCTCCGTTGTGAGCTCCCAAAGCTGGAGAAGCGTCTTCGCTCCACCGCTGAGCGAGTCAAGGCGTTGGAGGGCGCCCTGAAGGAGGCCAAAGAGGGAGCCATGAAGGACCGACAGCACTACCAGCAGGAGGTGGAGCGCATCAAGGACGTCATGATGAGAGCCAGGCATCCCTTCCGCCGACCTCACGCCGCACATATTGGTACCTTGCGTTCGCTAAATTCAAAGCTAAGTCTAAGTGCTCAAGTGCTGGTTGGGGATCTATCGTTGTGGAGGTTCCACTACATTCCAAAAATCACAAAACTTGCACAATGTAATCACGGAGCAGTGATTATTTCTAAAATATTCACTGGAAAGGAAAGAGCAGAATCAAAACATTTGGTTGCTGAAAATGTGTAGGCCTGTCTCAAATGAACTTAAGTGTACTTAGGATATAGTGAGAGTTATTGCAAAGCAGTGGTGCATAAATATATATACATTATTAAAAATGGATGCAGAGTTTCATCTAATTGCTATGTAGATTATAATAGAACATAAGAGATGACATATGTGATTATTAACTTTTCGTGTGATGCCTGCTGTCTGTGTGTTTCATCACTCTCGCAGCTGATAATTGCTCTTGAATTGCACCGTGAGAAAGCTCTCAGTGTGTGTATGTGTGTGTGTGCGTGTGTGGTGTGTGTGTATGCGTGTGTGTCCGAGAGCTTGTATAAGTTATGAATTTCAATAAGATTTGAAAAGGGAAAAGGGCCCAAAACTCAAAATTGCTTTTTTTGATACAGTTCAAGGATGGACTTGAGTGTTGTTGTTTATTTGAAGATGTTATCCATCATGCATTTTATTTCCTACAAAGCAGGAGCGGTCTGACAATGTGGCCACCCATGAACAAATGCATGAGCAAAAACAAGAATTGTGTTATTTTAACCATGCAGGCACAGAGGTTTGGGTAGCTTTGACTCTGTATTTATTAGAGGTCAGGCATTTATTTTATGTATGATATAAAATTATATTTCTATCTATCTATCTATCTATCTATCTATCTATCTATCTATCTATCTATCTATCTATCTATCTATCTATCTATCTATCTATCTATCTATCTATCTATCTATCTATCTATCTATCTATCTATCTATCTATCTATCTATCTATCTATCTATCTATCTATCTATCTATCTATCTATCTATCTATCTATCTATCTATCTATCTATCTATCTATCTATCTATCTATCTATCTATCTATCTATCTATCTATCTATCTATCTATCTATCTATCTATCTATCTATCTATCTATCTATCTATCTATCTATCTATCTATCTATCTATCTATCTATCTATCTATCTATCTATCTATCTATCTATCTATCTATCTATCTATCTATCTATCTATCTATCTATCTATCTATCTATCTATCTATCTATCTATCTATCTATCTATCTATCTATCTATCTATCTATCTATCTATCTATCTATCTATCTATCTATCTATCTATCTATCTATCTGTCTGTCTGTCTGTCTGTCTGTCTGTCTGTCTGTCTGTCTGTCTGTCTGTCTGTCTGTCTGTCTGTCTGTCTGTCTGTCTGTCTGTCTGTCTGTCTGTCTGTCTGTCTATCTATCTATCTATCTATCTATCTATCTATCTATCTATCTATCTATCTATCTATCTATCTATCTATCTATCTATCTATCTATCTATCTATCTATCTATCTATCTATCTATCTATCTATCTATCTATCTATCTATCTATCTATCTATCTATCTATCTATCTATCTATCTATCTATCTATCTATCTATCTATCTATCTATCTATCTATCTATCTATCTATCTATCTATCTATCTATCTATCTATCTATCTATCTATCTATCTATCTATCTATCTATCTATCATCAAGTGAACGACACGCCGGGCATATGTTTAAGCAGATGTGCCTGTACATTATCATCATATATTGATGGGGATTTTTCTTTTTACAAATGTCAATCTAAGCATGTTTTATCTTTAACAGCCAAGCCAGTGCGTCCCGGTCACCACTCGCCCACGCACGCCATCTTCACCCGCGGCCTCAGCGAGCACCCGGTTTCAATGGGTTCCAATGCTCCCCGCAGCAACCCGGCAGCTTCACAAGCTGCTGCCTTGGCACCAGAAAGTGATAGCTCCGCCTCAGAAACCAGTCAGAATCAACCCGCCGGAGGCTTGGACCACCAAAATAATGCCCCGGCCATGTGAGTAAGGGACAGGTGTGACGGCCTCACACTTGACACACATTAACTCCATAAACAGATCGTGTGCAGCTCAGTACACCGATGTAAATGTGAGTGTAATGGAAAAACAAAAACAACAGAAGCAACGAGTGCAGGGCTAAAGCAACATCCAACAACCTTTAAACAGCCTCTCGCAAGCTCTCCAAATGGAGCCAGAGCAATATTTTTGAGGATTTCTTATTGCACAATAACTCACACCCTTTTAACTGGTCCTGGTTAAACTCTTATGCATTCATTTATTTTTCAAAAAGAAAACAAACGATTGTCGTTCCACAAAGATTTTGTTACAGTGTTTACCGGGAAAATTGTTTACTGCGCTTCGCCGTTTCAGCCTTATTGCATCAAGAACTGACTTCACCCCATAATGACAATTGGAGAAAGTTTATTTATTTATTAGTTTATTTATTTATTTAAACCAAAAATAAAACAAGAAATCGCCTGGATTGGTACTATGTGTATATATGTACATACATTCATACATACTTCTATATTTATATTTAATATATGTATATACATATATATGATGTGATTTATTTAATTGTATTTTTTTAAAGGATAATATGCTCCTTGCATTTATCTGTTTCTTTTTGAATGTCATTAAAAGTGTTCCCGTTTACACAAAAGCGAAGCAGTTTTTTTTTTTCCCCCTGACTGTGCAAAATGTGTACTGTGTTTTTTTTTTTTGCCTACTGTTACATTCCCGTGGCTTTGTGTTCTGCTGATGCACAAATCAAAGCTGAAGACTTTGTGAATGCTTATGTGCTTCTCTTCTCGCTGTTTGTAGGCCTCCGCCTCGCCAAGCCAACACCGCCGAGATGCTCGATTCAGAAAACGGTGAGCTTCCAACCTCACGGAGCCGGTTAAGTCATATTTGTCTCGGGAGTCTCACCCAGAAAGTTCTTCACAGCAACATTGCCTCCTTTTTTTGTTTTGGTCGCGGTGACCAATGTGGTAGAGTCCATACTTTGCCGCAATAAATGCACGTCACCCAGAGACATTTCATGGATGACGTCCATGATACGAGGTTGGCAAAGGCTTCTGGAGGCGACAGATAAGAGTGGCTCTGTCGGTCCATGTCTGGCTCTGAGCAAATAATGGTGGTTGCTCAGTAACAGTCAAAAGTGAAGCAAAGCTGGCACGCTGGAACTGGATTTAGCTTTTTTTGTGTATTGTAGCTAGGCTATTAGAAATTGCAATAGTAAACAGAATTGAACGTCCCAAAGATGCCCAAAAAATATTTTTAATCTAGGGATTATATTGAGATGCCACAGTATTTTAATAAATTAATACCTCTGACATTATCAATTAAAAATGGACTATAAATAACATTGTTGATATGGCATTTTGGACACAGCTGTGCTGCAGTGTCCTGTTTCTTTCCATTCCCTTCGATGCATATATTTGGACTCGTGTGCGGTGAATTTCAATAAGAGCAGTAAAAACTGTGAGCACGGTGTATCTCCAAAGTGCTCCATTGGTACATTTCATGAAACGAAGCTCGCCGGTGGCTTTTAGAGCTTCATTATCTGCCATATTTTGCCCACAAATGCCTGGATTGTCGAGAGATCTGGACATCCATGAGATTCATTACATTAATGTAAAGTGCCAGGAAATTTTATGACGGCTCTGGATATGAATAACAACGAGTCAGTCTATTGTCGTTCCCACATTAGGTACAGTGTAATAAAATTACACTCAACGTTTTTTTAGCTATACGAGAGCATTTAAATACCCACAATCACCCATAAGAATGTTTTATCCATCTGAGCTGAGCATTATTAAAAGTTATTCGACTGGGATTTTCTACCTAATAAAGTGCACCTTTCTTTTCCAAGACCACGAGAAGCCAAAATGGCGATGATTCTCTTTCCAAGTAGTTCACGGACACAAGATGAGACAAAGTGCAGTGGGTACTTCTCCTGCAAGCGCCCGGTTAATTAGATTTACTCAATTGTTCTTCACGGACTGCAGCCATAATGCGTTAGCAGTGCTTTTTTGTTAGTGTTTAGTTAATAATAAATAACATGATGTAAACCAGATTCTGTAGTCAGTGGGAGTTCAAGAAGAAAATGTCATCGTAATCATTTCTGCTAATGTTGAAAATGACCATTGACCTTTAAAAGTTTGGATGATTATCTAAAAAAACACTCTGATGGAAAATAAACGAGGCTTGTTATTTCGCGGGAGTGTCAGGGAACATTATGAACAAATAAAAACATTAGCTGGGTACTAATTCTCCCTTCCATCTAAAATTAAAGTCACTTTGCATTCAGCCAGTTTGCAAAAGTGATAACTGCACTTGTATTCTAGATGTTGTTGATCCACACTTCTTCTATAGTCCCTCAGCTGGTCACTTCCACTTTTGAACCAATCATTGTAGCACCGAGAGCAAAACAAAGTTGACGTTTTCAAGATCTGGAGGACAAACTATACTCAGTGGTAAAAACACAGCACGGCACACTGGTCATATACCGCTGTGGGATGTCATTGCGCTTTTGAGTCAACAGTCAATGTGGTTGATGCGCATGCTGCGTAATCCACTTAAGTATATTGAAGGAAGTTGATTTTAAATGCATGTGACACTGTTGCTCACTGTGCACGAGCCTGCAGCCGCCCCTCACACACCTCTATTTGTCCACAGGGAACACCACAGACATCAACGACAACAGGTAAGATGAGAACTAGTTAATCAACTAGTTCATAGATAAATCACCTGATCACATTCCCGTCTACCCAGCATGCACCTCTTGTGTTGTACAATCACTGATCTGCTTCCCTCACTGGGTCACACTCAGCTTCATCACATGATGATAATGATGATGATTGTGTTTGTTCTCCATGGGTTAGCATGCGTATGAACAACAACAGCGTATCTACCGCCGACATCTGTGACAATCGGGACCTGAGCAAATTGGACAATTTGCACTCTGGAGGCCACCTAATAGAAAAACTAGCAGGTAAGGAATCTTTAGCTCTCCTGAGTAATGTCTTTACCGTTTATTTGGCTGTGACCAGTCGTCGTTGACAACTTTGCCCTCCAGAAGCCATTTACACATCTATTCTCTTGAGTGCTTGAATAGCACAGCATGTTTGTGTTGTAGCCTACGTTGTTCTTCATTCTGCACTGCACCAATCGTTTGCAGTGTATGTGTATAAAACACATTTATTTTCACAATAGAATTGATTGACTGTTAATGTTAATTCACACATTTTATGAATTTGCTCCAAAGTTTGCTTCTGAAGTTTTTTTTGCTGCATTTGACACTGTGTGGAAGCTGCACGTGGCCCCCCCAGAGGGCTCCGTGCACATGCCAAATACACCTCACCATTTTCCCGCCAACCGCAAATGACGGTTGACACGTTTCTCCTGGGGAAGTGAGCTCACTTGGTAGCGTCTCTTCATTTCTGCCATCTGCCTTTTGCTTTGCTCTTATGTCACTCACCGGTGCTCTTTTTCTTTTTCCCCTTCTCTCTCTCTCTTTCTTGATCTAAATCTGTATGCAGATCCGTCGTCTTTGTAGCTTTGTCCTCACCTGCTGAAACATGCCTCCATCTTCCTCTTCCTATTTTGTAATATCAAAGGAATGCATGTCACATAAAATGAAATATGCAGTGCTGGAGGTGACCGCTAGTTGGCACTGTTTGTCTTATTTACCAATTATTGTGTTTATTTTACTTTCTTTTTTTTTTAATCATGATTATATTTCTTCAAATAGCACCCCTTACTACAGTGATTAATGTTCCCATAGATTTGGATGGGTGGTCGCCCCACAATGTTGTGCGTGTTTATGTTCACTCAACATTTTATTGTTACTTAATCAGCCTCACTTATTACTGTTTTGTGATATGGACTTTAATGGCGATTAGCAAGGCAGAAGACACATGGTTGTTCCACAATGTTGTGTTCTGGGGAGCGACACAACGTAGTTCGGCCCAGTCTTCCTCGCTGGTTGCCATTTTTTGCATAATAACCATTTTTATCTTATTTTGAACTTTTAATTTCACTTTACACGGCCACTATATGAGGAAATATAGGACTGCAAATACTGACGTGTTGACTTTTTTTTTCCACCGTCTGATTTTCTACCAACTCTATCAGGTGGTATGTTAATGTGTACTACTCTATGTCCCCACCAAATCCCTGCAGGTAAATGTGCTAAAAAATAAAAATATTGAGTGAAAAAAACTACATATTTTTACATATATACAAAGATAGAAAATATATGAGAATATAGTAATTTGAAATTTCTTTGCTGGACCTTGTCATTGTGGTTACTCAGAGGATTGAATTATGCATCTGTTGGGTCTATTTTTAGCCTTGAATGAATGCATGTTTTAGAGCGTACACCCTGCAGTGTGCATATGTGTGTGCCAGTGTGGTTGGATTTGTGTTTATATTACCTTGTCAGAAGGTTCAAAGAATATATACATACATATATCAAATATTCCCAAATGCGAATTCTGAAATGCTGCCAGGTTCACAATGCTCACCTCAATCAAAAGTGTCAATCATAATATTCTCAAATGACCTTTTCCACAAACTGATGGCATTATTAAAATGAAAATGTAGGGTTTTTTTTTTCTGCCTGTATTCTATTATATTTATAGTTGTATTTACAAGTGAGTCTACGGGCGCATTGGCGAGGATTGATAAATGGCTTCCCATCACGTCACTTGTTAGACTGAATCAAGAGTTTGTAACATCAAAGAATGAATGGGAAGAACAGGCAGGAATGGAAAGTAAAAAGTTATTTTAAAAAAAACACTTAAAAAAATCCAATCAAATCAGCACTGTGTCTATACCACTTTTTTCACCAGAGCTCTATCTGCTGGATGGGATGGTGTACTGCCCCCATTTATTACCAGACGACTTGAGATAGCTTTAACCTCCTGAGTAAAAGAGACTTCAAATGTGCAGATTATCAATTGAGACCGTACTCGTGTATGCTGATTCAGAGTTGTTTTTTCTTTCATTTTTTAGTGCAGAAAAGGATGTGTTTTAGATGAATGCTTGTTTCAATCCAGGTTCACCTCCACTTTATACAAATAGACGGAAGTCCATTGTTACGATCAGCACTTTTTGATTCATCAGAGCAACATTAAAAAATGATACAAATGGAGTCAGCCCACTCAAGTTCTCAATGGATTCATTACAATGGTATAATAATAAGTGAGGCTTAACATATGCATGAAGCACTTTATTATTATTAATATTATTTTTTTTAATTATGTTTGTTGTGCCTTTACACTATGTACCCAACTTTCTAATCACTTTTGTGGATTTGTTGTTCAATTGATTCTCTTCATTCAAAGTTTTATTCATCATTTTGTTGTTTTTTTCAGTTTAGTCTTTTAACTTATGCATACGTATAAAAGTAGTTTACAATGGTTCCTCTGGAATTTCATTTTTTTTAATTAATTTCCGCTTTGTTTATCTTTCATTCTTTATTTTACTCGATACTGTGATTGCATGCTGTTTCGTTATGGCAGCATGGTGACATACAGTAGCATTTAGCATAGCCTCCTTGCAATTCCGAGGTTGGGAGTTTCAATCTCGGCTTGGCCTTACGGTTTTCCTCCCCCAAAACATTCTAGCTATATTTATTGAAGACTATAAATTGTCCTTAGTTCGAAATGTGAACTGTTTGTCTATGTGCGCCCTGAGATTGGCTGCCAACCAGTTCGGGCTGTCTCCTCCTGGTCAGCTGGGATAGACTCCAGCACATCCATAACTCTAGTGAGGATAAGCAATGTAGAAGATGGATGTGAATTTATTCAGCAACTTTGCCTTTTTTTTTTTTTTGGTTTAGTTTGCGATGCCCCAGTGTGAACTGAAGTAAACTTTGCTTAATCAATTGCAATGTGTTGACACAACCTATAGTAACCATGAGTTGAATGGGCTCAACTTCTCATCGATAACAACAAAATATAGCAAAACAGCTGCATCCTGACATGATCTGTGATTGTAAAGCGTACAATGTGCAAAACGACATTGATTTGTGTTCAGTCTTCTTTATAAAAATACTGGCCACATGTTCTACCGTAGCATTAAATACGCAGAATTAGAAGAATCAAATGAATGTTGAGGAAGTACGAAAAAAAAGAAATGGTGACAAATTGTATGTTTGTACCCTGCTGTATTGTTGCAATTTTTTTCTGCCGTGTGATGTTGTGCATGCGGAGCTTTACCCTTTGTAGCAGAACCTCACAAAAACACTTGTCCTCCGATTCAATCTCCTTTCAATAAAAACAAAGGACTGAGAGTGTATACAATGTGATTGTATTCTGTTTGCCAGCCACGAGCAACATGGTTGCAAGCAAGCAATCAATAAGCAGAGCAAGCAAATAAATTCTGCCTGCTGGTGTCTGTAATTAGCTGCTGATATACATACTTGCACCCAGTAGTGTTAATTAGATAAAGGTAAAATGTCAACACTTCTCCTTCTGGAAAACTTCCAAGCATTTTGCAGTCACACACAAACAATCCCCGAACTGTGACTCCTTCAGGCAATCTGCTCGCTGACCTCATACAACCAATACCTATTGGGGACTGTGGTTGGTGCGTCTGGATGAGAAGCCAGGGCCAGGAGCCAAAAGGGCAAAGTGCAAAGTAGTGGCTAAGAAATTCACTTTTAATACACTGCAGTCTGACACACTTCAGCAAAGCTCTCTGCAGGAGGCGCCGGGTGAAAAGGTTGTCTACCACTCCGAGGGACCTCCCAAGATCAGAGCACTGTGAGTAGCTAGAAAAGATGACATATTGATGTTGACAAAAAAAGTGGCATCAGTAATGTAATCGTCTGTTGCTTCTATCATCACTTTAAAGACATTTTCTGAAATAGGAGATTGACATCGATTTTGTATATAGCACAATAAAATGTCACTAGCCTTATTCCAAACATTTTTGGAGGCTATGTCTACCCAATATGAGAAGATAGATTTGTCCGAGGACAGCTGATTTTGTATACTGACAGCTATTCAATTCTAATCTGATGTTTGCGCTGCATGATTTAATCTTTCTGCACAAGAAATTGCTTGTCCCAGTATCTTGGCTGTAATGTCGCTGCCCCAAATTCAGATTTGTGTCCAAAATACAAAACTGCATGCAAGTTTTTTTGTAATTTAAAAATAAAAAAGTTAACCAACAATTTTTAGAGATAAATAAATGAAAAATAGCGAATAAATACATTTTCAATTTACCAGTTCATTTTATTTATTTATATATATATATTTTACCATATTTCCCATTCAAACTGCAAGAAAATAAATATTCGAGAAGCAAAACTCAATGTGAACTGTAATTTTCAGATGAGTTTGGAAACATCCGCTTTAATGCGTGTTTACTACTATTGACCTGAAACTGGATCCTGATAACAACAGCTTTTATCTATGCAAAAAGCACTGAGGTTTACCTCAGTTCAACAACCCTTGACTTTTTTTTTTTTGGTTGGACATTGTCTATGTTGAGTCACAGTCCCAACAATGACACATCATCTAAATGTATGCTGTAATTATTTTACCGTTACTACTCTTACGCAAACAGAATCCACGGGCAGACGTCGGTCGTCATGGCAACCCCACAGCCAACTAACGCTAATGGCGTGAGACGCAGGCGCGTCTTAGCCCATACACTGGATGAGATGTCCAATCCTGGTATGATACTACATGATGAGTTACTATAAGAGAAAAGTGATAACAATTCTCACTTTTGGTTGACACAATAAGAGTGGTTATATATCAATACAATAGTTGCAATAAATGATTGAAGTTTTAAAACATATATTGTTCAGAAATTGTTTTTTTCCATTATAGAAAATAGATGGATGAAGTTTTATTAGCATTTAGCATGTAAACTCATTGACATTGGAATTCTTTCGGTGTTTTAATCATCTGAATAAAATTACACTTTTATTTTTTCCTGGCTGAATATATGCAAAAATGCTCCCCCACAGCTTGTAATGGCGAGTGTACAAAGATGGAGGCTATAGCACAGTGGCACCAACATGCACAGGTAAACTCAAAATAAATGACCCTGAAATATTCCAAATCATTTTTAGGTTAACATTTAAATGTGTACCTTGCAGCAAGTGAAGGTGAAGATCCTGCAGCAGGTCCAGGATCAGCTGAGTGACATTCTCGACCAGGCCTTGACCGGCCCTGTCCACTCCTCAGTCAATGGAAAGACGAGGTCATCCTTTTTACATATTTACCACAAACAATGGAGATTAAAATGTATTTAAGATTATTTTTTCTGCCATGCGTGAGTAGGAACAGGAAACACTGAGATTGACTTCTTATATTTGAAACATGCGAGCGTGTCTTATATTTTAGTGCTCACCGAATGGACGATGGCAAAGTGTTTATGGACCGAGCGTCACTGCTGGAGTAAGCATGATTTTAATATAGAAACTAGTCTTCTGGTGGACATGTTTGGATGTGAAAATCAATAAAAGTAAGTTTCCTATTGTTGCCAGCGAGCTGTTTGAGATCAGCCACATCAGGACCATCTACCACATGTTTGTAGCTGTGCTGCTCATCTTCTGTGTGAGCACTCTGGCTGTGGACTACATCGACCGGGGCAGGTCAGTGAGAAGAAGTGTTTTTTTCCCCCCTTTTTTAAAAATAAAATACATTTATTAGAGTACAGTCCGCAATTGGGATTCTGCAAATAAAAGGTTTTGCCCACCTATGGGCTTGTTCGATACAGTCACCCTGATATTATTGAATGTCAAGTGGGAAAACTGTTGGGGGAAAAATGGGAGATGATCTGCAAGGATTAAAAACACATCCTCTGGCATGCTGCTGAGAGTCAATATGTTAGTCAGTACTTAGCGGACTTTAACTTGGCTACTTTTCTTTTTGAATCTATAGTCTAGCTTAGTTTCCCATATAGTTTCTCAGTTTAGTTGGTTTTGTCTTATCTTGCCTGTTTGTCTGGGTTGGAGATACCTACTTTTGTCCTTTGTGTTGTGTTTCACTTGGTTTACTTTGTTTTTTTTCCTTGTTTTGATTGGCCTAGCTCAATTTAGTTTGCCTTTTTTTAGCTAAGCGTATTTTAACTTGAGTTAAAAAAGTTATAGTCCCAATGATCGTCACACACACATCTGGGTGTGGTAAAATTTATCCTCTGCATTTAACCCAGCTCCGTGTGATTTTGATACATCACCTGGGTGAGAGGGCAGCTCGGGAATCATTTGGTGATTTAATGCCCCATTCCAACCCTTTACACTGAGTGCCAAGGAGAGAAGAAATGGGTCCCATTTTTATAGTCGTTGGTATGACCGGGCCGGGATTTGAACCCACATTCTTCCAGTCTCAGGTCGGACACTCTACCACTAGGCCACTGAGCTGGTAAGCACCAACTTGATTCCAGACTAGGTGTTTTAACTTATTAGTTGGTTTAGTTTGTCGTCTTTTTGTTTTTCTTGGTTTGGATTAGCTCTACCTAATTAAAAATAATTGTTCCCTGTAATAATATCAACTTTTTATTCCGGTTTGCCAGATTGGTTTTGGAGTTTGACCTGCTCTTCTACGCCTTTGGCAAGCTGGGAACGGTCACCTGGGTGTGGGCGCTCATGTTTTTCTACTCCTTCCTGGTTCCCTACAACACGCTCCGCTTTTGGGGTTCTTTGTATCACCGCTGCGCTTCCAAGCTGGGGTTGTCTCTGGGCACAGCTCTGGTCCTGGCGGCCCTCCAGACCGCTGTTCTGGGACTGCTGCCCATCTACGTGGTAGTGCGGTACCAGCTGCCACCGGCCTCCCGTTTCATCGTTGTACTCGAGCAGGTCAGCGGGTTTACTCCGATTGATTAAATGGCTTGATAAGTGTTGTAGGTCTCTTTATGACATTGTTTTATAACCAAACTGAATTGTTGGCAAGTCAGCCTGACACAAGATAAGTCAAAAAGGTCAGATAAAGTTGGCAATATGTATCTAATCGACTTATTTGTTTTGGTTGCACTTGTGATGACACGTTCCGACATTTTAGTTGCACTTTACTTAAACTGATATACAGATGTACATTAAGTGTCATCAAGGTCAGCGATAAAATGGACTCCATAAAATGTGGACATTCTGTAATAGGAAGATGACATATATATACGTATATATACTGCATTTGCATGTTCATTGTCCAAGAGAAAACTTTAAAAAATCAACAGGGAGTCAAATAACAATTTCTCCCACTATGTGTGTCAGTACATACTATATTCTTTTTTCTCCAGATTCGATTCCTGATGAAAAGCTACTCGTTCATAAGGGAATCGGTCCCCGTCATTCTGAAGAAGGCTCCAAAAGAAGGTAGTGTTGAAAACAATAGCACAATACACTGTCAAGGTTTCTTGGAAAGATAACCTTGGTTACAACAGAATTTGTCGAATACAATATGATATACGATATGCATTAAAATAATTAAAATAATTTCACCAATGCAAACATTTATTTTACACAATATTTGTTATCTTATTCCAACAATATTATAAAAAGCCACCAGGTGACAGTATTGGTCTCCAACTACCCTCACTATTATGTGTAAATTATTTCAAACTGGCGAGAACCTGCATGCCTATTTTATTTTATTTTATTTTATTTTATTTTATTTTATTTTATTTTATTTTATTTTATTTTATTTTATTTTATTTTATTTTATTTTATTTTATTTTATTTTATTTTATTTTATTTTATTTTATTTTATTTTATTTTATTTTGCGTTTCAGGGGAGAAAATCTGCTTCCCGACATGTTCTAGTTATCTCTACTTCCTTTTCTGTCCTACTCTCATCTACAGGGAATCATATCCCAGGTAAGATGGCTTCCATCTCTTTTTACATGCTTTTTGCATTTTTGGATGATGGCAGGACAATCGAGTACCAGAGAAAACCCACACAAACAAGGACAGAACATACAAGCTCTACACACGCACATTTGAACCCGTCTCGTAACTCATGACCTCAAGGCAGCCATTTTAACCACTAGTAAACACTGCAACCTGTATTATCAAAACGTCAATGTTGTCCTGCATATTTGGGATTCGGTCCTCACCTATTTGTTAGTTTTGTGCTCTTTCTGGAATCCCCCAAGATTTCAACCAAGCATGGCTAATATAAAAGTAGTGATTTAGCACCAACTTGGTTGAATTGAATTATGAATTATTCATAGGATGGAGTGCTTGGAATGGGGTTGATAATAGATGAAGCGGGCATGCTTGTGTTGTCTCGTGTACAATACTATTTTGTATTTTCTTGCAGGAGCACGCATATTCGATGGAAGTACGTCAGCGTCACGGTGACCATGGTGAGTTGTGTTCAGTATGCTGTTAAACTTTGAAGTCACAATTGGCTCCGTACTTGATTTTAGCGTGCTATCTGCAGATCTTGGGCTGCCTCTTTTATGGCTACTTCATCCTGGTGCGCCTGTGTGTGCCCCTTTTCAAATCGGAGAGCCAACAACCGTTTAGCAAGCGAGCAATGGTTCTCGCCGTGTTCCACTCCATACTGCCAGGTTTCTATCAGCACTGTAAACACTCACAAATGTCCACCAGAAGCCAAACAATCACAACTTCTCCATAATCTCTTATCAATGTGAGTCAGTGAATGTTTAACTGTGCCTTTATGCAAGTCGATCAAGTCAACAGAACTCTGAAAAGCGTATTATGGTTTCATGAGAATGAAGAGCATTACTTCACAGGAAAGAGTCAGTAGAGGTCAACACAGCTGACTCAACAGTCAAAAAGCCCTTTTGGGTTTGAAACTTTTGGGTTAGTGTTTGGGTTATTCAAAAGAAAGCAATTCTTTATTGTTTTTGTATGTTTTGGGGAAATTGAAACATATTGTTATTCTATGAGATTAGCATGACATTTGAATAGAAAAGATTAAAAATGTGACTAACCGTTTTGCAGGTATCATGCTCCTGCTGTTGTGCTTCTTCGCCTTCCTGCATTGCTGGCTCAACCTCTTCGGGGAGCTGCTCCGATTTGCTGACAGAATGTTCTACAAGGTCAGCAATACCGTCATTAGGAAAAAAACATCAAATAATTACTTGAAAAATGATCTAGTAAACAGCAGTGACCTTCTAATATCCACTTTCATCAAATTCCATTGCTCCAATGGGAATAACTGGTTTGAGGGATCAACTAATCCAACACGCCCCCCCCTCACCTTTTTTGGGATCAATACACCCCTTAGCTATATTTCAAATCACCAGCACATCAACGATAATGAAATAACCCTCTCGATTTCGAACGACGCTGGGTGAGAGGGACAAATCCACTCATTAAACTTTCTGTCAAAGAAATGTCAACCATTTGTTTTTGTTCGATTGATTTTGACCCTTTCACCATGCATGCTTGAATGTGAGAACGAGACCTTTATTATTGATTGTCTTTGCTATCCAAACGTTGAGTCAAGCATGAAAAAAGAAACACGCTACTTGTTAAATATTAGTTTGTGTTTTATAAGCGTTATTGATTCTGATCCCCTCGGGGATAGACTTGTATGTGGAAATTGGTTACACGGCAGCTATGAATATTTTCTTGTGCCGCAGGACTGGTGGAACTCGACGTCTTTTGCAAACTACTACCGCACGTGGAACGTGGTGGTGCACGATTGGCTCTATTACTATGGCTACAGGGACTTCCTCTGGGTAAGGCACTACATGAGATCATCTTAAAAGATTAATAATGGATTTTTGGGAGACATAAAAATGCATTTTGTCATGGTTAAAGTCATATTACTCCTAGAGTTACAAGAACTGAAGTTTAGATTTAATTTCTACTTTCTGCAAAGCCAGCTCCTATAGTTCATACATCATTCATTTAGGGCAGTGGTCCCCAACCTTTTTTGCGCCACGGACCGGTTACGTGTCAGTAATATTTTCGCGGACTGGCCTTTATAGGAATAAATAATACATTTATATAAATAAATAAAACATTTATAATAAATATATAAATAAATATATAAATACGATGAAATACAGTGATACAACTAACGCTAACCCTAACCCATCTTGACCTGAACCGACGGATGTAATCGGGAGAGAATCGCCAATTTTTTTACATTTTTCAAAATTAATTCTTACTAATTTTTGCTAGCTTTGCGGGCTCGACCGGGGAAACTTGTCACGTGACAGGGACGAGCGTATTGACCTGAATTAATTCATCTGCGGCTTGGCGGTCCGGTGGTTGGGTATCTCTGATTTAGGGATCTTTTTTTCTACATTAAAAATAGTCAATAAAATTTTGGGGTAATAAGTTAAATTCACAAGATTTAAGTTTGTGAAGGAAAATCTTTTAATTTCATGAAATTCAAGTTATGGTAATCGTAAATGGTAATGGAAATTCAAGTTATTCAAATTCTATGAAGTTAAATGCTGATGTCGTTTGAGGGCCAAGTGAGTCAGTTTCTTGTTTCCTATTTCCATCCTCGTTCCTGGCAGCTGTCAAAAGGGAAGTTCCGCACAGCTGCCATGTTGTCCGTCTTCATCGTGTCGGCCGTGGTGCACGAGTACGCCTTAGCCATGGGCTTTGGATTCTTCTATCCCATCATGTTTTTCCTCTTTGCATTCTTTGGAGGTAACCCACAAACTCAATTAATCAAGGGGCAAGCTAGTGTATGCACGCCAGGGGCACATCATATCTTCATGTAGAAAATGTGTCTTGTCCTTTCAGTTGTCTTTAACTTCACCATGAACGATAAGCGTCAGAGTCCCGTGTTCAATATCATCATGTGGACGTGTCTCTTCCTGGGTCAAGGCATCCAGGTGTGCCTCTACTGTCAGGAGTGGTATGCGCAAGTCCGCTGTCCTCGCACCGGGGTATGAAATACTCACACAAACACATGCACGCACTGCAATTCGTAAAATTAACGCATCATTTACTGGATTTCGGGAAGACAAAAAAGAAAGTTGTTGGGCAATTTTTTAATGAGAATATATATATATATTTTTTTTAAACAAAATATAATCTCATGATACTATGCAATAGAATCTCTATTTGTTTTTTCCCTTACTTGTTCCCATCTGTGGCAACAACACCAAAAAACAATAAGCACCACCTGTGGAGGTAATAATTATTTTACTGCTCAGTGATGTGAACTCCACTGTTTAGGAACCATTATTGATCATCGTTAGTCCAAAAATCAATATGGTTATATCTTTAAAGCCAGATGATGTGCGTATGAGGCACACAATGTCATGTCCGGTATTTAACCTTGGAAAGCCTTCAGCGTTTGATGAAGCGGAGGATTTACTGGCCAGATGGCGTGCTTAAACTCCTTTAAAGTACGGCCGACCCCCAATTCATGCTTGAGGCGTCCAGCGGCGCGCTACCACTACAATGAAATTCAAATATAAGATGCTAATATGAATCTAAAATAGGATTATTTGGGGATGATGTTACTAGAAAGGCTCTCTTTGTTTGTTTTTGTGTACAGACTAGCTTTTGGGAGCTGGTGACACCTCGCTCCTGGTCGTGCGGCTACCAAAGATGAACTGCGGAGGAGGGTCAAGAAGGAGGGAAACATCATTACGATTACTCAAATCACTCAAAAGAAGGGCTGGGGAGTCCTGTTTCCATCTGGACCATATTGTAAAGTCTGTTGAAAAAACATGGTGCGGACACATTGTATATATTTGATATGGATTCAGAGAAAATAGGTTATAATGTTTTTTTTTCAAGTTTGAATCTTACCAGAATACTGTATTGGTTTTATTTATTATTCAGTCACAATTTTACAAGATTAATATAATTCTTTTCTCAGTAGGAAGTTTCAATTTACTAAAGTCAAGTTAAAAATTTATACAAGATTACATTTTTGATTTCAGCAGACATGAATTGTAATCTTGCATGATATGTGAGTTGGATGGAAAGACTATTTTATAGTCATAGTTTTTATCTTGAGGACAAAAATTGCAATCTAAAAGATGTATGATTCTTTCGCAGAAAAGGAAAAAAATCCCATTGTAACAAATGATCAATCATTCATCTGCCTGAATCTTCCAAAGGCCATGATACATTTATGAAAAATTATGGTGACGACGGAACAAATGTCTAATGTTAGAAAAATATGCATTGATTCTAGATGGTGCTGCATGACTGTTTGCTTATCTGTCAAGTTTTCTTAAGCCAAATGTACTGTATATACTAGAAGCTCCCATATGTAATACACTAAAATTACAAAGAGTGTGCAGAACAGAAATGTACTGTTTAATATCAAAGCACATTGTGAGAATAAAGCATGACTTGTCATTGTGTTTCCTATTCGGTTTAGATTAACATCATATGATGACCATTTTTACATGCACGCACGCACACACACTCCCGCAAAATTAAAATCCCACTGTGGGTGAGGTTTTGCCGTATCAACCTTCTTATCGTCTGTCACAAAGCTTCTGTGTGTGTGGGTGCATGCAAGTGTGTTTGCATTAGTGATGTAATGCTATGTACACTAATACGCTCTTAATTCTCCATGCACTGTAACACACATAGCTTCTCTTATTACATTCTATATACAGTATAGTTTTACACACTGTAGTATGTGAGCATAACAGGATTTAAGGTTTAACTTGTTGCTATTTCACAAAAGGTAATTAGAATATATATACATGCATACATACATACATACACATACACAACGACTCATCTGCAAACTCGACAAGCTGGGCCTCAGTACCTACCTCTGCAACTGGCTACTGGACTTCTTCTGTCAGAGGTCTCAGGTGGTACGTGTTGGCGACAAAATCTCCGCCAGCATCACACTGAGCACGGGGGCCCGTGACAATAATATTGCACGCCCCACTTTTCAGTTTTTTATTTGTTAAAAAAGTTTAAATTATCCAATAAATTTCGTTCCACTTCACGATTGTGTCCCACTTGTTGATTCTTGACAAAAAAATTTAATTTTATATCTTTATGTTTGAAGCCTGAAATGTGCCGAAATGTTGAAAGGTTCAAGGGGGCCGAATACTTTCGCAAGGCACTGTATGTATGTTTTTTTTCACATTTTTGGGCATTTTATGGCTGGTGTGACTTATACTGCGGAGCGACTTATAGTCCGAAAATTACGGTATATAAATACGATGAAATACAATGATACAACTAACGCTAACCCTAACCCGTCTTGACCTGAACCGACGGATGTAATTGGGAGAGAATCGCCAATTTTTTTATATTTTTCAAAATTAATTTTTACAAATTTTTGCTAGCTTTGCAGGCTCGACCGGGGAAACTTGTCTCGTGACAGGGACGAGCGTCTTGACCTGAATTAATTGATCGTCGATAAAAAAATATGTTTTTTTCCTCTGCGGCTTGGCGGCCCGGTACCAAGTGACCCACGGACCGGTCCGCGGCCCGGTGATTGGGGACCTCTGTCCTAGGGGACAAAGCGGTACAGAAAATGGATGGCTGGATAGTTTGAAACCCTAGCTTGAAACCCTAACCCTAGTTTGAAACCCTAGTTTGGAATCTTAACCCTAGTTTAAACCCTAACCCTAGTTGTGTAGTTCTTCCAAGAGAGTCCCAAAAGACACACTAGGGAGACAGTGCAGCATGTGATGCATGCAGAGTGGTTTATTATTCATTTTGGTAAAAGCACCATGACACATTTTTAAAAATGCATTCAGGAACAGAGTAAAACCACCATGCATCATATCAGGTGCACTAACACTGTAAGCAAAATTAAGACTTTCTGAAAAAAAAGATGAAATCTCTTCAGTATACATTTTGGGAGGATAAAAAAAAAAAAAGAAGATACCCGAGGCACACTATTTGTGCTTTTTCAGGACATTTTCACACAGCAGATCAACATTGAACACCAATGAGTGAGACACAATAGCAAAATTGACAAACGCATTATGGTTGTTTTATTTCTCAAAAGCACCATTCAGGGACAGTTGTAGCATACCAGGCAAAGGGTTTGCTGCATTACGTGTTCAGCTGTGCCATCCCAAAGTGGGATTATCACCCACAGTCCAGCCAGGCAATGCGTGCTCACGCATCTGTGCCAGTGTGGGTGGGGGAGGGAGGGAGGGAGCGAGCTGCTGTGAAAAATCAGCTTTGAGTGTTTGATCTAGAGCAAAGTGGCTCAGGATGCTGCATTTTTTTTTTCTCAAATGTTCGTGAGCATCATTTATAATCAGGTTTTAAGAGAAGATGCCAAAATATACAGCACAAGCAGAGAAGACTTTTTTTTTTCTCCATTGCAGGCTCATTTTCATTTTCATCCTTCATGTTTTCAAGTGTCCATGCAGGACGACAACAAAAAAAAGACAATATCAAGTAAACACAAAGAAACAAGTAAATTTCCTCAAATAGTGGCCTTGTACACATCAGCTGTGTTGAGAAAATAATATGCGTTATGTAACTAAGAAAAAGAAACTCAATATTTTGACAACTTTCTTTTCGGGAAAAACTAGCATCATTTTATGAAATTAAGTTGAGAGAGAAAAAATAATACAAGACTTTTTTGTGGGGATAATATCAGAGATCGAAATTTGACACACTTTATCAAGAAAGATAAGACCAATTAGACAAATAACGATCTTGATGTACCTGAGAATGACGTCACTTTTTTTTTTTTTTATACATGTATGAGATTTAAGTCAGACTTTTGGGAGTTTAAAGTATTTTTAATAATACAAGAAAATGGTTTCTTTTTATACAAAAATATGTAAAAAATTTGGGGGGAGGAAAAATAGTTCAAGAGGGATTCTCTGGACAAAATGGGATAATATGGAAAAAGTCACATGACATGAAATTTGTTTTTGTTTTTTGAGAGAAAAAAATCCTTTATACTATGATAATGAAGTCGAAATTAGTCTTGTTTGGGGAAAAATTGCATACATATGGGAATGAAGTAGTGTCTTTAGAAAAAAATAATACAGGCTCAGTCATACTTTCAAGAAAATGATACAGAATATTTAGTGAACCACATCATATAGTCATGCGGGTGTTATTTCAACCTGGTACTACAACCCCGATTTTCTATTTTCCTTTTTCTCTGGAACAAATAAAACTCGGAATCAAACGCCAAATAATGAAATAAAGTCAAAAAGACGAACTCTTTCTGCCAAACGTATCCATGTGAATTGGGTTTAAAAAACAGAAAAACACCGAGCACTTTCATCAAATAAACAGCCACTACTTGAGCAAATACACCAAGTGGTTTTGGTCCCATTTCTTCTTTTTTTTTTTTTTTTTTTTTCATCTGAGTCATCAAGAAGTAATTTGAAGCGTTAGCTTCTTTGCAAACAAGATTTAGCTGAGTGTATTTAATGTAGTGCTATCACTATCTCATTAGTAACAAAGTGTCTTTGTTTCCCGTTGAGGCAAGTCTTCAGCTGCTCCTGTGGCTTGTTAGGGAAAGAACATGTAGATGGAGAGCAACTATTTTCAGTTCATGAGGAACATCAACATCTGGTCACCCAAGCACAAACAACAACTGATGGGACATGGAGATTGGCTTCAAATGGAGAGCGCGCCGGTGGTTTTGTAACACGTTTTTAAGAAAAGAAAAAAAAAATAACCATATAAAAACAACAAATAGAAAAGGTTTGGCATCCCAACGGCCATCCACTCGAAACGGCGTCCCGGCGGCTACCTCCGGGCTCGCTGTTTGGCCAGACGCTTCATGAAGCAGCAGGTCACCGCGGCAATGATGACAATGCCCACCAGCAAGGCGGACGACACGCCGACCACCAGGGGGATGAGGAGGAGGTCAGCAACTAAGGAGGACCCAAAGGGAATAGTTTTACTTTTGTTTGGACTTTTTGTAGCATGAGCGTCTTACCTCGGGCATACAAGTAAACGGTGACAGCATTGGACTCAGCCTTGACCCCCGAGTTGTACCAGCCTCCGTGCGGATCCTGCCCCCAGGCCTCAGCGTGGCACGCGTACATGCCTTGATCTTCAACAGTGGCGGCGTGAACCCGGAGCCGGTACTGGACGGGCGACAGCCGATCCATGCTGACCTCGCTGCCGTTGACGTAGATCTCCACCACGCCGTCGTACGTGAGAGCGGCGACCAGTTTGGGTTCGGTCGGCTCAGGCGTGGGGCTTTCGGGCGACTTGGTACGCAGCTCCAGGATGGGCCATCGGAACCACTGTACCTGGGCCTGGGCGGGGCCAGTGGTGGTGATAGTGGCAGTGCAGAGGAGCGTGATGGTGCTGCCCCGTTTCAACAGAGGGCCTCGGGCCAGCTGGGCCTCCGCTGATACGACAACATCTACGGGAAATAAAATATTCGAAGCTTCAAAGATGTTGCTGGTAATTTCATTACAATGAGATTATTTTGGATCATCACAAAATTGCTTTGGTACACAACAGAACATCAATTGTGGCATCTCACCTTTGGTCTTGAGATTGACCGTGACTCCCTCGGACTTCTGCGTGAGTGTCGCGGGCGTAGACGGAGCGGGGCTCCTGCGTCCGGCGTACACGCTCACCACGCAACGATAAACACCCGAGTCGGAGGGCCGGGCCGAGAACAACTTCAGGGAGTACCTTGCCTCCGCCACTTTCTCCATAGAGCCACCACTGGCTCGGCTGACGTCGTCGCCCCAGGTCACAACGCCATCCGGGCTCATCTTGGCCACCTCCACCTGATATGACCAAAATAAAAATAGTCGAAAACTCTTTCAAAGAGTAACTTTTGTCCCATTCCTAAGTGAGAAGTCATGGGACTGGCTAACAATCCAGCTCTAAGAAATGCAGGTTTTGTTAGCAACATGAAATATTTATTTCATCTGCTTTTGTTCTTTTAGAGAAGAGGAAGTAATCAATTATGACCCAATTTCATTCATGACTTCCCTGGTTCCAACAGCACGAGATGTGAGCCTTACCTCCACGCCTCCAGACCCGATGAACTCGCCACCAGCAGAGCCTCTCTTCATCCACTGGACCTGCAGGCCAGAGTTGACGTCGGAAGGCAGTCCGTTGACCTCACAGGTCAGGAGGAGAGGTGAACCCACTTGCAAGGTCACCTCCCCTCGGGGTGTGGACGTCACGCTCAGAGACTCGGCTGTTGGGCGAGAGGAGAGGAGATGGCATTAATCAACTCAATGCGAGAAAATAGGTTAGCGAGCCTGCTGACATAGTTAGCGCACAGACTAGCAGTTTTTCAGCCGCTTGCCAGTATCCACCACATAAATTTCTTTTTTCTAGTTCAAGAGCTGTACCCGAAATTCAGTTTTGACTGGACGTCATTTGTTTGTGCAGGTGTACCTATTTGTTTGACTTGTGAAAATACATCCTGGTGAGCAGATATTCAGTCCTCATTTAACCACCAGTCATTACAAATGACGCATTGTCTTTACAAACAAAAGAGGAAGGTGATGAGCGCGCACACCCAACAGAATGCAGTCATTGTTCCTGATTCAACTCCCATTCAGTACATTTTGTGAGGGAGGCTACGCTTGTATATACGACCTACATTTCCTGAATCCCAGACAACCTATAAAAGGGGCTTCCAAGAACACATACATTTACTTTGTGGCCTTTTAACTTTTTAGTAGTTAGACAGCAAAACTTGAAGGAAAGAACAAATCCCAAGTGTCGATAAGTGCAAAGTGGATGAAGCAAATATTTAATCCTGTGTGAAAGCTCTCAGGCGTAAAAAGTAAGCCAACGCAGCGAGGCAACGGGCCGGCATCCAGCTGGTATCGACCCAGCGCATTCAGCCGGCTCGTCAACGAGAGAGAAAGAGCTGAGGTTGGAGCGTGTCAGGGGGATTCTCAACGGCATTTGTTGAGCCCCCTAAACTGGCCTGGTGAGCTGAAGAAAGGAGCATCCGGGAAAGCGATCAGCTGTCAACTGACTTTCAGTTGCCAGCCAAACAAGCTGCAGGCAAAAACGAAACAAACAGCCACGGCTTGATTTGGTAGTCTGGAACGAGTCCAATGCAGCCACAAATGCTACAAGCCCAGGCTGACTTCATGCCACACGTACAAATCGTAGCATGCAAGTAAAACACATACCTCAACTACAATTCACTTTTTATGTCTTCCGAGCTGTTGTGAAAGCTTGGCGACACTATGAAATATCCAATTTGAGTTGGAATGTAGCACCCACACAGACATTTGAAATTTTGGACCTACCACCTAAACATCTCATCCAGAAATTGAGATGCGCCTCAGGAAATGCTTCTCTGAGTAAGCCTGTGTGAACCGCAGTCTCCATTTCCTGTACTTAGCTTGAACGAATGATTGCCTGCTCATTCCCATTAAAGTTTGAGGGATTTGTGGCTTCAGAAATGTTCTTCCTTTGTATCTGGTCCATCCACTGCAGCGTTTTAATCGGAACCGTTTGGAATAACAATTACTGTCCATACTAGGCGGTTCCGTTTCTGTCATGACAATGGGCTTTCAAGAAAAGGAGTGACTTGTACTCACAAAGCGGCGTAACAGTCAGGTTGCCGATGTCCAGCGCCCTGTGTGCAATCTTCTGCCACGATACGTCCGGGTCCCGAATCCACTGCGCCGCCTCACAGAAATAGGCCCCCGTGTCTTCCGTCTGCAGCACCTTTATCTTCATGATGTACAGGTCCTGTCCGCCCACTACGTTGCGCTTCTCCAGTGTAATGTCGCCGTCGTCGTAGCGCTTCTTGTAATTGCGTCCGGGCACAACGCCCAGCAGTTTGTCAATGGAGATGATCTCCCGTACGGAGCTGAGCTCCGGCCCCGCCGCGCCACCCGAACCCGCTTGGCCGTCACGCTTCCCAAAGGTGACGGACAGGTGGGTGAGCTGCTTGGAGTTGATGCTGGCCGAGCACGTCAGAGTTAATTCGGCGCCCTCCGGGAGGGGCTGCCCTGTCAGGGAGCGGCTGTGGCTGATTTGGAGTGTGTCGTCGATCACTACGTGTGGACAAAAGAGACAAAAGCAGTCATTTCAAACTTGTTTCTTTAGTTTGTAAATGCTTGTCCATTTTGTAATTTTAATGATGTGAAACAACGTTTGAGGTACCTTGTGTAAAGCAAATTACGTCATCATTGCCTTGAAGTCTTATGTCCTTATGTAAAATGGATGCAATGTATTACTTTTCATTTCGGTAATAGCATCAGTATGAAAATGAGTGCCAGTGTCATTCTGAGCTAGAATGTAACATTCATTGTTGTCAACAAGCCTTTGGAAAAATGTAACCAGTTTGGCCGCTGTTTTACGGGAACGATGATTACATCTTGATAGTGATGTGGACTTCCTGGTTTAAACTGCCCAAGAGATCTCACGCCATGCAGAATCAAATAAGCCACTTAACAACTGTAATAGTGTGCCTGGTAAGAAAATCAATATCTCTTGAACAGTGTCAATCAGAACTGAGGGTTTCTGCTGCTCGCGGTCTTACACAAGATGTGCACATTTGGCCCGTTTCAATATTTTACCTTTGACGACCACAGAGCCACTGTAAGACCCCAGGTAGACGCTGTCCGTGCTGGGCGTGTAGCACTCGTATTTGCCCTGGTCGTCGGTGCGTAGCCTCTGCATCACTAGTCGGACGTGGTCGCCCGAGTCCCGGTCAACCCTCACCTCCCCGTTCCTCACCCGCCCTAGGTAGGGGGCGTAAGGGAAGCCTTTGTCTTTGGTGGACACCACTCCCATTTGCTTGCCGTTGGAGTCGTCCTTGTACAGGAACCACTCAAAATCCTGCATGCGCGGGCCTTCGTAGCCGGAGACGGAGCAGGGCACGGACAGGGAAAAGCCGGCCACACGGTACAAAGGCCCCTCGGGAACCGTCACCTCTCGGGGTGCCGCGTACTGGAGCACTATGAATGGAAACCAGAAGAGACAGAAAACATGAAGCTGCCACTACGCTTTCTTTGCATTTTTGTATGACATTGTTTAAATGTTGATTCATTTCACATCGTTCAGAAGGACACATGTTTTGGCTCCCCGCCTTGGAGGGGATTTTAATCTTAATCTGCCAGCAGTGGCGGAAGCAGAGGAATAAACTCACCATCGCTGGATGCCTAGTGCTTTTTAGCGAGTACCTTTGACCTCACCTAAAATGGATTACTACCTGAACAAACCTGAAAGACTGGACGTGTGTGTACGTGGGTGTGTACGCATCTGGGCAAGGCTCTGCGTCACCACGGCACGCCCGTGGATATGACACGGGGGATGAGCGGGGAGGCTTAAGCGGATCGAGACCTAATTTCTAACCACATTTCTATGACATGGCCTTTAACTAACCTGTAGTGGCCGATTCGGCTGGAGTTTGTTTTCTCTCCCTCTCCACCCCCTCCCTCCCCCCTCCCCGGCCGGGGAGGTGGTTAGGTGGTACCCATGCTGACAGCGGCTATCTGGATTCTCGTGGCCAATTCAGGATAGGGGAACTGCAGCTCAACCTCCTCGAAGAGCACTGCCAGGACAATTGAGGGCTCCTTTCGGCAGCCCTCTGCTGTGACATGGACATCCACTTTTTATTTAATTGATTTTCATGTTGTATCATTTGTGCCCTCTCTGCATCCATTTCAACCTGGTGATCCTGAAAGGGGGATCCTTCCATCTGTGGTCCCTTCTCAAGGTTTCTCATTTTCCCCCTGCTAGGGGTTTTTAAGTTTTTCCTTGCCCTTTTGGGAGCTTAAGATCAGGGGATGCTTTGAGAATAATTGTCAATTTCTGTCTATGTGAAGCCCTTTGAGACTGCTTGTGATTTAGGGCTATACAAATAAACTTGACTTGACTTGACTTAATTAACATAGGACTCAAGAGCTGGGACTGATAGGGACGCCACATCTTGGGACAATACTGCACGCTGTCTGGATTACACAGGCCAGCCAAGATGGAGGGCAGGGGCAACTATTTAAAGATAAATCCCAATACCCAAAGAATAAATAAATAAAAACTTGACTAATAATGTGACTTTATAATCTAAAATATACATAAATGAAAATGTTAAAAAAACCCGAATGCATTTAAACGGCATTTTATAAATTAGCTGATTCTCACTTTTTTTTTTTTTTTTTAAATAATTCAAAGAGTGCAGGAATATCTTGGCCCTTGTAAAAAAAAAAAAAAAAAAATCTGTGAAATGTGACGCAGATTTTAACAAAGCATGATTGGGCCCATGCTACAGTCAGTCACCAAATTCTGTTTGCAGAATCCGTACCAAATAAAACCCGAGTCCAAGAAAAACAAGCTAAGCATCCTTGTCGTTAAAATGGCTGCATCATATGACAAGTGCATCGGTGCACCGCCATGCAAATGCGCGAGACCCGAGTGGGGAAATGTGCACGGAAATGCACACTCAATAATCCGTTACAAAGTAACATAGCTCACCATAGTGCAAACAAAGGAATAAAGTGCTTTTTATCCCAGGCATGCCGCTCTTCATGTTCCTCCACGGATCACTCCCGTCTCGCGTGTTCCTTCCCCAGTCGCTCGTCGCCTCTCATCCCGCCACGAACCTCCCGAACCGCCTGTTGACAAACTAAAATGAATGACTGGAATATATTGGGCACATTCATATTCGCAACATCGTTTTTTCTGGTATTAGAACAAAACCAATCACCTGAGTCAAACAGCGATAATAAACAATAAGCCTTTGTTCGAATAAAATAAAAAAAAGTTCTATTATATTCGGTTTTGATATGTGCAACTCCTTCTCAAGTGGTTTGCATCTTCACCGTCGTAGCTGGGTTGACTACGGGGAGGAGCCAAAACAAAGCTTCAAAGATCCACATTAAACATCCCAAACTGCAGGGGGAGCTCTAGGGATAAAATGTGATTCACCTGGCGCACCAGAAGTATTTTAATTCTATTTCCGCAACCATCTTTTGTTCACTTTCGATTTATATCTCCATCCATTCATTATCCATTTGTCCCCACGGGAGTCGTTTTATATATATATTTTTTTTAATTATTATGTGTGCTAGTACTGTACTGCATACACAATGGTTATGCAGTATTATTTCGAGACACTAATTGCAGTTGTGTGTCCGTGTGTTTGCCACAAGAGGGCAGCACAACACTTGACATTCAAACAACCTTTCGTTCCTACAGTAGTATCCAGGGTAACAATAGTATCGTCCTTGTTATATCTTTAAATCGTAGCATCAAACATGCATCAAGTTTTTCCTTGATAAGCATGTTTATAAATCCACATTCAATACAAAATAATAGTTCACAACTGTAGTTTGAGACGGTCAACAAGCCTTTATTAAACAAGACATATTTTAAAAAAAAAAAAAAAACAGTTCCCAGATATCTTAATTTTATTTATTTTTTTATTACTTTTTAATTTTTTTAAAATTTTATATATATAGTACGTATATTTCTTCACTTTATTAACGTGAAAAGCTACTGACAAAATATCCATAGTTTTAAAAAAACACAACCAATGTGAGTATGGATTATGTTAACCAGACAAGAGACACTTAAACGTAAATTGAATCTAAAAAGTAATCGCAACGTAACATTTTAACATTCTTAAGATGAGACTCATTTTCAAACCACCATGCACAAGGAAGAACAACCAATCAGAGTCTGAAGGCATGAATGAGGTGTCAAACCATTTGCCATGCACTCACTCACGTGTACACACTGGTACACTGCTGCAGCCTTGCACTCTTTAATTATCTTGGGATTTGAGAGCTTTCCAAAACTGTTGGAATATCCAAGATTATATAGATGACGTCATATGATAGCGCCGCGGATGGCAGCCACGGTGAGTCGCTCTCTGTTTCTTTGTCTTATTTTGTGTGTTTTCTGTGTCCTCTGCTGTCCATCCCGGATCACTTTTACCAGAGAAGCGCTGTCAAACATCGGACAGTCTTCTTCTGGTATTTTCTCTCCTGTTCTCTCTGATTCAGACTGTTTGTCGCAGATTCTAGCCGGAGCGGCGGTGCTATACAAGCTAGCGCAACGGCGGTGCGGAAAACGAGCCGGAGCACTCGTAAAGCTGAGGCAGAGAGGGTTCCGTTCTGCCCTACCATCAATTCATCTGGCGAATGTCCGCTCCCTGGCGTACAAGATGGACGAACTGCTGCTCCTCCCTTCAAGGAACACAGACTTCAGCAGATCCGCCGCGCTGTGCTTCGTTGAAACGTGGCTCAGCGAACGAACCCCCCACCACGCCGTGGAGCTAGCGGGGTTTCGGCTAACTCGTGCAGACCGCAGCGCGGAGGTCTCCGGGAAATCAAAGGGAGGTGGTCTCTGTTTCTACATTAATGAACGTTGGTGTACTGATGTCACGATGTTGAAAGAGTTTTGCAGCCCTCTCCTAGAAACACTTTTCATAAACTGCCGGCCATTCTATTCACCACGGGAGTTCTCCTCAATCGTCATGGCGGCTGTTTACATTCCACCACACGCACGTGCGAGTGAAGCCACGCAGATGCTGGGTGACCAGGTAACAGACATGGAGAAACTTCTACCAAATTCACTAATCATTGTTCTGGGTGATCTTAACAAGGTGAACTTCGCACACAAACTCCCCAGATACAGACAGCACGTAACGTGTCCCACCAGAGGGGCACAGACTCTGGACCACTGCTAAACCGTGATCAAGGATGCATACCACTCTGCGGCTCGTGCAGCTTTAGGACTCTCGGACCACTGTCTAGTTCATCTGATCCCGGCCTACAGGCAGAAACTAAAAACTTCTAAGCCTGTGGTGAGGACTGTGAGGAAGTGGACAGTGGAGTCAAGGCAGGACCTCCAAGCCTGCTTTGACTGCACCGATTGGGGAGTTTTCGAGGCTGCAACTTCAGACTTGCATGAACTCACTGACGCTGTCACATCATACATCAGTTTTAGTGAGGATCTGTGTGTGCAGACTAAGACCTTCTGCACGTACAACAACGATAAACCTTGGTTTACACCAAACCTCAGGAGGCTGCGCAAAGTCAAGGAGGAGGCCTACAGGAGCGGCGACCGCGACCTGTTCAAGCAGATCAGAAACACACTGAACCGAGAGGTCAGGAAAACCAGGAGGTGTTACGGGGAGAACCTGAAGAGACACCTCTCTGCCAATTCTGATCCCTCAACAGTGTGGAAAGGTCTGCAGAGCATCACGGGGTACAAGAAACGAACCCCCCGTCCTGTGGAGAGCCCAAGGCTTGCTAACCAGCTAAACAGGTTCTACTGCAGGTTTGATCGGTCTTCCACAACGGGACTTCCTGCGGCACAATCTACATACTCACCTCTCCCCACAACTACTCTGTCCACACCTCTATCATCGTTGTCACCCACTCTTTCTCTTGCAGAGGCCGCGCCCGCACTCCAGATCCGCGAAGAGGAAGTGCGCCAGATGTTCCGGAGACAAAAGACCAGGAAGGCACCGGGCCCAGACGGCGTGTCACCTTCCTGCTTGAAAGTCTGCGCTGAGCAGCTGGCGCCCACCTTTGCACGGATCTTCAACCGTTCTCTGGAGCTGTGTGAGGTGCCCTCGTGCTTCAAGAGCTCCACCATCGTTCCAGTGGCCAAGAAGCCCGCCATCACAGGTTTGAATGACTACAGACCTGTCGCACTGACATCTGTGGTCATGAAATCTTTCGAGAGATTAGTGCTGAACCACCTGAAGGAGGTCACGGGTCCCCTGCTTGACCCCCTCCAGTTTGCCTACCGGGCAAACAGGTCAGTGGATGACGCGGTCAACAATCAATCAATCTGCACTACATCCTGCACCACCTGGACACCCCAGGAAAGTACGCCAGGATCCTGTTCGTGGACTTCAGCTCGGCGTTCAACACCATCGCTCCTGACATCCTCCAACAGAAGCTCATCCAGCTTGCGGTGCCTGCCTCCACCTGTCAGTGGATCACCAGCTTCCTGAACAACAAGAGACAGCGTGTAAGGCTGGGGGGCATCACATCTGACACCCGGACCACCAATACTGGAGCCCCTCAGGGGTGCGTCCTCTCCCCACTGCTCTTCTCTCTCTACACCAATGATTTCTCCTCAGGTGACTCTCCTGTGAAGCTCCTGAAGTATGCAGACGACACCACTCTCATCGGACTGATCCAGGACGGTGATGAGACTGCATACAGACAAGAGGTTGAGCGGCTGGTCCACTGGTGCAGCCAAAACCACCTGGAGCTGAACCCGCTCAAGACCGTGGAGATGACAGTGGACTTCAGGCGAGACCCTTCACTACTTTTACCCCTCACTATCCGCAGTAATACTATTCTCTCCACAGACACCTTCAAGTTCCTGGGAACCACAATCTCTCGGGACCTGAAATGGACCGGCCACATAGACTCTGTCCGGAAGAAGGCCCAGCAGAGGCTCTACTTCCTGAGACAGCTCAAGAAGTTCAACCTGCCGCGAGAGCTTCTGAAGACCTTCTACACTGCCATCATCCAGTCTGTCCTCTGCACCTCCATCACTGTCTGGTTTGGATCGGCCTCCAAACAAGACAAGCACAGACTGCAACGGACAATCAGGACTGCAGAAAAGATCATTGGAATCAACCTCCCATCTATCCAAGACTTATACCTGTCCAGGACCAGGAAACGTGCAACGAACATCTCTACAGACCCTTCTCACCCAGGTTGCAATCTGTTTGAACCACTCCCCTCCGGACGGCGTTATAGAGCTTGGTACGCCAAAACCAGCAGACACAGAGACAGCTTCTTCCCCCAGGCTGTTGCTCTGATGAACTCACACTACTCTTAGAGTCTCAGAGTCATTACTGTGCAATAACATCCTGCTCTTCACACCTTTTTTGAATTTGTCTACACTGTTTTTGCCATTTTTCACATGTCCTGAGTGTTGTTAGTCACCTAAATGTTGAACAGAGGGTGTGTTTTATCGAAGTCAAATTCCTTGTTTGGCATGCTCAAACATGGCGAATAAAAACTCTTGAATCTTGAATAACATTTAGATGTTTGGGAACACTCAATTATGAATAAGTCATGCTACCAAAGGTATTGCTTTGTGGAAAAAAATGAACTGGATGAAGTTTGTTACCCAATGGAGAGTGTCTTTCAGCATCAATGTACAGCCATTGTTTGTTGGTTGACTTATGATTGAAAAAACAAAAAATCTTTCCGGCAAAAAAACTCCCAATTGTACCAATTTGGGGGCATTTCTACTACAGCGAATCATTCTTTCCATTACGGCTTTTCAAACAGGACACTTAATGAGTAGAATTTCATGGGTTCTCTCAAGGAGGATGTACGCCACTCGAGAATAGCTCATTAGCGCCTTGTCTCGTTCCCTTTCCGTTTCTTTCCCAACTTCTGACGCGCTTGCTCTTCCTTCAAGCCTTCAAACTTGAAACTACAAGGGAAAATAGATGACTTCACTCAGCAGAGAGTGAGCGAGGAAGTCATTAGGGTGTTCTCAGGTTGACAAGGCGGTTGGCAGAAAATGCAGACTCCAGCAGAGAGGACGGCACACATGAAGAGTCGAGTTACTTGTGTGGACGCAGAAGTAAACTGAGTTTCACCACTCCAACAGTCGCTGCTTTCTGTCATTATTGAAACAAACGTAATTATGCGGGGTAACGCATTGCAATTTTTAAAACCGGAACCACGAGGAGCATTTGTGTGTTTACTGCTTTCTCATCGCAGTGTACTCAAGATGACCAAACACAATGACTGGGGACACTGCTATGATAATCCCCCAGTAATTGACACACCCAAAAAGTTTTGTAAATGTTTATAGATTTCATAAGATGGCAGCAAAGCAATTTTATTTCCTATTGCCTCAAGTTATATCTTGACCAACAAGATACACCCCTTCACCTCAACACAACTACGTGGCACAAAAATTCCACCAGATGGCATCAAACCATTATTTTTGTATTCGACATGGCTTTAGCGAGCACAATAAACACCAAATTGCAAAATCAGCAAACATGTAAAATGATGAGTTCTGGACTTCAAATATGTGGATGTTCCATTTCAAGCAGACTTTTACTGGCATTTAGTTACATGCCAAACATACAAGTCGATCGGAGTTCATTGATAAAAACTGAACCCAATGGACCTGAATCTCTAGGTGTAGACATACGCTACTCGCACTCTGTCTCTTTTAAGGCCACTATAGACTATAGACACCCCCTTGACCTTCCCCGTGCCATCCACGGACCTTGCGCCGTGTGTGGCATCATATGTGTCGTAAAAGGTTGCATGGTTTGTTTCTTTATCTACATCCATGAACAAGGATACCAATCCGTCCCGGGATTATTTTGTTCCTGTATAGAAACACATCCTGAAGCTGTCATCCTCTCAATGCACAGTGACAATATATATAATATCACACGTTCACTCGGGCTGCTAGACAAAATAAAGAAAGTGGGTGCAAGGAGAGCGAGGACACGGCTAATTTACTGCCGGAACTATATTAGCCAGGGTTTTGGGTTCCTCTTTTTTATTAAAAGAATGCGACGATAAATGTTTAGCTAAGCTTCGGAGCGTGTCGTTAAGACCGGGATGTAGAATGTGAGGCTCCGTGACGGTAAAAGCGAATGACCTGTAGCACTGAATTCACCTTTCTATACCCAAATGTGTCAGACATAACATTCAATCATTCAAGACGATTTTTCCCACTCAAGAATATAAGTATGGACGGTGGTACATCGGCCTAACATTTTCATAGCGGAATAAAATATGAGTCACTCAGCAGATTTTTTTTGTCTTCCTGCTGTTTGGCTCCTGCTAGTTGTGCTGTCAGTTTTGTTTTATTTTATAACTTGTGGTATAACGTACAAGAAGCAGTCTTGTATGTTTTTCTTGTACTTTATTTTATAGATGTCGAAACAAAAAAACAAACATTTTTGGGGGGGTTTAGTTTCCCTTTAGGTGTGAAATAATCCCTAATTTTGAACCTTCTATCTTTCTTCTTGTCGCATTTATTGCCTTGTCAGTCTGCAGTAATTGTCCATGTGGAAAAATAATCCCAGCAAAATAATGTTAAAATATTACGTGCAGTATGAATACAAAAAAAAAAATCTGTGATGGAGTGAGGCTGCAAAAAGTCAACCGCAATATTGCGAAGGACCACCGCACAACGTTGCAAAAGTGTTTGATGAAATTTAACAACTACCATCTGGATTTTCTTTTTTGGTAAAGTGGCTTTGCTTACTGTATTCATGTTGTGGCATTTTTCATGCTTGTCCGCAGAGAAACCAAAGGCGGAGTTCATACATTAGTCATGAATTTTTCATCCAAAACATTTGCGTCTTCACAAGCGCGTATGCATAAAACCCAATCCAAGTGGCTTAAATGGGGGACGAGGAAGCGGGGGAGATTTGAATCCAGGGGTGTCAAAATGATGGGAGGGGGGGAGGAAGGAAGGAAGTGGAGTGGGGTCGCAACAAGAGAAGGAAAGATAAAACATGGGCGCTGGAGGGATGTCACGGCTGGAGGGAAGGAGTGGGGAAGGAAGGAGGAAGAGGAGGAGAGGGACGGGGGTGCTGAGGGGCGATGGCGGGGGGCTCATTAACCAGTGCGAGATTGGAGCCTCCGTCGCTCGCTCGCGTTCGACCGCACTGACGCTTTGATGAGGTCTGCATCCTCCAGCCTCAATCAGTCCCACATGAGTCTTACCGAGATGCCAGAGAGGCAGAGGGGTACAGTGTGTGTGTGTGTGTGGGGGGGGGGGGGGGGGGTGACAGGAAGAATCAACGGAACGAGAAAGCTTTCAAATGGCCCAGCGGAAAGAAAAGAGCCATAAGGGGAAGGAAATGTTGGGATTTTTATATATTTGAAAAAAATCAAAGCCACGGTGAGAAATGCTTTGAAATTCTTGCTTGTGAAAAAATAAACTACTGTCTGGAGTGGGGAATGGTTTTTACCATCCAAAAGTATTTCAGCGGACTCATGAGTCATTGTGAGAGTAGGGATGATAAAAGATGAAGAAAAAAGAAAAAGAAAAAAAATGCTCTGACTGTGCATGGTTTTGCATAGCTGTGGAATGGAAGCCTCTTGACCAGTTCAAGTCTGCGAATATTGTCAAGCGTTTTGAGTGCTTTGCACAGTCAAGCGGTTCTGCTTTCCAACCTCACGTTGTCCTTTGCTGCAGCCTTTCTTTGTGGACTTTGCAAGTTTGGTCCATGAAGACTCAAATTGTCCATATGAGTGTGTATGAGTGTGAATGATAGCCAATCATGAAATTGCGCAGCATATTTCCCAACTATACAGACAGTTGAAGCTTGCATTCATACTCACTCAACAGGGCGAGGTGAACAAGTAGCTCCTTTGGATGAGATTAGGTCCCCCAACAGGTCCGCCATATTGAGCTAACCTCTTCCCATAATGAAGTTTCCAGTGGGTCACAGTGGTAAACCGAATCAGAAAATGCTCCTAAATGCGATGTACACCATGTCCAGCTCGTGTAGGGTCAAAGAGGACAATAGCGCACGCTTAAAAAAAGACAACCCGCAACTGTCTGAGGTTATCTGTACGTTAACTGGAGCCTGAATGTAACTGAAGCCGTTTCCAGTCCCAATCCCCTTCACCACTTGGCAAACGTATAGAAATGAGGTTACTTTATTGGTTTCCTTAATTGGTGCCAGTTTCCATTTTCATTTCCAGAAACTCGCAGCGGCCCAGCATTGGGTTTCTTTTCCGCACACTCACACACACACACTAGGGGGGAGGACAGATATCAGTAGCAGACACACACACACACATCACCGTGCTGCATATGTAAACATATTCCCAGACTGTTTGTGCTTTGTTCGGTTAACGTGCGTGCACTGACTCATCAGCCATTGTGGCCAAGGGGAAGACTTTTGCAGTAAGTGCATCAGTGGAAAAGAAGAAGGCGATCGCCATATTTCTCCAGTTGTGGAGTAAATCACACAAGGAATACACAAAACTCACCACAAAGTGAGCACAAAAGCCACCGTGACGGAGGAGCAGAAAAGGGAAATGAGGAGTGCGCTGGGTAAAAAAGGGGATGCGGGAAAAGTCAACAATGCAAAGACACGTTTGGATATATGAAGCTGGTAAATATGAAAGTAAAAACTGGTAAAGACACGTGTGTCGGGGAAACACCCTGCGAGGAAAAACATCTCTAAACTCTCAATATGGTGAAAAAGTATAATTTACGACAAAAACTTTTGGGAAACGCATCACACTGAAAATAATGATAAAACATAAATACAAGTGTATGGTTGCAATGTTATAGGAAAAACAGATAAACAAATATAAAACAAATATGTCATATTTAATCATGTTAAAAACATCTTAAAACACTTTATAGAGGAAAAAAAACAAACTTGTTCTAGCAAAAAAAAAGTTAAAAACTCAATTTAAAACATCTTTTTAACGATTTAATCCAAATGTTTTTTTTTTTTTTAAGAAAATGCTTTCAATTAAAAATATCTTTGAAGTTATTCCCTCTAAATGATCATTTTCATTTATCCACTCAAAGTATTTAATTAAAAAAAGGTTATTCACCCTAAATAATGAATTTCAGTCATTCCACAAAAATATTTAAAAAATTTTTTTTACTAAGGTGCATTTCATTTTGTATATATACCCATTTTTTTCTCCATTTACATTCAAGCCAGTCCTGTTCCTGGAATGAGTTGCTGTTCACATGTCACCACACTAATAAAAGGCATAAAAGATTCTTATGTTAGATGTCGTCAGGAATCTCTCTCGCGCACGCGGAGACACATCCACTGGGAGGGGCCCAATCACTGCGACGCATTACCCCTCTGAACACACACGCGACCCATTATTCACCAACTGTTCCTCACAAATGCGATAATGATAGGCTTTGGCCCTTGACAAAACAGCACCAACACACACAGCATGTAGCTTCTGTTTACTCTCATCCCATCCCTTATTATTATATATAGATTATAATTATACGTACATTTATCATTTCCCCCAACACTCCGCTGTCTGCCAAGACCAGTAAGCTCTTTGCTATACAAACGTCTACATCTCATGCGCGGTCTTTTCTGTCTTTATCCTTTTTAGTCTTGCTTTGTGACTGTAGCGCCATTTTCTTCAGGCACAGTCATTGGACGAGTGACTAATATATAGTATTTGTTGTTTTTTTGGTAAGTGGCAAGATTTTTGGTGATCATTTTCAATAATGTGATAATGTTCAAATTTTCTTGGCAGAGGTCGGGGGCGCTAGTTAGTCGTTTTCACCCATCGATGGTGGACATTTCATTCATGAGAGGGCTCACAAACGTATCAAGCACACTTGACTCAAATTGATGAGGAGGTTGGCTATTTTGGCTCAAAGCTGCCCTTTTGGGAAAATTCCAGGGCGTGTATTATTATTACGAACTCCTATGACAGGAATTTACCCTTAATGGGCCCCAATCGGAAGCAGGTATCCTAGACAGACGGGGCCACGCTAAATTATCCAGCTTTTTGGCCTATGCCATTTAATGTGTGCGGGTGTTAAAGCTGGATGAACATTTAGAGGATTCGCGATGAGGAGAAGGCACCGCGAGGGCCCGGCTTGAATTATTACTACTTTTGTCAGTTTCAAGTTATTCAATGATCCATTGTGGGTTTTGCTCTCTTTAACGAAAGGGCGCACCAATAATTTTGTCCATGTGTGCGATTAGTCAATTTCAAATGACGGGAATCATATTTTTGAGACTGTTGATCAATGATGACGAATTTCAAGCAGTGGGAAGGTGCACAGGCAGTTTGTGAGTTGGCAGGCCAAAGCCCCATTGTGCAGGGAAGACCACAGGGCCTCCCTTCTCCGCGCTCCCCTCACCCCATCCAGCCCGCCACAACAAAGGGCAATTAAATGCCGCCGCGCTGCCAGCTGAGGGGCCGACCGCCAGCCACACTTCCACAAACAGGCCCGAACCAAAGGAGAGAAGCAATAAAAGCCAACCTATCCAAAAGTAAACCCCCTTTGAGCCCTTTCCTCCCCCCCGCTGATTCGAACCAGAAGGTGACTGGCTGGCTGTCTTTTTAGACATATCGTTTACTATCGCCACCAGGCTGCATTATTACCACGTGTGCACGTTTGACACGAAGACGTTAACCCACACGGCGAAGCATTACACAAACGCACGTCCATATAGTTGCCGGGGGTGAAATGTCGACACGATCAAGAGATTTGGCGCTTGACTCGAGTGACAGGAGAGCCATTCAGCTCCTTAGTCGAGCCACTGAATGAAAACAGACCAGATTGGCGAAAATGTCCGCCAATCACACCGAACTGCTTTCGGACCATCAGCGTTACCTACATAACTGCTTTGAAATATACAAATTGAAGCAATATACTAAATGCAGCCTCCCGAGTGGACAGTTTGATGGAGTGGAAAATACAAGTTGTCAATTTACACTGAAAACAATATTTTGTCAGGTGGTAGCACAAAAGAAACTCAACTGGATGCAGATGTATTTGGAAGTAAATGCTATTTAATGTGCCTCAATTTTCTTCAGTCTAAAAAGGGAAATATCAAATTAGTTTTATTTTATTTAATTACTTTATATATTTAATTTTGTTGTGATAGGAGTAGGAAGAGGTCAAATCTTGTCTTTTCTTGGTTGGACTGCTATTAAAGTATTTTTCATCTTTCATAAATTAATAGTATATGAAAAGTACTATACTGTGCCTTTGAAATATTTTTTAAATTTACAATGTTAAGTTTTGAAAACAATTAGCATTATTTTATCTTATTTCTTATCTTGGTAATTTGCAGTAACACGAAACCCAAGATAATTCTACTGCACTGCAAACTGCATCCATCATACAATAAAACATTTGCTGAAAATTCCAACACGTGTTTTTTTTTTTTTAAATACATGACACTATGTGGCTGCAGTTGAACTATCTCCAAGGGGAGCAAACATTGGAATGACACTTTTGGATGGCCGATATTTAGGTTTAGCCTTCTTTCTGCCCTGTGACCCCAGCAGAGGGCAGGATTGCTGGGAACTGCTGCAAAGACGTCGAAAGCCATGTCGACAGCGCCATTGACCTAAGCCCAACCCACCCTGGCCCGGGCCGGCTCGGCCGGGATTCAGCGTGGGCCGCATCGCGGTGTCTCTGGTCAGGCAGCCTGGAGCCCTTGGGCGCTGGCAAGGGGCGCGGGCGTCCGGGAGGGGCCCCCTCAAAAGCCATCTACGAGGGGCCACACCCACGCGGGGCCATTACGGTGGATGCTGTTCTGGGCTTCACCCGAGGCCGCCCGACTGCCATTTTTAGCGCAGCACCAGAGTAGACCACATGCTGTGGCTTCGGGCTAGCGGGGGGAAGGACGTTTTCTTTATTTTCGCTCAAAGCACCAAAGAGCTTTGGGGAGAATTTCGACATTTGCACTCCGGTTGACTCAGCCGGCGCGGACAAATTGTTCCTACGCGCCACCATTTTGAACGGGAAAAAAATGTAGAGAGAGCGTTCTCAATCTCATATCTTGCGCTGCCGTCTGCCATCGTTTTGAAATAAAGTTATTTGAAGATGCAACTGTTTACGTTTGCTCGTTTCTCAACGTTTGGGAAGAATGAGAAGGATTCATTTTGGGGATCTTGTCAAGTATGCCATGTTGGGCCCTGCACAGTCTCATTTTAGGAGGCAGCATGTGGGCAGGAGCGCTGGGTGGTCTGACGAAATGAAGTCGAGCTTCCTCTTGCACACACATATGGCACAGCTTGGCCTTTTTTGTGTTTGTTTTGATTTTTGGGGTTTCATGTTATAAGTAATAAAAGTCTCCATGAGCTATATGCTTATTTTACCTTGCTTATAAGACCTTTTCTATTTCACGACTGTGCTTCTACTCCACCCACCTTGTCTTTTTTTTCTCCTTCCGAATCTGAGCTTCTTGAACTTGACAGCCTCTCCAATTTTTGTTCATCTTGATCCCCTTTTCTCATCTTGACCAGGAAGTGCCCACACATCAGTCCCCTCTCCTCAAAAGGAAATACAAATCAAGCACACTTCACTTGGGTTGCACCCAATCACTCAATAAAAGACGGGGGACATCCGATACTCTCGGTCACCCGACTCCTGCAGACGAGGAGATTTGACGCGCTTGAAGATCCCCCCTCGTGCCGCCAGCTCAATATGTCTCTGATAAATAAACGACAGATCCCCGATCTCCCCAAACCACACGATTGCGGGTGCGAGGAGGCATCGAGTGTGAAGCTCCGAAAGATCTTCGATTAATGGAAGAGGCGCTTGAGGCACGGTCACTTTTTTGTCTTGAGAGCCGTGGACCACAAAGTTGAAGAGATTTGAAATATTGGCAGTGCAGACAGGAGGAGTTAAAAGAGACATTTTCTGACATTTTTCACAATTTCAAACTATTTGCTTGAGTCTTAAAAGGACTCTATCAAAAACCCTAAAAAAAAAAACGGAGTCTATATCATCATACGGTGCTTCTGAGTTTACATTTTGCATTGGAAAGAAAGACAGAAAGACAAAATGAAAGAAAAGTCAAAAAGTCAAAGTCTGCTTTATTGTCAATTTCTTCACATGCCAAGACACAAAGAAATCGAAATTACATTCCCACTATCCCCAAAAAATAAAAACAAGAAGGCACAAACAATGAATAAATAATATATAAACAAATAAACACAATAAATAAGAGGAGCAAAAATGGAGCAAGTGTGCATGCAGCAGACAGTCAGAATATAGCGCAAAAGTACAGGACGCTACGCAGAAGGGGGGAGAGAGTTCAGGATTCTAACAGGCTGGAGAATGAAGCTGTTGGTGAGTCTGGTGGTGCGGGAGCGCAGGCTCCTGTACCTCTTCCCAGAGGGCAGAAGATCGAACAAAGAATGAGCGGGGTGAAAGAAAGAAAGAAAGAAAGAAAGAAAGAAAGAAAGAAAGAAAGAAAGAAAGAAAGAAAGAAAGAAAGAAAGAAAGAAAGAAAGAAAGAAAGAAAGAAAGAAAGAAAGAAAGAAAGAAAGAAAGAAAGAAAGAAAGAAAGAAAGAAAGAAAGAAAGAAAGAAAGAAAGAAAGAAAGAAAGAAAGAAAGAAAGAAAAATTGGGCCTTTCCACCATGTGGGATATTTTGGTACATCCAAAGATTAAAAAAAAACCCACAGAAGTCAATTTGACTTAAGTTGGGTGTAGGCAGGGTTGGGGGGTAAAGATGACTGGCGGTGGCACACGCACCACACATGGAACAGATCATGGCACGTATAGCGTTAAGATTTACCCATATGAAATAAAGCAGCCCAAAAAAAGAAAGCTTCCCCAACTTCTGGCTGAGCTCCACCGCGGAGTAATGAGCTCCCACCCAAACCTCAGCAGCAGCTGCTGTCAGGGTCTGGGGGCACTGACTAAATATATAGGAAGCTGTTTGGCAAGAGCGGAAGGTGCAGACCCCCCCCCCCCCCATCCACGGTAAAAGATGCCATTTTTACACCTTTATTCCTGTTTGGCAATCACACCAAACGAGTGCCCGCCAAAGTCAAAAGGTAAGCAGAGCTGCAATTGTGTAAAAAACACAAATAACACGACTCATTTGCTGATGTTGGAAATCTCTACATTATTTAGCCATTTGATTTTGGTTTCATCATTATTGTCTGTGGTAACACTGTAAAAAACATAATTTCTCTCTTCAATTATATTCATAGCAATGCAGTACAAAAATGAATGAAAAATGCCGCACACTTGGATGGAAATGCAATTCTAACATGACACATATCAAGACAAGGAAACATACACGTGTCTCACCCTCGCTTAACTCACAAATAAATTATTGTCGCCCACAAGACCCCGCCGCACTCAGCTTCACGAGCTACACTGACTACTCATGTGGTGCTTTTCTTGTGTGTCTGTGCAGCCCACCAAGTTTACTGTCTAAAGGAACAATCATTTAGATATTTATGGCTCTCCAAGCCACGAGAGAGACTTTTCAAACGTACATGTGCAGTGTTATCATATTGTGTAAAAACAGTATCAAGTCTGGGATGGGGGGACGGTAAGGCAAACGGCGTGAGGTTCCACACGCTAGTCGAGTTAGCGCCTCACCGGGTCTGCAGTACGTTTGAGCCGCTTTGATAAATTGACGCACTCAACCTGTATTTCTCAAGAAAATGCTTTTTCAGTTTATTATGTTATAGTTGGCCGCTGTGTACATTGGGAAGACGTATGGCACCGAGCCGCTGCTGCTGTAAGGTTCGGGTTTTCCATTTTTAGATTTGTTTTCTTTTACTTAAACAAGGGCGTTACAGTTCGATTGTTTAGACAATTGCTGGGGTATAATATTTCTGCCGTGTAAAAATATTACACAAGGTAAATGTCTTGTGGATGGTATAAAACATAAGTCACTTTATTCATTTAAGTAGCCAGAAATGTAGTCCAAACATTCCCACCGGGGAACAGTCCAAATGAAGAGATGGCCACCCTGAGCAATGGACACCTGCTGGGCGCCATTTAAGTGGCCGCGAGTTTTTGTGACAAACAGACAGATTACAGGCCACGATGGCAACTTGTTTGCCGTGAGGAGGCTGTAAACTGGACTCCATTCTAGAATCTTGTAGAAGTATGTCATGCATTAGTCAGAAGATTTGCTTGTATCTTTTATGCAGACTGGACAATTTGAAGTGTTTTTTAAAAATTCCTGTGTCAACTATGGTAGCCCATGTATTGTCATTGTCGCCTTGGCCGTGCTAAAAATGACTGTCAACGCATATATTGCAGTTTTAAGAAATTCTTGCGCTGGTCCAAGGGCAAAAAAGTAAAAAAGCTAATACGTAAAGAAAATACTCATGTTCGTGTGGACATGGCTTGAGTCCAATGCCTGTCCTTAGTCTGGAGGAGTGAGATTTGATACCATTGGAAACACACAAAGGGGATTTCAGTCTGCTTCTTAATGCACGTCGTCTCCCCATTTGCATTGTGCCATTCGGAAAAATCTGCAGACGCTGAGGCGTTACGTGCTTGCCGCCATGTCTCCCCACTGAGTATGTTCTGTCCACCGGTTACCCTATTGGCGGTCACATTACTCAAAACCGCCCTTTTTGCCCCGAAGCGTGGAAGACTGACCAGGTGTTTTTTTTTTTTGTTTTATCATAAAGCACGTCGTCACTTCGCATGTTTGAAAGCCAAAAACGAGGGAAAGGTGACTCAGATTCGAAGCCACAATCTCCAGCATGGATGGAACTACAAATGGAACCCCCCTCCCTCTGTCTGTCCGTCTATATAGCCCCCATCACGTGAAAATACACACACACATTTCTCTCATTCGCTCTCATTTTCCGTTGACAGGCGCTCTCAATCTTTGACCACACGGCCTGGAAAAATAGCACAGAGTCATGCTGCAAGGCAAGTCTATCCCTGACCCTGATTCCCTCTCACCACATTTCCATCAAGCAGCAAAGTCAAACACTTCTAATCATTTTGGTTCCGCCCCCCCGCCTGCCGTTGAAGTATTATGAACATTGTTAATTTTCTGAGGTCCGACAAAGCATTGGAGATATTCCATGGATGAGTCACTACGCACTTTGGTGGCACGTGATACAAAAGCATCCGAGACAAATGAGAAGAGCGGACGCCAATTAAGCTCTCAGAGAAGCGGGTTAGAAACAAAGATGCGATGTAGCTAAACCAATGTGCCAAACCTCGGTGTAACTATTTCTGAAAAGAAGGCCGCTCGATGACCTTGGTAAGGAAGTTGATACGCCTACAGTCCCAGATCATAAAATAATGCAAACAAAGTGGGACAACTTACACAAATTGTCAGGAAGAAGATAAAGCAAATCATATTTTTAGATTGGGGGTGAGATTTGTATCTCGCTTCTTCTCAACTAAGATGAGCCCCAATTTAGCCATGACCTTAACAAGTGCTATAGAAAATGGAGTGATGGATATCTAAAAGAAAACTAAAGAGGCCAGTTTCTAAGAGGGAAACAGTGACAATTTGGATGAATTTCAGAATATGCGGAAAGGCAAAGAATGCTGTGATTTTTTTTTTTAATGTACTAAATCAAAATAATCTCTTATTTAACATTTAGCCTCATTTAGCCTATTAGCTTTTTAGCGTTGATGTTTGCACTGGACACCATTCAAGCTAGGACCGCGACTGAAGGGAAAGCTAGTTGTCAACACAAAATCACGTCTCGGAAAATAAAAAAATAAAATAAAAAATAAATAAAACTGCAACTTGGAAGTGGAGTAAGGGAAAGCCTTTTGAAAGGACTGTTAAGAGCTTTACGCATTTCTCTAATTACACCTTTGGCTTGCCCTCGTTTTGATGGGCAGCTATAAACGAGGAAAGCCAAAGATTCGGAGCATGGTAACTCTTGTAAAGCCGGGGCGAAGCGGCCGCTCGCAGTTTTAGCCTCACCTGCCCTGTCATTTTTACTTGTATGTAAAACGGTAAACATTAACGAGGCGTTAAGGAAAGGAGCGGCTTTGTTAATAGCTAGAACCTGTAATGGGCCTCATGCCAAATGAGAGGGGACGGAAATCCCTCAAGACTGCTTCGGAAGATTTGATAAGCTTTTATAACACATCGAAGGCGTAGACTAGGGGCCACCTGCTAAATATTTTTAACTGGGCTGGCACATTTTGAAATATTAGAATTAAAATATACAGTGGAACGGAAAATTTGATGTTTGACAAACACAGGGTAAAGTGTCCCCTATCCTGACCTTCCTTCAATTTTTCTAGATTTGGGCCAGAGTGGAAAAAGTTTGGACACCCCTGGTGTGGATGGATGGATGGATGGATGGATGGATGGATGGATGGATGGATGGATGGATGGATGGATGGATGGATGGATGGATGGATGGATGGATGGATGGATGGATGGATGGATGGATGGATGGATGGATGGATGGATGGATGGATGGATGGATGGATGGATGGATGGATGGATGGATGGATGGATGGATGGATGGATGGATGGACAGACAGCACTTGCCTTTGTTCTTTCACTTGCAGCCCTTCTTGGAATGGGAAAATAAAAGCGACGGAGGTTAGCCGGAGAGCAGACTCCCAAATATAGCCGCTGTGTTCTTGTGAGGGCCAGACTCTCCCCGACGACAAGCCCAGCTCCGACCGTGCCCTGTAATTGAGGAGAAAATAAGGACAGAAATTATATGTTTATTTTTGACAACAATTTTAATCTTCTGTGCTCGCCTTCACGAAAAAATGAGACGCCCACAAGAAGGAGATGAGAATATGTCTTTCTGACTCAAAGTGGAGAGGTTTTTTTCTTTTTGGGAGAGTTTTTTTTTTTTTGACCAACAAATGAAATAAGACAAACAAACAGCTTCTCAGCTGGGAAAACAACAATTCACTTGTATGCATGTCCTTGTTTCAAAGACTTTGAATGAACAACATGAGCTTTAACGCAAGATAGAAACACGCACGAAAATCTGAACCAAAAGCCCCACAAAAAAATATTTCCCCCACCAAACCTCTAAAGGTAAAATGATTAGTTGTATGTATACTTGAACAATTGTGTGTGTCCCCACACACAATTCTGATTTCAAATTCAATTCTTAGTTAAATATATAAGAAAGAGCTGTGTATCTTTGCAATAATATGACACATGAGTATGATTTTCAGTCAAAATGTCCCATTTGTGGAAACCATGACAGCGAAATGACCTCATACTGACCAGGACTCATTCAACTCACTCAAAACTAACTTTACCTTTTTATGTCCTTGTCCATGGCGTTTTGAATGGACAAGTCATTTTATCCTATTATTGTTCAAAATTGCTAGTTGATACATTAAAATCAACCAAATTTTTGTGGTGCGACGCCAATCGTCAAAACGCATTAAAGTAGCACACAGTCTGCCTGGGGACATGAGCAATCTATTCTTGATGAACAATGCCAGAAAGAAATTTCCATGAGTTGCACATGCAGTTTTACAACCGTTCATTCGTCATTTGTTCCCTCTTTTCATCAGTCACCCCCCCAACTTTCTTTTTATAAATGGGCTTTATGTGATGTGATAATCTCCTCCTTATTTCAACGACTTGATCTTGTTTTTCCTCTCCTGTTTGTGCTGCTCACTCGATGTGAGCTGTCATGTCAAAACTTCCATTGCATTGGAAATTTATGCTTGAAACCAGAATAATAAAATCTAGATTATAAACCACAAAATAAAACTGTGGAGTCTTTTTTTTTTTTTTTTTAAGATCAACTATGGTGTATGAGCCATGAGGATCTTTTGTGATTTTTCCACCTTTAATTTATATTCTACTCCCGTCTCCAAACATGAGACTCAGTCATTCATCTTAATGGAAAAACTGTGCTAGCTAATACTAGATAGACTATCAATCAAAATGAATGTCTACAAGGCAATTGATGAACAACCCATTCATGCGTCTGTGTTTGGGAAGGCGGGATTGTGCGCTCTCATCTACCAATCGGCATCTATTTTCCTTCATTCCCCCAACCCGAGCTCTGCCTCTTCCAGGCGAGCCCCAAGCCTGTAATTAGGGGGGCCGGGCTCCCGGAGACTCAAAACACATCCACGCGTTGCTGCTCAACTTCTTCCAAACTGTCCCGGGACTCTGAGCTGCGCCTCTCCCGCTGCACCTCCAGCTTCCTCTAGGATTTTGTTTCTCAGGGATGGCCGCATCGATTCTGGAGGTAGGGAATCTCATTGTAAGTATGGAAAACTTTTTTTGTCCCCTTTCAAAGTTGATATTTTAAGTGGTTGCACGTTCTTGTTATTTCTCTCAACTACAGCAGAATGATATTTATTGCAATGAGGAGAAACTGCATGATACAAGACAGAATTGAAAACAATGAGAAAAAGTACTACTAAAAACAAAATATCCTCGATTTAAGTGATTAGCCCAAATATTCCAGTATGATGAATGCAAAACTACACATTGTTACATTTAGCGGGAGGTTTTGAGACAATAAAAAACAGCAACCAAAAAAGTCTAAAGGTGCAGTGCTTGACCTCCACAAGCATAAACACGTGCTGCCTGCCATAGCCTTGAGCACTTTGCAAGCACAGGAAGAGCCAGCAGTGGCGTCGGGACATGAGTTTTGTATTAGTGTTGACACTGACAGAAGCCCCACGAGTCAGACACACAGTCTCATGTTGTTCTTCCTCCCCAGGAAGACGGGCGCTATGGCTCCAGTCCTCTGGCTATGTTAACTGCTACCTGCAACAAGTTTGGCAGCACCAGCCCAGTGAGGGACTCTGCAACACCCGGTAAGAACGGCGGCACTAGTCCACTAAAGAAGCCCTACAACATGACCTCCGACCTTCAGACGGCCAAGAACGGGCGCACCGCCGATGGCAGCGGCCTGGCGGACTCTTACAGCGGTTCCTTCACTACAGCCGGTGGCGGCGGACTGCTCACCCCGACCGGAAGCCCCCCTCCTACGACCGGAGGCTACGCCACAGAGTACAACCCTTTCTCTCACTCCTTCCAAACGTCCGTCTCCCAGGACCCGTCCCTGTTAGTGTCCAAAACCCACGCCACGGCAGACTGCCTCACCAGCGTCTACACCTCGTTGGACATGACGCACCCTTACGGCTCGTGGTACAAAGCCGGTATCCATCCCGGTATTACGGCCGCTCCGGCCAACGCCACGTCCTCTTGGTGGGACGTCCATCCCAACTCCAACTGGCTGTCTGCGACCCAGCCTCAGTCAGACGGAGGTCTCCAGGCCTCTCTGCAGCCTGTGGCTCCGCAGGCTTCCCTGAGCCCCCAGCTGCCTAATTACAGCACCGATTTTACCACCTTGAACCCAGCTCCCTACCCTTCTGTGGGACTGGGTTCGTCCTCGCATCTCCTCCAGCCGTCCCAGCACATGCTGCCCCAGGACATGTACAAGCCCAAGCCGGTGCAAAGTGCTGGGCTAATGGAGAGTCCCATGGGCTTAAAGCCAGCGAGGGGATCAGGGGGCTACGGGGGAAGCTCGACACCCACAAGGTCCTCGTGCGACTGCCCCAACTGCCAGGAGCTGGAGCGACTGGGAGCCTCGGCCGCATCCCTAAGGAAGAAGCCGGTGCACAGCTGCCACATCCCTGGCTGCGGGAAAGTGTACGGCAAGGCGTCCCACCTCAAGGCCCACCTGCGTTGGCACACCGGCGAAAGGCCCTTTGTGTGCAACTGGCTGTTCTGCGGCAAGCGCTTCACCCGTTCGGACGAACTGGAGCGCCACGTGCGCACCCATACGCGGGAGAAGAAATTCACCTGCTTGCTGTGTAACAAGCGCTTCACACGTAGCGATCACCTCTCCAAGCACCAGAAGACCCACGCCGACTCGGCGTTGCAGGGGAAAATCGCGGGCGCCGAGGGGGACTTGGACCACCGGGTCGAGGAGACAGCAGAGATCAACGCCAGCAACGGCGAGCCAATCGCCAATGGAGACGAAAAGACGGGGGTGCCCGCCGGAGTGGAGAACAGCGGTGGACTTTTGGAGATCTGAAGCCTCAACTTAACCCAGATCTTTTTGTTTCTTTCCTTTTGTCCCAAACATGCCCAAGAGATCAATGCAATAAATGACTGCGCAGTGGCGGGCCGTGCATCTGGTACTTGGGTTTTCCGTGGGAATTTACCCGACTTATCCCACCACTATTATGTAGCAGTTATAGAACTGATCAATACTATTGAGAAATGCAAGATAACGGGTCACCACTTTGCCCTATTGGCCTTGTGTTTGTCATTTGGAGCAGTTCTGAATCAACATTAATAACATGTCAAAAACAATTATTTAAATAAAATACATCATATTCACCGGAGACGCTTATCATTAAATACAACAATGTGCTCAGATTGCCACAGACATGTTCTGCTTGTCAAAGTTAGCTGTGACAAGTCAGAGAATGGAAAAATGCTGAGGCTCATTGCGGGCCAGTCTGATTTCGTTAAAGAAACACACTCATTGCCAACATAGTGAGTTAAGTTACATGGGCCAGCACTACTGATTCTGATGCCTTGGGTAGATTGGACTGACATGGTAACGATGGCAAATTCTGATTGGATAAAAAAAAAGCAAACATCCACATACATGTAAGCAGCAGTGAGGAATATAAGTTGGAAATGTACGTCAGTGCTTTTGATAGCATTTCGGCCTTGACAATCATTTCATTTCCTCTTGCCTGGACCGTAAGCAAGCATCGCCATGTAAATACGAGCAAGTCTTGCAAGCAAATATTTTCAGCAACCAAAAAGGAAAACAACGAAGGCTCGCACGTACGTCCACGTTTCTAAACCCAGCATGCATTTTTTTTTTTTTTGCCTTTCAAATGAGCGCAACCACTGGGGAAATTGAATCTGCACAGGCAGAGGGAAAAGTAGCTCCGAAGCCACAAGACGAGTCGTTTGAGAGCGAGACGTTTTGGTTAAGATGGCGGGCGGGCTTTTGACGGAGCCTTCCGCACATATCTGATTCACAGCTGTACTTTGATACTTCAGTCGTCGCTCTTGAAACAATCAACACGCAGCGGGACTTGACGCTTCTCGTTGCCCAAAAAAAAAAAAAGTGTTGTCATGTCAAAAGTCTTTTATCGTGCTTCCTGGTGTGTGTATTTTAAATTCCTATTTTCATGAATAATCTAATTTATGTCTTAAATTATAAACATTGCCGGTTGTATTGCAGCTTGCAGGGAAATGTCACGGCAGCGAGGCTTGCAAGATGAATGGAAGCCAGACAAATATAAAATTTAATGCCTTAATTTAAGACTATTTATTAGCTATAACAAGGAAGTTTAAGATTTATTTAAAGATCTTGACAATGACTATTTCTCTGTATGTATTCTTTTGAGTGTGAAGTCTTCCACACAAATGATGAATTAAGGGCTACATACTATATATTTTCAACAATATATAGATGGTTTTCAATGTGTTTATTATATTTTTCATGTTGTTTTTCCATTGAAACTGTAACCTTCCTAATGAAGCCATGTGCTTCTGTTAAAAAAAAAAAAAAAAAAAGAAATGCACAGTGAGCACTGTTTCAGTGTTTGCTTTTTGGCTGATGTGAAATAAGAAAATACTGTACATAGTGAAGGGCAAGTATGGTGTACATGTAAGAGTCCTGCTCTGTGACAATTTAAAAAAAAGTAAAGATATTTCAAAACAATTTGCAGACTGCATCCTTACAAATGATTTCACTTCCTGTCTTGTTTCCACTTCAACAGCTTTCATTGTCATTTGTAAGACAAACAAAGCACACAGGTGAGCCATTCGTACCACACAAGGACCTGCACTGTAGTTAACAACAATTGCACCTCTCTTAAGATTAAGAGGCGTAATTATCAGTCAGTCATGAAAAAAAGAAAAACACAAGGTGGAGAGGATTAGGACTGAGGGTAAGTGCTTGCATTGTTCAGGCGCTCCAACAAAAGAGACAATTGCTGTAAAGCAGGATGACAGACGTGATGTGGAGATACAAGTGAAGTCAGGGTAATGTGTTGCAGGCTGTCGGGAAAAACAAAAAGCAAAAAAAAAAACTATAATTTGATACCACCAAGCTACCGTCACCGCAGGTCCACTTTCCTGTCATGATAGTAAAAATGCTTGAGGTGGGTGGAGCTGGGCGTTTTAATAGAGATAAGCCCAGGAGAGACTCAATGCAAGTCCAAAATAGAGATGTGGATTCAAACTACATTTCTGAGTGGAAAATTGAGCCAATCTAAACATTTATTTAACTCTCTATTTACGTGCATTCTTATGGAACGCAAATTAATAAATTAATCGCATTACATTACGTTGCATACAGTTTCGTTGGCCTGGACTGATTTGAAGGAAATAACCTTAATAGTCTCCAGTATGCAATTCTGAGTTACCCTATTTAAAGTTTATATGTAAGGTTAAAGTTACAATTTGAGCTTTATGGGAGTTTGGGTTTTCTTTGGGCAGCACAGTGACTAGAGGTTATCATGTTTGCTTCATGTTTGAGAGCTTCTGAGTTTGAATCTTGACTCTCCTTGTGTTGCGTGACATTCGACATTAAATCTACAAGGGGGTTCTTAGTTTATGATTTGTTTCATTCCTATGGCAACGACATAAACCAAATTTGGACCTAAGGGCTGTGTCACTAACCTATGCTAGCGAAGTAGAAAAGTCATAATTACAGTAAGACAAAATAAATTAAAAACAGTAAGTTTGGTGGTAACTGAGCTTGTTCTCTTGTGCTGCGTTATCACGTATTTTTATGCACAAGCTAGTTTTTTTTGTCTATTTTCACAAAACCTTTTTCTCTATGTGTTTGTATTTGTACAGAAGCCTGGAACTGCCAATGTGGATAATTTTTTGACTGACTAATACATTTGAGTTGACGTGGTAATAGTACCTTCTAACATACTTGCAGGCTAAATGCAAATTTTTACATGCAAATACATTTGAACGTATTTGCCAGTCACAAATGATTACTCCACATTGGCGCTTCCATACATTTGCAATCACGGAAGCAAAAAAATAAACTTGGAATTGTGTCATTTGGACAGTGTAGTATAAACCCAGCAAGCAGGTGAGATGCCAAACAAATAAAATCAATCACTCCTTGATAATACTAATATATTTTTTATTCTATCGCAATAGGAAACATTCTAATAATCTTCCTTCTACAGTGACCCCCCCCCCCTCCCAGAAGCCACCGACTCACCAGTTGTAACGTTTACACTTAGAGGACTGCATGGTTCCAATTTGGGGCTTCTAATGAGCTGTAGTTGAGGTCAATTTATATAAAACGTCCCGGGGCCGGCTCTGTCATCAGGGAGCGCCGTGTTTATGGTGGTCTGAAGTGGGTGCATGGTCGAATCCGCAGAATAAAAGGCAAGCTTGGGTGATTGAGGATGGCTTGGACTTGGGTGTGTCAGGCCAATGAGGTAGGGAGAGTGGGGGTTTTGACAAGATGGTCAGCACCACGGGTATTTTTTGACATTTTTAAAACACACGCTCTTCCCCTCCACAGTGGCGGTGGCGGCCTGAGCTTTATTTTTACACGTTTTATTTAAAACGGCCAGGAAACATTAAGTGTAAACCATAAGGAGGAAAATAATCACGCTGGGACACACAAAGGCAAAACCACAAGGTGGACACTCTTTCCATATGTTTGAGCCACAAGTGCACTTCCGCTCCATTTCATTTAAAAATAAAACAGACTTGTTAAGAAACCAGCATATTATGTCATTAGAGCCCAGAAACACCTGTTAAATGAAATTACTTTTCATTTATTTTCATCCCAACACTGATTAGTTGAGCCTTAACACCTCAATATTTACATGAACAATAAAATGGAATTACCTTGAAAATCTTTGAATGACTTGAAGAGTAACTGTGCGCATGTTGTATGCACAATTTAAACATTTTACCTGTGTTATATTTTTACCTCCTTATGGTAAATTTAATTCCGGTTGGTTATCGATTACTTGGCTGATTTATTGCAAGAAATTCTGTTGAGTGTGTGAAAATGATTGCATCATGAAAGAATTGGGGCAAAAAGGGAGTACAGTACTTGGATGCAAACAGCAGAGGCGCTGTTGAGTCACTCAACTAGTTTGCCGGGTATAAAAACAGAAGTTCATGACATGGAATCTACCTTCCTGATATTATGTGCATTTCAGTGGTTATAAAAATCAATTAAATGTATGACAACAAAAACACCTCTTTTGTGATAGCAACACATTTCAAATATGACATATATTTTGATATTTTGAGTTCTTTCTAAATAAATGGTATATCATTATATTCACATATTATAAAACACATTTACAATGTCCATCATGCATCTTTAAGTACTGTCCAAGACACAGTACAATACAAGATGTATGTTATAATGTAGGTTTCACCTGAAGAGCAGAATCAATCGCACAATGGTGCATGTGCTCTCATAGCCACAGGCAAGAGTGCACACTGCTCCCCCACCGCCTATGAAAAGGGAGGTTTTAGAGGTTAACAATAAAACAAAAGCACAGGTGTCTGCAGGTGTGAGTGAGCACAACTCTGCGGCGGAATGCTGGCCAGCATGCCCGGAGGCTCGACAGAGAGGCCGTCAGTAACGACAAGATAAGGCTACCCGGCAAAGGGGACCCCGGGCCCAACATGTGACGAGGCTTAAAGAGGAAAGCGATAAGAGCGGTAGAAAGGTCAAGCCGTGTGATAGAGACTCCTTTGTTTGTCATTGCTTTATCAGGTACAGACATCATTGAGATCGACAAGCGAGGAAACAAATCGGGATAGATGTACAATGACTTCATTGTCTTTCTTTTTGTTGCACAGCGGTGCTTTGACTTACGAGCGATCCGAATTATGAGAGATATACAAAAAAAACGGCGTCACCATCTTACTGTGTCACTCTGCGATTCCTACTGATAAGTCGGTAATGCGTTGCAAGGTTAGAAAACACCACCAAAACACTTGTATCATAAATATTTTTATATCGAGGTATAAATGATTTAATATGTATTTTAATGTGGCAGTGTGCAGTATCAATCATGAAAGCGCCGCTCATATTTTTGACACTAATCATACATATGTAACCGCTCTTTTTTTTTTACACGAAAGCCGCCTTTAAAGTTTAAAAGGGAGCTACTCCCTCACTGCCCAGCGCACCAAATGCGACACTAAACGATGTCATTTTGTTTATAAGCAGCTGCGGGAGGCTTGTGGGTGACGCTGCACCCCTTTAAAAGATAATGTGCTCCCCATTTAATGGCCTCCGGATGACAAATTACTTCCAGGGAGTAAAAATTTAGCGAAGGAAATTGCAACATGTGACACAACATAAGACATGTATCCATGTTGAACATTCATAGTTAAATTAGAGACAGCAGAAACATTTTTGCCAAAGAGGCATAAAAAATGTTTTTTTCCTCTGCGGGTGGTTGGGTACCTCTGATTTAGGGATCTTTTTTTTACATTAAAAATAGTAACGTTTTGGGGTAATAAGTTAAATTCACAAGATTTAAGTTTGTGAAGGAAAATCTTTTAATTTCATGAAATTCAAGTTATGGTAAACGTAAATTACATATCCATGGGAATGTCCTTCACGTTTACCATCTAGTAATAGAAATATGATGACGAATATTCATTTAGGAAGCTATGATTGGTACTATGAGCTCCATTTTGGCCATAACGGGATAATACCATATACCGTAATTTTCGGACTATAAGTCGCGTTTTTTTTTTTTCATAGTTTGGGTGGGGGGGCGACTTATACTCAGGAGCGACTTATATATGTTTTTTTTTTCACAAATTTTTACTTGATCATTAACACATCACTTACTTACAAGTATAGTTGACCACTTCACATGTTATTTTTAGTATAGTTGATCACTTCACATGCTTCGATATCTTTATGTTGAACATATTCAAACATGAAAAATAGAGAGAAACAATCAAATAAAGTAATTAACACTTTAAAGCGCCATATCCTCTGGACATGTCCTCTATCACCAGGATGACATAAAGGATGAGAAATTTGATCGATGGATTTAATGATTTGGAGTGACACAAATGGTTTGATAATATTGTTGTTTATGTGATAGTTATTTAAAATATAGTATGGGCCTGTGGAATAATTGGAACTGCGGCGCTGCACACGGCATTGTTGACAAAGGACGATCGATGGATTTAATGAATTGGAGTGACACAGATGGTTTTATAAACGTGTTATTTATGTAATAGTTTTTTTTTTAAATAACTGAATGTTACGTCAGGCCCGTTCTCAGCTCCTCGTTTGTGTTTGTCACGTTAGCATACCGTATCATTTAGCCTATTGTTGCTCGTTCACGTCTGTTCTTGGTGTTGGATTTTGTTGAATAAATTGCCCCCCAAAATGTGACTTATACTCCGGAGCGACTTATATATGTTCTTTTTCACATTTTTGGGCATTTTATGGCTGGTGCGACTTATATTATCTCCATTCATAATCTTTATTTATTTCAGAGACTCTCCCCTCCTCCCTTTAAGGCCCTCTAATGGTTGGAAAAACACTTATGGAGGTTTTTGGACTGTCCTGACTTAATATCCTTACAGCACAGCAATAAAATGTTCTTTCCTTTGCAAGAAAAAAAAAAAAGTACTATCTTGACTGGATTGTGAGTGACGCTTAGCCTAAAACAGCTCTTGTTTTCTTTTTTACGCTCAAGCCACAAAATACTTCCGTGGAACATTTCAAGAGAAAGGATTTAAGGGGTTGATGGATACGAACATCCATCCATCCATCCATTTTCTGTACCGCTTAGTCCCCACTGGGGTCGCGGGCGTGCTGGAGCCTATCCCAGCCGTCATCGGGCAGTAGGCGGGGGACACCCTGAACCGGTTGCCAGCCAATCGCAGGGCACACAGAGACAAACAACCATTTGCACTCGCACTCACACCTAGGGACAATTTGGAGTGTTCAATCGGCCTACCAAGCATGTTTTTGGGATGTGGGAGGAAACCGGAGTGCCCGGAGAAAACCCACGCGGGCCCGGGGAGAACATGCAAACTCCACACAGGGAGGGCCGGAGGTGGAATCGAACCCGCACCCTCCTAATATAGAGTTAAAAAAAATCTGACACGTACAGTGCATACATTATAAAAAGTCTGTTCAAATGCCAAGGTAAATAATATCAAAACATAACATGATTAATGTGAATTACCTATACAATTCAATTGAAAAAAAGCCTCAGATGGCATTTAATGTCAGCACAAAATCTTCAAGTTTCTGAAAAAAAAAAAGCAGATTAAGCCTACTAGATTCTAGCCTACTACTACTATAACGGCTAAACTTTATTTGGAACAATCATTGGCAAGGGTGTAATGACATTTGACATGTTTGAAAATGATTTGGTTGATTCTGATCAAAGCCACATCCTTAAGAGTGTGTGTGCACACTTGTGAAAGCACATTACGTATCTCCGTTGTTTATTTTCTCTTCCCCATTTGAATAAATCTCTTTATTTTTTTCCACTTTAGTTGTTATGAAAAAATTCTTCATTATTTATCTTGGTCTCGGTTTTTATATCATAAAAACCTGGCATTTGAACAGGGGTGTGTAAATTTTTTTTTAATCCATCTTTCTTTCATACTTGTCACAGAGACAGCAGATGGAAAAGATATAGTCCGGCACAAAGCATCTGGAGTTTCAATGTTTTCTATAGACGGTTCCTGACAAATAAACAAATAAACTAACTGAAAAAGAGACAACAGAATGGTGGTTTGGAGCAATTAGAAGGAAAGAAAATAAAAGCGACAGTGAGAGTCAAATTCTGGAATGGGAGCAGCGCGGTTGGAAGCGAGAGCGGGGAGTCGGACTTGGCAAGGTTTTGGTGGAGACGAGTGTGGTGGTTCTGAAGTCCTCCAGCGCGAGGAGGCGCCAGTGTGTCCGGCGGGGGCCCGGACCGTGAGCAGCCTCAACACCCCCCCGAGCCACGGCCACAACGTCCCCCCCCCCCCACCACCACCGCCACCAGGCCTTGCCGCCACTCCATCCACCCTGAAGCCACTGGCAGCCTGCGCTTCGCTTTGTTTATTTAATATTCTCAAGAAATTGAAATATCTTTTGTGGTTTCCACACACACACACGCAATTACATGCCACTCAGCAGCACATAGTACACACACATTCACATGCACTTCCACGCATAGCTGTCCTGCATATATAAATAAATAAAGTTGGGTAATAACCTTCTCTTGATCTGTGGCCAATAATAGAATTGAAGAAAATCATTTTTGAATGGAGGAAAGAGGAGTGCCGTGTCTGACACCGTATGTTGCCTCAGCAAGCGCTACGTCTCGTTCGATGGAATATTCCCTGGCTGAAACCGAGGTTTTCTGCCTAATCTTTTTTTTCCCTGGGTTACGGTTCTTTATAAAGGACCCAGGCATTCTTATCGGGAACAGATTAGATAGCGGTATTCCACCTTCAATGGGAGAGTGAAGCAAAAAGTGGAGTGAAGCGGGTCATCAATACCAACCACTGTGATTGTGTCGTGACATCAGAGGCCAAAGCAAAATATGAACTCGCCAGGTGTAATCACATAACGACTACATTACTACAATTACACCATATGCATCGGTTATCCATTTAAAGCAGGGATGTCAAGTTTTCCTCTGAGGTTCTGTTTCATAGGTAGAAATGAGCATTTGTAAATAAATTACGAGGCTATGTTATCGTCTTTGCGCAAGTTCAATGTTTTGCAAGTCTGAGTGTGTGGCCTGCAAACGGAAAAGGTGCATATAAGGTGTTGAAGCAAGAAATGTCCATGCCAGTCTTCCTCTAAATGCTTATGCTCACAACCCCGTTGCATCTGTGATCATTAACAAAGCAATTTCTTCAGACGCAAATCCCTTAAACAGCCTTGGTTTTAGGGAGAGGGGGGGTTGCACCCCGACTCCTTGCCCCTCAAACAGCCACCAACCACGGCCGCTGCCAAAAATAATACGGGAGCGCCACTCAAACCCCGAGCCTCGCCACAAGCGCAGCTTGGCCGCAAGAGAGGGATCAAAACACACACAAAAAAGGAAACGCATCATATTGAGGAAGGAGATGGCGGGAGGGAGGGGGGGAGGCCTATCTGCTGATGATTTTGGCAACAAAAGGAAGCAGACGTACTTGTGCGGCAACCCGAGGCGAGCTGGAGGAAAAGTGTGTTTGTGGACACGCGCGTGCACTCTGGATGAGGCATAACGTAACAGCGAGACGAGCATTTATTCCTGATCTCATTCAGTCGATGATCTAACCGCCGACCCAATAAAAACACAAGCAGGCGAGCAAATTAAGCCCTGGTGAAACATGAGCGTACAAGGCGAACGATTAGCAAAAAGGATAAATAACGAGCGGTTTGTCTCCCGTAAGGACTGCCGCTTTTCACGGCTGGTTCGATTTTGGTGTTGCGCTTGGCAGAATGTGTGTGGCGCGCTGACGCCGACGGATAAAGCCGTCAGAAGGCCCAGCGCCGTTTCGACAGTGTCGCGGGATTAATTTGCTTCAACCGCAAGAGTAAAGACGGAAAAGCGGAAAATTTTCAGATGAGATATTTCATGGAAATGCTGCTACAACAGTTGGGCCGGGGCCTGTGAACTTGTGGGAATTTTTGTGGGGGACCTCGGCACACAAACCCATCCAAAGTACCAAGATTGAAAGGGGAAAATAATACAACACTAAAAGATTTGTGTATATAATCAATAAATCAGCTCCTGGTTGCTCAAATTACAAGAAACTAGATTTCTAACAAGAAACACAAACTGCTTTGAATCCACAATTTAGTTTACAAGCCATTACCGCTGACACACGGAAAAATGATTGTAGACCAATCAGCGCAGAAGCGTGGCTAGTTCTGCCCATTTTACTGACGTTAGTTGTCCAGCAGAAGCGTTCCAAAAGTAGCATGATTAACATGTGACAATTGAAGTGAAGCAATATTAGAAATGTATTTATTCTAAGATAATTTGTAACGACAAATTTATTTTAGATTTGCTATTTTTGTGGGTCTTTTGTAGTTGAAAGCGCGTGCCCGGTGATTCAATATGGCTGCAAACAGAGAGGTGTTACCTTACAAAAAATGTTGACCCATCCAGCTTTTACTTTACATACAGAGAACTGAAAGGGCATAATTCATCAAAAGCTAAACTTAAAAAGAAAAAATAAAGTTGGAAAAGCAAGTTAGATTTGTGGTATGTAAAAAATACCAGTTTAAAAGTCCGAAATGCGAAAAATATTTCCGTAGATTAAACTCTATGTTTTTAATGCAATAAAGTACACGCGTGAAGTAGAGTTAAAGCGCATTTAATATTTTAAGATCAAAATCCACACTACCTCAGATGTATGAATAAATGTCGCCCTCTGGTGGATCGAATGGGAACCATGACCACGGGTCTTTTTTCTTTTCTTTTAACAATCTACCGAATAATAATTTTTCCAATATCATTATACACAATTTTGTATAGGATTTGTATGTCCTTGCTGAGATTTTCCATGGTATAACAACATAATTGCTGATTGCAAAATCCATTACAAACTGTTTTTCTACTATGTGTAATAAATTTTATGGTTGGTTTTTAATTTGGCTAAAATACTGTAGTTTTAGCCTTAGTAAATGTTCTGTTTCTCTTACAAAAATTGTGCTTAGTTATTTTTAATCAACTGTTATCTCGATGTTGTCAAAATAATTTTTAAAAAAAACAGCCGGCAAGTGGGCCCCCGTGAACAACAACACCGATCTTCCCGACCAATCAGAAGGCGTTCTCCACCCTACGTCATATTTGTGCTGCCAAGCAACTCTGACGCTAACGAAAAGAAGGGCTGCGTTTTTACATGTTGTGTGGGAAACCCCGTCTAATGAAAGGAAGCGTTTGTTCTGGTGGGGGGGCTTGCCATCCGAATCCTACCGGCTGTCCGTCTGAAATAGGGAATGAACGACGAGACAGCCTCGGACAGCTGGAACAGAAACTCCGGGTGCTCCAGGTAAAAATTGCATTCAGGCTAGGCTATCAGCATGGTAAAAACATGACATACAGTATATATTATTTTTGCGTTAGCATTGTTTGGTGCATCTCGTAAATGAGACTAGAGATTTATATTGTTAATATGTAGTGATCCTCATGCATTTATTGTAATTGGCAGAAGTGTAGGATTACACTACATTACAACAGCATTACTCATTTTCTTCTTCCTGTCACTCAGACTTGTTTGTTTTTTTTCTCTTGACTCAAATTATGCTCTGTTCTTTAAGGTATCTGTAAAGTTTAATTAAAGAATGCTGATCAAATTAATATATTTTGCTTCTATCCAGTATTGAGCAAATGCTGGCAGTGAATCCCGGAAAGACGCCGATTAGTTTGCTGCAGGAATATGGAACGCGGATAGGAAAGACCCCGGTATACGACCTGCTGAAGGCCGAGGGACAGGCTCACCAGCCCAACTTCACGTTCCGCGTCTCTGTGGGAGAGATCAGTTGCACGGGCCAAGGCCCCAGCAAGAAGGCGGCCAAGCACAAAGCGGCCGAGGCAGCACTGAAGATGCTCAAGGGGAATCTTGCAGGTCCCATAGGTTTCGGTCTTGAAGGAGACTCATTTGTCAGAATTGATGCCCCTGTGGATGAAGATAGGTCAGTTACAATACACACCAACAATCACAAATGAAATTTTCCATTGATACTTTATGTCTTAAAAGTAAGAATACGTAAATTCTCACATTGTCATTTTCCCATTAAATGCAATTGTTGCAAACATGTTAATTTTGGAAGCATATACCTCGCTTCAGGATGTTGATAAATGGCTGCTTCACCAATGGACTTCAACAATGTTTAGTGCGATTGATTCCATGATTGTCTTCCATGGGCTTCTTTGATATGTAAAAAATTCTGAAAATCATTCTGGTGATGTCGTCTCTTCCTTTGTGGGTATCAAAGGTGCCTGTCCCATTGAAATGTCTGTTTCTGACATTGCGGTCTTGTGTGCAGCTCTCCATGCGAGATGAAGACTTTAGTCACTTCGCAGCAATCAGAATGTAACCCCGTTGGAGCTCTGCAGGTTTGTTCCCTTTCTGGAATATTTTAAATACATTCAAACACTTGTGTGATTATGTTGTATTTGTCTTTCAGGAATTGGTGGTGCAGAAGGGATGGCGTCTACCAGAATATACAGTGACGCAAGAGTCCGGACCGGCGCATCGCAAGGAATTCACTATGACCTGCAGAGTGGAGAAATTTATGGAAATTGGTACAAACAGCAAACGCAACGCTCCTCTCAATAATTTGTAAGAATGAGCCAGTGAGTGGCTATCTTAATAAAACATGTGTGGTGTTTTTGAATCAGGAAGTGGTACATCCAAGAAGCTGGCCAAGAGAAACGCAGCCGCCAAAATGCTAGCGCGGATACACGACGTCCCAGTAGACATGAGGACCAACAACGATGGCGATGTAGAAGATGACACATTCAACATGGTGAGCGAAAAAAACAACACGTGTCTATACGAGGTGCACATTGAACAACAACACGTGTCTATACGAGGTGCACATTGAACAAGTAATGTCTTGGTTTCTTTTAATTATTACCTATACTGTCGTACAGCACGCGGGGAGCAGGGCGGAGTCTAGCAAGAATAAAAGCTACAGCTGCACTTGGGACACGCTGAGGAACTCAGCCGGTGAGAAGATTCTGCAACTGCGCACTCACCCGTTGGGACTGCCCGACGACTCCGTCTTCTGCTCGTTGCTTGAGGAGCTGTCGATTGAGCAGTCCTTTGAAGTCAGCTACCTCGACCTAGGTATTGCGTGCGCTTTGATAGTGCTTTGAGACTTTAAGAACATTCAAAACAATTAGGAATGAACCTTCCTTTGCATTTTTGTCTTTGGTTTCAGAAGAGCGAAGTCTGAGCGGCCGCTGCCAGTGTCTTGTGGAGCTGTCTACGCAACCAATCACAGTATGCCACGGCTTTGCCATGAACGTTGAGGACGCTCGTGCCAACGCTGCCCACAATGCACTTCAGTACCTCAAAATCATGGCCGGGGCGAAGTGAAGGTCATGGATGAGGACAACGCCAAATACCTCTCATTTTTACAGAAGAAGACATCTTGGAAAAAGATGCTTTTGTTCATGTCTAAATGCCACCGGTGAATATTTACATCATCCCAAATGTCCATTTTCTCTCACACATTTCATGACAAAAAAAAATATGGACATATTCAGCAACAAATCCATCGAGCAGCTATAAAGGATTGTGTCATCATGTTTAAGTCAAAAAGATTACACACACTGGGACACTGCAGAATTATCTTTTTAGCAATTTTAACACGATAAATTAGGAACAAGATGAGAAAAGTGTTTGTTTTGTCCTGATAATGATTTGTATGACTATCAGTTGTTATTCAGCTAATTTAAAATTAGCACATGGAACAGTGGCCACATTATGAACTTGACAATTCTTGCCTTGTCAAGGAGAATTGGGACAATAATGTGGAATACTCCTATTAGACCAATTTGAACGCACGACTTGTTGCCAGTGCTGACAAAAAAATTGAATTCCCTCAAATGAGATACATGTTGGAGATTACTTTTTAATATGGTCTTCAACAAATTATATTTCTCTTTTGTATGTGTGTTTTTCTTTTTTTTGTTTTAAATTTCTCCAGCGTTCTGTGTGCTGCTGCACTTGTGTAGAAAAATCGTATTAAAGTGTTGCTTTTTTGAAATGTACATAAGTATTTCCCATTTTTAAATAGACCCCCTGGGGACCATAAAAACACAGTACTGTAGTTCAAATCGAGTTTGTTGCAAAGATGACCGAATTCAATTGCACTTTTAACTATTTTGCAACCTGTTACTGTTATAATAAATTGGAGAATTGTATGCATACAAGTGGAATTCATTCATCATTGAGAAATTCATGTTACATAAAAATATTTTCTCTGCGAACTCATAAATGAGGCTGCGTAAATTAAATGTTTAAATAACACAGAAAATTCTAAAATCTTTGATAAATATGACCTAAAAACTGTAAGCAACCAAAAAACTGACTTACCCTATAATGCGTAAGAGTTCAATTATTTTAAACACTCTCCAGTAATTTAGCTTGGGTTGCTTCACCCGTCAATTATTGTCAGGGGCATTGTTGCTGTTGTTTTTCTTCCCAAATGGCCTCATCGAAGTATGTTGTCTTTGTCCGAAGTTTCTTCATCAGCCAACCTCACCACCTATAAAGATCCAGGACGCAAGCAGTCAGGCTATAGAACGTCACCTTTTGTAATTTGAAGTTACAAAAAATGCTTCACTACATACATTAGTGAAATACATTTCAAAGTGTACCTTTAATTTGCTGTATTGAGCTTTCTCTTGCTGTTTCTTCCTCTCCTACACAACCCATCTGTTGGAAACAAATGGAACAACTCAATATCAAGAGGGGTGCATCCGCACTGGTCAATCTCAGGCCACCTAAAAAATAACACAAAAAAAAAAACAACCATTTGCAATTACAAAGGTCTACAAACCTCTGAATCTAAGTTGAGCCCCTCATCACACTTCTTGAGGTCCATGATGCATCTTGGAATCTTTGCACGGCAGATATCAATTGAGTATTGACAGACATCTGAAGACACTTCAGGGAAGACGTGATGTAGGGCATTTGCTTGGCGGACACACTCAACTATCTTTGGATTGAGTATCTCGTAGGTTACCGTGCCAATTGGTTTTAACTCATCCTTTATTGTGACACTATCATTTTGCTTGGCATGTGTATCTGTCCCCACTTGTAATGCCAAACTGCAGTCTTCTTCTCCCAGTACATTCTTAGACTCATTCTGGACCTGCTGGGGAACTGGATTGTCCAAATCAGGCAAGATGGACCTTGTCCTGGGTGAGGTGTAGAGGCACATCTTGGAGACGGTATCCTTGAGCCTCTCAACGGGTGAGCGCGGCTCGGTCCTCACGCTGCTCCTCAGGTTGCTCCTCACGCTCTTGGTGGGCGGCGACAAGGTGAACTGCGGAGTTCCGAGTTTAAGCAGGGGCGTGCCGGACACGTGCGAGTACAGCGAGTAGAATGCGTTGGCCATTGCGGTCAGAGCTTGGACTTGTCTGAAACGGCCTGTGGGAAAGATGGCAAGTTCATGATTTAATTGAACTAATTTAAATCGAATTTTATTCATTTTGTTTCAAAAGCACTTTACCACATGAGAAAAAATAAAAACCCACGACACTGACTATTTTTGAGATTAATCTTACTTGCTAAACACAGGGTGGGGTCCTCCTCACGCATCCGTCGGACTTGCGACTCCAAGAAAAGGCGGAAGTTGATACCCCGAGCTTGAGAGGGGAAGGAAAGGAAGCGAGGGGGAATGCGCACAGTGGGCTGCGGGTCGTCGGAGCCAAAGACCAACTGCCACAGGATCTCTTCGGCATCTACTGAATGTGACTGGAGCACCTCCGGAATACTGATGGGAGAAAAAGGAGGTATATCATAAATAACAAAGGGATCAGATGATGTTCGAATGTTGATTTTAATTGAGCAATGTCTATCAAAGAGGCTTGCTGGAGAGGTCATTGTGTCTTTGCTTGCTGGAAGGGTGCATTGCAAGTCTTCAGAGTTGTTAGGGAATACAAGAAAAATAAAATAAAGTGAAGACAAGGAATGATTCAGTTCAATTAGAAAATTATTATATCATTTCAGTTAAAAAACAACAGACTGCATTTCTCACTCACCCCACTTTGGATGGAACATCTCCGCCACTTAACGTTGAATCTGAAATGCATTTTGGAATACAAATAAAGGAAGGAACGTCATCGTGTGTCTGTAAGATAAGTGCTGCTGCATGCGTGTGTGTGTGTGTGTCACTTTATACTACCTCGTGACATGCTAGAAATGATGAAAGTTATGGTAATAAATTTAGTTTTTAATCACAGGTAACCTGGTAACCCGTGTCTTGAAAACAACAAACAACTTCAAAAAATGTAACGGACTTGAAATATCCATCCATCCATTTTCTGTACCTCTTAGTCCCCACGGGGGTCGCGGGTGTGCTGGAGCCTATCCCAGCCATCATCAGGCAGTAGGCGGGGGACACCCTGACCCGGTTGCCAGCCAATCGCAGGGCACACAGAGACAAACAATCATTCGCACTCACACCTAGGGACAATTTGGAGTGCTCAATTGGCCTACCAAGCATGTTTTGGGGATGTGGGTGGAAACCGGAGTACCCGGAGAAAACCCACGCGGGCCCGGGGAGAACATGCAAACTCCACACAGGGAGGGCCGGAGGTGGAATCGAACCCGCACCCTCCTAACTGTGAGGCAGACGTGTGCAGATTTCAAATATGTATTTAAAAATACAAGCTACCTACAAGCTATATTCTAATATGGTTGATTATATTACATGTTAAATGTTGTAAATTTTATTGGTATTTTTATTTTGTGATACTTTTATGTACCATTAGAGAATGCTTGCTTGGCACCGTGATGCCACTAGAGGAAACCAAACCAATATTGTTATTTATTTGGCCTGAATAGAAAATCAGCAAGCGGATGATTTTTTCTGCAAACACTGGACAAACTTAGCCTGGACATAGAATATTGTTCCAACTAATGCTGATATTAGAAATGAAAAAAAAAAAATCTTAACAATAATGCTACTTTGACCATAAAATATAGCGAGCACAGTCCTGCACATACCCAAACTCCAAAGAGAGTTGTTATGCAAGCAGGGCTCCAACCTGCAACACACATTCACATCTTGCATTGGTCATCCGCGCGATGCATACACAAACATTCAACTGGTATTGCGCAATGTTTCTGTTAAAGTGGTTTCCTCGTGTTGATAAACATCAAGGTCAGCAAGTTCCAAACCACATTTGATTGCTCTTCATTTTATATATGAATTATTTTTATGTTTAAAGACGTCAACTTCGGTCAGTGTGCGGACTTCCTGCTTTGACGCACTTTCACAACAGGATGAAGTAAAAATGACAAGGGGGAGGGATATTTCTGGTAAATTTCCAGAAATGTCCCATGGTTATTGACACCATCAATAATCGCGTGTCAGCAGCGCGGCGGTTGTTTACATAAAGGACAAAGATTGACTCGACGAAGCTCTCTTTCACTTCCGTGGATTGAAGTCGGGGGCCGGCGCTCGGCCGGGTGTCTGTCCAGGGACGGTGGATGGGGCTCGGACAATGCTTTTACGCACGCCCGGTCCTACTCTACCAAGCTGTCTTTCACCTCCGTGGATGGAAGTCGAGGGCCGGCGCTCAGCCGGGTGGCTGTCCGGGGACGGTGGATGGGGCTTGGTCATGGCTTTTACGCACGCCCGGTCCTATTCTATGGAGCCCTCTTCCACTTGCGTGGCTGAAAGTCCACGCCGCCACACGCCTGTAAGTTTGTTTTGTTAAATAAAGAGCCGTTTACCAAACCCACGTCTTTCCTTGAACTTTGTTAACGCTACAATATAGTTATATAGTAGATCTGTGGAATAACGATGAGGCTGACGTCAGGGCGCACGCGCGGCGTTGTTGACAAAGGACGAGAAATTTGATCGATGGATTTAATGATTTAGAGTGCACAGATGGTTTGATAACATTATTGCTTATATAATAGTTATTTGATATATAATTTATACATCGTTATATGGGCCTGTGGAATATTTTGAAGTGCAAGAGCCGTCAGCGGCGCGCACGCATTGTTGACAAAGGACGATTGATGGATTTAATGAATTGGAGTGACGCAGGTGGTTTTATTAACGTGTTACTTATGTAATAGTTTTTTGAATAACTCTGAATTTTACGTCAGGGCTGTTCTCAGCTTTTAGTTTGTGTTTATGTCACGTTAGCATACCTATCGTTTAGCCTGTTGTTGCTCGTTCATGACTGTTCTTGGTGTTGGATTTTGTCGAATAAATTGCCCCGAAAATGCGACTTATACTCCGGAGCGACTTATATATGTTTTTTTCTTTTCACTTTTTTGGGCATTTTATGGCTGGTGCGACTTATACTCCGGTGCGACCTATAGTCCGAAAATTACGGTACTTACAGAAAGGACATTTATACTGTATGATAGAAACTTATTGGTAGGTTTAAGAGATTCATTCTTCACACTAACCGTCTGCAAAGACATCATTGTCATCATCTGATAGGGATTCCGAGAGGAAGCTGCAGAGGACCCACTTCTTCCAGGATGGAGCACTGTTGACCTCCACTGGCCACCTTTGTCTTCTGGCAGTGGAGGACAGATTTTCCATCATTGAAGTCAGAGTAGTTGATGAGATCCTTCAAATACAGGAACAGAAGCTTAAGATGGTTTGCAGAAAACCATTGACTGATGTTGCGCTTTTCTGCCAATAGAAGGGAAGTCCTCCCCGAGTGTAAATGGTTTTAAATCTATAGGTTAAAACTGTATATTCCAAGATTCTAAGGTAAAAGGCAGCATTACCTGACTTGCAGACATGTTTCACTTTGAAGCATATAGTATATGTTCACTTTACATCTCCTGGTGGGTCAAAGTGAGCTTACCTGAAGGATATTTGCAATCTTAGCAGAGCTGACACCCCGCATGCTTCGGACGCTTCCGCTTCTTTGCGATAATAATTCACCATTTTGGCCTTCTATATCAGTCTGCAAGTCAAGTTGAATAGAAGGGGGAAGTGACTGTGAGCATCTAAAACTGACACATTGCGTGGGATGCTCACAACCACACATCCTGCAGAGATAAGAGACACATATTTATCATCATGAGCATTTTCAATATTATAATATAGATTCAATATTTATCTATTGACATGAGAAAAACAAGTCATTTTAAATATCATCAGGAGCAGTGGTTAAACAAACAGCCTCATTGTTAATATACTGTGGTTGATGTGACAAGAACAACAACCTGCACTACTACTCCTCGAGGCCTTGGGAAATAAGATGAACATGCCAACACATAGTATTGTTGGGAATAAATTGATGAGTGCAAGATTTCTTTGTAAGAACTTTGGCGGACATCTCTCTTTGCAAGCCTGCATGTGTGTGATTTGGTTCTGGGCAATATAAAATCTACACATGTTGATTTGAGTGGTCACATTTGTATGATATTATTACTTTGAGGGGACAGTAAATATTCACTGCTACTATTTCTCATTGGATAAAAAAAAAAAAAAATCCTCTGCGTTGTCTCATGATTTTTTTTTACACTGCACTTTCTCTTGATTTGACTATTGCGCAATCATCGTATCGCGATACTTCTGTCGAAGCAGAGGCAAAATATCGCGATGGTGTATTTTCGTGAGTTCCTCGCCGACGCCTTTGTCGAACCGCCGGTAACTGTGCAGCGTAATAGCTTTTGTTTACGTGGGCACATGTGCTGCTACACTGACAGCCCCCTCGCACGGCGCAATGATCTAAAAACCCTCCCACAAGAGAGCCATTCCCTGCCCCCGGCGTGGCTCAGGCCTGTCCTCGCTCTTCAGCCATGGCCGCCCCCCGACCGCCTCCGCGCTCTTTTCCAGCCCACAGGGCGCCACCAAGGGAGTGGCTAGCAGCCACGGAGGCAAGACTGAAAATAACCATCCCGCCTTCCACAGTACACACCCGCCCAATTTCGTGTTTACATGCACATCAATATTTCGCTGCCCAGTCGTGAAAAGGCGAACAAGTTGATGCAAGGGGGAAGTCTAACTGTATTAAGTGTGATCAATTAACATGGCGCCTTTGACGAGGCGAAAACAAGAAATCCCACGTCTGGCTAACCCAAAAGGCGCAACCTAGCATGAATAGACCCGCCTTCTTTTCGACTAGTAGCCAATAATATTAGCGGGTTTCGAGTTGTTCCGGACCTGATTTAGAGAACACGCTCTCGATTGGTGTAAAAAGCAATCAGTCTTGATAGAGGCGCGCTTCTTTTCAACCAAAAATAGCTTAGGTTTATGCTTCAAGAGCAAAGTGTGCGTCGTCAGTTTTGATCAATGCAATAAAACTACAGTAGGGCGTAAAACGATCACCTCTGCAAAAGTACATTTTACAAATATTAGTGCCGACAGATCTTGAAGATGACTACAACTAACAACAGCATGAAACGTTTTAAACTCAATTAACTGAAGTGGCAAAATTGTATTAAGTGTAAGTACAGATAAGCATTAAAACTATATATAAGTACTGAAGTACAGCCTCTGAATAGTGCAACAAAAATAATACACTGTCCACTATAAAACACCCACGCTGGCACAATAAACAACACAACTGCACCCAAAGTAGTTTTTCCCCCAATTGATGTCAACACCACCAAGCAATTCTGTCCAGCCCATGAAAGAGGGTTGTCTTGCTAAACCAAAACTGTTGAATTTTTCATTTATGAACCATGGTTCCCATTCCTCCATGTCACTGCAATCCATTTTGTTCTGTCTCATAACACCCCAAAATCTCAATTCCTATTTGTATGTTATTAGGGCTATTGCACTATTTAAAATTAGAAAAAAATATTAAACAAGGTATAACTTAACGTTTGTATATTTATATTCTAAATGTCGGAAGTGAAAAAAGAGTCGTAAGAATATTTAATACTCTTCAAAGTACAGACACATCTACCAGTAATTATTTGAATGTGATCACTTCCACCAATGGGAACTGGTGAACAAGACGTGGAACGCTCAAGAGGCAAACCAGGCGTCCCTATGCCTTTAATCAAGCGCACCCTCTCCCGTCTCCTTCATAGGTGGGTGAGGGGAGGCGACAAGTTTGTGTGAAGTTGGGAAAAGTTGTCAACTAGAAAAAGAACAGAAACTCCTCCCGTCCTGAACATTATGAGCAGTAAGTCAACTTTTTTTCCCCCTAAGTCGTAAGTCTCCACAAGACGAAACATTTATCCACCAAGTAGACTGCGTTATGAAAGTATGTTCGTTTCCAAAGTTTTATGATGTGTAAAGAGTATGTATTTCCTTTGGCTTTTCTGCGGCTCTCTAGTCACTGCAGTTAAATAGAGATACTTTGCTGGCCCTTGTCGCGGATTGGGTTAACGCTTTTCTTACACTCCGATTAAAGGTTATTAATGATCACCACTTCAGGAGCTGGCAACTAGTTTGTGCGTGAAGATCTGTGAATAAACGCCCTACTTGATCTGTAGTTTAAGTTCACGTTAGCACTGCTAATACAATAGCTTGTTAGCTCCCTTCGAGCACTTGTGGCATGTAATACGGCTTCATTTCTCGTTTGAATGAATGTCACATAAAGTATTAACCGTGTGTCTTGTGAAAAATAGATGGCGATTAGTTGCCACGTCTTTTCCGCTACAATGGCACTCGCACAACGACGGAGTTAAAAGTCTTAAGTGTTTATTTATTTATTTTTTTAAAGAGTCTTCTTCCGCAGATCAACAGCAGGGTGACATGGCCGCTGTGGAGAGCGGCGGAGGCTTCAGCCAAAAGAGAAACTCACAAGTAGGTCAACTAGATTTCAACCGTGGTTATTCTTGTGTTGATGGTTTGTGTCTGGATTTTCATTGTTTAGCTGTATGTTGTTTCTCTCTGTGGAGCACATGTCTCGGGGTGGGACGTGGGCAGGTAAAGTTCGCCCACAAACGGGGTGTTGCCGGCAAACCCACTCGCTCGCGGAGCCTCTCGTTCGGCCCATTTGGCTGGCATCGGAGGGGGAGGTGGGGAGGGCGGTGTCCACCGGAGCGCTGAGAGTTTATAGGGCCGCATTTTAAGTGGGTGGGATTGGGGGCAGGGGGAGGCCGAGCCGGCCGTTGTTGTGGTATGGAGGGAGAGAAATGGGGCACTCCCCTACCACCCAACCGGCCTCTCGTATAGCTCATTAAAATTTCTCGTTTTTTTAAATTTTTTAAATGTATAAAAATTCTCAAGATTCGATTCAATTTTGTCATGGCTATTTGTATTAAGCACTAAAATGTAGAGATTTTTATTAAAAAACAAAAACATGGTAGATTAATTGTATATCCATTAATTTCGAGCACCCGATAAATTAAATTCATAAATAAAGGCACCCCTGGACTAATTTTGTCCAACCTTATAGCCATATTTGTTTTATAACACTTTGATTGGATAATAATTTGTACCTCTTTGGGCGATTCCGCTGTATCAGTATTGACACTCAATCATTTACAAAGCTACATGTTCTAACTTCTTTATCGCTGTGTTCTTGTATATTTCCCCTCCGCCCCTTTTCAGGACTCTCAGCAGCCATCTCCACTGGCCATGCTTGCGGCCACTTGCAGTCGTATTGATACCCCGGGAGAGAGCGACTCTCCCGGGGAGCAGCAGCAGCAGCAGCAGCAGCAGCAGCAGCAGCAGCAGCAGCAGCAGCAGCAGCAGCAGCAGCAGCAGCAGCAGCAGCAGCAACAGCAGCAGCTGGACATGAGTCAAGGTGTATTCACCTCCAATGCCAATGGTTGGCAGGTTGTGCCCATCAGCGTGCAGGCGTCATCGTGCGGCAATACGGTCACCACCGACTCCATGCACGCACAAACCGAGGCTGGCAAGGCCAGAGGCTTGCTGTCCCCATCGTCCTCTGTGGCCGTGAGCACTCAGCAACAGCAGTATGTCGTCGCTCAGGCGCCGACGTTGCAGAGCCAACAGGTGCTCACCGCCATTCCCGGCATGATGCCCAACATTCAGTATCAGGTCATTCCTCAATTCCAGACTGTCGACGGTCAACCGCTGCAGTTTGCACATAGCCAGCAAGATTCCACGCTAGCTGCTGCCACAGCTCAAGGACAGCAGTTTCAGATTGTGTCCTCCGCCAATGGCCAGCAGATCATAGCCGCTGCCAACAGAGGAACTGCGGCTGGAAACATCATCGCCATGCCAAGTCTCATTCAGGGGTCCATTCCCCTCCAGAATATCACCCTGGGCAATGGCATGTTGCAAAACCAGACACAATTTCTTGCGAATATGCCCATGTCGCTTAATGGGAACATCACGCTGTTGCCCATCAGCACCGGAGCCACGGCTACAGCAGCAGCGGATGGCGACGCGAGCGGAAGCCAGCTTGTACAGCAGCAGCCCACGTCTTCCAGCAGCAATGCGGGCTACTTGACCAGTGTGTCCACCATCACAACGCCAACCTCCTCTTCATACGGCATGGCGCAGAGTAGTAATGGAGCCACGGCAGTGACATACCAGCAGAGCGCATCTTCTCTCGGTGTCCCCATACAGCCGGACAACAGGGAGCAGCAACAAACACAGCCACAGCACCAGCAGATCCTTATCCAGCCCCAGCAAGTCCTCCAAGGGGCAACGCCCCTCCAAACCATCCAGGCCAATACCATCACAACGGCAGGCGGTCAAGTGTTTGCCACCCCGACTCTTAGCCAGGAAGGTCTCCAGAACCTTCAAATCATGCCAAACACTAGCCCTATCCTGTTGCGCACAGTCGGGCCCAACGGCCAGGTCAGCTGGCAGACTCTGCAGATCCAGAGTCCAGCTGGGGCGCAGATCACGCTGGCCCCAGTGGGCCAGACGCAGGGAGCCCCCGCTACCGGAGGAGTATCGGTAAATACCGTGCAAATCCCTGGACTCCAGACCATCAATCTCAACACGCTCGGAGGATCGGGCCTTCAGATGCACCAGCTCCAGAGTGTTCCCATCACCCTTACTAGCCAAGCAGGTCAGTCGCATCTTCATGCACCCATTTTATTTTACCCAAAGTAGAAGCAGATGTTTGCAAAATGGATTAATAGTTTTAGTTTAGCTTTAACTCCACAGCTGTTAAGATACGTTTTTTTAAATAGGAAATGAACGTTGAATTGTGTTAAAGAACCCCCACTAGTCTGAGAGTAGATTAATTCCAATGCCATTACTTTCTGTAATTCACTGTACATAATAAAACAAAGGTTTTTGCTATCCAATGTTAAGAGCCTTCTATCTGTTTAATACCCCGTGCGCAGTGTATGTTTGCCTGTGTGCAAATGACATCACTGGCACAACCAGTCAAACTACTCCAACAACCGCGTCAATGTGGGTCATCAATTGTGTCGTCACAGGGTGTAACCTGACCCCTCCTGTCGCTGTGTCGCAAACATTACTCCCATTAGATTTCCAAAGATTGAGCACAGTGCATTTAACTGTGTAGATTAGCTACAGTATTTACAAGTGTTAAAGTTTTTCAATGAAATTATTCAAATGACTTTCATGGTTTTCTTATATACTGAGATAAACCGTTCTCTATTGAAAATGATGTCAGGAAGTTTAAGTTCTGAATTTACAGATGTAGTTGCATACTTAAGTGTTTAATTTGTATTAACACTGTGCAGGAGACCAAACGTTGCAGACAGGCACGGAAGGTTTGGACGACAGCGCAGCCCTCGACGACGAGGACATCAGCCCACCGTCGCAGGGACGCCGCAACCGCAGAGAAGCCTGCACCTGCCCTTTCTGCAAGGATGGGGAAGCACGGTACGTCATAGTCCTAAACCCAAACACTTTCCAACCACCATTTCCTCGACACTTGTGAGCTGATTTCGTGTGTGTGCGCATATTGTGCCTCCAAAAAAGCAGTGACCCAACCAAAAAAAAGCAACACATTTGCCACATGTCGGGATGTGGCAAAATCTACGGCAAGACGTCACACCTTCGAGCTCACCTGCGTTGGCACACGGGCGAGCGACCTTTCGTCTGCGGCTGGGCCTTCTGCGGCAAGCGCTTCACACGCTCTGACGAGCTCCAGCGCCACAAGAGGACGCACACAGGTGAGACAAGGGGGAGGATGCAACGTGAAATTTTTTTGGCGCTGGCCTGAAAAAGAGCGAAAATTAGTCTCAAAATGCATTGTTCTTTTCACGCGTGACACATTTCATTGAGCACTAGCGAAGGAGAGGTTTTAAAATCAGACTAGCTACATTCTGATGCATATTTGTCTTCATTCATCCCCAAGGTGAGAAACGGTTTGCCTGTCCGGACTGTCCCAAGCGCTTCATGCGGAGCGACCACCTCTCCAAACACATCAAAACCCACTTCAACAAGAAGGGGGCGGTGCCCAGCAACAGCGGGGCCGCTGCTTCCGACACCCCTCCCGCTGCCCAATCCCCGGAGGACGAGGGCATGTCGGCCGGCGACCAGCACTCCATCGTCACCATGGAGACGCTCTCCCCGGAGAGCTTAGCTCGGCTCGCCAGCAGCGGGATCAACATGGTGCAGGTGGACCTAAATCATATCAACGGCAACTACTAAGAGGAGCATGCCGCATTCAGGGACCGCAGACATTGATCAAACAAGATTATGCATTTAGATTGAAAAGTTTCCTTGCCTATTTGTTTACAGAAATCATCATTGCCCCACGACTACAATCATCTCCGTAATGGAACTGCAATAAAATGACCGAAATTGTAATCAGTCTTCTCTACAACAATAATGCCCTACAAACCCCGTTCAGCACAATGAAAAGCACAATTTATTTCAAAGAAGGTTTTGTACTACATCATGTAGCGCAGGATTTTCAAACGAGATCCTGGATACTGAAATGACACATACACTTACCTTTGTTTGAGTAGCCCTGCTCACTGCCAAACTGATTCGCAAGTCAAATTAGATTGAATTATAGGGGAAGTATAAAAACAAACAAAAAATCCTTCACAATACAGTAGTGTTAAAGCACCCCCACGATTCTTAAACACAGTTTTCTGCGAAATGTTTGAAGAGTGTGAAATTAGCAGGTGGAAAAAAACCACCAATTTTACACTGCAGTGTATTGACTGAGTTCATACGTTTTGCAAGACAATTTTTGACTCACCTTTGCCTTTTAAGGTGGTTTTATTTTTTTCTTCCCGCCATTTGCTCAATGCAACACATGACTGGTTTCAAAACTACATCCAATCCATCTTTAATGCCAAATGGAGCATTTTTTCTTCTTTGAGAGAACTGGATTTTCCACATCATCCTTACTACGGTAACTGTGACTGCTGAGACAAATGAAATTATTTAACATGCTTAGGTACACAGCCAAGTTAAAGTGCTAGGATTAATTGTTTCATTGCAAAATAACTTCGTGTATATATATATATAAAAATATCTATTTGCTAAGAAAAGAAATCCCAGCAATCTTAGCCGAGGCCGGAATGGTCCTTGTTGATTGTGAGAGGTTGCCTTTTTAGTTGTTTGCCTCTTGCGCACAATCTTAAATCATATTATGAGTTTTGTTGTTGTATGTCGATCAAGTGAACGATGCATTTGTGTACGGTCATTATGTTCCAAGAACTTTTCATCTCCCCACTCTGTGGTACCAGCTGACACTTTGCCTTGTGGAGTTAATTTTTATTTGTGAAATATTTTTGTTCAAAGCTGTACGGCGCAAATGCTCAGACCAAAGTTCACACACAAATAAGTGGAAATGAAGAGTGGTCATGTCTTTTGTTGAATTGTAACTGGACAAAGTAATCAGTGCGACACGACGAGTTTGGCTCAAGTTGCTCAGTGTATTCAACAGGTCAATTTGGAAGGATGCTCATCACCACTGTGAGAATGTCTTCCTTAGACCCCATGTGTCAGGCTTTCCTTTTTTTGTTGCAAACTCTACATACAAGTGCTCTTTTTCTTCCCACTGCCTGTTCTAAATGAGGGATTTTATATTGTATACTACTGCAAATGCAAACAGCTGGATTAAAATCATTCTCTTACTTTTGCTTACTTTATATACACGTATTTCCCACTTAAAGCACAGCTCAACCATCAAAGAAAAAAAACTTTATTTGTTTAAAACTAAAATAATCATTCCCAAGTTCACATGTCTAAGTCGTCACCATCACTCTTCAAGTTTGTTGCGGAGACTGAAAGATGAGATGTTTGTGTTACACATTTTAAGTTAGTTTCCAGTCATAAACACAAAACAAAATGTGACTGTCCCGCAAACTAAATCACAGCATCCACTTCATAGCCTACAATAGATATCTGTACCATCGTCAACCTCAACTGATGAAAGGTACCTGCTGAGGTAGGAGTGCACGTCCGAGAAGCCGTGGTATTGTGCAAGAGGGAACAGGATGCCGGTGGGGCAGCGGCCTTCTCGTTGCCGGCAGAAGCTGCAGTTGCAAATGCCTCGGCAGGGAGGGCACTGCCACTCCTGATTGTGCGTACACAAAAAATGACTTCAACACAGTTTAAGACTTTTATATATAAAAGTCAATGTTATGTTGGAGGGTCTAACGGTCTAACCGGATCCAGCAAAGCCTTCTTGACATCCTCTCCGTATCGGTTCCTCAGACACGGCCCGCAGAACTGGCCCTGGATACCTCGGCAGCCCTCGCTCCGGCAGCATGTCTTTGTGTCAACCGTCTTTTGCCGACATTGGTGGCACGTGGAGCCCTGAAAGAAAAAGAAAAAAAAGCTCCATTAATACGTATACTGCACGTCCAAAGCAAAACATCCTGAAAGTGGTAGAATACAAAATATAAAATTTAAATAACATCTTAAATGAAATTAAAAAAAGATTATCTGCATTAAAATATCAAAATATCCGCTAAAGGGAAATGTACTTTCGGCAGTTTGCAAACACATTTGATTAAGGCTGCGTTAGACACATATAATCATATCAATATAATTTCTAGTAATAGTGTGGTCGCTTAATAAGTGGAAAGGAATGTGCAGACTACATGAATTTGTTTTCTACAAAGTACTGTGGAACAGGAGGTCCAGACAGGGAGGACATCTCAATGCCGGTGAGGAACGCAAATAACAACTCGTCTTCGTGGTCCAGACACCTGTGCTGAGCAGGGGAAAAACCCAAACGAGGAGGAGATGACCATCGACCAATCACCATACAATATTTTGCATGCTTGAATATTCATATTGTGTTTCTTTAAAACTGGGCAACCCGGAGGAATGTGTTGTCTTTGATGGTCACAAAGGCACACGAGTTTTTGTGTTAAGGACCCGAGACCCAGGCGCCTGTATTAGCTTGCTTTGTCAGGATTTAAACAATTGGTAAATTCGGCCTAATTGATCTACTGGTCTTCTCTTTGACAGAACGAACTCGCAAAATTGTTAGGTGCGACAGTGTGTGGATTTGGACATAATTCTTGTGTTAAGTGTTGATCAATTTGGAGTCAGATCAATAACTAAAATCCGTAGCCCAACACCGCTGATTACTTTTATTTAAGCAATCATTTTTATTCATTTGGTGTTTGTTGATTAAAACCATTACAAGGTTATTAATTTGATAATCGATTTGCTGTTGACTAATCGATTAATTTTGACACCTCTAGCGTGAACCTACGGTGACTCTGTTGTAGATTTTGCCTGTCATGTGGTTGGCCACCAGTTGAAGTTCATCCTCCGTGATGTCGTCCACGGGCCGGATCACGTGAGGGTTGGGATTGGACCGTGGGGTGCTACGTTGCTGCGGAGCTCGCCAGACCTGGAACCCAATGTAAATTACATAATATGAACGTGCTAAAATTTGCAGACACTATCAAGACAAGAGAAACTACCTCCAGAAGCTGTTCTTCCAAGCTGAGCTCAAGCTCATCCTCTCGTGCGCTACAATGGTCCTCGCATCGGCCCATGGAGCGGGTCCGTCGGCGGGACACTTGCTCCGGGTTCTTCCTGGACTCCCGTATCATGCGAGGTGGATGCTGTAGCCAGGTTTGTACACACAAGTCATTGAAAGACACTCACTGGCCCTCATGTTATAGTATTTATAGAAATGGTATTTCTTCTTTGTCTACTCACAGATATTTTTTCACTGGGCTGCTTTACTTCCTGTTTTTTCAGAAGACTGGTGCCTCCAGACATCTTCTGCAGGTCCGCCATCAGCTGAGCCAACTATTGCAGCAGAGAGCAAATTAAACACAGCAGATTCTTTTTAAGTCTAGCTGCAGCGACATCCAACAAATTTCTGCTTAATTGTAAGTGAACTGAAGGACTTTACCATGGCTTTGTTTGCCTTAATGTTTCGCTCTCTCTTCACCAGGAAAGAGTCAGACTGACTCTTTTGGGTACTCTCTTCCTCCTCTCCGTGATCATTATCATCATCACAAACACAATCCTCATCGGAGTTGTGGTCAGTCAGAGACGAATGGAGCGCCACCCTCAACCTGAAGGTTTTTGACGTTTTGGCATTCTGTTGCTTGGAGGTAACACAAGAAGGCTGGTCTCCATTTTGACCATCATATTCATCTTCCAGGTCACTATTCTGCATGGGAGAAGCAAACAAGTTTCCTTTCAATGGACCACTGAAGCACCATATTATATTATACAACAACTTCCAGGTGTTATAATTGTTCTATTTTTTTTTCCAAACTATGACTACACCATGTTAGTAATCTGCTCACATTTTGGTTTGACTCCGTGGTCACACATACCTTTTCATCTGTCAGTCAAAAGTAAGACTATAGCAAAAACAGCAATTACATAAATCAAGACAACCACACGCAAACACTCACAATAAAATGAACATGAAGTCTATAAACATAAAATGGTGCACCTTGTCACAGGGGTCGCTCAGTTCATCTTCACAAAAGCCACAAAACGTTTTTTCATTGTCAGAGTCTTCAGCAAAAATTTCAGCCAGTTCCTTTGTGAGGTGCAACATCCCTAAAACTTTCTGGTGGTTAGAATCTCAACAACAAACGCCAAAGAGCGTTTAACGACGCGCCGTTTGTGACACCATTTTAGTTATGACGAAACAGGAAGTGCTGCAGGTAACGTTGCTTGCCAATTAAGACGATTGAGTGCTAGGTTTCCCCTTAAGGGTAGCGCGAGCACTATCACACTGCTTAAATCTCCGCCCGCGTCATTTCACCCAGGGAATTTAAACAGACACATCGACTTGTATTTCTAATATATTTTTGTTGTGGTTTAGGTTTTATTTCGTGACGCCGTGGTATTTAGGGATTATTTCGTGACGCCGTACTTTTGAACCCTCCCTGCGTTCCGTAGGTCGTGGGATTTACGAGCACTATGCAATTGTGCGGTTTATTGCCACCTTGTGGTGAGTTCTAGACATTTGTCTATTTTGTAAGTTTTGAGTTGGTTGACTATTACTTTACTCTCAGATTTTATGTATTAATTTCAGATTTTCTGATTTTAAGGTCTCTCTAACACAATGACGTAAGTATAGGCATTGTACTGTACTCTACATATAGTATAATCCACAGATCTAATTGTGGAGTTATTATTACAACCTTCATGTAGGGCGGCATGGTGGAATTATGGTTGGGGTTCCTACCTCATAGGTCTCGGGTTCAATTCCCAGCTCGGGTTGTCTAAAATTTGTAGAAACATCAAGGTTAGTAGGGATTGTTGTGTACATGCAATTTCTAGTTAATTTTACCAAAAGATAGCTGAAAAGATCAGTGAGGAAGGGCTGGAGTAGAGCTGTAAAAATTGGAAGAACGGTAGTAGTATATAATGTAAGCCAATTAAAATACAAACCATAGCAACAATTAAAAAAAACATCTTCAGTAGCTCTATTCCTTTATTTTGTACCTTGCGTCAATATAACTTTTGTGACTTGTACCAAATCTTTAAAGGACAAACAGGGCAAATGAAAGAAAATAACGGCATAATTATATTTTTTACAAACTCTTACAACAAACGAGAGCAAGTGTAGTAGTAGCTCGTACAACATTGGACGTGAAGTTGTGTGAGTTCATCTCCTGAGATCTGTCTGTGCTGCGTGAGGAGTTGTCACCGGGACTTTTTGCCGAGCTGCTACAACAATGACACCGTGTGCCAAAATGATCTGCCTTTTAAGGGCCCACCAATAAATTGAAGGACTAACCCGATTGCTGGTCCGCTGTGTATATAGTTATTGAACACATGTAAGCTACAGCTATGTTGCACGGCAGCTAGAGTTGTGTATGAAAGGGAGAGGCTAGTGTGTGCATCTCCGAAGCCAACCTTGGGGAAGTAAACCAAAGTGTACTAACTTGGTGGAAACATCATTCTGTCTGTTTTCCTGAGGTCCTCATTAAAATTAACTTTGGTGTTACGGAAACAGTTTAATACCTGAACGCTTTGTGTCATTATATTGCTTGGCAAGAAAGAAAAAAAAAAAACACTTGACACATTCACACAATCATTGTTTTGTCTTGAAATCTACACCACTAAATCTTCATGGCTGGTTTTATTACACGTAACCCACCTGCCACTGTTTTAAATGTATACACAAAAATGAGTGGAAAGGAAAGCTGCTTCAAGGAAAGTGTACTTTATGTTTAATCTCTCGTTTTATAATCATTTTCACCCTGCCACCGGAGATGGGTCATCATCTTGAGTTTTTTTTTTTTTTTTTTTTGAGGGGAGGGGGTAACTATAAACAAGTTTCCATCTGTCAATGGGATCTGTTGGTCCAAGGTGAGTCACTGGGGGTTAGGGTTGAACATCTGCTATTCTGGAGTGACTCTGAATAAAAAGTTCAGCCACCATCTTCCTCCTAATGTCCATTAGTCTCAGGCGCCGAGGCCGGCGTCGAAGGGGTGGACGAGCGAGATGCCACCAGAACCTTTTCCCCGCCAGGACTGGATGCAGAGGTCGCGACATCGGAGGTTGTGAGCACCGTGGGGGACACTCCTGCGGCGGCCGCTGCCGCCACCCTAGCAGCGGAGATGGCGGACACGGGTTTGGGCTGAGCTTGAAGTCCGGGGCTGCAGATCAAGTGGTGCCGCTCCCAGTCTTTGTGCTGGCAGAAGGAGCCGCAGTAGCGCGCCGCGTTGCAGCCGCTGCACGTCTCGCTGGCTTTGCGGCCGCAGTTCCAGCAGCACTGTGAGAAAACACAGGAAGGCGCGTTAGTAAGAAACTAGGCTGACTGCGGAAAAATGTATATGTGGGCTCACCTCACTGGAATCCTCTTGCTCATTGATAACTATGATGGCGTCCTCCTGAGCCTTCCTCTTGGCGTCGGCCAGCGTCTTTTCCATCTTGGCCCGCTCGGTTGTGATCATCTCAAAGGCTTTTTGCTCAGCCTCGGCCACCGCCTTCTGCACCTCGTCCATGGCCTGCCTCTTTACCTCGTTCACCGCCTCCTCTGCGCACGGAAAGAGCGACGCTGTTCGGTTAGCTTACGTGGACGGCAAACGACAGGCGATCCTTGTAGCGATTTCTGACCTGCTTTCCTCCAGATCTCATCTGTGACGTATGCCGAGCCAGGTCGTGGGGCAAAGTCTCGCTGAGACTCTGTAGAGAGATAGAGCACGGTTAGTGTGTGAGTATTCCTTTCACAGCGGTTTACTGAGCCATGTTGAGTTTTGCGCCATATGATCCTGCAGATTGCTCATCATGTGACTTTCAATGCAGCTGACTATTTTTGCCGCTTTTTTTTTTTCTAAATCCCATTTATGCCTTCCAATAGCAGAGGTTCCCCACCCTTTACTTTGGAAGCAATGCAAACGGGGTTCTCATATCTGCTTTGGAGACGCAGCAGAATTGTTGTTTATGGTCGTCTCATGTGAGATCTGAAAGCCTCTGAGAGGAATGTGTTTGGCTTGGACGGTGGGGAGGCGGGCCTACAAGCTGTGTCAACATTCTGTGTCTGCTTGCAACTCTCTATCTGCCTGCAAATCACCTTCATCTCACAGTGTGTCATTTGATACGTTCTGCATCGCAAACCACAACATCAGGTAAGCCTGCAATATTTAATGATGTCACAGTCTCGCTCTTTGTTGATATTTTTTATACATTTTCTTTTTCCTCGGACGGCAGGGCTGTCTTCCCGGCTGTGCGGGGGCCCAGATGGTACTCGTGCACGTTGGCCAGCTTTGTCTCGCTGAGCCCGCAGGATGGCCCTTCTGTGGCCGATATGGCCCAGGCCAGTCCTGGCACCTGTGAATGTGACTGTGGCCCAGTGGGGGACAATCCAAGGCTAGCCTGGCAGGGCACAGCTGAAGCGGAGTTCTTCCTGCCTCCACTAGAAGGCAGTGTCAGTCCCGTACTGAATCGGTATTGCTCTTTCTTGACCTTTTGAGCCCCCTTGGGATTGTTGTTTTCGGGGATGTTAACATGCCCAAAAACTCACCATTTATTGCAAGTGCATGTACGTAGGTATCCTGGTGACAATGTACGTATTTGAGGGGGTTAAAACTTGAGCCCCCGAAAGACAGTAGCATCCCTTGGAATGTTTTATTCCACTGATTCACACAGAATTGGGTGGGCTTTTCTATATCATAAGCGAATGCACGAAAAAGTCTCAACTTTACAAGGACCCGTGCCTGAAATGGAACAGGCGGTCACTCATTTTGGTTTGAAGCAGCCATTTCGGATAAATTCCAAGGTTGTAGTTTGATGCACTCCTACTGGGCAATTTGCCCAAATGAGTCCCAATTGAAAGCAGGTGTCCCAAACAGATGGGCCCTTTTAAATTGCCAAGATTTTTTTTGCCTATGCCATGCCGTCAAATATGGGAAGAGCATGGCGCCAAAGTTTTGACTTTGACGATTCTTGGAACATTTAAAAAAAACAAAAACTCGTTCCCACACTCGTGTCCTCGATTCAAATGAAATTGGGTGGACATGTCAATCATAAGAGGATCCTGTTTTAGTTTGAAGCGGCTATTTTCTGCAAATTCCACAGCTCGTAGTACGACAAAATACGACCAATGCCTGAAGTAAACAACAATAAATGTTTTGATGATTTGAACAAAATCCTTACCAGACTCTGCAGAGTGAGGGCTGTGCGTTTTGGAGAAGGGTGCCAAGCCACCTTTGCGAGCGTCCTCCTGCTCGCTGGAGCGCCGCCTCCAGTAGTTAAGCTCCTCGCGATCCGACTCTTGGCACCTCCGCAAGACGCTCACCGACCGCCGCGTCTTTTCCACCATATCCACGATGGAGTTCAGCACCTGGACACGACAATGTTGAGTTAGCCTTTATTTCAGTTCTCTAGAATTTGTCAATCAAGGAAACTTCATTTTTGTATATTGTATACATTTTCTACTTCATTGGAAATAAAATCTTGACCAAGGACTTTTTTTTCTTATTCAATTGTATACTTGATATAGCTTATAGCAGGGGTCACCAAACTACGGCCCGCGGGCCGGATACGGCCCACCGGACCGTTTAATCCGGCCCGCCAACCCTGAACAAATTGTATTATTAAACTTTTTTTTTTTTTTTTTGCTCATTTTGCCTGCAATGACTGCGTTTCCCCAGTAGATGGGGAAGCGCTCGCCTGCGCATTTACTACCGGAAGCCGTGTCAGAAAGCTCGGTGCACACTCACAAGTGCGTGTACGGACATGGTGCACTCGCGCTCTATTTGTATCAGTCCCGAATTTAGAGCGTGGGCTGTGACGACAGCATTCTTGTAATTTGCGCGCTGAGCTTTCAGATGCAGTTTTGCGCTAAAGCCACCCACAAACCTTCCCCTGGAATCCTTCCGTTAAAATGTCGCCCAAGGAAAAGCAAGGTGAACACAGTGCCGAGCGTTTAAAAGAGAGTGGCCAATTTGGCTCGACGTACGCGACGTGACGTTCAGCCACATGAACGTCAACATCTACCCTCAAAGATCGAGGTAAACGGACCAACACCTCGGATCTCGCCTAAGAATTGCCACAACAAATTTTACCCCAGACTATGACGCACTATCAAACTTTAACAAAAAAGACAGCGGTGTCTACAAGCCTACTGGAACCTACAAAAGGATTATAAGGAATCAACACAAGAACTTTAAGAGACTGCTCATATGTGTCAGAGAGGTTCTGCTCTGACAACTGAGCTGAACTTTTATCTGTTAAGATTGTGCATGGCACAACAGAAAGTTAATGTTCCATGTTTTTTTTTCTATGAAGAACCCAGAGAGAGTTATTTAGTTATTATTTATTTCCTGTTTTTTCTGTGAAGAACTCAGAGAGGGTTATTTAGTTATTATTTATTTCATTAATAGTGTTATTATTTGTTTCCTGACTTTTTTTCTGTAAAGAACCTGGAAAGGGTTATTAAATAACCGTTATTTGGTTATGGGTGGCTTTCTGTAAAACAATAAAAATTTTAAGCTCCCCTACGATCGTCACACTTTTTCTGTTACAAACTGACACCGGCCCGCCATCAGAGAAGGGAAAGGTTATGTGGCCCTCACAGGAAAAAGTTTGAGGACCCCTGGCTTATAGTATTTATGTCAGGATAATGAACACTCATGATCTGTATTAAAGATGAAAATATGTGTTGATGCATCTCTCAGAGAAGACACAAAAGACACTTACGTGATCCAGATGCCTCCATTCATCAGCCCACTCTCTGTCAGTCAGCCTGTGGTCCACCGGCTCCTCGCGGTAGCCCCCGTTAGTGCCTGATTAAAAACACACACACACACGCAAAACCAATAAATTATTAAACATTCTTCTTCATGCAAAAAAAAAAAAACATCATCATTCCAATCTGTAACATGACAGCAGTGTCCTCACATGGCGCGTAATAAATACAGTTTTATTTTTCGTGCATTTTCTTTGCACATGACACTACTATTGACTTGGGGAAGAAAAAATGAGCGAGATGAAGGATGCGAAAAAGCTGAAATGAAGAGGAAAAGTGAAGCCCCGTGATGCAAAACAGACTTTCGGCACCCGGAGCCGGAGCACATCTGGAAGTCAGCTGTCAAACACACACTCACACACACGCCAAATGTCTCTGCAGGCACCCTCCCCTTGCGGATCTCCCGGCATTCCAGTAGGGAGACACTCAGGCTGAATGCAGTGGCTCTGATATTTAAACACAACCAGCCGTGCTGTTTGCGATCATAAAAAAACACATGTGGGCAGCGCCAATCTTGGTAAAATGCAGAAACAAACAGCCGACAAGAAGCCGCATGCACACAGGGCGTGTTGAGAAGAAGAATGATTCCTATGGTGGCTCGCCTCGACCTCCTGGTTCTCATCAGCGTTCATCAGTTCAAAGCCATGCGTGTGTGTGGAATAGTGTGTGTGTGTGTCTCTAGTTAAGTGGCGGCAGGCGGGCGGGAGACTGTGAGACAAGGGACTAAGACCTCATAAACACAGCACCTCCACCAAAAGCATATTAAGGTGTGTTTGAGTGTGTGTGTGAGAGGACCGTAGCCATTTCCAAAGAGAGCTGACAAGCCCCCTGAAACGGAGGGCCGATATACACCAGAGTCCATCCAGCCGCTCACGGACAGCGCACCTCTGTTTATAGGCGGCACGCCGACGATACACTGAGTACCAATTCATGGGGGCGCCATTAAGCAAACACAGGAGACCACCCTTAATCAAGCAAGCTATCCAGTGCACCTCAAAGGAAAAAAAAACCTCATGGAGGGTGAAGCATTTTATTTTTGGCAGGCACAATGTTTCCTGCTGTCACATATTTTTGCGTACGCAACGGCTTCACATACTAGTTAGCGTGCGGCTCGCTTGGTGATGAAGTGCTGCCTCCGGGAGCGAAAATGCAAACTCAGCTTTTTACTGTCTTTTTGAGGGTGCTATAGTTTAAGAATAGATTGCTAAATTCATCATTTCTTTCCACAAAGTAGTTGATGCTATTAAATAATTACCTGGCAGCCTGGGTCGCTCTTTGAGCTCTCGTAGCTCCAACATGCGCTGACTGTGCTCGCGGTGCAGGATGTGCGGCGCGGCAATGTCGTCCAGGGCGTAATGCTGCAGGGGCGGCGGCGTCGGGTGCAGCTGGGCGTTGAGCGGCAGCGGGTGCGCGGGGCTGTGCCGGGGAGCCGGGCTGATGGTGCAAATGCGTTTGGCGGCTGGCTCCATGGCCACGGGCGGCCGTTCGTGGAAGCCGTTCTCCTTGACCCTGAAAGTCATTAGCGGGTGCGGTCAGACGGGCTTCCGCTGAATCGCGGGCGGTCTTAAATTGGGTTATTCTAGCTCACCTGCCCGGGCTGGGCCGCTTGACGGCGGCGTCGGAGGGTTCCATGAGGAGCTCGGAGGAGTCCGGAGAGGAGGCCATGGTGGTGCTGAGCAGGAGGTGCTCATGCTGGGACAGATACTGGGCTGGAGTCTGCTTGGCCGCACGTGCGCAGTGAAGCAGCTCCCTTTGTAGCAGGGGTAGGTTCGCCTGGAGATGACAAAAGAAGAAATCTGCTTAGTCGGCACGTACAATGCAACATCAGACGCTGCGCCGTGTTACAACTAAAGCAACAACAATGTAAAAAGTCCATTATTTGACTTTGGGTGCTGAGTCACAGCACAGCCATGCACGTTGACACACAATCTTGGAAACATTTTACAACAAACTCTTCCACCCCACTTGTGATTTTTTTTTCCTTTTGAGAACTTCTCTGTCTCCATCCTGTCCTCAACATTTCTCTTTTTTCCCTTTTTCTTCCTTGTCTTTAATTAGAAGCAGACCTTGGTGTGCTTGCAATTACCCCACTTCCTCTCTCTGCTGAGTAAATAAAAGGCAAGAGTTGTCCTTCTTTTTTTTTCATTTTGCAAAGCATTTTCAAACCATCACGGCGGAGGTTTGCACAAACAACGTGACCACTTTTTCATATGGCCATTATTACCCAAAACGTACAACAGATTTGCCAAGGAACGATGTTGACATCATCTGTAAATCTCATCTGGAATGGAGGATTATATTGTAAAATGACTTTCGTAATGTTTAACTGTTTCGAGATGATTGTTTGTGGTATTTTTACGATTTGAACAATTAAACTAGGCTATTACGAGACCATTATACAGTAAAACAATGAAATTATTAATTGTGTTTTTGGAAATTGTTGCTTAATTATTCATAGATGAAAAGACAATAGATAGACATTTTTCACTTTTTATATAATGCTTACCCAAGTTATTAAAATAAGTTAACTTCATAATTAACATTTATTTGTCTCATAATTTCACGAATTGTATAATTTTCTTAACATTTTATGTTTTCATTCCAAAATGGTCTTTTTTCATCTATTGCTAGTGCTTGTCCGTTTTCATTTTTGTGCGTTGGTGCAACAAACGTTAGGAAAGCATTAAAGAGACTAAAACATTGGATGTGCTTTTTTTCTCTCCATGTATGAGGGCGAAACCCTGTTCAAGTCCATCCCAGAGTTGGACTCTGAAGGTCTGCCTTGTTTTTATGGACTGGGATCACAAAAAGGGGTCTTCCCCAAACGGTTCCCACAAAGTTGAAAGCACAGAAAGAAAAAAGCGGCGGCCTGGCCCTCACCCCCGGGCCGGGCCCCTAACCAGTGGACATTTGAGAAGAGGCTCTCTCCTTTTTTTTTTTGGCGTGGCGGATACAAGATCGGCGGCGCCTCGGCAGCTGAGCGCTCTTCACGGGACAGCGGCGCTCAGAGCCCATAAAAAAAAAAGAAGGGGGTGGAAGGCAAGACTTTATAGGCATGTTTCACACTTCCGACTTTCTATTCCCTCCGCCTCCCCGTTCTATTTGCCCACCAAAAAGCCTCCCTTCTCCTTCGAGAATGAAGTTGTGACCCCCCCCCCCCTTTCTGTCATAAATTAGCAAAAGCAACGGAGCTTTCTCCTCTCAGGACAGACGGATGGAGGTGAGTGAGAGGTAAATGCGCGGAGAAAAGAGCCGGCGCGGGAAGATTTACAGGCTGCTTGTGAAACCGAAAGGGGAGATCCTAAATAGAAAAGTATACACTCCAAGAGACGTCTCCCGGTTATAAAAAGGGGTTCTCGGGGGCACCGTTAAACACACGACGTCATCTGCTGCGCATTAGGTCATGATGGTGAAACCATTCTGAGGAAGCGTTTGCTAAGTTCAAAGTGTCACGGGGTCGTGCGCATCCACCTCACTGCTGTCATGAATTGAAAAGGCAGCAGATAAGAAGAGTAATGGCGCGCACTTCAATAAGTACGTAGAAACCACACTTTGCAATAGTGCACAAGTGCATCGCAGGTTGTGACCTATACTATTGTATCATATTAACAGTATTGTTATTATTTTCTAATCAATATTTTACAATTATTTACAAAAATGTACAAAAATATATTTGATCGTAAGTAAATAAGGTAACCACCATTTTCATTTTAATTATAAAATTAAAAAGTAATTTTTAAATAAAGAATCATTTCTTAAATTACAATAGGGACCACACAGATGTCATTTTATAATAATTTGATTAAGTATTAAAAAAATGTAAGAACTGGTCATGTCTAAACAGAATAACTCCAAAATATGTCATCAGATTGTGCAGGTGTTGGGGCCTATAAGGCACAGAAAAGGTCAAGATGAACTTGGAGTGCCAGGCTCACCTTTTCAAATAAAACCAAAGCAATTAAATAGTCGTGTTAAAAACAAAGACATATTTTACGAGCGAGAAGGTCGAACTTGAATGTTTTACCTTGAGGAAAGGGATAACAAACGGCCTCAAGGGGAAGTTGGTGGCCTCCTGAAGCCGCGAGTGAAACTCCTCGATAGTCACTGTTGAGTTCTACAAACAGAAAAAGACAATCAGTATACATTCAAAGGGCACGTCCGTGTCGCAAATCTTTTATTTTTAGCAATGCTTACCACCAGAGCCAGCACTAAACTACGGACGCTATCGCCGATTTCCGGCGAGATATCGTTGCCGAACTGCTGCAGCGTGGTCAGGAAGCGCTTGAGCTTGCTCAGCTGCCGCGCGCCGCACGTGGCCGGCAACTGCTGGTTGGCCAGCGAAGATGACGACGATGACGAAGGTCCGTTGCTGTAGCGCTGAGGCGGCGACGGCACGGCGTTGAGTGTCGGCGGCGAATGGTGGTTGCCGTTGGTCACTGCGAAGAAGACAGCGGCAAAGAGAACATTGATTATTTTTGTACTATAAATCCATGTTGGCGATATAGTGACAGGTATAACAATGAAATGTTTTTCATTTGTTTTACAGTTCATGCACTTGATTCTTCGATTTCTGTCTACTGGAACATTTCTGACGCCTTTAAAAATCAAAAGACGTACATGCGGTGGTGGAGAAGGAGGCCAGGCGGGGGCCGCTGGGGTTGATGGAGGGCAGGGGGGGCATGATGATTGCGGCACTGCTGCTGCTGCTGCTACTGGGAGCTGATCTGGAATGAGTCTTAGCATCCACAGGAGAACCGGGCATGGCAGGGCTCTTCTTCTCTCTACTGTCTGCAAAAGAGGAGGCCAAACTTAGAAAATAGGTCCATTTCCTATGCAAAGTTGACAAGTTGTCTTCAATCCTGTTTCTATCTTTTTTTTACACAAATATAGACACAATTACATTTTTGGTTAAACAAGTTATTTGTTGTTAATGTATATTATAATTTTATTTCTTGAAGTACTTTTCTGTAAAAGAACATACACCCCATGTCAAATTGGAACATTATTGGTGAGAGTGAAAAGCCCACAAAAAGCTTCACTTCTCGTCATATGTTCCGGCATTAACCCCCCCAACCCCCCATCAAAGAGCCAGATGTCTAAAGTTTAGCCCCTCACTCTCGACCATTCAGATCACTAACAGAAGAAATGTTAAAGAATGCTATTGTGCGCCTGGAAGAATGCCCCTTCATTGAGTGTTGTGGCCAAGAAGGGGGATGGGGGGGGGGGGCAAGAAAGAAAAGAGAGAAATGGGGCCGGGACTATTTCACGCTTTACTAACAAGATTGTCAAAGCTTTTGAATGTTAAATGCAACTTTTCAATATGCCACGGCCGCTGAATGAGACCACCAGATAAGGGGGCATTGGGCTTGTTTGGGTACCGGCCGGGGGTGTCATTTATGCGGCATAAGGGGATGCCTTTGTTTCCTGCAGCTTCATGGAGGCGACGTACCCCCTCCTCAACCACCAGTATCTCCATTTGGAGTGGATCAGACTTTTCTAAGTGCTCCAAGAAAGGCCGATTAATAGACACGCAAGGCCCGGCGGGGTCGAAGTTCATCCTCGGAGAAGGCCTTTTAGATACGGTTTCATGCTCTTTCCGAGTGGCCTCGTCATCAATGGAGCTCTTTATGTCTCTTTCACGGCCGATGAACTCTGCTCGGCCCTGTGCAACAGGTTCCCAAGTTTATAAAGATGGAGGCCTTAAGATGAGAGCGGGCCACGCATAACAATGGCGGCAGAGTTAGACTCTCACGAGGGCTTTGGGATTTCAACCTCCAAAGGCTGTAACACACAACTTTACCCATTCGGGATAGTTTAAGTAGAGCCCTGAAACGATAGTTATTATTATAGAGATTGATGTGATATAGAAATGCTATAAGTATTAATACATATATAAATATATACAATAACTACAATAGCTAATTAGATGCAATATTACAGTTTTAATATTAGAAATGAATAGAGTATTGTCATTTCAAGTATTAGTTGTGGTCTAAAATTAATTAGAATAATAAGATAATGTAAACATTACTTTTACTGTATAGATTTGGAAAATAAAATACATTTGATAGTATTATGAATATATGATAGCATAGCAGTGTCCGTCCGTCCGTCATTCAACAGCGCAAGGCAACTCGAATACGATGCTATACAAAAATATGTCTGCACAAGCTTGTGGAATCCATATTCGTGCCTCGCTCTTCCCCCCCTCGTGCTGCCCATCTGTCGCGCGCATGCAACATCTTTGACTGTTCAGCCTGCTTCTTCTCCGACTACCCACTGTGCCTTGGCGGCCACCGCTCCCTCCTGTCCACCTGTTCACCAACGAGGGGAGCAGGAAGGACGGACACACACGCTTGTATCTACCGTATCTGCGGTGCCAGTGCACAGCAGGATGCAGCCTGCAGCGCACACACAGAGACACACTTGCGTATGGTCAGGAAATTAGACTGACATCTCAATAACACAATCAATGAAGCATATGGCCTTCATGTCAACACTGAGAACACACAACACTTATTAAAGCGGGGAACGCACATACCGATATTTGCGCATTGCCTGATGTCTCTAAAGATTCTCTATTTCTTCTTCTACTACTATTTTGTGTTCGGTCTCTCCCATTTTGAAAATTAGTTAAGACAACAAGGGGGGCGCCTCAGATGTAAGGTGAGCCCGCACGGTTGCGCGACTTGATGTGGCTGGCGAGCAACCCAGTTTGCAAAGCGAAAGTCATCAGGAGTGTCTTGTATAAGGTTGCTTAGGCTTACGTGGTTTCCTAACGATTGTCACCACAGCAACCTAAAGGGCACATCTACGTATCTCTTGGTTGCTAGCCAGGTGCTGCTTGTTTGTTCAGGTTCAGGTGCTGCACGTGCGCATTAAAACATGTAATTGCCTCGGTGGCTGATGAATGCGAACGAGGCGGAAAAAAACAGTCCCGCGACTGCCCCATTTAAATGTTAATTTAGGACAGCACGGGAGTTCAGATATATGACATGACGAGACGTAAACAAATGTGCAGGATTAATCACGCTTATGGTTTCACTCCAAAGTTAACTTTCAAAGTGTATCTTATGTGTGAGTTGCTATCTCTTGACCGCCTTTTGGAGATGAGGTGAGAAGAGACGTAACGCAGGCCCCACTCATTTATCAGTGACATCACCGAAACACTCGGGAGGACTTTTATTGCACTTTTGGTAAAATACCAATTCTCAAATCTGCAAAACTAACAACTTTTTGGATAAATATAAAATGAGATCATCTACATTTGTAAGTCAGGGCAGCAGCATATCCTTTTTGAAAGAAGCAACACGTGTCTCTTTTGCGACAGCACACACATCCTAAAAAGCTTTTGAAAAACGCACATTCATCCGACCTGTCGAGTGGCTGCGAAGGTTACGACAACAACAACCTGACACCAAGAAGATCACGCGCTGTCGAGTGATAATGGTTTGCCGCACTTGTGTTGACAACACGTGTGTGTGCGTGTGTGTGTGTGTGTGTGTGTGGAGGTCAAGAGGGAGCACACGACAGAGGAACAGATGTGCGCCGCATTGTGGCGCTTGTGCATGGACGGACGGGGACCAGGTGCGGCCTTTGTCTGCTTAGCATTTAAGTCTACTCGCTCTCATTCAGTCGTCCTCGTGCCTCACGACACCACCACCCTCCCCCTCCGACCCCCAGCCAACCTACATGTGCTCACTAGGAGGAGGGCGGGGGCACTTGGGGTGGAGGGAGGGTGTATTGGAGCACCCATGTTTCCCTTCACAGGGGACTGTTGGAGGTCCCAGGTGGCCAAAGCTCTTGGCACATTAGATCCATATTATGCAGTACAACAGTTCATCACCATGATGATATTGTTTTTTTTTAATTATGACATTTTAATCAGGGCTGGGCTAAGAATGGTCGATCAAGTTTTTACATTATACCATCGAGACTCCTATATTTGTGAAACACTTAAAATTGGTTATATGGCACAGGCAGAGCTAGAAGGTGGGGGCACCGGGAACTGCCTCCGCCCACCCCTGAAACATGTTCGTACATCCTCAGGTGCTAGCCCAGATAATTAATTTTTAGGCATTTTCCGATTTTTATGGGAACCCTGAGCAGAATTTGGACCCTGATTACCGTGTTTGAAATTAGCGCCATTACCCACTGAACCACACAACTCCAAAATGGCGACCAGCTTTTGTGCATTTTTAAAATAACCCTACCTGAAAGAGGCTCCTAGTCAAAGTGCCCAGAATTTCCTAACAACTTTTTTTAAAAGACCCAGTGTCAAAAAAACTATTGGTCATAAACATGGCCGTCACTACCGAGACTGAAGAAGGTTTGTTGGTTAGGTACGAGCAGGGAGAGGCAGATGGAGAGCAGGCGGGGCTCGGTGCAGGAACAAGGCTAGAAAATACTGTTTTCATTGGGTTTCATCAGAAAGACAAGCATGGCTGTCGGACTCCGAGCCAGGCTGTTTTTCTTGGCTCCGCCAACCGCCTTCCTGCGCCATCGACTACATATTTGGCGCAAGCCCAACGTCAACACGCCGCTCTCTTCACTCAGGCCCAGGGAGGGGTAAGAGCCGCCGGCCTTGTGATACTGCCGAGATATTTAAGGTGAGAAAGGTATCGGGCTGCGCCAGAGGATAGGAAATCAAAGAGGACTAAGGGGAGGATAAAGACAAAGTGAGGTGAAGGACAATGAGTCAGGATAAAAATGTTAGTGTGACTTCCATGTGAGAAAGCACAGATGTGTTCCTGGAGCGAGCCCTGGCGTAACCTCGTCGCTCGGTGGGATGATTAGAAAAACACAGCTGTAATGCAGCGTGCCGCATATTGTGGAAAGAAAAGGAATCAGGGGATGGAATTGTACTTAGTGGGAGAGGAACTGCGAGAGGCCACTGGCGAGGCATACAGACGGTATCCATTAAAGAAAAAAAAAAAGGGGGAGCAAAAAAAAAAAAAAAAAGCACAGTGATGTCGTTCTGGAAGCGGATTGTTCGGTACTGCTGCACATGAGCTGGTAGAGACCGGATTTTGGTTAGCCATGCTATGGTTAGAAAAGGTAAACCCCAATATGGTTAAGGCAAGCTATGTGGTTATTTTGAATACGCAAGGTATCATTCTTTTTCTGTTTAATTTGACAGTAGATGTCAACTGGGAGTGTCAATAAATAGCCCGAGGCCTTTTCTTTTTTTTCTCAGAGAATCTTTTTACTAACTTTATCTGACAAAGTGCTCCTTGTGAAGCAAGTTGCGCGACTCCCACCAAATCTCTGCACGTCACGGAGGAGCTAAGTTTAGCATGGGTCGTTAGCGGGTCTTTTATTGAATGTGCTTTATTTCCCAAATCAAATCCATAACACAGTTATCAGTTCTGTTTAGTGGAAATATAATATTCTGAGGATCCAGAGATTCTTTTCTGTGCAAAAAATAAAATTACTGGTTGTAGGTGTAAAAGTCAAAGAAGCAGAACAACTTCACTAGCATGCAATTGCCTGAAAAAAACCAAACCGCTGTTAAAGACATTTTGGGGTTTTGGTTATGCTCAATTTGGGGATCTTGGATTTGTGGTAGTGCACCCATCAACACATCATCACCGACTTTGGGGAAACACTTTCACACTGTTGGCAGATCGAGTAAGTAAGGTAAAGTTGCCCATGGAAATAATGGCAAGTGGCGCGTTAGGACATCTGCCTTACACTTGAAGGCTCTGGATTTGTCCTTGGGAGAAGTGTGAATGCTTGTTTGTCTATATTTGCCCAGTGACTGACTGTTGATCCCACTTCTCTCGGCGAACGCCAGCTGGGATAGACTAAAAATGCCGACATAATAAGTAATAAGAAAATGGATGGCTGGAAATCTGGAAATGGAAAGCTGCATCTTTAACCAGACGATCAATCACTTTTACATCTGTCAGCAATCATCCAATCACAGAGTTGTGGCTTGGGATTCCAGTGATGGCAGTAAATTTAATGTGTGTGTGTGTCTGTGTGTTTGTGCGTATTGGCTACAAACACCAGGTGATGTCTATTGCCTTTGTCACACACATACGTGTGTGTGTCTGTGGGGTACACGCACACACGTACACACACACACACACACTTAAGGTAATGGATTAACTGCCTATCTGGTTACTAGCCTCCTCACCTCTCTGTTGCTAATTGATTATCCTGCCTATCAATTATCATTCCTGTGAGCCAGCATTCGAAATTGGAAACGTAGCTTTTCTTTGCTCACCCAAAAATGAGCATGAAGTGCATTCCTGTGCAGTTTTAAAGATAGAAAATCCACTTAAACCAAAAACAGAATTCTACACATATGCACGGGTTCTCCAAAGTATTTCATAAAGCAGAACAGAAAACGTAGCGGCTGACCTAGATCAAACGGCGTGTCAGGGGACCGCACGGTCCCAGAATTGGGGCTGGACCAGATGTCGCCATCACCACGTGGGTCAGGCTGAAGATGTTTACCCAAAACTCCCCTGACCTACTTTACATAATCCCATAACCTTCCATTTCTTCTCTGACATTCATCCGGGGCCACAATTACGGACAGAAGCTTCCTGCTGGAGGAGAAAACCGAAAACTTGAGGCCAAGCCTTAAGTAATGCAGCCCCTAGGTGAAAAGACGGGTGGGCGAGCGGAGCCCAGCTGTACGCCGCTGGGAAAGACAGATAAGTGAAACAAAGAGGCCAGCTGTACTCCGGAATATTAGCCGGAAAAAAAAAAAAAGATACATCTGGGGAGGATGAGCTTGAATGATAAGGATGTGTTATCTACATACATGCAAACTGTTCATTTGAATACCTTGCATTCTTCTGTCTTGTTTAAGTCTGTGAGCGAGACTGCCCCCCACACACACACACTCAGTGTGTCCTTGCAAAACTTAGATTAGTGAGAGTACAGGTGTGTCAATCCCACAAATCCACCCAAGACGATTGCAGGCTGATCAGCATTCTTTTGTAGGAGGATTAGCCCGGATGCTAACTTTGTGGTAGTTTTATCAGAACCTGCACAAGGCTGTTTTTTTTTTTTTTTTTTGCATATCCTCAAGTGGGACTCTTAAAACTCTTAATCATCTAACATGCTTGACATAAAAGTGCTGGCCCCTGCTATTAACGCAATGCCCCCCTTGTGTCAAAGGAGCCCATTCTAAGGCTGGAACTACTCTTGATAAATGTTAATTTATATATGTATAGAAAAAAATGTCATCATCAGACATCTCAAACAAGTCAAACTGGGAAGACACTTCCTGGAGATCAACAGAGTTGTCCGAGTTGCCGCCACAACTTTTTCTTCAGACCATAACATTTCCCGGGTCACCGGGTGGCAGTCGTCGGGGCGGCTAAGGGTCACGAGGTTGTCAGATGACACACCATCACTTCAACCCCGCCGTCTGTGGCCATTATGATGTGACGAGGCCGTTCTTGCGTCACGCTAGTGACCCCCCACCCCCCCCATTAGCCACACCCTCCAATCGCCATCCTCGGGGGTCAGATATCACAGACCTTGCCACTGGAACTAATAGAGTACTTCCTGCATCCCCACTTCTAAAGCAGCTGCTCCACGCTGCGTAAATGAGAGAAAAAAAAGGATGGTGGATGGCAGGGTGGTGCTAAGATCAGCTCTTTTGATAATTGGAAAGGTTTATTTTGTGCCTTGGCCACAGGGAACGTGGCACTACTTCAACAATACAACGGTGCAGTCTAATGAGAACCTTACAGGACGCAGATGCATTTCATGGAAGATCTGAAATCTACAAAAACGACAAAATTACCTCCTCTGAGTTGAGAATATGACGATATATTTGCATTAGTCATTTGTCCTGTCCTGCTTTTCCACACAGCGACCGATGCTGTCACAAGGTTGACGCTGACCAGCAGACCAGACGGGGGTCTCTGTTTTGGCCGACAGTTCGTCGCTCCTATCTCCTCGCTGAGCAGGCCCGGTGTGACGCTAGCCAGGACTCTTCTGTGTTTTCACTATCTAACTTCGACCTACTCCGATGCCCCTCCAACACACACAATCTGCTCTGTCCCATGCAAGAAAGAACAACCAACCTTAAATGTTTTGGCAAAAACACATCATCCCTGTTGAGTAACAGCTTGACGCATAAGATGCACACAGAGCGGATTCCCTGGCCGCTCCGTGTCCATATGTCCTGGACACCATACAAAAGTGATGGCTATTTGGGAGGAAATGACAACGAAGCACTTTTCTTGTTTGCTTGCTTTCTCTCCCATGACAATCAAGACTGTTGGGTGTTTGATTTGTAACAAGTACATCAAGACTCTCCTCTCAGATGCAGACCGCAACACAATACCAAATTGCACGTATTTTTTTTTGTTTCTTATTTTTATAACGTTGCACAATGGGTCTTTTTTTTTTTTTTTTTTTTTGCTTTGCTTTGCTTTAGGTGAATACATTTGTCTCCCAGGACAGGCAATAATCTCCCTGTCTGCATCCGACCCACATATTCAACGTGAAAATTTCATTGAGCAACTTGTTCTTCTCTCACTTCTTTTGTACACCAGTTTGATCTTTATGTGAACATGAAGTTTCATCATTATTAATTTATTATTTTTCAAGTAGCATCATGGAAGGTGAAATTTTTCTGTTTTACAGGAGTGAGTTGTTTCTATGTGATGAGACTCGCCTCTCAGGCAAAATTATTCCCCTATGGTCCATCACCTGTCATTCAAAACCTCGTATTTAATACAATAATTAGTTGTCATTAAATTGAATTGTATGAATTTAGTTGAACACCGCAGACACATTCTTATTACGTTTCCCATTTTACTGCCCTATTATTACTCCTCTGCGGCTGCCTGTTCAAATGTCACTTAAAAATTGTAGTCAATTATCGATTCAATTCATTTACATTCTTTCCTGTATAGGGGGATTGTTTCTTTATGAACAAAGCGGACACCAGGTCGCAACAGATTGTGTTGTGCTGTACAGTAATTCCTCATTAGCTCAGAGGACAAGGATGAGGGATAAAGAGGACAGGATGAGGCGACACCATCTGCACGTTGCAGGCGGCACAAGGGACTTAAAAGCAACATCACAAAAAACAAAAGAAAACCACAAACACACGCATGTGGATGCCGTTTTGCTCCTACCTCCTCTCTAGTAGAATCCACACGTCTGAATTCCTGCAGAGACCGTCCAAAAGCTGCACTTGTGGCTTCTTTTTTCGCTCTTATCCACTGTTTTTTTGCCTCTCCCGCATGTGTCACGCGTGTGTTTGCATTCCCGCAAATGTGAAGACACAGATGGCACCCAGATGGAGCGACACGCACACACATGCGTTTAGTGCTGTGGTGCGTTCACGTCCCCTCTCTCTTTCTCTCTCTCTCTCGCTTCTACGTGTGCCTTTTCGCCTTGGTCACGTCCACTCGACTGTACTGCCTCCACTGCATGTGCTCTCGCAGCTTCTGAGCTTCCTCCCACCCGAGCCACGCAGACCCTGCCTCCTGTGCCTTAAGTCCTGCCCTCAATTTCCCACCGTGTGTGACATCACCAAGCCCACTCCCCTCGCCTCCTTCTCCTCACAGTATGGCTGCTGGCCAAGCAAGCATCCAGTAGTGCCTTCATTCACTGAGATGGACCCTGCAATTAACATAACTAATTGCTTTGGCACCTAAAGGCTAAACAAGAGGCCGTGCCAAGGGTGACAAAAGTGTGCGCATCTGCATGCATGTGAATGCGAGCCCTCCCGCCTCGGCCCCCGCCTCCTTTTTGTCTCTCACCGATACCCTTTGTCTCAGCCCTTAATGCAGTCAACCTATTGTGTTGGTCCGAGGATAGGGTGGGGGACACTTGAGGAGCCTGAAGCCACCCCACCCCAACCCGCTCAAGTTAAACTTAAATCGCCAGCTGATTTATGTGCACAAGCAGACAATGCAGGTGGTGATAAATGGCGGCTATTTAGGAGCCCCCCACTCTACTTTTACAGTACAACGTGGACCAGTTTCAATGACACGGGCAATGTGGAAGGGCTTTGCGGGTACTACGATACTCAATTATTCAATCATCAGACCACAGCGAAGTACATTTGCGCGAGTGCAAAGTGGAGATTGTAGAGTCCTGCAGACCACAACGAGGTTGTCCTCCTTTTCTTCTATTTTGTCCTTTACTTATTTTATTTGCCAGGAGACTGAAGACACTAAGAAAAATGGAGCACTGGAGCAAAGTGCTGTAGTTAGCTGTCACATGTCCTCTCCTAACTTTGAGGGATTTATTTGTCTTGGGAAGAAACTCTTCAGAGTAGAGCTTGGAAGAACCCTTGACCTAAACCCCAACAAACACGTCAGGGATGAACTAGAACAGACACACACACATTCCCCCGGACATGCTCCACTTCCTGTTTGGTGTAACAACCAGGTGTCCCCGTGAACCTGCAAGTACTGTTTGGCACACACATTAAAAAACTGAATTTGTGTGAATAATCATCCGTAATAACCTGGCCTCGCCTCCTCTCCTCCATTCAGAGTGCATCTGGTCAGCCAGCAGGCTCAGAGGCAGCGCCAGGTGGCGGCGAGCAGGAGGGAGGATGAGGGGGGGGGGGGGTCAGTGATGCGCCAATGAGGAAGGCCTTCCATCTGATGTGAAAGGAATTAAAGCTACTGTAGTGCCTGGGATTGTTCATGCATGAAGGCAAGCAAAGTCAGATTGTGACTGAGTGTTTAAACAAGAACTCCACAAACTATGGCCAAGGAAATTGAAAATGGAACTTGCCACTTCTCTGAATTTTGTTTAATAATGCGCTTGTGGAATATGACTTAAGCAGCAAAATTCAGGGGGCGGCCATCACAGTTGCCTGGTTTCAGTTCACAACCAATCACGGCTCAGCTTCGGAAAACTGGTGATATTATATACCTGATATAATAATCTGATACCTGATTATTCTTGAAAGAAAAAACCCCCCAAAAAAACAAACATTTTTTTGCAACTAATTTTGACTAGTAGTCACCACTGGTCTCAGTAACAATATGACTGTAAGTATCTACTATATTACTTAATTATATTATTATATATTCCTTTTTGAACTATTGGTTTTAGCATCAATACTGAATTTGTCAATATTACAACTTGTCACCTCTCCAGCTGCCCCAATTTGGACCAATTCCAGCGTACTTTCCACTTAAACCAAGAACCCTTTTGATTCAGCCCCCCCCCCCCCCCCCCGCCCCAACCCAAAAAAAAGCAAGAGCAATCACAACGCATGTTACATTCAGGCAATCTTGCGCCGGGCCGTCTTCCTGGCGTCGCAGCTGTTTGCCATTGTGTACATGTGTGTGCAGCCAGATGAAGACAGAACAAGAGAGTGTGTGCGGCATCTGTTTCAGTTCACACGCTCCCTTCTCCAATTTTCCCCTTTTAGAAAATGTAAACAGCATTTTCTTCCTCCTCCTTCTTTAAGAAAGGACTGAAGAAAAAGAGGCAGTAGGGGATCTGAGGAAATGAGCATTATGGAAATACAGTGGGATTGGAAGTGAACACAGCCCTATTGAAATGAAAAGAAGACACAAAAAAGATCCCCTTTTTAGCAGCAAATTTTTGAAATGATTAAAATTTGACACTATGATCACCCAACAAAGTTTAGATAAAAAAATGGACAATTAAGAATTGAGCATGTGTCCAATAAAACTACTTCTGATTTAGCCATATTAGGGTGAATTCCCTTGTAGGAAAGTTTATCAACGTAAAAGGCCAAAATAGCTGCTCAAAACAAAAATGGCCAACTTCCCTCCATGAGTCCTTGAAAATTTTCCATACATGCGAGATTTTGTGTGTGTGTATTTTTGCATAGTGTTACCATCTTTTTCCATGTATAATGCGCAAAATTTAACTAATTTATTCTCCTAAAATCTGGGGTGTGCATTATACACGGGTACAACCATTTTTGAGGAAAATCTCCCTCGAAATAAAACTTGAAATCACCTTTCTTCTTGTTTGTTGTCAATCGCGCATCGCATTCAGCCATCCTGCCCAACACACTTAGTCAGTAAAATTCATAATTGACGACACATGGTTTGATGCGATGGTGCAATCCTTGATGGTGTGTTATTGTCAAATATTGTTTGTTTTTTCATCTCCATCGCAAACCGGATATCATACGGAGGCCGCCATCACAGATGCGCAGAACGGATGCGCAAGACACGTCAGCTATATAAAGAGCGAGACTTCAGTTCTCTACCTATTAGTTTCATTTCACAGTTTAATTAGCAGTTTCAATCAGCAAATAACAAAATGCATATTACAGGTAATATTTTATTTCACAACACTTTGCCTTGTTCCTTTCTTCTCTGCTGTTCACTTCAAACACGCTCCATACGAACACAATGCTCTCGTATCAGACGCTTGCTAGATCACCTGCTCGTTTGCTGTCACAATGTACCCTACACAAATCCGAAACATCTCTTCGCTATTGAGTATGCTAGCGCATGCGCAGTGATACCGACCGTCAGAATAACATCCGGTTGTTCCCAAAGATGATCTTTTTTCTGAAATAATTTTACGTTTATGGACTTAAGTAGGAGTCAAAATTTGGGTGCGTATTATACATGGGTACAGGCTTTTTTCCAGCATCGACATGCCATTTTTAGGGTGCGTATTATACATGGGGGCGTATTATACATGGAAAATTACGGTATTTTATTGTGTATACTGCAAATAAATAATTCACCTATTGTTTTATATGGGGAATTTGCAACTCAATTCGAATTACCATTTTATGTATTTATAAATATATATATAAAAATAAATTAAATTGATTTAAAAAAAATATACGGCACACACACACGTTTATATGGCTGCCCTGTGAACCGTTGTCAACCGGCTGAATGGCTGTGTATGCACTGTAGTCACACTGGATGAATGTAACGCCTTTCCTCACGACTGGACTGTTTTCAAAGGCTCTTTTAAAAACATTATTTGAGTTTTTATTTCCATGCTCCCGTGGTCTTGCATTGACATCTCCATTAGTGGTTTGTAATTTAATCAACAGCCGAGGAATGCAACATAACGGCCCATAAAAAAACTCCCTCGCGGGCCTCGTCAGCAATACAGGCGGACGCCGAGAGAGAAAACACGTGTAATGTCTGTTCGTTTTTTTGGTGGAACTTTTTGTACAAGGATCGAAATCAGCAAAAGAAAAAAGGACTAGTGCTGAAGATGAAAATTGCTGAATTTAAGACAGTGGGCATATTAGTAAGCGATTTGGTCTAAATGCGAACCTGATGTTCCTGCAGCACACCCAGTGACTCACCACAAGGATTGCTTGTAAATGCAACCAAAACAGCTTGATTTTATACATATGCTGATTTTAACATTTTAACCCGTTTTTAAATTGTAAGAGGCCCCACACAAAAAGGAGAAAACTGACGTGTGTGTTCTTACTGTTCTGTTGTTCATGCAAGATGACTAACACGGCACACCACACACATAACAGTAACTCCTCCAACAAATCGTGAGTCTTCAATCACTCCTAACACATCCCACATCACAGGATAATACCTAGGGATAATATTCATTCATTCATCATCCGTGCCTTACGAAGGTTGCGAGTGCGCTGCAGCCGAAGGTTAGGCTTAGAACATGCAATGTGAGGCGGACGTGCTAACCACTGTGTCACCGTGCTTATTTCTTCCAGACAGCATTTCTCTTGGGTATTTTTTTTCTCCTTTGAGAAATGGGATTTAACCGAGAGAATAGCGGCCAAATGGCTTTAAAATGATGACAGAGATTTTTATGAGCTCAAATAAAGCTGCTAGGGTGCCATTCTTGATTCTTATTCCAGCCACTGTTTTTTTGAGTTTTAGCACTTCCCACTGAGCGTAAAATCAACTTTTGGGGGAAGTTTTTTTTTTTAAGATTGGTGTTTTCATCACTATACAGCAAGCAAAGGAATATATATGTCAATAAATATACATAAAAATCATAATATAATAACTGCAGTACATAAGATATAATCATAATTATCATAAATATATAAAAATGATTATAGTAGTATAATTTATGTTAAGTTCTACAAATTTAAATAAATATTTTATAATGAGTTACTTATTGAGGAAATAAATAAAATGCCCATTGCCAGTAATTCTTTAGAAACCAAACAAATGTTCCATTAGCCGATGAGGTCATCCTAATCACAAACTTCACTAGCAAAACATTTCCTCGTTCAAGCAAGAAACATACATCTAAAATCGGAGTAATGGCGCAGTCCGGCAATGTTTATTGGTAAATGAGTCGTCACAGTAAGTGTCACGTGGATCATAAAGCATTCCCGCTTGCTTCTTTTTCCCGGACGTTCCGGCTCTACTGATAAAACGACACATTTGTTTGATTTTTTTCAGATCCAACCTCTTCATTAGTGCCCCTTTTGATTCGCTTTAACCACCTTACCGGCAATGCTTTCCTCCCACCACTATCTCAATGTTGGCTAATCTGATGCAGCCACAGATTACTCTGTCTGATTTTGCACATATTTATCCATTACTTCCTCCACAGTGTGTTTATCTAATAGGGACACATCACTTTTAAGGGCCCGTAATAGTCCAGAGGTCCATTTACTGTAAAGGAAAAATAAGAAGAGATGAAATAAAATGATTTTTTTTGTCTTTAGGGGGGGGGATTATCGCTAAGGGATGAAGTGAATGATAGGTGGCGTAAATCCAAAACAGATTTGACTGTTCGTCTCCCAAACGACGCGGGAAAAGAATGCGCTTCCCCGAAATAAAGACGCTCATTTAAAATCTATTCTTCCTCCTGCACTTTGAGTTAAAGAGCAGTTGAGAAACCACAAAGCAGTTCTGGTAAGCAGCTTGGCTCAGTGGATTCACACATGCCTTTTCTTAGCCTTGTGGCTGAAAACGCCCGCCGGAGTCATTTATACGTGTCTCTATGTACAATAGCTATAGGAAGTCTACACACCCCTGTTTAGATATGACGTTTTTGTAATGTAAGAAAAATAATTCAGTTTTCAATGTTTTCCTAGACAAAATGTCGTCCTAAATTTTGATATTGTGCATCAACAACATGTAGACGGTCAAAAGGATAATCCTAGTCATATATTCTTTATCCTCTGAGAAGAACCACTAATAGCATTTTCATCTGTACTGTATTTTGAACCTCTGATGTAAAGCACAGCTTGTGAAATGAGTAATTTTAAATGATAGTTGGCGTTGTTTTGCGAAATAACCACATAAGGAACAACGCATCACCTCTAACTTCTTCCAGGAGTAAATATTTGACTCAACGTTGTATAACAGGGGGAAAAAAAACAGTGGCCACAAGCCATTTAACATCGCATTATGTTGAGGTGATGACATGGCAACATTTTCTACAAAAGAATGAAACAATGGCCATTTAAAAAAAAAGCATTTCAGATGCCTCTGTGGTGGATTCGGTAATCTCGATCCAACTACAGTCACAAAACGCAATTAGATTGCTATGTTTACTACTATTTGAAGGAACTGGCCGACAAGGTAGCTTTTCTGAAGTCAAACCCCCACTGCGAAGTTTAATGACGTGTCAAAGCTGTTCGGTCTGGTTAGACTTGAGGCTACTTCGATCATTATAAGCGCTGCCAATTGTGTGACATTTTACTGGGAAACAGATCCTAATGACTCGCCATCAGCGTTGTTTCCATGGCACACATTAGCAGGCATTACCCCATCGTGCTACTTTCGGAGGTCATTCGCATTTCATGTTTTTCCACACGCACACACACACACTGGTAGTTTAACGGCAGGCTAACGTAAGAAATGGCTATTTTAGCAATTCAATACTGTAGTTTTCGGACTATAAGTCGCGTTTTTTTTCATAGTTTGGGTGGGGGGGCGACTTATACTGAGGAGCAAATTTCCAAAATAAAAAAAAAAAAAAAGTGAAACTGCGATAAACAAACTGCGATGTAGCAAGGGATTACCGTAATTTTCGGACTATAAATCGCTCCGGAGTATAAATGGCATCAGCCATAAAATGCCCAAAAAAGTGAAAAAAAACCCAGATATAAGTCGCTCCGGAGTATAAATCGCATTTTGGGGGGCAATTTATTCGACAAAATCCAACACCAAGAACAGTCATGAACGAGCAACAACAGGCTAAACGATAGGTATGCTAACGTGACATACTAAACACAAACTAAGAGCTGAGAACGGCCCTGACGTAAAATTCAGAGTTATTCAAAAAACTATTACATAAATAACACGTTAATAAAACCATCTGTGTCACTCCAATTCATTAAATCCATCAATCGTCCTTTGTCAACAATGCGTGCGCGCCGCTGACTTGCACTTCAAATATTCCACAGGCCCATATAACGATATATAAATTATATATCAAATAACTATTATATAAGCAATAATGTTATCAAACCATCTGTGCACTCTAAATCATTAAATCCATCGATCAAATTTCTTGTCCTTTGTCAACAACGCCGCGCGTGCGCCCTGACGTCAGCCTCATCGTTATTCCACAGATCTACTATATAACTATATTGTACCATTAACAAAGTTCAAGGAAAGACGTGGGTTTGGTAAACGCCTCTTTATTTAACAAAACAAACTTCCAGGCGTGTGGCGGCGTGGACTTCCAGCCACGGAAGTGGAAGAGAGCTCCATAGAATAGGACCGGGTGTGCGTAAAAGCCATGACCGAGCCCCATCCACCGTCCCCGGACAGCCACCCGGCCGGACGCCCGGCCCTTGACTTCCATCCACGGAGGTGAAAGACAGCTCGGTAGAGTAGGACCGGGCGTGCGTAAAAGCATTGTCCGAGCCCCATCCACCGTCCCTGGACAGCCAACCGGCCGAGCGCCGGTCCCCGACTTCAATCCACGGAAGTGAAAGAGAGCTCCGTCGAGTCAATCTTTGTCCTTTATGTAAGCAACCGCCGCGCCACGCCGCGTTGTCGCGCTGCTGACGCGACGTCGCGCTGCTGACGCGACGTTGCGCTGCTGACGTGACGTTGCGCTGCTGATGTCACTTGAAATTCAAATTACAGTAATCCCTTGCTACATTGCGGTTCGTTTATCGCGGTTTCACCTTTTTTTTTTTTGAAAATTTTTGAAAAAAACCCACATATAAGTCGCTCCTTATTATAAGTCGCCCCCCCACCCAAACTATGAAAAAAAACGTGATTTATAGTCCGTAAATTACGGTACTGTAATTTGAATTTCAAGTGAAGTCAGGGGCGCGGCGGTTGTTTACATAAAGGACAAAGATTCGATCATGGGATGATGAAGATGACGATGGACCCCACGTACTACCGGCATCATTAGCGGCTTTGTTTGTAAGTGAAACGGAGGACGAAGAGTTTGAAGGGTTTAATGATTTGGAGTGACACAGAAGGTTTGAAAAACTATTATGTCTTTTACGCACGCCCGGTCCTACTCTACGGAGCTCTCTTTCACCTACGTGGATTGAAGTCGGGGGCCGGCGCTCGGCCAGGTGGCTGTCCGGGGACGGTGGATGGGGCTCGGACATGGCTTTTACGCACGCCCGGTCCTACTCTACCGAGCTCTCTTTCACCTCCGTGGATGGAAGTGCCACCTCCGGGGATGGGAGTCCACGCCGCCACACGCCTGGAAGTTGACGCCGGTGCTTGGGGCCGTGTGGCGGTGAACTATTTAGGTTATAGTTATTTGATATATTTTATTTCGTATAGCAACTTGTTTTTATCGTTACACATCAGTAGTTGTTGGCTCATTGAACGCTATAATATAGTTATATACTAGATCTGTGGAATAACGACGAGGCTGACGTCAGGGGGCACAAAGGACAAGGAATTTGATCGATGGTTTTAATGATTTGGAGTGACACAGATGGTTTGATAATATTATTGCTTATATAATAGTTATTTGATATGTAATTTATATATCGTTATATGGGCCTGTGGAATATTTTGAAGTCCAACCGCCGTCAGAGGGGCGCACCCGGGTGCAAGGCATTAGAAACAAATGAGAGGCTGATCATTGGGGGTTCCCAGCCAACTGGTGCTTTAGCCCCTCCTGACATCCTACTAGCCCTATCACGCCTCTCCCTGCTCGGGTTCTCTTCAACCCCCCCAACTATTCTTCCCTCTATTTCAGCTAGCTTCATATACCCATTGTTGACATAAAGGACGATCGATCGATTTAATGAATTGGAGTGACACAGATGGTTTTATAAACGTGTTATTTATGTAATAGTTTTTTTTAAATAACTGAATGTTACGGCAGGCCCGTTCTCAGCTCTTCGTTTGTGTTTATGTCACGTTGGCATACCTATCGTTTAGCCTGTTGTTGCTCGTTCATGTCTGTTCTTGGTGTTGGATTTTGTCGAATAAATTTCCCCCAAAATATTCCGGAGCGACTTTTAGTCCGAAAAATACGGTATGTCTGCCGGCAATGCATTGTGGGAAAAAGGCCAAACTCGTCTATAGAAGATGAATGGATGGATGTCCCACTTCTCCCGCCAAAAATCAGCTGGCAGAGGCACCAGCTCACTCGCAACCTTAATGAAGACAAGTGCTCTTCAAAATGGGTAGAAGGATAAACGGATAGTTTGACGACAGGCTCTGTTTCTGGCTAAATTCTCTGGAGACTCATTTGCTGCCCACCCTAAAGGCATTAGAAACAAATGAGGGGCTGATCATTGGGGGTTCCCAGCCAACTGGTGCTTTAGCCCCTCCTGACATCCTACTAGCCCTATCACGCCTCTCCCTGCTCGGGTTCTCTTCACTCCCCCCAACTATTCTCCCCACTATTTCAGCTAGCTTCATATATCACCCATAACAAATGGGTTCCTCCTCCCCCCTTCTTTCTCTCTCTCGCTCTCTCTACCCCTCACTTTTTCTTCCTCCGCCGACTCGATGCCGATGAAAGGCAGGCATTGAGCCCGGCAGTGGCATTCCAATACCTCAGGCCTCGGCTCCAGCGTGTCTGGCTATTCAACACTGCTGGGAGCCATTAGTTTAAGTAAGGCCTGACCCACCTACTCACCCACGAAAAACCCTCAGATCTCCTGTTACACTCGTACGGGGAGGCGGGGGTGGCTACCATGTGCCCATACGCCAATGACAGAGATCGGTCAATACAAGAGGCGCAGGTATTTTTGTGCTGGGGGGGGGTTGAGCGGCGAGTGCAAGTGAGTGTGAAAGTGTGAGTGAGAGAGTGGCTGCATGTGTGCTTCTATTTTTTTATGAGCGGCGGTGTCACACGCTCTCTTGGCTGCATCTTCTTCTAAAGTTTCCAAACGGGGAGGCCAAGTACGCAGTCAGACGCCAAAGTCCACCCCTCAAACTCCTCAACCCCGATCCCTTTAAACCAGCGGTTCACAAAATGGGATCCACAACCCAGACTGGGGTGCCAATAAAACAACAATACAGGGTACCCCCCCTCTATTTCATGGATTTTCAAGGGATGTTTTCTTTCAACGAGATCACATTCGGTGTTGTCTTTACTGTAGTACCGCTTTGTGCCACAAGTCGGACAACAGCGTATTTAGGAAAAAGCAGAGCAAGCAGAGAAGTCCCCAACCCAAAGTGACAACATACAATGGGAAACTCCATAAGAGCGTTAGCCAAGAATTCGCATCTATCCGGTGATGTTGTCACTAGTCACGAGACGGGTATGTGAAAACAAACGGTGCAGAAACACTTGTAGACAAACATGCGAATATTGGCCGTAATCCAGCTATTTAAATTTTGATTAAAATATCATATGATATAATTTATATAAATGCATCATATATGTGAGAGGGTCCTTAGAAAATAATAACCCCAGTAAAAGGAAGGTGAACGCCTGCTTTAAATGATTTCCCTGACCCAAACCACAAGCACTGCTGTGGACATTCATCGGTTCCTCTCGGCACTTTTCAAGCTGTAAGCGCAGCGGTTTTGGGCAATTGAGGTGGAAGGGATAGTAGAAATGCGCTGTGTGCCGCTGGCGTCATGACCGCGTTGGCACGTAAACACGGACAATTCTCTAAACAAGTCCATGTTTGGGGAAGGAGAACACTTGGCTGGGCCCACACACAGTCATAACACATACAGTGAGTAAATCCACTCACCTCGCCTCGTGCTGGAGGTGTGCCTGCTTTGGTAAATTGGAACTGTTATTTTATGTAAGTTTGTTTATGTCGGCATTAGTGGTCGTAAATCGCGGCTCTGGATGTACGCTGGTTTTAAGGTCACGTTTTTTTTTTGTGTCTATGCAAACAGAACTGATTCATTTTGAAAATAACTTTTGAAGTCAATGTTTTGTCTCATCCAACTATTTTTGTAGGTTTGTCTTCACTAAACTGATATGTCAGTCTTAAGCTATTCCAGATGACATTTGGCAAGAAAAAGGAGGTGTGGCTTGCGAGCCAATCACGGAATGTTTTGAGGATATTGTACAAAAAATGATATGGAATCCAATCCTGGAACAACCGGCATTTTTATTTTATTTTTTAGCTGAGAACAAAAAAGAACAAGCTCCCATCTGTTTTGTTACTCTTCATAGCAATTAAATTCATTTTAAGGGGGAGGAAACACAAGCCAAAAATACCACCGCTTCCTAAATATCAGTAATAAATGTACTTACATGCAGCGTCAAGAGTTACAAGAGTCCGGTCTGAACCACAACGCCTACTTTCTGTCATTTGCGGAGAGGAGAAAGTCTGGCGTTGACAACAACGGGTTATCCTATACTTCCTGCTACCATTTTGTATAAACTTCCCATCATTTTCTTTGGAGAGGGTGCTCCCGAGGCCACGGCGGCAGCTGTGTTGCTCACTTCCCCGGCGGCCGTGGCACCTGTGATGTGCAGGTGGCTCATCTGGCAGCCGACAAGGCAACACCTGGCCTGGCAGCAAATAGAGCCTTCGGGTGTTCTGTGCCGTCACTGTTTGTGTGCGCTTGAGGGGGGTTTGTGAAGGGCTCAATTAAACCCAAGGGAAGATAAGCCACACACACAGGAAGGTGTTAGTATTTCCCAAGGTTGTGCCTCGGGGTTGTTTGGACTTCTCAAAGTTGCAATACAATCTTTTCTGTATACAAGAGAAGTATTTACAGTTTGATTTGCACCGTTTTTCCTTTCCCCCGAGAACCTATAATATCCTCGGTGGTGGGATTTTGCTTGAACATCATCATTTAAAGTATTGCTCATAATGTCGGTACTGTTACAAGCCTGTTAGAATCTTGGAAGTGCACGTGTAAGTCCCCCATGCTCTGACTTCACTTCATTGGGTTGACTTATCTGCAATATAATTGGACGGAATCAGTGGTGCGTGGTGCCAGTCGGAAATGAATTAATGTATTTGGCTCCACAAAATTTTGAAAGGTATACAATTTTATTGTTACCGGTGCTAAAGAGCAAGTTTTACACTTCACAAATGTCTCCAGCAGCGTATTGTGGCAACCCCCTACTGGGCTGTTGTTGTGACCCCCACGGTGACATCTCGCTCCAGAACTCAACAAGGACCCCCGAGCAAGGACAAGAAGCAGAGACACAAACTGACAAGGCTCATAAACAACGGCGGCCGGAACACATTCCACCCATGGGAGGAAGATATGGAGCTCAACTCCAGTCTGAGCCACACAGAAACTTGGGATGAATTGAAACTGCATGCAGCACGTGTGACAAAATGCAGAGTTGACACAATTAGTAAAATAAATAAATGAATAAATAAATAAATTAAAAAATAAATCTAGTGGGTTTCCAAGTCTTAGCAAAATGAGTCAATATGACCATAAGGTGCCTTTAAAATTTCCAAATTTCTTACCCCCCACCTCGGAAAAATCTAAGATTTTAAAATATGCAATGCAATTTGCATTGTGCGCATGCGGGTAGTTTCATGTGTAACATCAGTCAGCCATATGGGATGTATGTCATTTGAATGTACATGAGGGGGGGGAAAGGATATCGGCATTAAGCGTGCAGTTGGGAGCTCAGTGTAGATCCAACCTTTGTGACAGGCAGGAGTGAAGAAAGATGCACTAGGACATGAGGTGAACTTGACAAAAGTCATAAATCTCCTCACAAGCGTGCTGGGTGGTGGTGGGGGGGTGGGCGAACAAGCCAGGAAGTAATAGAGCTCCTCTGTGGTTCATGAATTTGATGAGCAGACGTGTCATCTCTGTCATTAGCTTGTCATGTTTCTTTCTATTTTTTTTCAAGTGGAGATGCTCATCATTTAATGTGCTTCCCCTCGGGCAAAGAAGATAAATGGCATCTTTTGACAAGATGCCAAGCTGTCAACACTGTCATGAAAGGAGGTGGCGGTGAAAGATTCTGTCAAATTGATTATTTATTCTTTAATTTATGCATATTTATTTTTATTGTAACGTAAAATGAATCTCAAATCCCCACCAAAAATGTAATTACAATTTTTTTTCTGATTTCATTACTCCTTTTTAGGGGATTTTTTTTTCCCTTTCAATTGACTGAATTCTTGGTGAAAACTAAATCTATTCTCATCAGATTTAAAGCTCAAACATATATGAGTAAGGGCAGGGCAATATCATACACAAGGCAACTCCAAGCCAATGTGTATCCCACTTTGTGCAAAATGACAACGTTAACTACACGGCAAGCAGAACCGGAGGAGCCCGCAATCAAGCCCAAAAAAGTGGTGTGAGGGGGGGGGGGGTATGTTTTGTCGAGGCACCTTAAATAGCCCGGGACTTCTGTAAGCAAGGCTGGTATTTGTGAGGATTGTTGTTGGCGGGCGAAATCTCGGCGCTGGGAGCACATCTGGATCCCATCCTCTGTCGGAGCGCCGAGCTGCAACAAGAAGCAGCTGTGCGAGAGCTGGCTTCAATTAGCCTCACATTCTCCCTGACAGCTAATCCCTTTCGACTCGTTTCTCTCACCGTTTCTTTTTTTCCTCGCCCCCCATCCCATCCAAGCCCAGCACCTACCCCACACTTTTAACTGCTCGCTCGCTCCTCACTTGGAGTTGCCACACTGTCTGCAGTCATCGACGAGGAGGGGGGAGACAGCGCGCTCAATTGGAAACAGACGTCGGCGGAGAGAGTGCACAAGGTCTCACGAAACACGCAACTCGACATTTCCTATCGGGTTGACAAGGCTGACGCTGTTTTTTTTTTTTTTGCCAAACAACAGGGAGCTCCGCAACAGTGTAGAAACAGGATTGCTTCTTTTTTTATAACATGAGTGAAAAGTTTCTTATTTTTTTAAAAAGAAAACTCACTCATGGAACAACAAAACAAGGTTACCAAATATTAACATTCCATGATACAAATTTCACTGACAAATTGGGCTATCATAAGATCTCAAGGCCCCATTCCTGAAACTGAGCAAGGAGTTGCTCATTTGAGAATTGGCCCAAATGAGCTCCGATTGGAAGCAGGTATCCTCTACCACTGTCTCCAAATGATTATTTTTTTACGCTAGGGGCTGGTCCATGGGCGTACAAATTTGCTAACGTATAGTCCTGATCAAGAATATATAATTTGCTCCCCAACCCCCCCAAAAAATTAACTGTGTGGCCTGGTACCAAATGGCCTAAATAATGTTAAGGTTTAAAAATTCAAACCAGACAGATTGAGAGCACTTAATAGTCTCAAAAAGTTTTAATATTTTTATATGCCTGTATTTTGACAGCAAAGACATAAACTTTGACTCCGGGGTCAAATTTTTTTTTACCAAAGAGTCTGACTCAGCCCAGTTCTGGCAACCCGCTTACGCCACAGCCTGGGAATGTTTGCTTAAGATTTAGGAATACATGCGTGACAAACCCATGGCAAGTTCTGGCTAATTTGCGGGCTCACCACTTTATCATTCAAACAGAAGTAGTCAGATTCCTTTGTTGTGGTGATCTCACAAGGAGAATTGGGCAACAAAATGACCCCATAAATTCGCTCCATTCTCACGAGAGCCGCACTTTGCAAACATCTTAAAAAGGGAATCCAGCCGGGCGAGCTCGCCGAACAAAATTGTTGCCGGTGAGTCATTAATCAAAGTTGGATCAGCATCTTGACTCAGCTGAAGTGCAAAATCCAACCCAGATCGGGCCCTGTGATGGTAAATGTGAGCCAGATTTGAGTGGTCTGATGGACCACGATGAGCAAATCTGGAAGGTTCTGGAACCGGTGTAGTCTCGGGGGGCCCCCGGAGTAAAACATTAACAGGTGGCGGTCTCGGTGGAAAAGACCCACGCGGTGACCGAGGGAGAGTGATACTTTTGAGGGAGGGCTCACAAAACCCTTGCACGCACGGCACAAAACGAAAAGTGCACACATGACGCATGCGCTAACAAATATTGGCCGCCAGTAGAAAACACACAAATCTTAACAAAAACAACACACTCTCATGCAAAAACAACCGGGCAGAGGAGTTGAAGGGGATGACTGCAGGTACCGCCGTCTACCTCCAGAACATTCCCCCCACATGGCAAAACACAAAAGGCCGACGTCTGGCACCGGCGCTGACCGCCCAGCAAAAGCCAAAAGCAATTAGAACTCTAATGGAAACCTGCAGGGCCTCTTTTCGTTTATTTCCCCTTTTTCACGTCAGGCCATTGGAATCCGACTCACCCCAAAGAATAGAAGGCGAATGGGAAAAATGATCGGAGGGGGGGCTTCCATCCAAAAGGACCCACATGTTTCCAAGAGGGGCTAATTGAATCAAGGGGATCTACATGGAAATGATTGACGAGTCTTCATGCTCGCTTGCAAAATACACTTTTTCTTTCCCACGGGCCTATTTAGCTTTCTGCATAGCGTCACGTTAGTGGGTTTGGGACAAGTTGACACACTGATATTGGCCTCGTGTGTGGCTAATACACAGCGACATTTTTTAGCCTTATAGGGCTGCACAATTATAGAGTTGGACACTTTCTTTGGTAGTAACTGGATCAAATAGGATGGAATAGATCTGTGGGTATAAAGCTGTAAATGTGCACGGTTGAAGGGTATTCGATACTATAAAAAAAATTGGGAATAAGTTTATGGTAGTACTTACAAATGAGACTCAACATAACAGTAGACATTTACTGTCTAAGAAATGACTCATGTTGCAAAAATAAAAAGAAACATCAGTTCAAGTCAAGGGAATACTGTCTGAGTATTTTTTTCTAAGTCTGTGACTCAATTACTTATTCTATGAAAAATATATTTTAAATAATTTGAGAAACACATTTAAATCCATGCTAATCTCTTTTGCTCCCGCCACAATTTTTCATGAACTTTACCATGGAATGTTTCTGGGAATGTACCGTGCACTTTCCACCCTTTCGTGACCTCACTTACAGCCTGGAGCCATAGAAAACAATGAAGACAAATCAGGCCAATTGACCATTTACAGTTAACCTCTCTGCTGCACCCTAGCGACCACTGTATCCCCATCATCAACGTCATCAGCATCCTCATTCCCACTCTATGTATGGAGTGGGGGGGGGGGGGGGCTTGCAGTCATGCCCTTGGACCCAAACAGACCCAGCTGGCATTGCAGCAAGGTACAACAAAACCCTGATATGAAAGCTGGCCTAAACAAGAAAACAAAACAAAAAATGAGGCGAAAGAAAAGTCCTTCTTGCATCAAGCAGAAGCTCCAGCCTGGTTTCTCACCGCCTGGTGTTTTTCTCTTGAAAGCTTTAAAGTCCAGATGGTAGAAAAAAAAAAAGAAAAAAAACTTTGCCTGGTGGATTAAGTCTCTGCAAATCCGTTGCTGAAAAGACACATAGACCCAAAAGCTGCTACTCAAACAAATGGGAGCATAATAGCTGTCGTGAGTGTGTGTGTGGGGGGGGGGGGGGGGGGGGGGTCGTTAAATATTGGATAATGCAATTGAGTAAGTGTTATGCATAGTTTATTCTCACTCTTTAATAGAGCTTAATGGGCGTAAGATCTGGGCTGACAATAGGACGGCTGTGTTTTGTTTTGAGGCACATTCAAGCGCAGATGATTAAAAAAAGAAAAAAAAGAAAAGAACGCTTTGGTTATTCATTTGTCATTTGTGCATTTTTATGACCCTTTTGATGCAGGCTGAGTATCCATGAAAGAAACAAAACGGTGCCAAGGACATGGAAGACGTTTGTTTTGGGTCAGAGTGTGCAGCTTCACACCTGACGGTAGTCAGAAGAGTCAAAATATGCTGACACAGCGAGTACAAAATGTCTAAAAATGTAAGACTGACTCAATTTTCTAAAGCAGATTGTACAATTTAAAATAAAAATAAAATTCCTCGGTCCCTCTTGCAATGTTGCTGCTGTTTTGCAGTCATCAAACCTTCACATAGATGTTGTAATGATGGGTTTATGCATTGTAATTCTACGATGACCTCCCACGCTATGTAATTGTAGACTGGTCTGCTCATCAACCGAAAACACACTTTGTGGGAGCTGTTATAAAAAGCCCTGAAACGTCCAAGTGCTCATTAAGTATAATAATGAATATTTGCCCTGCATCATAATTTATTTTATACTTTCAGCAAGGGCCTGGGATGTATTTAGAAAAACAATATCAGGCCCCTGATGAGAAAAGGGTTCACTTTGTTTCACAACTCAATTTAGGTTTTTATGCTGAATTATTTTGCAATTATTTCTTTCACTGAATTTACATTAAAGCAACTTGACTTCTGACCTTGATATATATTGTTGCGTCCCCCCCCTCACAATTTCTTTTCTCCTCAGAATGGATTGGGAGTGCAGGAGGAAAACATGTAAAACAGAAAAATATACGTATATATACCAACAAATATGTATACCAACTGCAAAACTGAAGCTCCACTCAAATGTACTTAACGGCCAGCTTTTATAATTAAAGCCTTCACATAAAACATGCAAAAATGAGGGCAATTCAATATGTTCAATATGCAATGCACCAACTGTTGAGCCACAAAAAAACAACAAGTGAGATCAGATGTGGCCTGCATCCAGAATCTCTTGAATTTGTGCTCTTCACAAGCATAATATTTGGATGCTGGCTGACAAAACTGTGAGTTACACCAGCCCTATCTCAAGGACACGCACAATCATCATCATCATCATCATCATCATTCCACCCCCCCTTCAGCCACCCACATATGCCACACGCCTTGGTCCTCCCCCTTTCGTCCAGCCTGCCCCTCCGTCCCCTCCTCCTGCCAGGCCGCCACCTGTTCTCTGCAGCATGCCGCACAGCTGCTCCACCACAATAACAAATTAAGTTCCACTGTGGCAGGAGTCATTACCTATCGCTCTTGCCATGGAGGAAAGCGTCGGCTACAAGATGGGGGGGGGGGGTCAATCGTTCTGATGAGCGGGACTTCAAGGGGAGCCAGAGGCCAAACGTGTCACAAATGACGGTAAAATAGAGAACATTCAAACGGTATGTATTGTTACAACACAGAAGCCGAAATAAGAAGTAGTAAAGTCAATAATCAATAAATACCTTATTAGTGATTCCTCAGGGAAAAAGGTGTGTTAAAAAAAAAAAAAAAAAAACTGTAGCCAATATTGCTTTGGGGAATAAATCTAATTAATTTTCATAAGGAACTTAAGATCAGGGGATGCTTTGAGAATAATTGTCCATTTTTGTCTATGTGAAGCCCTTTGAGACTGCTTGTGATTTAGGGCTATACAAATAAACTTGACTTGACTTGAAGGAACAATGGTCGTCAAGCGTGTCCAGTTGGGATTTGTGAACTTATCAATTGAATGATTCTCACGTAAACATAGCTTTAAAAAGTGTCATCTCATGACAGATTGCTCTTGTTTTGGTTTTGAAGGAGGGGGAGCTCTATTGTAATTGGATACAGGGCTGTGGGCAACCCCCAAATCTTACAAATGACCTTATACGTTCAATGTAGCTGGTTTTTTTCTTATCCATCTCAGCACTTACTGTCGATTGAAAATAAAACATCACAGTTGCTCTGGTAACAGGCTCATGTGATGTTTACAAGCACACACAAGGACAACATAAAAACTCATGTGGACCAGCCATAATTTTTCTCCTCTTTGCTGCTTCGATTGCAAAATACGCCAAACCTTCAAATTCCCCCAAAATATATCTCAGGAATCAAGTACAACCCTCTTTGTCATAAAAGTCTTCATCAAATCAAATCTCTCCTTCAGGGAGATGTCGAAGTTCATCAATTTAAGGAGAGCTGTAGCTGCCAAGCTTTTAGCCCGTGGCCTTAATGGAGTGTGTTTATCAGTTGTATAGAGCAGCCACCCATGCAGTTATTAGCAGGTGCACGCTGTAAACAGTTGTCAGGACAAAGCAGCGGCGTTAATACGATGCAGGAACAAGCCTCGCTGCTACTGTGCACTTTTACATGCGGACAGAAGATAGACATTGTGAGCCGAGGTGTTACAATAAAACCTCGAAACTCAAGGCATCCGTTTGTGCTGCCAACTATGCATCCATCTGATTGATCACATCACAATCTGTCATTATTTTCAAATCTATGTTCGTCAGTCATCAATCGTTGCAACTTCAAACCAAGCGCGTGTTTAGTGAGCAACCCAAACAATGCATCAATCCAGACTAAAGCTTTGATTGTGACAACAATGTGCTGTCTAACTCATCTTGTCAACCAGCTACTTGACAGTTTAACAAAAGGATGACTGGTCTGTTAGCAGGAGGCCCGAGTCAGAGCAGAAGTAGGCTCAGACGGGCGCTGGGATTTGCTGCGGTCATTATGGCCCCTTTGTGTGACAGCTGGCCATTGAGCCCACCCCGACATCGTGCCATCCCCATCCCCGACCGACCGACATGGCCTTGCTGCTTCTTTGTCACAGCAGCAGGATTGCTGAGTAAATCAGCTGACGTGACCTGCTGGCCAACTGAGTGTCTGGATGGCAGGATAAGATGGAAGCGTCTCATTTGAATCTCTCATACAACGGAAAAGCCACACCCTCCCAGGCTACCGGCATCTGCTGATTGATCCAATTTTATAACCTACAAAGCCCAACTAATCTCCAAGCTCAGAGTTTTTACTTAATATGTATACGTATTGAATCACATGACCGACAAGTGATTTTTATTTATTTATATTTTAATTTATTTATTTTTAAAATTAGACTAATGATAAAATATTTAATAAAATATAATAAATAATAGAATAAAATAAAGACAATAAAATATATTTTTTGAAGTCTCTCTATGCAGTGCAGAGAGCTCAACATTTTGGTGACCCGAATGTTGGCTTGAAGACATTTCCCTAAACTGGACCCCTGCAGGAGACAATGACTCTGCGATCTGAGCACACCGCACACACGTGACCTTTAACGTACGATTTCTGTCTTGGCAGGAAAGCTTCTCTCTGTTATTTGCTACTTGCCGGGTCACTGGCGGTGGACTATTTAGCGGACTTTCTCAGCAGTCGTACCATCTGTGTGAGCTCTGCAGGTGCTTGGCCTGCTGGCACACCTCCACAAAATGGGCACAAGGCTGTTTGAAAGCTGGTAGAGTCGAGCGACCCTCGCTTCACGGCAAAACCGACATTTCAAGGTTATGAAGTTAATGCCATACTTGACTTGGTTTGAAAAAAATCAAATTATTTCTGCAGCAGTAGAAAATAATAATAAAATAGCTAAGAGGAAAGTAGTAATTGGTATTTCCATACTTTGCGACTGGTGCATTTTATTTCTAAATCAAATCATTAGTCAGGCATTTCTAATTTTAAGAATGATATAAAATGAATTTGAAATGACATTAGAGTGTTTTGGGGTCATAGTCTGGGGTATATTTGAGGTTAAAAATGTGGAAATGGAGAATCATAAATATTTAGCGGGGCATCATTGCACTTTGGCTGTTCGCAAGCGGCTAGTGAGAGCTCACTGTTCTCAATGTCAGTTTTTATGGAAGCTTTTATCGTTTGAAACGGCACGAGTGGCCCTATTGGGAATTGACAATAAATAATCCATGCAATAATCCAGATCATCCGAGAAGTGGGTGGGAGGGGACGACTCATCGGGAATGGTGCGCAACAAAAGAAACACAGATGTCGGCGATAACGACAGACTACCAGACGAGCCGACGATAAGATTTTAAAATTCAAATATGGAATCATTTGTATGTGAACGACAGACCGCCGGCCGCCGCCCCGTAAAGAATCTCAAGTGGAGCTTCGTAATGAGAGGTCAGACAGAAGAATAGATGTCAGCCTTGCACACCTGTGGCCTACCTTCTGCTGCGTTCGGTTACTCTCATTATAGCCTTCTGAATAATGTAAAGGTGTATATGCATGAAGGGGACGAATCCATCTACATAATAGGGCTATCTCCCTCTCCATCTGGTCATGTCTTTGTCATCGACCCCACCTCCCTCTTGGTGCCTCATCATCTTTATATGTTCCCCAGCTGAATCGCAGTGGCCTTCAAATACCCCACCCAAGATTTTTTTTCTGTTAAAAACTATTTTTTGCATTGTTGTAAAAGTCAAAGTATTGCAGTATAAAACGGTCAAAAATGTGCGTGTGTGTGTGTGTGTGTGTGTGTGCGCACGATCCACTTGTAGTAGATCTCATTAGCCTGACGCAGGTGTTCCTAATGTCGTGGCCGCAGAGCTTTACTATGACGGTGCGACCGCAGCCCGGAGCTGACGTAAGTGCTGGGGATCCTCAGGAGAATTAACCAGGCGTCTGCCACATGACCCCGATGACTCAAAAAGCATCCTGGGCTCAGCTGATACGCGTGCCGTGCAACCCCCACCCCCACCCCCCCTGACATGACAAGCGGGAGGAAGAGGACAGAAGGACCAGCAGGCAACTAATGATTATGATGACTAGGGCCATCTTGCTAGCCTCTCGGCACCCGCCCTGCCCCCTCCTCGACATCATCCCCGCCCCTCCAAAGCGGGAGCTCTGGCCTTGGCCCGGGGTCTGGCTCCCACATGGACCTGGCAAGGCGTGGGTTAGTGGGGCTGAGGTGTCACCACCAGATACAGTCTGGCGTGTCAGCTGTCGAAGACCACAGAAGGAAATGTGAATCAAGTCTGTCAAGAGGAAGCTTGATGACGGTCAGAGATGGTCACCCTCCAGCTTTGAGTGATGTTCTGTAGTCTTATGTAACCGCACAGAGTAAACCACGTATGTATGAATTCCTAAGTATTCGCTGCATAATTATTTTTTCATCTGCAGCCACCAGCCTGCAGCAGCATCGTGGACTCGGCTGTCATAGTGGAACAGGTGGAGCAAGATAACAGTCACAACACACACGCAGACACACACAGGGCTCAGACACTGGCCCATATGGTAGACCTCTGGAGCTGTTGCCCTCAGCAGATCGGGGAGGGATGCAGAGAAGGCCGCAGGAGCAGGAGGCGGCAGAGGGAATCGGGGTCTGCGGGGGTGAATGTTAAGGGGGTGGGCCGCCCCAACTGTCCGCTGTCTTTGGGGAATTGAGACATGCATATATGTGTCTGATTGAACAGCGGGACGCTCGGCGGAAGGGGCCGCGGTCCAATTATTATTATTCTTGAGCGTTTGAGAGAGCAAAAACTAGTATGTACATGTATATTGTATATATTTGTACATGAGATAATGGATATTTTAAAGCAAGAGATAATAATACGAGAATAAAGTATTATCTATTATTCCATTTTTTTCCCACTTTCATTTTGTGGACAAAAAAAAACACAAAAAGCAATCAAAAAAAGCACATCAAACTTTGCGTCATAAAGGTTTGCGATGTGCCATGTAAAGGAGAGAAACATTTTAAGCTCATAAAATGGATTGAAAAAGAGAATGATCATACTAACATCAATGTGTCTTTTAAATAATCATATTAGTTACCGGTTGTAAACAATGAGAAAAGTTAATAATGTAATTTCATTCAATAAGTATTTTCATAATAGTGTCAACTCAGCTGCATCAAGAGGTGTTTCTCAACTTTATCGACATGAATCAAAATATTAGAAATAGCTCACAATACTGATTTCAACACCACTCCAGGATACATTCACAAAGTTACCATGAATACGCGATATACAGTATTGCACTTCCATCAACTAACTATAAATGCATTATCCATGTATACATTATTATTTTTCTCCAATGGATTAAGATTGAATGACTGATTATATGATGGCTATCCACAAAGGCAATAAAAAAAAGCCAAAAGTCAGTGGCTGAAACAATTGGCAATGTCCCACTGACCACATGTTAATGGCAGGCACACGCCACAGCCACAACACAGCTAATGTCCTATTGACCAAATAGAAATGTGTTTTCCATGTGAGGACATTGTATTCTTTGTGCCTTCTATTCATGCCAGCGTTGTTTAAAAAAAAAAAAAGGGGTCTGGTGTGAAGGATAGACTGCTGGCCACCTGCCGCTCAACATCACAAAGGCGAACAAGACTGACAGATGTACAGACTGGGGGTCAGATGGCGCACTTTGTCATCATGCGAAGAAGCATCATCACCGCCCCCAATGATAATACAGCACGCGAAAGCTCAGTTCAGCAAACTCAGAGGATTGGCCAGTGTTGTATGTTTTTGGTCTCAACAAGAGGTGTTAGAGGAGAAGTCAACTTGAAACATTTTTCTTACTGTCATTATGGTATCCAGGAATTATTTTAAACAGTAAAAAAAAAAAATACATTTCATGTAAAAAAATATGCTAGGCATAATTTGGTTGGACACTTTCATAAATACAAACATTTAAAAAAAATCGTTGAGTGCACCGTTAAAAAACACTATGACAACTTGACTCTGAACAAATGTGCTATATATACAATACTCCTATGATTTCCAATTTGGAATAATTGTCCTAAAATCAAAAGCACCAATATTTGTTGACAACCCACTTGACCTGAATAAATTCTAATACGCCACTTTCATGCACCATATGGTGGAAATAACATTATTTTTTTGGTGTTTTTAATCCCGGGACAGATTGCAGGGATATATTTTTAAAGCACATTAAATGCACCTTTAATCTTATCTAATCTTGAAGAGATTATTCCATGTAATATAAGACAGAGGAGATCAGAAAGATTAGCTCCAGTCTGTTCATATTGCATGTTCAAGCAGTGGTGTTGGTTATCTTGTGTTTATCATTGTTTGTTTGCATTTTATCCTTCCATCCGTCCATTTCATTTTTTTAAATAGTACTTTGTCCTCATTAAAATTGTTTGAGCGGGAGCCTATTCCATCTGACTTTTAATAAGAGAAACGGGGTGAACATCAGATTGAGGTAGAAATACACAAGCAACCATGCACACTTTTATGTAATATAATTTTGAGTATTTAGTGCATCTAACATGCATGTGTTTATAACGCGAGGGAAGCCAAAGTCTCCGGAGAGAACTCACGTAAGCATATGGAGAACATGTACCTACCTGTAAACTCTCACAGAAGGGCCCGAAGCGTTTTCAAATCCAGAATCTCGTGGGTTTGATGCAGAAGTATGAAACATGAGCTCAAGTGCGCAGTTCGTTTGTTGTGACGTAGTGCAGCCTTCGACCACTAGAGAGAAGCAGAGTATTAATTGTCAATTTGATAAAATGCATGCGTGGGCTAATGAATCATATTGGGATGTTTTACTACTACAAGAGATGAATTAAAATCACTTATTCAACAACATAACAATGTTCTAAGCTTGAGCAAATATTGACTGTTGCAACTTTTGCTGTTGTTTCACCTGCTGAGAAACAGATGCAACACCAGCTGACACACACACACACACAATCACACATGAATGGAACACAGCAAAGGACAACAACATCTTGAGAGACTTTTCATGAAGACAATAATTTACTTTTTCCCCACTAACTACCATAGCAGAGTGAGATTTAGACATGGCAACAATGGTGTCTTTCAGTAATGAGGCTTCTCATTGTGCAACTGCTGTAATACTGGAATTCTCGGGGATGCTCATGACCATTGCATTCGGTTTGCAGATTACATGCTATGTGTTTTTTATTTTTTATTTTAAATGAGTTTGTGTGTTTTTGTTATGTACAAAGGATTGTGAATTTGCCTATTCACAGATTGCTTTTCAAAATTGGCCTGAATTATTTGCTGAAATTTTCACACATGTAACTGGCATTATGGCGTTAAGGAACAGTCGAAGTGAAGTGAGGCACTTTATTTTAGACAAACGTAGTACTTTGTCGCTTTCTTGTGGCCACTACAGGCCTTTACAGTACAGTGTAAACCTTTTTTGGGAGAATGGCAATTACTTTTTTTTAGCAGTGAACGTCTCAATGGTCCACTTTTTTTCCGGTTTTCTTTGGTGGTGTGAGGTGAGTTTTCTTTTAATATAAAATATGTGCCTTGGCTCAATAAAGGTTGGGAAAGCCTGGCCTAAAGGTATAATGGAAACATAATAGCGAAACATAATACTGTGTGTGTATCTTAGTGCTGATTAAATTGTGTTTCTAACTTTCTTCATTGGCATTTGTACGGAAGAGGATTAGGGCCAGTGAAGAAAAAAAAAACGAGGGGTGACAGGATTCTGACTTTTTTCTCAGAATTCTGACTTTATTCTCAGAATTCTGACTTTATTCTCAGAATTCTGAGAATAAAGTCAGAATTCCGACTTTAAAGTCAGAATTCTGAGAATAAAGTCAGAATTCTGAGTTTAAAGTCAGAAATTGGGAATTCTGACTTTAAAGTCAGAATTCTGACTTTATTCTCAGAATTCTGAGAATAAAGTCAGAATTCCGACTTTAAAGTCAGAATTCTGAGAATAAAGTCAGAATTCTGAGTTTAAAGTCAGAAATTGGGAATTCTGACTTTAAAGTCAGAATTCTGACTTTATTCTCAGAATTCTGACTTTAAAGTCGGAATTCTGACTTTAAAGTCAGAATTCTGACTTTATTCTCAGAATTCTGACTTTAAAGTCAGAATTCCGACTTTAAAGTCAGAATTCTGAGAATAAAGTCAGAATTCTGACTTTATGGCGTGGGGTGGCGGAGGGAAAGTCAGTGTGGTGTGGTTTTGACCAGAGAGGACATTATGTCGTCAACGAGTGACTTTTTGCGTGCCAGAGGATTGCCGGAGGACATCATTTCACACTTGGAGGAGCAGGGGGTGAGTAAATAAAGCATTGTGTTCATTTTGGTGACTGTTGCGTATATAACTGGCTCCGTGTAGCATGTAGCTCCGTTGCTAATTGATAGCTCTTGACGGGACGCGCCGCATTTACACGTAAAGAAGCATTATGCGCATTTTTGTTCATTCAGTACTCAGTTTCATTAAACCGATGACGTAATGCACGATTATAAATATATATACACGTCACGGCAACGTCACATAGCGTCGGTAAAACCCCTTATGCCTTGCTGACTCTCCATACCACAATCCAACGCTAGATCATTTTAAGTATTTACACACTCACATTAAGTCAACTGATGATTGAAATAGTGTATAAAATGAAATAAAAAAACACATAGACTTCAGGTATAAATGTGGCTTAATAAATTCTTAAAGATTAAACAGTTGCAACATGTTTGTCGAGTGTGGATTTGATTTACTATAAGTATTATATTTGTGCTTCATTCTTTCAAATTAAGTGATTGTGTGTGACAGATTTCTTTTTCTGTCATCGTGCAGATTGACAGTGATGTCATCGCACTGATGGACGATGCCGCTCTTGCCAATTACATCCCTCGCTATGGAGACCGCATTGCACTCTTTAATTTTTGCAAGACAAAACAGCCTACATCCAAAAGAAAAAACGGACTTTTAGAAAAACTACGTGAAAAAATGAAACTCAGGAAAGACAGTGACAAAGAGGACACCACCTCAAAGACACAACCACAAGAGACAAAGAAGCAGAAAACAACAAGAAATATTGCGATCGGATGGATACACAGTGATGGAAAGATGACCAAACAGGTGAGGGAGAAGCAGGGAGGGGGTACCAGAAAACTTCAAATGTCCACAGAAGCTGGGTTGAAAGACATTCTCAAGGAAGGAAAACAACTATTTTTCCCAAATGGGATTTCTCCCAAAGGATCAGAATTGGACTTTGAGTTTGAGGTTTGGGATTTCAAACAAAACTGCCTCACTGATGACACCTGCCATTCCATCGGCTATATGTACGAGGCTGCAAAGCTAACATTGTTGCGTTTTTACATTGCAACAAGACCAAAAGAGAACCAAGATGATGTCCACACACATGAGGAAGTTACGTCAGACAATGGCAGTGAATACAATGCCGCAGAAAGTGACGAGGTCTCTGTTTATTCAAATGAAGTCTACCAGCTATTCAACATTTCTGTTGATTCAGAAATTACCTTTGGTCCCACATATGACACACAGGAAGATACAGAAGTCACAATGATCTACGATGGTCCTGCTATGCCCCTCAATCCACCTGATCCACAAGATGTGTTGACTATAACTGTCCACTCCAGTGACACATTGAATGATATGATAAGAGCATTCTGTAAAGAAGAAATACTGAACAAACCACTCAGTGTGAAACGTATACTCCCAGGTGATAGAGAAGAAGCAGGTGTTGGGTCTGGAGTACTGAGAGATGTTCTCACCTGTTTCTGGCAGGAATTCTATGACCGATGCACCCTTGGTACATCAATTAAGGTGCCATTTATCCGTCATGATTTTTCTGCAGCAAAGTGGAAAGCAGTTGGGAGAATACTTATAAAAGGTTACCAAGAGTGTTGCTATTTCCCAAACAAACTTGCGTTTCCTTTCCTTGAGCAAGTGCTTTTCAACTGTGTCTACAGTGATCCAAAGGCCCACTTTCTGCAGTTTGTGAGCAGCCAGGAGCGTGACGTTTTGATGGACGCAATGAAGAACTTTTCAGAAGTGGACCAAGATGATCTTGTGGAAGTTCTTGACAGCTATGGGTGTAGAAAGAGGATCACACCTGAAACCTTTCCCACAATACTGCAGGAAATAGCGCACAAAGAGCTTGTCCAAAAGCCCATGTTTGTTATTGACTGCTGGAGGGAGGTTACTTTTCACCATGACTTCATAAGTCCTGATGCACTTAACAAGTTGTGCTCTGACTTGCAACCTACTTCCAAAAAGGTCTGCCAACTGCTGAAATTTCCAAACGATTTAACCTCAAAGCAGAAGGAAGTGGTAAATCATCTGAAAAGGTTCATCAGAGAGTTGGATGAACTCAAGCTTCAGAAATTTCTCCGGTTTTGCACTGGATCTGATCTTATTGTCACCGACACCATCCTTGTGGAGTTTCAACAAATGACAGAGTTTAGTAGAAGACCAGTGGGGCACACGTGTGGAAAGGTTTTGTACATTGCTGACAGCTATGGAAATTTCCCAGACTTCCGATCAGAATTCAATGCCATTCTTGAAAGCAATATCTGGGTCATGGATATTGTTTAATTGTGTCAATAACCATAAATCCGTTAATTATCCGTTGTAAGTTGCATCAACACAACATATTTTGTTCACTGTTCATATTGGTCCGTTTTTAGAATTTTATAGAAACAGCTTGCATTTGGCATTGTGTTCCAGTTATATAAAAGTTCTAGGGCTTTATTAAAATGACCCAAGATGTTATGCATAACCATTGGATGGTTGTTTTCAGCAGCTACATAGTATTAAGTGAATGCTTCTGTAATGAAGAGTGGTAATATTTTATTGCATTCAATAAACTCACTCTTTATCCACTATGTATTTCCAGACTGCACCTGAATGTTGGTATATAAAAATAAAGTATTATGTTGTACAGATGCCTTCTATGAAAAGACACAATTTTTAATATACAAGTAATACATTAATACTTAATACATATTTAAGCAGTCAAATTCAGGACATTTCAAGCAAAATGTAACATCTTGGTTTTTGTTAGTCACAAATGGAAAAGAATAACCATAGATCCGGTAAGCATAGTTAAAAAAAATTCAATTTTGCAATGAATTATTCTGTTTAATTTGGGTCATTAAGGAATATTTAAAGGTCAAGAAGGCATTGTAGGACTAAAAAAACATAGTAACTGAGTATACAGACTACTGATTAAAAAAAATCAGTTAAATTATTTTTCTGAGGAGTTTATATGTATTACATCAATACGCTTGTCAAACAATCTTCAGTAATTCCTCTCTCAACATAAGATACAAGTCACTTGCATGCAACGGATCTGATGGAGCGTGCCATTCATTTTCCTCCATTAGCAGACAACACAGTTCAAATACAGTTTCATCGCAAGGAAACTGGCATTTTGGAGTGCACTCTTCCATACACGCAGTGATATCTTGCATTCCAGTGGGTTTTAGTCGATCCTCGGCACTGTGCATGGCAGGGAATGAATACATGACGACTGGCCGGCCTGAAGCTGTATCACCGTTCGACCTTGGTCTTATTTTGTGTGAGTTCCATGTGTTCACAACTTCATCCAGCTCATCCTGCACAAGAGCAGCATAGTTAAGTATTTAAGTACATTGTTATTTTTTATTATTCAATTTATTCATTTCAACTTCAAAAACATGATGGGAGATACAAAATATTTTACCTGCACAAGATTAAGAAAGCAGAACTGGATAAGACTTTTATCCAGAAAATCTCCTGTGTAGTGACCATCCTCCTGAAGAGTTTGAAATAAATTAATCCAGAACTGTGCGCTCTGTTTGCGAAGGATGGACCACCACCCTTCAATGCGCTGATTGGCAGTACTTCTCCCGTAAAGAAAACTTTTCTCCCCAGCAAAATTGTCAGAGTGGTTTTGTCGCAAAAACACTTGCATCTGTTCAACACAACCATTTTCTGTGCCCCTGTCTGCACGGATCCTCTCTGGACATCCACCAATGCGCGAAACTGTTTTGATAAAATAACTTGCAATCACCTTGGGATCATTGTTTGTAATATAGGCCTCTGCCCATAACACATACCGGCTAAACCCATCAATACAACCATGGATGCAAATCCCATAGGGTTTTAATTTATCATAGCCATCCATGTGCCAAAGAGCATTTGGGCCTCTGCAGCTGTACTGGCGTCTTCTAAGGCGTCGTGCTCTTCTTAATTCCACGCCGACTGGGTCAACCAATTTTATAATTTGTCTTATTGTATCTTGTGAGACAACAAATCCTTTTTGAATCGCACGTAGATGAAGCCAGCGATAACCTTGCATCTGGCCACAAGTCAGGATTTCATGCTGGACAAAAGCCAACACATCTCCCAGGTCCGACTGATTCTTTCTTCGGAACAGACCAAGTCTTTTACAAGTTCTCTTCAGAGTCCTAATACTTATAATAGTCTGAGCATTATGTGCTAAAACTGCAAGTATTTCCTTGTTGCTGAATGCAAGTCTAAAGCATAGCTTGATTAAGTCATCCAAATCCGGCTTTTCGGGCACTGGTTGAGTTGCACCCTCCATCAGTCACTTTATCTGCACAACAAAGTAAAAACAATTACAATTTGTCAAACACAACAGTGGGCATTTTGAAAACATGACTTTATGACAGTATGCTTATTGTATAAAGTTGTTTTTAATACTAATACTCCTGGTACGATGTCAGGTGTAACATCACTAAACAAGTCTCATCCAGTGAGTAAATAAAGACGTGCGTGTGTGCATGATTATCCTTCAAATGATGTAACCTTGAATTGTGGTGCGTAGAATCACCACTCTTAAACAACAGTGTGATCAGTGTATTGAGTTAAATATAAGGTTAATTTAATGATATTGCGGCCGGTCACAATTAGCAAGGCATAGTTTATGCCGCAAGTCGCGGTGTTTTACCGACGCTTTGTGACGTTGCCGTGACGTGTATATATATTTATAATCGTACATTACGTCATCGGGTTAATGAAACTGACTACTGAATGAACAAAAATACGCATAATGCTTCTTTACGTGTAAATGCGGCGCGTCCCGTCAAGAGCTATCAATTAGCAACGGAGCTACATGCTACACGGAGCCAGTTATATACGCAACAGTCACCAAAATGAACACAATGCTTTATTTACTCACCCCCTGCTCCTCCAAGTGTGAAATGATGTCCTCCGGCAATCCTCTGGCACGCAAAAAGTCACTCGTTTACGACATAATGTCCCTCTGGTCAAAACCACACCACACTGACTCTCCCTCCGCCACCCCACGCCATAAAGTCGGAATTCTGACTTTATTCTCAGAATTCTGACTTTAAAGTCGGAATTCTGACTTTAAAGTCAGAATTCTGAGAATAAAGTCAGAATTCTGACTTTAAAGTCAGAATTCCCACTTTAAAGTCAGAATTCTGAGAATAAAGTCAGAATTCTGAGAATAAAGTCAGAATTCTGACTTTAAAGTCAGAATTCCCAATTTCTGACTTTAAACTCAGAATTCTGACTTTATTCTCAGAATTCTGACTTTAAAGTCGGAATTCTGACTTTATTCTCAGAATTCTGAGAATAAAGTCAGAATTCTGAGAATAAAGTCAGAATTCCCACTTTAAAGTCAGAATTCTGAGAAAAAAAGTCAGAATCCTGTCACCCCTCGTTTTTTTTTTCCTCACTGGCCCTAATCCTCTTCCGTACATTTGAGCTGCGGCAGCTCTTTCCAGCACTTCTGAGGGAATTGCACTTTGTGTTTACACGCTATGTGAACAAGAAGCACTTAATTTGAACTGGGTTGTGTTACAGTAAGTGTGCAATGGTGTCACTCTCAATTAGTTTTAATTCTTACTACTTCGTGGATAAGCCTCTTTGCAGGACAACATACTGCGAGGGCGTGCAACTGTGCATGAGGGAGCTGTGTGAGCATGCATGCGTGCATGCGTGCGTGTGTGTGTGTGTGTGTGTGCGTGTGTGCGTGCCCCCTACCCCAGCCCTCCATATCGCTCCGCAGGACCGCCAGCCCCTTATAGAGTTATTCCAGGAATGCGAAGAACATGGCGGCCGCGATGAAGGCGCAGAAAACCGGACTACTGGAACTCCGGGTGACCGTGGACCGCTGGACCCGGGTGCTGGCCACCCTCACCGATGACACACTGACGGTCAACCCCGGCGAGGGTGCCGACGAGACGGCCAAACCCAATCCGAATCCCGCAGGCGCGATCAACGGAGACCCCCCTAATCTCAGCTCATGTCCCGTCCCGGAGACCATCACCAATGTGAAGCGCACGGTGCGAGTTACCAAGCAAGACGTTGGAGGACTCGGGATTAGTATTAAAGGTGAGATCAATCTTTTCCTCATGGGGCTCAAATGTGGAGTCGCAGCGCCATTCAAAACACCGCGAGTTGACTTGAACTTTTTCCTCACCGAGCGTGCAAAACTTGATTGGTAACTTTGAAATGCAATGTCGCTGGTGTTTCGAATGGAAGCAGATCGCTTTTTTTGGTTAATTTTGGAATGTTTTAACCAACTTGTTGTGTGGTCCGAAGGTTGACAGCCGTCATGCTTAATTTACCCCAGCGGGGAGTCCGGTGAGTGTCATTAGGAAACGTTTGTAAGGAAGAAAAAAATATGGGTGCCGCGTAGCCTCTTGAGTGTTTAAGAAAAAAAACTCCCCAGGGAAATTGTGTATTTTAATTTTAAAACATTATTATTACTCAAAGCACGATGCATTATTAAGTGCATGAAATCATTTAGTTAAATATGAGAGAATGGATGGATGTTTGTCCAAAAGTGTTGTTATTTTCTTGTAGACACTGATGTATGCTATTTGGCCAAAGAAAAAGCTTTGAATTTAAAACAAACTGTACAGTAAATTATTTTATACATTAAGCGATTCATTTGATTTGGTTAACAATATAGTTAAACATTATCTTCTATTTGTCGTTTTTTGTTTGTTTGTTTGTTTGTTTAACTATAATAGAAGAGATTTGAAGATCTGATGACACCAGTTATGTTTATTCATTAATTTCTACATTAACTCATTTTCTTTTGCTTAATCTGTATAGACAGGTCAAGACAGTAGCCACCAATCTACAGTATACCCGATTATCTTCATCAAATATCGACAGCATTTGAATGACTTAAATATTACTATAAAATTGGCCCAAGGAGACAATCTTGCATTGTTCCCACATCTAACATCAGGCTTACATAACTGATGTGTAGCCTACTCACTCAACAGTGTGGTGGTTGTTGGAAAGCCTTTTGCAATCCTGTTTACAAGACCTCAGCTGGTATCTCGGTTGGCAGGACAGTTTGTTGGGCGGTTAAAACTTTCTAAATACGTAACATATAAAGATCATGCTATGGTTGGATTTTTAGAAATGCAAACAAGGTTTAAAAGTAGTTACGACTGTATTTGTTTGTTGAATGTTTATATTGATGCTTGAATGTCATACTTTTACCCTCCATTAAATTGCCAATTGATTCCCCTACATTTAGTCTCCATGAAAAGTTTCCAATTTGGAATATCTTTAAAAAATCCCCATTTTAACCTCCCATGGTCATTTATTGAGAAGTTCATGGAACTTTCCACCCTTTAAGCAAGAATGCCAAGCGGGAGGGCTGTAGCTTCTTTTATACAGAGATCCTCACATTTGTGACGGATGACAAAACCTAACAAAGGCACACAACTGTTTTTGCTTTCACACTGTGTTCTGGAACAAGAAAAATAGATGTGAGCTCATATTCTTTGGGAGACAAAACCCAGATGCTATGTTTGATGCCTTTTCAGATCAGCCAATCAGATAATTACATGTGTGATGTCAACAACGGACTTCGACTTTTGACTTGGCTTTCTTATTTCAGGTGCCTTTGTCATGGTAGTTTCTGGGGATGCTAGCTCAGAATGCAGGAAAACTGCCAGGTTGAGTTGCCCGTGCGATGCAGAAAAAAGGCACCCGTGTCAGCTTTTCTAGACAGCGCAAAAGGTTCTTGTATCTTTTTTTAGTCTGCAGTATGCACATGATGACAAGACATTGTTGCTCCTCATTATTGCTGATGCTAACGTGGTCGTTTTAGCTCCGTGTGCTTCCATCCCCCTAACAACAATGGCACCTCTAATGGCAAAAACTCTTCTGTCCATAGTTGACTTGTAGAGCCACGCAGCTTGTTATTAAAACAAAATAATTGCTGGCACCCTGCTAGCTTGATGTTGTTGCTACAAATCGGCTTGGATGGTAACCAAAGATGAAGATGGGTGGGAGGCAACACGGAGCAAAAGAGAAAAAGTGGCGAGATGTTGGACTAGCAGCGAGTCAACAGCTGAAAGGAGCAGCCAGCCATCATTTGTCATTGGTCAGAGACGAAAGCTATGTATCAGGGAGTCAACCGCCTGTGTTAATTTTAGGGAGCCCACCCTGGCTTTTAGAAAGCGTGGAGGCAGTCAACCTTCACTCTGGTCTGTCTAATTTAAGCAAAGAGCAAAGTTCCAGGTCTCCAGACAGTGTCTGGTCAGATTGAAGCCTTGTTGCCATGGGCCTGGATTAAGCCTTTTTTTTTTCCTTCCAAACAGTTAGTCCTTTCTCTTTTATATAACGCAAGATTTAATGATGGAATATGCTGTTTCTTTTAGAGAAACCAAGATTTTGCATCAATATGAAAATCAACTTCAGACATACAATTCATGATATTAAAAGACTGTAGAGTCGACTATTTGCCGTAAGCGCTTAAAAAAAGTGACCCCAAGTAATATCAAAGCCACCAATCCCAAAATTAATTAGTAATGACATAAAGTTGATGCAAAATTTGTCTTTGTGAGCCACATAAAATGACGTGGTGGGCCGACAAATGATGGCTGGCTGCTCCTTTCAGCTGTTGACTCGCTGCTAGTGCAACATCTCGCCACTTTTTCTCTTAGGTCCTAAAACTATGCAGTTTTATTTTCTATTATTCCAAATTCAAACAAATTGAAGGGCATGAAACGTATGAAATTAAAAATAAAAACTACCGTAATTTTCGGACTATAAGTCGCGTTTCTTTTCATAGTTTTGGGTGGGGGGGCGACTTATACTCAGGAGCGACTTATATGCATATATATGTCTTTTTTTTTCACTTTTTTGGGCATTTTATGGCTGGTGCGATTTATACTCCGGTGCGACTTATAGTCCGAAAATTACGGTACTACTAATATACCTGTGTCACCATTTGCATCACTCGGCGCTATCCCACATGTCGTTCAAGTGACACTTTGCCAGCTTGGAGGTGCAGCCGTGTTCGTGACATAAGAAGACACGGTGGGATGATGAAGGAATATGCGAGGATTAAGCGTTAGGCTGCCAGTTATGGGTAGAAATAATAATTGGAGACTCACTGTAGCATTCCTTCATAGATTTAAACGTGTAAGACAAAGGCAGTATTTTCATTTCTGAACTCTACCAATTACTAATTTGGAACCACAACTGTATTAGCATTGTTGTTATTTTTTAGAACTATATAAAAGCAGCAAGTATTGACTGACTCGGCTCCTCTGGGCATTACCTCATTTCTAATACTTACTGATGCAGCAAGCGACTTGTCTGATGCCATCGAGGTCAAAAGCCAGGGAACCCATTCTGTCCATAACTCGATTGGGAATGTGCTTGGCTTGCACAGGAGGAGTTAGGCCATTGACTCTTAAGTCCCACTTGGCGCAAACCTGCGCGAGACGTATTTAAAATTAATTGAATGTCATATTGTCTTTTATAATAGATAATGACGGGCCGGCTGCGAGATCGAGAGTTCAACTGCCAGCTGACATTATTGACCACCATGTTTGCATAATATATCAGTTATATCTTCTGACTGGGAATGTCAGTTACCTATCATTTGCATTGTGTTGTAACAGTTGCAAAACAAAGCAAAAAGAGTCAAAGAAAATCCAGAACCTTTCCCCACGTCAGACTCTTGCAAAGAAAATGACTAGATTCATGTCGTGCAGGTGGGAAGGAGAACAAGATGCCCATTCTCATCTCAAAGATTTTTAAGGGCTTGGCTGCCGACCAAACGGAGGCCCTTTATGTGGGCGATGCCATACTGTCTGTCAACGGCTGCGACTTACGGGAGGCCACGCACGACGAGGCCGTGCAGGCCCTGAAGAAAACTGGCAAAGAAGTCATCCTTGAAGGTAAGACGTTTACACACTCACAAGATTTACGCAAGCACTTCAGATATACAACAAGTAAACCAAAGTTCTTTTTCTGACCTTGATTGAATACATTTTCCATAATGCTGGTTAAGGTCATGTGGGATCATTTATGTTAAATTATACTTTGATCACACTTGATGGATTTAAATAATGAGCGTCTGTGAAACCAGACCCAAAGAACGAAACAGAATACCAATGCAGAGATGACATTTCTGATATCAAGTACTGTGCTCCACTTCAACAAAACACCCGCTAGGCCCTGAAGAATGTTTACAGTGAGAATCAGCAGGGTTTTTTGTTTGTTTTTTTGTTTTGTTTTTCATCAGTTTTGCCGCCAGAGCTCATGTAGTGAGGTTTGAAATGGAATAGAAAAGTGACACACTTTGTAGAATTTTAAGTACAAGATCAAACAAAAAGGGGACTCAAATATTCATGAATGCTCCATCATTCTCCAAACTTTTTCGAGAACTTTTTGTTCGATTGTAGATGACATTTTTTTTCTCTTCAAACAAAGCAACATAGCGTCGCTAGAGCGAGCTCATCTTGTAACTTCATTGAGGTTGCAAATTCTTGCCATTTTGACTGTGGTAACATTTGATTTGCCGTCAGCCAAATTTTGTTGACTTGAGCCAGAGAAGCAAGGCTGCGGACAGAAGAGCTCAGCGCTTCTGCTTTACTTGTCCACACTCAAGCAGAAAAGCGTTAATAGCAGACAAGCGGTGCCGCTCTGTGATCCATCACGTCAGGAATCCTTTTAGGCTGGCTCCCTCCTTCAATAGAGCAGCAATGAACCCAAAGAGACCAGGACACTCACAAAGTGGGCACTGGTGCGCACGACAGTATTTTTTAACAGCGCAAACTTCTTTTCGCTTGAGTTACATGTTATACTCGATCTGATAAGAGAAGATTTATTTATGTGTGCGAGAGTAAGATTGAATCGGAAAGCCATTCCATCTCTTCCATGCCACCAAAAAAATATCAATGTTTTTCTATTTTCTATTCTACCTATGTGGGTGGAGGATGGTGTCAGAGTTACAATAATAATAATGATAATCTATCTATAAAAAGTGGGTCCGTTGATCACTGCTTGGTTTTAATTTTTTTTGATTTTACATAAAAATCCGACATACTTAACTGTTTTCCTACATTTGTATGACCGATAAGAATGTTAATGTTATCCCTAGAGGTGTCAAAATAAATTGATTAATCGACAACAAATCAATTATCAAATTAATCGCCCCTTTTTTTATACGATTATTATTCTATAATCATTGACATTTTTACTTAATAATTGAGGCTCTAAAAATAATAATCCTCTAATTTGTCTAGTCTTTTTTTAATCAAATCACTAGCTGTATATAAATACTGAGTTGGAATGTAAAATTGTGCTTCCTCTGTCCTCCCCAAACGTCTCACCATGAATAGGAAAGTGTGTTTGTTGTCTATTGGACTTCTTGAAAGAAAATCAAACCTGCGACTGTTCCATGCTGTCAGGTGCCCTCTTGCCCTCTGAGTTGCCCTCTTTTCCTGTCTGACTTTACATCAAGATGTGATGGAATAATCAATGTGTCTCCGTGCGTGTGTGTGTGTGTGTGTGTGTGTGTGTGCGTGCGTGTGTGTGTGTGTGTGTGTGTGTGTGTGAGAGGAACAGTAAACACTTGAGAGGGTCAGATAAATATAAAACACCAGATGAAACAATAAATCCCCAGCTGCCTTCATTTCCTCCCAGTTATATTTACAATTTTGCGCGTGTGTGTGCACATGAGAAATCATTTTGTTTATAAGAATAATAAATGACTCTGGCTTGATTATAAAAGTTGTTTAAATGTTGAAACATGTTGAATTGTAAACCTTGAAGTCAGTCTGACTTAACTTTTGAAAACCTCGCTCCAGAGTCACAACTATGAAATGGAACAATAGTGTATGAACATGACCTTATTGTTGGTTTCACTTCCCACACTGCGTGTTTTGCCTTCCTGCCAAATTAGTTTCCGTTGTCTAGCGGTTTGTATTTTCAAACACAGCTGCACCAAAATGCATTCATCACAGAGTTATATAAAACATCTTCACGCAATGCTGGCTATGGACTTTAGCTTACCCCCAAGTTACTTGTGCGGAGTTTGCTTTGTTGTTTCCCTCACCCAGGACATTTCTGGACAGAGCTTGTTCTTTGTCCCATGGTCTTTTCATCACTGCTCCTTACACACATATGGATTAAGCGGATTTAGTTATAGAAGCACAGCAGTGACAGTTCTTCCATTGTTGTAGTAACTTTTACTGGCTGGCTGGGAACGTGTTTTAGATCTTATGTCAGCCGCATCGGGGCCGTCCAGTCTGTGCAATAGCAATTACGCCGCTGCTCGCGGTGGAATCTTCAATGCCTCAATGACATCATCTATCGGCACATGCATTTGGGAAAGTCGTTTTAAAGCCAAGGGAAGGGAAAGAAATGTTCTGACTCAAAAAGTCATACAGTTTGGTGTTCAACCAAAACATTCTAGAAAAGATTAAATGGAAATAGATTGAATTTCAGAAGTTGAATACCACTGTGCAAAAATTCTTTCACACGGCACTAAAGGGAAGAGACGTCCCGCTCGTGGTAATTTGTGCATATTCAGGCAGTCCTCTAAAAACTGGATCGTCTTTTTGTCCATATTGGCACTGGTTTGTTCTTTGGCTCTTGTCTCCGGCTAATTGAGCAAATTCAATCAGTGGCAGAGGCCTTGTGTGAGAGGAAACGACCCAATTGTTTGGTCACTTTCAGGGAAGACTGCACGAGAAAACAAATGGCGGCTTTGTTGCATCCCAAGTCCTTGGCCTTGAGCCATGTTCTGCTGGATTTGACTATGCTGACGGTGTCATATCACGAAACAGATGGACGCAAACAAAACCGCACCAACTGTGGTCATTAAGCACATAAATACTAGTTTACAAGCGTGTGAAAATTCCATGTGCGCAAGCTTTGATGTGTTTAGCCAATGCCTGGGGTGCGATTCGATTTTTAGGACGTTCATCTGTGCCTGTGACGCTTTGTCAGCACTCTCAACAGGCACTAACCCCAAATCTAATCTCTCGCTGTCTTTGCCACATACCTGAATCCCATTTTTTGACTGCCTGCAATATAGCCCATTCTGGAACGACTGAAATTACTCGGAGTCAGACAATCATTGTTGTCCAGTGAAATTGTCTTCCTTGGCTTATTATTACAAGTTGTTTTGTTTTACCTTACGTTCTTGCCGTTCTGTTGTCAGCAAATGAGTAACTGGCAATGCATCTCGCGTGGCTGTTTTTTTTCCAAAATTCCAGCTTCATTGTGTAATTAAGAATACTATCCATTCCAAGAAAGTACAGTACAGTTAGACTAAATGTGACCTTCTGCACGCCGATGTCCCGCTGATTCTCGCTGCGTGTTCGCTTCTCTTCCGGGGGGGTGTTAATGGGACGTCAAACGCTTTGTGTGGCGGGCTCCATCTAGTGTGGAAACTGAGAAGCTGAGCTCAAGCTTCTTGTGCGGGCCATATTCAATTATGTTTTCAGAATTTGCTGCGGGCCAATAAAAACTGGACCGTTAGTTTGGACACCCCTAATTTAGAGCAAAGAACTGTGTAGTCTGCCTGATGCCATTGCCTTTGGTCTTTTCTGTTCCACATGTAGAGTTATGTAGCTTGTTAAGTCAACCATAATATCGGATCGGTATCGGGTATCGACCGATACGCAAAGTCACGGCATCGGTATCGGTATCGGAACTGAAAAAGTCGGATCGGTGCATCTCTAATCCCTCAGGATGCATGACTTTTACTTAGGATTTCTTTAATTAAAAAAAGGCACCAGTAGGCTGCCGAGTCACTGTGTAAAATGAACACATTTCACTTTAATTCCCGGGGTTATATTTTTTTTTGTGCAGTTGAAAATGGCTTATTAATTTGATTATTGTCATGTGACGTGAATGTCAGTTATATTTCCAAAGTTGAATTTACGACAAAGTTGGCATGATCACATAGAGCCGCTGGTGCACTTTCAATCATTTTTTTGGGGGGGACAGACATTCATACTCTCGCTGCTCTGGCTACAGTTGACATCCGGACATTGAAACATTTTAGTTAGAAAATGTTAACTAATTAACAGCCAGCTGCTAACCTGAGCAGCACTGAGTCACCCACATCACTCATCAGACCAAGCCCCACCTATTAAAATTCAAACACGCTGTGGCAGATATTATAATAAAATGTAAGGATGGTGACCCGACGTTGACCCGCGCCTCACATGCACATTTTATTGATTTAAAAACGGCAAAATATTTTTTTTCAGCATCCTTTTTATACCAACTGAAAATGTTATAAAAATGAACAAATTGTAGGTCAACTCGAGATGAGAGAAGAGGTTTCACTGTGCGTTTCTTGTATTAAAAACCCAACTCTGTCACTGTGCCAAGTCTACGTGCGGTATTATCCCTGCTGCGAAAGCTCTGACCCTCAGGACACAAAGCTCGGTTCTTTTTCTTTTGGCTCTGCTGCCCTGTGAGCAAATTGCGCTTACGCACAGCAAGGGGATGGATTATCTCAGAAAATAACAATGCTTGATCAAATCGCAACTCTTGCCCGGAGGGCCATCTTCGCGTGTACCTTGACGTTTGCTTAGCGGGACCCCTTGTGAACCCCACTGGCTTTTCCAGGGCCCCCGATAAATTAGCGGCCAGGCCTTTGTGACGGTGGACTGGACTGAACAGTCTCGCTGCTTGATGCATGAGTACATACTGTGTTTGTGTGCAGAATGTTGGAGAAGTCAGCAGCCTGACCTCCTTTACACTCGCCTCTCGTCTTCAGGCCAGGCCCTGTTCAAGTTTGCTTCACTTTCACTTTGTGGAATTAGTATAATGAACTCTCCTGACGCCGTGCGCAAAGTAATCACATTGACGCGTTGGGAGAATGTGAATGAGTTTACGAGTCGGATTCTCTGTCTACCTTGGCGAAGCTGGCAGTTAGCCGTGATCTTAATGAGATGGGCTGTGGAAATAATGAACTTATCTAAATCATTCAGGAGAGGAGAAGCCTTCGACACATGACTGACAATAGCTGAATGGAGCACACCTTAAGTGGGGGAACACACTGGCAGCGCGTTATTTATTAACTGTGTGTTTGGTCATTGTGTGGAGGCATTACTGCTCTTGCATGTTCCACAAGCAAGCTCAATAAAGCCCTAATGCGTTGCTGCACAGTTTGTCTTTGAATATCCATTGCGTAAATATTACAACACAGCCACACAGATGCTCTTCCTTAGCCCAGCTACGTTGTTACACATGTGTTAGCATTGAGCTAGCAGCGTGTCTTAAGGCATCACTGTACACATGTACTGCACATGCTCATAACTTGGCAAAGACTTTTAGTACCTTCTGTTAAGAACCCAAGCAGAATTTCCCTCCCAAGATTCAAAGATTTTGTAGTGTAGAAGATGTACATTATCACGTCAATGTAGTTAGCAGAAAAGTAATCGCTTCTCTTCTTCTTCAACTACTCTTTGTTGGGTTTTTTTCCAGGCTTCGAAAAATGAGATTTGGCATAAAATAGTTTTAAAGTCGGATTTCAGTATCGTCCAATCAAAGCATTAATTTTCTAGCAAACTATCTTTAGAAGTAACATTTTGGGAAGCGGTCCAAGAATCTCACGGCCTCACGGTAGAATCGTGGCGTGCACGTGCTGCATCTTTGAAATATTTGCGCTTTGTTGTAAGAACTCCACTTTTTCTTTATTGCAGCCACTAATAGCTTGTTTTACCTCAATTGAACCGAGTACACAGAATGGGCAAAGGCAAACGCTTGTGATCTACTGCGTCGATTTGGCCCGAGATATCGTTTTTCTTTTTTGTCTTGTTGCTGCTGTAACATTGGGACATTGTTTTCCTGGCATGCTTTCCAGAGACAACCGCATGCTTCTGAGGTCGCTGGCTGAGCAATGACATTCCAGCCGTTCCCACGGTTACCAGTGGAGAAGGAGGAACGGCTGAACTTTTAGAAAATCTTCTTACAATACCACTTGAACCTTCCAATGACAAACACTTGGCTGCCAGACGCTTGTCAACCTTCGTTTTTTTTTTTTTTTTGCATTTCAAATAAATAATGGAACAAATGGGATATTATTTTTATACATTAATATCTCACTGCTGACTTGCTTAATAATTACTTATTTAACTGCTGGGTCGGGGGGCATAGTTGTTCCAGTTTGATTTAATCAGAGAGGAACCAAGTGAGACAAGACCATAAACCCGGGATAAGCAAAAACAATGCTGCTCAGATATTGCACAGTCTTTGTTGAGTAAAGATAAAAGAATAAGTCTAAAGTATTCTTTTTGTATAACTCTGAAGTATTCTTTTTGAAAAAGCGCTCCAAGATTCTTCTGCTTTGTGCTTGTTCATTCAAAAATATGAAATGCTCTTTCAGCTTACCCGTATCATCTGAAGATTTATGGTTATGGAAATTGTATGACTTCAAATGCATTTGGGGACAAAACTGCATATTTTATGGACTGGAAAATATTTTATTTTTGCCTTTCACTTGTGTGAGATTGCATTTATGTAACAATAGATTTGAATGTTTTGGTCAGATTTTTATTTAATAATTTATCCTGCAAATTGTATCCATTTACAAGGGTAGACATGGTTTCTTCTTCTTTAATTGCCAGCCACTTTACAGGTGAAAGACTGCCCCCCACAGGCCTTGGCGGAATAGCTTGAATTAAAAGTCTAACTTTTATTTGTGTCAGAAATTCAACTCAGCTGTTGACACATGTGCTCAACTAGGAGGTCCTAGTCTGACATTTATTTTAATTTTCTTTCTCATGTGTGCTCTTGTTTTTATTTTCCTTTTGCTGCCCTGACACAAAGGCGGAACCAAACTGTGTGATCACACATTCTTTCATGCACTGATGACATTTATCAAGTCAAAGTAGCAGGCGGTATTTATTCTGTCATGTTGTCAGCTATGACTGACAGTTTGGTGGGGGTATTGATCCAATGTGTCTATAATTATAATTCTAAAGCAAATCATGTGGTGGTACTTTTCCATTGCGTTTAGCATTTTGGAAATGGTGCTTTGGCTATTTGGAAACTCTCCTGGCAGTTGAGAGACATAAAAGCTTTATGGGGGAAAAAAAATGTTTAAAGTGAGTTGGCTGAAAATGTCTGGTCAGGATTTGTCAAAGAAAGCTTAGAGGGGGATTCTGTGGAAGTCACGCACGCGCACACACACACACAGACACGCACACACACACACACACACAAAAGCTGTATGAAAAAGTGGTCTCACTGGCTGCCAGATAAGCTGAAGTAATAACAGTGCCATCTCAGCTAATTTTAGCCTCTGTATTGGATGTGCCGCCCCTGGAATTCATGGCAACATTTCTGGCTAGGCTTTACTAGATGTACCATGTGTAGGTTTTTTTTTTTTATTCTTACTTTCAATTTCCTCTCTCTCTTATTTTCATTCCTTTACTCCTCTGTAATCCTCTATCCGCAAACTCTTTTTTTTCCATCCACAATTCTTTTAGCTAGCTTTTTGTGGAATCCAACACTGCTTACTTTTCTTCACCGTCTTTGTGAAAATAGAGCTGTATCGAATTTTCGGTTATTTTTTTATCTTCATATACAGTGCCTTGCGAAAGTATTCACCCCCCTTGAACCTTTCAACTTTTTGCCACATTTCAGGCTTCAAACATAAAGATATAAAATTTAATTTTTTTGTAAAGAATCATCAACAAGTGGGACACAATCGTGAAGTGGAAGAAACTTATTGGATAATTTAAACTTTTTTAGCAAATAGAAAACTGAAAAGTGGGGCGTGCAATATTATTCGGCCCCTTTACTTTCAGTGCAGCAAACTCACTCCAGAAGTTCAGTGCGGATCTTTGAATGATCCAATGTTGTCCTAAATGACTAATGATGATAAATAGAATACACGTGTGTGGTCTCCGTATAAATGCACCTGCTCTTTGATAGTCTCAGGGTTCTGTTTAAAGCGCAGAGAGAACCATCAAGACAAAGGAACACACCAGGCAGGTCCGAGATACTGTTGTGGAGGAGTTTAAAGCCGTATTTGGAGATAAAAAGATTTCCCAAGCTTTAAACATCTCAAGGAGCACTGTGCAAGCAATTATATTGAAATGAAAGGAGTATCAGACCACTCCAAATCTACCAAGACCCGGCCGTCCCTCCAAACTTTCATCTCAAGCAAGGAGAAGACTGATCAGAGATGCAACCAAGAGGCCCATGATCACTCTGGATGAACTGCAGATAACTACAGCTGAGGTGGGAGAGTCTGTCCATAGGACAACAATCAGTCGTGCACTACACAAATCTGGCCTTTATGGAAGAGTGGCAAGAAGAACGACATTTCTCAAAGATATCCATAAAAAGTCTCGTTTAAAGTTTGCCACAAGCCACCTGGGAGACACACCAAAGATGTGGAAGAAGGTGCTCTGGTCAGATGAAACCAAAATCGAACTTTTTGGCCACAATGCAAAACGCTATGTTTGGCGTAAAAGCAACACAGCTCATCACCCTGAACACACCATCCCAACTGTCAAACATGGTGGTGGCAGCATCATGGTTTGGGCCTGCTTTTCTTCAGCAGGGACAGGGAAGATGGCTAAAATTGATGGGAAGATGGATGGAGCCAAATACAGGACCATTCTGGAAGAAAACCTGTTGGAGTCTGCAAAAGACCTGAGACTGGGACGGAGATTTATCTTCCAACAGGACAATGATCCGAAACATAAAGCCAAATCTACAATGGAATGGTTCACAAATAGACGTATCCAGGTGTTAGAATGGCCAAGTCAAAGTCCAGACCTGAATCCAATCGAGAATCTGTGGAAAGAGCTGAAGACTGCTGTTCACAAACGCTCTCCATCCAACTTCACTGAGCTTGAGCTGTTTTGCAAGGAAGAATGGGCAAGAATTCCAGTCTCTCGATGTGCAAAACTGATAGAGACATACCCCAAGCGACTTGCAGCTGTAATTGCAGCAAAAGGTGGGGCTACAAAGTATTAGCGCTAGTGAGCCGAATAATATTGCACGCCCCACTTTTCAGTTTTTTATTTGTTAAAAAAACTTTAAATTATCCAATAGATTTTGTTCCACTTCACGATTGTGTCCCACTTGTTGATTCTTGACAAAATATTAAACTTTTATATCTTTATGTTTGAAGCCTGAAATGTTGAAAGGTTCAAGGGTGCCGAATACTTTCGCAAGGCACTGTATGAACATCACAAAATGCATGACCTTGCCTCCTTGCTGCTACTTCTTTCCAACTAACTCGATTTTGCTGTAGTTGGATTAGTGAACCTTGTTACATTTTGACAAACATCACCAATCAAAGTGGTAGTCTTGATGTCTGGCTACATGGCGCCATCACCTACTGGAGGAATGTAAATCCACCCTAACTGCCTCTTTGTGTAATCAAGTAAAAACAAAAAAGTCACTTAAACCCGTGTTTAACCTCTTACATTAAATCCGAGTGGTCATCGTGAACGATGTTGGCTGCCGAACACAGCAAATATCCATCGTTCAGTACCGGGGCATATTGACAGAAGGTCATTTCTGAGACACTAAGTACACAAGTTGATAGCTACTTGAGAAATGTGGCAGGTACCTGTTAGTCTTCTGCCACTTACCTACTTGCACTGTGTAGTTGAGACAAGGAAAGAGTCATGGCAGAAAAAAAAGTAACTTCAATACTCAAACATACTTTTATTAAGACAACTTTCACATTCCCAGACATCATTGTGACAGCAAACAGTTGTTCAGTTCAAACTGAGGTTTTACATGACACATTTCTTCCAAGAACATTTTGGTTGAATTCTAACTGACTTCAGAGAGCTATGCGTATAATATCCAAACCACTTGTTTTCAGAGCGCCAGGTATTAACGTTCACTCTGACTAGTTGGAGGCAGCGACGTAATTCGCACTGTTGCCCTTCCATGCCAAAGACAACACAAAGTTGGACCTTGCACATGATAGCACAACTTCCCTCGCCTTACTTGTCGGTAGTATGTAGACATCTCTTCTGTGAATGAATTGACTTCTCTAAAGCAGTGATCAGGCAAGACACTCGAGCTACTCCTTCATTTCAGAGCCAAATGAATCTGTTGTCGACTTTTGCCCTGCAGCTCAATTTTTTATTTTTTTTTTTAAACCAAATAGCTGCTTGGTTGACTGAGCGGCAGGAATGCCATCTATTTTGGGAACGGTGGAAGCCCCCCTCGCTCGCTCCCGTTATCCCATCCCGAGGTTCTTTCGCTTGGAGCTATATGACTCTTTATCCTCAGCAAGACGAGAGCACTTCTTCACACTTCTTGAGTGAAACCAGATCCCTTCCTTCAGTCTTCCGATTTAGTCCTCGGGGCTATTTTTACTTGGTGCCAAATTCATACCGCAGACTTTGGCCTGCTGCGCCAGAGCTCACTCTGCGTGTGTTGTACATGTGTTGGTGTCATGGTTAAGAAGTCAAAGATGCCTCAGGTTCAGAATAACTTTAAATAACTCTTGTGAAGAATCCTGCATCAAAAAATGAGGAATATGTTGGAATAAACTACATAACACATTTTCAATTGAGGTAAACATGGAATAAAGGTTCAAAAATAAGTACTCTTGGTGAAAGGCAGCATCAAGACCTCATGGGAAAATCTGGCAAATAACACATTGAATTTATAGATCTTTGGCCAATGCCCACCAAGTGTAGTTATGGCCTCCATTTTGCCTGTAATTACAGATATACAAGGGCCACTTGTCTTCACTCTCAGTAATGCTGAGACGTTCTCAGATGGGCAATTTTCCTTGTGAACAATCCCACTGGTGACAGCTGGAAACTAAGAGTGGGAATCGGAAAATAGCTCATGATGGCATATTACTTCTTTTTTTTTTGCCTGTCATACCGATCATAGTGATTTTACGATGAGCGTTATAAGAACTACAGCTTTTGAAAGAACCGCTACATTGCTCATTATGTTTCAGTCAAGTACATCAAGGAGATGTCAGCCTTCTTCAAGAGCTCGGGATCCCCTGGCGGAGCTCTCCCGTGGGACTCGCCTCCCCCGACGCCTCAGAAGGACCAGTTGTCCGCTGAGGCCAGGGAACCCCGCAGCATCCCCTTGAAAATGTGCCAGGTATCCCGCAAACAATGCCCTCCTGACACAGAAAACAGGTACGCAGGCGCTTCACTCTCTGAGGTCAGCTTTGATCGGAAGGGAATAGTCAAGGTCCCTCATCTCCTCCTGGCAGGTACTTCGAGGTGATTTCGCCCAACAGGAGGAACTCTGTGTTTCTGCGGGCCAAAGACCCAGCCATGGCCCAGTCCTGGTACAACGCCATTCAGGCCGGTGCTGCCAACCTTTTACCACTAGTCAAGGAGGAGATGAAGAGATTGCAGCCGGGTATGGAAGTCAAACACTTGGGATGGATTGTTGAACAGGTAAGGATCAGATCAACTGCTACCAACGAGGGTTTTTTTGGGTGGCCATTTTGTTTGTGGGTAAAATGGCTATAGAAGGACTTAAATGTGAGATGTCCTTTCCTCACAATTTCAAGCCATTCCCAGGTATCATTAAAAGTCTCAAAAAGTTATTCTTATGTCAAAAAGGATAGATAAGGATCAAGAATTACAGCACATTTAACATCCACGCTGGTTAAAATCACTCAGATTTGAGGGGCGGGTCTCTTTTGAGCAGTAGCTTATTTTGCATCTATGCAACAGGCTACTTCTTATTTCATAGAACATATTTTTTATTCCTTCGCTTTGGGAATAAAATAACTGGTTTTGAAAGGGAAATACATTTGAAATTTGAATGCAGGAAGTGGACATTTATGACCGTTTAATTTGGCTTCGATGCATGTTGATGATTTGACAGTCATGTATGCAAAGTATTAATACGAACGGCATAATGTGGATTGCCGTCACCGTGCCTGCTCCTCCCTTAAGAGGCTGTCAACACATTTGATGTGTGCAGGCGGTCCAAGGACCGGAGAGGCCCGTCCTCGCTGTGCTGACCGACCGGGAACTGCTTCTCTACCCCGCCTTGCCCGAAAGCAAAGACGCCATCAGCAACCCCACTAAGAGTCACCCTCTCATCACCACTAGGTATAAATATATTAATATGTGCGCACATACAGTATTTACATAATAGTTAACAACAGTATGTTTATCAGCATGAAGCATTTTGTGTCCAGTTTCGTGTTGAAGTAGGCACACTCTCACTCTTTCCATGTCTGCCTCAGCAGATGTTTAATTCGGAAAACAAGGGTGACACCAGAATTTGTGAGTCATATGGTTCCACCCTTTTAGACTTTTAACCCTGTTATGTCCTCTCGACATGTCTGCCTTAGGCTGGTCCACTCCGGCCCAGGGAAAACCTCTCCCCTCCTGGAATCCGAGCTTTCATTTGGCCTGCGTACGGGCACCAAGCAAGGTGTGGAGACCCATGTGTTCCGAGTGAACTCCCCTAAGGAGCTGTCGGCGTGGACTCACCTGTTGGTCGACGGCTGCCACATTGCCGCCGAGCTCATCAAGGAGGTCACGACAGGTAACTACGTAGTTGAAGGCACTTACAAATAAAATGTATATTACAATTTGCAAGTAACAAAGTGGTTTTATTATTGAATATTGATGCCATAAGACAACTACCACTGTAGTTTTAGAGGAATGGGAAGGAGTCTCTCAAAGCCATTCAACCCTCTTTGAGATTACTTTTCCCCACAATTGACTCCCTTCATTATCACTTTTTAGTCTGGACATCAAATGTTCAAAATGATCCATAACGTGTTTGCTTTTAACACAGCCCACATGCCCACTCGGGAGACATAAACAACCACCCGGCGCCAGGAATCATTCATCGAGATAATGACGTCAAGAGTTGTTTACATTATATTTCCAAGAATAAGTAAAGGGCCAAGATTTAGAGTCAAAGTCAACACACTAATTTCCTTGGTTTTAAGTGGATATGAAGTAGATAGTCCTGGATAAAGTTTTTTTTAATACAGTACTAAAATGATTTTTTTAATTGTCCTAAGGTGACCTCTAGTGGTCATATGAGGTAGCGTAGCAATAAGTGTCAATTCAATAACACAATGTACCCTCCCCATGGTAGCCTGCAGCTGGAACGGAAAGGAGTGCACCCTAGGTGTGCACATTGACGAGGGCTTCACGCTATTCACCGAAGAGCTGGGTGTGCGTAAGAGCGTCCTGCTGCAACATCCCTTTGAGCGTCTGAGGATGTCGTCGGACGACGGCGTCCGCATGATGTTCCTTGACTTCGGAGGGCCTGAGGCCGAAATTGTGAGTCAAGTATTTCCTTGCATCCTATAATGGCCACGTGGGTGTTTACTTACTCAAGTTAAGAAAGTACCAGGCAACTATTTAAATCCACTATTACAAAACTAACTGCTCCCTTTTGTCCTCAGCAACTGGACCTTCATTCTTGCCCCAAGACGCTGGTGTTCATCATCCACTCATTTCTGTCAGCCAAGGTCAAGCGACTCGGCCTCCTGGCGTGATGACGTCCGTAAAGTTTGTATTAGGAATATTTGACGAATTGACAAAAACAACAACCCAGACCGTTATGAGCGCAGCAAGTGATGACTAAACCTCCTGTCCTCTCTACCGGCTTGTCCCGGTCTCTCGTGGAAGACCGGCGGACATTGGGGTAGTTGAGGTTTTTCACAAATGCACAGCTCATGAATCACGCATTGATTATGCAGCTGTCATTTTTGTAGTTTTGGTAAGCGTCACTTCACCTTGTATTGATTCATTGTATGTGTGCGCCTTGAATGTCTTGATGGTTGATGTTGGAGAAGCCATTATTTAAGTAAAGGAAGACAGCTTTAACGGAATGACGGGAGACTGATCACTACGTGATCTAAAATGGATGTAAGGATTCATTAAATGCTGAACTTATGGATGTTTAAGTTGCCTTCTCACAAAACACCCTTTTACGACTTTTTCTTTCTGGTTTTATGATAATACTAAATAAGAGCGTAATATGACAAAAAAAAAAGACTGTTATTTTTATTTGACTTACTTTAGTTAAGCTGCAGATTTTGATTAAAACTATTAAGGCTACTAACAAAAAGAGCCTCATGAACAGATGGACTTCAAAGTGTACACATACCGATAATTGGACTACATTTTTCCACACATTCCAATCAAAGTTGGCAAAACCCTCATTTTTCAATGTCTCTAAAAGTTGTGTAAAGAGGGAAAAAAACAGTTCAGAAAACAATTGAGTGACATTTGTAAATGTTCAACCTGGTCAGTATTTATGATCGCAATCAGTATAGTGTGGCCAATACCAAATTAGAGTGCTTCACTCAATTGCAAAAATTTTATTGGATGTTGCTGAGAGATTATTCTGTGGTGTGGGGTACACTTGATATTGAGTATACCATATGCTATAATAAGCACAAACTTTCTTTTTTTTTGTTTTTACTTGTCATGAGTCATGATCTCACATTTGGTAAATCTCTGAAAGTCTGTTGGGCCTAATTTGAGAATTTCCATCCCCTTACAATCAAATTCAGCGTATGTAGGTCAAATTGTCATTTATGTGCCCAACACAGAGTTGGCCTGGATCTCAAGCTATTTCTACTACAACTTGTTTTCTTCTGTGTGTTTTTTGGATGAACTGTGGCACTACAGTGCTCCCCACATGTTCGTCTTGGTACTAAGAACACAATTGTATTTTTTTTATCTCATCACAAAAAAGGAACAGAAAATGGATGCATTGATTTGTGGGGTCTTTTGCCTTTTAAAAAAATCTGTTAAAATGATAAAAATCGGTGTGTGTCACCTGCTTAAGGTATGTCTCTAATCTAGATTCATGACATTTTAATTAACATTTAATCATTTGTTTAAACACTAAAGCACCCAAATGGCCTTCATCACAAAGTACTCGCACAAACAATGAAACGTTGCATTAAACTTGTATTCCTGTGTCAATGTTGTCCAAAATAAAATGTCTATTATTATTTAAACAAGCAAAGGTGTGCCTTTTAAGGGTTGTTTGTACATAAACATGTAATAAACTTTGGTAACTTTTAACATACATGGCTGTACTGTTTCCTTTTGTGCATTCACATATATCACAGTCCACGTGTGGGTAATATTTTTGCAAATTATTGACCATCCAAAATGTTGAAAATGGTTTGTTATTGTTCACCCTGCATTGCAAATAGTTGAATAAACTTACCATTTTGGGGGTCAGGATTTTGGCAATATGAGCTTGATGCCAGTGATATGTTCTGTAAGAAAAATGACAGAGTAACGACTATTATACTGCCCCTGGTGGTCAAGATAGGCACACCAGAAGCACAATGAATTGATTCGCAGAATTACATCATGATATTTCTTTGAATTCAATTGAATTATTACGTTAATGCACAATATTGCACATGCATAAAAACCAAAACATGATCATTTGAATTTGTCGGGGGGCACTGATTTTAGTGACGAAAGATGACTTGAGCTACTTCGCAATTTCCATGCAAAATGTCCCACTTTTTACATTGATGCCATTTTGCCACCCTGGATGTATCTAATATTGCAACCTTTGACTGATGGAATACATTGCTTTGGCCTGGCAACTAATGCAACACTGGTAAGCTTTAATGGCTCATCTCATCATCGTAAACAAGCAAACAGAAGTGCCTGTCGTGGGGCCTTTATTCAACAGGGGGGCGTTTATGACATGCACACACATGCGTGCAATGTCGATGATGGTAGGCCACATAAGTCGGCGGGGTGTGTGATGGAGGCAATTAGGCCTGCTGCTTGCCAACTGTTCTCCCTCTTACATGCTTTTACTGCAACAAGGACGCGTTATCAGCATGGAGCAGATACTCTGTGTGTGTGTGTGTGTGTGTGTGTGCGTGTGCGCGCGAGTGCATGTGTAGCAGCATAATGCGAGCTGCGCATATATCAAAACAATCACATTTGATCACATCTACTCCGCCCTTCCTTTCTGCTCACTCTCTTGTTGCATTGTTACCGTGGCAACGGCAGGGGTGCTCTCACATTGGCTTTTGCTGAACTCTGCTGAAATTGGCAATCAGCCTGTCAGATCTGCTGGGGAGAGAGTGTGTGCGTGTATCATGTATGTGTGTGTGTGTGTGTGGGGGGGGGGGGGGGGGTATTTTGATGAACTAGGAGCAGTGGAGACCATGTTGGGATGGGAGAGGAATGTGGAACAAGGTGCAGGGGAAAAAAACTAGAAATCTATTACCAGTGGGAATTGCAGGCATTTAATACATTTTAAAAAAATGAACAGATGAGCAGAAGATAAATCATTTTGTAACACAAAAAAGAAGGTTAAGGACTGTTTACATTCTTTTATTCTGGATGTCTTTTTTTATTGTATTTCTATTCCTGTATTTTTATTTTTCCCATTTCATTTTTTTCAAGTATTCTACTGATAAGGCCGATAGGTGGCACTCGTGGGCCACGTGAGACACATGTCAGTGTGTGTTGGGAGTCACTAGCGGTCTCTGTGATTCCATTGAGAGGAAACACAAAGAAAGACATTACTTCCTTCAAGTGGAAGTACAGCGAGGATTGTTTTGGGGGGGGGGGGGGGGTTGTTAACGCTTAAGATTTGATTGGAGCTGACCTAATTCCAAACAGGACATCCTACAATATCCAATATTTCTCCCCCCCCCCTCCTTTCTTTTCTCTCTTTAGCACAAAAGGACTAGAGCGAAGAAAAAGGCAGAGAGATTAATACCAAAGCATGGGATGAGCAATTCATATTCCAATTCAAAGAGCATGTTATCTATTTTTTCCACCCATGCATGCACGCACGCACACACTGGCATTAGTTTCCCCTTCAAAGCAGGATTGTGGGGAACTTTCCAGGAACAACAATGGTGGTAGCATTTAAGAGCAGGTGGAACGTTAGAGAGGTGCACATTCCCATCACCTTCTCCAAAAAGTGTGTCAAATGTGTGGATGGGATCAAGCGCATAGGAAAAAGGGGGGTAAAAAAAGGCATCAAATCAAAGCTGAGGCTAACTTTCTGTCACCCTTCCCTCCCCCAATCTCCCTCACAGAATGACTGACTAAAAGACTGGAGCTTGCCTTTTTTGCCTGACCCTCCACTAGCCTATTCCTGAGGATTGTTGCTACTCCTGTGTGTCTTATGGGAAGCGGCTTGTTAAATATGCCAAAGTAAATTGTATTTTTGCACAAGTAAGCTCCTTGGAAATATTCCATCAGGGCACCCCAGTACCCCACCCCACCCCACCCCCTTCTAAAAGTAGTTATGAATTTTAAAGTAGACTTGTATTACTGCAGGAGAGAGGTGTGTGTGTGATCGGAATACTGAACACAAAGCACCAGATTGGAATTCCTTGTTCTTGGTTGGGCTTTAAGGGAAGGGGGGGAGGCTGTCAACATGGAAAGTGGAGGAAGAAAAAGGGCGGAGGTCACTATTGGCTGCCGGGATGACAAGAACACTATTTTGTTGTTCTTACTTCCGACAAGAAGCCGAAGCTTTACCGTTATTAGTGTGTAACTGCAGACAGCGGTGAGCAGTTTGCTGTCTGCAGTTTTTGCTTCAGTTCAGTACACAGAGGGCTGCCCCTTCTGGTGTGCCCGCCTTGACCATTTGGGGGCAGTACATTCTAACATATGTATAAATATACTGTACATGGAGATGAAAAAGATACATCATGATTGCATGAATACCGAGTGAGAAGAACAGTAGCCGTTTATAAATTCTTCAGTTTTACTCATTCAGTTGTGGTCTATATAAAGTGGAACAGCAATATTTTTTGTCTGAATTCATCGCTTTAACATCACATGTCCCTCTTTTAGCCTTGTTTTGAGGTGACACGTAACAAAATAGATCCCCTTACAATATATTTTAACAGGTCTTGTCAACAAGCACTGCAGTCAAGCTAGGAAGTAAGCTAATGCTAGCGCTAGGGAGAAGCTAACGAATGCATTTAATACATTGTGTTTCCCAATAATAATACAGCACCTTCCATAAATTCATGTGATACAACAACTCAAAATACACCCACAAGAAGTGAAAACAGAGTGCACAGCTCCAAAATCAGCAGAAAGATTGACGCTAACGCTATGAACGTCTTGTAAACAAGCAGTGCAGTCAAGCTACGAAGTAAGCGAATGCTAGTGCTAGCGACAAGCTAACGAATGAATTTAACAAATTATTGTGTTCCCCAAGAATAAAACAGCACCGTCGATGCAATTCATCTGATACAACTACTGTAATTTTCGGACTATAAGTCGCGTTATTTTTCATAGTTTGGGGGGGGGGGGCAACTTATACTCAGGAGCGACTTATATATGTTTTTTTTCACAAATCTTTACTTGATCATTAACACATCACTTACTTACAAGTATAGTTGACCACTTCACATGTTATTTTTAGTATAGTTGATCACTTCACATGCTTTGACGTCTTTATCTTGAACATATTCAAAACATGAAAAATAGAGAGAAAAAAACAAATAAAGTAATTAACACTTTAAAGCGCCATATCCTCTGGACATGTCCTCTGTCACCAGGATGACATAAAGGACGAGAAATTTGATCGATGGATTTAATGATTTGGAGTGACACAAATGGTTTGATAATATTGTTGTTTATGTGATAGTTATTTAAAATATAATTCATATATCGTTGTATGGGCCTGTGGAATAATTTGAACTGCGGCGCGGCACACGGCATTGTTGACGAAGGACGATCGATGGATTTAATGAACTGGAGTGACACAGATGGTTTTATGAACATGTTATTTATGTAATAGTTTTTTTTTTAAATAACTGAATGTTACGTCAGGCCCGTTCTCAGCTCCTCGTTTGTGTTTGTCACGTTAGCATACCGTATCGTTTAGCCTGTTGTTGCTCGTTCATGTCTGTTCTTGGTGTTGGATTTTGTCGAATAAATTGCCCCCCAAAATGCGACTTATACTCCGGCGTTTCTTTTCATAGTTTGGGTGGGGGGGCGACTTATACTCAGGAGCGACTTATATGCATATATATGGTTTTTTTTTCACATTTTTGGGCATTTTATGGCTGGTGCGACTTATACTCCGGAGCGATTTATACTCCGAAAATTACGGTACTCAGAATATACCCACAAGAAGTGAAAAACAGAGCGCACAGTTCTAAAATCAGCAGAAAGACTGACGCTAATGCGATGAAAACGAATGCATCATAATCACGAAATAACATGAATGTGAAATACAGTTTATTATTTTTGTTTCGTTTTAAGCTTACCGTTTTACTTTGACCAGGCACTTCTTTGAGATTCTGATGCTGGGGGACGGTGCAATGAGTAGTGTGGATTGGAATCCCTCCGAGTAATAAAGATGGCGGACCCCGTTTGGCCACGCCAATTTTCCTTAATTGGTAGTGCCGCCCCAACGGATGTGATGTAATAGATACAAACACGTAATAGAAAACAAAGAAAACTTAACGAAGTAAAAAATAGCCCCCAAACCGATCATAAAGGTTTCTCTGCAGCACCTGGAGGGATAGACTACACTTTTCTACAATCTTGGCGACTCCAAGTACACAATAGAATTGATATAAAAGCAAAAACAAAAAGTGGATTTTCCATGATACTTCAGTTGTTTTTAACTTTAATGTTTCCACTATTTGTGTCAATGAATGATTAAAAAGAAGCAACCAAAGAAACAAGCGAGTGTGAAGACGTTTTAAAGGGGCAAAGCAAAGCCTATTTTACGCCTCTCATGCATACTTTCATCCTTAGTTAACTTTGCATAACATCATAACAACATTGAAATATATTCACTCTTTGCTTTATGTTTCTATCCTGAGCTATTCATCAGCATATGCTCCCCTGTGAGTTGCCTCGTCAATACATATGCACAGCCTTAATTGTTTGCCTTGGTAATTAGACGGCAGTTCTGTTCTTTTTGGCTCAGGTGTATTTGGGAAAAGGCCTTCTTTTGTCTTTGCTTTCTGGGTTTTTGGCAGCTTCTGATAATTTAGATGGAAAGAGGGGGATGAAGAACAGAGGCCCATCTCAATGTGAATGGCTTATTAATAGAGCTGCTCTCAGGCAAACAGATGGCAGGTGCCAAACACAAACACGGAAAATCACACACGCCACAGCCCGTAATTCAATTAGACAGGAATAGACATTCCTCACTGCCGCTCTCATTCATTTGATTAATCCGTAAATCAAATCAAAATGTGACCAAAAATAAATATAGAATAGAAAAATAAAAATGGCCTTCTCCAGAATGTTTGACAGCAACAAGCACAGAAACAAAGTCAGCGTGGGTGCGAGAGGAAAACGGGATTTCAGTCATTAGCTGCGAGCAGTTAACGAATGCAATTAGCGCGCTAATGAGCAATTGGATAGGTTTGAATTGATGCTGATGTTGTAATTTGAAGAGTTTATCACAGCACCGCTTTGAGTGTTAGCATCAGGGCTTGAAAGAAAATGAATATGTGATGGTCAGGTGACAGCCAAAACTGCTGACACGCCTTTAATTGCTTATTTCTTGAACAACTTGAAGAAACAAACGTATCGTGTGAAGCATTTAACACGGGACCTCTTCTATTTGTTACTTTCCCACAGTGTTGTAGACTTGCACAGATCTCTCCATCTGACTCATCTCCACTTTATGCTAACAAGTGCTGAGAAGGAGAAAATCTTGAGGCTCCATCATTTTCATTTTTACACAGACCGACACCACAGCACCTGGTGGTTTCCCCTCTGGTTTTTGTCGCCCACAACTCTGTGAGACTTGTGGCCAGAGTTCTCAAGCACAATTACCTCTATTTCCCATTTCCACTGAAATTACTTTGAGACGATGCTACAGCTGCAGACCACGAATGACAAAGACATAGATTAGTAAAGAGGTCATCAATTTAGATAGAGAAGAAGAAGTCATTGTGGAGTAGAGGAGAAAATATAAAAATTTTCATTCACATTTCCGAAGCATTTTTTTGATGTACAGGTATACCGTAATTTTCTGACTATAAGTCGCACCGAAGTACAAGTCGCACCAGCCATAAAATGCCCAAAAAAGTGAAAAAAACCCCCCATATATATGTATATAAGTCGCTCCTGAGTATAAGTCGCCCCCCCACCCAAACTATGAAAAAAAATTGCGACTTATAGTCCGAAAATTACTGTTTAATGTTGTGAAACAAAGAATATAAATAAGAATATATCTACTTTACACATTGCACGTAGGGCTCAAATGGCACAAACGCAACGGGACGATATTGAAGTTGCCACGTAGCACGTGAAGGAGGTTACATCAAATGAGGTGATGTGAAACCGCAAATGTTCTTTGAGCCTCGCGTGTTACATCCTGTCCCGTGGTACATTTTGTCACCCGCTCAACATGAGATGCAACTGCAACAAATGCTGCAAAATCATATTAAGCATCATCCTATTTTTCAAATGTGTTGCCACATGATTAGTTTTATCTTTGCATAAAATTGGCAATGTGAGCTTTGTTCAAAACTTTGAGTACAGTCCCAGTATTTCTCTCTGCATGACTTGTTCACCGCAGCGGTATCAAAGTCGCAAATGGAACAGTTTTGCCTGCTGCGGTCCTTCAAGGCGACACTCACGTGAACAAGAACTTCTTTTTTCTCTTCTCACATTTCAAATGAGGAGAAACACGCTCAAGTGATTTGCACCATTTCATATCGTTTGACCTCAACTGACAAAAACAAATGCAGGTCAATGACAGCTGAAAGATTCTGGATACTTATATTTAAATTAAAAAACATTAAAAATTTAAAAAACATTGAAGGCCAATGACACTTCAGTGTGTCACAAGAAAACCACTGACTATATACCATAATGAAATAGAGTCAAATATTAGAGTGGATAAATGAAAAGATGTCAGGCAATATAGTCACTTTTCAACATTTTTATTATGATCATCATCTTCAAAATGCAACTCGGGAAAATAAAAGCGTTGTGACACAAGAGATGCTGCAGCAGCCACACATGTACAAAAGAAAGAAAAAGAAAGTTGAGCTTAGGGCAGACCTCATGTCAGGGAGTGTGAAAAAATAAACCAAACAAAACTCAAATAAAAATCAAAACATGTAAATACAATGAAATGAACAAAAAAACTGAAGCAAAAAAGAAATCAAATTAAAATGAGATATTGTAACACAAAAAATAAAACAATTAAATAAAAACTGATGAAACAAAACCAAATAGTACAAAATAAAAATACAAAACAAAAAGATAAACCTTAAAACAAAAATAAAGCTAATAAAATACCACAAAACTATTCAAACAAAATGTAAAATACTAACCTTAAAACAGAACGGAAAAAAAAAGAAATAAAAAACATAACACAAAAAGTCAAATAAAGCAAAATAAGACTACAGAACACAAAAGCAAAATAAAAACAAAATGAAACTTATTTAAAACATAGTGGAAAGTCATTAAAGTTTTTCATGAATAAAATGTATTTGGGCGATGGGCAAGTGGTAAAAAAAAGTTGACCATTTAAAATATTTATGATTACTGACTTTACAAATAATTTATTGACAATTGTCTTATTTGTCTTGACTTATTTTTTTTTTGTACAACTTAAAATGGTCAGGCGAGTTTTTCTGTAAAATTTATTTCATGTCCATCACACAGGAGGTAAAAAAATATCAACACAACCAGAAATCTATGAAAAAAAAGTCAAATAAAAATATTTTAAAGTCTAAAACTGACATCACAGAGGGGACAAAATTATATATTTCATATGACTTACTAGAGGCAATGTTTTATTAGGTTATTATAATTATTATTAATTTTATTTTTTATGTCCTTGCATGTCATGAAATGTGTGTTAAATCCAGCCTAAAAAAAAGTAAACACACGCAAACGCGCTCTCAATGACTGACACAATTTTTTTTTTTAAAGACGAAGAACCCTACGTGAACTTCCATATTTGATCCCATAAAAGTTGTATTTACAATCACACTGTGTGACAGCTCATTGGACCTCCACGGGTCTTTAATATTTAAATATAAGGATAAAAACTGAAAAAAAGGACATGATATTTTTTTGTAACTCTTTGCGGGCCCTTAAAGGAGACATATCATGTATCTTCCCGAATATCGAATAGGTTAGGAAAGAACCCAGCATCTTTTAGTGTGTAAGGGTGCTAATGCTAATCTGCTACGTCATTGGTTGAGAAATTTAATATAGAGGTTATGCAAATTAGCCACTTTGTGACATCACACTGGGGCAAATGTATCTATGGATGGGCTCGCTCAGGCACATTGTCAAATATACAATTAAGACTCACTTTGTCATTTCATTTCTCACTTAACGGGTGGACAGGCACTCCAGAGAGCCAACTATCTGTATACAAACATGAACAATTCAAACATGGCCACAATATGTCCCCTTTAAGCAAATGCAAACGTCAAAGTGGGAGTAAATATTTTCTGAGAGCAGAGGTGGGGGGGAAAGCAAGGCAGAAATAAATAAAACGAGTAACAACAACGACAACGACAAGAACAAAGTTTCTCCAATTAAAGCTGGATGGGGTCCCTGAGGGGACAAAAAGGACACGTGCTCCACAACCTGTCCTTACCAGAAAGGGGGTGGGGGGGTGGGGGCTTCTTAAGTGCTTATACAGGAAGTCGCCCCTTCCCCACCGCTCAGCTGGTCCCTCTGAAAAAGTCCAACAACAAGAGGAAACGATAGCGTGGAGCGGCGTGTTTGTATGTTTAAGTACACGTATGTACACTTATGTAAGAGAGGAGGGAAGGGAGAGAAGAGATGGTCGGTTGGGCCCATCGGTGGCCACTTTTGACGTCCCGGTGGTGGCTCAGGTGAGGTAGAGGGGCTTGTCCCTGCCTATCATGTTGCCGCTGCAAAAAACATCACAAGGGCAGTTTGTTGATTTGTGATTTTAGGGGATCCATACTTTCTAAAACTGATTGATATGAATAAATTCAATTTACTACTGTATTGGCAATTGTAAACCGTTTTTGGTGGAAAATCAATTATTAGTGGATACACTCCGTATTGTGAATATGGGGACCATTTTGTATTGATTATGCAAGAACTCTATTGACTCAAAAACTGCCGAAATGATAATCAGAGCAAGAAGTTGGGGCATTACCATCAACTCACAAATGATGAACTTTCCCAAATCACTTACCTGCAGTGGTTGCTGCACTCCCGATTGCAGTATTCCCCGTCCCAGTCGTGCCCTGGAGGAACTCCCGGACCTGGACCGGGACCCCCAGACCCCCCTGGAGACTGCGGTCCCCCGATGCTCTTCTGATACTCCGACTGGAGGTGGGGAAAGCCCTGAAGAAAGAGCAGCTTTCTGAATATACGTCTGAAGATATTATAGTCTTTTGTACATTAAACATTGCCCGCCCACTAAAAACTTGGCCAATTTTTGCAGCTTTTTCTCTCAACCAAATACTGTACTATGGGACAAAGCATTATAAAACAATAAATTGTTCGGTCATTCGTATCAAAACGGGCTGATCATACTACCCAAAAATCTATATTAGCCGGACTCTAATTTTAGGGAGACGCTACCTGCTGGCCAGGAGGCGGGGAATGAAGGGAGGCCTGCAGGCCCATCTGGTGGGAGATGATTGGCTGCGACTGGACCTGTTGCATGCGGATTGGCTGGTTGAGCAGCGAGCTCTGGTGCAGGGTCAGCTGCTGATGGGGATGGAGCGGCGGGCTGATCTGGAAGGAGGAGGGCGGAGAGGCACTAATGCTGGGCAGCATCTGCGATTGGCTGAGCGTCTGCGAGAGGGCGTGGCGGGGGGCGTGGCCGGCGTAGCTCTGCAGGTCGGCGAGGGGGAAGGCCCCCGGGCCCAGGTAGGGGGACGAAGGCTGAGGCGGGGGTGGCACGCTGTACAGGGAGGGATTGGCGGAAAGCATGTGAGGAGACGCTTGGCTTGTTTGGGCACTTTTTGGCTCCACGAGGTCGTTGTACGTCTGCGGAGGACAACAACAACAATCTGATTCTCACATTTCTTTCTTGCTCTGTATTTATGGCAATTCTGCAACTCCGGCCCCTTCTACACAACCCGCTTGAGTTCAAGTCAGTCAATGAGTGCGTTGTCTCAACTCCATGAGAGTCAAAACTGTCCTAGTGTGTGATATTGTAACAGCAAAGTTTCAATGGTGTGAAATGTGCCAGCGTGAAGCGGCGTGCCAGCATAAGGCGACCAACAGCACGCTCCATTGTTCCAACAAACAATCACATCTTTCTGCCAGCGCTATTGCTTTTTTTTTTTCCTTTTCTATACATACACAAAATAAACATACAACACCCACTTTCACTCACACTCTGGATGAAACATTCGTATTGTAATATATTTACATTGCAATAGTTTGGCTTTGTCAGATGCTACTGACAATACTGTAACAAAGGTCTTCACGTCTAATACCGTTTTTTTTCCGTGTGTAATGCGCAAAATGTAACTAATTTATTGTCCTAAAATCTGGGGTGCGCATTATACAATTTAAAAAAAATTTTTTTTTTTTTTTTTTTTAAGAAAATCATGGTCCATACGACCGCAATGCTCTCGTATCAGACGCTTGCTCGATCACCTGCTCGTTTGCTTTCACAATGTACTCTACACAAATCCGAGACATTTGTTGCGGCTCCGAGTCACGACGAGGGGCAAGTTTTGGTTTCCAAGGGTGTTTTTATTCCTCTTCAACGTCTCTCCCATACAGAGCCGCCTTTTTCACGTCCGCACGCCTTTTTCACATGTCCGCACTGACCGCGGTGGTGTCTTTACGGGCAGTCGGAGAAATCAACGCCAACAAAAAAAATTACGTCCAGCCTAGTTAAGACCATACCAAAGACTATAAAAATGAGACCCATTGCCTCCCTTCGTGTGTGACGATCATTGGGACTTAAAAAAAATAAATAAATTAAAAAAATATATTTTTTTAAAAAATCATAAAAATTGGGTGCGTATTATACATGGGTACAGGCTTTTTTCCAGCATCAACATGCCATTTTTAGGGTGCGTATTATACATGGGGGCGCATTATACACGGAAAAAAACGGTAATATGAAATTTAATTGGCAAAAAAGTGTGTGTGTGTTTGTGTGTGTGTGTGTGTGTGCGTGCATGCGTGCGTGCGTGCGTGCGTGTGTGTGTGTGTGTCATGTGTGCCATACAAGCACTCCTTCTCATTAAATGTCAAGCGGGGTTGGAGTGATGTACACCCCTGACTCCTTTCCCTCGGTGTAATCAATGCAAACGGATGAAGGGATGGATAGAGAGGTGATAGCAGGGCTAAATTGAAAATGAAATGGTGACTTAAAGGGGAAGTCAGCTCAAAAAAATCTTTGTAATAATGTGTTCTTTGCAGCGCAATTAGTCCAACTACTCAGATTAATGTTTTCTTTTTTTTTTTTTTTAAATCCGCTTAAGGGGGCGGCCATTTTGGATAAATGTTGGTGAATTTGGCTGCCTAATTTATATTCCACAAAAGCAATATTAATCAGAATTCAGTGTTTAGACTAGTGGGTGCACACACAACATGATATGATAAAGAATTTAGTGAGGAGAAGGAGGATCGGTCATTCAATCGATTTTCGATTTATCCAAGGCAAAGCACCCGAGGCTGAGAGTCATTTTTAAACCGTGATTATGAAAAGACTTTTTCCCAGGATTTTATGTGCTACAGAGTAGTTAGCTACATTTGTTAACTAGACAAAAAAAAAGGCAACAGGTGCACGATGATGATGTGCAGCCACGATTACCTCCAAATCCACTTAGAGTCAAAAGTCTCATTTCAATGAACCTGCCATCTGATTGGCTAACAAAGTTTTTATTTTTGACTAGCAATCTTGTCAATGCATAGCCTCAATCAAGGCGTAATTGAGCTTAGACAAGCGGCTTTGAGTTAAAAGTGCGCCCGCCGTCAAGAGGGTGATGAATGAACTATTCATGCCTCAATCAAGGTGCTTGTTTCGGGGAGAGGAAATGAGACGCGGCGCTGACGGAGGGGTGGGGCTTAGTATGGAAATGTCACTTTCTGAAAAGAAAACAATGCAGGAGGAATGTGGTGAAATGAATGTGCTTCGGAAGGGAGGGTTTGAAGATGTTACATGAGGAAGTCACACATGGAAATGCGGATAACAACAAAAACAAACGTATTACAATCCATTGCAGATGGTCAAAAAATTGAAATGATGGAGTGATATTTACTTGTATTAGTTTATATTTGATTTTTGTCTTACAATACTCACCGTTATTTATTTATTCATATTTCAAGGCGTACGTACATAAAAACACTAAAGGAGTGAAATATTGTTTGTACTTATGTATTAGAGTATTTCCATGTATTTATTGATTATTTCAAATATTTATTTATGTATAATTGAAATGATTGTAGGTATTGACTGCTAAAAAAACACACTTGTTTTCTGGACTCAAATAAAGTGTAGCGAGCAGAAAATGTGAACAAACACCCCAAAGTCCCATCACACACGAAAACGCTTCCTATTCCTTCTCCTGGTTTAATTTATCATCCTTTATATCACTGCTGACCCATGTATATCAAAACCATGACCTACACACACGTATGCACACTTGCACACACACGGTTACCTTAGAAACCAGACTGGCTCTGTAGGCAGCCAAGGCTTTCAGGTACTCTTTTTTAGCCGCCTCTGTTTTCCTCTTGTAGTTCTGCAGGAACAAACAATGACAAAAGTACTTACAAAGTGAGCTCGCATCAGGAGGTCATCATAGGCTCAGTGAAAATGACAAGTGTTACGTATCACATTATTGAGTACGAGCTTGATGGAGCGAACCATTGTTGACCAGCGTGCAACTAGCTCTCCTTTCTGTCCAAAATATCCATGTGCTCGTTGTTCATGCAGAGTTAAACTCTGGCATGGACCTGCACTTGCGTCCCGTGCTCCTGCATGCTTCCAAACTCTTTCCCTCCTTTTAATTTATTTTTATTTTGTTCATAATTAATTAATTTATTCATTTTGTTCTCCTTCCCTGGGCCATCAGACCGTGCTCTTGGTGGCACCACACGATCGAGTGGGTCCTGCTGGTGTTAGATTTGTAACTCATTCAACAACTTCTCCAAGTTCCCTGTCACCTAGCAATACTAGTAAAAGGAAAAAAAAAAAAACATTTGATCAAATTTACAGCCGAGTCTCATTTTTTTTCAGTGTGTTTCCATGAAGTGAAGTTTTCATGGGTAAGTAGTGATCTTCCTCGGGAGCCCTACATGTGGCGGGAGGTCATTTTCTTTCCAAGAGGTGGTCTCAAATAACCATTAAGCATTCATGCGCTACCACTGCATGTCGTGTAAGCTGTCAGCCACAACTAACATGGAAACAAACAGGCAGAGACACACTCAAGCAAATAAGGTGGATACATTCTCCAGCTGATGTTTATTCTCTCCCTCGAAGAAATTGTATTAAACCTTTAACGGTCCTCTCTGACGACACAAATGACTAACGGAGTGAAATGTCTCTATAACACTGATGTCGTTCTACTGCTAGCATCAATGCTAATCTAATGACACTTTACGTCTTTACATGGACTGTGGGAGTGAAAAAAAAATGTTGCTGCAACCACTTAAAATCTCTAACGATTCCCAGCAGCTTTCGTTTCAAATTAATTTCAACACCGCTAACGATTTACACAGTGACACTGACTTTTTAAATAAATTACCCCCGCCTAAGGATGTCTAATTACTTCAAAAAGAGCGGATTCATTAGCCGACATCGGGAGGCTGCAGGTCAGCGCAAATTAAAGCCGCGAGAGGCGAGTACGCTGCCGTTGCCACCCCGACACAGAGGTGCGCTGTGCAAATTATTCGCCTAATTGTAGCTTAATGAAATACGCTTGTTTGATAAGCAGTTAATTACAGGAGACAATAACGCTGCACCCTACTGACAGCCAGCTGAGTGATGAGCTCTGGGCCTGCAGAAGAAACGACCTCTAGTGACGATTAAAGCTGTGACAAATAGGCCCAAACACTCGTTTTCGTTGAACCTTCTGTACGTCCATACCGTATTTCAAATGCAAAAAAGGTTTCAGAAAGCTTTTCTTTCACCTATTGTATGTTTTTAAAAATAATATATTGGTTATTTCAATATTTTTGTCTGACAAAATCGGAATTAGCATCGGCCTAAAAAAAATCCATATTGCCCGGGCCCTACAATCGAATATAAAATTGATTATTCAAACCAACTTGGCTAACTTTCTGATTTTCAATGTTTAATGTTAGGTTTTACGTATGTTGAGGCCCCTAAAAACGACACACTAACTTGACGAAAACATCGAAAGTACGAAAAGAAAACAGGCCAGGCGACTTTTAATATCTCTGTACGGTAATATCTAGCCTCAGTATTAACCTTTACACTCCTTCACTAATTCATGTTCTTCAAAAATATATTAAAAAAACATCTTCATCTAAAGTCAAAACAAAAGAAAGTGCTTTAGTGTTTCTGGGGCAGCTTGAAAATGACGTCACCTTCAGGACAGAAACATACCAAATAATGCATTGATCTCACATCACAAAGCCTCTGGGAATTAAATAGAAGAATAATGATAACAAGGCAAGTACAAACAAAAACATGCTTGAAAGAAAACTCAAGGACAACGACTGCATAATCTCAAAGAGAAAAAGACCAAAACAAAGAAAGTTTTGTCATGCTTGATTGATCATAACAGGACACAGCAGCTAATTGGAAAGTGCTGTTAACGCAGAGCAATTGACAGTGTCCTTGAACGCCCCAAACGATAATTATTCACATTTATTTTTTCACAGTGTTTTTATTGATTCCAGTACGCATTTTATCTTTTTAAATTAAACATTTATATTTTCATTGGGATTATCTGCGGGCTGAACAACTGTGTCGTACAATAACAGAAGCATGCGGCAACTAATCCATTTATCTGTCCATCAATCTATCCATTGATCAGTCTGTAAATCCATTAAAATACTTGGATCATTTGTGGGTATCATTTTTAGCTTTTACATTTTATGCCATAATCATTAGTCACATTTAGTCTGCTGGACATAATTCTTTCATGCTCTTTATTAATTGAAAAGTTATATCCATTAGTCAGTTCTGGAAAGAGAGCAATCAGCGCAACGACGGCCAGAGAGCTTTCTCGCCAGAACAACGCCGTTAGCTCAATGACGAGGTTTGACACGTTTGACTGAACTGACAAAAGAGCAAACAAAATGGGGGAATGGCAGATTTGCCCTTTTCTCTACCTAGGTAACACGGAAAATGTTTTTTGGAAGCATGCGGCGGGTTGCAAACTATAACAATTCAGCAGCAGATGTCCTTGAGGCCAAACCAAGGACGCGGATGCAATTGCTAATCTCGTATTCCCTCGGCGTGATCAAATCACCCAGCAACACATATAAATAAAAGGACAGGAAATGAGGAATTCACATTCAGGGGTGTCAGACGCCCAAATGAAGATTCATGGCAAGGAGAAGCGGTGGAGGCGGCAAAAATTAACTGCGAATAAAAACGACGGACAGCCTGCAAAGTCCGACACCTGGAGAGTGTTTGGTGGCACACAAACACAGTTAACTTGAGGACTTTTGTCAGCCATGTGAGAGCTTTTCCTTCAAACTACAAATGACAAATCTCTGCCACAAATAGAATCATCAAATATGTTTTCGACAGGATTTCATTTCAGAATGCATTGAAACCCGTTTTTCACTTTCTTGGATTTTTTCCCTATTTTCTTGATAGATGTGGCAACCAAATTTAACAAGGATTCATGCTTCAGGGGGTGATTTTTGCCCAGATATGGCCAATATGTCCCCATTATGACTTCCACCAAAATGCCAAATTTTTCATCTAGAGACTTTTTTTGTGGGTCTAAGCATGATGCATGGCTCAAATTTGCTTACATGGGGACAAAATATCTCGGAAATGTTTGTTTTTGAAGGACCCTGGAAATGGCCAAAATGGCCGACTTCCAATGTGTTACATGTTATATTTTCCGTTACTTGCGGCTTTATCGTTCCAAGACAATGCACCTGTTTCTGCTCCTCTCCGAGGCCGTCCCACATAGAAGCGACAATCTTGGACACGTCCCCAAACGTGGCATTGGGATTCTGCCCCTTAATGGCCGCCTGGGTGTCCCTGAAGAACAGCGCGTATGCTGACACGGGCTTGGTGGGCTCGTTGGGGTCCTTCTTTTTCTTCTTCTTCTGCGGTTTGGGTTTGGGCTTCATCATCTCGGAGGATGACCGTTTTTCACCCGTCATCTGGAAAAAAGCAGACAAACAAGCGTCCATCCACGTCATTCACTTTGCCCTGAAGAACTCCAAAGAGAAGCAAGCACAAGCCTGTTGCTATACCAGCATGACGCAATTGCCGAAACCATTAAATCTTTTTCAACAAGTTATTAAAAGAAATGGCCATTTCTGGGCAAGAGGAATTTTAAATCACCTGCTGGATTTGCTCCAGCTTTGATGGTGGTCTCACAAGCGGAGTGGAGAGTGCAAATGGAATTACTTACCGATACAGAGAGCGAGATGCTAATTATTTTTATTCGCACACGCAAAAGAAGGGGACATATTTCGGGATAGTCTGCTCTTCTAATATCTAATAGTGTTAAGAGCGCCAAAGCGCTCGTTTGCATTTGGCCACGTATGTGAAGCTCAGTGTGTTTTCGTTCACAATTTGGCCCATAGGCGATTTACGAGCACAGTTTTACAATTTAGCATTCAAATGAATGCAAATAGAGCATCCGTCGAAGGAGACCTTTCAATATGCAAAATACATTTCAAGTTTCATCTGGGACCCATTAATATATTATCAGGATTTGCATCATCCATCAGTCTGTTTTTCTAAGATGGGCATATCTCAGCACCCTCTTTAGCAAGAAAGGTAGGAAACAAGTCGGGATTTGTAACCGTCAATCAATCCATCTGCCTGTCCGTCCGTCCATCCATCAATTCATTCATCCATCCATCCATCTCAGCTGACTTTTGATGATAGCCTCTGGCAAATAGGACCTTTTTTCATCCGCTACATCTCAAATGCCATGAACCCACTCCCACAAACTGAATCAGACAACAAAAATCCCTACAACATTCTCAGGTTTACTACTTCAAGCCGCATCAGTACCTTTGAATGAGGATCGGTCTCCTCCTCCTGATTGGAGCTTGAGGGGGAGGGCGTGGCAGATTTGCTTCCGGGAGGTGAGGGGGAACCGTGAGGCAGTGCGCTCCGGCCCAGCTGAGGGTTCAGCTGGGACAGCGCGCTCATTGGGTTGCCCAATATCGGTGGCGATCGGTTAATCAGGGGGTGGTTACCGGCGGGGTCGTAACGAACGCCGTCTGGGTGGTGCTGCTGGTGGGGGTGATGGTGTTGTTGGTGGAGGTGGTGGTGGTGGTGGTGGTGCAAAGCCATCTCGTGCATCTGGGGTGAGAGAAGAAGACCAGCTTTACTACAGTATCATCTTCTCTGCAGCCCAAGAATGTGCAAATGCCAATCAGCCAAATATGCAAATAGAAGAGGAGATGGCATTTGACAATTTGAGAGAGGCTAGACAATGAATATGATCAATTATGTGAGCATACAGAGGGAAGAAACCCTCTCACAATACTGTAAGTGGCTGTGTATGTTGTTAGCATTTGTTTTAAGGATTAATCTGGGGATAACGTCATTAATGTATTTATTATCCCTGATACTTCGTAGATACTTTCTGCTCCTTTTTTTTTGTGATTGGCTATCACATCTGCAGACACGATTATAATTTGGAATCTTAACAAAATCAATACACAATGTCGGCGACTCACAATAACCAATTGCCGAATCTCATAGACTGCGTGCGCTCGGTCCACAGACTGAATTTAAGCAGATTGAAAAGTGTTCTTAAAATTTTTATTTTCCTTCAAGGGTGCTCGCGGAAGACTCTCACCACATTGTGTTCTTGGCGCTTTTAAAAGACCCTGCACAATGAACACATTCAAAGCGTTTCTCTGAGATGCGTCGAGACAAAACGAGAGAAGGATGCTTTTAATGCGGCCATGAATGGGGAAGCGTTTGGCAATTTACTTGATCGGAAAGCGATGAGCCAGCATTTGTTAGGACTTTTTAGGTTCTCTTTTTTTTTGCTTTGTTTTTAAACATTTATGACTTCAATAATACATTACACATTAGTGCCAGAGCTGGAAAAGATCAAATCAAAAGAGCCGAGGTCTTGAAAAACACAAGTAGAGGTTTAAAGATGAAAACTCTCTAATCATAATAGGCCTCCGGCGGATTGCCTGAGTAAAAAAAAAACCACAGCAGCAAAGTAATGCCGAGTGAGGCTCAAAGTCATCATTTTCTGTGTTTGCCGCCATGAACAAAGACATTCCTTTTGCATTTCGAATAACTTCCAATCATAATTCAAAACACTTTTTTTCACTAGGGTGAAATAGCCTCATGAAAATAAGTGAATAAAAGAGTAAAGGGGGGGGAGTAGGAAATAGAAACCCATTAATTTTCCATTTTTCACGGGCTTGCTCTTTATAGGTCCTCACGAGCCGAGAAGCGTTGAAAAACCAATTAATCAAACATGAATGGCCTATCATAGTGCTTCTATTTCCATAGCAACAGCCTCCTGGCGCACACTGGAAAAAAATGGTCACCCTTTAATGGGAGCCACCATGTTTAATGTAAACAACAAGGAGATCAACTACCTGCAATAGAACAAACCAGCATTTACGCATATTCACGGCGACATAATTGCTCTTTTCATCCCTAGCTCCATCAAGAGTGTTCGATGTCGGATTACGTTTGATTGGCATCGATATTTTTTCCACCCAGAAGGCAGAACAAACCCGTTCACTGTGCTGCTGCTGGTTTGTGAATCGTACATAAATATTTCCCCTCCCCCTGCCATCATCATTCATACTGGTTCTCATAGCTCACAGCAATCACTGTTTTTACATTCCAGTTGAGAGTCGCGCCTCATGACTAATGAAGCGGTTAATTGGTGCACAACTGAAAAAAACAATAAACAATATATATATACATACAGTATATAGTCTTTATTTGCAAATATGGCAAGCAGCCAGCAAGATTCCATTTGCTATACATATTTTGCTGAGAAGCATGTTATGTTAAATTTGAGCAGAAAAACACATGCTCACAATAAGAGCCTTGTGGAACTCCTAATTTGCCATGTCAACTCTGCCTGTCAAGTTGTTTGTTGCTTTTAGGTCTGATGGGTCAATGCCAATTTAGAAAACAGACCTTTGTGTAATACATTATCACGAGTCATTACATTTAGCCAGAGACTTAAAAATCACAGTGTGATTAATTCATTCAAATAATCTGCATTTAATTACTTTTCGAGGAAAGGTTCATCATTATCATCCGTGGCATTGAGCAGCAGCCGTTTCAAACCAGTCACAGATGACTGTACAAACATTATAAAAGACAGAGACAAAGGTTGCCAGTTGCCATAGGTACTGTATGCTAATTCATAATGGCATGGTTTTATTTCTGAGCAAGGAGACGAGGGAGAACATTGAGTAACAGGAATTTATCGGTCAGCGCGCTCTCCGCTTTTAGCATGAATGACTCTCTGGTACTGAGATGATTTTGCTCCGAGTGGAAGCAAACATCCCACAATGAAGCTGGCCCCTTTCAGCAGCGCTTTGAATAGATTTCTATTGACAGACATCAAATAAAAATCCATGAACAGCACTCTGCACAGGCTTAAACGACTGTGAAATCCTAAGGAATTGAAGTTGAATCCAAATTCACAACTGGTGAACACATCGTCAGTGACTAGAGGTGCAAAAATTCAATTATCAAATGAATCAACAATTATTTTAAATGGGTTTTTTAGGGACAGAATTTCAGACAATCAACAGTAAATATTCTCTGACTTCTGTAGTCTTCTACAAAAGTGGATTGATTATTGTTGTTTGATCCAAATGACATTTGCAAACATGCCTGCTTTTTCTTTGGAAAATTATGATTTACATTTATTTTGCTTCTTTTTGATAACATACAAAGCAAACCAGTCAGTGAATGCGCATCAATTTTTGTTTATGCATTTTCTGCACCAGCAATTTTCTATGTTTGTAAACAAAAGCAAACAAATTGAAAAAAAATATTTTTTAATCGACTCATTGGTTAGTCAAAATAGTAATTGACAAATTATTCGATTTTTAATCATTAGTTGAGCAAATTCAAACCTGATCTAATGTGGTACCAGCAATTTGGAACAGATGGATTCAATTCGGATTAAACATGTTAAACAAGTTTCACTTCTGCTCATCCATTTACAGTATTTTATTTTATTCTCAAAATACTTGTTAGAAGAGCTAATCGCTAAAAACAAGTTGATATAACAACACAAACGAACCCACAACCAAAAGGTAATTTCCCCTCCGTAAAGGAGGAGGATTCAATAAAAGAAAAATGAGACAAAGTACTCAAAAGAAATCAAAAAAGACGACGAGGCGTCAAATCCATCCGTCAAAGACAGTGAGCTAGGTGAACCGTTTGGATATTTCAATAGCGAGCGTCCAGGCGCGGCTAAACGTGTGATATAAAGGCAGGAAATGGACGGTGAGCGCGCTTCTCCCCCACCCCGCGCCGCCGTCTTTACGCCTGTCGTGTTTGCATTCCTGCCTTGTACATCACAGTCAAATGGGAGTCAAATAACAAAAGGCTTTCCAATTATGTGCAGCACATTGGAGGCCGGAGATGGAATATCACAGAGGCATTGTTCCCTTTTGCTCTGTGCCCGACTTCACCTGCAATTGCCTGCACCATTTGATTTAGCTAAGGGGATTTGACCAGCAGCACTGAGATGAGATGGTGGGGTGCAGGGTGCTATTCAGATACAAGGAGAGAGATTTAACGCAGAGCCTAAAACATCTCACCTTGGCATGTCCTCCTGAAGAGTAGCTTCTACTCTTTATCCCCCCACCCCACCTTATTAGCGTCAGATAGTTTTGATTCATTATTGACTGGAATCCCTTCTTTCTTGCCTCAATCAATCATTTTATTTCACATTAAACTGTTAAATGTGAGCTGAAAATGAAGTCCACTGACGATAAAACTGTACATTATTCACTGTTTGCTCTGTTTTAATAAGCTCTGTCCCATCTTGTGTGCCTTTTTAATACCCGGGGATCATGTGACTCATGGATGTAGCCTTCATTTAGGACGGGGAAACTGCAATTCTCCAAATAATAACTTTTTGTCATTTTTGTGAAAACTGTCGGAACAGTCTCATTGTAGTACATTGTAGTCTATGTGGGGATTTTTTTTTTCGGCTCTATCTTGTACTACTAAAAAGATTTTAATAAACACCGCGCCAGAGGAAAAACAACCAATCAGAGACAACCCTAACTAAAATACCAAATAAACAGACGCTACCTCTTCATTGGAGCATAAAACAAAATCTATAACAGCACATTATTTACTGTTTGAACAGTTTTCATAAGCTTCTCGCGTTTTTTTTTCTGTTCAAATACACCGTGATCATGTGACTGTACACACACAAACGCACACTCCGCCTCCTCCTGGCTGCTTGACTGGAGCCATCTTGTTTAGAGTGATGGCTCACTCGTGCAGGTTCGCGGCCGCTATTGTAAAATCAGCCAGCGTTTAATTGAAACAAATGACTATAATAATAGAACATTATCCCTGCAGGCACCCAGCCGTGACAGCTTTAATTAGAGGCGCGCTCGGGAGCCATCCTTCAAAAAGCGCAGTAAACACGAGCCTGCAGGCTGAGGGGTTGTGGAGAGGAAGATGTGTGTGTGTGTATGTGTGCAAGTTCCTCAAAGCTACTCGACGCTCGCCCCGAGGGCATGGCCCGCTAACGACGGCGAGTCGTCGCCGCCGCCTCCTCTCTCCCTATCGTGTCTTTGCTTTATCAAGCTTTGCATGCACTAGGGGGGTCATTTACACTGAATTAATGCACCAGCCGTTTTATGAATCATACATTGGGAGCCAACGCTGCTTTCACGCAAATGCTGAGTCAAGAGAAGCGCAAGAAGCATATGCTGAAGCTTCATTGGAGGCCATCTGAAGATAGATTTCATTCTTACTGTATCGGGGGCACTCGGCATTGAATATTTTGCAGGTTCTAGCCAAGTGGAATTCAATGTACGAAATAGTATGGTGGCTCAATATATATTTAGGTTATTTAGGTCCAACTACCCAATAAAGAGGCTTTTTTTTTTATTTGAATTGTAATTCAAGAGAGATTAAATTTTGTCTTGAATCAATATCTCATTAAATAAAAAATAATGCACAATTTCAACATATTTCTGCTTGGCTGAAAATACCAAAGCAGCCGGTCAACACGGACACATTAACAATTCATGATTTGGACCTTGTTTTTTTTCTCCCAATCAGCTGCCGACATGTGGACAGCAGTTGAGTTCCATAGCCACAAGCGAAACAATAAAACACATCTTGCACTTTAGCTCAAACGTGCTCACATGATGTCATCCTGGCAGGCAAACAGAAATACCTCGCAAACGAGCAAAAACTGGTCTGAAAAGGCAATTTAGTCCAAGTATATCTCCAGCTAGCCACGCTGCTGAAATGGACCTTGACACAACAGTAGTCACAGCCAAGTCGATAACACGCCAACATTTTGTAGGAGACGGCTGGCTTTAAAGATGTGCCAGACACACAAATGCTCGTGTGTTTTTCTTTTTTTTTTGTATTTTCTTTTTTTCTTTAAGCCTCTATTGTAATGCTGGTTGTCTCAGTGTTGTGTCTGTTGTATAGTTTTAACACAGGAGGCTGATAGTCAGGGCGACGATGAATGGATTCTTTTATCACGATATTCTGTTATGTTATTATTCAAATGCATTTCATTCCTCTGCCAAGGACAACAATAAAGAAAGATTGTTTTGATTGCCATTTTGTTTGGATCATGCAAAACAACATCTCCATTTTGGCATAAATTTGGATGTTTTTTTTCGAGTCACAAAGGAACTATTGCATATGTCTTATTTAAATTGATTGATTGATCCTATGATGTTGAATATGTCTCCAGGCGGTTGTATGCAACCATCTTTGCGGCTGAAGACTTTAAAAGGATGGGGGAGGGGGGGCGCTCAGGGCAACGTGACAACAAGGCAGGTAGTAATGTCATGATGCCCCCCTCGGCGACATCCTCCATGATGCTCATTACAGCCGATGTTGGAACCTCCTTAACTTTTATTTTCTTTCCCCTATTCCTTTCTTTTGTGCCCACCAAGCCCCACCCTCGACCTGGGCGTGTCTCGGCTCACCTCGCAAAAAGCGGAAAGAATCGCATGTCCCGTCTTACATGACAGTTGTGAGGAGGACGCATCAACCTTGACAAGCAGACGGCAAAAAAAAAAAAAAAAAAAAAAAAAGGATGCTCGGATAATGAGGCTCCTCACTTCTGTGTCAAATGCACTTTAAGTTTGACACCCCCATCACCCCTCAGATATAAATGAATAAAATAAGAGTGAGCAAAGACAAGAAAGAAGAGGAAGAACAAAAAAAGGAGAAAAAAGCTGGTATGGAAGTGAAAGGCTGATGTGATGCATGTTTGTTTTTGTTTAGTCTTCTCAGGCTAGTGCTGCGCTTTAATCAGAGGTGATTCACATTCATCGATATTAGGCTTTAAACTACAGGACGGACGTCAAGTACAAAAGTAATGCAAAGGGGGCGGGAAATCCATTAAGGACAAAAGCTTAGGCTGTGGCACTGGGATCCTCTTGTACACTACTACAACTCCCCCCTATTTTTTTTTTTCTTAAGGACATAATGACTATAATGCTACATTTGTCACGTTTGCAAGTGGCTGAGGACCCAAAAGCAGAATAGCGGGGTGGGGAGGAGCACACAAAAATCAATTCAAAGAGAACAAATAGGCAAACAAGGTACTTGGGGAATAAAACAAAATAAGCAGGAATCCAAAATGACTAAAGTCAAAGCAATAAAACAAACTAGTCAAAAGATTTAAATTGAAGCAAGAAACAACAATGAACCAACAGGGACTGAACAGAAGGAGAGAACCAAATATATACAAACAAATGGAGGAGGCGACCAGGTCCACCTGGACAAGACACAAGCGGATTGGTTGACACAAGCAACTAGTCGACAAGCACTGGTGAACAATAAAAAACCTTAATCAGGCAGATATTTACAAAAAGGGAAGAAATAAAAGGATAATTTTGGACATTGTGACATGACACCTTTGTTTTCAGTACCCTCAGAATGATATGACCTGAATGAATGAGTATTCACAGACTCGGACTGGAGTTGAGAGATATTCTCTCGGCTTACATGAATCATGTTGGACCTTGTGTTCTGGTCTGGTGGCACAGTAGGGGGTGCTAGAAGCTAGTAGCAGAGGTTGGTGGCTAGCGGGCCACTCATTTCTGAGTGAGATGACATGGGCCGGCTATTGCCCGCCACCGGGGGCAGAATATTCGCGCTGATGAAAGCGGAATGAGGCGATAGGCCACAGTGCAATATGGACATGATTTCATAGCATGATAACGCCCAGCAGGGCCCCACGGCGGGTTCCAATATGAAACGTCTTGTGTGCGCCATGTATCTGCCTTATAATGCCGGCGATCTGCCGCCGCCACCGCCGCCGCATCTGTTTCTTCTTCACTTGAGTGGCGCCGTTGATCACATCTGCGGCACGGAATGAAGATGGCGGCCCAAAAAAAACAACAACAGGTGTGCGGTAGCTCATCTTTCGCACTGTTGTTTTTGAAATACGATGTGATGAATTATCTAAATTGAACATTTTCTTCTGCGGAGATTATCCGCGATGGCCCAGATAAGTAACATTATTGCGAGTGCTTTTTTGGAGTGGCGCATCCATATTGAAGGCCATGTTTACACATAGGTCGAACTTACACCTGGGATGAGAAGTAAATGCAATTTAAAACTTTGCTTTGGCTAATTTAATACAGACTCTTTAGAATTTCTGATTAAAACCGTTGAAGTCAGGGCCCATATCATCTGATTGCCTCAAGACATTAATTGTCTTTTATAAGAGGAAAAAAGATGGGCTGCCAACCTCAGCGGCAATAAATATCCCTTCAAAATGATGAGAATGGAAAATAACCGCTATTTCTTAATGTACAACTACAGTTTCATATCACATTGCCGGGAAGAAGAAGAAGGAAAAAAAATAAGCCACTTTCTCCCAGGAGATGAGAAAAGAATTGAATTCTTCCTTATCGGTCATCTATTTTTCCACAGAATGCTATTACTCGCTGCCTGCCGTCGCTAGGCAACAGGACATATTAATAGGAGCCTTTTATTAGCCAGGCTTTACCAGCGCGGTACTAAAATGAGGAAGTGGAAAACATGAATGTGTTACATAAAGCCAAGGAACCTTTCTTGGTTTGTACAATTTCGGTGTTTGGCCACTCAAGATTCATATATGGGGGTCAGACATGCATAAATAAATAATATTTAGAACTGTGTAGAACCTAATTAATGTCATACAATCTAATCAATAATAAAATACATATAGGGATGCAAAAATGATATCTCATCTAATCTCAGTCCTAAATATCTGGTCTAATTGAATGTTTGGATTATTTTAAATCATCATGAATGATATAATAAAATTATATATGATTTTGTAATAGTTTTATATACTGCACAATAAATAATGCAATGTTCAGTTGAACCCTACATATTGAATGTTTTTCGCAGAATTATTGTGGGGGCATTTGCAATCATAGTATGAAAAGTATTCACATATGAGGATTTAACTCATTTAATGCCACTGACGGCTATACACGTCAAAGATCAATTTCAACTGGGCTGGAAGTGAAGGAGTTAACATTGGTATAATTAATAAAGTTCCACTCTGTCGCTGAGACTCAGTGAAGTGTCGAGAAAGTACCAGACGTTCACCATCTTTTTTTTTTTTGCACACGCTCTTTAATCCCTTTCACCAAATGACTTTAAAGAATCATTTTTGCCCTTTCTCATCGGAAAGGAGGGGGAAAAAAGTCCAGAGGAAGAAAGAGATTAATAAAGCAGAGTAATATAGTACTTTGAAATTGGAAAAGTTATGTGCGATTCTCCTTTTGAGCTTCTTATTAAATGCACCATTTTTCTTGTTTGCAAAAACATTGACAGTGAAGGGAAAATGCTTTAAAACACACCTCTGCCGATTTTTTTCCTCAATAATTCACAATTGACTGTGACAAGTTCACTTGACATTGCAGCTCAAATTTCATTTGCGTCGGCTCAGCTGAGCCGCCAACACCTGCCAGGAGCACTTCATTGCTCACCAGGAAAAACAAAGCCATTGTGAAGAAGAACAAGGACAACAAGAAGGAATAAAGGAGCGCACAGGTCAAGTTAATGCGACAATCATGACGGGAATAATATGATAAGCGATCTCTGGCACTGAACCATACCTCACATTGAAACAAAGACATTAATTGTAGCCATCCATCCATCCATTTTGTGAACTGCATGCTGGTGCCTATCCCAGCCCTGTTTGGGCCCTGAATTGGTTGCCAGCCAATCGCAGGGCACATATAGACAAACACCAGATCACACCCACAATAACACCGACGGACAATTTGGAGTGGTCAATTGGCCTACATGGGGAGGCTGGAGCCGGAATCGAACCCACAAACTCCAAACTGTGATGCGGATGTGCAAACCGATGCTAAACCGTGCTGCACTGTTATCATGAGTCAAATAAAATAAATAAAATATTTATTTAAAAAGATTACAATTTTTCAGCAGCGTAAAATGATTTTGAGACGTAAGACCAATCTTAAAAATCTTACTTATAAGTGTAAATATTTCGATTAATATAAAACATTTTAAAGCCAATTAAGACATTGCTTTAAGATTCATGAATGGAACCCTGGCCTTTTTTCTCCTGTCAAACACATGACTTGTTCTCCTTTCATTGTAACAATGCTTGCCTGTTACTTATTCTGGACTTGTGGAGGAGCAGCTGCTGTTTATCCGCTACGTTAGCCAGCTAGCCGGCCGCGGGCTCATGGAGCTGCGGAGCAGCTTTTACACATGGGGGAAGATCCAACGACATCAACGAATGTTATTGCAACGGGTTGGCTGGTAGAGTCCAAATGTCAGGGAATCACAAGCTGTGGTACTTAGAGACTCACTTGCAAATTCCAAGTTCATCTACCGTGCACTTTGTGTCTGTTTACGCACTGTTTTCGAACAAATGGCAACAGTTTCTAACAAATAAGGCTAAACTGGAACACTTGTCATCTCTGTATAAAGTCAAATAAACACCTGCTAGCTCGACTACACCATGCAGACTTCATCTGCTAATTTGTTGCGGGTTATGCCTGGACGTCTCTCGGTACAATTGTAAATTCATCATTTGCTCCGCATTCAAACGAGCACACTGGAGGCACTTTGACGAGGGCTAATATCTCACGCGCCATTGAGCAAAAGAGGCCGAGGTCATTTGAATTTCAGCGGCGTCTTTCTCAATCACGTATAATAGAAAATAAAGTGCAGATGGTGCCTAGCACAATTGTGAGGTTATGCACCATCATCCCACATGAAGAAGTATATTGGTCGTGTTTTTGTTGTTGTTGACAAAGTCCAGAATAAGAGGCAAAAAAATAAGACAGCTCCGTGAGTCCGGCAGAGATGAGCATCTTTGCCTGGTTGCTTTGATAAGATCAGTGCAACCTGAGCATAGCTATTAAATGTGTCTTGGAATCTGAAGATGCAATGGCAGTGGGGCACGGCCTCGTCGAGTGCAGTCACAGAGAAGGAGCACTTAAACTATGTATTCACAAAATGAAGGTATGTTTTTGTTGTTTGTTTTTGTCCTACGAGTCAGCTGTGTGTCATCCGTCTGGCCATGATAACCAACATTGATGTTCTGAAGCCTTTGATCCAAGGCTAACCGATTCAGATGGAACAACAAGGGTTCAAGGGCAGACTCTTGAGGGACCTCACATTCAACCAAATTCAGAACTCCCAATGGTTTCTCATTTTTCTCCAGTTTTGTAGTTTTTCTTTGCCCTCCTTGGGGTCAATGTCATTAATATTTGTCAACTGTCGGCATGTGAAGCCCTTTGTGCCGTTGTCACGGCAACCATGGATCATCCTTTTCTACCTCTTGTGTTAGCTCCTAGGCTAATGTTACACTTCAGAGTCATGTGTGATGTTTCACCATGAACTCCGTTGGGCAGATATCCGATACACATTACATTTTTCTCCATATTAGGAAGAAACTTTCTGATATGAAGATATCAGATTCCATCCCATCAACGTATATCCAAATAGTACCCCTTGAGAGTAAAGAAATGCAAGTGCGTCGTGAACCATGGAGTATAAATCCAGCTAGAGAAACTCCATCTAAACTCTGTTTTCAGCAAACTAAACATACACTGCCTCTTTTGTCCCTAATAGCTCCCTAAATATGTTTACCTATCACCGCAATAGGTCTCCACTCATTTCTCTGCATAATTAGCTCATTTACTTGATGCTTTTATGCGAGCGCCAGCGACCAAACACTTTCATCGCCCTTGTCCACACACCGTACCGAGCGAGCTCAATGTTATTTCACTCGAGCGAATTACTTCTAAAATACACAATGATGAAATCCAGCATATGCTTGCTCATTTAGAATAAGAGTCACCTCTTTGCAATTTCTTCTTTCTTCCATCTCAACTCTCTCTATCCAAGTCTATTGCACTCCTCTTTTCATTGCCCAGCTCACGTATTGAATCTGCCTGATGAAAACAGATCTCACTGCAGCAGCACAATAGAATGGCTGATGCAGGAAAGATGAACCCTAATGGATTTTTTTCAACGTGCTCAAGATTGAATATAAGCCCCTGACCTCCAGATGTAGTGGATCCATTTCAACAACAGAGATATTGTTTATAGTGTGCACACATAGCCGCATACACATGCAGGGTCGCTCTCCAAAATGAAATCATCTCATCTTGAAGAGTCCAAAATTAAGAATTAACCCTCTTTACTGTCCGCCCAGGTATTCGTATCGACAGCCTCTCGCGTTTGAACTCGGTCGTTTGCTTAATGACTCCGGTCGACAGAGTGTGTCAAGGTGAGGCACAGATTTAATAGAAAGTTCTTCTCTGCACAAATGAACCTTGCTCCGTTACGCTTTGGTAGCTTTGCCAGGCAGAAAACTATTTGATTTAGACCTTTCTGATTTTCAGCAGCGGAGCTTGACAGAGCAAAAAAAAAAAATGCGTGCACCGAGGAAACGTCGAGAAGCTATTTAAAGTATCTAAATTGCTGTCTGCTTCACCTCCTTTCATTTGGAATAATCTATCTCTAAAAATGGCAAACAAGTGATGATTATCACCGGATATGAAAACGACAAATCTCCATATCCAGGAAATACATTGAAACTAAAGATTGTACATTGCCAGCAAATCAAGTATTGCATCTAATACACTTCTGGTTAAAGCTGTGATTGGTCCATGCACAATGACGACAATCTAAACTTTTTGCAGATATATTTTATGGTGTTCTTTCTGTCGTTCTTTCAATCAGACCATTCTGGATGTTTCAAATTTATCAACGATCAGACAAAATTTCCAGGATGAATTTCTTTTTAAGGATCTGTGGAAATGGATGAAATTATTTTGTACGGTTACAACAAAAAAGGTACATTTCCTGTGTCTTTCCAGGTTGAGACCTTTTTGTTCATCGACTTATGATGGATATGTCTCCAAAGGTTCATGTCGCTCAGCGAATATGGCTTAGGGGGCGGAATCTTGGAGTGAAGTTAGACATTTTGTCTTTCATGGCAAGTCATCATACTTGGAACTTTGACAGTTTGAAGGTAGAAATGTCCAAATGACCCTAAAATGACCGCTGCAAACCAAAATGGGAGACATAGCATTTCTATTCAGCAATGGTGCCTTGAGACTTTTTATGCATCTATCCATGATAGACATGCCTACCCAATTTCATGTCGCTTATGAAAATAGCTCCTGGGCCTGGATTAATAATAAAAAAAAATAATCCAGTGGGTGCTACGGAACCAGTTTTGGTTGTTATTCCTACAACATAAAAGCAATCTTCATGAAATGGACCTTTAGCCTAAATTCCTGAACTATGTGTTTTTAAAAAAATACCTTGACAGTTAAAGCACTGCTTCTGTGGCAAAGGTCACGACCAAAATGTAAATTGTGTATGAGGATAAATGATACAAATCCAATTCCTCCGGGTGGTGGTGGGGGATGCTTATCAATATTCCACATAATCCACAGCAGGGGACCCCAACCCCCGGTCCGCGGACCGGTACCGGTCCGTGGGTCACTTGGTACCGGGCAGCTAAGCCGCACAGAAATTTATATATATATATTTTTTAACGAGGATCAATTAATTCAGGTCAAGACGCTCGTCCCGGTCATGTGACGTGTTTCCCCACTCGAGCCCGCAAAGCTAGCAAAAAAAAGAGTAAGAATTTATTTTGAAAAATTATTTTAAAAAAATGGCGATTCTCTCCCAATTACATCCGTCGGTGCATCTGTGTCTCTTGAGTCAGCTTAATTTAGATCAAGAAGCTCCTCCCCCCCAGTCGAGCCCGCGAAGCTAGCAAAATTGAGCAAGAAACAGACATGTTTGGAAAGCTTCTTCGGAAAGGGAAAAAAGCCCAATGAGGAGACGGAAGAAGAAGAGGCTATGACTTCTAAGAAAAGGAAAGCTGCATTTAAAAGAAAGTCCTACTTCAAATATGGATTTATTGCCACAGGTGACTGACTTGCCAAGCCACTCTGCATAATATGTGGCGACTGGCGACAGGCTAGCTAACGAGGCAATGAGTGCTTGGGCACATGGAGACCAAGCATCCTGTATTAAAAGACAAACCTTAACCACAGGTGTCATTGTCTCCGATTACGCCGGCTCGTTTCTGAGCAACAAGCTCAGTGCTCCCACAAATTCAACGTAATGGCAAGTTTTATTTTCATCTCGTTTATACTTGTTTTTATGCCAGTTGTACCATTTTATTTCATCGTATTTATATATTTATTATAAATGTATTATTTATTTATATAAATGTATTATTTATCTATATAAAGGCCGGTCCGCAAAAATATTTCTGACATGTAACCAGTCCGTGGCTCAAAAAAGGTTGGGGACCACTGATCTACAATACTGTAGTTATAGTTCAGATGTAGTATGTATATCGAGCCATGTGCTGACTGTTGTTTGGTCCTATATCGCCTCTGGGCCTGATAAATGCTCCAATACATTCTCTTTGACCTTGAAAATATAGCCTCTTTTGTTTTCATTAGTAGGCTAGTAACTTTTAACAATACGCTGGCCGGCATCTTTCAGGCGATAAATTGATGGCCAAAGCTCAGAATCAATTATCATCATATTCAATTGTTGTTTTTAGTGATCTCGCCATTGGAAATCGCCGGTTTGTACTCACCGAGTGCATTTGGCCGGAGACCAGCTGGCCGTCTTGCGCCAGCATGTTGGACATCATCAAGGTGGGCAGCTCCGGGTAGGAATAAGGGTTGATGAGGCCATTGTGCGACAGCGAGTGACAGAGGTAGCCTGTGGAGTCATGCTCCATCAGGTGAAGGAGGGGAGGTTCCGGGTGGTTAGGTGGAGTGATGGGTGGGATCTCGTAGTCTTCGTCGCCGGCTCCGTTGCCGCTGGCCGTTCCGCCACCGCTGCCACCATTGCCTCCTCCACCGCCACCGCCGCCTCCTGCTCCTCCGCCGTTGCTGCCGCTACCGCCGCCAGTCTGAGCTGTGTAGTTCTAAGGAAGACAGAGACATGTTTGGACGAGGAGCAGTTTTCACCCTGGTCTGTCCACCAGTCTCTCAGTAAGATCTAATTGTAGGAGAAGTTGTATCTACCCTGGACTGGTCACTCATCAATCGCAGGGCAATAGAGTAGACCACTCACATTTGTGCCTGTAGACAATTTAGGGTCTTCAAGAACAAGAAAGTTTTGGGAGTGTAAGAAGAAGCTGGAGCACTGGTAAAGCTGGAGATGAGATACAAACCCCAAATCCTTAATCTAAACTGAGAAGCAGACTTGCTTAAATGGAAACCATTCTTAAATGGAAATGTTACTTTAAAAGATTCCTATATTTGAGTGTTTCATGTTTTTACGCAAAGGTATGAAAATAAAGCCGGTTTCATCTGTTTTCATTTAAGAAAAGTATAAACGGCACCTCAAGTTATGACCCGTATGCATATTATCCCAAATGGACTCCAGACACCAGAAACTCATACCAAAAGTAATGTGCAAGAAAAAAAAACAAGAAAAAAAAAAAACCAACACACTCACTAATAAAAAAAAAGACACTAATGAAGATTTGCTCCTGAATATCAAAACATAAGCACAAGCGCTGTGATTGTTTTTCAAGTAGATCAGGGGGGAAAATAATCACTGTTAGCGATTAGATAATTGCTGATCTCTGAGAGAAATCTAATCAGGCGTTTGCTAACTTTGATCAGAAGCGGGGAAAAGAACTCAAATCCACTCAGATTGTCAGTATGTCAACAATTTGTTCTTTCCGCAGGCTTTCGTGACCCCATCCACCTTCACCTGAGACGGCGACACTTCTCCAAAACTTTTACTAATGCTTTCAATTCAAATTTTCTTTCATGTCATTTGTCGCAAAACAAAACAAAGCGCCCAAAAACCCAAAAGATACTTGAACGCTAACACGGCGTGTCCAATCAGCTCCACAAAGACACCCAGAGAGAAAAAATAGCCAGGGGAGTCAGCAGGGAGCGAAAAAGCAATCTTCAGCTGAAACGACTCCCATTGTAATGACTGTGTCAAATTAATCATCACAAATAATATTCCGGTGTCAGCCATTCAAGGGTTTTTTAATAGAATTTTTATGATTCACGTCATGCGGCATACATCAAACAGTCAGTACGGCAACATTTCTCAAATCAATTCAATATCATCTTTGTGTAGGCTGTCATGCTCGGCGGCGGAGTGGTCATTTATCTCGGTGGCAGATACTTTTGGAGGAGAAAAAGATGGCTGAGAGAGAGAGAGAGAGAGAGAGAGAGAGAGAGCATGAGCGAGAGGAAGAAAGAAAGAGAGAGAGGAAGAAAGAAAGAGAGAGAGCGAGAAAGAGAGCGAGAGAGAGCGAGAGTTGTGTAGTAATTTTTCTTCAAGGTGAACGCATTGTTTGCCCGGTTCAACTGTTCCACTGTACTTTGAAATTTCATACACATTTGAAATACAATAAATATGTCAAACTTAACTATAGATTAAATTTGAAATGTTCCATATTTTGCAAACTCACATACTAGAATCTCTCAATATATAACATTACCGTATAATATGAATTCATAGGCCAATAAAAGCATAAAAAAATTATACAACATACTGTACTCAAACAAGAAGCAAAAAAAAATGGCCATCGTTGGCCGTCTAATAAAAATCCACGTGCAAAGCAGCCAATAGAACAGCTGCATCATTTTACACACGCGAGAGAGAATGTTGTAGCTTTCAGCAGAATTGAAATCCATTTAAAATCCTTTGAGCCAGGCTTTTAATTGGACATTTCATCCTCTTCCCTTACACTTAATGAGAAAGAAACAAGGTGATCACTTCCAGTCTCTACATAGGCTCACATGATTTTTCAGTCTCCGTCCTTTGAAGACAGATGTTTTTGTGTGTGTGTGCAAACCTTTAGGGATCACTTGTGTTATTGTTTGGTCTAATGGATGAGAAAAGCAACATTTCCTGAGATTCAATGCCCCTCATAATTGTTGGAAGGAAATGGGATTGTCCGCTGTAAACATCCACGCCATTGTGCACGTCCCTCGCCATTGTGCTCCAACGGGTGTCATCTTTGAGTGATAATGGAGTGTGTTCACCTACCTTTTTTGTTTGTCATTTTTCCAAGTGTATATCTACGAAAGCAGCGATAGTTTCCTGCTTGCAAAGTCTCATCCATTGGACTCGATGATAAAATGTAAATATGCCAAAGACATCCCCAGTTGGATTGTGGCTTGATAAATCATTCATACATCTCCATTGTGCATGCATGTGTTTTTTGCATGTGAAATCGCACACTGTACTGTACTGTACTGTACTGTACTCTGAATATTATTACTTTTATTTTGCAAGGTAATTATAATAAATGGAATCAAATAAAAATCACCATATTGGTGGAATGATTTGATTCAAGACCTTGGGTAATGTTGTCTGTTTCTAGGTAGGTTATCTATAAAACATAAACGTAAGGAAACGAAAAACAAACAAGTAAAACAAACAAAAAAAGGAATAAAACAGTCTCAAATGACATTTATATAAAAAAAAATCTGTATTGCAAATTGAGTATACCACCATAAAATATGCTTTCCCACATAGACAATGAAAATATATAATCCATTTTTACGACATCGTTAGCTTCTATATGATATGGGTTATTATTTGACTGGGGAATAGGGAACTTGGCTTCCACGGTGGGAGCTGCAGTAACATTTTAATTAAGCGCAGCGTCTCTGGACTGTAACAGTTGCATTGCAGCGCACCTTCCGTCGGAGGGAAACAGATGAAGAGACAGTTGGCGTGGGACAGAGCGAGGAAATATCATTGATTGGGAAGCGCTCCAGCTTGTCTTTTTATTTTGGCACTCATCTAATCCTCCCTCTGTAGCCTTTCCTGTGCAGTCAAGGCCTTCTGGAGATGATATTGACTGTGGCTAATGGCTCATTAGCTGCACTTTTTTTTATCTTATTAGATTATTGTTAGAACACTTGAACGTATCAGCATCCAGGACAAAACAAAATTATAACGTCTAATAATTTCATCATGCTATATTTACGGTGATAATAGATGAAGATCAAGCTGAAAATAGATTTACATGTCGAAACAAGCAAAAGCATCTTGAACTGGATGGATGGATGGATGGATGGATGGATGGATGGATGGATGGATGGATGGATGGAAAAAAAGAGAAAAGATGAAACTAAAGCTAAGTAATAATGTTTATTATTTGATAAGGCTTCTCTGGTAACCTAGACACATGTTGGGCAATCGCCCTGACTTGGCTTCTGCTCGGCCGCATGCCACTTTGAATTAGTTGCTGGCGGAGAGAGAGATGACCCGCCCTCATCTTTTTGCAACATGCATTAGTACGCCACTCAGAGCCTGGTACCGCCCGAGGTTAAACACAAATTATATCATTTCTGTCATCCAATCAAATCACACCCGTCCCGCTCTGACTCGCTGGACGCATAATGAAATATGACATGGCGCAAACGCAGTTGACGGTAATCGGCCTTGACGCGCCATCAGATGGCGGTGACCCCGTGAACCCCGTCTGACAAGTGAGACAAGCGGTGGGAACAGGATACAACGTAGCGAAGACAGAAAGGAAACAGAAAAGATCGAAAGTATCAGTGGCAGTGGGTATATGAAATTAAAAAGGTTTCTGTTTTGTTGTCGGAATCTTAAATCAATACATAACAGAATAATTTACCCAAGTTTGTCTTTCTCTGTTTCTTTTTTGTTAATAAGCAAAAAGGTGACCGTGAACATCTGCATACTTGGACTTTTGCACCATTATTGCCTTCCATGCTCCATTTTATGAAACCACTCATCATGTCTTCTGTGGTCAGCGTTGGCGAGATAGCGCCATTACCGTGTAGATCAGGCACCAAGCGGGACAAGCAAGGTATAGGGTAGCTGTAAGCAGATGCCTGGCACTCGTCAGCCTTTGCTGTACTCCTGCCAAAATGTTCTTTGTAGTGCCTCTGACATGATCGCGTGGCACAAGATCAGCTCTGGTTTTAATTAAGCCCAACTTGACAGCAAACAGAGATGGATGGTGTTGTAGAATGGGCCTCTCTGTGTTCCATGTAAAGTGGAACTCTAGCAACACTATAAACAAGACCATTTGTAAATAAACGGCGGGAAAAAAGATGAGATACAGAGTGCCCGACTTTGTCTGCTTGCCTCTTTGGAAGCTTGCAGCGTAGCGTGAGAGGTAATGGCAGCACGAGTGGAGTTTGAAGTGTAATTCAGCAGTGTGACCAAGCCTTTCAATAGGCAGAAAAGTGCATACTAGTGTTAAGGCAGATCTGTCACACTCCTAACAGAGGTAATGAAGGGTACTTTATTTTCTCCAATGTAAAGTGGAGCACAAAACCTGTTGTGTGCCCAAACCTAAAGACAGAGCTTGTGTCCTAACCTCCATCACTGGAAGAGAGCCTTAAAAAGAGAATACATACAACATACAATTTTGACCCAGATTCAGCGTTAAAAGGATAAAACCTTTGATTGGAATGTGTTTTGGATCAATTATGGGCGAATGTTCCCATTTTTAAGCTTAACGCTGATAAAAACAAAGCGCAAACCAGCTCCGTGCTGCAGAGTGACGGTCATGTTAAGGCTACTGTGTGTTTAGCGGGCCGGCACAGGAAGGAAGTGGATGTTTCAAATAAGGAGCATAATCACAGTCGCTGCCTGACAGGGCGCATTTAGGATTACATTGGCCGGCGTACAATTTTATTCCCCCTTTTACTCCTCTTCTATTTCTTTAACTTGTTGGCGACTATCTTCTCTCCACAGCAGGCGCTCAAACATACAACGCAAATAAAATAATAAAAATCACAGCCGCTCTCTTTTAAAGCGAGTTCACTCATTTTGCTTTTTCTTCCTCCCACAGCCTAACTGGCTATTAGCATGCGCACAATGGCGCTACTGTGAGCGCACGACAAAACAAATTATTGTTGCGAGAAAAGGTAAATGGAGAATACAAAAAATGTACCCCAAAAAAAAAAAAGCCTGCAGCGTTTGGACTGAGTGAGTGGAACAATGTAGGGAATAACAAAAGGAGCGCTGATGGTGCAGTCACGCAGACAAATCGGCATTATTCGCAGAATTGTTAGGATCCTGTCACCCACAAATAACTATGCTTTAAACAAACGGAGGGGTGTTAAATCCTCCGTTCATCCCTGTGAGCGTAATAGCCATTGAAAGGCTTTTTGTGCACATTTCATACATATGTCGGATTTTTCTACTTTAAACATTTAACTTTTGCCTGCTTTGTTGATGTCACTGTGTGCTTAAGTGTCATCGTGCCCCCACCCTCCTCCAGGGATGGAGAGTCCATGAGAGACTGGCAGAGCTGGTGTCAACAGGACGCTAACATCTGTGCCCTTGTGCTCTTGGTTGTCATTGTTGGCCGCGAGGCTGGCGGCGAGTGGACGGGACGGCTCGCCGCTGGCGTCAATGAACTCCGCTGTTTGCGCCGTTTGGCACAGCGACGCTCATCATCGCTAAGGACGTGAAAATTGATATCGAAATTGACCTTTTCACTTCCTCTTCTAAAAGCTCAATTTAAATGTGTCGGGCAAAATGAAAATAGAGGTGTATATATAATAGAGTCAAATAAAATAGATGTATACTATTATTATTATTATTATTATTATTATTATTATTATTATTATTATTATTATTATTATTATTATTATTATTATTATTGTTATTATTAGAATCAGTTCCAAGGGTGACAGAACCCATGATTTAAATTTCAACAATTAATCAACATTTTCGGGAGCTACTTTACAGCAGTACACACCCAAATTAGTTTTTAAAAATATTCTGGTGTATTTGTTCATAATCCACATCAGGAAGGTGAGTTTGAAATGATATTAAAGGGTTTTAGGATCATGGTTTAAATTATTAATGTAAGGAATTAATAAAATGTTCTTACAAAATTACCCTTGAGAAGATTTTATTTCCGGTTGTCAGATCCTACAGAATCTTAGAATATTGGTCAACACACCTTCAGGTTCTTCCCTCTTTATTTTTTCCTCTCCTGACTTTCAAAATCAATTGGATGCGTCATTTTCATCCTCAGAATTTCCCAGCAATTTCGGATTTAGAAGATAAGGCACAATGACTTGTTTCTCACACTTTTTCTGCCCTCGCAGAGTTGGTTAAGGTTTCCCTCCCTCCCCCCCTCATGCGTGTCTCGTCTTCCCACCATATGTTTCTGATGAGCCATTGTCGAACATGATCCCTGAACTCTTTTATGTGCAACCTTTAACAAATCTATCACATCGGGGCCTTCATGTTCTGAATTAAAGTCCCATTCCAACCTTTTCAGTCAAGATGAATAATATTCTCGTTGGCAGGCGGCCAGAATCCCCCAAAAACCCGCGGACGTCTGGAGACGTCAACGTGCCGGAATTAGTCCGGCTTCAGCCGTGTGTGACTGACAGGAAGCAAAGTGATTGGGGCAGGGGGGTCTGGTATCTTTGGATCGGTGTGCTGATTAAAGCGCAGGGGTTTTGCAAACTCCCGCCGTTCGGCGCCCTACGCCGGCGTGCGGGCCCTGCTGGTCTGAATTACAGCTCGGCCACATTAGGTTGATTTACAGCTTCCTTTCGCTGTTTAGGTAGGAAGGGGGGCGGGGCCTGGAGTGGTTACCCCGGTCTTTTTTTCATTGATTCCTCACTTCAATTCCTCCCTTCACCTGACTCACCTCATCTGCACATTGATCTGGTAGCTCCCCATCTACTGGTTTTCATTTTTCCTCCTCCCCACAAGCAATTTCCATCCCGCAAACGTCCGCCTGACTTGACGCGATGTCTCCACACCGTTTCCCACCGACTGCACCTTCCCTCCCCTCCCCTCCGCACCCCTCCCCCCGATACATCTTTTGTGAAAATGAAAACAAGCGGCAGTCTGCCAAAATATTTCTATAGCCCGTGTGCTGACAATGCAGGGACAGGGAGACAAAGCAAAAAGATGCGCAGGCATATTTGTGGCGGCGGTGGCAGAGAGATGGAAAGCGTTTTCTCTCACTCTCGTTTTTTGCTTTCGGCCTCGGTGCAGTCATTCACCGGCAACCTTTCAATGCATCATGTCCATTTAAGAGCTCTCTTACAAAAAAAAAAAAAAAACAGTCAGACCATACACCATACATATATTTGTGTAAGGCCTTCTTCTCTTACTCTCACCTCAGCGCCCTCGGTGATGAGATGAAACTAATGGCAACCTTAATGTGTTTGTGTAGGCCCTCGCATCCTATTGGACAGACACAGCACTCGCATCACAAGGCCTGCAATTTGCTCTTTTGAGTCCTGAGCTGAGATCCAAACTTAGAACTGCTTAACTGTGAAGCAGGCGTGCTACCCACTTGAGCACCGTGCTGCTGCTTATTAAATCAAAATTAATTATTAAACCACTGGTGCAGTACATCTTAGATTGTGTTGCTCTGATTAGTTTTTTGCACTGAGCCATCAATAGTTTATGTGATCGATCCTATCTTGATTGTAGTGGAAAACACCGTTGGTATTTAAGTACATGTTTGAGGAAGTATTCAAGTGTTTTGTGATGATTGCATAGAGCATCAGTTATTTGCAGTTAGGCTCGGTCATCCACTGTTACTATATGACCATAATATGGATATATGACCAAAATGATTGCTTAGCGCCTCTTTTATTATCCATGAAAGCATCGCCGTGAGTTGCAACATCTGCTTGCTGTCGCAGTAATTAAAGACAAATCAGCAAACGAGCCACTAAAACATAAATCCAATCATTCACCAGCAGATGTTTCCTTTTTTGTACCTGTTTTACTTGGAGGGCAACGCATTCACTTAAAAGTGAAAGAAATATGCAAATGTGGTTCTTTCAACTCGGCAATCCATAATGTTCCGGCTTTGATGCCGCGAGCCGGATGGTAGCTCCGTACTAGTGAGGCTGGCTGGCTGAGCTAAACACGCCACATGTAGTGCATGCTAAAACCACATGCGGCGGCGTTTTTTTGGCTGCAGAAACGCAACAGCGGCAGCCAATCAATAAAACCTTGTTACACTAATTGCAAGATCATAATCTCTGATTCCTACTTCAGCCGAATATCCAAACAGTCACTCCATTAGCGGAATTATTCCCCCGTGCTGTTCATCCAACTCTCAACCTCTCCTCCCTTCCATTTGCTCATCCACATCCCCCCTCCACACCCCTTATGACATATTCCTCTCAAACGGCGGTCTTGTTAAACGGATTCATAAGTCAGACAAGACGACATCAAAGCGAAGAATCCTCAAGGTAAAGTGCCAATGAAGTTTTTTCTCCAGTTGGCCCGCGATGCCGTGAGAAGGCAACCTTTGAATGCGCCTGCTGTTCCGCTCACAATCAGCAAGTAAAATCCCACTTCAGACGAAGGTCTCGCAAGGAGGGCAAAAGAGGCACTCCAAATTCATTGCTCATATTAAAGCGTCAACGATGAGGTTTTTATGTTTGAGGAGTTGGGGGCAGGGTTGGTGTTTTCCTGCTTGTCTGGAGACGATGAATGATCACAGCGGAAAGACAAAGAACGGAATCCATGAGAGGGAATGAACTTGAGGAAAGTCCCTCTATAGAATGAACAGAGTGATGCAATGTCCGTCCATTTGTGCTTTCAACTTGGCACTCATAGATATAGGATGAGGGGGGGCTCCAGTTTGGTGACTGACCAAAAAGCTACAGATATGTTCCATCCACCCATCTAAAATCAATCAATCAATCAATCAATCAATCAATCAATCAATCAATCAATCAATCAATCAAGCAAGCAAGCAACTATTCTGTCTTCTAATATTAAAAAAAAAAACTTTGGTTTACTTCTGTTGTGTGGAAAACGTTTTCACGAAAAATGTGATTTTTTTTAGGGGTTAAAATATTTCTCATTATTTTTAATACATTTATAATGGTGACACCCACTCTAAAGATATCCACTATATATAAACAACAAAAGAAAGGTATTGCCAGATTCACACGATGGTGTGCAGCTTTGAACATCCTGTGCAAAAGAACATATTCGCATTCACTTTCTACACAGTGTGCATGCCGAGCTGCTGACCCAAATGCATTTCAATGCAATGAGGTGTGAAGGAGAAAGAGAGCAACTAGCAAGGAAAAAGAGCAAATGAGGGGGAGTCAAAGAACTAGAAGAAGAAAAAGCAGCAAGAACAGAAAAGTGAGCTTTAGGCGATACAATTTCGTTTTTTGTTGTTTATTTTTGTTTAGTTTTTTTAAGCCGGAGCGTGTCGAGAATACTGTTGTTGTGCACGCAGTAGTGTTTTTGTCAAGAATTCAAGAAGCTTATAGAAATATCCTCACTGCTCTATCAACTCTCAGTATAGTAACTTTCACTGCATGGTCATGTTTTTATGCACACATGCAGACTTTTTAAGACTTTTCAATTTGGAATGGAGCTAATGGAGAACAAGGAGACAAGACAAAGTTAAATGGGACCATATTATAAAAAACTACCTTTCTAATTATAACTATTCTGATTGCATTGATTTATTTATTGTGGCAAAGAATAATAACCAAAGCATCGAGCATGTACACAATTATGAACCTATGTTACAGAAACAACTGTATTCACATGAGCCTAAATAGCATGTTAGCACAAATTGACACAGGCAAACAAATCTACGCACTACCCAAATGGGTTACACGTCAGGGATTGTTTGCAATTAACTCTGTCTCTGACTGGAGCTGTCAGATGGAAGAAGGCTAGGACTTGGTGAAGTAGCAAGCAGAGCAAGGCGCATGTCAAACATAAGGTCACTGGGAGTAAACATACACGGCAAAGCGAAGTCGTCGCTTTCACGCCATTTGACTCGCTCGGTGAACCCCCGCCCGTCTTTCTGGCCCTGTCAATCATCTACGCCACATTTGCAAGGCTTTTATCTGTTCTCCAGTAAGACGGCAAAAACGCAGAGTGCACATCAGCACATCTTGTAATCACTCAGTGGCGAGGGCTGTAAGATGCTGAATTCGGAGTTGTTAAGAAAAGCTGTGGATCTAAAGAGTTCTTTGACAGCTGGGAAAATGTGACAGATAACTGCGTTCAAAATCACTGTCTGACATCCGTCGATTTGATGGCAGAGATCTTCCCAATTGACTTCATAAATCATATGCAAAAAAAAAAAAAATAGCCACACAATCCACTCTCTTGTATCATTCTGGGCACAGAGCCACACTTTTAATAAAGTGGCGCATTAAGAAATTAACCAGTGTAAAAAGCAGTAAATTCAACAGAAACATAAAACTAGTGTGGGCCGTGAGTCGGCTGCGGTAATTACAATTGACAGAGACAAATTCCCAACTCCCCGTGGATGTCAGATGGGCTTATTTCCCAAACTCTGACAAATCTGCCTGTCCAAACACAACCATATGCTCACCCAGTTGTTCGGGACCAGCTGTGCCGCTGCAGAGATTCAAGCCGGGTAGGGTTGCCATGCACATGACAAACACACACACACACTCCATTCTACTTGCCACTACAATAAGGTCCAAATCACTCAAAAGTGAAGCCGTGCTTCATGATGACTAAACAATTCAAACGCAGTGAACGTCAAAGTCAGAGTTATCTCCATGGCTGCCACTCGAATTCTATTTTTTTGTCTATTGAAATGAGGTTGTCAAACAAATATAGTATAGTGCCAATAGGTATTGGGTCGTCTGCAAGGACAGAAGTAGTAGCCTGTTCTAAAAATATCTTATCAGTGATGGGACATTATGAAGGGCAGGTACCAATACCAGGTATCGGGCTGTTACTGGCCTAAATTTACGGTATCGGGGTACTCGAGGAGGCTGCCGATAGCAGCCCTGATACTTAAGGCAAAAATTATTTCTGATATTGAGTAAGTGCACGATATTGCGGCACTATGGCGAATCATAATCTATATTAGAAAAAGCCAAATTTGTTGTTACTTCGATGAAATTTTATAAATCAAAAGTAGGCTACAAGGGATACATTATCTGTAATATATCGGTCTGAAAAAAGGGATATCCAATATTGTGTTTATTATGTAACTATGGTATGTTTTCATAAAGTACAATAAGGTAGAGTGCTGAGTTTCCCATTATAATAAAAACATCACAAAAATGTTCTTTGTAGGGCTGGAGCAGATTCATTGTATTTATATGTGTTGCAATGTGTTTTGAGTACACATGATTTACAGATTATTTGATTTGGAAAATATGCAACAGCAAAAACATAAATATGTGGCCAAGACCAATCTGGGCTAAATTCAACTAATCCCAGACCTGCAAAGATCTTTATCGGACGGTCAAAACGTATCAGCTCAACATACTTCCTTGACACCAATCTTCCACTCAACACACAAGGCGAGATATGCAGGAACTCACCTGGCCGGGCGGGAGGAACTCATGGCTGTTTTCATTCATGTACATGTTGTCACCATCAAACTGCAACGAGAGGAGGAAACAATTAGACAAGCGGGAGGCTGAAGAGAGGCAAACAGTTCCCCAGTCAGTCTCCGGAAAAACCACGGCGACGCAGCAGCCTAATGACTACAAGTCGTCGGCTTACGGACCTCTGCGCTCTGGTGTGTGCCAGTAATTACAGTTCATTAGAGACACGCGTAATTAGGCCTTGTCAAAGCTTGTGTAACTCACACTTTTCCCCTCAGCGTGCCTCAAGCTTCAAACTGTGTGTGTGTGTGTGTGTGTGTGCACGACTTACAAAGTGACAAAGGCATAACAGGCTGTCAAATAAGCTGTCAAATAGCGTTTCACTCCTCTTGCAGTGTTTTAGCACTTCAGCTTCATTTAATACATGATTTGAAGTTGCTTTGAGCACACTACAAAAAAAAAAAGTCATGTCACAACATTATATAATTTGTATTTGACTGCTTTTTAGATAAAAAAAATATTTAATTCCTATGAATTTTCTTGGGAAAATACAACTCGAGTCTTATCGCTGTAAGAGGAAAAATACAGACCAATAAAAAAATTATTTTCACTCTGTGAGGTCTCTTTTTTTTCTTGAAACAATTATAAAAGTTTCTAGTATGCTGCTATTTCTGGATTCCGCAATGTAAGCAGAATTATTATCTTTGTGATGAACCAAGATAAAACATAGACTTTTTAATTTTTGCCTTTTTTCTGACACATTCTGAACAAAAGCAGTAATTGAATATTAGTTTCCCATTTTTGGATAAAGCAATGAAAATTAACATGGTTTTGATCCGATTCATCGATTAATCGATCGTTAAATGAATCATTATGTTCAGCCCTAATGGCTTGACATCTTAAAGACAGTATTTACTTTTATTATTTGCCAAAAATGCCGACACAAGTGTTTGCGGTTGAGTAAAACACGACACACTCTTAAGACAACAGTAGCGGCTATATTTCATCTCAAGGCTTCACGGACGTTGCACTTTGCTTCCTTGTAAGTGGCGGCTGCCAAAAAGTGTGACACAGACACAAGGACAGACATCTGGTCCAATGTCTGCGTTGTGTTGCTGCGTCTGTCTTTCAAGCTGCGGGCCTCTGGCTGCGACCTCGCTGTTAATCGTGCAACAAGCAAATAAACCGCAGGCACCCTGGCCACTTTCATGTGCTCTCCCACTTAAACATTCACCCACTCGCTGCTTTTTCATTTAGCTCAGGGGTGTACCTCTGTCTTCTCTGTAAGACCTAAAAGCTCGCTTATGTTTGATCGGGCACTGTGAATCAGCACCATTGGCCTTTTGTCAACCGTATGGCAAAGTGCAAAATTATTTCAGGCTCGCTCACACATTTTTTTGGCTCGAAGGCATGTTGGGAAAGGTTGGGAGGACGTTGTGTTCTTGTGAGAAAATGCCAAATAGGCCACTTTGCTAACAGCCTGGGAAAATAATCCAAAATGGCAATGTCATAAAAGAATGAAACTATCATATTAAAAAGACAAAGATGGCCTCATTTTCTTTTCTACCTGTCAGGTCATAACAACTATTTTTGAAGGATAATGTGATCATTCTCACAATACCCAAACATCACAATACGATATTAGCACGGTATGAACTTCAAGGTGACGATATAACAAAGCTCGCGATATTGGATAAAAACTCACATTATTGTAAAAAAACAAAAAACTTATGATATTGGAGTAAGAAGCACAATATTGTGTTTCTTGCACATAAAATGAATATTATTGGCCAGTCCTTTTATTTTCATGTGTTCTTATTGGTTCAAAGTATCATGTAGTTCACAATGCTACGTTCAACTGAAAAGTAATATATTTTCACGGAGATGTGCTGCTTATAATATCGTAACATGACGGCAATATTGTGGCAATATTAATATCGTAATATTGCAATATTGCCGTTAAGGCTACATCCAATGAATCCAATGAGGAAAAAACTAATTATTTTCCAGAAAAGTACATTTTTTGAGACAAACAAACTCAGAATGATGGGCCTAACATAAAGGTGATTTGTTTGCACGGAATAATTTCAAAGGTACAAAGGCAGTCCGAGCCACAAACAAGCAGTCCACTTTCTTGCGACATTATTCAAATGAAATCCCCAATTCCATTTCCATGTTATCATTGGCCCCGTGATGGAAGCCTTCTTTGAACAGCAAATGGTTTCATTCCGAGAGCGCCGTTAGTTGCCGTCGAGAACAATCATTACATTTTGCATCAGGTTGCTGAGGGGTAAAAAAAAAAAAAAGGTGAAATCACTTCCTTTGTTGCTCTCGAAAAACGACTTCACACTGCGTCCTTAACGCGCGGCCATGGAGCCGACAGTGTCTGTGAATGGCCTATTTTCACACCTGCGAATCTGCGCTCGATGCGTAATGCAAAAAAAAGGGAGCAAATAATTATACAGCACGGCAAAGAGCAAAGTGGAGTCACAGAGGGCAGAATAACACACAATATCTACATTGAGGGGTCCAAAAAATGTGCCTGGCTCTCTGTGGTCACAAAGCGGTCATTTGGGCAAAGTGGGCTATAATTATGTTACAGTGCGGATACAGTTGAGATCTCTGCGCGGAATGAAAGCTCTACATACTCGCAGGTTAGTCATGTTTACCCACGGCTAAATTGAATTTAATAGTCTGACGTCATTGTGGGTAATGACTTATTCTCTTATTTCCACATGCTGAACATTAACACTTAAAAAAAAAAAAAGATTTGGCCAAGACATGATATGACATACAGAGAATTTAATAACGCAAAATGGCTGCGTCAGAGAAAAATTTTACATTGGGGGATGCACGCGTGTATGGGGATAAATGCCGTAATATGAAGAAAAAAAAGTTCAAACTGGGTATTGTTCCAAAAAACATAATATAGTCGCAATCTTACAAGAATAAAATAATAGTTGTCAATTAAAACATTTTGTTTTTCTTTTATTTGATTTTGTTTATGATGGGAGGCATCCCCAGTTTTTCTTAAAAAACACATTTCAAAGTTTATTCCCGTTTCTTGGGTTAAAAAAAAACATTACCGTATTTTAAATGGATTTATGGAGCAACATGTGTCTCTCCCAAATCCTTACCCTATAGATCAGTTTTTTTTCTCCAGTCACCCCGATGTACTCACTGTGAACCTGTTGACGCACGGCAAAGAGCGAATGGCACAGTTCCTCGTTTCATTGTGTGTTTGCCTTCCCCGGTCTTAGAGGTCATCAATCACAGCGTTCAACACAATGGAGGGGAAGAAAACAGACACGCAGAGAAGGATGGATGGATGACTGAATAGATAGATGGATGGATGAAATGCTCCAGTGAAGACATTTTCAACGAGTCCGTGAACAAGCGACTTCGCAGATACCCGCTTTGCATAGTAGCTGTGCAAATATACGCGAGAGGGGGTAAAATGATAACATGGTCAAATTGCTAGCAATGTAATGCAGTAAGTTTTAGAGAAGTCACCAACAAAATAATGATGAGAGAGAAAACCAACTATGGCGACATATTTCTTACATGTTTGCCGAGCTGGAAGCAGGCAGGATGTAAGAGTTGAGAAAACAACACAGACAACCGTAATTGTCATTTGAAAAGCAAAGTGTAATTTCTTGCTAGAAATTGCATGTGTACCCCAACTCACCCCCAAACGCAGTACAGTCCAAATACCTGTGTCAGGGCTACGGTCATGAGAGCATTCACGTTGACTGGCTGCACACACATACACACTCATGCACATCCACAAATGCATGCATAACCAAACAGAGAGAGTAATGGGGGATGGTGCACTGCACAGTAGATATGGATTGCCTTTGTGAATATATTCACTGCTGCATTTTACCTCCATGTGTGCGCGTATGTGCGTGTATATGTGTGTGTGTGTGCCTTATGTGCATGTTCAGAGTGATATATTCTCTGCAAACACCATCGCACTGTTTGTGTAATAGGACCTGACTAATAATACACAACGCTGATCCCTGCCAGATGAAGATAACACTTCCTATGATATTTATTTTTTTCCCAGAGCCAAAACCACACCCACAGGTCCGACAGAGCGCACAGAAATATGGTGTTCATTAGTTTGAAACTAGAAAAAAAACATGATTACATATATGCTTTTTTAAACGTCCAAGTGAATGTATATACAATTAGATTGCTTCTTTGAGTAAATAAAACAGTTGAAAAACAAAAGAACTACAAAATAATATCATACAAACACATCCAATTTTTCTACATAAAAAATGGAATATTAATAATAATATTAAAAATATTCAATTATCATTTAATATTAGTATTTAAAATGAACAATTAATTTTTTTTTAAATAATAATTTGACTTGACTAGTAAAACGCCACCATTAATTTAATAATACAAACAAGATCATTGGTTTTCTTTACACGTTTCCGATTTTTGGCTTAGTAAATAAAATACATTCAATAAAACGGGCTTCTAACGTGTCATATGGCAGCAAAAGGGAGGAAAAATAAGAAAGCAGGGAGGGAGACCCAAACAAACAGGACCTCAAACAATAAATAGAAGACATGAGCTCCATTTGTAATGGACTGTCAGCAGCGAGCTGAGAGGAGAAATGAAACGAAGGCAAGCGAGTGAACGGCTCCCCTGAGAAGACGCATCCCCCGTCTTGCTTATGATGGACTTAATTGCCTCTATCAGTGTTAAGATGTAACATTCGTCTTAGCTTTATTGCCAGGCTTTATGGTCTTGTCCATCACGCCGAGGGGGCTTTCAAATGATGCCTTGACATAATGAGGCAGGTTACAGAGCCGCCGAGGTGATCTGGAGGCTGCTGGGGGTAAATTTAGAAAATCAGAGGAGGCCAGCCAACATTGTTTTGATGGAGAAGTTGACACTTTCGAGTGCACATGACCCTCCCCCCAAAACAAACTGGTATGGTGTAGGGTTTCTCATGGTTGCACAATTGCACCATTGTTCCGCTGTTAACATATTGAAAACAAAGCTAATGCATTGCTGATAATATGCTATGACACCCCTGATGCTCACCTTCTCCTTCACCCTCTTTCCATTAAAAAACAAACAAACTCTGGTGCGTTTGCCTTAGAAAATACAGATTAGCTTAATGATAACAAACTGCTGCTGAGCACCAATAGTTGGCAACACGTACGTAAAAGTTCTCAAATTCCATTTTTTTTCCATAACCAATCTATAACATAGCCATCAATGTTCACTATTCTAGTGTAGCAGAGAAACCGTGAGACATACAAACAAGTGTACTTATTGAATGTGAGCTGCCCTCATTTATTCCCAGAATTCCATTTCTTTCTACCTTTGTGCTCTTTCATCCTGAAGATAAATGATTTTACTTCACTAGACCTTGAGAACGTGAGAGTGGAAAGAAATGTGACTCTTTTCTTATTCTGCTTTGGTTTCATTTCGACTTGATTGCACGGTGATCCGCACACAGTCAAACAAAAAAATGATGAGGGGGACTCTGGCTGAATTAGTCGACTTCACTGGGGAAGGGAGAAGCGCGGGGAGGGGCGGGGGCTTTGTCGGCATCCTCTGGGGAAAGGGGAGGGGGCTGGGGACCCTTGAAAGGTTCCCATTGTGCGCCCGGTGTGATGATATATGCAAGTGGATTGGATGGATTTAATGAAACATGGGCTCAAGTCATCACGTGAGTGCAAGCTAGAGAAATTGAAATGATAAGTCACAGTCACGGGTGGAATTTCAGCTCGGAGGTCCATTATTCATATGTGCTTTCCGCACAACTAGGGTCACTTTATTCGCTTGTCGAGTGTCAAAGTAAAATGCTGAATGTTGTTTTATGGCTTGTGTAAACTGGAATAAATTAATGTCTGTTGGGTTATTTGTCATTCGTTTAAATGTCCAGTGTTGCGTCGAGGTCTTAAGCCATCATTGGATTTGCCTTTGAAGCAAGTCTAATAAACTGAATTTTGTGCGCAGTACCCAGCTCAGTATTTCATTTGCATTGCTTTACAGTTTTGTGCGTATGTGACAAAATGGCGGCACTCCCAGTTAAAATTATGATCGGATGGACTGTTCTAATGGACGCCACCCCCCATTCAGAATAAAAGCAAAATGGCCTTGATCGGGTTAGAATATTCCAAATAGCATGAATTATTTTCAGTTACGTTTTGAAACTAAATGTTGCATCCAGTTCTGTCAACAGAACCCAATCTGACATTCAGGATACATTTAATGTTCTCTCCATCACTGCCACGCTCACATCCAGCCGGAATATTCTATTACCAAAGTAATTGCGCACGCCGGCCCTGACAAGAGCTCATTAAAGCGTAATTATACACATGTTGTTTTGTACAAACATCTCCATTTGAGTCTCGCTGCCTTGTAATTGTTCTGCGGGGACGAGCGGCGCAGGTTTTTGCAGATTGGAGACGAGAGGAAGAGAAAGCACTTCAGAGAGAGAGAGAGAGAGAGAGAGAGAGAGAGAGAGAGAGAGAGAGAGAGAGAGAGAGAGAGAGAGAGAAGTGGAAGTAGGTCATGCCTCTCCATAAACAAGGCATGGTTTCTAAAATAATATAGCCATCCATTGGAAGTAATGCCAAACAAGTGAGCGAATGCAGAGCTCATGTAATATTTACAGAGCACTAATACATAGATGGCTGCTTTTCTTTTTCTGGGGAAGGCCCCTCCCCTTCTAAGCCAGAGGTTGCTTTTTTCCTTTTTCATCATCTTTGGCTCTAACCCCCACCCACCCCTGCATTCTTGCCATTTGAATTTCAGAGAAAGCCAATTACATTTATATGGCAGGGAATGTTTGTGCATGTGTGTGTGTGTGTGTGTGTGTGTTCCTTTCTGCTCCTCCTCCCTCCCGCCATCCCTTTATGCTCATTGGCTTCACCCATACATTTTTTTTTGCAGGGCCCTATTTGCAGCATGGCCGATGATACCGCCACAGAGAATTGAACGTTTAAATAAGTCTTCAAGGCCCAGCTGGTGCTGTGAGGTCACCAGGCACTTGTTCAATGTCCGAGCACAGCGTGCAGCCCCCCCGAGTGCCGGGGCTAACTGACTGTGTCGACTTTAGGCCATGGTTCTGGGTTTTTTTTTTTCTTCCCCCATCTGGTTATAAGGCGGCTGTGCGATGGGGAAAGAGCGTAAACGAACAGATTTTCGGTGTTTGGTGCAGTGGGAAATATGATCTTTGGGGTTATGTTTTTTGTATTGGTATTCTGGGAAAAAGTGTTTAATTACAATTACATGCTTCTCGACAATCTTCGTTGGCCTGAAATGAGCCGTCAATCATTGACCATCCGGCATCAGTGCCACTTAGTACATACACCAAATAGTCTGTCGTATGCATCACCAAGGGAAAATAAATATCCTGTCATGCCATTGTTCCCGCTTTGATGCATCACAATCATATCTAGGACAGTTTCTTTGGGTGGAATGTCTTTTTTTTTTTCCTTTGTTTGTTTATACAGTCGACTGTGTGAAATACTTCATTCTTAACACAATATAAGCGCTGCATCACTCAGTCGAGCTGGCCGAGCAAAATGAAAATTGAGGCAGGTTCTATTATAATCTGGAATACATTAATTAAAACAACCTGCTTATGGAGGAATGTACTTACAGTGTGTGTGTGGGTGTGTGTGACTGTGTGTGTGCACGTGTCACATCTTTCCTGCCTCCTTAATAGTCTCACTCTCTTAGCTATTCGCTACAGAACAGCTCTCATGCAATATTAATATCCCACCAAAATATGGAATACGGTACCCAAACTGTCTTTCTCTCTCTCGACATAATTGACTATGCAAGGCTCCAAATCAACTCGGAAAGAGACAGCGAGCAAGAGGAATACGTGGGATCCAATGCAAGAAAAGCAATCCTTAGATGATCCCATCGTCTTATCGCTACAGCACATTGTGAACTTTCACCCCTGTGGATCAAATCTGTCTAAAGCCCAAACAAAATAAACCTGTGTACAAAGTTGTTGTTTTTTACAACCCTGCTACAAAAACAAACTTGTCCAACTTTGCTTTTCATCACTGCTAAGTAATACATTTAAAACCTAGCCATGTAAAATGTGGCTTAATTAGTATCAGTGGAATGAATTATATACGGTCGTACTGCAATATAACTTTGTGACAGTAGAAAATATGTATTTATTCTTAGAAATGTGCCCGTACAAATTGCACTACTTGCAATGAAAAATACAAGTGTTTGAAATTAAATTAGACTAGCATCCCGGAAAGCTCCCCGGAAGGTTCCCCTGTATTTAACACAAATTAAACTCCGCTGAAATATGTTCTTACGAGCAAGTATCGAGGTCAAGCATCTGCACTCGGTGGGTGAGGTTTGGTTTCACCCACCTTGACAGGAAATGAGGAGGTGTTGGAGATGGAGGTTTTCGAAACGAAGTAGGCGGCTGCAACGGAAGCGCCCGGCCCACTTTTAACTGAACTGGTGGCGGCTGGTGTTAGCGCTGGTGCTTGAGGACACAGATCCAGATCAGAGGATTACAAAAGGGGAAGGAAGAGGGACGGAGAGGGGGCGGCTTGTCCACCTTGACACAGGCTCTCTCTCGCTACAGCGCCTGATAAGTGCAATGGAAAAACGTCTGCTTTTCCTTCTGCATGTTAAGTGCTTTGCATTGCTCCTCATGCAGACGCCATGCAAGCTGATACTTTGCTGAGGACAGGCCATAAAAGGCGTACACTAACCTCCAATGTCAAGCAGGAGACATTCTGGGAGGTTGCTTGGTTGACTTCCAAGTTTTTTGTATTTCAAAATACATGCTCCTAGGAGAAATACTGATGTAAAGGGGATTCATTGTTGACTATTATTTGATTTGGGGGGAAAACAAAGGTGCCTTGACATACAAAAAAAAAACAGGAATATAGGAAGAGGGGAAAATAATTGCAATTAGATTATTTGTACCCGTTTTACTATTTTGGTTGAAATTTTTCATTGAGACATACATACACCCCCAAAATTTTGTTTTAACATTTGAAGATATTTTGCACCCATAATTTGGTCGATTTCTTTCCCCCCACTTTGAAAAGCATTGTGATTGTCTGTAGTCTTCTCCCCAAAAAATGAATATTTTAATTTCAAACAATTTTATATTAATTTATTTATTTTCCTAAGAAAATTGTTGATTTTTTTTTATATATACTTGCATGTGTCCCAAAATCTACATTGCAATTGTTTGAATTTTGGCCCATTCAATGTTGGTAATTCTGAAGGGAGGCCTTATACATTCTCTTTACCATAGAACAACATTTTTTTGAACATGTTTGGCTTTATGCGGATTTTGAAGATTTGAGAATCCACTGCGAGCGGATATATATCTTTACAACATCACGCATGCCTTCGACACAGAACTCATCGCCGTGATTTGCGAGCGTCTCTCTCTCAGGCTGAACGACTAACGGTATTCGCTTTAGATATGGAGCAGGTGGAAATGCTTTGTAAGCAGTCTCGCTCTTTCTGGATTCATAAATAATGTAGGGCGTGAAACATCAATGGGATTTCAGCTGTAATGAAGAAAAAAAAAAAGGTGGACACTAACAATCTGCATTGATGGACTCACCGCCCCCCACGTTCCCCGAAGCAGCCGGGAGATAATTCAAGAAGCGCTTGCGACAATTGCAACGCCAGATGAAATTAAATTGTCTCTTTTTTGCTCTATTGTTGCCGCCATTGTCTCTTCTTTGTCACATAAAAGCAAGGCAAGCTAGATGGTAATTATGATTTGCACGCAATACTGAAAGATGTCCTAAAGACAGTGGTGGTGTTTAGAGCGAAAGTAGTCTTGCAGCACTTTGTCAAAGTCAAAATATTTTCTGCAAGTGCAGCATCACTAAAACTTCAGTGAGTTGCAGTGCAATTGGTTTTGGAATGAAATATTTCATGCAAAAAAAAAAAAAAAGGCTACATAACAGTTGGTGGCCTTTTGGCTTCACACTTGTACAAAGCTGCCAACCAGGCAGACACCACACAAACCCAAAGAGAAGTTCAGATGGCTGCTTTGTCGGAAGCTTTGTGGCAGCCAACGGGGCACCCTACCGAGCATGGGGGAAGTTCACGTTGGTAAAAGTTCACAAAGTTTAACAATTTAATTTCAGTCTGGCTAATGAAAATGAAAATACAACATACAATACAATTCCCTCAGAGAGCCTGAACTGTCAGAAAGAAATTGACCTACGATATTGAACATATCGCGGGTCATAATGGTGGCCACTTGATTTAACACAAATGCCAATAGAGGAAACGTTTTCTCCAAAAACTGCTGAACAAATATTTTTCTGTTGAAACTGTTGGACTTGAAAGAATATTGAACATTCTGAAATTTTGCTCAAAACGACTACCGTAATTTTCGGACTATATTGGGTGGGGGGGGGGTGACTTATACTCAGGAGCGACTTATATATGTTTTTTTTCACAAATCTTTACTTGATCATTAACACATCACTTACTTACAAGTATAGTTGACCAATTGACATGTTATTTTTAGTATAGTTGATCACTTTACATGCTTTGATATCTTTATCTTCAACATATTCAAAACATGAAAAATAGAGAGAAAAAATCAAATAAAGTAATTAACACTTTAAAGTGCCATATCCTCTGGACATGTCCTCTGTCACCAGGATGACATAAAGGATGAGAAATTTGATCAATGGATTTAATGATTTGGAGTGACACAAATGGTTTGATAATATTGTTGTTTATGTGGTAGTTATTTAAAATATAGTTTATATATCGTTGTATGGGCCTGTGGAATAATTGGAACTGCGGCGCTGCACACGGCATTGTTGACAAAGGACGATCGATGGATTTAATGAACTGGAGTGACACAGATGGTTTTATGAACATGTTATTTATGTAATAGTTTTTTTTAAATAACTGAATGTTACGTCAGGCCCGTTCTCAGCTCCTCGTTTGTGTTTGTCACGTTAGCATACCATATCGTTTAGCCTGTTGTTGCTCGTTCATGTCTGTTCTTGGTGTTGGATTTTGTCGAATAAATTGCCCCCCAAAATGCGACTTATACTCCGGAGCGACTTATATATGTTGTTGTTTTTTGGGCATTTTATGGCTGGTGCGACTTATACTCCGGAGTGACTTACAGTCCGAAAATTACGGGAGTTTTAAAAGTAAAGCAGAAATTGACTCAATCTGCTCCAGAATGAAAATAGTTTAACATTTTGAATGACATTGAATCTATGAGTGGAAACACATTTGAATCCAAAGACATTTCTGGATCCCTAGTCCACAAATAAACCATAGTGTCTAACCACTTATTATTATAACAAAATACAGCATGTGACAAGACTCACCCCTGAGGATGGCAGTCTCTTGGCGTCGGGGTTGGGGCGCATGGGCAGGGAACTGTAAAGCCTCACGCCTCGATCTGCACCGCTGTATCTGCTCTGTGAAAACAAGACAACAAGTTTTTAGTATCACTTTTCATCAGTCAAGAATAAAGGTTACCAATAATGGTAGCTCATCGTATGTGACCAAACCCAGAAAACTGTTTACTGGGACTTCCTGTGGACAGTAGGCTGCGATAACTAACCTATGACACGATTTGGTTTGAAGCCCAACTTGCTAAAATCAAATACAATGTTATTATTTATCGACACAAATGTGAGATATGTAAACGCAAGCAAAGAGCAAACGCGGGATAGATACACTCACAGTGTTACCGAGTAGGGACCCAAAATCTCACTCCGTGCACGGAAGTCAGGCGACTGACTGTAAACACAACAGAATAGATTAATTTGAAAAGAGCTGCATGCTTCAATTCCCACTCAAGCAGCTTGCTTGTTCTTGATTAATGCAATCGTAAAACTATCGTAATGTGGACCGCAAACAGTTTCCCGACGAAAACATTGTATGTTTAAAAATAAATTTAAAAAAAACAGCGACACATACCTGCATTCAAATGGACAATACGGGTCTACACACAAGCATAAACAGCCTCACTCGCTGTATATATTATATGTGCTATAAACAGATTGTGTTTATGGGCCTGCTGTGAATGCATAGTGATTACCATGCAATTACCGTGCAGCAAAACCCACAAGCAATGTATGCCAAAGCTTATTTCCCATACCATGTATGGAAGATAATGGGCCACGGGATAAAAGCAAAAGCATGCTCTATGCAGTAAGCTATTAGCAGTGTTGGAATAATGTGCATATTAACAGGATGCTGAGCTAATGGAGCTTAGTCGCGGCATACTACGAGTGGACTTAATGAAAGGTCATGATTTCCATGCATGTTTGGCAAACCACGTTGTTAGGGCGTAAACTCGGCGTGAACCTTCGATTTTCTTTACCAAGCGTTTGTAATGAACTTTTCCCGGTGGCGAGGTTGATGATTTATGAATACATGGATTTTGTTCTAAATTCTGGTCATAACTTAATAAATCAATTGTTATTGTAATGCTGCATATAAACATCATTTTTCCAACCATCTAGTAAGCAGTGCAACATTTTGACTATTCCAACAATGGCTCTGTAAAGCCGCTAGGCACAGCTGAGGGGATATAGTTACCTGTAACGTTAGCCGTTTCACGTTATAGTACACGACGCGCAGATGTGGTGTGCTTAATGCAACACATGTGTTTTCTTAAGGCAACATTCTTCCCGGCTTAACTAAAAAAAAATAAAAAATACATCACACCGCATTGATGAGAGGAATGTGTTGCCCCAGACGAGGGGAAATCCCATCACTCAGCGATTGTATACTATATGCTGTGTGTATACATTTTGTAGACCGCTCTGTATGTACAGTATGCACTTAGCAATGCATGACCAACGAGTGACATTAATGCAAATATTGATGAAAATAAATCGCATTACCCTACAGAATGTCACAGCAGTGGTTAAGAAAATGTGAACACCATTTCCTTTCAAATTTGAATTGTTCTTAAAGACCAGTAAAGAAAAATACAACTTGCATGCAGTTTTATCCTGGAGCAAAAATGTCATAGAAAAAAATTCAATGTTCTATAGATATATACAACAAGCAAGCACTTATAAACTGTAGTAATACACTTGCACGACACTTATGTCGAGTAGTGTCAGTGCTTGAATGTAACCAGATGTTATGATGTCATATGAGAAAATATATGACGAACAGAGGATGTTGTGCAGTTGCTATAGAACAGATTGAGGTTCCCATCATACATGTCGTAAAAACATGCAGGACGGTGGCTATAGAATCCCATTGTGTTACTGATGGTGATGACACATGTACGACCTGCAATACATGTAATGTAATTAGCGATTACCCACGATTACATCAAAAAATATATGCGGGTGTATTGGAATATATTTTTTGCATATTATTGAAGAGAGTAGTGTTTTTTTTTTTTTTTTTTTTTTTAAAACAAGTTGACATTGAAAATCCAAGGATTCTAGTCTCTTTAAATATACAACATTTTAGTTTGCTTGCCTGGGGGCCATTTGGGCCAGTGACCCACATACTCCAGCAGATGGAGCTGTGATTAAAAAACAACAACAGGTGTTACAGGTGAAGACTTGCTTTATACAGCGACCGTCTAGACTGGAGTGAGACCACAACAAACTCGCTTTAGGCCTCAGCAAAGGTTGACCCTCAAAGGAATGACACAACATTTTACTTATTGCCCAAGTCTCTCCCTCACAGTCTAAAGAAAAGAAGATGGACTTTTCTTTTTCACTCAAAAACCGCTCGTCTGTTTTTCACGAGGCGGTTTGCCGACAACAACGTCGTTACAACAACGTGACAACCGCCCAGCGTGGCAAAAACAAAATCTCGGCCGCCGGCTGGCTGGCAGCGTTGAAAGACAACAGATGCCTGCCAGAAGATTTGGACGTTTCTTCTTCTTTTTAACTACCTGCAGCATCTGGAGAGAATGAATCTTGGAGAAAAATACTTGAATAGGAAATCCTGTGACTGCAATGTTATCTGGTTTCCTTGAACACATCGTGTACCATCTGCGTGGCGTCATACGGCTCTTTAGCATAACGGAAAGAGAAGGGGGCGAAATGACATTCTGAAAGTATTTGCTTAGCATCTGAGGAGTAACAACAAATGACAAATAAAGCCTTATCACAAATTACAACAAAAATATTGTTCAATAAATTTTCAAGCAATGGTGGGAACACATTTTGATTGCAGTAACCGTGGAAACAATTATCTACATTTTGTTCTTGGGTTAGGGCAGGTGACTGTGATGGAGGTGATGATAACAACGTGGGAGGAAGAGACGAAGTGGAGGAGGAAGAGCTGATGTGCTGACAACAGCCACTTGATTTGGTTTCACAGAGAACTGTTACGCCGCTTTGAATTAAAGAGTCCAATTGTAAGATTTGACGGCAGCCGCTGAGCTCAGCTGAATCCTTTCGGCTATATCTGTGTGTGCGTCCTCTTCGTGGCATGCCTACATATGCTCTAATACTGCACAGTATGTGATTGCAGAGGTAAAATGAAGGAAAAAAAAAAGCAAAAATTATGTGTGCAACAAAGTGTTATGATGGATTTTTCTTTCGCCAATAAAAAAGTAGTTAGGATCACTAGGGAAAAAAAATTAACGTTTATGAGAAGTGTTGTATTTTCATGGTAGAAAAAAAAATCAATATATTTTTCAAGTTAAAGCAATTTTTATGTCAAAATCAAATTACTTTATTGTAAAAAAAAACTAAAGTAACTTTTATTTCAAGTTTGTTCTTGTAATACTGCATTTTGCCTCATATTAATCCAAAAATATTATTTTTTCATATATTATAAAAATACAACTTTATTCCTGTAATATTGCTACTTACTCTGAAATAATAATTGCCTTTTTTCTTTATAAATTTTACAAAAAAATGTTTTCTATTAAAAAATTAGACACTCATAGTATCTAGAAAAAATAGATGTTTTGATTATAAAATAACACTTTAATACATATACAAATTATTCTTTAACTTGGGTTTTGGCCTAATAATCATTTATAATGATCAACGACATCCCTTTATGACAGTTGAAACAGCTTTTGTAAAATAACAACTCAGTTTCCAGATGATTTTTCAGAGCAAGACTGCGATTTGTGTAAAATCTGACAAGATGGCTGAAATAGCTATTTCCACAAAAGAGCACTTGTGCTTTTCTTCTAACCATTTACATCGCTCTTTCTTACCGTTCTCCCATGTTTCTCCCCATCTTGAGTACCTTGCTCTAATTAGACTCACCCTCCTCCGCGTATGACCAACTGAAATTTAATTGCCCATTCATCATTTGCATAATGATACCTCAACGACAGATGATGAAATGTAGCAATCACTTAAGAGAGTGACCAAGGCTTCGGTAGGCGGTGAGTGCTCATTGGTGGAAATGAGATCAAGCCACAAAAAAATGAGCATTAAATGGTCTCACACTGACTTTTGTTCCTCGTCTAACATTACCAAATAGCCACTTACTAACAATGACATCTGTGCGACACTATTATTTGAACTTGCAGCTTAATGCTGGTGTGTCATAAGTTTTTTTCTATTCGAGCAAAAGTTTCCTTTCAACATCAATGGTGACCCTTTATTTCCACTTATTTTTAAGGTCATGCGATTTACGTCGAGAGAACGATTTGTCAGTTCCAATACTTCCTGTGAAAATGGTGACTCACTACATGTTTGAAACTAATCCCACGTTTCTGTTCAAACAGTGCTTCAAGTCATTCTCATTCAGATCTTAGGAAGTGGGAGTTTGTCTGCTTTGAGAATCTGTCACGAGAGAGCGGCCTAGAACCATGTGCCATGATTCTGAGTATCATTTTTTAATTTTGTTGTAATACAGGGCTTCATATCCTCGTACACTGTGTTCTCACAATCCAATTCTGTTCTACATTGCTTCACCTCATTCCTCAACAGGAGATGCTCCGTCTTTTAAAACAACAAAGTCACAGATACTAGAACTCAAAATGTGAGGTTGGTGACCGCAAATGGCCAAAATACCTGCACCTCATATGCATATCGTTCATAAATGATCAGCTCTTCGCTTTGCAAAATATAAAATGCCTGCAGATGAAATGGGCGACTTTCAAATCCTGCTGATTCACATTCAAGAACGCATAAGAAAATAAAATAGTGTGACCAACTCACGCAAAAGGACGGTTTATTTGAGTGCACAGGCACATCCAATAAAACACGTCAACACGTAAGCTCCTCTAAACACACCAAAAAGTTTTTTAAACATATTAAAGTTGTATTTTGAAGAGAAACAATTGAATAGGTTTTAGTGTCTGAAGTAGTTCAAGTGGAAGCAAAAGGTTAAGTACAGCTGTAAATCTTCACAAGTACCTCCTGGATTCAAAGTAAAACCACCCTAAAGGAATTTCACAATATGGACAGCATGGAACCAACCATTCACACATTTACAGTCTTCACTGAACTTAACACGCATGTTTTTGGGATGTGGAAAGATGTTGGAAGCATTGGGAGATCAAGCAAAATCTCTCTATTCAGAACCTCTCCACTGAGGGCGGACATGCTAAACACTGATACTACCCCCAAATGAAATTAGATTAAAACAAGTTTCAGTGTGACGACGGGACGGGTGAAGTATCTAAACCCAACTTGCTAATAGAGCTCCTTTGGTCCTAGTTACTGGACCCAAAAACATACATCAAATGTACTTCTCAAAGCACCAAAAATCAGTGTATCCAATCCCTCAATCTGGTCTTCCTCTGTCAACGTCTACAAGCATTGCGAGCAATCACATGTGGCATGTAGAAGTCAGCCGGCCCAGACAGGAGGGAGTTAAGTCCCTTATCTCTGCTCCCCAGAAGAAATTCCGACTTGAGGCCTCGCTCTGCTGGTTTCCTGCCTTCTTGCCCAATGCCCTATTTATACTCATCGGGGCTCTAGAATACCACGGGCAGCTTTTTCCCTTGTCACCACCATGTTTCCTGCTATTCTCCGGCTGATATTTCTCCCCTGGCTCGAGTCGGTACTCCTCTCTGCAGGTCATAACCTTTCTGCTAGGGGTTGGGGGATGGGGTCATAACCAAATGTGACCAGAGGACAACGGGTGCAGTTTGGCTGTCTGTCAATATGGTAATGTTAATTTTTAATCAAGGCCATTAGTTAGGTCTGAGGTTACCAACCACTTGCAATCAGTAATAATAAAACAGGTTCTTGCGCCACCTTTTTCATGGCAAATCTTAAAAAAAAAAAAATAAAATTATACCTGATTATGATTTTGGCTTCTTTTGAGCAACGCCCCTAAATATCTCCTGGAATTAATCCAAAATCAATCTTCAAACTAAAATGGCAGGCTTTCCATCAATATCTTGTTGATTGGTGAAAGTGATGTCAGGGATCTTTCCAAGGCTTCTAATGACTGAGTTTTACAAACATCTCATGTTCCAGATTCTCTATAATAGATGATTCACCAAGATACAAAACTGGTGGACTTTTGGGCAAATCGGGGCCCCCAAAACACAACAATTCCAAGAGGATGTTTGTCCAATCGCCCAAGTTTTATTTGAAAGCACTTGTCCAAACAATTCCTCCAGGATTCCTAAAACAAACCATCTGGCACGTCAGGTTACATTCATAACCCAATCGTGCAATACATCTCTGCCCTGAGGACAGACCAAATACTATTTCAGTCATCACCTTAGTGCAGAATGAGACAGGTCTGATAAACTATCAGCGCTTCACTATTTCACATCAAGAGGGTGGTCTTCTGACATGTTTTCCATCTCACTCCAAGCGTTACATAATCGGCCTGATCAACAAGGTGAACACATTGACTGTGTGAAGCCCAGTGAGTAACACTAAGAGACACGACACCGTGACTCGCCATCACATTTGTGGACGCTCCGAAAAGCAGATACCGCTCGGGAACACTGATGGCACAGCGCAGCCTTTGTCGCCAAGTTCTAATCACTCCCCGACACTGTTGACGGAATACAAACCTTCGTTTTGCAGTCAGGGTAGCAATGCAGGGTCTCACTCATTCTATAATACTGATTATTGGATTCTGATCATTTCGGTCTGAATAGTTTACACGTGCGGCTCTCATTTCTGAATCCGAGGTTCATCATTAATGAGGATTCGCTGTTGCAAAAGGCAGCGTAAAGAAAAATAGTGAAAAATCAATTGAAGGCACTTAAATGTGCTTCGGTGTTGGTTAAACGTTGACTCCTAACCTCAGTCAAACATTAGAAAATCTCGCCATGCCTTAATGAGAAAAGAATTAACTCTAGCCATGTACTTTTTTTTTTCTTTTTTTAGTTCAGATGCTCAGCATTGCAAGGGCCAAATCATGGCACATTATTTTATAACAGCTTAAATGCACATTACTGAAGAAAAAAACCCTTAATCAATTAATTTTGACATCTTTAATTGGCATCAAGGCCAATCAGAGTGCAGAGTTCGGGTTATTCCCACAGATATGCTGCAATGGCGAACGCGCATACTGATTTGTAAGACCTTAACGTAAACACTGTGATGGACCATCTGCATAGCATAAACTAGGCTAACTGTAAGCTAATATTACACATCTAAAATGTCCCTTTTGAAACACTGTCATCATAAAATACAGAAAGAATGCAAATCACTGCAGTCATGTGACATCTTGTGATTCACTCCAATTGTTTTGCAAATCAAGCAACTACAATGTACGTACATGCTAGATCAATGCAAATCCCTGGCAGAGGCTAAAAAGTACAGTACATAAAGAAATATCGCATGCTGGTCATCTCGCCGCTGGTTTGCGATATATGCAACTCAGCAGAAGAGTTCTTCAAAAAGATCAGGCGATCAAGAGAGGAAAGTTCTCTCTCATTACTTTAATGAGAATTACTTTTGCGCTTCAATCATTTCCAGCTAGGGAGGTTCAACTCAGGCCAAGTATACTTGTGTGCAGAATTCCACCGCATCTGAGAAAACAGAATTTTAGCAAAGGAGATCCGTCCAACCAGTCTTGCTCTTTACATAAACAAATTCGTAATGATTCCAAACAGAGCCAAAGAAAGCACCAAGAAAGCAATTAATTGGGAGAAAGGGAACCGTTGAGGAAAGGAAACAATTCATTAGTCACAGTAATGTCAAATAAAGACAAAATGTATAATAAAAACAAGTTGTAATATTTTTCCCCCCTTAATTAGCTGTGAAGAAAAAGCACGTAAAACAAAAAAATACCTAAAATTTGGAGGAAGGAAATTGGTTGGAATATCATAACTGAATGCAGTTTTTAAACTTTAGTGTACTTTTAAACGACAGTTCTTGTAAAGAAAAAAAAAGTTATTTTTGTGCTGCGCCACTCTTCAGTTCCCAGTACAGATTGCGAAATGCAATACTGAATTCTTTTCTATCATAGGCTCATTAATCATTATCATTCGAGTGTGTTTATTTTACCTCTAATTTGTTGAATGTGTCTTAATGAATTGTGACAATAAATTTAAGTTACAAATTAACATGAACCCGTGACCATCACTTGTGTGTGAAACATTAAAATCTCATAACAAACAGGAATCCTTAATAGTCATTTATTCCCAAACAATCTTAATTACGCTTCCTGCAAAGATCGAATAATCCGTCCTCATTTAGTTTCCCATGTAATTGAATGAGCCGCCAAAAGAAGAAACAACAAAATGGCGAGCGACTACGGGGAAGAATTAGCATTTTTAATTACACGACATGCGTTTTAATAAAGCCATAAATCTGCCGCAGCTGGAACATCAGAGGTTGTTGTCACAGTCACTTAGTCGCACGCTGGCAACTAACGCTGGCTGACGAGAAGGATGAAGAGGAGGGAGAATCCCAGCGAGCGACACGAGGAATAAGTCAAAATTCCGAGCGGGCACATTACGAATGCACCGACAACAATAATTACGTTTCAATTGGTTGTGCTTGGCGCTCAGTACGAAGTCCTATGTTGGCTTTTGCAATTTTTAGAAAACTTTTATCGCATCAGTGTTTTGATTGACATTGAATTGAGGAGCGGCCTTGTAGCGAGTATGCCAAACCAGTAATTGGCCATGTCATGCTGTAATTAGCATCAAAATAACGGCAAGGGAGTTTATGGTCTTCGTTTTTTTCCCCTTCATTTTATCTTGCCACAATCTCTCAATTTGTAGCTGCTTTTGTGTAAATATGACTATATATATAAAATAAAATGGTGTATACTGCTGAGGGTATGTAAGTGTTTTGCTGAACACCCCCCAGCATTTTTAAAATCACCAATACACATTTCTCATCTTGTAATTATTTTGCCCGTGAAGCGATAAAGCAGCTGGTGTGAAATCTGCTGCTCATTTTCAGCTCATGTGTGTGAAAACATTCTCTGCGAAATGTTTGATGTGGAAACTCTGATTTCACTGCTGTCAACTGTTTTGAGAAAATCTGAAAGCATTTTCTCGTCATGCATATCTCTAAACTCTGTGGACATGTATACACTCAACAACAGGATTTTCATAAAATTATTACTGCAAAAGTTTTTTGCTCAGCAGGTCAGCCAACGGCAGGGAAGCCAATTGAGGCCGGGGAAAAAAAAATGCGGTAAATCTTCAAAAGCATCATAGCTTTGAAATGTCAAACGGGGAAACCACAACACAGGAGTCACCTCAAAACTAATTTTAAGTTCCACCATATTAGCAGCGCGGTAGGCTAGTGGTTAGCACATATACTTCACAGTCAAGAGGTAGGTGCATTGTCTAATTCCACAAACATGGATATCAGGATCATTTTGGACCGTAAATTGTAAATGTGTCCTTTCAAAATACAAACTACATGGATTGATGGCATGCACACCACATTAAAAATATTTCCCAAGCAGTCTGCAGATATAGTGCATCCCAGCTAAACAAATGATTGGCAGGCAGCTGAAGAAATTGAGCAACATTTCAAATGGCCGCAGTCTTCACAACAGCTTTTAACAACCATCACTCCACAGAAACAAACCCAAAGAGCCAAGGGGCGGAGCCAGGCCGTGCAAATGAGCCACTTTGGCCAAATTGCAACTCCATCAGCACTTCCTGTGAAGTCCATTAAAAGAATATTAAGTAATGCATACCTAAAAAGAATTAACTCATGCCAATTAAATTAAAAAAAAGCTGCTGATTAGCCACAACTGAATCTCATCGGAGTCCAAAAAACATGCAAGAACTTCATTGGATGCGTGTGATATTCCTCAGAATGTGCTTTTGCGTCTCAAAGAGATAACTTTCGAAAGTCACGTGTCAAGATGGAAGTTTGGAGAGAATCACACGGCTACTCTGTAAACAAACACAGTGCAACTCTGCCTCTGCCTAGCAGATGTTATGGCCATCGATATTCCTATTTAGCGTCACACTTTTTGAATTGTTTAGAACAGATGTGGTCTGTAATTTAAATGTAATTTACAAGCGAGTAAAGAAATAAAATAAAACAAAGGAAAATATATGACTTCTGAGAACATTTCACACAGTGAATTTAAAAAGTCTACACACCCTTAATTCAAAAGTTAGGTTTTTTTGGGAATAAAAAAATGAGACCTCGATTTCAAAACATTTGTCTGAATAAGTGACTTATAACTTGTACAACTCCGCAAAAAAATAAAATGGCGCAACTGTATGCAGCATTTGAACAATGACCCTTCTGTTTTTATACATCCACGCGTGAGGCTCGCACGGCCACACGCCTGTGCAAGCTGTGTGTCAATGCCTTGCTATGTTTGCACAGTGAGGACACGGAACACATCGGGACGTTAGTTATCACGATAGACACAAAGCCTTTTTTGTGCCTTCGTGATCAATACAGGAAATGGAGGTGACTTTGAACGCAGCTCCGGCACTGCTACGCATTTGTGAAAGCAAACATTCATCTGGAGGAATCTTTATGGATCTTTCCATCTGGAAACATATGGTCAGCATTCAGTTTATACAATATTACCAGTAGAGTATGTGATTAGAGGCTATTTCTCTTGTAATCCTATTGTTTTGGTTTATTGGTACAGAGAATGTACTTCTGACTCATTTGGCCAGGTCACACTATTTTATTGTATTGTCAAATAAAATAATAATAATTAACAATATGGGGAAAAACAACATCAAATAATACATCAATTATTTCCTATGCAGTTGGTTTCATTAAACACTCAGCCAATTTACTTGTGCCTCTCTTGGCCTGAGGAAGTAAAACTCCGTAACCTGAAATGTTTAAATGCAAAGAATAATCGAACTAAAACAGGTTAATTTATCTTTTCTTTTTTTTTCTGTTCATTACCTTGTCTCTATCTGCTGGCCACCATCAAGGCATTAAAAAAGTAAATATTGTGAGGAAAAAAATCCAAAAATATTAAAATACTAAATTTATCTTCAATTGTTATGCAGCAGTACAATCACGCGAACACATTTTAAGACAAGAAAAGAACCAAAAGCTCTTGCACTTTGAAAGTGACCCTCCAAAAAACTGTCAACGAAAACTCCAAAACATCTTCATTTGCCCTCTCTTGATCCTATGATCACGAGTCATGGGGACGAGGTGGCTCGGAGACTATCAGCACGCAACAAATGGAATTCCTCGAGAGCCGGCCAGCAAATCCATGACGAAAAACCTTGTGAACAAAGCCCCAAAATGCCCCGAGTGGTGCCGTGGGTAGATTGAGGCAGGCGGTAAGGGGCCCTGGGGGAGAGAGAGAGAGAGGGCTGCGGCTTTGGGATGATATACACTCGCACACATAAAAGCACACACAACCACACACACACACACAACCAATCAAAAGCAGACACGAAAACAGTACCAGCTCATTTATTGACAACAATGTGTTATCCATTAACACGGTGAGTTTCAGTCGCACAACAACAAAAAGATTGTTCGTTTACATGACTCATGTGCAGACGAGTGAGTGAGTGAGTGAGTGAGTGAGTGAGTGAGTGAGTGAGTGAGTGAGTGAGTGAGTGAGTGAGTGAGTGAGTGAGTGAGTGAGTGAGTGAGTGAGTGAGTGAGTGAGTGAGTGAGTGAGTGAGTGAGTGTGTTTAATGGATGCGAAGCAGTCATTTTGACTTTTGTTTGCACAGGACATGCCTGAGGACGCTAAGACAACCGTCGGCGTTTGCCCAGGCTTGCGATCTTTGCGCCTGATACACCAGATGGGCGCATTCTTACTTTGTCTTTCAAAGTTGTTTTTGTCCCCAATTTTTCTATCCATTTTTTTATATGCAAATTAATGATTTGCATGACGCCAATGAAATGGGAACTTTTGGCTCCGCCTGTGCCAGTGCATCATCAAGCTTACAATAAACTTTGGACTATAGATTATTTCTATTTGTTTCTTATGTGCAATGTGGTAGTTATCATAATGACTTCGCCACTTTACAGCAAGGATGTCTAGCACTGGTCCTTGAGGGATGCTGTCAAGCGTGTTTTAGACGTATCCCTCCTCCGACTCGCTCAATTCAAATGTTCAGACTAAACGCAAGCTCAGAAAAAGCCTGATGATGACCCTGATCATTTGAGGTAGACATCAAAAACATGCAGGACGGACGGAAGCCCTCGAGGACCGTGTTTGAAGATCTGCGCTTTACAGTAAGACGTTGTTAGACACACCTCCTACGGGTCAATACATGCAAAGAGCTTTTTTCTCCAATTTTGACATAATTTCTTAGCAAAAGGCTTTCTGGTTCATACTTGTTGTGTTATCATTAGTTCACCTTAATTACATGTGAAAGTATTGGCAAGCAGATAATGCAGCCGAGTCGTTCTGGTCCCAGGAAGAAACCGCATTCCTAATTTGCTGGGGGGAAAAAAAAGGGGTTGGCAAAGCCTGCTTTAAACATTATAATAAACTCTCCTGACCTATAAGCCAGCCAAATGTCAACAATAACTTCTGCGGTCCGCCATCCTCCACTAGCCATTAAGTTACTGAACACAAATTGAGAGCACTTTGAATACATTGTCATTATAAACGTATATAGTGGCTTGCTTCTTCTACGTATAGCCACGCAGCACTTATCTTCAGTGGAGCATGCACACACTGTACTTCTCCTGTTTGTTTTTCATTGCTAAGTGAAAGGCATCACTCAGCGTTTCCCGCAGGTCGGGTTCGAACCACACCAAAGGCAGCAGAATAATAAACGTCTGTCTTTCAAGACCTTATCGAGGCTGGAACACATCTGGTTTTTCTTTTTTTGTTTCTTTTGGTTTCCACGTCGCTGAACGACATTATATACTGTGCCCATACTCCCGGAACCAATCAAGAATATACTGTAAGAGACTACCCTGGTATCGTGGACGTCAACGATGAAAGACTGTACCATTTGAGCATCAATGGGGTCAGAGATGGTAATTAGGGTTAATGTGATTTAATGAGGGCCACCGGTCGGGGCCAGCCAGGCCGGGCTTCCACTCGCAATCAGCGTCAAAACTGTAATTACCCCGACGTCTTTGGATGGGATGGGATGTGATGTGGCCGTGTCGCTTTTGCATGCAGCAGTTGGTGGCGTGAGCCTGCGAGCTTTCCAATGACAGAGGTGGCAGAAGAAATTCCAAAGCAACAATGGAACACTACAAAGTTGATGGTACAGTGGCGCTTGTTGTGGTCAGGACAAGTCTTTTTGTTAACCACAAACTCAGGATATGCTCAACCTTCTCCTAGTGTTAATGTGCGACTACTTAACTGCAAGACAGCGGGAGCCTGCAGTGCTACGCAGCTTGTCCACATGACCTTTTCACAAGATTTCTGGGACCATAACGGAAAAGCAGGCCTTATTGCTCGAGAGCTTAACAAATACTAAACACTATAATCAACGTGTCGTTATACGCCTCCGCAAAGGCACCACATTGTCATTTCCGCATCCCATCCACGCATGGGTTAACATTCAGCCAGTAGAGCCGGCCGGTACAGGCCAGTCAGCAGAATGTTATGAATGGGCACAATGTGAAAACCCCAAAAACGTCTGTGTCCAAGGCTGCCGGCGGAAGAATGCTCGCCTCCGTGTAATTAACTTCTTCATCTGTGAGAACACGACGAGGAACCGCTGGGAATTTTCTGTTTCTGTTGCAGTTATGTTTGAGCTCCAAACATAACATGAACACACATTCGAAGAGCAGATATAGACTGGCTTGGGCCGTAATCTCAAGTAAGGCATGACTGATGCGGTGATACAGAGACTGCTGGGTACAGAGATATAAAACAATGATACTGTATGTTACAATTCCAACCTTAAATAGTGACACGTGATTCCTTATTCAAATTTTCTAAAATAATTTGAACTATATTTGTTTATTTTAAGACATGCATTCCTGACAATGTGCACTACTTTCACTAACAACATGGCTGCAACCAAAGAGGCACATTCTGCGAACATTGCACTTTGCTCGCACTGTTTAGCAACTTTTCCCTCAAGCGACTACCGCCCCCCCCCTCACACACACACAAAAAGGTGACAAGCCCACTTAATTCCTCCAAAGAAAGAGAGTAACCATTTATACTATAAATACTTTTGCAAGAGGTGAGCAATCACGCAGTCAATGCACTAAACATTGGCCAAAATTGCTGCCCATGTATACCATTTTTTAAATTAGCAACTACGTGTTACTATGTCAAGAGAGGGAACACAAATGACGCAGCAACACATGCAGGAAGACAATGTAAATCTAAGTGGATGCAGTCATATATTCTTTATCCTGTGCAAAGAACAACAAGTATTAGCGCCGTACTGATAAGCTATCCATCTGTCTGTCTTATACTGCCCCCAGGGGGCCAAGGCAGGCACACCAAAATAGAATCAAGCTCCCCCTCATAAATATATATATATATATATATATATATATATATATATATATATATATATATATATATATATATATATATATATATATATATAATGAACTGGATTTCAAAATAAAGTCGCGTCTAATGTCCGAGGTCAAACACGGCGATATAAATCAATGTTTACGTTTAGCATCGATGCCAATAAATCGTAGAGCATTATATCGATTAATCGATGTGTATCGATGTATTGTTACACCCCTAATATATATATATATATATACTAGGGGTGTAAATCGCGGGTTTTGTCACGATACGATATAATATCGATATAAAGAACTACGATACGATATTTGCCAATATCTTAAAGCCTGCTGCGATTCATTCACGATATATCGCGATATAGTGCTCTACGATCGATATATATATTATTTTTTAATAAAAAATATAGAACAATATCCTAATTTATAACAATTCATACGCAAAATCAACAAGGTACTGCAAACTCTTTATTTAGGGAATTACAAGAGTATTGTAGTATACAAATTGCTTAGTTTAACACTGAACTTTGATGTCGTGTTTTTTCTTTAAATGTGCGGCGAGATTTGTGCTCCCTGAATATTTGATCACCGCATGGCAGGATTTACAAACTGCACGTGTCTTGTCCGTTGAGCCATCTTTTCTTTGGAATCCAAAGTGCTTCCAAACGAATGACTTGAAGCCTAAAGGGGAGCAAATTTCCTCGTCTTTTTGGATACTAGCCATAGCAGCAGCCCAGGAGCCGCGTACTAGTTGTCCCCTCCCCTTTCACGTGCGTGATCTGCTCACAACACAACAACGCCGGGCGCACTGCCCCCGAAAAGAGGAAGCAAGCAACAATGAACTGGATTTCAAAATAAAGTCGCGTCTAATGTCCGAGGTCAAACACGGCGATATAAATCGATGTTTACCTTTAGCATCGATGCCAATAAATCGCAGAGCATTATATCGATTAATCGATGTGTATCGATGTATCGTTACACCCCTAATACGTATATAATTACAGAGGGCCTCCTCTTCGAGAAAAGGATGGGGTAGATGGAGAGAGTAAGAGAACGAGGGTGCAGTAGCTCCAGTAATCTAACCAACTTCACATCGCTGACGAGTGATTGAGCCTGGGGGGGAAGTGTGTGTGTGTGTGTTTGGGAGGGGGGGTTATATGCACAAGTCATAATGCATTTGACAAATAGTCAGCCCCACTGCTAAAACAGGCATTTTTATAGAGAAAGTGGCCTTCAGCGCTGGCAAACAAGCCTCCCACTCGGGGAGGACGCGCGGGGGCTTCACAAAGATTAGGAAGGATCTCAGGGCCCAATGTAAAGATGACTCACGGTGATTGTGCGAGCAGCGGCGGACAAGTTGGACACAGCTGGGAGCTTGCAATGCCCTCTGGCTGAAATAGAAAATCTAGCTTTTTGTAAAAACGCATAAAATAGTGAGGTCGAGTGAGAGTGAGTGCATATTGATTGAATGCATGGTCAATCAAGAAATCATGTCTTCTTCCATCAAGCACATTGAATGAGCGTCTAATCACATTGGCAGACGCTCCTTGAGAAAGCAAAGTGTGGGCTTTTCTACATGAATTATGACATGCATAGACATATGGAATGTGAATCATATCTAGCTCACATCCAGGTTGACATAAAATACGCACACTTACAGACACAACATTAGGTACACCACTTAAATAGCTAGTATAGGTAGGATTGAACGATTTTGAAAAATAATGTAATTGTTATTTGCTCACTACTCATCTACTATGCCGCCTATTATATTTGAAAAAAAAAAACTGTTGTTTTAATAATTCCTTGCACTCAATTCCACCTGCCGCAACATCATCCCCTTTGCATAGAGGATCCCCGCTCAACCGAAAGGTCACAACAATCCGGGACGCATGGTTATTCAACAATTACGCAGTTGTGGGCGCAGAAACAGCTGTTACTTGGAGTAATCTGACACCTCCGTGTACCTGCCTGCCTGCCTGCCTGCCTGCCCCATAACGCCAACTATACAACTTGTTATGTAACCACACAATTATAGGAAAAGACTTATTGAGAGTTGTGTTTTTACAAAAAGGTCTTTCTTAAAAATCAGAAAAGCACCATACAGTTCCTTCTTGATCCCTGTGACCAAAACTGAATTTCTCAATGAGGGGCAAGCAATTCATCATCCCTTAAGGTGCTTTAAAATCACCTTTTCACATACTGTGATTGTCAGTACCACTCAAGAAGGCATCCATAGGACTCTCTAAAGTAAATGTTCTCTTTCTGAGTCATCAAAGTGCAATAATACATAAAAAAAAAGACACTTTCTATTTGTTGATACAACGACATGTACTAGCAAATTCTAATACGGTACTATATTTATATTTATATTTATATAAGGCTCATATCTAAAAAATCTACACTTTCAAAGTGTCGGTCGAGCAACCAATGTAAAATATGATCAAACTCTGAAAAGAAATGTTGATAATTAGACATTCGGGCCCTGTTTTATTTATTTTTTTCAAATCAGTTCCATATATGGCCGACAGCCACCGCACCACCACTAGAAATAGGGACTGCATACGTTTGCGTGCATCAATCAACACAGATACCATAACGGGGTCAACAAATATCTTAATATGTTATCTTTAAAGCTGATTGAACACATTGTCATCAGTGCCCAAACCACTACAGAGCCACATTATCAAACGATAAGCCAAAAATGTATTTTAGTATATTGCAAAATTGACAAAAAGTCAAGTGTAGCTGTAAAACAATAAATAGGGGAGTCAATGCATGTTTACTACTGAAATCGTGTGACACTAAACAAGACACAATCACAACAAACCGTTCTGCTGCAACAATGGAAATTGCACAGTGGTGCCTTGAGATATACACAATTCAAAACATTTGTTTCTCAAATCATCTTTTACTAATAGAATAAATGGAAAGGCCAATCATCAATTCTAACCTTTCAAAAATGTTGTAATGGGTTTTAATGAAAAAAAAATGCACTCCATAATATTGTACTTTAGAAACGCAAACAGTAATGACATAATTAAATAAAATGTGGTGTGCCTGAACATTATGAATCCCATATATTGCAGGAAGGGGGGGGTTAGGGTTAGGGGAGAGAGTGTCCCACCATTCCATCTTCAGCTCATCACGACTACACTAATATCTCTAAGCATAGAATAAAGAATAAATTTGACTACTGTCATATTGTCTGTCTACATATTGTTGCTCAACCATTTGTGTTCAAGCCGTTGCTTAATGCTTAAAAGAACTGCAACATGGATACTAATTAGTATCGTGAAATCAGTCGAGTCAGCTCGTATCTTGAAAAATTCAAATTCATATGTCAAGACACCACTGTACATTTCTAAGCGGGTTTTGGGGGTTTGATAGCAATTCCATATATGTGAGGCCCCCGAGCTGCCCACCCTGAAGCACAATGTGGGAGTGCATACATTAGTGTCACTCAGTCAAACGGCAAATTATTGCAATTCCAAGTTAGTTAGAAAACAAGCTGTCATGCACTTTATTGTAAAGCAAAAACTAGAAATCAGGAAAAATAGAATGCAGTTGGTCGGAAGTGACCCCAAAATCAGAAAAACAGGTAAATACTAAAACAGGTACATGAATGCTTATTTTTATTTGTTTACTTTAAATTCTACATAACACAAAAGTTATCCGTCCAAAGCGAGCCCTGCGCAGTTATTTCTCTAGAGGGGAAAAGTGGAGCACTTGTCACGGTTGCGATGGATGCCACGCATAAAGAGATGGAAAGTATAAAGAGAAAGGAGTTTTTTTTTTTTTTTACCTTATTGGAGTGGTAATAGTCCAAAGTGGAGTCAGGCGCTAACGTGCACGCACCCACGCTGGAGGGGGGAGCCGGATAGAACCTGACGTCCATAACAGGGTCCGCGGGACTGGTAAGAGCGGAGATCCTGTCGAATGTGCACCTCTCTCTCTCGCTCTTTCGCTCTCTCTCTCTCTCGCTCACTCACTTTGCACTGTTTCGATTGGAGAGCGCACCTTCCTACTACACGCGCCTAGCAAACTGCGACCTCGTGTGGACAAATCGAGATTTTGTCGCCTTGAACCAACCAGAAAGCCAAACCAGAAACCAGATTTAGTACCCATTCATCGCGCATTATTGGTTGACATTATTTATTTTAGATGTAAAAGAACAAACATTTGAAAAACACTGTTTACTTATTGTTAAATACAATTAACAATAAAAGTAAACTTCCAAAAAACATTGAGAAGTAAAATGATAATGAAAAAAAATAATCAAAACTTCACAGTCAAATAACAGAAAATTAATCTAAAAATACAAACCTGTACAATGTGATTTGCTTTATTATTTGTTATTTATTAATTATTTTATTTTAAGTATTATTTATTTCTAATTTAAATACATATATTGAAATCTCACTATTATTGTTCTTGCTTTATTGGCTTTTTGAAACCATTGTAAAAACAGTGATTGAATAATAAAATCTGTATGAAATATGTAACTTCCTCATTTAATGTTTGAATTCAACAAATGCATCATAAAAGTAACAATTCTTTCATTTTAATGAGCTCAGTTTCCCCAAGAGCCCACTACAAACAATCCTCACCCACAATCCAATCCATTTTTATGCATCAAGCTCACAGTTCACTTGATTGAAGTCCACGCTTATTATAAACCACTGATGTGCTTTTTTGATGTTTATCTGTTTACTTTTTCATTGGGAACAGTTTTCTAATCCTGATTTTTGCAATCGAGACATTCCGTGTCCATTTTAGGAACCAAATTTAAGTATCAACTTCCATGTATGCCGCATTACCCTCCCTACAAAGAGTTAACCAGCGCACTTGACCTCTGGTGGCTTCCATGTTAAACACACTGCTTCAGTCTTGACCTCTCACACACTAAAACACGCATTGAACAGTCTCACACACACTGGTGGACACAACAGGATGTAAGTACAGAACAATGTCCAAGCAGAGCCCCGAGAAGGAAAATAACACGCTTACGGCCAAAATACTTTTCCATGACACGTTTCATGAGCATCTCACACGTTACACACTTTGGGCTGTAGGCCAGTTGTCCTGATGCTGACCTCACACTTTTCGATCACGACTTATACATAAAAGGCTACGTCAAAAAGATTTTTGGCCAGTGCTGGGTGTGCCGTTCAAGTACCAATAATCTCTGTAGGCTAATGTAATGTGAAGTGGAGGAAATAATACAGTCGCACAGGTGCAGATCCATCCAAGTATCGATATGATCGAATCAAAACAATCTTGGAGTAGGTGTTTGGAATAAAGGAATTGAAGAGAATATGCAGATTACTACTACTTTGTACATTGCCACTTAAAACAACAATCTAGTTATGTTTCCATTGACGATAGCATAGCACGTTTAAGAACTCAACAAGATTGTTTAATTTTCACAAAATATATTATTTGAGAGGACATGCATTTTTTTTAACCAAAAAGTACTAAACTAAACCAACTAAATCCTAACTAATTTGGTAAACACTGTGCAAAAGTCTTGGGTCACCACTGCTATATTCTATTTACACAATAATTGATGCAGGGTAGAGGAGAAAAAGTACAAAATGTATTCCTGACAAGAATGCTTTGGTCTTAAATTACAGCTGAAGAGTGGTGCAAAAAAGACCACAATTATTTCCTGTTAAAGTGTTCTTGGTTTGCATCTATTTTAAGCATTTCTGCTCCCTTGTAACCGGAATGAAAAGTCATTAAAACCCCCTTATAGGTCACTTTCATTTCATGGCAATACCTTTAGCATTTAATTCCACTTTGTCTCTCTAATTTGTCATCGCTTGAAGGTCTGATTCAAAATAACAAAAATACTCGGTTGAGAATCAAACGAGGGGCTTCAGCAAGTGAAAGTGCTTTTCATTTAGCTCATCAGAGGTCTCTTGGAAATGCAAAAGTGATTTCTTCTGATTGAGCTTAAACGGATATAAAGAGAAATTCATTGGCAGAGAAAGTCAAAAGCAAAGTCATTCATATACGTAAAAAAGGCAGGAAGCATTTAATGGACCTCTTTGCTGTCTGTCACACTAACTCATGAGCCTTAATGGCAAAAAAGTACATCTTTAAGGGGAACAATTTGATTTTTTTTTTTCATTTAATTCATGATTATGCTCATGACTGACTCATCTCGTTACTGGCTACCATTTCCTCTTTACTTTAACTCTGAATGAAAAAAACAAACATTGTTGTTACCGATGAAATTGTCCAACTAAATATCAACACCTTCTACTTGATATTTCTGCCACATTGTATTTTAATACGAGGAACAACAATTTCATATTAGCAAATAAATAAATAAATAAATAAATGAATGAATGAATGAATGAATGAATGAATGAATGAATGAATGAATGAATGAATGAATGAATGAATGAATGAATGAATGAATGAATGAATGAATGAAAGCTCAGACCTGCTTTGTAAAACAATGCGAAATTTGTGTGAATTATGAACTTATTTAAGTGACATTAAATAATATTTCCAAAGTTCTGCATGGCTGTTACAGATGAAGGGACACACTCATGATATGAGAGAATACCATTGAAACAGTTTACAATGATACATAGTTGTCTCTTGAATGTTTCGAATGACAACTCACAGTTGCAGCATTGATTATATAATGTAAAATGATACTCTTTTTTTTTTTTTTGATGAGGTGCAGTGAGCACAGCATGCACAGTAGTGAACCTTTGCCAACCTTTTGGAGGAGCTGACCTCCCATAATGACACTATGTTGCCTCTTGTTCCACTGCACAATGGTCTATTCAAACAAGACCCCCCCACACACACACACACCAACCCCCCCACTCCTCCTCCGACCCCATATTCCATGCTGTCAATGAGCTTCTTTGCCACCAACAATGCGCCTGTTTGATTAGATTACGGCCATCCACAAGTGTACCAATAAAATCAGTTATCTGATAGAGAAAATTAGCACAGATGGCTTTTTTCCCCTCTACCCCAAGCTCACTATCCTTCCATTTTACACTTAAATAAACCCACCTCATCCTCATCATGTTCTCATTGGCCGACCTACTTGTATGGGACTGGAGGATGAAAAAGGGGGGGTTGAAGGAGAGAACACGATTGGGAGGCGGGGGGGAGGTTGGGGTGGTAAATCGAGGGGGACGCCCTTTTGACTGGATTTAAAGGTCTACGGCATTTCATTTCCAGAGCAGAGGCAGCTTCATCTCCTTTCAGAGCCACCTAATTGATTAATGTTTCCATCTCATTGTGAGGGAGGGGGAGGGAGCTTAACTGGAGTCCTTTCTCATCTCCTTTTGCCCAAGACTTAAAATAGAGAAGTGTCACACATAGAAAAAGACAAGACAGAATGGAAGACAGAGGGATGAAATGAAATAAAGTCTAACTTTGCAGTAGATTGAATGTATTAGTTGAAGGTCACAGATAATTCAAATCAAAACAAAAATGATGAAATAGTACAAAGCAGAGATGTTCTGCCTGGTCCACTTGTAATCCAACAAAGCCCTTATCATTCTATTTGCATGTTTATTTTCAAGTATAATGGAAAAAAATATACATCAGGATCAGAGAGTGAGTATAGTTTCCAATCGCAAAAAAACAGTAGTGACCTTTATCCAACATCCTGTATAAAATAGAAAAAGTCACCAGGTAGTGGTAGGACGGCGAAAGTGACGAAACGTGCTGAGGCCTGCTACAGACAACGTGGAGGTTCTATCAGGCGGAATGCTTGCACAGCGGGTCCTCGATTTGTGACTGAATTCTGTCACAATGCAAATTTGTAAACAAGTCAGAACATGATATAGGCCAGTGACTCAACTGGTGGCTTGGGGAAAATTTGAATGGTCCTCCATATATGGTGCTGTTTTGAGGTTAGAAATTAGCCAACTATTAATGTAATTATTTACTAAAAGAAAGAGATCAGTATGAGAAAATTTCTGTCTATATTTTGTACACTTGAGCTATTTTGCTATATGTTAAAAATATGATATGCAGTCTTTGACCCGTATGCTTGACTGTCTGAACAAAACCTTTCCTTGAATTTCCTTAACTTTTTATATCTCTTATACAAATAATGGTAAACTTCTTTTCATATTAGCCTGATATTAAAGTCAAGTCAAAATACAACACGTAAAAATATAAAATATATTTTCATGTTTTGATCTTATTAGTGCATGACTAAGTTGAGATCTTCTCACTGTTGATAGCGCTGACTTTTTGGTAGCAGATAAACAAGAGGTGTCCAGGCTTGTTCACTCTTAATATTGACATTGGTGGAGCTAAAAGATGCTTATCAGGCCTATGCAAAGTTTGCTGATGAGTTGATCATATGAATCAGGTATGCTGTATATTTCCAACTCCATTTCCACGACTAACACTACTACCCCATCATTTTTATCATTTGATGAGACGTGAGCCATTTCTTATGCACCACAATCACATACAGTCCCTTTAAGATCCTCCCCCACCGAGAGCAATTTTCATCAGCGCAAACGACATCTTGGATTCGAAGATAAGCGGGATACAACGGTGTGTCGTGTTTGATTGTCGTTTTGTAACACCGCTCATGACACACTTAAACAAGCAAGGTGCTTATGTAACTGCTTCATAATGCAGCTTTAGTAACCAAAGCAAATGAAGGAATCTACTAGTCAAACAAAACACACACTACACACACACACACAGATTCCTGTCTTTGTCCTGGGTGTGCATGAAGATATTTTTTCAAATGCTAAAAAAATGATAAAGGCAGAGTTGTAAAGAATTTCCTCCATTGAAGGTGACTCACGGCAGGAAGTGGAAAAACGAATAATAAGTGCTGCACAGACACGGCGTGCACACGCACACGCACGCGCATAGTTGCTGAGCATAAACAGTTTAAGAGAGAGAGTGTGATCTCGGGTGTGGTCGTAAGGAGATGGGAAAGTAATTTAAGGCCTTTTCTGTTTATAAATTCAGATGTGCTGCAAAGCCTTTCACGGGGGTCATTAATATTTGACAGTCAACAGGGGTTTTTAATTTTTTTTTATCAGAGAAAGATTTTATTATGATGACTTTTCTCCGCTGCACATGTAAAGTCTTGTGTCGCACCACATTACAGGCTTTTGCTTTTATCTCCACCACCTCACCTCGCTGTTTTACTGCTAGACCCAAGAGTCAAAATGAGGACGCACCACTTATGCGAGGTAGGCGCACACATGTAGTGAGAATAAGACCTAAGTGGAGCATTTTCTCAAGGCCCCATAATCAGATATCTCCGAAACATATGCAAAAACTGACAAACATACTAAAGTACAGTACTAAATTGATGAGCGCTTTCTGTCTGTTTATCTCAGAAAATAAAAGAGGTGGTTCCACCGTTCCAATACTTTTGGAGCGGACTGTATTGGTGGACAGTACATGCATGGTACTCAAAGAACAAGTCAAATATTCATGCCTTTGAAACTAACACAGCTGATAACAGGATGCTATATTTATGCGAATTGCTGTATATGCAGTATATGATGTAGTGGGCAGAAACATCAACACTTTGAATTAAACAAACCCTTTGAACCTTTTTGTGAGTTAGATGACATTAAATATTTATTAGAAATGGCGGTATGGTCATAAATATTAATTTGCAGCAATGTTTATATGCGCTGAAACAATGTATTGACCGTTCAGCCTATTTGGGTATGTATGACTTCATCTTACAGTGGAAGTTCTCATCTCATGAAATCTTTTCATGTATGAAACAAATAAAAAAAAAAACCACAAGAACAAAATACTACAATGTTGTGAATTTAGGAGGAAGTATAAGAATTTTGACCTGATCATTTAAAAACAGAAAACAAAAATGAAATAAAATTAAAGTCTAATCTTTTAAGTTTGAAATTTAATAGGTTTTTTAAAAATAAAGAACATTTAAATAAACAAATAATTGCCTCGATCTGATATAATTAGAATTTGTAAACAATCTGAAGCATGGTCTCATTCAATGTGCACCATCCATTATTTTCATGTACAATGCACACAGGTGCAGCCTAATTCAGATGGACCACATCGCCGCAGCCGTACACAAATCCCAGCTTGTCGCCATGGTGACGACTACATTACATAAGCTCCCTTTTGTATTATGTTCACTGTAACAATATTTGGTTTAGTGAGGTTTTTCTTTTTTCCCCAAATGTCACTTCGTTCGCCTGGCCTTAAAGCACTTCTTTGAAAAAGACTTGAAAAGTTCAACACGGATGCATCACAGTCGCAAATATTGTTTCTTTTTCCAACCTTTCAGTCAGTGGAAAATGGATTATCATTCACTTCCTCAACTGACTGCAACAGGTCCACTGTGGCAGCTTTCAGCGTGGGATTATGACACCATTGAAAGAGGAGTGACATGATTGACGGGTTTATTTTTTCCTTTTCAGGCGTCTCATTTTGCATTCCAGCGTGACTGTGCAAAAAAATAAATCTTAAAATGAAAATAAATACACCTTAGGCGTTTTCCAAATTTGACTGATTATTAAAAGTTGGTTGCTAGAAAGTGGCAAAATTGCTGCCTGGTTGTCATGGTGACCAGATTCCGCATATAGATGAGGCAGGATGGAATGAATTGAACCGGAGTGTGGCAGGTGGATGTAAAGTGTGCCCTAATTATTTGTTGTCTCTGTATTTTGATACAAAAAAAAGAAATATCACTGTTCCTCCTCTAATTGCTTATTCAGCCGGAACGATTTTCATTGTCATCCACGTGAAGATTTTTCTCTGCGATTGTTTTGTTTCTGTTGCATTGTTAGTTTTAGTTTTTGTAAAGTGCTTTGCAAAAAAAAAATATTATTTTGTCATAACCTTGCCATCAGCTCACCGCCACCGCTGAGTGATCAAAAAAGCCAGTCTTCTCCATAAAGCGAAACTCGTTGAAATGGCTTCGTTTTTTGCGAAATGACTAATTTGTGTGGGCGATTTAAAAAGGCTCTAAAATAAGTGTTCAGCAGAAGTGGCTCATTTTGTACTTGACGCTTATTGTTTCTGGTACCAAGCATTAAAAACAGACATTTAATAAACTCAAAGGAAGAGGCAAAAACTGGAAACTAATAAGAATTATAATGAAATCATTTCTTTTTTATCATCATATTTGGGATATATTGTGACACCCCCCCCCCCCCCCCCCCTCACGCACACACAAATAACAGTGATGGGGTTGTTAAAATTGAAATTCAAAATAATTTAAATAATAATGGTAAGAATTATAATCTGGTCAATTGTTGCTTGTCCCACGCCGGCTTTTACGCAGAGTGCAGACTTGGTGACGTTCTGTCACCAGATAGGTCGGGGGGCGAGGCTAGATGAATGCCGCACGGCCCGAAACACGCTAGACTAGACCCTCGCTGGCACGAAAATCAATTTGCACCCGTTTTTGCGCCAGTCGTCTGCCAAAACTGGGCCACCAAACTTTCCAAACTTGAGTTCATCCTGGGTCACATTTTCCAAGGTGTCATGCACTTATCTTGAAACATTGAGCTGAGTGAAATTCAGTTGAGGAGTCTTTGCAGACATGATCCGGACAGGACGAGACAGGACAATCCTGAAATAAAGTCAATGTGACAAGATGGTTGCTTTCCTCCCTCTGCTGTGACAGTTCATTCAGGACGAGGGAAAAAACGTCAAAAATGCTTAGCTTTGCTTCAGCGGCCTCCATTACAGCGCCCGAGGCAACCTGGCAATGGATTACTAATAATATTTAAGCAGAATATTTTCCAAGCCGCTATGTTACTTAAAATCTGCTTTAATTGTCACAAGCTGACATTTAGAGCCTCGCAAAAACTTTCTTGTCTTCATTTGAGGTCAGCCCGCCGCACCGTTTGGTGTTTTCGCTTGTTACATTTCTTAAATGTCTTTGTGGTCGCATCACTTCCTCCTAGGCGCTCACTCATGTGTTCTCTGCAAAGAGATGAGAGGAGAGAGTCAACCCCATCACGCAAATGAGAAAGCCAGACAAAGCCCACTGAAATGTTTTTTACTGCTGTTGTAATGTATGTCGCCCAGCAACACCATTTCTAACACCAAGTTTAGGCCCGACCATATCTGTATAAAATCTCTTTCTCAGGACAAACATATCAAGTCAGGGCAGAAGGATTAATAAGACCTCGGATTATTATTCTTGTCCGAAAAAAAAGAGAGAATAATATAAAAGGTCAGTCACCGGTGTTCACGTCATCTCGCAAACGTGAGCAAGACCAAACGACAGCTAACGTGCGTTCACGTACATGTAGCATTGAGTCTTCCAATATTCACACAGTATGCTTCTTGTTTAACATAATGTCTGCTGTGTGGATGATGATAAATGAAATCCATTACATCCACTCATGGGCATGCGGCGTGTACACGCGCACACACACACACACACACACACACACGCACACACACACACACGCACACACGCACACACACACACACAAACACACACAAACACACACAAGCACAGGCTTGTGTTTAGAGCAGAGAGGTCAGTACATGTGCAGCAACCATAGGGCATGTATAGTGTACCTCGGTGCATAAATAAGGTAGAGTTTGGAAATCGGCCAAATCGTATGTTAGTTTGTGCACTTTTACTTTAGTAGCAGGATATTGGGACAAAGTTCACATGATGATAATAAACATGCTGCCTAGCAACAACAATTTGTCAGAAGAAGTCAGGACCTACCAATTTGGAGTATGTAAAACTAATCACGACACTACACAGTAGGGGTGTAACGATTCATCGATACACATTGATTAATCGATAAAATGCTCTACGATTTATTGGCATCGATGCTAAACGTAAACATCGATTTATATCGCCGTGTTTGACCTCGGACATTAGACGCGACTTTATTTTGAAATCCAGTTCATTGTTGCTTGCTTCCTCTTTCCGGGAGCAGTGGCGCGCCGGCGTGTTGTGTTGTGAGCAGAGCAGGCACGTGAAAGGGGAGTCGACAAAGGTGGACACTGAGTGCCGAATATTAAAAAAGAGTGGACAATTTGGCTCGACCTATGTGTGTGAGAAGACGTTCAGCAACATGAACGTCAACAAAGCCCGTCACAGATCTAGGTTAACGGACCGACACCTCGGCTCTATCCTAAGAATTACCACAACAAATTTTACTCCAGACTATGATGCACTAGCAAAAAAGGAAAACCAACAATACTATTGATTTCTTTATTACTTTATTTAGATGTATTCTTTCACTGATTCTTCAAGATGATGTATTTGGTCGGAATGTTTGCCGTTGGATGTGATTTCGCCTCATTAGATAAACATATTTCATAAATCTGACCTGCAGGTGCTGAAGTGATGGAAAATGTTATTCATCATAACAGGGTCGTATTTAATAAGAATCACTGATAGTAGTTTTTTGGTGAAATATTTTTTTAATGCTGTTAATAAATGCATTTGTTTTCAAAAAGCTTTTTTTTATATCCATGCTTTAGTATCTACTAAAAGTAAAAACCTTTTATGCAATGACCTTTACATGTCATTTATATTACTTCACACAAACACTACATCCATCTGCTCCTGGTTCGGCCCCCCGGTCAAAATTTAGAACCCAATTCGGCCCGCAAGCCAAAAGGTTTGCCCACCCCTGGTCTAGATGCAAGCTGTGATTGACAACAGTTGCATCCTGCATGTTGTTGTCATGTGTGTTGATTCGTTTTATTTGTCTCAAAAATATAAAAATATTATTACGTAGTCCCCTCCACCAGAGCACAACAGTTCTTAACAAAGAAAAATGTAGACAAGTTGAGTTACTAATTCGTAAACTCTCATGCTTGCGTCCTTAATATGACAACCAGATCTTCTCGGAGAATCCTATGAGACCATTCAAGGGTTTTTTCGACCATGCAGCCCATTTCTATTCAAATAAGGATTCCTAGTCCATGCCCACGCACACTATGCACACACATTAGTGTCAGAGCACAGTTAGTTGGCTGTGCACTGATGAGAGGATGTCAGTCAGCCATGCAGTAATGTTCACTGGACTGACCTCACTGATGATCTAACCGCAACAGACATCCACTCAGTCCAGCCTGGCCCCAATGGAAACTCCCATGAACGTCAGTGTGAGACATGCTAACAACAGCGAGCATCTCCACTGGAACGACATCATAAAACGGTTGATAGCTAACTAATAAGCCTAAACTATAAATAAAGTGTTAAGGTGTTTGTTGAATGCAGTTTACAGGCGTTCATCATTGATGAACTGCCATATTTAATGGCCATCTGATGTTATTCAACATCAATATGACAGCCAACTTTGAGGTTTGATATGCTCACTAGACAAATGATAAGTTGCACCTGCAACATTGAATAAAAAAAAAGACACATTGTTGTTATCACCTGCCTATATGATTACATAGGTTAAATCCCATCTATTGTTTGTTTTTTGTTCACTTGCAGGCTATAAATCTTGTGCGGCGTCCAAGTCGTGCGCATGTTTGTGGCTCATCAATCAGACGGGTGCAATATTTGTGTTTTTCATGATGGATGTGGATGGTTGTGTTTCGAACAGTACAATATCTGCAGTAAGGTAAGGAGTTTGTGTGTTTATGTGTGTGTGTGTGTGTGTGTGTGTGTGTGTGCGTGTGTGTGTTTGTGTGTGTGTTTGTGTGTGAGGCTTTAGTATTGCTCAAGTGTGGTCATAAATCATGGAATTACTGTACCAATCTTTTGGGGCTTTAAAGCTTGTCCTTGTACTGTAAATTTTATTGTTCGTGTTAGGTGGCACTTAATTACTTCCTACTCGGCTACTGCTCACTTTTGTTGTTTAATTGGAGGACAACATTTAAAAATCATCCACAACACTTTTTTTTTTACTTCCAGATCATTGGCTGTGTTATATTTAATTACATAGGGCTACATATATAGTAGATACATTTGACTATTTTTTTCCACATCAACTCAGAATACTCTATAATATAATATAATATAATATAATATAATATAATATAATATAATATAATATAATATAATATAATATAATATAATATAATATAATATAATATAATATAATATAATATAATATAATATAATATAATATAATATAATATAATATAATATAATATAATATAATATAATATAATATAATATAATATAATATAATATAATATAATATAATATAATATAATATAATATAATATAATATAATATAATACAATATACCGTATAAGCCGCATTTATCATTACATAAATCAATGCTATCTTCTATGGTAATTTTTTTCCTATTCAAAGCATGCAGCAAATACGTCACACATTTGACTGTTTTCTATAAAGTTGCTTCCCATTTTTTGTCTTTATTTCCTGGAGTGTAAGTCTTTTTGCATGCAAACTTATGTATATGCAGCATCATTACACACACTTATTTCAGCATTATTTTCATGTGTGACATTATGTGTAAATCACCCGTCAACTGTACTTTCCTTATTTGTTTGCCCACACGATTCTTGTTAAGATCATTAAGAGTGTGCTGCATGTGGTTCATGTCAGCCTTGAGTTTTCTTTTGAAAAGCACGTAAAGGTTACACCAGTCTCAAGATGCCGGCACAAACCACACCAATGAAACAGCATCCTCATCGGCTTTCACACGCTCGTGGTCCAACCTCATCTGGTGTCTATGCTGCAGGTTTAATGACAAAACAGTGTTTTCAAACTTTAGACTAGTACTGAAGACAAAAAAAAGTAAAAGGTGTATACAAGTTTATAACAATAAATATATGAATAATTCATTGTTTCTATTGTTAGATTGGACCTGGTAATAATTAGGTGACTTGAGCTAGGTCGTTGTGTTGCTGTGACCTTTCCTCCCGGTTTGGCATCTTCTTATCTGTGACACCCTTGCCACACTTATTAGTTAATTCCAGTTAAGGCCGTAGGACCACATAGGTGAGGAGATCTTTCCGGCATGAATAGTTCAACTGAGAATATCTTCTGGGACTTACTATTAACATAGCAGGTATTAAAGATAAAAGATCAGGGTGAAGGATTCCTCCAGAAAATAACGTTATTATTAATAATTGATTTTATAGAATTCATTAATTAAGCAATTGTTTCACATGATAATTTTAACAACTTTAAATTACAACTTTTTTTTGAATTTACAATCCATCAATATATTTAATGCGACAACTATTGTTGTCTATACAAATATGTACAGCTTATTATTAAGGCTTAAATGAACATACAGATGCTTTAATGACAAAAACTATATACAGTAATATGAGTCTATACTTGCAAATTTTCCATTCCGACGTGTATACTTTGAATATGTTATGGGAAAAGAGCAAAAAGAGCAAATCTGTGTGTGTTGCATTTAGGAATTTCAAAAACAAATGTATGGTAAACATTTACTTCGCATCAACCGCAGCGCTAGCGCTGTGACAACATTAGCGGCCTAATTAACATTATAAAGAATAGTTCTATTCTATAGTGTGTGTGTTCTTTGCAACAATTTTGACTGCGTAAAGGTAACGCATATGTATTATTCATCGTCTCTGCCGCAACTGTTTATGCTTATTGGGAACTGCATTCAGTGACAGCATGCTCCCTGCTGCATCACTATCCATACATTACTGCAGCATGTTGCATAAATTACGACCCCCCCCCCCTAAAAAAAACACATCAAAATGTATCCATAACCATATTTGCTCACATAGTGGTCTCAGCACCCCACGTGTTGTGGAAGCCATCTCCATCTGTAAAACTAATGTCTACAGTCGTGTTTAAAAGGGAGGGTCAGTGGAGATAATACATTTGGTGGGAATGTAAGAAATATGTAGAATGTCATTAAAGATTATACAATAAAGGCATTTGTAGGAAATAAAGGTCTTCATCAGCTGCACAACTCGCGTACAATGCATTGTTATTTTCTGAAGTGTTATATTGGCTGCTGTTTGGAGCACCCTTTGTGCTCAATTATAAGCAATATGGCAATATGTAAAATTGCATTTCTTTTTTTTTATGGCCTTACAGAGAACGAGACCCTGGGGTGAAGTCATTTTTCTGCGGCAGCATTCCACTCAGATGTGGTCAAAAACGAAAAAGGAGGAGGGTGAATATAGCAAACACACGCATTTTTCTCCATTTTTTTTTTTTTAAATGAAGTGTTTTGAGAGAAATGAGTTGTGCGGTGGAGGTAGTGGAGGAGGAAAGGGACCAGTCATGTAAACTTGCTGAGTGGAAATACTGTGAGGGACGAGAAGCAGTCTCAGAAAGTTTGACTCCACAACTCTGCAGTGGACCAACAGATAAATGAACATTATGGGCTGCAATCTTATCATCTTTGCTTGAGTCTCATGACATTTCTATGTATTTATGCACAATGGTGCTTTGCGTTTTTGCATCTTGAAAATCTGGCCTCTTAAGTAGCAAATGCATTCAAGTGCAAGCCCTGATCAATTATGAATGATTAAAAGAGGACTCTTAAAAGCTAGGAGAAATAAAAAAGTGTTAGATAGATACCAGATGTGAAAATGGTAAATGAAGCTTTTAGCACACAGGTGAGCGGGGGGGAATGTTGACCTAATTGCTTGTGACTGGCTAACAAATCATGTGTTTGGGTAACCAGTAGCCTATCTTTCATTTATGGGCTATATTTTCTGCATTCGCAGGGTACAAAATTTTCCGTTTGTTCTCTGTTTGCCCCAAACATTAAAATGGTACTGAGTTTCTCACCTGTTACAAACCCATTGGCAAAAATGAGAATAAACTTGCTAGGAGTTTCCAAGTAGCCGCCGAGAAAATTAAAAAATTTAGAGTTGTTGGGCAAAACCTGTTTTTTATGTTTTGTTTAGGGATCAAATTCTCATGGATTCTTGACTGACGTCTTGTCCATTACTATGATCAATAAATAGCCATTTTCAGTAAATAGGAGAGTGAGATTTCTTTCAGAGTGAGCAAATTAACATACTCAGCAAGAGAGCTAATAATTATTTCTCCTAAAAGACTTGTGCTGAATTTGTTTCACGTGATCTCAAAGCATTTCCATCTGTGACTATTACCAGGAGGTGGAAGGGTTGACATGAGGCGGGGAGGGGGTGAGTGACATTAAACTCAAACAACTGCATTTTGTGTGAATATATTAAAGATGCAATAGCCCCACCAACTGGCTGTAAATAACACCACATTCTGGGGAAATTTCCAAGGGTGTAGTTTTCAGGAAGACCTCAAGGGAGTACTTGCCAAATGGAAAACAAATGGGATGATGAATAGGGTGTACTGTAATTTTTTTTGGCCGTGTAATTAACCTAGTAATTACATTTCAATGTGTCCTGTTTCTGTGTTTTTATGTAATTTTTGAGCGATTGTATACTACCATATACATGTATAATTACGTTCTTCAATATTTTACATCTGAATGTTTTTTTTAACTTTTTAAACGACCTTTTATTATAGGTGAAATAGGCATATGCGATGTGATCTAATTGCTCAATATTTTTTTGATGGTTTGAATAAATTATTTAGTTTAAACCAAACAATGAAAGAGAACACAATTGAACATTTAGGAATTATAAGTACTGACTACATATTATTGACTATTTTGTGTCTCATAATTGTTTCCTTTTTAATCGACATCCCTTTTCGCTTGTCGCCCTTATGTAGTAAAAACACCAGCAATAATAATAATAATAATAATAATAATAATAATAATAATAATAATAATAATAATAATAATAATAATAATAATAATAATAATAATAATAATAATAATAATAATAATAATAATAATAACTAGAATTTTGCAATTTCTGGAGAAATTGCGTGTGAAGGCGAAATGTATGAATAACTTCTTCGGGGAATGCTGCAGAACGATGTTGAAACGTGTTGAATTACTTGAGAAATGTAGAATATTTGGAGAATTTGTGGTGAATTTCAAAATAAAAGATGTGAAGTTTTTGGTAAGTGGGAAGTTGTGGAATAGGTAGGCAAAAGATGAACAGTTGAAAGTTGGAATGGGCTGAATCGGTTGAAAATTGTGGAAATTAGAGGTGAAAAACGAAATTTTGCGAAATTTTGTCTGAATTTTTAACGTGAAAACGTGAAATTTTTGAATTTGGGAATTTTGGGAATGTCGAGAATCCTTCCGAATGTGATTAGAATGTGTTGAATGATGTGAATTTCAAATTGGAACGACGTAAATGTGAAATGTTGAATGTGCCATTAAGAATGAATGGGGAAAAATTTGTCGGAATTTGGGGAATTTTGCGGAATCGGAAAATTTTCGGAATGAGAAAAATACAAGCCACCCTTTCCTGAATATTTGGAATACGTGAAAAGTGGAATAGAGTGAATCGGGTGAATTTTGTGAAAGAAGAAGCGGGACAAAAAAGTGAGGAGAATAAAATAGAAGAATAATAATAAAGTAAATGGAGTAGAATAACATATGTGTGAAGGCCTTCGCCTTCACACAATAATAATAATAATATAAAAACAAACACAAACGAAAGGCGTCGTTATTTCTAGTCACGTGGGTCGTGTGTTTACAGACATCCGGGGAGGGGGAAGAAAACATGGAGGACTCCACTGGCAGTAATCCCCAATCTCCCGGTTTCATAGACAAATTAAAGTCGTGGCTCTCGTGGTCGTGGACGTACGTGTGCTTCGTGTGGTTCGGCATGGTGGTCATCATGATCTACGTGCTGTGGAGCCCGCTCAAACTGCAGGAGAGCCTCACTTCGGGTGAATGGACGCCCCTACTTGTTAGCTTTTGTTAGCCTTCCGCTAGCCTCTGCTATTTGCCATCAGACAGACGTTGCAGTGTTTTGACACCTGCTTGTTTATCACTTTCCCCCTTTCCTTCTGTAATGCTTATTTTTGCTTTAAAGACAATAGCACGAATTTCATGCTACTTTCCCGATATCTTGTAATGTAAATTTTGTTTGTATTCTTAAGAATTGACCTTAATAACAGACCTGCAGTTGATTTGTTATTTACCTCTGTAGGTATTCAACTTTAGAACAATTGAATGATGATACTATATTTGTCTGCTGCAGCTTTTTCAGTGTTTACCAGTTTTTCTGTCTGTCCATCTGTCTAATTGTCTATTTGTGTTCATGTGTTGGTTTTGTGTCTCTAGTTCCGTGACCTATCTGTACTTGCTGTTTCAGCATCGGTGTTTCTGAATACACTGACCCCCAAGTTTTACGTGGCTCTCACCGGGACCTCTTCACTCATCTCTGGACTCATCCTCGTGAGTTAAAAATTAATATTATTGTTTTGGTCCCGCGAATCCCCCTTTTATTTTTTTTAAAGTACTAAGTAGTTTAGAAGTATACATCCAAATGACCAAGCTTAAAGTCTTCACGCTGTTCACCACTTGGAATGAAAAAGCACAATAATATTTAAAAAATAGATCACGCTTACATTACATTGGACAGCATTGACATATGATGATTTTGTAAATGTTCCCTGTCACAGATATTTGAGTGGTGGTACTTTCGGAAGTACGGCACTTCCTTCATCGAGCAGGTCTCCGTGAGCCACCTGCGACCCCTCCTCGGCGGAGTGGAAAGCAGCTCCACCACCGGCCTCTTCTCGTCTGTCAATGGGGAGGCTGAGCCTAGACCTAGCGTGTCAGGTAAGAAACAGACACACATTCAAACCGTAACATCTTCAATGCTAACATTACTAATAGTATTGATGTCTTCCTCTCCATAGAGTGCAAAGTCTGGAGGAATCCTTTGAATCTGTTCAGAGGAGCCGAATACAACAGGTATTCAAAAACGGATAAATACCGTATTTTCCGGCCTATAAGGCGCACCGGACTATAAGGCGCACCTTCAATGAATGGCCCATTTTAAAACTTTATCCTTATATAAGGCGCACCGGACTATAAAGCGCACCATTAATGCATCATGTCAGATTTTTAATCCAAATCAAATCATTCTCCATTTTATCTTTTTTATTTCAACTTCAGACGGAACAAATTACTTTATAATCATAAAATAATGATCCATAGTCATTTTGAGACATGATTCATAGTCTTCAGCGGGCCACTTATGATTGATTTCATGACACAATATTTCGGGCCATTTTGAATTTAGGAATTTGGTCCATATATAAGGCGCACCGGACTATAAGGCGCACTGTTGGTTTTTGAGAAAATTTTAGGTTTTTAGGTGCGCCTTATAGGGCGGAAAATACGGTAGGCTATGGTTTTTGAGGCGTTGGAAAGGAAGTTTTTTTGTTTTGTTTTTTTTAGATAATTTTTTTCATAACTTTTTTTCCTGTGGTACTAAGGTACACGTGGGTGACGGGAAAAGAACCACTGACGTACTATGACATGAATCTGTCGGCTCAAGACCATCAGACCTTTTTCACAGGAGACACGCAGCAGTTCAGGCCTGAGGATTCGGGTGCGTGGCAATATCATTATTACGCACGCACAAAAACGCACCCTCTGTCAGAGACATATACATTTGCAGTCACACAAACACACTCCAATGCTTATGCACTCACACACAAACAAAACAATACATGTACACACAAACATGCTAAAAGACGCACTCACACACAAACGCATTTCTTCTTGTCCCTACAGTCATGCAGAAGGCCTGGAGGGAAAGAAATCCTCAAGCCAGGATTAGAGCAGCTTACCAGGCCATAGAGATGAACCATGAGTGAGTCCTACTCCTAAATACTATGGGTGCATGTAGTACAGCTCTGTGGGGGGCTAGCCTTTATTTGCCTGAATGCATTTTTTGGAATCATATGAAATTGAATTAAATTACTGTGACATTACATTGGATTTCAAGTGAAAGTGGAGTAAAAAAAACAGAGGGACTATTCTGGCGAAAGGCAGAACCACACAACAATGTGGAAGGACCACATACTGGCCAGATGTTTGTTGGATCATCTTTTGAACTTGCCACCTCTTAATCTCTATTTGAGAAAATGCAATTGTCTTCAATAAAAGTACTGTACTGAAAACTTTTCTTTTTCTGCAGATGTGCCGCAGCCTACGTGCTTCTCGCAGAGGAAGAAGCCACAACAATCACAGAAGCTGAGCGCCTCTTTAAAAAAGCTTTGAGTATCGGTAAGCAATGGATGTGAACTGTGTGTAAAACTATAGCGTTTTATATAATTTTTAGGAATGAACAATCATTTTAGTACCTGTTGTGTTTTGCAGCAGGCAAAGACATCAACCTGCTGGTTTACATTAAACGCAGACTGGCCATGTGTGCTCGCAAGCTTGGGCGAATTAAAGAAGCTGTGAAAATGATGAGAGACGTAAGTGAGAAACACAACATTGCGCTGTCCCGTTGCAGCCTGTTTTGATTCATTTGTATCCCTCGACAGTTAATGAAGGAGTTCCCATTATTAGGGATGTTAAATATACACGAAAACCTCCTGGAGGCGCTCCTTGAGCTTCAGGCGTACGCCGACGTGCAGGCCGTCCTCGCCAAATACGATGGTATAACCTGCACTGCACCCCAGCCTCATCTCCGCTATCGCTCACGTCCTTTTCTATCCTCTCTGCTTCCACCTCAGACATAAGCCTCCCGAAATCGGCCACTATATGCTACACATCTGCCCTGCTAAAAGCGCGGGCCGTGTCAGATAAGTACGTATCCTTCCCTGTCATAGCAAGGAAAAACAACAACATTTGAGGCTTTTCATTACAGCTCGCTTTTGTTTCATGAGGTTCTCCCCAGAGGCAGCATCGCGGCGGGGGCTGAGCACCGCTGAGATGAACGCCGTGGAGGCCATTCACAGAGCCGTGGAGTTCAATCCCCACGTGCCCAAGGTCAGTGAATCCGTCTTTGTATTCCCTACCACTCTCGGTCCAGCAGAGGGCAGCGTGATATCACTTAAATTCCCTCCTGACTGATTATATTACATTTAAATACTTTCTGATCTCCGAACGTGTGAATTACCAAGTTTTAACATGTCTATGCTTTGTTTACCTGCCAAGGGACTACGAATGTAAATGAGCTTTTTGCTCATTTTGGCAGATTGATGCAGGTATTTGACCAATTATGTGCTTTGTCGCTTTCAAATAAACAGTCAAATACTATAAAATACCAAAACGTACCGCATAGTGTGTTTGACGCGTTTGCTACAAAACACATCACTGTTAGACTTATTGAACATGCACATGAGCCATGAAACTGGATCCTCGCCTCTAACTTCTTTGCCAAGGTGTGGTGGATTCATAAGTCCGATGTCATATCTGAGTGAGAGAAAAGTGAGCGCCGGGTGAGGTTGTTTGGGGGATTGGCGATGTCAGAGAGTCTCTTTGATCCAACCTTTGATTTTCATGTGAGGGCCCTCATCTTCATCATCTTTCCACCCCCCCTAGAACTGTGAGCCCACAGGCCTCTCATCAGACACCCTCATCTCGTTTCTTAGCCTCTCATGTTCCCTCACCCCACCCCACCCCCTCTCGTCACCTGCTCAAACCCAACGCAGACTGAAAATCGTGTCGGCTTTACAAAAAGGGCCCTTTGGTATCTTTGTCTGTTGAACGCTGCCTCCATAAGTGAAAATGTGCTCTTTTTCTTATGCCAAAGCGGGAATTGTAATGATTTTAACCGCTGTCTCCGTGGCTCGACACAAGATGACAGAACGGAGCATCTCAGCCGGGTCACACCGCAAAATGTGCTCATCTTCTAAAGGACACCGTTTCCCCAGTATTTCCTTTTCTTCCCTCCAAACATTTCAATCAGTCATTATTTATCCGCGTGGTTTGGAAGCTGACATCTTGTTGGAAGCTTGTTGGTTTAGCTGATAAAAGTGTCAGCTACGCCGATCTCCTTTACATTTACATTGGCCTCCAAAGCCGTTGCAGTCCAGTTCCCCGTCTTCCTCGCTAGTTGACAGTTTCTCCTCTCACCTCATTGCGGCTGACAGTCTCCCGTCCGGATTCAAGAGCTCAGATGTGTTCGCCTACAAAGACTTGGCTTTCTTTTCACTCGTAAATGGACCCGGAGTATCAAGTCGGCACTCGTTGAGTTAAGGGTTTCTGCTTTAGGACAGTTTTGTGACACTTCACACACAAGTGTCATAATTACAGGCCCCGATGGTATTGTTCCTCACAGTGTTCCATTGTAGAAGAGGCTGCAGATTGGAGTCAGAAGGCAGTTTATGAGTTATGCTCCGGGCTTAAAAGTGCCCAGGGATAAAAGGAGAGCACATGAAACTCAATCCCTTCATCAAAGAGGCGACGGTGAGCGAAGAGGCAGATCTGAGAACAAGAGAAGCGAGGGAGGATGGGGGTGCAGGCCAGTGCAGAGAACTGAGGTGTCACCAGGTTTAATGCTGTGGTATGCAAGCAGGGACAGCTGAGCCTCTTGCAATGATCAATCTTCGGCCATGTGCATTGAGTGTGCTGTGTTGGCCTTTTCTTCTTTGCGTTTTGGGCCCGGGTGCAACGATTTTGAAAAATAGTCTGCGATTTTGTCGACAATACGATCTGTCTTTATATTCGTCACTTCAACTGTTGTGTTTCACGAAACAATAATACGTAAATTCTTATGTACTGTACTTATCATGACACTAATCGCCTATAATATAAGGTTATCCTGGGGGGGTCCACAAAACAAAACCCCAGAAATTGTCCTAAAGAGGGGACGGGTAGTAATGTTGAAAAAACTTCCCGGAAAAACTGGAAAACACCCAAAAGTCGATTATCTGGCCTGGTAAACCCAATTTGACTATTTTTGGTTCACCATCTTTAAAATGATTCTTATTTTATTTTTGCACCAATGAAAAAAGATATAACTTTGGAAAATGATACATTTTATGTACAAATACATTTGGACATTTTAATGACTGTCAAATTAATCAAAAATATTGCAATGCATCATCTAACTTGAAATTTAACCCATTCTTTTATATCACTACTGTGTGGGAGCATCACTAAAATAGCAAAAAGTGAAAGAAAAAGTATATATTTGTGAACTCGCACCTTTAGATACTCAGGTGAAGTCTTGCGAGATTTGCCGTTACAACATACTTTGGTTTGAAACGTAGTTGAATACCAGTTGAACTCAACAGTTGTTTTGGTCAGATTTTGGAGACTTCGTATCGTCAGGTTCTTCGGACATGGGACTCCAGTAGGGGAATAAATAAAGGCAAAAGGACGCGTCTGACATGGATGAACGAGAGTCAGATGGTAAACCAAGCGTGGGCCGCATGGTCGCCCGGGTTGGCTGGTTGGCTGGATGAGCCTGTGACCATGGGAGGGGATTAGACAGGATTAGCTCGGGAAGGGGCGGCGGGGGTAACCTTCCCAAAGTGTTTGAGATCCGGAGCGCTGTGAAGCTGGCCGCCCGGGAATCCAGCCTCGGGGGGCATACAAGGGGGGTTGCAATGCGGGTTTTGTTTGACATATAGTCCTGCCACTCCCGAAACCACAGACATGACAGATAGAGCTTGGCGTGTTCATCAAAGTCTACGGGGTACATCTTTAATACGGACGGCTGAAGGTCTACATGTGGAATTGGGTTGTCAGCCCGGTTAGCCGACTGAGTCACTAGGACAAAGTTACAACAAGACGGGTGGGTGAGAAGTTGCAAATGCACGGAATCACAATAACACACCTCTCTTTGGGAAGCCTCACCCTCTCTCCCTCCTAGCGAAAAAGAAGGCTCTCGCTAAATACCTCACATGAGCAAAGTATGTTTTTAGTCTGCTGGGAGTTTGCCAGAGGGAATTGCACAATGGGATATAGTCAGTGAGGCGGAAGAAAAGGAATTATAGGGGAGGGAGAAACCAAAAGAGATTGATTTGACCACAAAGAGAAGACTTTTTTTTCCTTTTATAAAGCTAAGTCACATCAGGATGATATGGAAATAGATTGCATCATTGCATTGGAATCCATTTTCATGTTTGGTGCTTTGCTTGAAAAAAAAAATAGAAACAGATTACCGTTTTTTTCCGTGTATAATGCGCAAAATTTAACTAATTTATTGTCCTAAAATCTGGGGTGCGCATTATACATGGGCACAAATTTTTTTAATTTTTATTTTTTTAATTTATTTATTTTTATTTTTATTTTTTTTATTTTTTTTAAGAAAATCATGGTACAACAAAACCAGCAACAGGACTGACCGACAAAGTCGTGGAACAAAAAGACAGGGTGACATTACCAAAGACAGGAACAGAAACCAAACAGACATCATGACAGTAACACATGCAATGATCCGACGGTGAGCGAGGGGCAAACAGGACTAAAATACAAAACACGTTACATTGATTGAGGTGACACAAGAAGGGAGGGGCGACGCGAACAGAAACTATGGCAACCTAGACACATAGCAAAACTGGGGACGAGACATGACAAATCCCCCTCGAAATAAAACTTGAAATCACCTTTCTTCTTGTTTGTTGTCAATCGCGCATCGCATTCAGCCATCCTGCCCAACACACTTAGTCAGTAAAATTCATAATTGACGACACATCGTTTGATGCAAGGGTGCAATCCTTGATGGTGTGTTATTGTCAAATATTGTTTGTTTTTCAATCTCCATCGCGGACCGGACGTCATACGTAGGCAGTATGACTGCGCATGCGCACTATGGATCCGATGCGCAGAACGGATGCGCAAGACACGTCAGCTATATAAAGAGCGAGAGTTGTTTTCTTCCTATTAGTTTCAATTCACAGTTTAATTAGCAGTTTCAATCAGCAAATAACAAAATGCGTATTACAGGTAATATTTTATTTCACAACACTTTGCCTTGTTCCTTTCGTCTCTGCTGTTCACTTCAAATACGCTCCATACGAACGCAATGCTCTCGTATCAGACGCTTGCTCGATCACCTGCTCGTTTGCTGTCACAATGTAACCTACACAAATCCGAAACATCTGTTGCGGCTCCAAGTCACGACAAGGGGCAAGTTTTGGTTTCCAAGGGTGTTTTTGTTCCTCTTCAACTTCTCTCCCATACAGAGCCGCCTTTTTCACATGTCCGCACGCCTTTTTCACATGTCCGCACGCCTTTTTCACATGTCCGCACTGATCGCGGTGGTGCCTTTACGGGCAGTCGGAGAAATCAACGCCAACAAAAAAACAATACATCCAGCCTAGTTAAGACCATACCAAAGACTATAAAAATGGGACCCATTGCCTCCCTGCGTGTGTGACGATCATTGGGACTTAAAAAAAAAAAAAAATTGGGTGCGTAATATACATGGGTACAGGCTTTTTTCCAGCATCACCATGCCATTCTTAGGGTGCGTATTATACATGGGGGCGCATTATACACGGAAAAAAACGGTATGCCTTTTGTGTGGTTTTTAAAAATTGATTTTACACCTAGATTACGTATTTGTGACTGAAAAGTGTATTATCGTTAATCAACAACCATTTTCGAAGTCAATTTCATTTATTTAGCCCTGAATTACATCACATGTTCCGTGTTCTGTTTCTTCTGTGGAATATGAATAAAACAGGCAAACTGTTTCTATCTTCTATATTATTTAGTACTTATTAGAAATGAAGAGCCTGATCCTGCCACCAGAGCACATCCTGAAGAGGGGTGACAGCGAGGCAGTGGCGTACGCCTTCTTCCACCTGCGGCACTGGAAGAGGGCCGAAGGCGCCTTAAATCTTCTTCACTGCACATGGGAGGGCAGTAAGTACCTCTTCCATCTCTGTTGCTTGCACACTTTTAATGACAAATTGCTTCTGAAGAGGGATTCATCACTTCTCTCCTCTTATTTTATTGTTTTTTTTCTTTTTTTTTTGAGTTAATTAAAGTGTTTATGTATATACAGCCTTCCGGATAATTCCCTACCCACTGGAGAAGGGTCACCTGTTTTACCCCTACCCAGGATGCACAGAAACAGCAGATCGGGAGCTGCTACCATGTAAGCAAAAAACAGACAGCTTGATAAGAGGAAATATGAACTAGTACATTTGCTGCCACTTTCCCATAATGATGCCGCATATTTTTTTTTTTTACTTTCTCTAATTTTTTTTTTGTTTTATTACAGTATATTGTTATTTTACTTTATTAACAGCATGAAAAAAGAAGTGTAGTACCGTAATTTTCGGACTATGTCGCGTTTTTTTTTCATAGTTTGGGTGGGGGGGCGACTTATACTCAGGAGCGACTTATATATGTTTTTTTTCACAAGTTTTTACTTGATCATTAGCACATCACTTACTTACAAGTATAGTTGACCACTTCACATGTTATTTTTAGTATAGTTGATCACTTCACATGCTTTGATATCTTTATCTTGAACATATTCAAAACATGAAAAATAGCGAGAAAAAATCAAATAAAGTAATTAACACTTTAAAGCGCCATATCCTCTGGACATGTCCTCTTTCACCAGGATGACATAAAGGACGAGAAATTTGATCGATGGATTTAATGATTTGGAGTGACACAAATGGTTTGATAATATTGTTGTTTATGTGATAGTTATTTAAAATATAGTTTATATATCGTTGTATGGGCCTGTGGAATAATTTGAACTGCGGCGCGGCACACGGCATTGTTGACAAAGGACGATAGATAAAAGACGAGAAATTTGATCGATGGATTTAATGATATGGAGTGACACAAATGGTTTGATAATATTGTTGTTTATGTGATAGTTATTTAAAATATGGTTTATATATCGTTGTATGGGCCTGTGGAATAATTTGAACTGCAGCGCGGCACACGGCATTGTTGACAAAGGACGATCGATGGATTTAATGAATTGGAGTGACACAGATGGTTTTATAAACGTGTTTTTTATGTAATAGTTTTTTTTAAATAACTGAATGTTACGTCAGGCCCGTTCTCAGCTCCTCGTTTGTGTTTGTCACGTTAGCATACCGTATCGTTTAGCCTGTTGTTGCTCGTTCATGTCTGTTCTTCGTGTTGGATTTTGTTGAAAAAATTGCCCCCCAAAATGCGACTTATACTCTGGAGCGACTTATACATGTTTTTTTTCACACTTTTGGGCATTTTATGGCTGGTGCGATTTATACTCCGGAGCGACTCATAGTCCGAAAATTACGGTAGTTGAAACGGATTAAGGGCATTTTAATTCATTTCAATCTGGAACCGTAATTTGTACAACAGGTAAAATGATTTACAAGCTTGGTCGAAAATCAAAGAACCACTGTCTCCATCACAGCTTTTCTTTGTCAATTTTATATCCTGGCTCCACCTTGTCACCCTGCAGCATTCCACGAGGTGTCGGTTTACCCAAAGAAAGAGCTTCCTTTCTTCATCCTCTTCACCGCGGGCCTTTGCTCCTTCACCGCCATCCTGGCCATGCTCACACATCAGTTTCCCGAGCTCATGGGCGTCTTCGCCAAAGCAGTAAGTATCCCCATGTCTCACGTTCTTCGCCTTAAAAGGCTCCTCCAGATCGCGGCTCCTTCAACTTATCTCCGCTTGACCCCCCACTGTTTTTTTTTTTTCCCTTTTACGAGTTTAAATAATCTTATTTGCAATGTGAGCCTCCTGCGGTAATTACCGCCTTGCATTACTGTCAGGCTCATGGGAGTCGTAGGCCCGTAAAACGTTTCCCCCGCCAACACAAGCGGAGGTATCGCCGGCCGCCAATTGCAAACACAGCCGCATAAAATTCTATGTGCGTGACTTCCGTGTGCTGTTTATTTACAGCCAAGGTGTTGTTTGGCGAGCATCTCACTTCACGGCCGTCATGTTTATTAGTCCGACCGACGTGAGGCCGAAACACGGTCCCCGAGAACATCGAGTACTTCTTTGTTTTGTTTTGAGAGAAGATAAGGCGCAGATGGGATTTCAAGTTTGGCAAGCTGGCTTTTGTGTAAATGTTCACAAAATGTGACAGGGTTAGGGGAGACACAAGGTTTTCTTTTTTTGTGAAGGAAAAACACTTTTTTTCTTAAGCTCCTGACACGAACATCCAAGTCAGGGCAAAATTGTCATTTTTTTAATTTCTGAAAGTTTCAAATTTTTCCATGAGATCTAACTGGAGTTCGTGCGAATAAATTTGATTGAATCCGATATACATTTCCATTGAATGACTCTATTCCCCCAGTTTTAAATATTTTCAAAGTTGGTGAACAATACCGATAATTATATTATTTGAAGAACAATGAAGAAATTACACTTCACTATGATGACTGGGCGATGTATCGAAATCGTATCGATATCTTCTAGACATTGTATGAGCATTTGAGACATTAATATTGAAAATAAAACAGTACGGTCAGGCCAACCGCCATTTAGGGGGAGAAAGCGACCAACATGAGCACAAACGCACAGCACACACGCATTTCTGTCATAAGCAAGCGAGACACAGCTGTGTGCTGTCAAGCCACAGGAACACATACTACATATATTGTGTTTTACAACCATACTTAACCATATTTATAATTTCATAAGTACCAGTGGATACAATAGCAAAGTTCGTGGGAAAAATATTCGAGTGGTCCATGCCTTGCTGGTCCATTCATTTGAATGGAACACCTCATGATTATTTCCCATGTACTATTTTTGTAGTGACCTGTGTTTTTCTAAATAGACTAAATCATTCGAAATCATTTTTTGTGGATTACAAAAAAATTGTATATTGAACGGAAAGCCTAGTTGTCAGTTTATGAACAAAAGTGAAATATGTATGCAAATGGGGGGGTGTCAAATTAATTATGACACACTACATGCATCCAGCCCATTTTGTAACGGTGGTTAGAATGTCACTTTCTAAAGGTTATCCAGTACAGTGGCACTCAGCTTCCCTCCCTTTCCAGTTTTTCAGCACACTCTTCGCGCCACTGGGATTCTTCGCAGACAAGATGGAAAGCTTCATGCCGTCCAGTTTCTGGCACCAACTGACTCGGATCTGACCCCAACATGCATACACACACTGGGGGAAAACAAAATTGCTCTCCTGCCCTCAGCATTACTGTCTACTTGTCGCTTTGTTACTGATTATATTGGCCCGGGTCGTATCAACAAAGCAGTCAGTACCACTCTTAAGACACTCGCTCTTCCAGCTGCCTGCAGCATGTCCAAGAATTCGGCATTTACATTTATTTGTCACGAGGGGGAATTTGAAATGGTTTGCACCACTTTTTAACCGGTGGTACAATAACAAGTTGCTTGACACTTTATGTGTATCCATTATCCGTTTTGGCACAGCACTCATTGATGTCATCCTCAATAGCGGTAAAATAGCAGAATATTAATGATGATATCACATTACAGGCAACATAAATTTAAGTATCTGTTTGGAATTTTAGCTCTGAAGCCGAAGGGGTCCAAACTTGATTTCCGAAAGTCGATGTCAACTCAGACTTTGTCAATGATTTGTGGTTCTCAGACCAGGCTCACTTTCTCCTCTCTGGTCAGTGACGATTTCACACGCCACTTTCAAGAGTGTCTCAGGCACCAAGGAATGTTGAAGCACATTTTCAATAGGTGATAAAATTAGGGGTGTAACGATACATCGATACACATCGATTAATCGATATAATGCTCTACGATTTATTGGCATCGATGCTAAAGGTAAACATCGATTTATATCGCCGTGTTTGACCTCGGACATTAGACGCGACTTTATTTTGAAATCCAGTTCATTGTTGCTTACTTCCTCTTTCTGGGAGCAGGGAGCAGTGCGCGGCGTTGCTGCACGTGAAAGGGGAGTCGACAACTAGTACGCGGCTCCTGGGCTGGTGCTATGGCTAGTGTCCAAAAAGACGAGGAAATTTGCGCCCCTTTAGGCTTCAAGTCATTCGTTTGGAAGCACTTTGGATTCCAAAGAAAAGATGGCTCAACGGACAAGACACGTGCAGTTTGTAAATCCTGCCATGCGGTGATCAAATATTCAGGGAGCACAAATCTCGCCGCACATTTAAAGAAAAAACACGACATCAAAGTTCAGTGTTAAAGTAAGCAATTTGTATACTACAATACTCTTGTAATTTCCTAAATAAAGAGTTTGCAGTGCCTTGTTGATTTCGCGTATGAATTGTTATAAATCAGGATATCGTAGTTCTTTATATCGATATTATATCGTATCGTGACAAAACCCGCGATTTACACCCCTAGATAAAATCTAGACCGCAGAGACCAAAGCCCTACAATTTTCAGGATATAATGAAATCAAATTAATTTGTGTAACAAACCAATTAGCAGGTTCTAGTAAACACAAGGCATCCACAGCCACGGGGTAATATTATATAATTTCATAACTCGCTACAATCACAAGTGATAAAAGTGCCTTTTTTTAGTCTCGTTCTAAAAAACAAAATCTTAACCAGGCATTGACTCATCACCGACAGACATTGTTTTAATTCTATTTAATGACACAATTTAGGGCTACGTGTTGAAGCTGTAAAAGTTAGGGGTGTAAATCGCGGGTTTTGTCACGATACGATATAATATCGATATAAAGAACTACGATGCGTTATTTGCCGATATCTTAAAGCCTGCTGCGATTCATTCACGATATATCGCGATATAGTGCTCTACGATCGATATTTTTTTTTTTTAGTAAAAAATATATAACAATATCCTGATTTATAACAATTCATACGCGAAATCAACAAGGCACTGCAAACTCTTTATTTAGGAAATTACAAGAGTATTGTAGTATACAAATTGCTTACTTTAACACTGAACGTTGATGTCGTGTTTTTTCTTTAAATGTGCGGCGAGATTTGTGCTCCCTGAATATTTGATCACCGCATGGCAGGATTTACAAACTGCACGTGTCTTGTCCGTTGAGCCATCTTTTCTTTGGAATCCAAAGTGCTTCCAAACGAATGACTTGAAGCCTAAAGGGGAGCAAATTTCCTCGTCTTTTTGGACACTAGCCATAGCACCAGCCCAGGAGCCGCGGACTAGTTGTCCCCTCCCCTTTCACGCGCGTGCTCTGCTCACAACACAACAACGCCGGAAAGAGGAAGCAAGCAACAATGAACTGGATTTCAAAATAAAGTCGCGTCTAATGTCCGAGGTCAAACACGGCGATATAAATCGATGTTTACCTTTTGCATCGATACCAATAAATCGTAGAGCATTATATCGATTAATCGATGTGTATCGATGTATCGTTACACCCCTAGTAAAAGTACATGCTGAAGACAGGAGACTCTCCCCATGTTTGAAAAGCGCTTGAGACAAAACTCACAATAAAATGACTCCTGTGAAAGTCGAATATTTGTTTTGGGGTGTTTTTATTATGCGTCCTTTTGTTTTTCATCCACATGACTCCACATTTTCCTACCGGTCGGAAACGGCAAATCTTTCTTCGGGAGGTTCAGTTGTGTCTGATTGTTGTATAACCATTCTCTGCAGTGGCGTAGCCAGGAATTTTTCCAGTAGGGGCGCACGCCCAAAGGAAAAAATATCGAACATCACCCACGCCGTTCGCTGATCTTTAAATCAACATCCGGGTCCGGGAGGCAATCGGTGAATAGATAACATCGCGCACATAGAATAGCGCAAGCACATTCGCGCAAGACCGAAAGAAAAAAACGGCATGAAAATGAAGAATCGAAAAAGCTCGATTTTTTCTTTTTTAACCGGGGCGCAGGGAGTCCTAACCGGGGCGCCGCCCCGGCTCGCCCCGGCTTGGCTACTTCACTGATTCTCTGGTTCATCCAAAACGGGACATATTTACTAAGTAAAAATATACCCAGAAGCTTTTTGAAAATTCAAAATCACCTCTGAAGTGTCTGCTTTGTTTCAAATCATTACATGTAAAGATTGTGTCTTACCTCATCAAAATGTTCATTTATTCTGCGTCTCACTGTAGCAGGCAATGATTATTCAATATCTGTACCATCAGTCACTGGTATGGCTTACAGCTAAAATGAATGACTTCATTACAGCGAGGCCATATGGGCTGCATTACAAGAATGGCCTAATTACATCATGATGTTTCTCAGTTCGATGTATATACTCATATATTTATCATGTGATAGAGTTGAACATGCTGTTTTTAGGGACGCAGCACTAAATCACTCTCCTCCCTCCCAATATGCTTAGTATGAAGAAAAAGTACAGATAGCTCTTTAAAAATTCTACTGGGATTGTTTTTAGTTTTGTTAAACTTTCAGACACCCCTGACATCACATAGAGCTCTCATTTAAATCACTTTGTGTCTTAGAAGAGGGAAATTTATTTGTTTTATTGCTTTCGCAGCAAATACACAGCATTTTAGATTTGAAGTGTATTGAATTGTACTCCAGCACAGCCTGTGAAGATTAAAGGTATTCAGAAGGCAGCCAAAATATTCATAAACAATGTGTCTTTAAGAGTTGCATAAAAATGTTGAACCATCACATCACCCTGTACACATTTACAAAAATGTTTGTCTTGTTCTGCAAAAACAACAATCTTAATCTTTTAATCACTCAATTGATGAAAACTCCATAATTTACCAGTAAACGGCACGATTTTCCTAAAAGCCAAATTGTTTGCCTAATATCGAACAAATTAAAAACAAAAAATACCAACAGACTTGCTATTTTATACTTTTTACCTATTTTTCTGAACATAATCAAACATATAGTTATGCTATTAAATGGAAATGATTGACTTTGCCATAAAAGCTGCATGCTTTGCAGTTCAATGTTCTCTCTAACATGCATTTCTGTCCAGGCTGCTCAGTACATTATGATTAAGTCAGCAACACCAAAGTGTTTGTCGCACATCCTCAAAGATATTAGGTGAGTACATGTTTTATCTAATGTATCATTTTCAACTGGGGTTGACCTGTTTTTAGAACCATGTTTAAATCCCGTTGACTTTGTCACGCTGTTACTATGCGGTGACTGTCGACTGTTTGGCTGGAAAGTCACCTGACACTGAACCCGCTGAAGTTATTTAGCGCGGCCCGACCTACTGTAGGTGCTCGCATTGTCTCCATCCCATTCATGGCATGTAGTAGCCGAGTGGGAGGAGAGTGGGTCGACGCTCTCGTAGGAGTGACACCGGATGGATCAACAAGGTTTAATATAGACTCAGGAAGGTCTGCATTGGCGAGGTGAACATACCTCCCCGACCAAAAGGCTATGATCCGGTGTCACGCCATCAAAATATGAAATATCATCATCAACGTTATTATGAATGCACTGTGGCAGCTTTGCGGTGCAATCAAAGCCTTCCTGGGGGAAAATGTGCCGCAAAATCGGTGAAAGACAATCGTCGGTTGTGATATCACGCAAGGGTGTGTGTGCAGGTGTTTTCATTTCTTAAAGTAGACTCAGGTCACAGCCAGTCATGGCTCACTGTTTTTTTGAAGCTGTGCCGTGATTGGTTGTGACCTGAGACTCGGTAACTGTGATGTCATTTTCAGCCGACAGTTTAAGTTACAAAATGGCCGCCCATTGAAATGGATAAAAACGGATGAATTTTGTTACTTACCTCATGTTCAACAGATGCAATATTTGTCAGAACACTGTATTTCAACTACTCGGGGCACATACAACATATTGTAAAGAAAAACATTTTTGGTTGACTTCCCCTTTAAAAAAAAGTAGCATTTCATACAATAAACACGACCCACACTGTCATCATTTACATTATTTTTGTATTGTTTCACTTGCGTGACGTTTGGCCTCTTTTGTAAAACAAACAAACAAAAAAACCCCACATACTTTCCGTTGGCTCTTATTCCTCAGAAGAAATGTCGATGCTTCACATTTAGCCACTTTTTGTCACATCCATTTAGTAACCCCTCTTAAAGCCCCTTGAGAGATTCTCTGTTGGGCTTAGAATGACTTCAGGCTGCATTAACCAGATGTTGAAAAGTCCCAATTTGAGGCTCCGTCTTGGCTCATTTTCATTTCTTGTACACTATTTAGAGTTGGAGGAATGCTCGCTCAGTTGCACTGTCCAGGAAAAAAAAAATCTGACTATGTTTTCCATATTTTGCCCCAAAACACTTGATTCCTTAATGAAAGTAATTTACAACCAAATATGTAAGCTTAGGCCATCAAAATTACATGTTCCTACCATTAAAAACTATATTACATACTAGAAACCTTTAGATATTCAGGTAGAAAATACTTTCATCAACAAATACAATCTTGCAATGAAATTGACATGATTTATCACAAACAATGCAAGATTGTAAACAGAAAACTCCATTATTCCAAACCATATTTATAAGCATATGTATATGTGTGAAATCCTGAAATAGGAAAGACTTTCTAGCTTGTCAGAAACTATTTCAGATGTCTTTTTCTTTGCCAGATGAGCGGTCACATTTAACCAAAGTAATTCAACAGGAATGCGGGTCTGTAAAGCATTCCGGCAAATAGTGACTCATAATAGTCTTTTTTTTTTAATGTATTTTTGGTCAGCACATCTCTTTTTTTTTTCAGTGCATTAACAAAAGGACCAAATTTTTGTTCATTTTTGTTGCCTTATAAAACATTGATACATTCAAACTCTAGAGAGAATTGCTGTACTTTAAGCGGTCTATTGATTTTGCGTGATATTAGATTGTGGATGAGGTGAAATGATCAAATGTACATTCATTTAATTGTCCAGGTTGACACTGGACTGTACAGTTTTGCTCCAGAATGCTTTGGTATCTTGAGATTTCATTGTACTCTGCAACTCAGATCCAGAACGTAAGCAAATTGCCAAAGAAGCTCCAGTTTTTGGCTCATTATCATCTGAATGGCATACTCACAGCTCTGTGGTTTGTCAGATTTAAGTTTTGTCCATTTCAAGCTATTTCCGTGATGGTTGTGGGTTTCTTTCACACCGGTATACCAACCATTCTCTCCCCACTACTTACAAAAGTCATTGATTTTTCTCACTGCAACGCAGAAATTGCGAGTCCAACACATAGCCTGCCAAGGTTTTGCAGTTTTTCTTAACCGAAATACTCGGAATATTTGGAAATTTACTTTGTGACCACAACGAAAACATCCAAGCATGGAGCGAGAGCAAAAAAAAAAAAAAAAAAATGAGGCTTGAGGTTGTGCGTGTGCAAATGAAAACAAGCAAAGATGGAAACAAAGACGAGGGACCAGAGGTAGAAACGAACAAGGTTTTCAATGAGGCGGCAGAAGTGAATGTGCAAAAACAACAAGTGTCCAACATCAACACAAGACGGTGCTTTTTTTCGCTCTCTCCCCTGGGGATTTTCGCCAAGAAGTCCTCACTTGTTGGAGATACAATTGCAGCCATTTCCAGAAGCTCTATTGCTTATTAAATGGAGTCTGTTGATGTTTACCTAGAATAAGAAGGATTTGCTAAACATTAGGGCTATTATCACTCAGCTCGATGTTTGCAATTGTTTTTTAGAGAACAACTATTCGCTGACAAACACATTTTTGTGACTGATCAGCAGCGGGGTGGAAGATTCCAGTAGATTTCCTACAGGCAAGGGAGGCTCCTTGCAGGGTTGACACGAGAAGAGAACGTTACAGATCGTTATTGGCGGTGGTGGAATTTACCATCTGATCAGATGCTAACTGCTAGCTACTCAACGTAAGATGCTAGTTTCAGATATACTGTGCGCTATCATTCAAATGTTTAGATACACTTAGAACGAAAGTTTGTTATCATTTAACCTAGACTGTATTTTTGATTATCTTCTTTGAAAAAAAAAAATCTTAATCTGGGGGTTGACTGCACTGTCTGCTTGCGTATGTATAATACAATTTTCAACAAATATTTCAAAATTGCCACAAATGATCAAAGACGTTGAAGCTGCTTACAATCCACTACTGGACATATTTTCCAGTTTTAGCATCAGTCATTAAAGATCCTTGGCCAAATGTTTCTTGTGAAAAATCCCGCAATAAAAACCACGGCGGGATGACCTTAGGTGAGGTCAAGTCAATCGGGTTGCTTGTGGGGCTTGCAGGTGTGAACGTCCACCGTGTCCTCGCAGTCGTTGCACTGGACTGTGCAGCACCATTGGAACTTGCACTCGCACTGGGTGAGGCGTTTGACGCGCATGGTGTCGTAGCCTCGGCCGCAGCACATCACCTCGCAGCCGTCGGTTCCCCGCGATGACTTGTTGCAAACGCGACCCGCCGTACCCAGGGAACCTACCGAGCCAAAATAGGTCGGTTAATATCATGGGGTCACATCCACTCACATCTCCAGCTTGACGTTTTAAAATAACTACCGGTGAGTGTTTCTTATGGGCACTCTGCCACTCACTATTCACGGGGGGAATTGTCAAACCAAGAATCTTATTTATACTGGAATATATGTGAGAACAAAAACTTGCAGTCAACAGTGAAATGTTTGTAGCAGTCACGGTTTCCCTTAGACCTTCATTGAATTTACTCGGTATGTCATCCAAGGAGTCTGCACTCTTAACAGTCAAGTAGTTTGTGGAACTACTTACTGTCAAACTATTTACACCGTAAGATATTTCACACTAGATAGCCCAAGAAATACTCTGCGCTTGTTTCTAGATGGAACTCGAGCAGTCGTTCTTTCTCCACTTCTTCATTGTTTAGTCAAATTGTCCACAGTGTCAATGTTGGAAGATATGTGACACCAGATTGTTCAGATAGTTGAGGTCAGTCAGAGTCTGTTTCCAGTTGACGCTGTAGTGGTCATCATTCTTAAATTTCTTCAAATCTTGAATAGAATGATCTGAAAATGTCACACCAAGATTTATATCTATTATTTTGTGAAAGACAGGCCAGAAGGGGAGTTAAGTTGTTTTCATGGGGTCGTCAGCCATTTTTGGAGTCTGTCCTCTTACAGCCACAATTGTAAACTAATCTTTTGCAGACTGTCAGGGAATGATCTCACAATGTCAAACCAAGACGCTCAAAACCTTGTAAGAGATCTCAATGTCTGAAGTCAGTTATCAACTTTCCCACAGAGGTTACATTCCCAGACAGGTCATTTGAATACTCTCTGACCCCAACTCAAACTCTGCTCAGGTGTGAAGATCAGATGCCACCAATAATGAGCGAGCATCCCTGATGTAAAGAGAAGGGATAAGAGAAGATATTTCCCTCAGGCTGAGAAGGGATCCCTGCCTTAAAGTGACCAAAGGAAGGATTTGAAAATTAAGCTTGCATGTATCCTCGGGCAGTGAATTCCTACACAAGAGAGATTAGTGGTGAGGAGGCATCATAAGCTCCTTTTAAGATCACTTTTTAACAACCTGTCCTTTAAGTCATTACATCAGGTATCAGCCCAAAGCCAAGGAGGAGTGAAGGTATTAGTTTAAAAGTGCACCGCGTCATCAAGCAAAGAACTGGTGAGCGCCTTCACGCTCTGTTGAAGAGACTGCATGTGAGCAGGGAGACGGATCCTTAACAAGGCAAAGCAAACGGCAGGAATTAAAGCGGATGGGAAAGGGCATACCAATGGACTTTAAGCTGTGATGGAATGCGAACCTTCACTTGACGCCTTGGGTTTTCATTTTGTTTTCCAAGGTAATGTGGCATCAAGCGAGTGCCTGTTTAAACCGCAAAAAGTAGATCCAGATATCAATCTTAAACCCTAAATGCCAATTGTAGCGACATTTTCCTGAAACCTACCCTGGTCAATAATGACAAACTTAATGGACACCTCCTGAGGTACTTCGAGGAAAACCAGCTCGACTATCAGTTATTCTGCTCAAGTAGCAACACTTTTCCCTTACTAAACAAATTTGCACATTTGTTCACACAGATTCCCTATGGCATTTTCACCTCCAATCTCAGGTCGCTATTCTTCTTTAGGAACAAATCCCACACCTCAAATAATACTATCCATGTTTTCCTGATGTGCCAGTTGAAATGTATGCCGAATGTTTGTGATACCTGCCGCTCGGTCCATGAGGCAGTAGTCCGGCGAGTTCTCCACATACACCAACTCATTCTTGGCACTCCCTTTGAAGTCAGTTTCCATGAAGCCTGTGCCATCCTGGTTCATTGTCACCTCCACGGCCGTGTCGTATTTCTTGCGGAGGTAGTCGCCCGTCCGCCTGAAATCGGACATAGCCAGCCAGCAGGTCCTCAGGGAGCAGGAGCCACTGACACCGTGACATTTGCACTGCAGCTTCATGAAGCGCTTGACGGCCTGCAGCAGAGGTCAGAGTTGACGGGGCGTTAAGCTTTCCATGTTGGCCTGCGGCCAAGGTGTGAATGACCCTAAGAGGTAGGTCACTTCTTCTTATAGAGATCCTCTTTCGAGAGGAAACAATGGGCTATGGGACATATACACGAGAGCGTGTCTAAAAAAGTCTATGCAAGTACGAGACCAACAAGTTGAACAAAGGTTAAGGCTCCAGCTACTGCCAGTTATGTTTGTTCGACCTTAATACATGAAGCCATCTGGCATCGTCATGTAAGGGTAGAAAGCTCTTGAACGAGGTCTCTTTTTCAGAGCTTCCTACGAATGTGTCATCTCCACCCCAGATTAGGATGACAGCTATCGGGAGATGGTGAGTACACAAACATAACAGCAGTTTTATCTAAACTAGTCAACAACTCAAACGCAACTTGTTATCAAGGGTCGACACCTAATGTCATTGGCATAGACCACGCAGATTGGGTCTTCCAAAGCGCGCAGTCCTAGAAAACAGCTATTGGCAGACCCCAAAGGATGCTAATGTTAGCTAATAACTCAGAACCTTACAACAACTCACCATTCTTCCGCAGCGATTGTTATGCAGGGTCATGAGTGCCCTGGCATCCTTCACCATCCTCTCTGGGGCGTCCACAAAGGCCTTGGCGAATTTGATGCCATAGTTGATGTTGTCACTGCATCCCCCCCAGTCAAAGTTGCCCCGGTGGTCGCTACCTTGACCGCGCTTGTGCCCGTCGCAGTTGCAGTTCTTGACGTCGCCCTGACTGCATGCACGGGTGATGGCGTAGACCACCCCTGCTGACGAGATGGCGTACACAAAGGCTGCTTCTCTGCTGCCTGTCCAGAAGAGGAACAAGTGGGACTTAATGCCGTAAATTTACCTGTGAGTACCTTTTTATATTCTTTGGTTGGTTTAGTGGTGTGGCACTGGGTGACATAATACAGATTGTAGTTGAGTCTGGACAAAATAGTTGTCAGAGTGGTTGGAATTGTCCGATTTTGGTTGGTTCTTTAGTACAATCCATAACTACTTACAGCAGCATATGTCCAGTACACAGAGAAATCAGTCCATGTATGGTGGATTGTAGCGGCATGTCAACCGTGACATCACAGCATGGCCGACTCTCCTTTCACCTTTTTCTTTGTGTGCACATGTGGATACTTTCTCAGTCACTGGACTTTGTTTTCATTTGAGAAGATTTGGGGGTTTATTCGGGTCCCCCACTACACACACCTCCACCTCCTGTCCTCATTCCAGCTCACGCAACCAAGCAGAACACAGGCGATGTCAGGCCGTCAAGCTTTGTCCGGATGCCAGAAACATCTTGCCAAATATTTACATCTCCTATTACGGTTTATACATTACCAGTGTGGATCTCTCAATTGTTTTTTCCCAAGAAAAAAATACATGTTCCCGCTTTCCCTTATCCCCACAAGGAAAAAAAACCACCTCTTTGTGTTTATACAGCGGAATTATTCATGAGACATCCATTCATTATGTGCTTATCTGATCGTAGCGGAGACATTTACAAGGGTGATCAAGTGGAGTGTCTCACACACATTGGAAAAAAGCCACATTCCCCATCCCAGTTGCGCCGACTCACTTCGCAGCATCACCCTGCCAAACACGGTGTGATCGTGCTCCATTGTGCTACAGTTCCAGCGCTGGTGGCGGAACTGGTGCTGGCATTCCTTGATCCACTCCTTGGCACCTTCGCCGATGGACTGCATCAGGTCTGGGTGGCGCTGGCACAGCTGCCGTTGCTTGTTGACCAGGCCCGAGATGTTGCCGCAAATCACCCGAGCACCCAGCGTGCCGATGTACCTGCGTGACGGCGAGCGGTGGTCATTAGGTGTCATTGCAGAAAGTGTTGAAATGTTTACAGTTGAAAAGCAAATAGGAATCTGTATTTTTTCTTCTTCAATTGATTGAATATTATCACGTTTAGTAACGATCAGAGGCCTGTCGGCAAGACTTATCAATCGCCATTGGAGTGTAGGGGAGGCAAAGGGCCATCAGCCTCAAGTTGGATGACGTCGCTTGAAAGTGGCTCTGGATCTTCACCCACCCAAATCAAAGATGGAAAACCTCTTAGAGACTGGTATTACGTAAATGAGTTGCATGACAGCGGGATGGGAGTTCAAAACAGCTCACACATAGCCTACATGGTCTCCCCTTGAATGCTAGTGCTACTTTTTTTTTTTTTTTTCATTGAAATGAATACGTCTTCAGTATTTTCCTATTGTTGACTTTTAAACCGGACTCTGGTGCTTGTGTTTCCTGGCCCTTGGTGGATGCCACACTCAAGAGAGCTTATGAAATTCTCCTGTCAGTAAGCAAGTACCTCTATTGCTTCCTTCTCCACTCACTCGACTGCAATGTTTGAAAGGGGCCAATCCCATACCGCTGTACGGCACAAGTAACCATCGACAACTCAAGACGACATCCTCACAAGAGTCCCTTGAATCGCTGCGCGTCACCCAGTTTCCACTCCCGTTATGGCTGTGGCTCCTCGGAGCATAACCGTGTGGCCCCATGTTAAAAGTTGAGCAGGGCCGCTACTTATGTTTATTGTCTTGTTCACAGCAGCTGAGCCAAAAGACACTTGAGAACACACACTTGGACAGAGAGAGGCGCCTGCCTAATGGGGGTGGCAATTGACGGAATGGATGGCGTGTTTACAAGTGCCTGACTACCATCCAAGTGTGAAATTAAACAACCAAGTAAATTGTTTGTAAGCTGCCTATACAGTATATGAAAATACAGTTTGGCCTCATTGTGACTTTACATAATAACCACACACTGTCTTGCATTGCCCATGACTTGTTCAGCTCAGATCCAGAGCCACTTTCAAGTGACTCAACAATGTCCCACCATTTCCAACCTCCCCCCTCTACACACACACACATACACACTTTGATGCTCACTGAACTGTGTTTGTGGTTTTTTCTTTTTTGTCTTCCTTGCAGGCCATTTAACAACTGATCAAGGCTCATTTGTTCACGCACCAGCACCCACACCTGACGCTAAAGATGGATGGGACAGGATAGGGGAGATGATGTACATCCTCCACCAGACCATTCATCTTCATCAAGGCATGAGCCAAAATATTTGGTACACCTGAACACACTCTTACTGAGATTTATGAATGTGTGTTGTTGTGCGTGTTTGAGGGCCCTCTCGTGGAACTCAATGAGTCAACCAAAATATAAGGAACAGCCCTTAATTTCATTTTCATTAAAAGTATTCATTTGTTTGTTTGAAAATTTTAGCATATATCCATAATATAAATTCTGATTAATGTATATTAGTTTAATGATAATATTATTTCGGTTTATCAGTTGTTGTTTTTAATCATTGCTATTTTTTTTCAGAAAATCCTTATATTTACTGGTTTAAGTATTTAATTTGTATTATTTACTTATATTTTATATTATATTATCCCTTGTCTATTTGACCTCGTTTGTTTTATATGTTGAGTAATTTATCATACGTTTATAATATTATAGCTATATTGTAATATTTATTTTTGAATAATATTTTTTCAGTGGTATGTTAATTTCTAGTATTCCTTTAACATACTATAAATCATTATTATTTCATTTAATGCACTTTCCAAGTGCATATTCCTGAAATTGTCTTCTCAGCATGCAAATAGGATGACGGAATATTCCTACACAATTGTAGTCACACATGCAATCGGAAAGTGTTAAATAAATATAAAAATATATTCTGTAGCTCGTTCAACTCTATTTCAATGGTCCCTCACCACCAGGAGGAATCCACTCTTGGCGTGCAGACGAGCAGCAGCCAAATGAGCATGTACACTTTGACTTTGGAGTTTCCACGCAGCGTCCTCCTGCCCATCGTAGAGTCCGGAGATAGTAGTCTCATGTTTGGTCGCGGCTCGGTGCTAATCCGGCGTCCATCGTTAATGACGCTCCCCCAAAAAATCTAATCAAAAGACTTTTAAATACTGTGATGAAGCTCCATTAGCGGGTCCCAGTGTTCCGTGCGTAGGTAAGGTGCCGCGTAATTCACGTCAGGATCAAATTGCAATTAAAGCGCGATTCGCTCATCAAAATTATTGCGCACGTTGAATAGAATCGGAAAAAAAACTAATGATACTGTATGTATATCCGTAGTTCGCGACAGAAGATGTGCAAATACTCTGCACACACGCGCACACGCGCAGCTCTTGCGCGTCAAACGTTTGTGATGGGGTTGACACACCCCCTTTCTCCCCCCCCCCCCCCCCTCCGCGACCAGCCCACATAAGAACCGAGCCCACCACCCACCACGTCCCTTTTTCTTGTAGTTTCAAAGATATCACTACCAATAAGAAATAATCAAGTTTTTTTATTAAAAAGAATACATATGTTTTTTAAATTAGAGAACACACAAAAACAAAATTAATGAGAAAACAATCTGGAGATATGACAATCATAAGAAGCCAAAAGCTTTGTTTTGTTGTGTTTTTTAAAATGACTCAAATAAAGTTGAAACCGGAAATTCAAATAAATTATGGATATTGTTTCAAAATAACAAGACCATCATAGAAAATGTCTATATTGTTTTCCAGAGTAATCTAACTGGAATCATCAAAATAGGGACTAAGCATCACCAAATTAAAAGTGAATATTCAATGGGATAATACTTCATCAATGTTATAAAATAAACAAATAATATGACTACAAAAACTACCTAGTGATTGCCTAATAAGACAATTTTTTTTGTCATCATGTGGGTGATGTCCTGTGATGTGACATTGTGACGTCATCATTTGTTCATCCTAACCGCCAGCTGCGCTCTTCCAGGGGCTCCCAGAGGCAGGCAGGGGGTCCAAGAGCTCCTATTCTGGGCTGCTCTCATGGCCCTGAGCTAAATTTGGGGGGCAGAGGGAGACCCGTCGGATGTTGAGAATGTCAGACGGATGGGGCGGAGAGGGAGGACAGTAATGACAAGACTTCCTTGAACTCGCCGCTGTGCCATCATTTATCTTCATTGTAGAGCAGCTATTGTGCAAAGTCATAAAGTAAAATGGTGACAGTGGTGATCCTCTTCTCGGGACTTTATTTATAACATTACTTCTCATCAGTTCTTCTCCAGTCAACACGCCCCTGCCCAAATGCCACTGTTTTGTGATATTAAAAGAAATTGCAACAAAAAAAGCATTTTGCATACTTTGCAAAAGTGCACACACCCTCATAACTCAGAATGTACCTGTGTTCAGAATTGACCATTGCCATTCAAACGAAGGTCGTGCACACCTGCCACAATTTGAAGTGCTGCTGATTAACTGTAAACAAAGTTCAGATATTCTTGTAGGCTTTCCTTGCCAGCCTTGATTATCTGTCAACCAGTCCGTCTGCGTTTTGGCTCCTATTGACCTATGACCTTTATTAGGACAAGTAAAATTGACAGAAGTATCTGAGTATTGTTGAGACTGCTTGAAAAAATTTTGTGACAATCCAATACTGCTCCCTACAGGACATTTGTTAGAGGTGCAGCTAAAATGAATTCGAGCTCTTGACGCTACTAGATATTTCCTTTTCATATGTGGAAATACATTCATGAAAAATACTGAACAAGTCTTTTTTTTTAATACATAAATAATACAAAATTGGGCAGAAAGTCTTTTTTGGTGTACTCTGAAAATAATTTCACTTAAAGACTAGTTTCAGGTGACAGCACTTAACATATTCCATTGCAGCGGCTTTACAGTTTTCTTAAACCTTTTACATGCTGACCACAGTTGAATAACAAACACGTCGTTGGGTTACATTTATTAACCCTTTTAGTGTATATAGAAGAGGAATGTGATACAATGAGTGCACAAAAATACCAACTTGACTGTAATATTAATAATCTCTTAGAAATACATAGAACTGTACTGTGATTGTGTATAATAATATGTATGATCATCATAAGTATATATACATTTAAGTTATATAAAACTATATTTCTATCATATACTGTGGTAGATAAGGAACCTTTTACAGGAAAATAATAAACTGTACAGTTTTATAAAAATAAAAGAATTAAAGACTGCATATTAAGAATAAGAATACATATATGTTCATTGTTACTGATATCAATAGACCATACAATATAGAAAATATTCATCGTTCACTAATTAAACTTAAATTTGTCTGTTGAGAGCCTATCCTCAATTGTTTTCTAAAAACTGACTGATTTGCATTTTTTTTTTTTTGTTGCTCCTTTAAAGGTTTACGAAACCCTGCACTAAACAGAAAGTAGCATGCTAATTGGTCCCTGTGAGGCATGTGGAAGTGATACATCTAGACTGTGAAAGGAGTTCTTTTTGTCAGGGATTTTAACCTGCGTTGTTAGTGAAACTTGCAGACAGTTCTCTTTGGGCTCAGGCTAAAGCAATATGAAAGTATTGCTTTTGGAGCAAAGAACTAGGTTGAAGTGAGTTACGAAGCTTCATGTAGCTGTTTGCTAACCCTGTTTTGTGGCATCTATAAGGTAATTCTTAACCATTTGGGGGAGGAAGCATCAATTCATGGCTAGCACCGTAATCCTGCAAATAGAGCCGGATTGTTGTTTTTCTCTATCAACTACCATGCATATTTCTAGACTGACATAATAAATACAAAAATCATACGGTCATATAACAGTGTTTGATGTTAATTAGATGAAAGAACCACGTCCAGTTCTTTGACGCCGTCTTGGGCGGAAGTGATTCCGCAGCTTCCCGAATGGGGGGCGTCGTTAAAATGGCCGCCCGACCTCGGGACGGCAGGCGGTGAAGTCGGAGCTTGAGCCAGGCCAGGTTTCTTGGGCGGGATAGGTGGAGGGTTTCCCCTGTCTGCCCTGGGGATTGTGGGCGAGCGGACACCCTGAGGTGGGGCCGCTGCCCGTCCCGCGGTGGGAGACAGTGGGGCCGCCAAGCAGCGGTAGTCGGTTCCGAAGGGGGAGTGGTTGACTGTGGAGAGTTTGGGTGCCTGCTGCGTGGTGGTGAAGCGGGAAAGGACTTGGGTGACGGTGCTACGGGCCATCTGCTTGCTGGACTCTGCTGGAGAAGGTGTGGGGGAGGTGCTGGTGGTTGGCTGGGTGGGCTCGGGGTCATTGGGCGCCGTTTGGAACTTGTGGCGGGCGGCGTGGAAGCGCTGGTTGATTCCGGCCTGATAGGAAGACTTGCAACCCGTCGGCATGCTGGGATGTTTGGATAGGACGGGCGAAGCGCACGGGGAGGAACTCTGCTGAATTGGAGGATTCCCATTTGAGGGTCCGCCACTAGAAAGCTCGTCGGCATCCATCGCATAATGGTGCCCGTTAAGTTTTGGCTCCCCGGCTCCCTGCTGACCTTCGTCCTCGTTGTGTTCCAGTTTTGCTTCTGTGGTCTTCTTTTTTAAAGGAACCTTTGTGGCCCACTGCACACCTTCTTCTTGAACGTCTGCCACCACATTGATGTCACTCAGCTTCCTCTGAAGCTCCTCCACCTTCCAAACAAACAACAATGATGATCAATAGGGCTCCACCTTTTGGGACAATAATAATATGATTTGTTGACATGAGCTGCTGCATCACCTGCTGCTGCAATCTGGCGCAGTGTGCCTCCTCCTTCTTGAGTCGCGAGCGTAGCTGCTCTCGCTCCGTGTCGAACTCGGCCAGCTGCTCCTCCACCCTGGCTTCCATCCTCAGTGCTCGCCTCCTCTCCTCCTCCAGTTCCTCCTTCAGTGCCTGGAAGGCCTCCCGCTCCTGAGCAACACCCATAAAGTGAAGCAATATTCAAAAACTATATTTTAGAATTGAACTTTATAACAGAGATATCCACCTTGTCCAGCTTGCGGCCAGCCTCGGCGAGGCGGTGGCCCTCCTCCAGGGCTCTGGCGCTGGCCCACTTGCACTCTTTGGCCAGGGCGCAGGAGAGCTGCTTGTGCTGCGCTCGCTCTTCCTCCAGCTGATCCGTGACGCGCCGCTGTTCTTTTTCCAAGCGCCGAACCTGGCCACGTTCAAATTCCAGCTACAGAAAGACAAGAGTCATCCACATGATCCGACTTGTTGATGGTGACATAGTATGATGATAAATAAACCTTTGCTGAGTCACCTGCTGTTGTAAACGCTCCCGCTCTTTCTCCAGGATGTAGGTGACGTCATCGCCCTCGGCCGTGTCCTCGGCGTGTTTCCTCTTCTCCTCCTCCAGATCCATGATCACCTAAATACAAGACAGAGGTGAACATGGCATTCTGATCAATATGGCAGAATATCAATTGAGGAGCAAAGTTCACCCTGTTTTTATCCACCTCAACGAACGTCATTATCAATGGACAGCAAGTGTAAGAAAAAAAAAAAACTTTTTGTACTCATCATTGCCTGTGCTTTACTGTACTGTCCATCCAAACAGACCCACCATTCTGTGCCTGCTTTCCGCTGCCGCTAACTGGGCCAGCATCTTCTCCTGCATCCTCCTGCAGTGGCTAACTACCAGCTTGAGCACCACCAGCGGGTTGGAAGTGGCTGCGTGTTCCTTGCCCCGGTGATCTCCCACCACCTCGCCGTCTCTCTGTAGAGCAAGGAAGGGGTCGCTGAGGTCGTAGCGGCCGTAGCGCTCCTGCACGAAGAACTCTTTGCGCTGAGCCTGATGATGACACAGGTACTTCATTGTTACATTTCACAAAACAGCAGCGGTGACACGAGGATGAAACAACAGATGGCCAGGGCCTGTTTCCGGGCCGAGAGCCAGGCGAGATGTCTCGAAGCAGGTGACGCAGCGCCAAGATGGTTCACGGCGTGAAGAGGTCTCAACAAAAGAGGATCAAGAGATTACAGCGAACGCCATCTTCTTTGGAAGAGTGACGACGGAGAGGACAGCGTTGTACAAGACGGTGGGTGGCACGTCTGAGGTTAGCTTAATTGGCACAGCGATTGTTTCTTATCAAAAATGAAACTAGAGGAACAGACCGTAAGCACGCCACATATTTTTAATTTGATATTTACTAATTTTGTTAATAAAACTTTTCCTATTTTGTGTAATTTTGCAACAGAAAATTGCCAGTGACTGAAAAATGCGGCGGAGACTGTTAGAGTGGAGCTCACTCCAACTTATTTTGCAAAAACCACAAGCATAAAACTAATCTACCTAGGTTATTTATTACTGGTTACATACATTCCAACATAATCATACGATAAAGATAGTTTGGAAAACCCTGACAGAGACGATGAAGATGTCGGGACTGGACATGAAGCTAACCGTGAAGAGTCTCCCCTCTTACACGCCTTCCATGTTTTCTACAGATTCAGCAAAGTTAAGGCTGAGTGGATCACTTTTTTTGTCTTTCAATTAGTCATGGAGGTCACGTTAAAAAAAAAGTAGATGACAAGTTTTGTTTTTTTCTGTAAAAGGGGCCCACATCCCGTCAGTGTGCTTATGTGTCATTTTAGCAAAGATCTTAGGTCAGACTTTCCATTCTGGGTGTTTGTGTTGCACAAGGACACCCTTAATCATGAACGGTGTTCATCACTGCGGCTCGAACAAAAAAAAAAAAAAAAAGAATCAATGCTTAGTCTGCACCTATTTCCATTAGTCTGCTAGGTAAAGCAAGGGACTGGCAGAATATCCCCCCCAAAAAAGCATTTGAAAAATAAAATAATTTAAAATTACGACAAGGACAAACCGATGTTAAACATGACGTAGAAAATTATTCTACACTTGTAAATTTCTGAGCACTTGTGTTTTCTATCTGAGGTTTTGTGTGTCTGCTCTTAGAATCATCCAAGGAATGAACTGCAAAGCCAAACATCAGTGCTGTAATTCACGACTGGATCACTGGTAGCAATAGCCGCCATGTGAAATTTCATATGCGTGTTTGGGATTTTGCACAAATGAGTCCAATATTCCCTTTCAGTGGCTACTGCAGATCTGTGGGCCAAACACGAGCGTTGCCAGCAGAAGTAAAAAAAAAAAAAAAAAAAAAAAACAACAACTTCCCTTTCAAAGTCGAGCAGCTGCAGAAGTGACTCATGAAAGGGGGAAAGAAAATGCAGCAACAGTTTTACAATTTCATGCATGTGCAAAGAGAGGTGAATTATTTTTTTCTATGAATTTCAGTAACTTGACTGCATTCTAGTTACTAGGGGTGTAAATCGCGGGTTTTGTCACGATACGATATCATATCGATACAAAGAATCACGATACGATATTTGCCGATATCTTAAAGCCTGCTGTGATTCATTCACGATATATCACGATATAGTGCTCTACGATCGATATATTTTTTTAAACTAAAAAATATAGAACAATATCCTGATTTATAACAATTCATACGCAAAATCAACAAGGTACTGCAAACTATTTAGGAAATTACAAGAGTATTGTAGTATACAAAGTGCTTATTTTAACACTGAACTTTGATGTCGTGTTTTTTCTTTAAATGTGCGGCGAGATTTGTGCTCCCTGAATATTTGATCTCCGCATGGCAGGATTTACAAACTGCACGTGTCTTGTCCGTTGAGCCATCTTTTCTTTGGAATCCAAAGTGCTTCCAAACGAATGACTTGAAGCCTAAAGGGGAGCAAATTTCCTCGTCTTTTTGGACACTAGCCATAGCACCAGCCCAGGAGCCGCGTACTAGTTGTCGACTCCCCTTTCACGTGCCTGCTCTGCTCACAACACAACGCCGCGCACTGCTCCCGGAAAGAGGAAGCAAGCAACAATGAACTGGATTTCAAACTAAAGTTGCGTCTAATGTCCAAAGTCAAACACGGCGATATAAATCGATGCTTATGTTTAGCATCGATGCCAATGAATCGTAGAGCATTATATCGATTAATCGATGTGTATCGATGAATCGTTACACCCCTACTAGTTACCAATAATTTTTCTTCTTCAAAGCTAAAAGAAGCTTTTGTCATTGTGGTAATTTGTGGATTTTCCATTTCTCACATGAGAACGACATGGGCTATTACCAGAAGTACCGTAATCTTCGGACTATAAATCGCTTCGGAGTATAAATCGCACCAGCCATGAAATGCCCAAAAATGTGAGGAAAAAAACCCAAATACGTGTAAGTCGCATTTTGGGGGGCAATTTTTTTGACAAAATCCAACACCAACAACAGACATGAACGAGCAACAACAGGCTAAACGATACGGTATGCTAACGCGACAAACACAAACGAGGAGCTGAGAACGGGCCTGGCGTAACATTCAGTTATTTAAAAAAAACGATTACATAAATAACACGTTTATAATACCATCTGTGTCACTCCAATTCATTAAATCCATCGATCGTCCTTTGTCAACAATGCCGTGTGCCGCGCCGCAGTTCAAATTATTCCACAGGCCCATACAACGATATATAAACTATATTTTAAATAACTATCACATAAACAACAATATTATCAAACCATTTGTGTCACTCCAAATCATTAAATCCATCGATCAAATTTCTCGTCCTTTATGTCATCCTGGTGACAGAGGACATGTCCAGAGAATATGGCGCTTTAAAATGTTAATTACTTTATTTGATTTTTTCTCTCTATTTTTCATGTTTTTAATATGTTCAAGATAAAGATATCAAAGCATGTGAAGTGATCAACTATGCTAAAAATAACATGTGAAGTGGTCAACTATACTTGTCAGTAAGTGATGTGTTAATGATCAAGTAAAAATTTGTGAAAAAAAACATATATAAGTCGCTCCTAAGTATAAGTCGCCCCCCCACCCAAACTATGAAAAAAAACGCGACTTATAGTCCGAAAATTACGGTAGGTTTATTTTTTTACTGCGGGGGATGGTCTAAAAGAATTTGGGCTGATGTTGTTCTCCTGATAATCATCTTGTTAGCACAAAGAACACCAAACATTCCTTAATGGTATTTAAAGAATAAAGGGCAGGAAGTTTGTTCTCTTTGTTTTTTTTAATCTTCACATCCAGGGAAAATATCAATTAGAGAGAGAACAAGGTCAAACATAATACTAAAATCAACACCGGTTCTAAGCAAAAAAAAAACTATTTTATAAAGTGTGCTTGATAAATGAAATTCAAAAGAAAAACAGCACACACAGCAGCAAGCCAATTAGGCCAAGTGCATTATAAAAATTCAATACAAAAACAGCTAAATAAAATATAATGTTGACTCATGACAGCAATTCAGAATTCAGGGATCTGTTGCCGTGTACTTTGAGTTTTTGTTTTGTGTTTTTTTTAAGATCCAGTAAAAAACATGGAATGTACAACCAAACTTAATACTATATTATAGTTCCAGCTTGAAAATATCAATGTGCCGAAAACGAGCTATCGTAATTTTCGGACTATAAGTCGCACCGGAGTATAAGTCGCACCAGCCATAAAATGCCCAAAAAAGTGAAAAAAAAACCATATATATGTATACAAGTCGCTCCTGAGTATAAGTCGCCCCCCCACCCAAACTATGAAAAAAAAAACGCGACTTATAGTCCGAAAATTACGATAAATAACATAGCAGCTAAATAAACATTTTTTCAAATCTTTAAAAAAAAAAAAAGGCTTATGACTTTGGGAGAGGTTGAAATGTGGTCCCAGTAGAGCTCCAAGTCCACGCTCGTGACACGCTGCAGGCTAAGTGGTGACCACTTTTCCTCAAGAGAGCCTTTCTCAGGAGTCATTGGACCCTCCACAGTGGCTCATTGATGCCAAACCGGCTCTGAATGGGTTAACAGTTTGGCTGATGTTTATTGCTCGCTCGGAGTCATCGGACACCCGGCGTGCTGGATCTCTTCTTGCCTTAGATGGCCACGTCCCGGGAGGGAGGCAGGAATGCGGTCTGGAGGTCTAGACATAACACTCCAAACACTTTTCGTAGAGCACGGGGGGATTAGAATAAACGTTTCCGCAGAGGTGTGGGCACTATTTGGTGGAATTTCCATTGCTCTCTCTTTCTCTTGCTAGTTCCTTTTTATTAGGGAAGAAAATCTCTTAAGTAGACAAGCGTGTGAGCCTACAGCAAAGCAAAGGACTGTGGGAAATAAGCAGGGAATCCTTTAATTGAAAGGCAGCATTAGTCCCGCTCAAAGTAAGACACAGCCAGGTCGGGGCGAGCGGCTATGCGTCAGACACGACGGAGGCTTTGTTGCACTCGGCCGAGCCACGTTTCCCCATTAAATCTCATAAGAAGGCTGATTTAAGCAGTTATGAGGCAGAATCTGCAAGGATGCACACACCCAAACATAGGTGGCTTTGATCGGACAATCTTCTCGTTGCAACGTATCAAGAACAACAGGAAGTGGAGGCAGTTTTTACAGCTACTTAGCCTAATTGTCTTGGCTGGAACTGAGCATAAACCGGATGAGAGTGTTGAAACGTATTTAAACGGGAATTCGGAGTCTTTCAAATGGGCCTAGTAAAATTGTCCAAGTAAAACTATCACTGCGGTCCATTGAAAAGCACCCACCTCCAAATTGTGATTTTGTTAGTATTTTTTGTTTGTTTGTTCTTTTGCCCAAACCCACCACTGATTGCATTAAAATAAATAAATATGAATAAATAAGTACGAATAAATGAATATGAATGTATATATTTATATAAATAAATAAATAAATAAATAAATAAATAAATAAATAAATAAATAAATAAATAAATAAATAAATAAACAAACAAACACATTTGGGAGATACAATACTTTTCACAGGCGAAAAAGTAGCTTAAGTACCTTAAGAGCGTCAATGACCATGTCTCGTGCTTCCAGTTCTCCCTCCAGGATACTAAAGAGCATTAGCAGCTCCGGCTTGGTCAAACTGTCCATGTTCAGCTTGGACTGTTAGGAAGACAAATAACATCACAACATCTTTTAAATATTGCAGGTCTGCACAGAGCGTTTCATCAATGCGGGACAAACATAATGAAATACGTATCTAACCGAGAAATTTTATTTGCACAAATAAAATGCTTCCCAATTAATAAACAATGTACCACTAACTGCAGCTGAGTGGAAAGGAGTAACAACAAAGACACACAGCTGTAGTATATTTAGTTATATAATCCTCATTTATTTGCGTAGATAAAAGGGGCTCCCGCTAACATCGTTCCTCCAACAGACATTTGGTCGTCTCTGCAGTCAAATAAATAAACACCCGCAACCATAAGAGGGTTTCTGTGCTCCCGTCAAATAGACGCCAAGGCGCAATCACTTTCCAGACGTTGTGTAAGAAAATACGGTTAACGCTTCTAAAAGATGCACTGCGCTGATTAATTGCCAGAAGTGTCATCAAACTTAAATAAATACACACCGCCCTACAAATAAATGCTTCCTCCTACCCTTGTGGGAAAATGATGTAACAGGTGTGGGTGTAATTACCTTGGAATATGCCATTCCCACCAAACATTACATATTACATGAACAATGTTTTATAGCGGGACTCCCAACTTGCCCCAAACAGACGCCTGGCACAATTTGCCATAGTGTAAATAAACGCCCCTCAACCACAGCATGAGAAAAGACTGTAAATCACATCATTTTGGTTGCTTCGTCCCATTCAGAGCGGTTACAGTAACAATTTTGCGTGCGTGTGTGAAAATGCCGTGTGGTCTCTTTGTAGCGTGGCCGCGCTGTAATCTCACAGCTGTGTTGCTTCTGCAGACCAAACTTCCCGCCAGGTTCCAAGGCTGTCAAGCATGTGCGGGCTGACATTTTTTTCTCTCCCCCATTGAGCCACGTCTTCTCCGACGACAACGACCTGAGCGCTGACCGTGTCTGCCACCTGTAACGCAAGTGGCTCTGGTTCAAGAATATTATCGAATGGCACTGGAGAGGGATCTACGTGGATGACAAGCATGGATTGGGGCCGAGGCCTTTCTCCGCAACTCTCCACATCATGAAGTCATCAGGAGAAGGTGGGAGGGGGGCGGTTGCATAATGAGAGACAGCAGCGGCAGCCGGCTTCACTTCATATGAAAGCTGCAAGATTTCCCAGGCATATTTTGTAATGACATAGTATGAAGAGCTTTCCTGAGAGCGAACGTTCATGTCCCTACGAGAAGCACAAAGTGGTCCAGCAATCTCCAAAATTGAACAATATGGTCTTTTTATGATGTGATGCCATAACAAAGGGCCGCTAATAGTAGCAGAAAATAGTTTGGGAATATCATAAAATTTCTAAACTGTAAACAAATGCCAACTAACAGTATAATTAAAAAAATTCAGAATTTTACAATATATTTCAATGTTTTTCTTCCTCCCCAATTTTTGGGAAATGTATTTTTACGGAATTCAGTGAAATGTTTTGGGTTTTTTTCCCCATTATTCAATTTCCATTCCCAAATTTCAGAAACATTTAAGAAGGTCATTCTGGGTGAGGTGTCCCGGCTGGCCCACTCTGAGCAATCCATGACTAGATCTGCTCCAAATTACAAGACAGCAAAGCATGGAGATGATTAACCAGCTGTTAGTTTAAGATCAGATGACTGCAAATAGTTGCTTGAGTGACACTCCGTCTATGGGTTGTCTTTTATGCTGCAAAATTTGATCCCACTCACCAAAAGAAGGCCCGCAGTGTTCTTGCCATCACTCAGCCTCAACCGCAGGGCGAAATGCTAATTAAATGCCGTTTTGCATGACGGCCCTTGGGTTTACTTTTTACAAGCCCCATTTGCTTATTTCACAGGCCTCCCTGATCACAAAAACAATCTTGTGATTTTTCTTTTGAACATATCCACACAAATATTGCTGCGTGTTTCTTGCCTTCGCTTCCGCCCGTCAGCTCCCGCCAAGTTAATCTTTTAATCGGGGGTTTGTCTGAGGCCAGGTGACAGTGACAACACACACAGCAGCGTTGTCTATAAATGATCACACTGTAAGGCAGCACCAGAAAAAGAACTGGAGCCTCTCCAGAAGCGGAGGCCACCCTGGACTGGTCGCCAGTCAATCTTAGATTGACATTGTGGCATTTTAGAGTTTTTGATGAACTTAACATGCATAGTTTGGGGAAGTGGAAGTAGATTACCTAGAGAAAATGCTGAATGCTAAAACTCCGACCATTCAAACCAGGAATCTCTCAACTGCCACCATTCTGCCCTCTGCATTTGGCACATTCAGGAAAAGTTACATAATCAAGTCATACTCGACTCTCAGTGAGTTTTATGATGATGTTATGATTACCTCAGCCAAGGCAGTCATGTTCTATTGTTTTCGTTTTGTGCTCCAAAGAAATCTAACTATTTTAACCACTTTGAAGTATTTTTGGAAGTTGGTATTTTGAAGCGGATGCAGTAAATAAGGAATAATTCGTCTTGGTAGAAGCCTGGATGACGTTTTACTTTTGTAACTTCTTAATAATAATAACTTTTGTAAGAACTTAATAACGAGAAATGACATTTTGTCACACATTTGATTCCAGAGGCATAACCTCATGTTTGATATGCACAAGCGTGTAGATCTGTGTTGTCATCATCATAATCATTATTTGTTATTGTTGTTGTTGCTGTTCTTCAACAACAAACCTGTTTTTGTGCAGCAGGCATAAGCAGATGTCGCCCAGCTCCATTGGAATTAGACAATATAATTGACTTATACTCTCTCAAGACTACTTGTTGACGTCCAGATGGAGACAACTGGGACGTCCGCGGTGGGTCAATTAGACAACTAGTCAAATTCAAACTTTTTCTTGCCTTTGTTGATATCAGCTTTCTTTTCTGCAGAAATGTCCAGAAAAGACAGACAATCGGTGTCGGCCTGCCTCGCTGTCTAACTTAACAAACTTGCCTCATTCTTTTTACCAAACAAAAGGATCAAGCGAACGTGCAATATGAAAACACTCGCGTTTATCATCTGCAGCGACGTTTCAACATCGATTTACCTTCATGTGGTCCTTAGAGTTCCGTTAAAAAGTCCGACATGAACTTTTCGCCTCCTTTTCACCTTGATTTGGGTCGTCTTGATTCCGAAGCAAACGGATCCCGGAGTTGGATGAAGTGTCATTTAACTGACAGCTGTCCTAGCCAATAGGCGTAAGCGAACACCGAGCAGTAACCAATGAGCGATGATTCAAAGAAAAATGGGCGGGACAATAACGTCCTGCCCCCTTGGATTTGGTTCGAGTTCTTTGTTAGGCATTCCTGAGCTCCTCGGAGAAAAAAAGAAAAGAACCTCGATCTAGATATACATTATTTGGAGGACTATTTGAACATTTCGCGTGCATATTCAAATGCTTGAGCACATAGAAGGTCCATCCGAACCAAAAGCCTGGACTTTAAATGGAGCCAATTGTATTACTCTATGGAAAAACCCTGTGGCCACAACATTAGTTACACTCGTACTCATCAAATACAAAAACACGAACCATGCAAATATATGAATGTGTATAAGTATTCATGCTATATTGAGAACAACACAGAAATTCTGCCTGTGCATTTACCCTGCTTCTCTACAGCCAAAACTCAGCTGGGAGAGTCTCCAGTTTGCCCAAACCCTAAAGTGGACCACAAATGGATAGATTACGCAATGTTAAAAGAACTGCATGGCACACAAAACCTTATACTCCAATGTCAGTCAGTTGTCACGCCTGAATGTGCAATAGTCTATTAAAAAATCACTGTTGGCTGCCTTCATGTGACAAAACAGTCATCTGAAGACGTCTGCGCTTGTTGGAGGAAATAAAATGGGTAAATAATAAATATGTATGTGCTCTCACCAGGGAAATTATAGAGTTACAGAGGTTTGAGCGCTTGGTTTTGACATCTGTTATGTTGGTGCTATTAAGCAGCTGGGCCACTCATGCAATACGACATCATTTGTTCGGCTTGGCCTTGAACAGCACAAGAGTTGAGAGTTGCCAGTAGAGGGCACTAGTTGCTCGTTCTCAATTAGACTCTAATTGATCTACACTGTAGTGGCTCACCAGGATGGAAATTTTACATTACCTTCATGAAAATGGACCTGCTTAAAAACATATTCACTGCATTGAAAAGATTGTAAACACACAAGAATTCCAATCCAATGACAGGCCATTCAGCACGATCGGTTTGAAGTTTGCCTCTGCATAAAAATCCCAGTTGCAGTTTTGCATAGTAAACAATTTACCAGAAAAAAGGTTTTAAACTGTTAAATGCAGTTGAGGTTTATTGTTAGAATTAACATAAAACTAAATAAACAACATATTTTGTGTGTAAAACAACCAATTTCTTAACAGCCCTCCACTTCACTGCTAAACGTAATTGAAAATACCACCGACTTACTAATGCTAACGGTTAGCTTCAAATTGTAATGAGGAAAAATGATTTAATTCAAGTCAAAAGACCAAAAGCTACACCTGGAGGAAACTGGAATCTAACAAACCTTTAAAAAAAAAATACTTCAATAGGCTGTTAATATTCATTTACACAAAGAACATTTCAAAGCTCAGTAGTAAAGACTAACTGCTGAAACAACAATTTTAATGAGCAAGAAATTGCTTCGAGAATGTGAGTGATTCCTTCTTCCACCCAGAAGTTAATTTCTCTTAAAACTGGATAAATCTACATTAATCCAAACATCTGATGCCCGACGAAGTCATCTGATGCATAAATCTCTTCTCACGTCTCCGTACCGTTTCCCCTGCTTAAGGGAAAGTATTCTAAATCAATATTTCATCTCAATTTCACACCTGCTGCACCAGTCATGCATGGCAGACGTAATGCGGCTGTGGCACACATAGAATCAGACAAGAGTAGTAAATATAGCGTCTGCAGCTAACTACAATCTGGGACCTCATTTGAGACAGTTATCAGACTCTGTTGGCTGGCATGCTCCCACTCCTTTTTAGTTTGTTGCTCCATACCGGTCTTTTTTTTTTTTTTTTTTTTTTTTTAAATAGTGTGTAGAGGCCTTTCAATATATTGGTGGATGTGTCTATGTGCCACTCACCTGACTACCTGTGGAGAAGAGAGTGTCATTGTGGCATTCACGTGCATCCTAACCAATGTGTGGCAATAATACGGAAACTTTTTTTTCCCAATGCATTTAAAAAAAATCCAACCTTCACCAACAGTGTTTGAACAATATGAAAATAACCACATACTGTGATTTTGCCCCCCCCCCCCCCCCCCCAGTGCAAAGGGCTCATACGCATACAAATTACAATTCAAGGACAACACAAAACTAAATCATTAAGTGCAAGAAGTAATTTTGTGCATTTTGACCTCAAATATAAACTCACAATTTGAATAATATTGAGGCACTATGATTGTTTTATATCTCATTCCAAATCCACCAAACATTATTACGCCGACTCACGTTACATAGCACCGTGGGATGGAGGAAACGTAATTTCGATTTCTTTGTGTCTTGGCATTAAGGAATTGACAATAAAGCTGACTCCGACTGACTCCGACTAGTATGACCAGATGCAAACACAACAAAGCCATCTCTGCCATCTACTGGTCAATGGCGACATTGCAACGTAAAACTGTGGATAGCCCGCAAACAGAGAAAATCAACAAATCTCAACATCACAATTTTCTATTTCTGAAAATAAGCAACTTTATACTTAAGTACTTATGGTTATTTGGTGTTAGGATTCTGAGACGGTATTTGAAAAAATGAAACGTAAACTGTGGAAAAAATATACAGTATGGTATGTCACAGAAAAGGACAATGTAACAGACTAAAAATAGAGCAATGCAGCTCTAAAATCAACCTGGAATTCTTGTCTTTACGTGCTAAGAAAGGTCGTTGCAGTGACGTGTTTACACGGGCAACCATCCAGAATTTAAAGTACCTTAGCCTACAGAAAGAGGATGAGGTAGTTTAATCACATAACGGACGGCTTCTTCCACACTCTCCAGAATTCCTTAAGCATTTCAACTACAACTAACAACGACAATTGCTTCTGTCAATCTGTTCTCAACCGAGTTAGTTATACCCCTTTCTTAAAATTCCTCATGCCTTTAGTCTTTCACTTGTGAAAGTGTGCATCGTTCTGTGGACTACAAATTTTCATGTGAAGTTCCTCCACTTCCAGCTTTTCGTTATCATGCATCTGACAGAATGAATTATTGGACCAATCAGAGGCGCTGAAGTGTGCTGTTTGTATGTGTCGAGAGATTCAAGCTTTCGGGCTAAAGCCGAACAAACTTAGACTGGAACAACAAGATTGGAAGGGGACGAGGTTAATATCTTTGCAGTTGAATCAAAGAGAATTCAAGAAAACACATGAAACACAACACAGCAACCAAACATCGAGAAGAATCAAAATAATTCCTTTCAGGTAAGAACATTGTACAAAGCCCCAAATGTCTTTATTTTTGACAATCTATCGTGTTCCATCCAGTCGAATATAATTGGGGTGGAAATGAAAGCCTCGGAATGAAGAGCGCAACAATGACAAATGAGCTGCGGTATAATGAATGAAAATTGGATGTAATGATATAATCAAGTCCATTTGAGAACTCGGGTACTCGAAAACGTGGCGAGCTAGTTGTTGACCATTACGCAAATACATTTGCCGCATTAATTTCACGGACAATGCCGTTAATACATCCATCTATCCCGTTTAGCTTTGCAGGGAAAGTAAAGTCCAACGGACTGCGGGTGAAAGGCCGACGAGAGACAAAAAAAGCTTCTCCATTAAGGGTTTCTGAACAGCCTGGCCGAGCTTTGCCAGATTCACGTGTCCTGGCCTGGTCTGGCCTTCGTTTCTTGTCAATTACAAGAGGCGCACCGATCAATTTGGGCGGGGCTGAGGCGCTTTCAGCTGCAAGTCTCCACTGTACACTCGCAAGTATGCGGGATCTGCTGCTGCAGATTTCACGAGAGGCTGAGTCTCAGTCACTGGTTTTGTAGGAAGTCAAAATAAGATTTGCAGTTGCACAATAGCGCAATTTATAGCCTATCAAAGGCACAGAAGCTTTCAAAAAGGCAAAAAAAAATCAATTTTAGGGTTTAATCGAGTAAGACAGAGCCAGCTGCTGGCCGCTGCCAAGAAAATAGATGGAGTACACAAAAACAACATTTTATAACAATATTTAACCATATTTACAGTTTCACATGCATCGGTGAGTGAAATTGTGTTCCACGTCCTCTTTCTGTAGCAATCAGTCTGTTGACATCCTGCAGTGTGCCTAAAAATTAAAGTGCATGTAGTATTTTTGAAAGAAGGGGCTCGCTCTCATTCATTTGAATGAACTCGGCGAGGTGCTTGCTAAAATCTTTACAGCATGCTTCACCGTCTGATACTTTTCAGGAGATGTCCAAAAATGCACTTTTGTTCAAAACATTACCTTACCTACAAAGAAACAAGCAATTTTAACCATTTTACATTGGTTAATAAAAAAATAAATAGTACTGCAGGAGGTTTTCTGTAAACTGCACAGTATACATCCTATTCACTCTCTTAAAAGCAGGAAATGGGAGTGTGTTAGCCAATCAAATGACAGTGATGTCATGGCCCTCCTTGGCCAGCGTTCCAGAACCCGCTTGAAAGAGACTCATTAATAAGGCTATTCTTGTCACTTCTTACTGACAAGAACATTTGCCCTCCAAATTCAAGAGAACAATTTTGCAACACTGATTAAGTCATGTTTCAGATAAAATGACCCATAAAATATCCTCGCAAATGCCATTGCTGACCTCCTCTGGCATCTCTCGCCGAACTGCCGATCCAAGCCTGATGAAGAAAATTGCGTGAACATTGCGTCCCTTGCCCGATGACATCAACGGAAGGAAGCGAGCGTGCTCTGTAACCCAGCGTCTCATCAGCTCGTATTTACAGTCTGATGACGCAGCATGAGAAGCAATTTGGAAACTGACTGCAGAGGTCCCCAAGGTCTCTACCGGTAAATCTGGGCCATTGTGCTCATCTTCAGCAAGACTTTTTTTTTTTTTTTTTTAATTGTAGTTTTAATCTCTCCAGCCATCAACGTTACATGCAGAAAATTGCCTCTTGAGAACTTGCCTGAACCTAACGTGTTCTTAATGTTTTTCTTTAATATCGTTTGAGGAACTTTTTCCACAACCAGGTCAAATAAACCAGCTCCATTCATTTTCTATACTGCTCGTTCTAATGAGGTCGCCGGTAACTGGAGTCCATGCCATTTGATTTGGGGCGCGAGAAGTGGGGTATATCCGTAATCCCAGGCACATCCATACATTTATTTGATTTTTCCACATCACTTGTCCTCATTTCCTGTCCTAGCCGAGACTGGTCTGCAGTCAATCGGAGTGCATATCCGTCATTCCAAATTCTATCCTACTTCTTCTCATTACTGTTACAAGGAACCGCTGGAGCCTTCCCAGATGACCTTTGGCAATTTAAGTGGGATACACCTCTGACTTGTTGTTAATTAATCACAGGGCACATCCTTGAATTCATTTTAATATAATATTTGTTCTCATTACGGTCACGGGTGAGCCGCAGCCCGTCGCAGTCGGCTTTTGACGAGAGAAGCGGGACACGCACTGGATCTTCTTGTCAATCACAGGGCACATTTTTCCATATCGCTTTTTCTCATTCGCTGTCCCGCTTGACATTGGCCAAGAGATACAGGGTACACGCACAACTGATTGACAGTCAATTGCAGGGCAAATAAAAAAACAGCAAGCCAGAGACTCTTAAGCAGTCAAGGGGTGTGTGTGTGTGTGTTGCAAGGTAGCAAACCTGTTAATAGAGAGCACTTCGACCCCCCCTTTGCTTTTCACATGAGTCACACCGGAAAGCCTTTCGGCTTTTATCTAATCCGTTCATTTTTTCTCAATCGATAGGTTGTTAGATGATTTCAGAATGTGATATATATTTATAAATCCATCTTTGAGCTATGCTGTGGTAATTTAGTAGAAGTAGGGTAAAGTCAGTCAGGGACTTTTTGAAGGCTCTTGGATCTGTTCCCCAAAGTGTTTGTTAAGCGGATAAACTGAGCTTCACCCGTCGACTCGTCTTTTTTTTTTTATTTGCATACCAACAGCATCAATCAACAACAAATTGTAATCTGAGAGGGCTTTATGTGTCCCTCAAGGTATTTTTGATGCTGTTTAAAAAAAAAAAAAATCTTTACATTTTTATTTCTAGCAGATTAGGTTTAGAGATATTTTCAGTTTTTGTCGTCGGATTTATAAAAGCGATGTGAGGATTCATTCAAGGTCACAGCTGTTTGCAAAGCTGTTGTTCACCAACATTTTCAATGATAACAAACCTTTTTATTTTTGCAATGCCGACAAGAAAAGCTGTTTTCAACTGTTAAAAAATGGTGAACATCTGGCACACATCATGGCGACAGTTTGCGACCTTGAACGAAGCTTGATGAAAGATCAACATTTGGGTTTGTGCTCAAACACTCACTAACCTTTGCCGATGGATAAAGACACCGTTGATAGGCTCCGGCACGTTTGCGACCCTAGTGAGGATAAAGCCGTATGGAGAATAGCTGGAATATACATGAAAAAAAAGGATTACCGTATTTTCGGCCCTATTAGGCGCACCGGGGTATAAGGCGCACCTTCAATGATCGCCCCATTTTAAAACTTTGTCCATATATACTATATATACTATAAGGCGCATAAAATAGAAGCTTTACTGCAACAAACTGAGGTTGACTAGGGTTGCGGTATGCACCCACTAGCCAATAACCAACGAGCCCTCTGTAAACAATCGCGTTTCTCAAACGATCTCCTATAAAATGATTGGAACTGACTAAAGTTCAATCTAACGCATTGGTACTACTTACCTATGTTTCCCTTCCATATCGATCCGTAGATTTACTCGAAACATTAACAGAGCAGCCTATTTTGACATGAAATAGCCTCGCGCGTATAGCGGCTATCGTTATAGCATTAGCCATCCGCAATTTCCTATGAGCCTCAGCTCGCAATCTCCCATGAGGCTCAGCAAAGTGTAAACAATCGCGTTTCTCAAACGAGCTCCTATAAAATGATCAGAACTGACTAAAGTTCGATCTAACGCATTGGTACTACTTACCTATGTTTCCCTTCCATATCGATCCGTAGATTTACTCGAAACATGAACAGAGCAGCCTATTTTGACATGAAATAGCCTCGCGCGTATAGCAGCTATCGTTATAGCATTAGCCATCCGCAAAAACCCATGACCCTCAGCTCGCAATCTCCCATGAGCCTCAGCAAAGTGTAAACAATCGCGTTTCTCAAACGAGCTCCTATAAAATGATCAGAACTGACTAAAGTTCGATCTAACGCATTGGTACTACTTACCTATGTTTCCCTTCCATATCGATCCGTAGATTTACTCGAAACATGAACAGAGCAGCCTATTTTGACATGAAATAGCCTCGCGCGTATAGCAGCTATCGTTATAGCATTAGCCATCCGCAAAAACCCATGACCCTCAGCTCGCAATCTCCCATGAGCCTCAGCAAAGTGTAAACAATCGCGTTTCTCAAACGAGCTCCTATAAAATGATCAGAACTGACTAAAGTTCGATCTAACGCATTGGTACTACTTACCTATGTTTCCCTTCCATATCGATCCGTAGATTTACTCGAAACATTAACGGAGCAGCCTATTTTGAAATGAAATAGCCTCGCGGGTACAACAGCTATTCGGTGCCGCCCCCTGACTACAGTTACCGTAATTTTGGGAAGCGATGCGACCTTGTAATTTACTAGTCGTACTAAAACGTACTAAAACATTTTGGCAGAGCACTGTGTACAACCAGTATGGATAGACAAATTCATCACTTGATCCATATATAAGGTGCACCGGACTATAAGGCGCACTGTTGACTTTTGATAAAAATTTAGGTTTTTAGGTGCGCCTTATAGGGCGGAAAATACGGTAAGTCATTTGAAATGAGATATTTATTTTTCAAAGTCACACAGAGCCCAGTTGTGCGGATTAGTATGACCTGGATAACTGAGAATCTGTACAGGCTCAGAGCTACTGTATGCGAACGAGGGTACTCCATCCATTGTCGTCACTTTCAGACAAAAATGGCAAATGACGTTTGGTTGACGAAGAGGCCGCGTGATCGGACCTGTCGGCTCGGTCGTCTTAGCTGATAAAGCGGCACTCAATATTTACAGCAGCGCTCTCGCTAGTGATGAATATTCACAAGGCCTGTATGGCCTGGCGGCAAGACAACGGGATACTACATCATGTGCAGTTCTCGTGGATCACACAGCAAGGGGTCTTAGTTTTTCCCTAAAATTATTCCATGTGAGGTGTTGCAAGATGAATTGTAAGCAGGCTTTAGTTATTCATGGATTGTGTGGGTAGACTTTTCATAATAATATTTTTAAATTTTTGTTAGAAGTGACAGAAGCTTCATTTAAGCTTCCAGATTTTTCTGGGTTTATTCATACCGTTTTTTTCCATGTATAATGCGCAAAATTTAACTAATTTATTGTCCTAAAATCTGGGGTGCGCATTATACATGGGTACAAGAAAAAAAACAGTGAAACTGACCGTCAGAATAACATCCGGTTGTTCCCAAAGATGATCTTTTTTCTGAAAGAATTTTACGTTCACGGACTTAAGTAGGAGTCAAAATTTGGGTGCGTATTATACATGGGTACAGGCTTTTTTCCAGCATCAACATGCCATTTTTAGGGTGCGTATTATACATGGGGGCGCATTATACATGGAAAAAAACGGTATTTAAAAATTGAAATCTTACGCCGGGCTTATTTGGGTTCTTTTAAGCTTTTGATTTTACAGGCATTTATATTTATTTAGTCATGTGGTAGTTCAGAACATGTGAACATTTGAACTGATTCAAGGAAATCAACATATCAGGAAGATTCTTGGTCTTCATCAACTACAAGTTAATAAATTCCTTGCAAAACTGCAGAGAAAATGTAATATTATAATAATATTACATCATACTATATTTTTATTTATTTATTTATTTGTCTATCCATCCATCCGTCCATTTCCATGTATTTATTTTCAAGATTCAAGAGTCAAGAGTTTTTATTCGCCATGTTTGAGCATGCCAAACAAGGAATTTGACTTCGGTAAAACACACCCTCTGTTCAACATTTAGGGGACTAACAACACTCAGGACATGTGAAAAATGGAAAAAACAGTGTAGACAAATTCAAAAAGGTGTGAAGAGCAGGATGTTATTGCACAGTAATGACTCTGAGACTATATGAGTGGTGTGAGTTCATCAGAGCAACAGCCTGGGGGAAGAAGCTGTCTCTGTGTCTGCTGGTTTTGGCGTACAGAGCTCTATAACGCCGTCCGGAGGGGAGTAGTTCAAACAGCCTGCAACCTGGGTGAGAAGGGTCTGTAGAGATGTTCCTTGCACGTTTCCTGGTCCTGGACAGGTACAAGTCTTGGATAGATGCGAGGTTGATTCCAATGATCTTTTCTGCAGTGCTGATTGTCCGTTGCAGTCTGTGCTTGTCTTGTTTGGAGGCCGATCCAAACCAGACAGTGATGGAGGTGCAGAGGACAGACTGGAGGATGGCAGTGTAGAAGGTCTTCAGAAGCTCACGCGGCAGGTTGAACTTCTTGAGCTGTCTCAGGAAGTACAGCCTCTGCTGGGCCTTCTCCCGGACAGAGTCTATGTGGCCGGCCCATTTCAGGTCCCGAGAGATTGTGGTTCCCAGGAACTTGAAGGTGTTTGTGGAGAGAATAGTATGACTGCGGATAGTGAGGGGTAAAAGTGGTGAAGGATCTCGCCTGAAATCCACTGTCATCTCCACGGTCTTGAGCGGGTTCAGCTCCAGATGGTTTTGGCTACACCAGTGGACCAGCCGCTCCACCTCCTGTCTGTACGCAGTCTCATCACCGTCCTGGATCAGTCCGATGAGAGTGGTGTCGTCTGCATACTTCAGGAGCTTCACAGGAGAGTCACCTGAGGAGAAATCATTGGTGTAGAGAGAGAAGAGCAGTGGGGAGAGGACGCACCCCTGAGGGGCTCCAGTATTGGTGATCTGGGTGTCAGATGTGATTCAAGGATTCAAGGATTCAAGAGTTTTTATTCGCCATGTTTGAGCGTGTCAAACAAGGAATTTGACTTCGGTAGAAACACACCCTCTGTTCAACATTTAGGTGACTAACAACATTCAGGACATGTGAATAATGGCAAAAACAGTGTAGACAAATTCAAAAAGGTGTGAGGAGCAGGATGTTATTGCACAGCAATGTCTCTGAGACTCTATGAGTGGTGTGAGTTCATCAGAGCAACAGCCTGGGGGAAGAAGCTGTCTCTGTGTCTGCTGGTTTTGGCGTACCGAGCTCTATAACGCCGTCCGGAGGGGAGTAGTTCAAACAGACTGCAACCCGGGTGAGAAGGGTCTGTAGAGATGTTCCTTGCCCGATTCCTGGTCCTGGACAGGTACAAGTCTTGGATAGATGGGAGGTTGATTCCAATGATCTTTTCTGCCGTTCTGATTGTCCGTTGTAGTCTGTGCTTGTCTTGTTTGGAGGCCGATCCAAACCAGACAGTGATGGAGGTGCAGAGGACAGACTGGATGATGGCAGTGTAGAAGGTCTTCAGAAGCTCTCGCGGCAGGTTGAACTTCTTGAGCTGTCTCAGGAAGTACAGCCTCTGCTGGGCCTTCTTCCGGACAGAGTCTATGTGATGGCCTCCAGCCTCACACGCTGTCTCCTGTTGGTCAGGAAGCTGGTGATCCACTGACAGGTGGAGGCAGGCACCGCAAGCTGGATGAGCTTCTGCTGGAGGATGTCAGGAGCGATGGTGTTGAACGCCGAGCTGAAGTGCACGAACAGGATCCTGGCGTACGTTCCTGGGGTGTCCAGGTGGTGCAGGATGTAGTGCAGTCCCATGTTGACCGCATCATCCACTGACCTGTTTGCCCGGTAGGCAAACTGGAGGGGGTCAAGCAGGGGGCCCGTGACCTCCTTCAGCTGGTTCAGCACTATTTTACACAGAGAATCATAATAACAAAAAAATAGCCATGTACATGTTAAAGTTAATTGCCTTAAATTTAAGAAAAACTTCAGTAACTCTTTCACAATATAGAATAATTTCATTCTCTTCTTTTTAGGAAAGTTTGAATTTTCTGAATAATTATACAAGAAAAAAAAATCTTCATTTTGAGGTGTGTGTTGGTTTTTTGGTGCCCTCCCAAGTTATTGACTTGCAGGTGAAGCCAAATGACAAGTCTGGAGACAGATGGCACCAATTTAAAAACATATCCTGCTGATGATGTGGACCTTTCTTGCTGATCTTTTCACTGGCACCCAACCAAAGCACGATGCGTGGCGCGGCGTTTGCTGATGCATTGTTATCAGATTGATTTTGTTTGAACGCAATATAAATTTAGCAACAGAGCCGCTTTTGGTCGGAGGGGGTGAAAAGCTTATTTTGTTCACCTCTTCCGCCTCTCGTGTCAGGGCCAGGATTCATTGTATTCGATTTGTTTTGACTTTACCACTCCCCCGATGCCAATAGCATATCTGATTAACCAGTCAGCCGTGTTGGGCTTCATCTGGCACGGCATTCATCATCTTTGGAGCTATTCATGTGCTGAAGAAAAGCAATGATTGCAAATTGCAGAAGAAGCTCCGCGGAAAGGCTTTGAAGACTTTGTTTTCCATGCCTAGTGCCTCTTCCAGAGCCGTACGCAAGCCCTTCGAAATCACAGAGAAAATCCCTCCCCGTTCCAAAGCAATCTGAAGGTCTAAAATCTTTCAGAATCCAAATTGGAAACTAGACAACTACTCAGGCAAATTGGCGCTGTGTCAGACTGCGTGCTCTCGCAGGGTGGCTGCATTTTCTTCTCTTATTAACATTTGGCTTTTCATCAGCGACAGTGCCAGGTACGAGACTAATAGCAACTCACAACTCTGTGTAGGGACAACTTTCATATTGTGAATAAAAAGGAGTAGAAGAAGAAGACAACCAACCAATCAGTTCAGGTAAACATATTATTTATAGACTGGGCTCAATCTTCCCAATAAATGGGTGAGAAATTCACACAAGCTCAGGTCTCAATTCCCTGACGTCTACTATGATGCTCCAGAAGCTGATTTGAACGTCTCAATGCACTGAGCATCAATGGCCCTTCTGTCTTATGACACTGGCTCGCTCACTTTTATTTGCGTTCTCTCCTGCAACACACACAAGGCCATCCATTCAAAGGCAGGCCTTATCCCTCAAGAGCATTCCCCGGAGGTCCCTGGCTCGCCCACTACTGCCTGCCCGGGATTGAAGTCAGAGACTTCAGGCAATGCCTACTTTTAACTTGATGATGAAAGCTTCACAGAAGCATCCTTAGAGGGCTGGTGGTCGGATGAAGGAGGCTAGCATTCCATTCTTGAATCTCCCCAAACTTTTAAAAGAAAATTAGAACAAGGTATTCTTGGTGGATCAGGGACCTAGATGGGCTGCTTTGCTAAGATTCTTTCCTCATGATAAATACTCAACAAATGTTCATGTATTTTTTAAAAATGTATAATTACCTATCCAATAATGGTCACTTTTTTTGACAAGCACCCAAATAACTGCTTGTGTTGCCTACCTTTCCTTCATTATAGAGACATTTGGAAGTTTTTCAAATTTCAAATGACTTTTGTTCCTTTTTAGAGAAAATGTACATTAACTAAGAGCGAACCGCCTTTGTTTAAAAACGTCTCATAGTGAAGTAGTATCAGTATAAAACGGTTCTGTTGTAGTGACTTGTTGAATGTATCGAAAGTGACAGTGTAATTTATGTCACACGGGACCGTGTCGTGAGGAGGAGGAGGAGAAGGAGGAGGAGGAAAGCTGCTGATGGCACTATCAGCCACAGAGAGACGTGCACACACTTTCACTTTGGGCAGGCAGCCTTCAGAAAAGCGCAGCGTGGTTTTTCATAGCACTCATCGATGAAAAGAAATAACGTAAAAAAAAAAAAAGTCACGATGTAGACAGACCACGTCCTGCCCTCCCCACCGGACAGACTGTGGTAGTATCTCTCTTTCCCTTTCTCTCTCCATCCATCCTTCCATCCATCCAGCCAGCTGCCTGCCTGCATGCGCTTTGCTCCTCAGCGCAGGAGACTGGCTGTTGATCTGCCGGCAGAGGAGGAGAGGTGCAGCCTGCCGTTTCTTCCCGCTAGATGGACTGCCGTCTGGTCTCATTATCCCTCACTTGGATTTGACTCCCATCCACTTTTAGACGGTAAGAGAATTGCTTCTTCTATATCCAAAAAGGTATCGCGCTGAACGCGGGTCAGGCGATGGAAAACTTTAAATATTTGCAACTAAGCTATTGGAGCAAATTTGCTATCGTTTACTTAGATAAGCAAATGTAACGATTTACCTTTCTAAAAATGCCCATAGACATTTACATCAGACTTTAACAGGTTGTGAACCTCAGCTGAATTTTTTCTGTTCAAAAGCAGAGGAGATAATTCCCCCGCCCCCCCCAAAAATCTCAGTCCTTCCTGCGAGGAGTTTGCATGTTCTTCATTGTGCTTCAAATGGGATTTTGGGTTCATCCATCCACAGATGGGCCAGCACAGAACGTCATACCTTACAGTCAAGAGGTTCTGGTTTTCTCTCTTTCTGCGGGTAGTCCGGCTCCATACCTGTGAATGTGATTCTCAGTAATTCTTGTCTTGGAGCTGCCTAATTGCATTTGGCTGACAACCAGTCCGGCATGGACCCTGCTTCTCTTGACATAAATCAGTTAAGAATTGGCTCCAAAATTGTCTGCAAGACAAGTGATAGACAATCCAGGGAAAAGAAAGGAAGCTTTTCTGAAAATTGATAATCCCAGTCTTGTGGGTAAATCAAATTGCAGGTAATTAGATGCTATTCTCCACCCTAGGTAATACAGTAGACAGCCACAAGATGGCGACAAAAGCCTTACTAAATTGCTGAAGAACTATTCAAGATTCAAGATTCAAGAGATTCAAGAGTTTTTTATTCGCCATGTTTGAGCGTGCCAAACAAGGAATTTGACTTCGGTAGAAACACACCCTCTGTTCAACATTTAGGTGACTAACAACATTCAGGACATGTGAATAATGCAAAAACAGTGTAGACAAATTCAAGAAGGTGTGAGGAGCAGGATGTTATTGCACAGTAATGTCTCTGAGACTCTATGAGTGGTGTGAGTTCATCAGAGCAACAGCCTGGGGGAAGAAGCTGTCTCTGTGTCTGCTGGTTTTGGCGTACCGAGCTCTATAACGCCGTCCGGAGGGGAGTAGTTCAAACAGACTGCAACCCGGGTGAGAAGGGTCTGTAGAGATGTTCCTTGCCCGATTCCTGGTCCTGGACAGGTACAAGTCTTGGATAGATGGGAGGTTGATTCCAATGATCTTTTCTGCAGTTCTGATTGTCCGTTGTAGTCTGTGCTTGTCTTGTTTGGAGGCCGATCCAAACCAGACAGTGATGGAGGTGCAGAGGACAGACTGGATGATGGCAGTGTAGAAGGTCTTCAGAAGCTCTCGCGGCAGGTTGAACTTCTTGAGCTGTCTCAGGAAGTACAGCCTCTGCTGGGCCTTCTTCCGGACAGAGTCTATGTGGCCGGTCCATTTCAGGTCCCGAGAGATTGTGGTTCCCAGGAACTTGAAGGTGTCTGTGGAAAGAATAGTATTACTGCGGATAGTGAGGGGTAAAAGTGGTGAAGGGTCTCGCCTGAAATCCACTGTCATCTCCACGGTCTTGAGCGGGTTCAGCTCCAGATGGTTTTGACTGCACCAGTGGACCAGCCGCTCCACCTCCTGTCTGTACGCAGTCTCATCACCGTCCTGGATCAGTCCGATGAGAGTGGTGTCGTCTGCATACTTCAGGAGCAACTATGTTGAAGTGACATTACTGCTCTCAGGTACAATCATAGACATTTTTAGGGGGGTGTCCGTTACTTTGGTCTTTTCAATATTCACAATAAGGTTCACTCTTAATCCCTCAATGACAACAAAATATAATTACTCGACTGTGCAGCAGCTAATATTTGTTGACCCCCTCCCCCCATCCTGAAGATGTCACCTGAATTCAAGGGAGCCTGAAGGAGAGGAGGACTTCTTCCAAGACTCACCATGGCTGCGGGAGTGGCCGCGTGGCTCCCTTTTGCCCGGGCGGCCGCCATCGGATGGATGCCCATTGCCAGTTGCCCAATGCCAGTGGCGCCGCGGGACCACCGCCGCCGGCAGGACGAGCTCATTGTCCTCAATGTCAGTGGCCGTCGATTCCAAACCTGGAGGACCACGCTGGACAGGTATCCAGATACCTTGCTCGGCAGCTCAGAGAAGGACTTCTTCTACAATGAGGAAACCAAAGAGTACTTCTTTGACCGAGACCCTGACGCCTTCCGGAGCATCCTAAATTTCTACCGTACCGGGAAGCTGCACTACCCGCGGCACGAGTGCATCTCGGCTTACGACGAGGAGCTCACCTTCTTCGGCATCATTCCGGAAATCATCGGCGACTGCTGCTACGAAGAGTACAAAGATCGGAAGCGAGAAAACCTGGAGCGCCTTCAAGATGACCAGGAGGATAACAAGGATGTCAAGCTGCCCCATATGAACTTCAGAGAGACCATGTGGCGGGCGTTTGAGAACCCTCATACTTCCACCATGGCTCTGGTCTTCTACTACGTCACCGGCTTCTTCATCGCCATCTCCGTCATCACCAACGTGGTGGAGACGGTGCCGTGCGGCTCCACTGCCACTCAGAAGGACATGCCGTGCGGCGAACGCTACACGGTAGCATTTTTCTGCATGGACACGGCCTGCGTTATGATCTTCACGGTGGAGTACCTGCTGCGCTTGTTCGCCGCCCCGAGCCGCTACCGCTTCATGCGCTCCGTGATGAGCATCATCGACGTGGTAGCCATCCTCCCGTACTACATCGGCTTGGTGATGACTGACAATGAGGACGTCAGCGGCGCCTTTGTCACGCTGCGGGTCTTCCGCGTCTTTCGCATCTTTAAGTTCTCGCGCCACTCGCAGGGCCTGCGCATCCTGGGCTACACGCTCAAGAGCTGCGCCTCGGAGTTGGGCTTCCTGCTCTTTTCGCTTACTATGGCCATCATCATCTTTGCCACCGTCATGTTCTACGCCGAGAAGGGCTCCAGCTCCAGCAAGTTTACCAGCATTCCGGCATCCTTCTGGTACACCATCGTAACCATGACGACGCTGGGGTAAGTCACTCGCATCACATACTCCACATGCTGCATATCACGTATAGCCAAGCTATACGGCCATCATTGGCCACTCTCCAGGCACTTTCACGTCTCTGGAAATATCTGGAGAATTGGATTCTGTCATTCCCACATTGTTGCGTTTTACTGAAGCTCTTAGCAGTCACGTTTCCTCTCTTTTACAATTACATCAATTTGTCCATATCTCTAATTAAGCATCACAGGGTGATTTTCCAATGTAATTGTGCACCTTAAATTGAAAACTTTTGGATTTATACATTACAATCAAACTTTCATTAAGCATCACAAAAACTGTCAATACACAGTCTAACGCACTTCTGAAATAAGAGTGGTTGTTTATCTTTTGTGGTTCATCTCGACCAGTGGCCTCCCCACAAGGAGCATATTTACGGCTGAGGTGTTGAGTATAACAAAACAACTACTGCTTTGTGAGGAATTGATTTAAAGGCATCATAAAGTCCACCCAGCATTGTGTTTGGAGCCCGAAGGCAAAGAGTCCCAGGAGGCTCCTTCTGTCACATTTATTATGATTCAACACGCTTAATATTTCACAAGCTTGCAGAGCTCCGCGGCCGTGACCCACGGGGCAAACCAGAACGTGCTGCTAAAGTATATTGGCAAAGTGAAAAGAATGATATCCCCTACTTTCTTTTAATCAGAGTCAATACAAGATTATCTTAAAAGCACTTTTTGCCATCAACTTTGAAAATGGACCTCATTAGCTTGTGAAGTGGTACAGAATGAATTTTACACTTCCAATTAGTTTTTGGGCTATTGATCTCATGTTTCTAACGGGATTCTTGCTGTGTAGAAAATGGATGGATAGATTGGACTGTTCTATTAGATTGTAGTGTTTTGAGTGATTCAGGTGAACACAAGGCTTGATGATCGGCAAAGTTGCTGCTGTTTACTGGAGTGTGCCAACCCTCCTCGCTCGCCCCTCTTATACTGCATTATTTAACATCTCGAGCTTGACTGTTCCAAAGCTATAAAGCCAAAATAGGTGGAGGTCCAAATCGTCACTGGGCTGCCAGTCCAGATGTCACATTGAGCCTCATTTGGTCTGTAATAAACGGTATGATGTGCCCTTGTAACTTTTTACAGACTTCGAACTCTCCGCATTGTCTGTGCTTGTCTTTTCTGGATCAAATTAAATGTCACTAATGATCAGCAGAACTGAATTGCTCGGCATATGTTGGGGAGAATTACCATAGTGGCGCTTGATTCTGAACAATGATTTTTTTTTTTTCAGGTTGATTTTTTGTTAAAATAGATTTTTAGCACCTTATATGGTTGTATATTTGCATGTGTTTTGACAAAAGGGACATTTTATTTTGTCAAGACAAAAACACCTGTTTTCAGATTTTTTGGGGGAAACACTCAGGGCACCATATGGTGTAGCGAAAGCGCTATATAAGTACCTCCATTTACGATTTACCATTATCTATAATTACGTTTGTGGAAGATGAGGCAAGTTAATGCTGCTTTACGAAATTCAAGGAAAATCTATTAAGTGCAAACCTTTTTGCAGAGCCTAAATGTGGACTTGGTTCTCTTAGTTGAGGGCTGCATGAATTTCTTTGTTCCCATTATTTGTACATTGGCAAAGTCTTTTCCATAGTCTTTGATATCATACATAAAAAAAAAGAGAGACAGAGAGAGGGAGAGAAATACCAAGGTGAAAGCATTATGCACCATTGAGCTCCGCAAGCAATGTTTTTGAGAGCGATGGTCCAAGCAACAATAGCGTCTATCCAAATTTTCAGGAAAATAAATAAATAATTCAAGAAAAAAAAAGAAAAAACAGCCGCATTGCCGTTCAATCATACTGGATGCGTGTTCAAGGCTAAGTCATACAGACAGACAATAACAAGGAACTCTCACAATCTTTTTTTTTTTTTTATTAGCCTAGAGGTAAGACTCTAAATAGACTAATGTAACATTAGTAATGTTGTTTCATCTTTAGTTAAACTTAGTGCCAGTGCAGCCCCCACGTTAACCGATAATAGCAATATCCTCTCAGTATTCTGTTTCTGGCAGCCCACTACTCTCCACCCGCCTTTGATCGTAATTACTAAATTGTCTTTGTCTTTTTTTCTCTGCTAACTTTGTACTGTTGTCTTTTTTTTTTTTTCAAAGCTATCTCCCAACGCCAAGCTGTTCAAAGAAAAACAGCAGTAGGTGTAAGTAAAAATGATTCATGGCTGATGCTTGGAATTAACAGAAAATCCTCCAATCATGCGCATATGCTCATGGGGGATAAGTTCACAAATAAGACCATCTGTCAATAGAATATATATTTCGAATCATTGTGACGACAACACGGAATGTTCTATCAAGCTGCAAAAGTGTAGCTAGCGGACTGGCTGTTAACATGTCGGCTTTTCAGTTCTGAGGTTCTGGGTTGTCCCCATGCTTTTTATTTTGTTACTTTCTCACGCAAACCAAATCCTTGAGTGACAGGTTCACTGTCGACCAAAAAATGTGAACCTCACATGAGCAAGCACTCGGCGACAGAGGCAAGAAAAACTCGGGGGAAAAAAAAAATCAAACACAGCTCAGGCTCTGTTGAGCGACCGCTGGCTTCGGCTGACTTATTCACATTTTACTTTTCTCAGGTCACACTGAAACTTGTTTGAAAATCCATCACATGACCATAGTAAGATGTGATTTGGACATGCCTTGTAAAATATTGTTAATTTTGGATAAAGTTGGAGAGCTCATGACAGGCAGATGGAGAAGAATCTGATAATTCCTCACTAAACCCTTTCTTCCTGTTGATGTATTACAATTCAGAAACACCACATACTTTTCTTTCCATAAGACATTTTTCATTTTGTTTTTGGTTTATCGGCAGTTTGTCTGTACAGTACACTAAAAAAATAATTTGTTGGGTGAACGTAATATAAGTGTAGAAAGAATTTCTTGATCGTTATTTCAACAAGACCCTTTTCTATCTATTTCTAGTTCAGAGATGGAGAATCCAGGTCCAGAAAGCAAAAACTCAGTTTGGCTTTAGCCACAGGTGGTTCTTTTACAAGGTCATTTATTTTTCTCTGATGATCATCGCAGTTTTCCCTCTTCGCCATCACTGCTGTCATAGAAAAAGATGTGCTGACATCTCCCATACTTATTTGCTCGTACTAAATCTGGTCTTGTTTGCTTTTATGGGCCTCCTCACCGTGTCTTGGGTAATGGGCCGGTTCTGGGGGAGGAATGGGCCCACGGAGGGAAGCTCGACGCAAGGTTTGTCCAGGGTGGTAAATCAGATTCGGGTAGCTGATATAAGGTTTTGCACCCTGCGGGTTTCTACCGACCGGATAACCTGCTTGCTGGGATCAGTGGCGTGTCTTCTAAAAGACTAATTTTCTTCCTCACGAGTCCTCTTTCTTCACCAGCTAATATAAGGACCATTTGCTCAATGCGGAGGTCAGTGATCCATTTCAAGTGTAATCTACTAATTTGATACATGATCCGGACAATACCTACGTGACAGTGAGAGTGGATGTTGGACCGAGTCTTCCACACCACATGATTAACCCAATAATGAGAAAATATTAATGAGGTGTGCAGTGAAATCTGACTCGGTTGGTATAATTAGAGTGAGCCTCCCAGTTGGAGAGTCCCGGACCTGGACGTGAGGTTTGTTCTGTAGTGGCAAAGTGAGGAAAAAAAAAAAGATGTTGCCATGCATGTAGGTCATGTTCCCATCGCTGCCTTAATCAGTGGCTATATATAATCCGCTTTCTTCTGAGAGACTTTTAGGATGGCCTCCCTCTGTGCGTTCGCCTCCACGTCTCTATTAGACTAAGTGGACCGGGCCCAGAGGCCAGCGTTAGACAGAGGGAGGGGTCAGATGTTTATTGGACCTCCTTAGTCCAAAAGAAAATGGGAGACGGAAGATGAGAAAGGCAGAGCGACATCCATTGTTTCGAAATGTAGCTAGGTTCCCAAGGGTCGGAAAAAGCCCGAGCTGTTTCGGATATTGCTAAACAAACAACGACGGGGTGCTCGACGGGGACTTTAGATTGGTAAAAGGGAAATGGAATCTTTCATAACCTAATAAGCTTTTAATTGCCGTGTTCTCCCTTAAAATATTACAAGTATTATTGTGCTTGGAAAGCACAAAAAGCAAAACACATAACAGCATCACTGCAGCAATTTAGTTTTGCAAAAGGGATTTATTGACTTTTTAGTAACAATTCCAAACAACGACTAGAAAAGAAAATGATTTCTTTGAATGCCATTAAAGGAGAGTTCATTTTTTTCTGATAGTAGAATCTTAGTTTTTTCTCCTCAGAGGTTGTGTAGCTACCCAGTGGCATGAATAATTGGATGATTTCGTCGCCTCATTGAACCCAGAGGTCAAAACGAGTTCCGCTAGTAGGAGATTGGATATATTCCCGTCTTTATTGGGCCAAGATGCTGTTGCGGCCAAATTGCCAGGATGCTGCTTTCCAACAATAGCAATGTAATGTAACACAGTGCCAGTTTTATTTCATTACACACCAAAAAATGGAATTATTGTAAAGGATTACAGGATCACTAAGTGGCCTAAATGACCAAAGCGTAATTGCACAGTAAGATCTCTGGTTGGACAAACTCAATGAACCCCCCAAGCCTCATAGCATTTGTTTTCTTTGTATCAGATGAGATTTCCTTCTTCGCATGTTGGTCAGTATGTCTCATTCAAGAATTTGTGAGCGAGTTCCATTGAAGAACTCAGGAAGGTTGAAGTATTGCGTGACTGCTTGGCCGACTGGAGACGGTGCTGACTTTGGATCCCAGCATTACAGGTTTTAGCTCATCCGTGGGCCAGGTGTTGGCTGTTAACTTAGTAACGGCAAGCTCAAGACCTTCTTCACAAGAGACTCCATCGAGAAGGTTAAGGAAATCCAGCTCTATACTTAATGGCAGTGAAATGTCAGTTTGACCGTGAAAAAAAATCCCAGAGTTCCTTTGTGGGCAAGGTTTTAGAGGTTGTCTTAGTAACAGGAAAATCCTTAATGCGAGTAAAACTGGGGGGAAAAAATCTCAAATCAGATTTCTTTGTGTTTGACGTTTTAGTGATGAGCTTGATAAAAGGGAGGTTAAAACCTCTTTTCCTGGATTTATGTTTCCTGTCTTTGAGTCCCCTGAAAGCTGAATGCTGCTGTCACGTTCAACAACTATTATACTTTGTGTGACGGTGAAGAAAAGTCATTTTCTTTGTTCTTTTGTTTTCCCCATCCTGCCACTCAACTAACTGTATGCAAGCCAAAATCGTTCCAATTTATGTACATGAGTGGCCTAGTGAATAAGGAATCTGAAGTTGGCTTAGAAGTTCAAGACTCTCTCCTTGGATGAGGTTTCACCCTGACAAGGAGGAACATTTTTTAAAATCCAACTGAGCACAGGTTATAATCAGAAGACAAAGTGAGCATACAGATGAGAGGAGGACCTTTGATAAAGACACGTCAGGAATTGTAGAATGAAGGCCTGTGACGAAGTAAAAGCCTTTAATACCTCCTGGCAAAGTTTCCTATCAAAAGGGGTTGGCGTCAGGATACAAAGAAGGACCTTGAATGACACCACGTGCTCTGTTTTCTAGCGTATTTTTAGCGGCTTGGGCCTTATCTCCAAATGCAGGCGACAAAAGGTTTGGCTGCGTACGAGGAATACTGTAGAAAACCTGCTGATAACCCAACACACGTGATGGACGATACTGACAGGTCGTCATACAGTAGCGGTAAGCTAACGGGTAAGACCGGAGAAAGAAGAACAGATTTGATATTCATTGGGGGTTCAGTGTCTTCCTCAAGGACACCTGGATAGGGTCAACGGCTTTACTTGAGCCTGGCCATCCCATTTTTTTGGGCGTAAATACAATTTCAAGTAGTATTTGGAATGGATGATGTAAGGTCGAAGGTAAACCTTAGCGCTAGCGATTCTATGAATTTCCGTGACCTTTACAATGAGTCGTCACAAGTGATCGGACGTGTGTGGTCAGCACTGACCTCTGCTTCAAGTTCAGATCTTTACTGTTAGACAATATGTTTCATCTGATCCAAATTGATCACCATCTCATAGTTCCGTGCAGAGTAAAGCGTCCATAACGGGACATATCAAGTTGATGAAACGGGCTGCATTTTCTAAAAAAAAATATTTGAAGAATATACGCAAAGATAAGCTCATATTTCATGGCCCACTTTTGAACGTCATGACTCCAGATACGGTAGCAGTACGCAGGGAGCGACAACAGCTTGCGTGACTGTGTTGATTTTAAATTGCTTTGTTTTTCGAGCAGGAAGACTTGGCAATGTACGCCCGCAGACGGCACATTTTCATATCAGGAGAAAAGTGTTTCTTCCAAATCACTTGTCCATCCAGTAATATTTAAAATCACATATTCATTGACACTCGGGCTTTTATGGAAACGTTGGTTCCACAATAAACCTAATGGATCCACGCTGCTGTTTTATTTGTTTACCAAATGGTTTTTATCTCGGATGTACCGACTCCGATAGAAAGAGAAAATTAAATCCATAAAATTCAGGTCGTATCAGGATGTGTTTCATGTTTAGCACTCGACCGGCCTTTTCATCCAATAATTCACTGAATGGATGAAAGCAAGAAGTGTATTTTTGGATTATTTAATATGACAAGACAACCATGTTCCATATTTGTGTTCAGTTTCAATAAATAAGGGATGACATTTTCTTTTAATAAATAAGTATGCGGAACATTTATAATCAATTCATTAAGAGTCTGAAGGCAGAAGCTCACCCTCGGGTAACCCTCGGTGGGATGAACAGAATTAGATGAATAAGTGAGTAATCAATTAAAATGCTGGCATTTTTGTACTTGATTTTTTAAAAATATTATTTTAGACAGTTGAAGGCTGTGCGCAGTTTAAAAAAGTTTGGTGTCAATGTAGTGATTAGAGTGGGATTACTTTTGATAAACAGCTGGGGCGAAGATTGGCCACTTATTTTATTAGCGGAGCCATAATCCATTTAATTTGTCATCTGGCACCATAAAAGGCTTCAAAGTGCCAATTTTTTGACGCATGATAAACTGCGTCTGTGGAATTCACTTCAGCGTGTATCTAATCTATTTTGGGGGGGATTCAAATGTCTGGAGTGTGAAAAGAGGGAACAAACGCTCACCGGAGGGACGTGAAATCTTCCTCACGTACTAGACTCGTAACCACAAATGAATTCCAATTGCTGCTTCATTGCCGCGCCAAGATGTTTACAACACCGCACGTCCGGAAAAAAGTGTGATTTATGCCTAGCTCTCAGCCATTTGTTTTCTTCCGCTCGATGCCCACCGTTTAGGAATGCGCAAACCCAATCACAAGCCGAGTGATTCAGGAGAACATAAAAGTTGGGTAGGTTAGAGTTTGCTGTATTAGCCAGATTCATGAAAGCAGCAACAGGCCGCGACAGCCATTTTTTTTTTCTTTTTAATTCTCACGCCTGGATCGACAGATTGCTTCTCTAATGAGTAAGAGAGTGATAATGTGTCATGGTGCTAGTATTGGCTGCCAACAATGAAATAATACATCAGCTTGTCACAATGTCACGTTACTCTGTTCGGCTGTGGGGAAAAAAACGGAATGTGATGGACTTTTAAACACAACGTGCTGGAACTTCACGCTCCATTTATTGCTTCATAAAGAGACCATAAAATAGTCCGATTAGGAAATATTGTCGATGCACTGGAAAGGGTTGGTCAACTCGAAATATAGCCATCAAGTCACTTGAAAAATATTTTCCGAAACTGGTAGAAGGGGATGTTTGCGCCGTTGTGGGAGGGGATACAGCTGACTTTTTTCCCATTTAATGCGAGCGGCTGCCCTCATCCACTTTAAATTCAGCAAAGAGCGAGAGGTGCCATTGACACAAGATGTCGGCCACATTTTGTAGCACAATAAACTAGACTTGCCACGGCACAAAAATAAAGATATGCTCGTTTTTATGCATGTGCACCTGTCTGCCAAAATAGGACCCAAACTATGTGCACTCAGGCTTATAATCTTTTTTAATCAGTGCACACTTTATTTCCATTAAATCTGCCATCCAAATTACTGTTTGGTTAATAGTTGTGGGAGATTGAAACGATTTACCTGCGCTCAATATCTCGGGAGAGCAAAACATGCAATGGATTTTCATTTTGGAATTTGATTATCTATTAACTTTTCCCCCTAGAAGAGAATGTTGTGTCAATGTTACAGGAAGCCGATGCAAGTACACCTCATTTCAATATTTGAATTGTACCGCGACTGGGTTAGCGACCAGTTCAAGTCATTTGGGGTAGACGCCAACTCGCTGGTGACCCAAATGACAACAAACGCAATTGGAAATGAATAAATATGAATTGAAATACTAACAAGAATACGAACCGCCAAAGAGCTATTAATGTTTCTCAGAGAAAATACTTTTTGTGATCATGAGCTCCATTACCGGGACTCTAATTAAAACGGTTTGATTGGTTTTGTAGTCCTTTGTCAGAAACTTATGATCCTTCATATGTCCATCTGTCGTCTGTGTTCAAACTTTCCTGTGGCCGTTTTTCAATGGAAGTACCCTGCGCCTGCTGAGTGTATGTCCTAGTTAATAAGGCATAGTGCCACTTTCAGCACTGAGTGAGTGGCTGGCGGGGAAATGCTAAAAGTGAATATGTGATTTGTTTAGAAAACACTTTTAAAATTGGAAAGAAGGGAAAGTAACCATTTCCATCATAAAGCATTAATTAGGTAATTCATTAAAAATGTTGCAAGTTTGTAGTATCATTTTACTGACATTGAAAAAAATATAGAATATTTTGGTTACCTATTTTTTTCTAAATTCTCTAAACTTTCAAATGCACTTGAGCCAACACATTTCCAAGGACGTCATCCACTTGAATGCATTTCTGAGATTCTTCCCTCCCATTTGCTTGTGATAGTCTGATGACTGCGTATTAGGTGTTCTCTTGATGTCAAAATGAAATATATTGGTCCATTCTAGAATTAAACACCTGTTGTCATTTTTGTTGTCCAAGCTCCATGCTACGCTTTTAAACAGTGAGCAACAAGATCCAACTGCTGTCCGAAAGCAGAATTTCCCCAATGTTCCTGTTGTACGAATAAAACATCAAAATAAGTGCTTGAAATTAGTTGAGGCAATTAAGATAATTCTTCATCATTAACAGTTTAATGAGCCCCAAAAGTGATTAACCAGCATATGAACCAAGCAGGTTTTGCTCAACAGTGAGTTGACTGGAATAGTTAGAGCTTCACAAATCGCCATGGAGACCAACCACGTCTCAGAGAGCCTTTTCTCTTCTGTCATTGTATGGTTAGAAGAAGAAAAAGTGACGACATAATGCCTCATCCTCCCGAATTGTGTGCGGCGTGTCCTTTCGCTGTTCTCCACACAATAGTCACAAACACTCGCACACTCTTTTTGTGTCATTTTTCCTGGAAAGATTTGGCAGGCAACCCATTTGGGATTGATTTTGCCATCTGTATCCAACCAAAAAGGAAAAGAATATTTATACAGTTATGTGTACAATAGCTGCAATCTCAACATTAAAATCTAATGGAAATATTGAAAGATTTCTGAAGCCGTGTTGTTGTCTGAAAACGTTTATCCTCCCCTCATGATCCTTTTAGTCAATACAAGCCAAAGTGCCAACATATCTTTGAATGGATTATACTTAAATTTTAGGCCCCACTATAGTGTATTTTAGGATTGAATCGTGCATGTTTGCTGTTGCTAGATTGCTCCTTGACCGAAAAACATCAGCCATTCATTGTCCTCGTTTCAATATTCACCACTAGACAAAGGTTTATTGTCCTTATGTGTACAAAACAAACCCTGGAGTGTTGTTTACGAGCCATTTTTTCCACATCGCTCGTTCGTGTCGCCACACTAGCGTATGCCAAATGTCAGCGCTAAGCGCTACAAACACGGGCAGTTGTTTTGCAAAAGATGGAGTGGACACTGCTAATGGCTCAACCTTGTTTAGAGGACCACTCCAATGCAGGAGCTGTTGCTGCATTCTGATGAAATCAGCAAGCCCATGGAGCTCTTCACCACATCTTTCTTTTTTTTTGTCAGCCCGCTTTTATAATCAATCCCCATTTTACTCTCCAATTAAGCCTCGTCACTTCACGAGTCGCTTGTGCAAACAGGTGGACAAAGCAGCCTTGCTCCAGAAACAATTAAGTTTGACATTTAAGCCTTCATTAGCTAGAGTGGGATTTATCCAAAGAGGTCCTTCTGTAGTACTAGTAAAATATATTATTATATTTTATATTGTATAAGATATGATAACTATTGTATGAAAATAACTTGAGAGGACACTTTCAAAATGGCCACCATCGTTAAAAATCACGATGGTTGCCATTTTTCATGTAAATGAATTCCTTAAAGCTTGACAAAAAAATGATTGGAGATCAAGCCTGCAATCTGCTGATGCGCACAGAACGATCCTGCATTCAACCTCGGCCATCTTGGGTCAAATATTCAATCAAGTCAATCGTGTTTTTACTTTGACATTGACCGGCAGTCGCGGAGTTTTTGCTGAAAAGGAACAAATATCGATTTTACTGGACCTTTCGACTCAGTCAGATCTTGGTTGAGCGACTCCTTGAAATCAATCAGTTCCTTTGACAGAGTCCAGTAATACTAAAAATTCGGTCTAAATGGAATAAGAACTCTTAGACTTGAGCTATATTGGCCATCTGCAATACGTAAGGATATAAAAAAAATTCTTTCAAATTAGTAATTCATTTGCTCATAGAATTAAAATATTAAGTTTATTAATTAATATTAATATATTAAAATTATAAATAGAAGCGCACAATATTTATATAATTTCCCAAGGGTATTTAAAACAAAGAATATGCAACATTTGTGGTGGGAAGATCACTGGAAATAGTAGACCTCAGGGAATGTTTATGTCTTTGCGGAAAATCAATGGCCCTGTGCTTGCTTTATCTCAACTCAGCACTCGAAAAGAAATTAAAGATATGTCATTATGAAGATACATGCAGCGGGTTAAGTGCTTCTGGAGCAATGTCGGTTATCACACGTTATAAAAAAACAAATAACGGGGGAAAAAATAGAGCGATTGCGGAAAAGCATTATCGTAACAACCTTGATCGACAATGCGTAAAACAAAGGGCAAATTAATTCGACTTTATAAGGGATGGGAGAATCTCCACCGGGATGAAAACAGAAGCTCAGAATATTCAATAAAAAATGCCTTCTACGCGTTATGACGCGGTGCTAGGGGTTGAATGATTTGAAATGTTTTTTTTTTGTGTGTAATCAATGCTAATGTGATGATGTGTTTGAGTAATAATAGAATTCCAGCCTTCGTCATTTGGAAATTGCATTCCATTACATTACAATGTCAATTTGAATTGGATAAATTCTTTTTCGCAATTACACGGAAATTGTCTCATCTGTGTTTGTTCACTCGAACCGGAGGCTGTTTGGTGATTTTGTTCACAACTAACAAGAGGATTTAAGGCTAACATTAGCAAGTGACTTTTAAGAGTAGCTACTTGGTCTCTTTTAGCGAGTTGATTCCTATAAAATGCAATTGAGTCCCGCTGAACATCTGTAAAAATGCCAAAACTCTCGCTTGCCTAGCCTTTAACTAGAAATAATTGTGTTGCCTGTGACACCATAGTTGTCCAAAATGTTAACAGCTGCACAACATAGACAGCACCAACCCTTTCCAAAACAGTGATTATGAAACATAAAATTGAGAATGGCGGTGGCATTGCCTAAACGCCATCTGTTCACATTACTTTAGTCGTTCACACGCTTTCATGGCTCCACACTGAGGGTGACTTAGTAGAATTCAGTTTTCAGCGCTCCCCCCCATTGACGTCCATGAACACCAAGAGTGCAGTGTGGCCAAATTTCAATGCACAATCGTCCTTGACATGAAGCACACAATGCCACCATTTCTGCAAAGACACACGTAGACTCATTGTGTACAAATGAGTACTAAGTTGACCTAAGACCTCAAAGACAATTTCATGTTTTTCTGAAAATATGTTCAGCCTTGACGCCTGAGTGGATACACAATAAAAAGAGAAAAAAGGACGGAATAAGTAGATTGAGACCGGGAGCCCACAATGGTGTCAGGTGACAGATAATCTTTGCATAATTTAAATTGATGGATTTAAAGAGTTCAAATTAGTGTGTTGGGTTTAATACAGATCAAAAATTGGCAAAACTAATAAATATGAATAACACAGCACAATTTCATGTAAGTGAATGGTGAATGCAACAACTAAATCACGCTAACGAATTATGTGGGAGAAGTAATTTTGAAGACTTAATCCAGAAGTAAAATGTTTACAGGTACAAATATATTAGTATTGCTAAACATGATTTTGATGCATGAATTTATATATGAAAATGGTCAAAAAAAGCAAAATATAAAGTATAAAATATTGAGCCCTTAAATTTGAGCAAAGTGGCCTTATAAGTTTGACTTGGTTAAAGTTAGACTTTCCTCATGCCAGCACAAGGTGTAGAAGTTCTTCCTTTGTGCTTTAAGAAAGTGTGAAGCAGAGGTAAGCAAGCAAAAAAAGTCAACGCAAGAAGAATCCACAGTGACTTCTCCCTCCTCCATACGTTGCGTTCTGACATTGATTTTTGCAGGTTGTGTTGTGCAAGAAAATAACTTATTCAAGTTGTGTCCTCTCTAGCCACTAGAGACTTCTTGGAACAACAAACCAGAGGCGAACCAGGTACGGCAAAGCTAAGGAAAGTAATTTGTGGTCTCTGTCCTGATTCTGGTGACCGCACGTCCCTTTTCAGTCCAACGCTAATGGTGCCCAATGACAGCAAAGAAAGGTGATGTGTAAATTGCAGGGCGGCCGTTCCGTAGGTGAATGACAAAGATTGACCAAGTTATTTTATTGCAGAACCGCGTCTAATGGCTTTTATTGAATACTTTTCTGTTTTGCACCGATTACAGGTCAGTTGTTGTTCAGATGCTAAAACCAGGCATCAGTTGAAAAGTACTTAGACTCATCTTTTGCATTTTAGGAGATGTTTTTCAGAGTAAGGAGAAGGCAGTGAGAAGAAAGCGTGAGATTCTAAGCGGTGTGCAGTTGGCGATGATCCTCTCGTTGCTGTCACGGCTTAGCTGAGTGCAACTCTAACTGAAATGGTTTTACATTTGTTTTGTTTTTAGAGTGCAGGATTAAGAGGATGAACCAACACACAGAACTCATCTGATACTCATATTCATATTATTCATATTAAAAATTCTACAAATAAAGATTAGTATAATAATCCTGTGGATAAATTCACAGGTCACTACCAATTAACTAATTCATTATTTATTTATTTTGTTCTGTCAGTCCGTACTTGACCCTGTTGGGGACGATTACAGCGATGGACGAAAACCCACTTCTCTCTTGACTCAGTCCGCCTTATGCAAAATAACTTCTCGTCCTCCATCCGCGAAATTGGAACAAACCGACAGAATGCTCATCACTGGTAACAGATTGACATTTTAAATTTTTTTAGCATTCCCTTCAGTCAGCAAAGCCCCGATTATCTGATATGTCTCTAAAAGGTAGTTTCTTTGTCGAACTAGTGAAAAAAAAATCCAGTAATCCTTTTCAGTGGATTCACCGGATAAGGCATTTCAAGACCAATGAACCTGCAATCCAAGTTCAGAATTGATACTGTCAACAGTTGAAAGATGTCATCCTTGTAACACTGGGGCGTGATGTGAATATTTTTGAACCACGATAAGAGTTAATGGTTAAAATCACAGGGTGCTCAGTAACTCCAAACGCGTGCTCATTCATTCTAAGTTGCCTTGAGAGTTCCCAGTCGGCACGATGTAGAGAGAACAAATAAAAGCCAGGTAATCAACGGGTGTGTAAATAACACCGGGAAATAAAGTGTTTTCCTGTGGTGTTGATTCCTTTCACAATCGCTCCTGAGGGAAAAAAATCCCATGTAATTTATTCTGCAAGTGGCGGGTCGCTCAGGGAGGCTTGGCCGCCTAATATTTCAAAACCTATCGCGGCTGAGCAGATGTTTGCTGAGGGAAACAGCGGGAGGATTGTTGTCAGAGTAAAGGTCGAGTGTGTGGAGAGACAGACTCAAACAGATGGAACTTCTCTCCGGACGAACCAAATGTGACTTAAACGCTTCATATTCAACCTGTTCGAAAATTTCTGCTGGCCGACCTCATCCTGTAGCGAAGGGTCAGCAGATTTTTTTCATCTGCACTTTTCTCATTACGAACTGTCTTCCATCCTTACCTATTCCAGACATGTTTTTTTATGCCTGGCTGAGTCCTTTTTTTAATCCATCCATCAGAAATAATAATCTGTGCTGGAAACATGCATGGGAAAATATGTTTACAGCAATGATGGGTTTCTCCACTAATGGGTTGAGGAGGACACGAGCTAGCTCTCTGGCTACCTTCTACTAAGATAGCAACAACATGTAAAGCGCATGCTGTGTAAACAAGCTTACAAGCGTGACACGTGTCAAGTGTTCACTTGAATTGTATTAATAATTGGAGTTTTGTTAGATATACTGTAGCAAGACCGGGAAATCTTGAAATATTCTCTGTACATGACTTTTTTATGTTTATATTGTTTGATTTTAATGCTTGCCATGTTTGGTTGGCTTGTACTTCGGCCCAAGGGACTGCTGGATTAGTTTAAAATAGCTGACTTGAGCGCATTTACGTCATATGATGTGATTAATGTGCATTGTCACTTCCTAAAAAAAGAAATATCGACTTGATTTATCCGATCCAATTGGGGCCAAAAAAAATAAAACCTCAAAATACAGCTCATATAGAGAAAATAAAGCTGAACCAAATGAGGCGAAACTTGTAAGGAAGAATAAGACTAAAATAAATTGAGGAAAGGTCAAAATAAAATGAGTGAATGATAAAATCATAAGGAAAGCATGAAACCAAAATTGCCAACTATCGGTTCAATTTCCGCCAAGGCTCCCTAAGACTTTTTCAAGCATCCCAGTCGTAATATCCAAATTCGCCAACTATATTCTGAAACATGCTCATTTAATTCCATTTCTCACCCCAAACAAAACCTTGGAGCCAAAGGCAATTTGATCCAGATTTGAATCTGTATAGATATGCATATTTAGACAATCAGTATTTGTTGATACTCAAAGGAAACTCGAATAAAGGTCAAAATATTCAAAACAACCCCGCAGTCAATATTGAGCAGCCAGCGCAAACATGGATGAATACTGCGTGACCGAATTCCTTGTTGTGAATCTCATTCTTTTTGTTATTTTTGATCCTGCAGATAAAGCAGTCATATCAAATGTTAACCACATTAACAGAATCTTTAAAAAAAAAAAAGTTTTGCTTCCTCCTCTTCAAGCTGCAGGGCTAAATTTACTGAAGCGACACAGGGAAAACAAAGATCTTGTAAACTAGTATGCCTTAATTAAGAAGATCAGGGAAGAGGGGATTATTTCTCTTGTGAACAGACTTCATAGATTCTTGTGAGCTATTTTTTTTGCTTTTTTCTTTAATGTACTGTACTTTTTGTATTTAGTTTGATCCAGTGTGTTATTGCCCCCGGCACAACAAACCTCATTTACAGATATTTTACATTTGATTAAAGTGAGACTCCTGTTGTGTTTTACAGTGGTAACAATCCTAAAGACCTTCCCGTGGAACTACTTACTGTAGCGTTTGTTAATAAAGCAGCTCATTGTTTGCAGCATTCAGATGTGATGCCCTGCTTTTCTTGTGTATATGTAGTTCTCTCATTAACACTTTAGCCCCATAAAAAGAAAACAAACCAAAAAAAACAACAAGAAATGACTGTTATCATTTAATTAAATCCCATGTTTGTCTCCAGACTTTAATTAAGATATCTTATTAAAGAGCCTCTCTTTTTGTTTTGCTGGGGTGTTTGGCTGCCTTTTTAAAACGATAGTAAGAGTCGTCAATGAGATCGTAGACACAAAAGTGGAACAACAGAGCTGGCAACACCTTGGTTTTCCTCACGCTATCATTAAATTGAAAGAACAATTTTAAATCATGAGGAGGTTTAATGTTTGAGTGCATGGGTAGTAACGACTTTTACATTCGTATGGCACTCTAGTTTTTATGGCGCATTCGAGTGCACGTAAGCACAAACAATAATTAGGAATCTCTTTTTATGGCTCCGTGTTTGCAATGTGAAAACATTACCTTTTGTTGTTTGTCCTATTCTGACTCAGGAAACAGGCAGCGTATTTGAACTTGACGCGGATTAAATGATATGATGCTTGTACAGTTTTTAGAGAAGGGCGTAATAGTCAATAAATTGACGGATTGATTTCGTAAAAATAAATTAATGGTATCTTGAAGAAATTGGAGTGCTTGGTTGCAAGCCGCGAATGAGGTGTCTATTCACTTTGATTCACAACAAGGGGTTATGAGCCCAATTTATGATGTTTCAAATATAGCCTGACATTTTGGGGGAAATTCCGCGGGATGGGAGTCAAGTTTACATTTAATTCTGGGTTTGGGACGGTACAGGATAAAAAGGTTCATGGGAGCAGACGGGAGCCAGATTATCCAGTAACCCCAGAGAGTCCATGCGGAGGAAGGAGTGACAAACTTTTTTTTTTATTAACTCATTCGCTACCATTGACACCTCTGGACGTCAAAGATGTGTTTAAACTGTGCTGGCAGTGAATCAGTTTTACAACAGTCATCAAACTTTTACGGTTCATGACACCTTGAGGAAAATACCACTTTATTACATGATCAAAACTCTGACCTCAGACCCTGGCTCCATCACCCAAAACACATTTTCCAAGAAACATTTGAGGCCAATTTCAGCCTGCTCTCTTCCCTCATGCCGAGCTGCAAATTTCCTCTGGAGCGATGCAACAGGAGCTCCTCAGGCCACCTGAGCCTCTTGGGCAGCCTACTTTCTCCTCTAACCTACTTAGGAAGCTTTTTAAAAGATCCCAAAGAAAGCCTTGTTCATTTCTGGTCTCATCTCCGGGTGCTCCGGCAAAGACAGCTGATTGGAGGGTGGGATGTAAGCAGGGATAGACCGTTGGTGTGGGGTAGCCCACTGGGCGAGTTAATGGGACAGCCATTCATTTTTAGTACAGACAAAGAGATTCAATGCATGCAATTCAGTTGAGGAATAAGAATCAATTTGAACGGTTGGATAAACGGTTTCCCTAACTATGGCTACTGCATTAGTTGTCGTTTTCAATTCAGTGAGGCCCAGCAGCATAAGATGCACTTGCATGAATAAAGATGCGGTTTCCCAGCGATATAAAAGTCTGACCATCCATACATTAAGCATCCCGGACAAATTCTGCATCCCATATCGTTTTGCTTTGTCTTTATATGCCATTCCTTCTATAGTTCAATCACATGATACCGAAAAACATTTTTATTTCTTCCTGCAGCACATCACACACCGCTTTGACTAAATGCACTTATTTTTACGACAAAGTACAGCAATCTACATGCGTCTTCCCTTATTGCTGCACAAGCTCGACTTAAGACGATTATTTTCGTGACATCAAAGTACAACAATCGACATGCACACATTTTTACCTGATACCTTTGATAGTTCCACGTTGTATAAAGTGAGCCCAGCAAGGCATTGCAGCACCGTCTTCCATAAAGATATTATCTTTATTTCTGTGACAGTGTCATCAAAATGCACGTCGAGTATGTAATGTGGCGTGAAGACAGACAGCCCGGCATTCATCATCTCCATCCTTTGTAAGAATGTATCAGCATATAGCGCTTTTGTCTCTGGTTTGTTTTTTGTTTTTTTGGATATGGCAGAATTGGGAGTCTGAAAAGTAATCCCATTACAATTGAATTATGATGTAAGACTCTGTGACAGTCGGGAATAATTGTCTTTTCCTTTCACGGACTCCAACTCTGAAGTGCATTTCACGAATAAGATCATTTGGTGAAATAATAGACAGTTATTTCAGGCAGTCAGAAACTGATGCTACAGCTAGTAGCAAATAGTTATAGAACTGACCTGGCACAAGGGGTCATGAGCAGAGTAGGAAAAAAAACCCTAGCCCTAACCCCAGCCCTAAACCCAACCCTAGCCCCAACTCTAGCCCCAACTCTAGCCCCAACTCTAGCCCTAATCCTAACCCTAGCCCGAACCCTAGCCCCAGCCCTAACCCTAGCCCCTAACCCCAACCCTAACCCCAACCCCTAACCCCAACCCCTTACCCTAACCCCTTACCCTAACCCTAACCCTAGACCCAACCCCAAGATAGAGTGTTTGAGTTCCCACTAAGATTTGAACTCACATCACTGGGTTCAGAGTACTAACCACTACACTATGGAACCATGGCTTGTGTGGTATATGCTGGTGTATCACCCACATGAATTTGAAGCTGTTTTGTTTTCTCATATTTCTACTTTAACCTCATTCTCCTTGTGTTACAGGCAGATCCTGCTGTAATTCAATAGTTCACATTGAAATCAATCAATTCTGCAATCTTTTCTTTTTTAGCTCCAAGCACTCCGATTTGTTGAGCCAGTCCCTTAGCATCCCCAGTTATGGTCAGGATCACATATTTTGAAAACAGCTGCTTGGAGAGTTAAATTGTCCACAGGCGTCACTATAAAGTAATAAAGCACTCAGCACATTCATATGCTGTCATGCTCCTAAGCATCTGAGGAGGATAAAAACTCCTGACTCTCTTATTCTCTTTTAGTTTTCCCTGCAAAAATCTTCTCTTGAGGGCTCATCTTGTATATGATCATATTTCAGTGATTCTCCTGCCATGAGGGAGGGAGTGGCACAAACACCTTACTATCAAAAAATATGATACTTACTAGTCTTTGGGGAGCTTGAAGTTGTTTGGAGTTTCTGAAAGTTTTCAAAGTTTGTGGTTAATGAGCCATGCAGTTGTTTTCACTCAAGAGCCGTGTGCCAATGTATAAAGGTTACATGCCATTTTATATGAAGCCATCAATCACACCTGCTCTTACTTTATTTGTCTGTCTTTTTACAAGCTAAAATGTAAAAATTCCATTCTCTATGATTTGCAATAACAGACAGCTAGAAAAGAAAAATATGACTTGAACTTCAATAGTACTTGTCTGCATTTTATGTACATCTGACTCGAGGCCTCTTGGGAGTGAGTGAAGAAGCTTTATTTAGACAAAACTAGTGCTTTGCCACAAGATATTCACTAGACAAAAGTAGTGATATGCCACTATCTTGTGCAATCTTGGTGCTGTACGTTTGAGGTGAAAACATTTTTTGACACCATTTTAGCTCCCAATAATAAGTCATCAAGCATTTAAACACATCTGCTCCAGATTGAAAAGCTCTTTTCAACCTTGCAAAACATTGCTCTGAATTTACAGAATATTTCATCATCTTGACATGTTTCACACACATTGAAATGTTAACCGCTCAACTCGATAAATCTGTCCGCTATTCAGCCATGCGAATTCTCACTTTTGGGTGGCTTGGAGGTTGATGAATGAAAGAAACGGTCAGCCTCAAATTGGCATAGTTTGAAATCCAAGAATTATATCATTTTTTTCTTTTAATGATAACCAGTGAGTGCAGTGAATAAGAGGTATGAACATATACAAGGTAAAATGAACAAAAGAGCTATCCGCTTCTGAAAAAAAAAAAAGAAAAAAAAAAAGCCTCGGTGCCGTTCTCACCTTCAATGCCCGAGTGCTTCTCTGTGCTTTTCACAAAAGACTGATCTATCATGTATTTTAACAGGAATTTGCTTTCACCTCTACAGGGGACGGCGTGTGGTTAGCAAATTGTCAAGTTTTCAGCAAAAGATTTCAAAATGTAGACAAAGTCCATCGACTGACAAAATGGTCAAAATATAGAAATCCACAGCGACGGGCCAAATGAGGTTAATAGTCTCATCTAATGAACATTCTGGTTCAACACATCACATTTAGACACATTTAGACATATTTAGATTCAAGTTGAATCATACTGTAAATATAAAAAAAAAGCAGTTGTCAATATTATATATTAAGCGGGTTTGTTGATTTAGCGGCACTAATTTTGCAGTTAGGAGATCTTTCGGTGAATTTAAGCAAGCGATTGAATAATGACGTTATCACAAGCTCAGTGGCCTAGTGGTAGAGTGTCCGCCCTGAGACTGGAAGGTTGTGGGTTCAAACCCTGGCCGGGTCATACCAAAGACTATAAAAATGGGACCCATTGCCTCCCTGCTTGGCACTCAGCATTAAGGGTTGGAATTGGGGGCTTAGATCACCAAATGATTCCCGAGCGCTGCACCGCTGCTGCTCACTGCTCCCCTCTCCCCCAGGGGATGGATCAAAATCACATGGGGATGGGTCAAATGCAGAGGACAAATTTCACCACACCCAGATGTGTGTGTGACGATCATTGGGACTTTCACTTTAACAAGGTGATATAAATGTCATGTTTGCTTTTGTTTTCCTAAAATGCTCCTCAAGGACTCTGGCGCGACGCATTTGAAGCTCCAAACAAAAAAGATTTGTCATATCAGCCGTATGAATTATTGCCATGAGATGGCTTCCGACAAATCTTTTTAATTAGCTCGTTGCGCATGATTAACCATTAGTTAACTGAACAGGAACGTTGATTGTTTCTTCTTCCCTTTGAAGGATTTAACCACCCTCCCCCAAAAAATGTTAAAAAAAAAACCACATCTGATAATCGCTTGTTTCAAACTGGAGTCGGCATCCATGTTGGATAAGGTCAGGAAAAGCAAAGTGGAAAATGTCAGTCCACTTTAAAGGCGAGCAGCCAAACAAAGCAAGCAAAAGGGCAGCAATTTAAGACCATTACAGGTAGAGCAATTTATTGCTAGTATTATTTCATGGCATCAGGAAATCCTATCTATCCATAATTTAGCTGTGACATTTGGACACATCCTCATACGTGAATGACAGAATAGCTCAACGTTGCCAGCCATCATATCAGAGCATAACTGAATCAAGGTCAACAGCATTTCCATTATGGTCAGAATGTTTTTTTATTTTTATTCCACTTTTTAATTTGTGAAAACAAGATGCGCTATCTATGAAAATAAAAGCTGCGTCAGTGTCTGTGTGCTCGCCCCTCCCTTCCAGTGGCTCTCAATCTATGTACTAATTACAGTCACCTGCCTCTCGTTACCTGTCGCGTGTATAAATTCTGTCTGGGTGTCACACACCCGTTGGATTGTTCTTGTCTCTCGTCGTTGTCGTCGTTCCTGTCTTTATCTTGTCTTTATCTTGTCTTTTGTTCAGTTAGTCTTGTCCCTAGTCGAGCTTCTTATAGTCTGTCTTTGAGTTCTCCAATAAACCCTGGTCCAAGCTGCATTTGGTCGCCCTGCTCCATTTCTTCCATGACTAGCTGTGTATATGAAATAAAGAACAATACAATATCATAATGCACTTTATGAAACGCGCGAATACAAATATTCCAAATTTGATGAAAACATTGTGACATTATGGAAAATTGGCATTTTAAAGCAATTTGGTGCCTGCCATTTTTATAAAGTGATTACATTTTTTTTAATGTGATTTCCCTACTCAACCTGCAAAAGAACATTGCATACAGCACGACCTGTTTATTACTCTCATCGGTTTTAAAACCAAACTAAACCTCAACAAAAGCGAACATGAGTAATGGCATGCTTGACCATCAATCAAATGTAGGCGGAGGCAAAGCAACACCGCGGACCACCTGCCGTATTGATATTCTCGCTGCCACCGAAAGGAGGGAATGGGCTGTTACTAAAGGGGAGGCAAAGAAACAAAGTGCTCTGTTTTTACACCGGGGATATTAAAGCTGCTGCAGAAGCGAACGCCATCCATCACCAGCCGCGTTTAGATGCGAAGCTGAGGGCTTTCACGTCACCTTCTCCGCCCAAACTGCGCACACTTCATTTAAAGCAGTCAATGAGGCCATGTGACTGATGGAGGGAGCAACAATTGAACAACAGTCTGGACTCAGAATTAAGACATTTGTCTTAGTCGCTTTTTATTTGGAGCCAAACTTTTCCCAAAAGTGCACACATTGTGCTACTTAATATTCATCCAGTCCACAAGCTGCCAAGTACAGCAAGTCCATTTATCACCCTCGACTGTCACGTGGCTTCTCACTTTTACACAAATCCTTTCGAGAAAGTTGGGTTAGCTTTTGCTTTGGATTTTCTATTTTGACCAATAATGTCAGCAATTCATGATGATGATCATAGAATAGAAAATGAAACTGTTAGCTTATTTGGCAACTACAGCAAACCCGCATTACTGTGAAAATCTTGAGTAATGGACAAGATTTTGCGGGGTGGGAAGACCCTCCCATCCACCCATCCATCCACCCACTCATCCATCCAGCCATCCGCTCTCCCATCCATCCACCCACCCATCCATCCAACCAACCATCTTGAGTTCTGAATATACCCCAAACTATGATAACAAAGCACTAACATCATTTCACACCCATTTTATGTTACCTTTCAAATGTAATGGCTCGCAGAGGATTTGATAAAAAAAAAAAAAAAAAAAATACTCCAGAAGCGTGAAGACCACTTTGTAGTTATGTCAAATCATAAGACTCCATTAAGATGAATGGAATTGCCATTAATTCATTCCTGGCCCGTACCACATTAATTCCAATGGCATTAATCATTGACAAATATGGCTATTTTACCATGATGTATTTTGGGTGTGTTTAGTTCCATATTTATGTATTTATAATCTAATTTATTTACAAATTATAGCTAAATAATGTTCAAGTTTTGCTTGTCATTCAAATCATTCTCTTCCTCATTGCCGATATTTCTCATCATGGATGTGAGGTATACAACAGATGCTATTTAATAAGGTACGGGATTGGACTCCAAACCAGAAATATGACCATTTTAAATCAGTTAATATCAGCCAGCTGATTAATTGGTTGGGCACCAAACCAATTTTAATAAAAATGATTATTTTTAGCCAAATTGATGAGTCATTTGTGACCCACTTCCATAAAAGTTTGGGTCCAGTCACTGGTGCATCTCAGGGTTAATTACACGCAAGTGTAATATGCCATCTGGTTTGGAAGGTATTGTTGAGTAAAATTAATATGTTGTCGATGGAAGGTTTAAGAGGTAAACTGCCGAGTGGCTATGAGAGATTGATGACTTGCGGGTCGAGTAACACTGCTCCTTTATGTGTTTACAGCGGATTTTCACGTTCTGGTGTTCAAGTCATCAATCTTGCTAGAATAAATAAAAGTGACAAATTACAGTGTGTGCTCTTTACACCTGTCAAGGCAACAATAACACAAACATTTCATCGTCCTTTGGTCGCCCTTGCGACGGCAATAGTTGATGATCTTCATCGCCGTTGTAACAAAGTGTGACTTTGCCACTGCTTTCTTTTCCGTCTCCCGGGAGTAGAACGCAAGTCGGACGGATTGATTTCTTTGGTTTCACGCTGCCTCTTCTTCTTCTTCTTCTCTCATTAGATTAGAATTTATTTTCGTTGCATCATCTGTTCAGAGCGTGCTGTTCCTTCTGCGTCTCTGACAAAGACAACAAAAAAGCGCAATTGAGATTAAATGTTTTTGTCACGCGCTTTATACATTTCAAGATAAGGTTAGGGTTAGTTTTGTTAGTTCACAATCATTTGATGACATATTGTCATGTCGTTGCATCAGTCATGAATAATCTACAAAAGCGATGGGCAACCTTTTATTAGTGCCACTAGGGGGCGACATGGTACCATGCACTTCCTCACAAGTCTGCCATCAAGTGGACAGCTGTGATATTACAACTCAACACCATATAATTAATTGCCCTGCCCTATCTTACAGTATTATTTATGCCGCAAAATAATTATGTGATTACGGACTGGATATGTACTGTGTGTGTATGGAGAAGCAGTATGCTTGTAGGGGAAGTTTAGAGGAAGCAGCAGACGGCGCAGGAGGAAGTCAATCCAATAATCCAGTCCTCAGTGCATTTTTCAGCATGAACACTCAAGAGCTTCGGGGCTGAGGAGAAAATACGACACCTGCCTGCTTCTTGGGCTTACGAGTCTTATCGTGTCAGAGTGGATAAAAACAGCAAAATGCCTCCAAAGTCAATATCAAACCAGAGCGTGCGATGTTGCAATGTGAATATTTGAGATGTTAATAGCCATTATCGCAGTCACGGTTGATTAACAGGAGTAATTGTCTCGCTGAAGGATACAAAGTGTCAAAGCACAGTGCTATGCATTTCATCATCCAATTTTGTGTGGATTAGTGTTTTCCAGATACTTGTTATCAGGTCACTGTTGAAGGCTGACCTCCACAAAAGACTAATATATCCCAACCTGTGATCTATGTTCTTTGCAGATACGGAGACATGGTGCCAAAGACCATCGCCGGAAAGATCTTCGGGTCTATCTGTTCGCTCAGCGGCGTGCTTGTCATCGCCCTGCCCGTGCCCGTCATTGTTTCCAACTTCAGTCGCATTTACCATCAGAACCAGAGGGCGGACAAACGCCGTGCCCAGAAGGTAAAGACTTACATGTATCTTCTACAAAAATGGTTTTGTTTATTTTAACTCGTCTTGTTCTGCGGCTTTTTTAATTCACTCCTCTTAATTGAACATGATTATTTTTTATGGACTGAGTAGAAATAGAGGATCAAGGACAAAAGGTTTGACCTCAATCAACCAGCACCCAGAGCTACAAACACCCTAAAACTCACAAATCCACTGCCCTTTTATTTGACATTCTTGTACATGTCTCACACACACACACATGCACACACACACACGCAGACACACACAGACACACACACTTCATAGCCGAGTGTTAAATGTTAGCTATCCACTCAGTGCTCTCACCTCGTGCGTGTGACCTTTTCCACAGGACTCCATAAAAGAAGCATTACGATAAGAGCTGCTGGAAGCAAATTGAGGAGGTTGACGTATTTGATGGGTCGTGACCCTCGTTAGTCTCAGCACAACAGTCACCGGACGCTTTGTTAAATAATCTTGTTTCCTCTATCAAATCAGACAAGAACACACAAGGAGACACAACTTGAGTTTACATATGAATAAAAATCAACAAAATAACAGTAGCGGAATGAAAACTGGGACAAAAGTTTGGTCGTTGGAATCCGGGCAAAACTAGGGCATACTAAAAAATGAAATTCTACTTCATATGAATTCATCCATCTATTTTTTAAGCTTTTGTCCTTAACCAATCAGACAGCAGACATACACAAATAGCAATTTACACTCGTTTTTGACACATTTTTATAGCTGTGTTTGGCATACAATTGTTATTTACTTCAGACTTTAGGACCGGGCTATCGCAGGTTAGCGACACGCTACGCGTCCATCTTGATTTGCAGAGTGGAAAGGAGATCCAGTCAGCTGGATTTTTCTGAATAAGAATACTTTCTACTGACTTTCTGAACTTGAAAAGTTTCACAAGAATATAATAAGCCTTATTAGAAGTCGTTCCCTGACTGAAGGGTAAAGAGACCGCCATCATTAGCAAACGACGGCAAAATTCATTCAGCCAACGCAAAACACGCACCATTAAATCTGTGGCATCGAAGAAATATAGCTTTCAGAATAATGCTTTCATTAAATTCTTTGTTTTTATCTTGGGTTCTTATTCTTATTACATTCTTATGATTTCATATTTCAAAACGTTAAAACTTGATTGCGGAAAGATTATGACTTCCTTTTTCACCACATGGACGTTACCTTCCTTAATTGTTATAACGTTGCAACTTTTCTCGTAATATGACAACTTTCTCACAACATTCCGACATCATTCATAGAAATTTTCAAATTCCTTTTTAGCCTCCAGTTTGGTTCTCCATTATATTCCATTGGCCAATACTGAGATTTTGTGCAAACAATATGACAGTGATTCTGACCGAACTTGACCGCAGGCAAAGTCAGAGCTGAGTAAACCTAACTCAACCTCCATCTGGGCCCAATCGACCATCAAAAGAGTGACAGGTGCTCGCAAGCCTGACCAATCGCAATCGACTTCTTGCTGCATCAGAGTCAGTTATTCCCTCTCATTCTTCCTCCTCGTGTCAAGCGCAAACTTTGATCAGCCGAGACGAGCAAGAGGCAGCATTCAGGCTGTCAAACTCACTCTCATTAACTTATCGCAACCGAGACGGACACATTTCATTACGCGTGCGAAGCATAAAACGTGATAATTAAATCGCTTGGCAGGTTTCGGCAGATACAATTTCCACAAGTTCCCCAACTATTTCTCTGACTTTATGAGTTATGCCAGGTCTGGTTTATTGGGCCGCGTGAGGAGCTGAACCCGGTCGAGGAGATCGCTCACTTTTACAAGCACTTGAGGGAGCTTCATATCCTTCGCAGCTGCCCTAATATCCTCTTCATTTTAGCAAAATTCAATTCTCAATCTGTGGCATTCTCCATCGGCCTTCCTCTGCTGAGTTATCAAATCCATCTTTCCAGGGGCTCACTCATTTATTCTACGCAAGAGAGAAAGAATTTAAAGTGTTGATCTCCAATAGTGTTTTTCACCATCTTTAGAGCTGCAGCGAGGATACAAGAAAGTAGCCCAGTGATGCTAGCTAACTAGCTGGCACATTCAGTTAGTGGATAAGTACCATTAAAAATACTTGCAACGACACTCACAAAGAGCTTAAAGTAACATTCAAGTTTGTCCACCTGTTTTCTGTGTCCAGAAAGCTCGACTGGCTCGTATACATTCAGCCAAGTCCGGCAGCGCCAACGCTTTCCTGCTGAGCAAACGCAACGGACTCCTAAACGAGCTTCTGGAGCTGACGGTGAGGGATGACTTCTGACTCTTCAAACCAACAGTGAAGTAGAATAACGGAGAAGTTCACACGCACACACACACATACACACACACACGCACACACTGATCTAAATGCCCTCAAAATGACAATTACTGCCTTAATTAACCAAGGAAGAGTTTAAAAGTCCTTCCGTGGGCTATAAGGAAAAGTGGAAATGACGACTTTGTCAGGGCAGAGGTGATAAGAGCGAAATCACACGCAGTACTTTTCACACTTGCGTCGTACATTGATTTAAGCCTTGCCTGCAAAACTCAAAAGTCAGACTCAAACTTTTATCTGGCTTGTTTAGTTGCTCCCGGTGATAATTAAATATCATGTGCATAAAAGGAGTGTGCAGGAGGAGAACAATGTACAAAGTACAAAGGAGGCCCTAAGAGAACACATACTTGCAGTACCAGTACTACAAAAATACTGGTATCTTCTGAGGGCAGGAAAAAGTAGCCATTTGTTTGATTCCCATTTTTTTTCCCCCTTGAAAAATAAGTTTGTTCCACACTTCAAAAATAGATGGTGTGTGGAATCTGAGAAAAAAACAACAACATTTTCTTAATTAATTAATGTAAATAAATAAATAATCCTGCTGTATATTAGCCTAATACTATAACTGCGATGACTATAATAATAGCCATTCTTAATTTAATGCACAATGCCTCCCCCCAAGAAAATACAAATGTCTGTGCTGATTATAAATTGTTAATGTTAATATGTTAATGTTGTTAATATAAATTGTTATTTCTTTCTATTTGTGTAGAACGTCAATCATCACGGTCAGGGTAATCTGTAATGATTGAATCGGGACAACTGGATGTTTTGCTGAATTTGATTCTTGGGAAACAATCACAAATGACATGTGTTTGGTATCTTTGTAAAAAGCACTTCCAAGAAGAGATGACTTGAAAGCCAAGGAAGCAATGAATTGCAATTATGCCATTAGGCTAACGGTGCACTGCTTCATTATATCTTGAAAAAAAATTCTAATTTTATTTTGTGGGGAGAAAAATATATGAGTCAAGTTTTTTGAATTTGACCTTTCCTTTAATACGTTATCCCTGAACAAAGAAAAACACTTTAAATGTTTCCTGTGTGGCTCTTCACTCCATAACAAAGGGATAAGGGAGGGAGACTATAATAAAACAAGACTTGTATTCCTTCAAAGAGAAAAAGGCCCCATGTGGTTCAGCATAGATATGACATAAAATATATATTTTTCACTTTCATGCGAAGACATGACAAGATCAATAACAATCTTGAGCTCATCTTGAAAGTTGAAATGTCTGTTGTGGGGGTTAAAGCCAGTTGAAGGTTCACGGCAGCCAACGTGGGGGTGGCGCTAATCCTCAGAGCTGCTTCTTCACTTTTTTTGCAAACTTTGTCTGATTTCTGCCTGTCAGAATCGCAAAAAAAAAAAAACAGCCAGTAAAAATATGTCAACTACTGGAATATCGATTAATGATCTTTGCTATTTATGGCACTGGGGAAAAAAAAGACAGGGTTCTTGATTCTAACCTTGAATTTGAAATGTCAAACAAATTTTGCATCCATGTATCAATCTCCTCATCTAATTCTTGTGTTTTGCTTCATTTCATTCATCCGCCTTCTCTTGCTCTTCTTCCACTGCCGTTACATTGCATCTCTTAACACTAGCACATGGCTTATATCCTTCCATTTCCTCAAATCCATTTGGATCTAATCGAATCGGGAGTCGACGCCGGCGCTTGAGTATTACCATATAAATGCCATCTGCGAGTGGCCCTCGGCAAATCTACCGCGTGGCTGTCGGCGAGTCAAATTACAGCGGCACGGCGGCGGCTGTCAAGTCAGTCAGTGGCGCTGAAGCGATATGTGACGCTTTTCTCCGTCAGTTAAATTAACTGCCGGCTCCTGGCTCCCTATTAGGATTTGTATTTGTTTTGACGGAGTTTATTAGCGGCTCACGTCAGGCTCATTATCATTTAAGGTGTCTTCTTGGATATTCTGTCAATTTCCGAGGCCTTGTTAGATTAGTTGGCGCTCATGTCCTTGTTTCATCACATTTCAAGATTGAATGTTTTCTTGCGTGAACTTATTGAAATACATGGCCTTCAATTTGTCCCCCCCTTCCAGAAAAAAAAAGTAATGTAAATGGAAAACACACTCATCTGGCCGGTTAGTATTTGTGCTTCCGATTGGGTTATAGGACCAAATCTTAATGACATTGTTGTTTTAAAAAAAAACATGTCTGCTTCAAATCAAAATTGCAGATTTCCTTTCTTTTCAGTCATGGCTGATACGATTGACCTGCTCATCTTTTTTAATGTTATTCGGTGAAATAGGCTTCAGAGTTTTTATGAAAAAGGACGAGGACTACTGACCCAAAATAGCTTTTCAGTCCAAGTTTCCTGAGACTTTTTTGTGTGACAGACTGACAATCTATATTTCATGTTGCTCTGTGAAACTGGCTTCTGGGCTGATCCCCCCGCAATTCCATAGAACAATTTTGTCTGCAAAGGACTGTTAGAAACAAATTAACACTTCATAACCAAAATGGCAGACTTTCTGTGTCTTTTCAGGTGTTGGCTTCGCTAGACGATCTCATGACAGACATAGTATCTACCAAATTATGTGTTCCTAAAGTGAGACTGGCTTTGGGGTGGAATTTTCCCAAACCTCTGAAAAAAAATATATAAAGGCAATTTTCAGGAGTCAAGCACACTATTAATGCAATGCACCAACATTTTGTAGGTTTTGGATTATTAGAGCCTAGCATTGAGGCTTGAAGCATTGAAAGGAGGAACGCAATCACAGAGAAGCTGTCACGTTGCTCAGCCTACATTCTTCCAGTTTGCTTCACGAGCGTGCGGAATGTGAATGAGGATCGTTGCGGCTTCATCGCCCGGCACCCAAACCCTTTGAGCACACTTGCTGGGAGACAATTTCAATGTTTTTCATCTTACTTGGCAATGCTTGAGACAAAGCGTTATTGTCTTTCAAACCCTTTGAAAGTCTCGTTTGAGAAAGTAATCTTTAATCTTGTTTTTGGTTTGTTTTGCTGACGCCTGAAAGCCTTTAGGTAAGTTTCAAACAAGTTTGAAACGCAAACCCTAGTAACCACACTACCTAACGTCAACCCTAAACATGCTAGAGCATCTTTGTAAATACAGTATTTATATGTATATATACACACGTGTGAATGCGGATGTGCCAACCATTCAGCCACTGTTTCGCGCAAACTAGATGTTTAAAAAAAAAGACATTGTTTCATTTTTCTAACACCTGCTAACTTTGTTCCATCAGGGTGCAAATGCAGGTGAGCAGAAGCTGCCCAAGTCATCGTGTCTTTTGGAGAGCCAACACCACCATCTGCTGCACTGTCTGGAAAAAACAACTGTTGGTGCAACACCTCAAAATTCTGTCTCCTCTTGCCTTCTCCTCAGGTCTTAAACATTCTGACACGTGTTCCCCTACAGGCTCATGAGTTCGTAGATGAGCAACTGTATGAGCAGAACTATTTAGAAGCTGTTATGCAGAGCTTCCCCGCCCACAGAGCGTCGGTGAGCAGCCGTGAGGCCTCAACCCCGACCTGCTGCGGTCGCAGGGCCAAGAGGAACATAACTCTGCCTGATGCCGCTCTCCAAGCTGGACCCAACCAACAGGGCCCCTTGCAGGAGCTCAGCGCCATCCACATCCAGTGTCCTGATAGGCCATCGCATTCTACCAGGTGAAATAAAAGAAAGAGCCTCACCCTAACACCGAATGACACTCTTTTGTTGCCGATTTGAGCTCTGATTTGAACAGATTCAGAATTAAAATTCAGAACTTAAATCTAAGTCAAAACAACAGTAGGCTATGTATTAAATATTAATGATGTGCTTTGTCTCCTCGTAGTCGTTCAAAACTCAACCTGAAGCCAGATGACGTCGGGAGGCTCAATTGCAAAGGCAGCCGGATGACCACAGCCATCGTCAGTCTCCCGTCCCTGCCAGCCCTGAGTACGCCCGACGTCAACAACCTCCGCGGTCCCCCCACCCGCAGGCCGCAGACTCCCTCCCCGGGGCCCAGCATCCAGACCACCACCAGCTCAGCCAATGTCGTCAAAGTGTCGGCCCTGTGACGCTTTTAGCCACCAAGACTTTTGTAAATATGCGATGGACACGGGTGACCACGTCACAGTGGAAGCTTTGAGACACTGCGGTGCAACTAGCATACCAGTCCAGCAGGTAGCGGTGTTCAGCTTCTACAGTTTAGTTCAATAGAATTGTCACAAAATTGTTGACTGTGCTTACATGAATGGTTTTTTTTCTGTGTTTGTGTTGTCATCAAAATGCCTTTACTTTAAAGCATCAATTTAAAAATAAAAATAAATATTTGAAAATTTGTTTTATAAAACTATATCTGCAACCAGGTCATGATGTCATGATGGCCCCCGACTTCTCACAGTAAAAAAACCCGTTGTTCAGGTGGAAACGTTGAACTAAATGAATGTGTTTTAGTCAATTCATGCCGTTTTTTCCTCTTAACTTTCCGTTTGCATTTTTTAAAAACTATGTATTTGTGGAACAAGCCAATCAATGTGCTGTATGGACAAAATAATTGGGTCATAGTTGCATCTACTGAAAGTGAAAAATTAAAAAAAAAAAAAAAAAAGTTTGTGGTCCATCCAATCGAACTTATGTAGGCACTACTTGTTCTCACTGTATGTTGTTCATGTAAAGTGTGTATTTGCGTCACATTGGGCATCCCAAAAACCCAATGATTACATCATTTGTAATGGTTTCCTTTCCAACAAACATTTGTTTGATAAATATATACACATTTGGAGTGGTTTTTGATGACAATTTTATACAAGTTGAAGTGACAGCAAGCTTAAAATGCATTAAAAACTCTTGAAAGTAAATGCGGCTAAAATAAAAGGCACAGTTCAATGAGCACATAAATATTGTTGTTGTTTAGGCTTTGTTCCTGTGGGAACATCTAATTATTTACGCTGAAACGTATTTTATTTTGCCAGAGTTTAGCACAAATCTAGTTGGGTTTTGTAAAAAAAAGAAAAAAAAAAGTCATTTTGAGTATGATTTTTAACTAAATAATGACGAGAGGACAAGTAATGTCATTTACTGTATGTACTTGTATTCATTTGTGTGACATTCATTCCTGTGTTATGGTTGAAATTCAAAAGGAGAAAACATTCTGTCAAAACTCCTTGAACGCGTCACCAAAATCAAACTACATAATAGTTCTTGTCATTTGTAATGCAAAAATGTGAATGAACATCTGCTTGCTTGTCATTTCTCTGAAGGTCTTGGCTTGAATGTTTTGTGTTGCTGTTCTTTATCTGTGTGTGCGTGTGTGTGAGTGTGTGTGTGTGGGGGGGGGGCTGCGCGCGTGTGTACAAGTGGATGTTTGAGACTCCCTGTGTTTGTTCTAACAGAAGTTTAATGAACATTAAAATGCTGCAACTGTCAATATTTGTGTCTTCTGTCTCACTTGGGACCACAACCCATAATAAAATAAATAATAATAATAATAATAATAATAATAATAATAATAATAATAATAATAATAATAATAATAATTGTGCTGTCCTCACTCTGAAGCATCTAGTTTTTCACCAGCTAGACAGCGAGTTAACGACGCTCTAAATACTCATGAACAAATCTTGTCCAAGGCACTACATAAAAGGTTTAAACATCAGCTTTTAACACATGCACACGAGTCGACATTGCTTGCTGCCATTCGGTATTTGCTCTCAAAAACAACTTCCCACTGCAACCGTTAGAGGGAGGTAAAGCGCTACATGTAAACGTGTTTCTACTTAAACTTATTACAAAGGGCAGAATATAATAATAATAATAATAATAATAATAATAATAATAATAATAATAATAATAATAATAATAATAATAATAATAATAATAATAATAATAATAATAATAATCCATCCATCCATCCATCCATCCATCCATCCATCTTCTTCCGCTTATCCGGGGTCGGGTCGCGGGGGCAGCAGCTTCAGGAGGGACTCCCAGACTTCCCTCTCCCCAGCCACTTCATCTAGCTCATCCCGGGGGATCCCAAGGCGTTCCCAGGCCAGCTGAGAGACATAGTCTCTCCAGCGCGTCCTGGGTCGTCCCCGGGGTCTCCTACCGGTGGGACATGCCCGGAACACCTCCCCAGGGAGGCGTCCAGGAGGCATCCTGATGAGATGCCCGAGCCACCTCATCTGGCTCCTCTCAACGTGGAGGAGCAGCGACTCTACTCCGAGTCTCTCCCGGATGACCGAACTTCTTACCCTATCTCTAAGGGAGAGCCCGGACATGCTGCGGAGAAAACTCATTTCGGCCGCTTGTATCCGGGATCTCGTTCTTTTCTCTTTTTTTTATTATCTCTGGCTTGCATGGCATGGAAGATATGTGGTTTCATTGAGCAGCTAACAAGCGAATAGTGCGTAAGAATAGATCATGGGGGAGCACCAAGCAACGATGTTGCAAAATATTCCAGGATAGAAAGTTTGAGGTCGCACTAAGATTTAAACTCACATCACTGCATTCAGAGTCCAGAGCACTAACCACTACATTAGGTTAGGGCAGTGCTTCTCAGGGGGGCGCGGTGCTATTCCTGGGGGGGCGCGTGTGACCCTGGGGAACAGGCTTTTTTTTTGGCAGTACTAGAATAAAGTGTAATTGCGCGTTTTACTACAGCAGGGGGCAGTGGCGCTCTCATTGTTACTTCTGTCACGTTTGCGACAGTGCAACATTTTACAACTTACAAGACAAGTTAGGATAGTCACGGTGGGGAGGGGGGGCGCGAATAGTTTTCTTCTTGCTAGGGGGGGGCGTAACAGAAAATAATTGAGAAGCACTGGGTTAGGGTTACTGGTGCGGTTAGGGTTGGGTTTAGGGTTTGGTTAGGGTTGGGGTTAGGATTGGGGTTAGGATTGGGGTTAGCTTTAAACCCTTCTTTGAAACCCTGAATCTAGTACAAAGCCCTACTTTTAAACCTTAACCCTAGATTTAAACCAGGGGTTTCAAACTCATTTTTTCGCGGGCCGCATTGTAGTCATAGCTTCTTTCGGAGGACCATTATAACTGTCAACCCAAATAAATGTATGAGCACCTCATATTATATACAGTAAAAGCTACAAACCAAACTGACAAATAACTTGTTTTCAAATCAGACAAGTAAAAACTGGTCAAATATTTTAAAAATATATATATTATTAAAAGTGAAGACAATTTGCAATTCTTGTAATGACACGAATTTGATGCACAATTTGTCTTCACGGGCCACATAATATGATGTGGAGGGGCGTATCTGGACCCCCGGGCCTTGAGTTTGACACCTGTGAGCTAAATTGAGTTTTCTAAACGTTATTAAAGGCATAACCAAAATAAATGGTGGTGCAGTGTATTGTTATAAACACTAGATGGAAGTGTCGTAGCGCTCAAATCTCTGCATCAGTTAACTGCACGACAAACGAAGGTACACTCAAGTGCGCTGGTGGTGTGACACGCAACGTACATTTGGCGCACGCGCTCGTCTGCAGCCTATTCTGACAAAAGTGGCGTCCAGTAAATAAGACAAATTAGACCCCAAAAAAACGTGTCTGTACGGAATTCATCTTAACTAACAAATGTTTTTTTACTTTTCGAGCAAGCCAATAAACATTTAAACTTCCTGCTCTCCACACCTTTTTTGAATTGTCTACAGTGTACTGTGTCCTCTCTGCATCCATTGCAGCCTGGTCATCCTGGAAGAGGGACCCTCCCATCTGTGGTCTCTTCTCAAGGTTTCTCATATCCCCTAGTTGGAGTTTTGAGTTTTTCCTTGTCCTCCTGGGAGTTTAAGATCAGGGGATGTGTGAGAATATTTGTCATTTTTCACATGACCCGAGTGTTGTTAGTAACCTAAATGTTGTACAGAGGCTGTGATGTACCGAAATCAAATTCCTTGTTTGGCACGCTCAAACATGGCGAATAAAAACTCTTGAGCCGAGCCGAGATACTAATCCAAACTTCAGAGTTGTGAGGCACACAAAAACACCATGTTGCCAGGACAACGAATTTATTTTTAGTTTTTTTTTTTTATATCTCACATTATGTCGACTGCAGTGACTGGCAAATAGTGTCTGTGTGCGTGCATGCACGCTCGCGTACGTGTTTTGTGCGTTTCCTGTTTCCTTTGTGTCGTGACAGCTGAACGGAAGCGAGGGCACGCACCAACAGCAGCTGCAGGCTCTATCTACACTATCATAATAAGAACTAGTGTTACAATTTCATATCAATACTGACCTACTGTGTAGATATGTCTGCTAAAACAATATGTCGACGTTAGAGATAATTAACTCAGACTGATGTACTGTACATCAAATTAAAAAAAAGGGTGACTCAATATGAATTTTTGTTTTGTATTGGAGTGGCTAAATATGATTAAATGCTTTTTTTCTTTTCTTTTTATGGAAAATATTCGTGTGAAATAAAAAAAAACACAAACATATATACTGTACACCGAAATAAAAATAAACACATTTTATTTTACCTCGTGGTTACTCATGAGAACAATTCCACGCCCACGAGGATGGCTCAGGATTGGATAAGCAATGTAAGCGTAAAAAGGGCTCCCTCTTGAATGGACGCACGCACTCACGCACTCACGCACGCACGCACGCACGCACGCAGAGACGCACTTCGATCGTCACTCGTTTGGCGTCACAAGAAGCGAGGATTTCATAGATTTGCCTTTTGGTCTCCCCACGCTGCTGCATCAGAGCAAATTTATTCTCAGTGTGCCACAAACATGATGCGACGAGTTGCGTGACGATTTGCGTCTTTTTTAAATTCAATTAAGATATGTCAAAGAAGAGGAGTATGGATGTTTGTCTGCGTAGATTGAAACAGGAGCTGGTAAGTGTTGCTTTTTTATGCGTTTATCCTTTGTTTTTAATAATTCTGACGATGAATGCTTTGATTCATGTGAGCAGATGTGTAATATTTGACCTACTTGTATTGGCACTGGCGTGACCCACGAATGGATTTTCGCGTGCGCGAGCGTGCACATGCGACATCCAAGCAACAAATTCACAGTTTTCTAGCCACCGTTCCATTATTACTACGGATTATATTTGTTTTGTTTTAAGTTTCGTATGAATGTATATAACATTCACAGAATTTCTTCATATTCTATTTCTTTTCTCTAACGTATTGTACACTCTTATTTACTTCATTGTTATTTATTTACCTTATTCCTGATATGTGGGGAAATTCCCATAAGAGAAATCAAGTTAAAAATGGATCCGGTGAGTTTTGCTTGACAAAGCAGTATATTAAAACTATACTATATTTCAGTATTTTAATAGTGGTCATTGTGATTAAAAGGGTGAATCCAGCTTCTCTCACCAAAAGTGAACTGGGATAAAGTTAGTATTTATTGATGAGGAACTACAGAAAATGGATGGATGTCTGACAAACATGTGGTGCCAAATAAGATGTTTTTTAACAATGTTTTTTTTTTTTAAAATGGCTTGCTAATCAGTGCAAGCATGACATGTGTATACTGTGACAAGATGATACACTTAAAAAGGACCATCAGGTGGCCTGAGCGTTGACAAGCTATTAAAGTGTGAACACTTGCTCTGCGGAGTGACGGCAGGTCACGCACCAACTTTCCAAATTGCTGGGGCTCACTATCAAGTTCAAAACATGTCCACATAGAAGGCTGTTTTCATATTTATCCATGTAAACTTCACCGCGAGGCCTTAAACAAGACGAGAGCGTTGCTGTTATTTGCTTCACACTTTTATTAGCCTGTTGATGTTAACCTTCTTCCATATAGAAACACCCTCTGTGTATGTGCTCCACAGAAGCTTCCATTCCTGTGCCCTTGAGACACACACACACACACATACACACACAGATACACACACACTCACACACAGCACCATTCATTTTTAATGAGCCGGCTGGAGGGACAGGAAGGGGTCCGATAACCTCAACGTTATAAAGCCCCCTACTACCCACCAAACAAACAACAAGCCTTTTGCGTGAGAGCCACAAAAGTGTGGCTTGTGCATTCGTAGTAGATAAATATAGAAGAGAAAAACTCATTTAACTGACTCGCACCATTCCCGGTGGACATGTCTGGACATGTAAATGACAGTGTGTTTGTATTGTTGACAACTCAACAATCAATTACATACTTGTGATTTAAAATTTTCAAATTGTCTATAAGAATAAATGGAAACAATGGAAAGATAAATATGGTACATTTCATCCATTTTAATTATTAGAATATAAAAGTAAAAACACATGAACAGCTGAACTTTATGTGGGGTTAATCCACAGGTGTCAAACTCAAGACCCAGGGGGCCAGATAACCCGAGTTTTAAACCCTACTTTGAAACTGTAACCCAAGCTTTAAACCATACTTTAAAACCGTAACTCTAACTTTAAACCCTACTTTGAAACCCTAACCCTAGTATGAAACCCTATTTTGAAGCCATAACCCTAGCTTTAAACACTACTTTGAAACCCTAACTCTAGTATGAAACCCTACTTTGAAACCCTAACTGTAGTATGAAACCCTACTTTGAAACCCTAATCCTAGTTTGAAACCCTAGTTTGAAACCTTAACCATAGCTTTAAACCATGTTTGAAACCCTAACCCTAGCTTTAAACCCTACTTTGAAACCCTAACTCTAGTATGAAACCCTTCTTTGAAACCCTAATCCTGGGTTGACAGTCAAAGTCAAAAGTCAGCTTTATTGTCAATCTCTTCACATGTCAAGACACACAAAGAAACCGAAATTACGTTTTCTCTATCCCACGGTGACGAGACATATTACACGATAGACATACAAGTAAACGACACAATATAAAAACAAGAAGGCACAAACAATAAATAATAAGAGTGATGAATAAATAATAAATAAACAGATAACACAATAAATAAGAGGAGCAAAACGGAGCCAGTGTGCATACAGCAGACAGTAAGCATAGCGCAAAAGTACAGGACGCTACGCAGAAAGGGGAAGCGAGTTCAGGATCCTAACAGCCTGGAGTATGAAGCTGTTGTTGAGTCTGGTGGTGCGGGAGCGCAGGCTCCTATACCTCTTCCCAGAGGGCAGAAGATCAATGGCCCTCCGAAAGAAGCTATGACTACAATGCGGCCTGCGTAAAAATTGAGTTTGACACCCCTGGGTTAATCAGAGGCTTTTTAAAATGGTGACAGTTGTGTGCTGACTTGCATTTTACATGTTTGGATGGATGCAATAACTTCTGAACCCCTGCTATAAGTGGGTGTGCACACTTGTGCAACCAAAAATATCAACGGTTATTGCGCAGATTGTCATAAAATTTCAAAACGTTTTATACTAGTCTCAATAAATATATATATTGTTAAAATGTGACATCTGAAAAGCTTTGTGTAGACTTTTTATAATAATAATAATAATAATAATAACTGGGATTTATATAGCGCTTTTCTAGGTACCCAAAGTCGCTTGATAGTCGCTTTATAGCCACTCTATACTGCTATATAATACTATAATTACTCGTCATGCATCAGTTGGGCTTTAAAATCAACAATCACGCAAAGTTTATTGAAATCCTGCCAAGTCTCCACGCAAGCAGGTTTTATCTCGTCTGAACATCACAAGGGCAGACTGATGATGCAAGATGTTCACCAGGGCAGTAAACTGGTTCCCCCCGGCCTCGGTTTTCCTTTAAACCGGAACGGACGGACGTTTCCTAACGAGCTTCTCGAGCTGTCGCCGCCTCTTAAACAAGACAAAAACATCTGGGCTTTACTTTCAAGTCTTTTTAAAGCAAATAAATGCCAGGCGGCTAAAGGTTGAAGAGGCTGACATATTTGGGCCACTCGCTACAACCGCAACTTTGCTAACATGTGGGATAACGAGGCTTTACTTTGTGGTGGAATATCAATTATTAATGTTGGCTCTGGAAACCAAAAATAGGTTTGTGTGTCTGCCTCCTACAAATATTTGTATTTTCACATTCTCAAAAGTTCTAATTACAATTGCAATTGAATCATATTTTTATGTGAATTTGTTTTTATTTTTTAAATGCATTTTGTTTTAATTTTATCTTGTGGTCATTATTGTAAACCGTATAACAATCAAGATTTTAACATTGCATTTCGAAATATCTTTTTTGATGCATTCCATTATTATATTTTTATTATTTTTTAGCCAGGCGCTGTTTTCTCATGGCATCAATTCAGTTTAGAAACATCACATTTGTGGGTATTCCCACATTACAAACCTTATGCAACATGTCGTCCTCTCACAAGGCTTACAAGAGGTGTCACATATGACAGACCTTGTCGATCTTCCATATGTAATCATTTATAATTGAAGCCATGGACTCTCATTCATTACCATGTAAACATATGGCCGAGGACCCCCTCAATCTCACTCCACTGACTCTCACTGGCAGACTTGTCACCCCGTTTACGCCCGAGTGACCCCCGTCCCTCACACAGTTAGGGGATTAGTCTAGACTTGCATCTCTGATTGGTTGCCCTCCCCCCGTTGTGAGACAGCTACAGTACATATATATATGCATCCATACACAAGGACCACTTAGGTTGGTGAGTTGGTGACAGTGACAGACTGATACATCAACGGTAAGAATGAATGGTGTTTCATTGGTATCTTGTTGTTTATCATTAGAAATATTCGAATAGTTGGTATTCTTGCGATAAATCATTTGTCTTTTGGGGGTGTCTAACTGAACTGGAAGTCAGGTATTTTTGTTTTTTTTGCAAAATTCAATTTTTGGAAAATTGTGAAGAAATGCCGATTGTAACAAGATGCATGAAAAAGTCTCAAATACCTAGATCTGAAATTGAATAGAATGTTAGCCATTTTGGTTTGACTATGTTGCTGAGTAGTTGGATAAGCTATGTTTTCCAAGTTCACTCATGCTTATGTATCAGATTTACAATGCCCATTATATATATGTTCTTGTGATGCTGGTGATCACAAAGTGGGTCAGAGGAGGCAAATGATTCAGAACTTGGCCACTGGAGATTTTGTCTGTATGTGTGCCTTCGAGTCAAGATATTGGATCACATGAGTCAGCCTTGAGAACAGATGAGAGGCGAAAGCAAAGAGGAGGAGGGGGAGGAAGATGACGAGTATGATTATAGCAGCAGCCGGCAAAAAAGTAGGCGTGAAAAACAAATTAGTGTCCAACCAGTTCAGGGTGAAAAAAGACTGCTGGGATGGGCTGAATTTATAAAACATTAATTTTGTAATAAATGAAATGTAATCTTAATACATTATATTAATGCATTCAATATATATATTTTAAATAATGCAAGATTACGTTTTAACTTATTTATTAATGCCGTGAGGGATTTATGGGTGCAGCTTACATTACAGCTACAGTATTGTCGTGGTTTTGGTAAGTAAAGGCCGAATGAAAGTAAAGAGCAAAGCCTGTCTGTTTTGCAGCTGTCATGGGTTGAATTCACTCTTGACTGCCAGCCATATGGGTCAATGCGAACGTTCAGCCAAAACAGCCTGTAGACCTTCTGTCATATTTCATTCTGTCAATTCATGCTGTTGTAATTGGATTAAAAAGAGGAACGGCTGGTGGCTCAGGTTTGGACATCTTCTGATTTGTCATTACTCTCTTCACTCTCCAGGTGTCTATGAAAGAAGCGGGAGATGGTCTCCATGCTCAGATGAATTCCATGATGGGTGCGCTCCAAGAACTCAAGCTCCTTCAGGTCCAGACCGCTCTAGACAACCTCAACCTATCAGCTCGAGGACAGAGACATCTGCAGGACGTGACAAATTCTGACACAATGTCGATGAGTGCTTCAGACGCAGATCCCAGGTTGTGCTTGTCCAACGACCCCAGCCCAAGTCCAGAGCCTTCTACGGAGTTGTCACAAAGCAGATACAGTGAAGGGACCTTGTCCTCGTCTAGTTCTAGTCTGGAGATGGAAAGAAGCGAAGAAGGAGACCTGGAGGCTGTACCGCGGAGATGGTCGGGTTATGAAGCACCGCAGGTGGATTTCTATGGACCCGCGGTAGGGAACCCTCCACCTGAGCCCTACATGCAGCCTCCCAAGTGCGACCAACCGGTGGATCTGCCAGGCATCCTATACAGCCTCTCCAGAGAAGGTCCATCCTTGGACAATGACTACTCTCAGGACAGCACGGACGATGCTGGCGACTGGACTTCTTCGCTCATGAACCAAAGCCGCAATCGCCAGCCATTAGTACTCGGTGACAATGTCTTTGCCGACCTCGTAGGCAACTGGCTGGACTTGCCAGAAATAGAACCCGAAGAAGGCAGGGAAGAAGAAAAGAAGAGGGAGGCAAGGGTGGCAGAGGGGGGCGGAGACAGAGCGGACACCCTGGCTCACCCCTTACGCCTCAGCCGATCACAGGAGGTCTGCCGAAAGTTCTCACTCACGACCAACATCTTCAAGAAATTCCTCCGAGGCGTCCGTCCCGACCGGGACAAGTTGCTCAAGGAGAAGCCCGGCTGGATGCCACCGGAGATCTCAGAAGGCGACCTGGTTAAAAGGCCCAAAAAAGCAGCTCCAAAAAGCTCAAAAGGCAGCTTCTACCTGCCTTTCTGGGCCAACGGACAGCAAAGTAAAGGGCGGTCGGAAACACATCCGAGTAGCCAAATCAACTTCCAGCAGTTCCACGAGAAGCCGTTTGCAGGGATTTACTTGGATCGGAGGCCGTCAGAGGGTAGACTGCGGAAAATGCAGCCCTTGTTTGACTACAACACAGCTGTATGGGTCTGATGGTTGGCCCGGTAGCGGGTGCAGGCTGATTGAATGACTGTTTTCCAAAACATGAACTTCACACCTGCGATCCTGGTGATCAGGTTTTGTCTGACAATCGGAAACCATGTCTTTTGTATACAATCATTGAAATGTTCAAAACAATCCCAAATTTTTTCACTTGTTTCAGGAAGTCGGACGTGATCTGACTAACTCAGTACCTTAAAGAGTTTTCCTACACACTTGAGCAGCATGTGACTATATGCTCACATCTTAAACACTTTGGGTTTTCTAACTGCTTGCAATCTCTTTCCAAGGTCTTCTCTCAAAAGTGAGCCACAGTGTCACCAACCATTAATACATCACATGGGATGGTAAAACTTGAAAAAAGCTTTTTTTGACATGACGCTGTAATTACAACCAGGTTACTGAGTGGACCATCCATTTTTGGACCATCCCATCATTGCATCATTTGGGCCCAGCAGGGAACGAAAGCAAAAGAGTGCATGACTAGTTCACTTCAGTTGAATTTGTAGCGCTGTTTTCTTTTTGCCAGCTGTCATGTCACATATTGTTAATGACTCTTCTTTTTGTGTTCACACACTGAGTTAACTGTCAGTCCAAATGGGCCACTGGCAGAATGGAGGGGGGGGGGGGGGTTGAGCATGGCACAACATCGCACTGATTGCCATCTGCTATCAGGACATTGTGTAGAGAATAAGACTGAACCTAAATATATTTGCAAAAATTCTGAAATGTCTTATATATGTACATGTTACCTACACTTGGAACACTGATAATAGGGCAATCTTATAAATGACATCTTTTAAAAAAAAACATTTCTAACTGACCAATCAAAAGGAGCCATCGGGGATTAGGCTTCGGCTCTTCTGCAGTCTCTTGGCCAGTTGATCCATATGCTGCAGTCTCAGGATCCAGGTCACACACACATTTTGCAAAATGGCCTCACTCACTCTATGCGGATGTCGTGGGTACATCTCTAGAGTTTTTGTTTTGATGTTTCGCTTTTTCATGAAGTGATAAATATGTTATGTGTTTTGTAGACTTGTCGCTTGACTTTTTGTATACTCTAAATAAACTTGAAAAAAACACTGAGTAGTGTTGTGCATCACTTTTTAGGTTGTGTGTTGCAACTTTGTACTATAAATAAATTGGGAACAAACAATATGACAATGTCGGAACACAGACTGCAAATTGAGAGCTGACGTGTAAAGACACGGGATACATACAGCTAATAATTAAAACTGATACAAACGATGTACTATTATTATCTAAAAAGTTGACTGAGCTGATTCGTCGGCTCCGCTCTAAATTGATTTCTAAATATGGAACAGGATCCAGACAGCATCTTCAATAAGTAAACCAAGACTGTGCAAAAGCTTGTGTGTGCCTCCAGGGCAAAAAAAAAAAATAGGCTTTGTCACGAATTTCTCTTGGCTCCACTCTGATGATATCATATACGGTTGTCAAAATGGATTCATGCAAACAAAGCTTTGCTTGTTGCAGTAGTAGAGATGAAGCAAAGTTGATGTTATTAACATACTTTACGCAAACATATCATTTCCATCTTGATCTCTTTCCTAACAGCAGCACTTCAATAGCAAACCGCAAAAATGGCCTTTCCTTGTTTTCCTTCTCTTCCATTGCTTCCACACGCACACAATTTGTTATTAAATACAAATGTCCTGAGGCTCTACATTTAATCAGCCAGCGGCATGCCATCCATTTTTGTGACGATTCCAACATAATAGAGCAAAGATTACCTTTTCTTCTTTGCTTTTAAATTTATTTTGTCATGTTTATTTATACAAAATATATACCGACAAGCGAGAGCATTCTGCACATCTGCAATCTCCTAATTCCAGTTTTGCCAAGAACATTTTTTATTTTTCTTGTAGATAATAACTGTGACCAGACGGAAAAAGGAGTTTTCATGGGTGTGCATGTGTTGAAGAGCGAGACCAACAGCTGCAAGAGTAGTGCCGTCGTCTCATCTAATTCAGTTTCCCCCGGGATCCCAGCAGCGGACTGTCTGGACATTGAGCCCCCCCCCCCGCTTTCCTTACCCCTCCTCTCCTTCCAGCCTCGACTTGTCAGCTGTCGCTCTCACACAGGCCAAGACTCAAATTTTTGCACATAAACTACTTTGCATATAGGATTACATCTTAAACTGGCGTACATAAAACGTAATAGAAAATGTTGTAACAAAAACAAACCAATAAATAAAATGATGTTCGCATCATAGACAAGTTCTAATAGCGCCAATATTTTCCACTCAATTAAACGGGGGTGTCGTAAATATGTTGCAGGTGAAAGAGCAAAACAATATGCACCCACCAAAAAATGTAACATCCAAAAACGCTGAAAATAGCTGACATACTCAAAATAGTGCAGAAAAGAGAAATCGAACTATTCGAACTATTCATCATCTCAGACATAAAACGGTAATAATGTGTCTTGTTACAGAACTTACAAGGAAGATCAAATATAAATATGTTCCTTGGGAGGGTGATTACGCAATACATGCCAGTATATTGCGCTATAAAGTCGTGCACGCTCTCATTTTCCCCCAAACCACGCCACTCATCTTTCAATGATCCTTCAGCTGTGTGGCCACACCAGCTCCGCCTTGACCCCGATGCTGGAATGCGCTCGCGTTTCACTTTTTATAATCGGTCAGCATGAAGACTAAGGAGAAGAAGTAAGGAATCATCATCACTCAGCATTGATTTTTTTCCCACAGGTAACATGAGAGGTCTTCAATGGCGGCATGCTGAAGCATTGCACATAAACACCACCCAGACCCCACCAACACTCCTGGGCGATAGGATTTGTGTGTACATGCGATAATCAGGATTGTGTAGCCCTGTTTATATAGTGAAGCTCTGCTACAGACGCACCAACTATATATACACATGTAGGAATCTGTAGTGACTTCAACAGAGAAGCATTAAAATTGTCCATTATATTTAACGTCAAATTAGACTTTCCAGATTCGGGTCAGAATGGGTCATTGCATATTCAGAGAGTTAGCAACAAACTAATAAAAACAATAATGATGACTGTTGACCGTAACCGCGCAAAAACAACGCTAATTGGTAAGTGCAAAAGTGCGCTACCTTCAAATGAGCATTAAATCAAGCTCACACTCATACCAAGGGAGTTTGCAAACATGGAGGCCAGACAAGAGACAAAAATATCCATATTAGCTTAGCGCTAGCTAGCAGCTGCACACACACAAACACACACACACGCACACACATACTGTATATATATTCTTCCTAAACCCACTCAACAAAACCAGATTGGCGCACGAGATAAAGAGTTAAAACTGGGGCGAATTACTGCTGGATTTAACATCTGGCCGGTGATCCAGTCTCACACACTAGTTCTGCTGATGTACACAGCGATGAACTTGGTACGGAGCACACAGTCAAATATACCGCATGGGACAATATTAATGCCACTGCATTGTGCTATGCAGGCAAAATGCATTAATAACGCTGCCATTGTTGCAGTGTCTGAACAAAAGTGTTGGGAAGCAGCAGCAGTTTGTGCAGATGTTGCCTCTGACAGCCCCCTGCTTTGTTAAATAGGTCACCATGTTGTTGAATTGTGTGCGTGTGCACTTTCGAAGTATTAGATAATGTAGAACTTGCATTACAAAATATAATTAGATGCTTTATTTTGGTCGTACAGTTCAGTTCAGTAAACATCAGCCCAATGCCAGGAATTTGGTTACAGCTTACTTGCTGGGTGGTAAAAATGTAAAAATTGTAGTGTTGATGTTTGGATGAAGTGTCTGATATGACTGCTGTGATATAACAGACACTTACTGGCTAACCACCGCATGAATTGTCATGAAGCTCTTCAGTTCCCTCTTCACTGAATTATGTGGCATGACTGTTTCTCTGTAGAGTGTTGCTCTTATGAAATAGGCTAGCACACACACACACACAAATGCACACACATCGTGGTCGCCACAGGGTGCCAATGTCCTTGCCATGGTTTTCATTAAATCATAAGAGTGGTGCAAAATGGGGGCTGCTTGCCATCATTAATCCAGATTAAAACCAAATCTCCACTTTCGATCCCCCCCCCCCCCCCCCCACACACACAAATTTACATGCACTGTTATTTAACGCCTCATCCCGTTACTCAACACAAGTCATCGTTGACTCCATTCATCATCCTTGACGTCACACATTTAGGATGATTAAATCATTTTTCATGGACGAAGAATTTTTATCTGCCATTTTATCATTACAGGCCAAGTTTCTCGCTTTAGACAGCATCCCTGTAATCATAATACCTGAAGAATTAAATGAATGTGAAATAAGTGACTTGATGCCTATACTCAGTTTCAGGACGAATCTGCTTCGACTTCCTATCTTTCCTCACCAGGTCAGCTAATCATCATCCCCCGAGAATTTTAAATAATATCTGTGGCGAATGAATTAAAATGTTCTTTCATGCTAATTCAGATGGACTAAATTAGGACAGCTGAGTTGGCAAACTGCAACATCGGGTTTTAATATTTCCTGGAAGCTTGCGCGAAAATGAAAACTGCATGCAGCATATGCACACTTTAATGAATGCAATATACCGTGTTTTCCATGCAAAATGCGCCCCCGTGCATAATACGCACAATAAAAATGGCATGTCGATGCTGGAAAAAAGCCTGTACCCATGTATAATACGCACCCAAATTTTGACTCTTACTTAAGTCCGTAAACGTAAAATTATTTCAGAAAAAGATCATCTTTGGGAACAACCGGATGTTATTCTGCCGGTCAGTATCACTGCGCATGCGCTAGCAAACTCGATAGCGAAGAAATGTTTCGGATTTGTGTAGGGTACATTGTGACAGGAAACGAGCAGGTGATCGAGCAAGCGTCTGATACGAGAGCATTGTGTTCGTATGGAGCGTGTTTGAAGTTCTTCTTATCGTGGCTACAAGGCAGTTAGTTACAGGCTTGGCTAGATGTGGTTCAGCCTCAGCTGAACACATTTCTGTAGGACCGTCAATGCCGGTCGTGAGGAGGTTCCTCGTTTCCAAGGTCGGCCTTTGTGTCTATCTCCAGGCATGATGTTGTTTTCTGTTCTGTAGCTTTGTGGCTCGTAGCTTGCAGTTTTCGGCGTAGCTTGTAGCGTAGCTTGTAGCTGCGTTGTAGCTTGTAACTTTTGCTTGTAGTGGTGAAAAGATTAGCAGTATCTAGTCAATCTAGTTGATCTCGTCAATACGAGAGTATTGTGTTCGTATGGAGCGTGTTTGAAGTGAACAGCAGAGAAGAAAGGAACAAGGCAAAGTGTTGTGAAATAAAATATTACCTGTAATACGCATTTTGTTATTTGCTGATTGAAACTGCTAATTAAACTGTGAATTGAAACTAATAGGTAGAGAACTAAACTCTCGCTCTTTATATAGCTGACGTGTCTTGCGCATCCGTTCTGCGCATACTGTCATGGCGGCCTACATATGATATCCGGTCTGCGATGGAGATCAAAAAACAAACAATATTTGACAATAACACACCATCAAGGATTGCACCATCGCATCAAAACATGTGTCGTCAATTATGAATTTTACGGACTAAGTGTGTTGGGCAGGATGGCTAAATGCGATGCGCGATTGACAACAAACAAGAAGAAAGGTGTGATTTCAAGTTTTATTGCGAGGGAGATTTTCTTCAAAAATTGTTGTACCCATGCATAATGCGCACCCCAGATTTTAGGACAATAAATTAGTTAAATTTTGCGCATTATGCATGGTAAATCACGGTACTCGAACATCATCCATTCTCGACTTTTGGAAAATGTGACACCATTTCCATAGACACCAGACATCATCTTCTGCTGTATTACTTGACTGAAACATATATTGTTGTCAGCCTTGGATGACCCATTTTGTTTTCTTCAAACATATCTCTCCTTTCCGCTACGTTTTAGGAAGCATCAGTGGGACGAGAAAGTCGAACATCACTGCTCTTCGTTTTAGGCCGAGGAAGAGGAGGAGAAGTAGGAGTGTGATGGGATAAGATGAGACACTCAGCACTTCCCCTGAGGATGAACATCAGTGTAGTTCTCGTGTGTGTGTGCGCGTGTGTGTGTGTGAGCTTGTGCGTCACAGCTAAATGAGGTCCTGGAGATACTGCGCACTAGTGTGGCAGAAGAGGCTGCAGAGGCTTTTTCTAAAAATCAAAACTTTGGCAGAAGATATGTAGTTAGTTGGAATTAAAATGTCCACACTGATTGGCTGAGTCCATTTAAGGGCAAGCTTTTGGCATGTTTTCATTCTGCTGACTTAGCGCTCATCTTAGTGCTTATTCAAGTTCATCTTGGGTCGAAGTGAAACATGCAATATAATTGCTCCGAATGAGATTCTCATACTGGAATTGTTTGAATCAGTTGAGAGTTGTTGCAGGCCAAAGATGGGGTCATAAATAACAAAAGACACCTACACAGATACAAGCTTCAATAGGTTTGATTGTGACTTATGTAAAGACAGTGGTTAGGGCCAATGAAGCATACAAATGAGACAAAACCAATGTAGATGTAAGATACAGTAAAAGTACCCTGTGATTAAATCCCTCCCCTAAAAACATGTCCCAAAATGGAATGTGCATTTGGAAGCTCAAAGCACTTGCAGCTGCTTGTGGCTTGGCAATTAAAGGGTGATACAGTATGAGCACCCCCAACCAAAATGTCATTGCAAACCCCTTCTGGTGACCAACCCATGTGTGTTGGTAAAATACTCACTTAGAAAAAGTCACTTCTCCATCTTTTCTTGATTTATTTGAGGAGTGAAGAAAAGTATTGCTTGGGCAGTGAAGCTCTTTCATAACAACATGACAAACACATTAAACTTTTATGGGGACTGCTTTTATGCTGCATGTCTGCACGCAGTTAGAGCTTTTTGAATCGCTGATACAGGGGAGAACGTTATCGTGTGGAAATTGACTATTAACGTGCAAGCTTGAATGCATAAGTGCATTTACACGCTTGACAGATTTGCATTAGCTAAAATCTAATGTGAACAAAAAGGTGCGGCTGAGTAAAGAAGAGGGTGTTGCTTGAGCTGCAATTTGCATGCCGGGCCAGTGGATGGCAGTATGACTGGAAAGTATATGCCCAATTTCTAATAATGGCATTCAATGGCTCTTCCAAACAGCAAGTTGAGTTAGCTCAACCTTAATTTCACCTAACCACAACACTTTCTCAACATTTTCTAAAGCGTTCTTTGATTTCTTGTGCATGGTTTGGAAAAAACATTTAACGGTTAGCAGAAAATGGATGGATGTGCAAATAATCAATTACAAAGCCTGTATTGTAACTAATCTTTTGGTCTGCTGGCCCACAATGAATGGTCTCCTTGGCCAAAGCAAGTACCAAGTAAATTATAGCAAATCGTGATAATAATGAATGTGAAATCATGTTACGATCCCTTCCAGGGGTCAACAACGTGGGGCTCCGTCTGCTGCAAACAACCACCACTGTGTTATTCTGAGACGCCCAGGAGCAACTGCCCACTAAAACCAGTTGGACAGTCTGTGACGAGACCCCCAAAGGGGCCACTGATTCCACAACCCACACACAAGGACTGATATAGGAATGCGTTGTAGATACACATTCGCAGGAACACACACAGTCACCCCATACACACACGCAACGTTGCTAAATTTAGCTTCTCAATGAGTCTCTCCAGCACCAATTCAGACCAATGATGAAAAGTGTCATTTATAATCACAGTAAACAGGAGCAAGCTAATATTATTTTGCTTGACTATATTTGCTAAGTATGTTGGCAAATTAGCAGGAAACAAATAGAAGTGCTCTAAATTTTGGAACTACAAAGAGGACTCAGGGATAAGGGAGCAAAGCCTGACTATGAATAATGAAAATTTGTGAGTGATTCAAACTAAATTTTTTAAAGGTTTATGTTGCAAGATTTTGGTTACAGTTCACTAGTACGATTGATGCTAAAAATAGACATTGGCTCCCACTGTGTTTTCTGTTAGTCGTTTGGCTCAGATGAGGCGAATTTGCAGTTGTTGCAGATTGTCGCTGATGGCGGTGGTGGACGACATCATTCATTTATGTGGCCCAGAAGAAATGACACACATTTCCTGACTCACTGCACAAGCGGAGTACCAAGAGCCCGCGAGGTTTGCATCAAGGGGGTGATGCCATTTCGTGTTAAAATACCAACTAGTGCAATTAGCAATGACTGTAAGTGAGCACCTCAGGCTGCTTGAGGAGGTCACAGTGTGTGTGATCACTAGCAAACCTTGTAGGACTGGAGTGGAAAAGCATGGCCGCAAATACATTTTTAAACACGACATTTTCGTTTTTACAGGGGCTTTGTTAATTATTTGTGAGAGCGGCACACGACCAAATTAAAGTTAACATGTTATGCACTTCCTCATCCATGTTAAATTTCAAGTGTTTATTTGCGTCCTCTGGTGTGACATCATGCTCCAATAAGCAGCTCAGTGCTCAGCACAGACTTCAGTGCTTATATGTAATATATGTGTACGTGTGTGTGCACGCACGTATCGTGTTGAAGGACTCAGGTGGTGACGAATGAGCGTATCCTTTGTTGTTTGTGTGAAACTTCCATATTATGCTACATATAAACGTAATTTTTTAACACATTATGAAATATAGAATGAATATAGAATTAAAAAATAACAATAAGATCGTAATTAATTAAATAAATATGTACTAACAAACAATTAAAGGCATATAAAATAAAAATATTTATATTTCATATAATTGAACTATTAAATATGTTTCAACAAAATAAACGTAATATAAATAGTAGCGCTGTCAAGCGGATAAACATTTCTTATTGCAGTATTCCTGGAAAGAGAGAGAGAGAAAAGAATGTTGTGCAGTGCAAACACGGCGTACTGTACTGGGTTTTGTTTGCTTGTCTTTTTTTTTTTTTTTTACTCCAGTGAAGGCCTAGTGTAATTAAACATCAAAACCCCAGTGACAAGTGGACGTGGAAGCAATTACATCTCCAATGATTTTTCCGGAGGGCTCCATTTATTACAGTTGGGCACTCATGCTGCAAATATTATTATTAATATTAAAAACACACAAACAAACTCCATATACAGCACTGTAAACCCCCCACGTAGCCGTGCCAGTAATGCATTTTTATCAAGGAGCTGGGATATGCTTGAGCTGAATACAGAGCAGCCCCCACAAGCCCAGACAATGTATTCATTACACCTCAAATCTCACAGTCAGCACACACACACACACACGCACACACACACACACACACACACACACACTAATCGCCTAGATGGATTTGTACATTGTACTGGCCATTTTTCCTCAGACATGAAAGTGTGTGTGTGAGTGTGTGTGCGCATGTGTGTACAGGAGGTGGAGGGGCTTCGGCTCTTCTTTGAGATGGGGATTTGATATGAGCGCGAATGTGCGTCTGTGCTTGTGTGTAATCCATGTGATCATATGAGCTCCCCTCTGTTCCTTTGTCAGGGTAAGAAATCAATACTTTTTGTGCACAGTAGATCCGATACAAGGTGAGGCATTGGGGAGTTTGGATGTTCACTTCTGCCTATACTACTCCGTCCGTCTGTCCATCCATCCATCCATAGTACATTGAAGGTGTAGACTAGTGAAACTGGAAGAATCAATAACATGAATCCCAGTGGCAGGCGCGGTGTGTTCATTACAGTGGGGCAAGGACAAGGTGAGAGTAAAGATGGGGGAGGAAGGCCTTGGGAGTGGAACTGATAGTGAAATTGCCCTCGTACCTTTTACAGCTACTATCAAGTGTGACCGCTCTAATGATGACGCATGCTCATGGCCAAATAAGGGCAGCATCAGCCATTTCCTGGAGTAATGTCATTTTTTTTAGGCTTGTTGAGAAATATTCATTTAGAGGCCAAGATAAGAAATTCAACATCTGATGTTTATTGCAAGGAGGATGTGGGTATCACAGTACAGTGGAGGAAGGAAATGGGAGGCGGTAGGTTAAAGATATGATCAGCTCCCTACCCCCCTTCACAAAATTTGTCGATAATTCCCTCGATGGTGAAGCTCATATTCTGCACAGAATGCATTAGCCATACATTTGATATCCTACACTGCACCTCATCCTCCATCTTGTCCTTGCAATCTCTTAATTGATCTGACCATGAAAATGTGTGAATGTGTGTATGTGCACATAAATGTGTTTCGATGTGCATATGTGTACATGTACAATTTAAAAAAAATGTGCGGTTCAATTTTTTTTATTTTTAAAAACTAAATTTGCACAAGTCTGTAATTATTAAAATTATGAGTGGAAAAAGAAATCTTAAAAATTAAAATGTAAAAATATGTTTTCTTCAAGGTAAGAAGTCAAGGTCAATGTCGCCAAAGAGAAAAAAAAAACACTTGCTGTAATGAAAGGGTTTTGAACCCTCTGACCTTTGCTCAGACATGTCCTGCTTTTCGCTCCTTAATTGGTTGATGTCTGGCAGGACTTGTCAAGCATCTATCCAGACACTTGAAGGTGATGTAGCGACACATGTAGCGAGAGCTTTGATGTGTCTCCAGCCCACCTGCTAGGCACATAAGAAGCTCTCTTCCTACATCTCCACAGAGAGGGGAAAAAGAAGCAGCCTGGAGGATGGTGGCGCGTTATTTCACAACTAAAAAGCGTCACACCGCTTCTCAACTACTAACAGGATTAAAGGCCCCAACGAGACTGTACCATCCATCCATCCATCCATCCATCCATCCATCCATCCATCCATCCATCCATCCATCCATCCATCCATCCATCCATCCATCCATCCATCCATCCATCCATCCATCCATCCATCCATCTTCTTCCGCTTATCCGGGGTCGGGTCGCGGGGGCAGCAGCTTCAGGAGGGACTCCCAGACTTCCCTCTCCCCAGCCACTTCATCTAGCTCATCCCGGGGGATCCCAAGGCGTTCCCAGGCCAGCTGAGAGACATAGTCTCTCCAGCGCGTCCTGGGTCGTCCCCGGGGTCTCCTACTGGTGGGACATGCCCGGAACACCTCCCCAGGGAGGCATCCAGGAGACATCCTGATGAGATGCCCGAGCCACCTCATCTGGCTCCGCTCAACATGGAGGAGCAGCGGCTCTACTCCGAGTCTCTCCCGGATGACCGTGCTTCTCACCTTATCTCTAAGGGAGAGCCCGGACACCCTGCGGAGAAAACTCATTTCGGCCGCTTGTATCCTGGATGTCGTTCTTTTGGTCACAACCCATAGCTCGTGACCATAGGTGCGGGTGGGAGCATAGATCGACCGGTAAATTGAGAGCTTTGCTTTTTGGCTCAGCTCTCTCTTTACCACGACAGACCGGTACAGAGTCCGCATTACTGCCGACGCTGCACCAATCCGCCTGTCGATCTCGCGCTCCATCCTGCCCTCACTTGTGAACAAGACCCCACGATACTTGAACTCCTCCACTTGGGGCAGGATCTCATCCCCGATCCGGAGAGTGCATTCCACCCTTTTCTGACCGAGGACCATGGACTCGGATTTGGAGGTGCTGACCCTCATTCCGACCGCTTCACACTCGGCTGCGAACCGCTCCAGTGAGAGCTGGAGATCACGGCTTGAAGAAACCAACAGCACCACGTTGTCTGCAAAGAGCAGAGACGCTGTTAGGGTTGATAGATTAGTTTGATCCTATTATTATGTTGGAATGTAACCCGTAATAATTAACCTAGGTTGTCCTGGCTTAACAAAGTAGTAGAACAAAGTGCTAAGTTCCTTTGAACCGATTGACCAGCTGCAGAGGACGCAATCAAAGTTGTTCTGTTTACTCAACATCGTAAAACAACCCCTGCTATGATGATGATCAGAGGCCAGGGGTTTCTCCCCCATCCTGACCACTCACACCCCCACCCTGTTTCTCTCAATAAAAATGCTCATCCAAGATGCCTGAGTCAGACCTCATTCGATCATCGCTGTATGCAAGCAACGAATGACTCTCCACTTGCAAGTGTTTAAAAGGGGATACTGTCTCCCGTGTGGTTCTTGCAAAATAAGTTAGAGTGAGAACCACTCTAACAGACGCGATGCTGAGGTCCCCAAACCGGACACCCTCAACGCCTCGGCTGCGCCTTGAAATTCTGTCCATAGAAATTATGAACAGAATCGGTGACAAAGGGCAGCCTTGGCGGAGTCCAACCCTCACTGGGAACGAATCCGACTTACTGCTGGAAATGCGGACCAAACTCTGCCATCGGTGATACAGGGACCGAACCGCCCTTATCAGTTGGCTCGGCACCCTGTACTCCCAAAGCACCCTCCACAGAACCTCCCGAGGGACACGGTTGAACGCCTTCTCCAAGTCCACAAAACACATGTGGACTGGTTGGGCGAACTCCTATGCCCCATCGAGGATCCTGCCGAGAGTGTAGAGCTGGTCCACTGTTCCACGGCCAGGACGAAAGCCACACTGCTCCTCCTGAATCCGAGGTTCGACCTCCCGACGGACCCTCCTGTCCAGCACTCCTGAATAGACCTTACCAGGGAGGCTGAGGAGTGTGATTGAACACACCCTCCGGTCCCCCCTCTTAAAGATGGGAACCACCACTCCAGTCTGCCAATCCAGAGGCACCGTCCCCGATGTCCACGCAATTTCATAGAGGCGTGTCAGCCATGACAGCCCCACAACATCCAGAGCCTTTAAGAACTCCGGGCGGATCTCATCCAGCCCCAGGGGCTTGCCACCGAGGAGTTTTTTAACTACCTCAGTGACTTTGACCCCAGAGATTGGAGAGTCCGCCGCCTCAGAGTCTCCAGGCCCTGCTTCCACAATGTAAGGCGTGTCGGTGGAATTGAGGAGGTCTTCGAATATTCTCCCTACCGACTCACGACGTCCCGAGTCGAGGTCAGCAGCACGCCATCTCCACTGTAAACAGTGTTGACGGTGCACTGCTTCCCCCTCCTGAGACGCCGGATGGTGGACCAGAATTTCCTCGAAGTCGTCCGGAAGTCATTCCCCATGGCCTCGCCAAACTCCTCCCACGCCCGGGTTTTTGCCTCAGCAACTGTCGACGCCGCGTTCCGCTTGGCCATCTGGTACCTGTCAGCTGCCTCCAGAGTCCCGCAGGCCAAAACGGCCCGATAGGAGATGTGACTAAAGAGTAGCAGCAATGCTGCTGTTGAAAACATGGAGAAACAAGTAAAAATTAAGGCAAAACCAGAGCCGAAGAAGTACCGACAGTACCTGGAAGACTATCGTTTGATGGGATTTAAGTCCACAAGTTGTAACCCATCCAAAGCGCTGTGTTTTTTTTGCGGGGAGAAATTAGCCAACGCTAGCATGAAGCCGGCACATCTCCAGCACACACAAAACACGGATGCCATGTTGGTAAGCCACCGGGGTTCTTCAGAAGGAAACTTTCTGACTTCAAGTCATCCCAAGACACAATGCGAAAAGCCTCCACTACATCAGCCAAAGCCCTGAAGGCTTCTTATGCAGTTTCTCTGCTCGTAGTTAAAGCCAAAAAACGTTCACCATAGCTGAAGAGCTTTTGCTCCACGCCGCTGTTGTATTGGCCGAAACTATGCAAGACAAAAAATCTGCGGATACATACGGACATTGTCGAACAAGTTGTGGGAAAACTTGGCGACTCTTTTTCACTCCAGCTGGATGAATCCACAGATGTCAGTGGAAATGCACAGGTTGTTGCTTTTGTGAGATACATTGAGACTGACGACATTTGTGAACACATACTTTTCTGCAAAAGTCTGGAGGGGAGAACGACCGGAGAGGACATTTTTAATGTCGTTAACGCATTTTTCTCAGAAATGGTATCAGCTGGAAATCCTGCAGCAGCGTCTGTACAGATGCGGCTGCATCAACGACGGGCAGCGCGAAGGGCTCATTGCGCGGATTAAAAAGGAAAATCCCGACATTAAGTGGACTCAATGTGTGATTCACAGGGAAGCGTTAGCGTCCAAGAAAATGAGCCCCGTGTTGCATGATGTTTTGAACGACAGCATCAAAGTGATCAACTTCATCAAGTCATGGCCACTTAATGCACATTTGTTCCGCCGCCTCTGTGAAAACATGGAAGCTGAACACACGCAACTCCTCCTGAATACAGAAGTGTGCTGGCTCTCTCGAGGGAAGATACTCAACAGGTTGTTTGAGTTACGAGCTGAAGTGCACACCTTTCTGACAGAGCACGGATCTCCCCATGCCACCTTGTTCGAGAACACAGACTGGCTTGCAAAGCTTTGCTATCTGGCAGATATATTCAGCAAACTGAACGAACTGAACGTGTCTGCAGGGCAAGGACACCAGCATCCTGAACCTGTATGACAAAGTGGGTGGTTTCCTGAAGAAAATAGAGCTGTGGTCAGGAGGATTTCACCTGCTTTCTTCAGGTGGATGCTTCTCTCTCCAATGAAGATGTGGAGACAGCTCCAGTGACGTTAGTCATAGTGGGACCTTTGGCTAACTTGATAAAGGGCTTTCATTGCTACTTTGCTGACATGGAGGAGAGATCTGCACAGCTGGATTGGGTGAGCAACCCATTTCTCTTGTCTGAAGCAAAGAGAAGCAAGCTTCCTGTCACTCACCAGGAAAAACTGATGGAAGTGGCATCTGACCGTGGCCTGCAGATGAAGTTTGGCGCATCCACTCTCACACAGTTTCGGGTGTTGTGTGCGGCAGGAGCACCCTGAGCTGGGACAGAAAGCTTTGGAGCAGCTGCTGCCCTTTGCCTCTACGTATTTATGTGAGACCTCCTTCTCTGCAATGACTTTGATCAAAACAAAGCAAAGAAACAGACTAAGCCAGGAGAAGAACTTGATCATGGCAGTTGCCTCCCTGCCACCAAGGATGACAAAGTGAGGTACAAGCCCATGTTTCTCTCTAAAATGTAGTATGAGTGCAAAAGACTCATTCAAGCTTCAAGACTGTTCAATGCTTGTTCAATGCTTGTCAAATCAAAATCAAATGTTCAATGCAACAATTCAATTTGAAGAGAAAAGAGTTTCTTTTTTTTATTCCAAAAGAGGTAAAGTTGATTATTTTTTATGTGCAAATCTTTATTTATTCTTAAGTTATCAATTTATCTTGTAAACAAAATATTATTTATTTTTAATTAATTTAATTTTGTGAACACATTTTTAGTTCTGTATATTTTTATTTCCTTACAAGAGATTATTACAAGAAAGATTAATAAAAATTAGCAGTGTTCTGCATACAGTATTTGAGTTTTGAAAGGGTTTATGCCTTCTTGGTGTTCACTGTTTACTGTTTATCATTTTTTGTTTCAATATGCAATGTTTGAAACATAAATGTGTCTGTCCGGTACATTGCTACAAGTTAATTCACTTTAATAAATCAAACACTGATGGGACAATCCTGTACCTCTTTCTTTTCGACCAGAAATGTGTTGCGCTGGTCAGGGGGTACTTGGCTGAAAAAATATTTCAAAGGGGGTACATCACTGAAAAAAGTTTGATAACCACAAGCCTAGGGTGTCCTGGTGCCAAGTGCACACATGGACACCCTTATGTTTGAACATGGTGTTCATTATAGAAAATCCGTGTCGAGCACAGAAGTCCAATAATAGAACCGCTCGGGTTCAGATCAGGGTGGCCGTTCCTCCCAATCACGCCCTTCCAGGTCTCACTGTCATTGCCCACGTGAACATTAAAGTCACCCAGTAGAACGATGGAGTCCCCAGAAGGAGCACGTCCTCCAGGGACCCCAAGAAGGGTGGGTACTCTGAGCTGCTGTTTGGTGCATAGACACAAACAACAGTCAGGAGCCGTCCCCCCACCGAAAGGTGGAGGGAGGCAACCCTCTCGTTCACCGGGATGAACCCCAATGTGCAGGCACCCAGCCGGGGGGCAATAAGTATGCCCACACCTGCTTGACGCCTCTCACCGTGGGCAACTCCAGAGTGGAAGAGAATCCAGCCCCTCACGAGAGGGCTTGTACCAGAGCCCAAACTATGTGCGGAGGCAAGTCCGACTATGTCTAGTCAGAACTTTTCTGCCTCACACACCAGCTCGGGCTCCTTTCCAGCCAGAGAGGTGACATTCCATGTCCCAAGAGCCAGCCTCTGCAGCCGGGGATCGGACCGCCAAGGTCCCCGCCTTTGGCCGCCGCCCAGCTCACTTTGCACCCGACCCCTTTGGCCCCTCCTACAGGTGGTGAGCCCATGGGAAGGGGGACCCACTTTTTCCTTTCGGGCTATGCCCGGCCGGGCCCAATGGGCAAAGGCCCGGCCACCAGGCGCTTGCCTTCGAGCACCACCGCCAGGCCTGGCTCCAGAGGGGGGCCCCGGTGACCCCCGTCCGGGCGAGGGAAAACAAAGTCCATATGTCTTTTTCGCATTAGGGGCTTGGGTGAGCCGTGCTTTATCTGGCCCCTCACCTAGGATCCGTTTGCCATGGGTGACCCTACCAGGGGCATGAAGCCCCAGACAACATGGCTCCTAGGATCATAGGGGCACTCAAACCCCTCGACCACGATAAGGTGACAACTCACCTAACCAACCACTTCTATTAAACATGTGACGTCTGTAGCTGGATGGAGATGTGATTTGTGCCGCTATACTGCCATCTGGTGCATCAACTATGTATTATATAATTTCTCCAATTTTCACTGCAAAACACATCATGAGTTTTTTGCGCTATCTGCTGGTGACAATTATTACCACTTGCGTTTGTAAACCACAAGGGGGTGTTATTGTATAAATGTCCGTCACATCATCCGGCCACCATTAGCCTACAAAATAAACCACAGGTAGCATCTTTTCCTCAATTTTCTATTGCCCTTAATTGTCCTTATCAGTGTCAAAGGGGAGCTCAAGTCTATCTCAACTGATGCTAGTGAGAGAAGTGGGATCCACTCTGAACCAGTTAGTCATAAATTACAGGGACAGCCATGCATTTATTTTCTAAGAAAAAAAAAATACTCTTGCATCTTCTAAAAAGACACTAGGTAAACTTGATGTGGACACAATGACTAATAACGTCACTGCTTTAGGGCTTTGTTCTTCCAGCCAAATGGGTGAACATTATGTTCATTGAGTTGATGTTTAACTTTTTAAATATGCGGAAATGCATTTTGGGGCATGAATCATCCAATGCCTTAAAGAATATATTAAAGTGATCCTTTGTATTTTTCCTTTATGGAGAAAAAAAATCACCATGCCAGTCATGAATCACTTCATCAACCACATCACCAATCAATAAAGTACTCCCGTGACCATACCAATCATCTTCCATCTCCGTTAATAACTTCAAATACCATCTGGGGTGCGCATTATACATGGGTACAAAAAAAAAAGAATTTTTTTTTTTTCTTTTTTTTTAATCCGGATATGATACGGAGGCCGCCATTACAGATGCGCTTTCTTCTCTGCTGTTCACTTCAAACACGTTCCATACGAACACAGTGCTCTCGTATCAGACGCTTGCTCGATCACCTGCTCGTTTGCTGTCACAATGTACCCTACACAAATCTGAAACATTTCTTCGCTATCAAGTTTGCTAGCGCATGCGCAGTGATACTGACCGGCAGAATAGCATCCGGTTGTTCCCAAAGATGATCTTTTTTCTGAAATAATTTTACATTTACGGACTTAAGTAGGAGTCAAAATTTGGGTGCGTATTATACATGGGTACAGGCTTTTTTCCAGCATCGACATGCCATTTTTAGGGTGCGTATTATACATGGGGGCGCATTATACATGGAAAAAAACGGTAGTTGTTAATGTGTACACTCTTGTCTGTTTCTACGGGCGGGGTTTGGAAGGAAGACATTCTTGCCATACCTTCCAGACAAAAAAGTGAAAGAGATCATTACTCATCTTGCACAATGCCTTTTTGGCAAAACAAGTTTGAGGAGCATCTATTTTTTCCCTAATAATATCAAATGTATATAGGACAAATCTGACAGGAAACACATGACATCAACGAATGACACACATGACGAAACCATGAGGTTGTCTACTGGTTTTCAGGTTGCGCAATTGTGTCTTGTTTCCACTGCGGGTGCGGCCTGACACTGGGCAACACACACACACCAGCACACACAACGATCAAATAAAGTGAAATGGTGAGTGAAGTGTTTCCAGTCAGTAACTTTCATAATAAATCGCAGCACATTTTGTACATTTCTGAATGAACATCATAGATGTTTCTGGCACTTTTTAAATTGGTGTTGCTAAAATCCATATAGCTAATCTACATTTGAGCAGGAATGAAATAATGTTTTAATGATTTTGATATTATCTCATATTTAATATTTTAACAATATTTGAATTAAATTAATGAATTAATACTTTACAAATGCAAATAACATGTATTTTCACATGTTTTATCAAAACATGTATTCATTTATGTATTTTGGGATTGTTGGATTAATATTTTAACAATTGGAACGGAAACTTTATTGCATTGAGATTAGTTCAAATACTTTTTTGTTTTTCATGTATTGTTAAACATGTATTTTTACATGTTTTATCAAAACATGTATTCATTTATGTATTTTGGGATTGTTTAATTAATATTTTAACAATTGGAACAGAAACTTTATTGCATTGTGATTAGTTCAAATATTTTTTTGTTTTACTTAACATAACATTTTAACTGCAGTTTAACAATAAAAAAAATACGAGGAATTTTTGAACTAGCTTTAGCTGTTGAAGTAGTAATTTTAAAAGTATAATTTTACCATGACAGCTATACAATGTTCTGTACATAAAGAACAGCTTTATTATATAACCAATATGATATTTTCACACCTACACTGTTGAATAGATACTTAATGAATTGTGGCCAAACAAGAGTTGTGTACACCTTGTCTTATTTTATTTTGAAGGTGAACAAAGTAAACATCCAGGTTTTATTACCATCACTACAACCTGCTTGACACACTTAAAGTTGCGTGGCAGCTTGAACTCTGCTCGGAGTACAGTACGTACATTTCCACACATCCTCTGTCAGGTGAGCCGCAACTCATTCACTTTTTAATATTTTATTTTAAAACTAAATTTGAAACAGATTGGTCATGATCAGACAATATTACGCAATTTTAGGATGACTTTAATTGTAGTTTTACTTTTTAAAAGTATACCCAATGTGGCATATTCAAGGCTTAAGGTTGTCGTTAACAACAACTTGCTGGCATTTCCCCCGTGTTAATAAAATGCAGCTTTTGGATTTGCTCATGGTTGTGACCCGAGAGTCACCATGGTTGCTGATGATCACACTGTCAAAGCAAGTCATGGCTTGCCTCGAAACAACTTAGCTCTACTGTTTTTCAGGCCGCCTTCACATTCATGCGTCAGTGCATACATGGAGAATGTTTCCTGATATCTTTTCCTCTCTTCTCAGTTTGGCTGCATTTACATGATGGATGCTCAAATTTCATGTGAATAACTATAGCAAGAACTAGAGTGTCACACATGTCCTCGTCATTGAAACACTTCATAAGACTCATGTGGAGAAAATAAAGTAATGCTTGAATGCAAATATGAAACACTTACTTGGTATAGACTCGCCCCGGCACCTCCCATCGATTTCTATGATTTATTTGATGTCATCCAATGAGTATTCCAAAGTAAACTACGCTTCTGTTGCCAATAGTCAGCTGATATAGGCTCCACCTCACCCGCCACTCTAATGAGGAGAAATCATATGAAAAATTAATGGATGGTTTATTAGTAAAATTTTAGTGAAATAGAAATTACTTCAGAGATGCACTTTATTTGATTCTTTTTTTGTCTTATTGTTGACAAATGGATTATAGACACTGAATGGATGAATTTTTATGGCACAGAAAGAGGAAATGCATTGCCTATAAAATCTCAACATGTCCTCCAGCAGAGCTCCACTCCTCAAGAATGGCATCAAAGTCCAAAGGGGCCTCTTCTACGTAGCCCCCACCGAACATGAGGGGCCGTGCCGCAGAGATGTTGGCATGGGCGGCCACCCTGCTGACACTTTCCACGTGGATACGAGCCGACATTTCCCCAGGAGAGCGCACGTGCCCTACGGGTCCCCGCAGTCAGGTGGACTTCTCGGTCAAATACACGGTGCCGCGTTTCCAAACAGAGCATCCCATACAGGACGTGGTGGCCAACCCACTCAATCCTGAGGTTTATATCGCCTCGCGGAACATTGTAGAGGCGGTGGATGACAAGCTGAGCAAAGTGTGGGAGGTGAAAACGGGGCCGATTGGGAGTCCGGAGTGTCAAACCTGTCGCTTGTGCGACATCCAAGTAGATCCCAGCGAGCCGGTGGATACGGATAACGAGGTGCTGCTCTTGGATGCGGCGGTGGCTATCCTGCCCTACTTGTACGTATGCGGCAGTACCCAACACGGCATCTGTTTCTTCATCGACGTTGAGCTCTTGCCGCCAGAACCTCGGTGTTTATACAAAAAAAGTAACAATTCTCCCTCTTACTGTCCGGACTGTCTGGCCAGTCCGTTGGGCACCAAGGTCACTATTGTAGAACAGGCGGCCACATCGTACTTCTTCGTGGCAGCCTCTGTTAATGACAAAGTGGTCCAGAAGTTCCCCCGTAGGTCGGTGTCTGTGGTGAGACCGCTCTCTACCGAAGACGGATTTCAAATGGTGATGGAAGGCCTGACGGTGCTGCCCCATCTGAGGGACTCGTACGGCATCGATTACATCTACAGCTTCTCCACACGGGAGTTTGTGTACTTCCTATCCCTGCAGAGGGAGAACCCCTCCAAAGCCGATTCGGCCTTTCAGACCCGACTAGGGCGGCTACCCGTGGAGACTCACGAGGTATGGACGTATCGTGAGCTGGTTCTAGAGTGCAGATATGAGCCCAAGAGGCGGCGAAGGGAGCCGTACAGGGATATCGTATACAATGGACTCATGGCGGCCCACTTTGGTCGCGCGGGAAAGGATCTGGCTCTGGAGCTTAGGGTGGACGAGACAGAGGACATCCTCTATGGTGTCTTTGCGCAGGTGAACCTGCAGGTAGAACCCCAAAAGAACTCAGCCCTGTGCGCCTTTTCTTTGAGCGACGTCAACAGCAAGATTGACAGAGGCGTGGAGGATTGCTGCAGATCCGGACCAGAACAATTATCCAGAGGACTGTGTCACTTTCAGGCGTGTGAGAACTGCCCGCATGAGGTGAGTAAGGCCAAGACGGGAAGTTACCAGTTCTTGACCACAAGTGAAGTAAGCATGACCAAAACATTTGACGTACTTTCAGAGTCTATTAATGCAAAACATGAGTCGTATCAACAACTTCCTGCGAAAAAACATCTCTTTTCCGCTCTACAACGCCATGATTCATATTCTCATCGTGCCACCTGAGGGCAAAAAAGTTGGAACACTGACCCTTGAACTGTGTAAATCCAGCCTGAGTCGTGCCAGATTTTCCATGTTAATATGACATAATAGGACAACACTGGAGTTCAAATCTCTAGCTGTCCTGTGTGGGATTTGCGTTTACTCTCTGCAAGCATGGGGACAATGTGCAAAAGAGATTTTTTAAATGGGTCTCAAGAGTTTTGGTTTGAGAAGATTACGGTAAACTCTGCCTCTCACAGCTCACCCAACTACTTCAGTGTGTCCCAAAGCGGAAGAAGCTTTCATTACCATGATGGTGATTAAAACAACCACAAAAATCACTCAGTTGCATTTTCACTTGAGGAGGAAACACTTCATCACCAAGCATCAATCATAAATTGACGCTTCCAACACTGCAGTTCTGAATAACAATCAGATTTATAATAATCAAATCCGGAAGTTGAGAAACTCTGTGAGGGATGGTATTGTGTAAACTAACTAAACTGTTTTTCACAATACTGTAAAATTCTGAGTGATTCAGTCACGCTCACAGTTTTCTATAAATAGGCACTTGCCAATATAGTTATTTGATTGTGTGATTTCACCCCAGAGATTTGTAAACAATAAGTTAAAAAGTATATTTTCTGTAGTAAGTCCCCTTTAGCAACATGTCATGGTGCTGAATATCATTAAACTGTAAAGTTGTAGCCACTAAGTGTAAATTACATGCAGTAAATTTCGAAAGAGAAACAAATGAAGGTGTGTGAAAGAGTACGAGGCAAACGACAAGACTGGGAGAGGTGCATGAGTCACATTAGCAAGCTCTGGTTTTCTTCAACAAACACCAGACGGGACAGACACCAGATATAAAAACCTTTGTCCTAAATTTGCGGGAACATGCAAAGTAAAGTGTCCAGCTCGCCATCTAATTTCCAAGCAGAGGTTTTGCCTGAAGGTGCGGTCTTTCTTTTTTTCATGGAGTTCAACCTGTGTCCTTTGAGCAGCAGTGTGTACACAGACGGGAATGCCTGCCAACAAATGTGTAATAAATCCTACTGATAAGGTGGAATTTCAAGGGAGGGAGGGACTGCTCTCAAACAGGAAATTGGAGGACGATGGAAAATGTTGTCATGTAATGTTCAATTCAAGAGTTTCAAATAGCGTGATTTAATTCCCTCAAAAATGTCACAGTGGAGAGACGACCAAAAGAGTCGCATGCTAGAACTTGTTTGAAAAGCTTCAAATGTTTTCATGTTTCTAACCGTCATTCGTTTTAATTCTCTGTTTATGTGCGAAAGCTTCAAAGGTCCACTTACTGTGGGACACTCAGTCAACATGATGAGTGTGTCCATGAGTTCTTATGGCTTGCTTGACTGCGGCTGGAACACTTCCTTTTTAGATGTATACACAAGTGTATGTGAATGTTGACGCAGACCGAGGGAAACATACGGACAAAAGTAAATGAGTGAAAAGTACTACCGTGGTTGTGCTTGGTGGGCCTCAAATCCCCGAAAGGGCAAAACAGGAAATTGAAAGGCAGGTTGAATCTGTAAATAAACACAACAGACAAGAGCAAATATGTGAAATCAATGAAGAACACTGTCAGGAACATAACTTGAAGGTTGCGAGACAGTGGATGAAATAGAAAATTTGCCAAAGAGGATTGCATCATAAAATAGTCTAAAGAAGGAAATTTGATATGAGCAAAAAGTCATTTGTCTCTTTTTGTGTTTGTCCCAGTCGGGCAACGCCACATGCACAGACAGACCCACGCTGGTTTCCAAACCATACTACCGAATAGACCTCTTCAACCGTAAGATGAGGGATGTCCTCTTCACGTCCATCCTGGTTACCATCAGTGGGAAACAAACTCTTGGGCACTTTGGGACTTCAGATGGAAGAATCCTCCAGGTGGATAACTTCATATTTGACAGTGACTCCGTTTGAATGCTTGTACTAATTGATTGTTGTCTGGTTTTAGGTCATTCTTACAATTGACACGCCCTTTGTTTTTGCCAACTATTCACTTGGAGAGATGCCAATATCTAGGACAGCAACTGTCGTCAATGATGACTCGCTTTTTTTTGTGGCTGAAAATCAGGTAATATTTTTGCACCGTCCATCATGGATGGATGATGGTTGTAGTTTCTCTTCCCCATGTCTCGCACTGTCCCCTATCCAGTTGTTCAGGGTGCCGATCATTGGACCAGGCTGCACGCATTTCGTGACGTGCTCTATGTGTTTGATGTCTCCGCGCTTCATGAACTGCGGCTGGTGCTCGGGAATGTGCTCGAGGCAAGATGAGTGCGCCTCGCTGTGGAATAAGTATTCTTGTGCGCCAGTCATAACAGAGGTAGTTCAAGACAATGACAGCGTTGACGACATCTCCCGGAGTGCTCAATTGAGTTTGATTGTTTTGTATCTGTAGTTTTTCCCCAAAACGGCACCGGCTGGCGGGGAGACTGAGCTGACGCTTTGCGGGAGAGAGTTTCAATCTCCTCAGAGACCGCCCATCAACAACGGTGTCAGCCACACAGTCACTGTGGGCTCAGGGACCTTGTGTGCTGTCCTGCCTGACAAAAGCAGGAGCCAAGTGTGAGTACCATACATACAACAACAACAAAATCAATGGAATAAACATTACCTGCTGTTCCAGGAAAGCAGCGTCAAAGCATCGTGTAACCCTAGACCAAGCTTTCTGAGACTAGGTTGCACATTACAGAATGACCTCATAGTCTTAAGATTTCATTGTACCCAGTATATAGAATCTTTGGATTCTCCCTCTTTGACTTAAGGTCATACCATACTTTTCCGATGCAGGCTCGTATGCAAGCTGAAGGAAAAAGTGTCAAACCACAATCTGACAATAACTCTGGAAGTGCACGAGGGGAAGACGAGGGGCGCGTACTCCATCGAAGGCACCTCTCGGGTGTCTGGCTTCTCTGTTGTGGTGAGATGACTAAGTTATACAATAGAAGGTCAGTGATTGGAATGAAAGGAATTCTCATGTCTTATCAGGAGCCAAGCATAATTCAAATCAGACCAGAGCATGGCCCTGTTTCTGGCGGTACGCTTGTCACACTGACAGGCCGAAACCTTGATTCCGGTATGCGGAGGGAAGCTTTCATCGCAGACAAAATGTGTCACATTCAAGAGTAAGGCAAACAAGATCTAAGCATCAATGTCATCATAGTCGTGCGGTTAAAACGATTAGTGTAATGTGTAATGATTGTGTCCAGTGTTCCTCTGGAAGAGAGCGGGACATTGTCTTCAATTGTGTGCCTCACAGCGGCTGCCACAAATATTGGCCACGTTCCTGTCAAAGTAGTCATCGACAACTTTGAGGTCACTACCGCTAAGAAGTTTATCTACAAGAAAAACCCTGTTGTGACGTCGGTGTATCCTCATTGCAGTTTCAGCAGGTACAATGGAATGAACTGATGAGAAGTGATACAGTATCTATAGCCTGAAAATCTAATTGTTGTTCATTTGCTTATTTATGTTGTCCTTCAGTGGCTCCAAGTTAGTGATTACGGGTCAGAATCTTGACTCTGCACACAAAACTGTGCTTCAGTACACTTCCAAAAACTCCCCTTTGGAACCCCACAAACTGGTAAGTAGGACTGAAACTAACGATTATTTTAGTAATTGATTAATGTGTCGATTCACCGATGAATCCGATCATTTAACTTCGAGCAATGATAAATAAGCCCTCACAATTTTCTTTGTTTTGGTGTGGCTCTTGTCTCTTAAACGTGATCATTTCCTTTCAGGAATGTAACGGTACAGGGAACGCTACCCACATGACGTGCCAGGCTCCCACTTTTCCGTTCGATGTGTCGGAAGACAGATCAGACTCAGGGGAGCTAATCATTCACATGGACGGCATGGAAAACGTGTGGAGGAGACGCTTCAACTACCACCCCGACGCCGAAGTCATCCCATTTGAACACGAAGACAACGTATTGGTCCTCACACCGGGACAGACTGAAGTTTCGCTGCACGTATGTTTACGCAGTTACGTGACTCCGCCCACCCAGCACGGCAACCGTATAATAACCAATCTGTAAATATCACGTTTAAACCAGCACGACAAACTGAACATGGTGGACCAGTGCATGAAGATCACCATGGCAATCGGGGACATGGACTGTAACGTCCAGGTTCTGATGAATGAGCTGACCTGCAGGATTCCTAAAACCCAAGTGATCCCCATCGAGGGATTGCCTGTCAGAGTGAGATAGTAATACTATCAACGCATGGACATAAGCAGGTGTACACAATTTTGTAGCTGAAGACTTGATACTATCTACCATTGTAGGTCTCAGTGAACGGCGAATCCCACAACGTGGGCACTGTCCGGTATGAGGACGACAATGCCGATTCGGTCATCGCGGCCATCGTGCTGGGTGTAATCTTCGCCTTGGTGGCGGGTGCCGGAATCGCACTCGTTATGATTCATCTGAGAAAAAAGAAGCGAGGTAAGGCTTCAACATTTGGTAAGCATTTGTCATCATTTCAGCTTCGAGCGTTTCGTCGTTGTGGTTTCAGCTATCATCGAGAATCGTTTAAGCACCAGGTTTTCCATAAGCCGGATGGGCAGCCACGGGGAAATGTCCCCGACAGGCGACTACAGGCAGGGTAAGAGAAAAGCAAGCAGCATAGTGACTGAGTTTGGGTTGAAATTCCTCCTGACAACTTTCCTTCATCTGTGTGTGTTTCAGTGGATTCCAACCAAACGTCGGCGGGTGGAATGGCCTTTCAAGGTCCGCTGTACGCCACCAGCTATGACCACCTCGCTGTTCCGCTGATTTCGCGATCCAGCGTCTCAATGATCAGCCTCAGCTCCGACCTGCTGGACGAGGTCAAGGATGTCCTTATCCCTGCTGAGATGCTCAGGATCGAAGATAGCCAAAGCATTGGCAAAGGTAACATCTTATGGGGCTTAAAAAACTCTTCAAGATGAAGAGTTACCCACATCTCATGTTTTCGTTTTCCTTTTCATGCAGGTCACTTTGGAACTGTGTATCATGGCTATCTGAAGGACAGCAATAATCAAGAGATCCATTGTGCTGTTAAATCACTAAATCGTATGTAAACAGGGTTATACGATATGTCACAGAGAATTTTCTTTTCTAAGGCTTTAACGTGTCGACAGGAATCACCGATCTAAAGGAAGTGGATCAATTTCTCAGAGAGGGAATCATCATGAAGGGCTTTCACCATCCCAACATTCTGTCTCTGCTTGGCATCACGTTACCCAAAGAAGGGCTCCCCCTGGTGGTGCTGCCGTACATGAAACATGGCGACGTTCGGCATTTTATTCGCTCCCCACAGAGGGTAATGTTTCACAATCAAACCTCCTGGGACCTTAGACTGTAAATGTTTGCTCTGCAAACCTGTGGGGGTTTGTTTATGTTTTAAATTATTGGAGAAGTGCACTCTGACATTTACATTTGTCTTAGACAGAATCCAACCGTTAAAGACCTCATAGGCTTTGGACTGCAGGTTGCCAAGGGGATGCAGTATTTAGCGCAAAAGAAATTTGTGCACAGAGACCTGGCTGCACGGAACTGCATGTGAGTGTGAAGCCTAGATTGCACAAACATTGGGGCTAGTAAATATTTGATAGTTTGCTTATTTGCAAAGTACCGTATTTTCCGCACTATTAGGCGCACCTAAAAACTTACATTTTACTAAAAAAAACACAGTGCGCCTTATAATGCAGAGTGCCTTATATATGGATCAATTGATGAATTTGTTGATCCATACTGGTTGTACACAGTGCTGTGCCAAAATGTTTCAGTACATTTTACTACGACTAGTAAATTACAAGGTCGCATCGCTTCCCAACATTACGGCAACTGTAGTCAGGGGGCGTCACAGAATAGCTGTTGTACCCGCGAGGCTATTTCATTTCAAAATAGGCTGCTCCGTTAATGTTTCGAGTAAATTTACGGATTGATATGGAAGGGAAACATAGGTAAGCCCTACCAATGTGTTAGATCAAACTTTAGTCAGTTCTGCTTATAATTATAGGAGATAATTTGAGAAACGCGATTGTTTACACTTTGCTGAGGCTCATGCGCGATTGCGAGCCGAGGCTCATGGGAATTTGCGGATGGCTAATGCTATAACGATAGCTGCTATACGCGCGAGGCTATTTCATGTCAAAATAGGCTGCTCTGTTAAGGTTTGAGTAAATCTACGGATCGATATGGAAGGGAAACATAGGTAAGTAGTACCAATGCGTTAGATCGAACTTTAGTCAGTTACGATCATTTTATAGGAGATCGTTTGAGAAACGCGATTGTTTACACTTTGCTGAAGCTCATGGGAGATTGCGAGCTGAGGCTCATGGGAATGGCTAATGCTATAACAATAGTTGCTATACGCACCAGGCTATTTCATGTCAAAATAGGCTGCTCTGTTAATGTTTCGAGTAAATCTACCGATCGATATGGAAGGGAAACATAGGTAAGTAGTACCAAGGCGTTAGATCGAACTTTAGTCAGTTCCGATCATTTTATAGGAGATCGTTTGAGAAACGCGATTGTTTACAGTTTGCTGAAGCTCATGGGAGATTGCGAGCTGAGGCTCATGGGAATTTGCGGATGGCTAATGCTATAACGATAGCTGCTATACGCACCAGGCTATTTCATGTCAAAATAGGCTGCTCTGTTATTGTTTCGAGTAAATCTACGGATCGATATGGAAGGGAAACATAGGTAAGTAGTGCCAATGCGTTAGATTGAACTTTAGTCAGTTCCGATTATTTTATAGGAGATCGTTTGAGAAACGCGATTGTTTACACTTTGCTGAGGCTCATGGGAGATTGCGAGCTGAGGCTCATGGGGATTTGCGGATGGCTAATGCTATAACCATAGCTGCTATACGCACCCGGCTATTTCATGTCAAAATAGGCTGCTCTGTTAATGTTTCGAGTAAACCTACGGATCGATATGGAAGGGAAACATAGGTAAGTAGTACCAATGCGTTAGATAAAATTTTAGTCAGTTCCGATCATTTTATTCGGAGATCGTTTGAGAAACGCGATTGTTTACAGAGGGCTTGTTGGTTATTGGCTAGTGGATGCATACCGCAACCCTAGTCAACCTCAGTTTGTTGCAGTATAGCTTCTATTTTAGGCGCCATATAATCCGGTGCGCCTTATATATGGACAAAATTTTAAAATGGGCCGTTCATTGAAGGTGCGCCTTATAATCTGGTGCGCCTAATAGTGCGGAAAATACGGTAATAAAAAACTTTTGGCAGTTTGTTATCAGTCGGATTACCAGTCCGAAAGGCATAAAAAACTCACAGTATAAAAGTTATTAAATGTTGTCAGAGTATTTGGTCCCTGAGATTAATCATTTTGTGCATCTTCCAGACATTTTATAACTTCTCCTATGTTGTCTTGGCTCACTCCTAAGGCTGGATGAGACCTTCACCGTCAAGGTGGCAGACTTCGGCATGGCGCGTGACATTTACGACAAGGAGTACTACAGTATTCAAGACTGCAAGACGGCAAAGTTACCGGTCAAGTGGATGGCCATCGAGAGCTTGCAGACACAGAAGTTCACCACCAAATCGGATGTGGTGAGTAGACGAGACACCTGAGTTCACTCATCACACATGGATAATATAAACAAACAAACAAACAAACAAATAAATAAATAAATCAATCAATCAATCAATCAATCAATCAATAAATAAATAAATAAATAAATAAATAAATAAATAAATAAATAAATAAATAAATAAACAAACAAACAAACAAACAAACAAACAAATAAATAAATAAATAAATAAATAAATAAATAAATAAATCTATTGATTTGATTTTACATATGAGTATATTTTTATATGTCCACTAGTTTTTAATTTTTATTGATACCCAATCTAACAAAAATACATAAAAAAAAAAACATTTACAATGCTAAACAAATTTATTCACGTCAGGGATGAGCTGAAGCTTATCTCAGGCACATAAAGATACAGCCGGTGCCACTCACTTTCACACCAAAGGAAATTGATTTAAAGTCTTTAATTCACCTAATATGCATGTTATCGCAATATGAAAGGAGGGCAGATTAATCAAAGAGCACGCAAACAGGAAAGGCAAAAACCACACCGGAAAGATGAAGCTGAGATTTGAATCTGGAACCTCAAAATTGTGACACTTGAGTTCAAACCACATCCATAAATTTACAAAAAAAATATATCATAAATAAGAAAGCACTGGATGCTGGTTTTTATGACATTTCTTCCAGTGGTCCTATGGCGTGTTGATGTGGGAGCTGCTGACCAGAGGAGCTAGTCCATACCCAGAAGTGGACCCCTATGACATCACACACTATTTACTTAGGGGCCGCCGGCTACCTCAGCCCCAGTATTGCCCTAATGCTCTGTAAGACACTCTTCCAAATGACCTCAGCATCAAGCTTTTGCACAATCACCTCCAACGCTTTCTTTGATTCCACAGTTATTCCATCATGCTGGCAAGTTGGGACCCGGAGCCCGAATGTAGGCCCACGTTCCACAGCTTGGTCGGGGACGTGCAGCACATTCTGTCCTGTCTCACGGGAGAGCACTACATCAACCTGAAGGTCAACTATGTCAATTTAGACCAGGCCAGGCCTTACCCCCCACTGACTGCATCTGCCGACGAGGCCGAGGCCGAGGGCTCGGAGTCGGATACGAGCGGTCAAGATGGCAGCTAAGGACCTTTAAAACTGATAAGAACACACGAATACAGCGCTCCGGGATTACAAAGAGACTTATCGGGAGTTTGTTTATTTATCATGTGTTATCGAGATTAAAAGACACTGTACGTGCTAAGGACTAAGACTGGATTTACACTGTATGATTTAAATTAGTAGTAAAAATAATGGCCTTCTCTCAATTTGACTTAATCTTTGACCTTTTATTATTTTATGACTTTTTATTCTTCTGTATGAATGACAATTTTACCTTCTGCCGTCCAGTGGAAGAGCATTGAATTATTCTGCCTGTCATTACAAAAACGAACATACCGTAATTTTCGGACTATAAATCGCTCCGGAGTATAAGTCGCAAGAGCCATAAAATGCCATAAAAGTTAAATAAAACACATATAAATCACTCCGGAGTATAAATCGCATTTTGGGGGGCAATTTATTCGACAAAATCCGACACCAAGAACAGAGATGAACGAGCAATAACAAGCTAAACGATACGGTATGCTAACATGACAAACACAAACGAGGAGCTGAGAACGGGCCTGACGTAACATTCAGTTATTTAAAAAAAATAATTACATAAATAACACGTTTATAAAACCATCTGTGTCACTCCAATTCATTAAATCCATCGATCGTCCTTTGTCAACAATGCCGTGTGCCGCGCTGCAGTTCAAATTATTCCACAGGCCCATACAACGATATATAAACTATATTTTAAATAACTATCACATAAACAACAATATTATCAAACCATTTGTGTCACTCCAAATCATTAAATCCATCGATCAAATTTCTCGTCTATTATCGATTGTCCTTTGTCAACTATGCCGTGTGCCGCGCCGCAGTTCAAATTATTCCACAGGCCCATACAACGATATATAAACTATATTTTAAATAACTATTACATAAACAACAATATTATCAAACCATTTGTGTCACTCCAAATCATTAAATCCATCGATCAAATTTCTCGTCCTTTATGTCATCCTGGTGACAGAGGACATGTCCAGAGGATATGGCGCTTTAAAGTGTTAATTACTTTATTTGATTTTTTCTCTCTTTTTTTCTATGTTTTGAATATGTTCAAGATAAAGATATCAAAGCATGTGAAGTGATCAACTATACTAAAAATAACATGTGAAGTGGTCAACTATACTTGTAAGTAAGTGATGTGTTAATGATCAAGTAAAAATCTGTGAAAAAAACATATATAAGTTGCTCCTGAGTATAAGTCGCCCCCCCACCCAAGCTATGAAAAGAAAACGCGACTTATAGTCCGAAAATTACGGTATATTTAAATCAAATTGGAATAAGCCTCTTAGACATGCAGTATAAATCCAGCAAATGATTTGTGAGACTGTGAAAGTTCCACATCGTGTTACAACAAATGGTCTTGAGACAAAATAGAGCTTGAAATAAAAAACAAAAACGGATGTGAAATATAAGTAAGGCCAAATGAATGTAAACTTTTGTCTCGACATAGATTTTTAACCATTTATGTAAGTACGGTGGCATTAACTACCTTAAGCTCAGGGAACAACTTTTGTGGATATAGTTAGCAATATAGAGAGATCATATCTACATGTGAAAAGCAGTCCACTGGATGATGAACTCAGTCTATTTGTAGTGGTGTGCTTTATACACGACGCCTGAGGTTGAAACAGTATATTTAATCAGCGCTAGAGGGCACCCGAGATTGTCTTTTGCCGTTACTGCTGTGATGCTGCCGCAGTGATGCGCCTCACTACGTCAACATTACAATAAAGGTGTTACACAAACACCCCCCAAGCATCCAAAATCTGCTAAACCGCTGGACAACTCATCATTGTGTCTTTTTATTATGGTAATGACTTTCAAGGCTAATTTTTCAAGTTAAGGACTATTTCCAGGCCACTTCTTACTGCATTATCTTCCCTTCAGTAAAGGTTCAAGTGTAAATAACATTGTTGTACATTTTTTTCTATTCTCTCCCTTTGCTTTGCCCTAATGAGTCTTGAATAAACACAAAGTGAAAATTCTGCTGCTGCAATTCAAAATCGATTTCATATGTGCTTTAATAGTGAAGACTATTCAATGGCTGTGTAATTCAGTGGCTTGGGGATTCAGGGGCTGCTTCCACAAGCAAGAATACAATTGCTTTTACTGTCTGCACAATTCATCCTTGGAATTAGTAACAAAAGCCATTGTTGAAGCGTTACCAGACATTCGTCAACAGTTGGAGTGGTTGTAAATAGAAAGTTTGGCGAACATCTGGGGAATGTTTTTGTGAGCGTTTGCAACTTTGAACCAACCTTGATGAAAAAATCAACATTGCAAACACTTGCAAACTTTTGCCACTATCTGCGATTATTTTTTTTCCCCTGAATGAAACGTGACGGCTTTGAGGATACCGGAATTCGGCCCAACTCCAGTAATATCTAAATCCCTACACACGCAGACACACACTTTTGCAAGAACACATGGGATCCAGGGGCCAACCCAGAATGAGCAATAGCTGAAAAAAAAATAGAAGGAAACCCCCTAAAGCCTGTTCAAGTATTAATTCTGTTGTCTTGGAGTCTACATATTTATAAATATTTTACACTTACACACTCACAAACGGCGCTATGCTGTAAATACCACACAGCAACAATTTGTTGTACGTTTTTTTTAACAAAGTAGATGAACTTATTTTTTCTTTTCTCTTATTCAGGCACTTGAAAAGACTTCAGTACATCTGTCCAGTAGCTGTGTTCGGAATCCACCTCATTTGGACAACAGCTCCATCGTGTCGGCCTTTGAGGCTGTACCTCGCACATGTTTTTCTGCAGTGCGGCACCTGTTACATAAAAAAAAAAGATTTTTGAAAAAGATGACAAGATTTGCTTCTGGGTCTTGATTTGAAAAATTGTCCAAATCGAAATATTGGCATACATAAGAAATATTTGTTTTCCAAAATAATAAATAACATCATACCGTCATCTGTAATACGGTGTACTTAATTACACAAAATTTCAATTGTTCCAAGAATGTTGAAAAACTCAAAATAAAATGTTCCAAATTATTATCCACAGAGAGTTAAAAAAAACACACAAATGAGTTGCAAAATCTTTCATGAGATTTCACACTATCAATAAATATTACAAATGTAATTTCAATTCAGAAATCTTAAACATACCAAAATAATGCTCACCCATTGAAAGTATCAAAGTCAAAAGTCAAAGTCTGCTTTATTGTCAATTTCTTCACATGCCAAGACACAAAGAAATCGAAATTACGTTCCCACTATCCCACGGTGACAAGACATAGTACACAATATACATACAAGTAAACAACACAAAAAACAAAAACAAGAAGGCACAATGAAACAATGAATAAATAAGAGTGATGAATAAATAAGAAATAAACAATGAACATAATAAATAAGAGGAGCAAAAATGGAGCAAGTGTGCATACAGCAGACAGTCAGTATAAGTCCATGATGGTGCAGACTATTTTATTTTTTAATGGCATGCATGTCAAATTTGCAGCAATCATTCCATTTATTTCTTATGTAATGAAACTGTACTACAGTGATCTTTCAGCAATTACGTTCAAATATGAAATCTACTTCGAAACAAATCCAGGATTTGACTTCATACTGCAAATATATGTGGGCGTTATGTCACATAAGAAATGAATGGCTGTGCTTCTGTTTTTGAAAACTTTGATCACATCTGCATCCGTTGCTTGGCTTCGCTTTTTCCTCCCCCCTCCGAATCCTTGAGCTCGAACATACCTGAATAACGAGGCAATCTTCCTCGCTCTGTCACACTCCTCCATTGTTGCACTTGCATTGACAGAGTGGATGGAGAAGCTGGGAGGTCACAGATGGAGAGAAGTGTTATGTTTGTCCCTGACTCTCTCGCTCTCTCGCTCTAACACGGTCTCTGAGTGAGCATCTTCGCACATGGGAAGTGTGCTGAAAGACAAATGTGCAGAGCAGTCAAAGTGTTTGTCAAGCGGGCACATCGCTTACTAACTGTACTTGTTAATCGCCATCCATCCTCTTAGCAATATGCCCGCAAGGCACGAGAGACAATACATGAATCAGGCAACACACATAGTATGACGATTAGTCTAATTTCAGCTTTTCCGTTGGATGTCTCGAAAAGATTATCAAGGCCAATTGTGTGGGCTGTACGACAGTGATTTTTTTTCCCCTTCCTGTTCTGCTCAGAAAACGGTCAATTGACAATTGTAAAGAAGGCTGCACAGTAACACTTGAAATAATGAGGCTTAATTAGAGCATTTTAAGAGGGATGTTTCCTGGAAACGGTCAACAAAGGCCCGAGATTTTCTTGTGGGGTGTATTTAGAGTCATTTGACCTCTTTAATCGAATTGCAAAATGATTGGGCCTGGCTGACATTGGTAAATGTTGAACTTGTGACGCATTTATGATAGCAAATGCATAAGTGTGTTGGCAACCTCTGTGAGTGTGACATAAAACTGAGGTTGGTTTGACAAGGCCAACCGTTTTCAAAATGGCCAATTTCAACGAGACAAAAAATGGTATGCAAATTGTGCCATAATTCTTGATCCTCGGGCCCAAACGGGTTAACAAATATACAGCAAGGTTTGCTTGAAATTATTATTATTCCGAACACAAAAGCTGAATTGCACAAACGTCAAACTTACCGCCATAAAAATAAGACGTCCAATAAAAAGAACACTTGCACTGTTACTGGGACCGTTTTGTTGTTATTTACACTCCAGCTTCCATCTTTGGATGCAGCCGAGCATGGGATGGGATTTGTTTCTTGGTGAGTGAACTGAATAATACAATTGAGTGGTTCAAGAGAGAAAGGGAGATAGAAAGGTGTTTTTCACTCCACTTTGCTGTTCAAGCATTTTATTTGTGATCTATGGCTTTTTTCGTACACACACAATTCACAAGTTAAATCACGGAAACTTTGGATTGAATCAGGTTGATATGATTCTCATTACAGGGAATGAAGGGAAAAAAAGTGAAGGTAAAGACTGAAAATAAAAATGAGACTTTCTCTTATGTTGATCTGTATTTGTCCTCCAAAAGCCATGTTGTGGCTTGTGCGCTTGTTTCTATGGCAACCATCATTTGATAGCAGAGGTGTGTAGGAAGGCAAAAGAAATATGGTTAAAAATGAGCAATTTAATATTTAATATGTGCGTGTTAGTAAGATGACTGTGTAAATACATCTAGAACGTGACATCCATTCAGGTCATGTGGAGCGTATTCACACTCCTGGCTAAGAGCGCATTTAGCTTGAAGTGAATATTAGAAAAAGTGTCGCTCCTTCAGTAATTTTGGGTTTTGCATGTTCCAAATTGATATATAGTTGAACAGGTCTCTGAGCGATAGACAATAATACACAACAATAAAATACTAGAAAAATGTGTTTTTGTAATTGTTTTCCTCATTTTCTAGCACATCAAGTTTTTGAGATGTTGCCATTTTTGTTTATCAAGTTTGACCAATAAAAGCATGTGCAATAGGAATTGTACTATGCATTGTATGATGATGAGATCCTGAAAAGAGAAGAAGATGAGGACAAATGTGGCAGGCGTTTAGATTTAATTGAGGCAATCTTAGTTATTTGTGTCAGCTGAATAAACAAGAACATTTCTTTTAAGTTTCATATTCATGGCAAGAAAGTATAAAAAATATTTCTTATGTGAGTGGACGCATAAATCTTCAAGATGAGCGATCGCATAAGATCTGAAAAACTTTGAAGATGATTATTTTTGTCTTTTGTCATTTTGGTCAAAATGAAGCTTGCCTAGCTAAATCTATGCTGAGGGTGAAGACTTGATCTACATGACGCTTGAATGCCTGCAGTATTGCCTCTCAAAGATGAGCTTGCTACTCTTGCAGTGAGGAGGGTGCTGACAAAGGAAGTAACTCTGCTTCGACACATTCTGAGCCAGAATGAATTTCAGGCCTGTCGCATGACTTTAAAAATGCATTTTCTGTACTCACACAGATTTTTTCACCACTGCAAACTTTGGTGGTGGTAAGTGAAGCAGTGGAGGCACACTACCAAGGTTTTTGGAACAAAGGACTATCGCTAGCTGCTGTATTGTCATTATCCCTGGTGTTTTTGTAAACAAAAATTATATACAAAGCATTTTCATTGCTTTTTCAATAAAGAAACCATGCATGCAAATTTGTGTGTGGTTAGGGGGACTCATTGTGGTCAAAGGGCATATTCAAAATGTGTAGATACTAACCTTCAGATAAAAGAGTTGCATTTATTCATTTATTTCTTTATTTATTTATTTATTTAATTTTAGAAATGTGTTTTTTTTTCTACCGAAACATTGTTACGGTATATGACAAGTCTTGTGGAGCCATAAAAAGAGAATTTCTAGGATAGTTTGGGGAAAAAAACTAATACAAAACAAATTGAATAAATATTTTAAATATGTAAACAATTCAAATGCAATTTATTTATTTTTTTTACAAATTTTAACTTCAACTGTGCATTAGGAAATCATAATGTGCCATGGCTGCTGAGCATTTTTAAGACAGGCCAACAGGCTCTAGGCACCATGTTGATGCCTGCCTTAAAACATATTATAATCCGTAAGAACCAAGGATAGTAAGAACCAGTGGCGTAGCCAAGCCGGGGCGAGCCGGGGCGGTGCCCCGGTTAGGACTCCCTGCGCCCCGGTTGAAAAAAATCGAGCTTTTTCGATTCTTCATTTTCATGCCGTTTTTTTCTTTCGGTCTTGCGCGAATGTGCTTGCGCTATTCTATGTGCGCGATGTTATCCATTCACCTCCCGGACCCGGATGTTGTTTTAGCGATCAGCGAACGGCGTGGGTGATGTTCGATTTTTTTTCCTGTGGGCGCGCGGCCCTACTGGATAAACTCCTGGCTACGCCACTGGTAAGAACAAACACAATTTAAGCAAAACAGAAACAAACATTTCAATAGAACAATACTCACGTTTAGACTGAATGCATGAAAATTTACAAAGAAGAACGGGCATTCCTAGCAAACGTTTGAAAGGCGCCTTCATTGTTTAATAAAGCAGTTAACCGGCAGCACCAAGACAGACAGCTCTTATAAACTCTGAATTAGCTGAGGAGAATGCAGAGATAAATTACATTTATGGCCAGAGATTAAGTAATCACAAGCATATGAAACTTGGGACTCAGTCCAGAGAGCGTGAACAAAAAAAATCAAATTAAAGTGCAGATTTTTTACCGGTGATTTGAGAGTCTCATGTTTCAAAGTTCAGCTCTGGAGTTTGCACGAGTGCATATCTCATGATTTATGAGGTCGTTTTGTTTCCCCTCAGTAATGCACGGGATGAAATGGAGTGGTTGCTTTGACAACAGAAATCATAGATGCACACTGATCAACACTATGGACATCCGGTCTGGCAATGTCGCGGTAACTATGGTTACCTCAAAGAGCACCAAATGTTCTACTCCAAAGTGTGAGGGTATCATTTGTGACACTGTGCAGAGGCACAACTAGTATCTAAATGCAAGTAACTTTCACAACTGTGTATAAATAAGTACAGCAATGTTTATAGGTTGTATAATTTACCGTATATTATTTTCTACAGTGTTCTCGGGAGTCTTATTATATCATAAAAAATATCCCAGATGAGGAATTTTTGCACTATATTTCCTTTTTTTATGAAGCTCTCAGAGCCTGTTTCGAGGGGACAGTCGTGTCATGCAAATGAGCCACTGCTCGAAAAATTGGGAGGTTAATGATGAGCTGTTATTGCCATGACAACCAGGGTCAGCACTACTTGTTAAGTTTAGTTTCTAAAAAGCGAGTCACCTGAAAAGCACACATGATCTCCAATAAAGACAGTAAATCCAAGGACAGTAGAGCCAAGTATGGCTTTCGTTGCCATGACGACCGGGGTCTGAGCTAAGGGGTTGTTCAAAAATGCCTCAAAACGCACCAGTTTTGAATTCTGGGGAACAAAATTATTCTGAACATGACACCACCTAAAACTCACTCATAAGTTCCCCCTAGAAAGTTAGAAAAAAAAATTGTCACTAGTTTCACAGATTGACACAAAATTAGGTGGACGTCTATCATGACTTGCATAGTCTCAATAAAACTGAACAGGTCAGCCATTTTGGCTCGAAGCAGTCATTTAGGGTAAAGTATTTTACTATACTCCTACTAGGGAATTCACCTAATTGAGCTCCAATCGACCTCAAGTACAGATGGCTGACGTTAATTTGCAAAGCATTTTTGCCGACGCTATCTCACGCGAGAGGAGCTTGGCGTCAAAGATTGATGACCATTTCCAAGATTGGTCATGAAAAATCTGGCGCAAAAGCCCATTTCTCGCTGCTTGCACTTTTTTTTACGTGTGGTCGATATTGCAGTGGTGTACAACCGCACCGCGCCATCCCCTGAGTTGATTCTAATAAGACGTTTCTGTTACTAAATAAGGTGAGCACAATCCAGTATTAAATCAACTCTCAGAATGACGCAGTACAATAATTCTTTTTTGTTGCGCTTCTGGAAACATAATTTGTCTTTATTAAAACTGTGCCTCACTTGAATGGTGCAGCTGTAACCAATACTGGAGATGCGTCCATTAAAGAAACCTTTGGCATCATTCAGGATGCGGTTTCCTTTAAGATGGGTTTCATATTACCCCCAAGTAAATAAATAAAAGAGAGAAAAAAAAACTCCACTGCAGGAAAAAAAATACTGTCAAGGTCTTTCGCTGATGCTTGTGAGAATAAAACATTGAGCTCTTCAGTGGTTTCAAATCGAGAACTTGCTCTCATGCTTTCGGTTGCCATGACAACTAAATTGAACTATACATTGACTTGTTTTTTACATGCGTGAGTATAGAATTGGAAAGAAGAAGAAAAAGGACTTCTGTGTTCCGTGATGTTAATCACCTGATACAAGGGTTGACAATTTCATAAGGAGCACACTTTCCTTTCCATACTGATTTTTTTTTTTTTAATTACTGAACGGACTGTTTTGCTTGTACGGAGTTAATGTCAAACAATAGCCAAGTCCCTTGCTGTTGCTATGGTGACATAAATCACACATTAGTGGTTGTGTCTTTTTCTACAAAGTACAGTCACTGGAAAGTAATCATGGAATAAAAGGTAGTCAATTCCTGGAACTTATTTTACACAATTCAAGAGGAATCAACCAGCTCAGTGGCCTAGTGGTAGAGTGTCCGCCCTGAGACTGGAAGGTTGTGGGTTCAAACCCCGGCCGGGTCATACCAAAGACTATAAAAATGGGACCCATTGCCTCCCTGCTTGGCACTCAGCATTAAGGGTTGGAATTGGGGGGTTAGATCACCAACTGATTCCCGAGCGCGGCACCGCTGCTGCTCACTGCTCCCCTCTCCCCCAGGGGAAGGATTAAAATCACACGGGGATGGGTTAAATGCAGAGGACAAATTTCACCACACCCAGGTGTGTGTGTGACGATCATTGGGACTTTAATCTTTAATCTTTAATAATTAGCGACTCTATAACAATAGACAGTTGCTCATGTGTTATACTTATTTGGTCGAAGATTAAAATGGAGCTTTGTGTCTTCCGAATTTTTTTGTGGGGAAGTAAATTTATTTTCATTTCCTGGTGCACTTCCTTCCAAAATTACTCTTAAAGAAGATAGATTATTTCCTAGCTGCCATATATAAACTCAACGTTCTATAAAATGAAGGCTGACATGAGAGATAAGTAGAAAGCACGGTCCTGGAGTGGCATGAATGCACGAGCAGCTAGAAAATGGAGAGTAGGTGGATTTGCAGATGGGTGAGGAGCAGGTTCAAGATGCTCCACAAATCTCCCCGTGCTGTTTTACCTGTATAGCATTTGCAGCATTACTCATTGTAGGACAGATACAGGAACACTTGTGTTACATAAAGCAGGGCTTAAGTGTCTGACTACCACCCAAAACAATCCCTGCAGATCTTTATCATACATCTATTTTCTAGAGCACTTATCCTCATTTGGGTCACGACTGAACTGGCATCCATTCAAACTAAGTTTTAGCATGAGCGGGTACAAAGTATGAACATTTAAAATACTTTTTTTCCCCAGTCCTTGTTTTTTGGGATGTGGGAGAACGCGAGCAGAAGATGCAAAATAGAAATTCAAACGCAGAACTGCTTGACTGTGATCGAGGGGAAACGTGCATATAAACTGCACTGCATATCAAGTCAAAACACAGTTTGATTGACAAGACAAGGATAAATATGTGAGGGAAACGTTGGTAAAACTCCACAGAGGACGACCTGACCTGAGCTGAGAGTCAAACCCAGAACATTCTTATTGTGAGGCTAGTAGTTCACCATGTTACTAATCCAAAACTCCAATTTTATTCCATTTACCCTGGGCAATTACAGCCTTCCCATTGAATGTATTACTGAGCATTTGCAGGACACATATAACAACCAGTTACATTCACACCTATGAATAATTTAGCTTCTTCAATGAACATGTATGTATGTTTTGGGATGTGGGAGGAAGCTGATGCAGAGAAAACCCACACATTGCATGCCATACGGCTTCAGAATGGGGGAGGAAGACAGAGTTGCAAGAGGACCTGGGCCGAGATTCGAACGCAGAACCTCTTGTGATGCTGACGTGTTGACCAGTAATGCACCGCTCCGTCGGTAACCGAGGACTCCACTTGTTTTCATTCATGACGGTGAAACTTGGACCAACGCAAAGCCTCTGACGCACGGACTAGTCGTGCGTCTTGCGCGAGCGTGCACCAACCCCCCTCCTCCCTCCGCGTCTCACTGTGTGCGCTGCTACACGTGCGCGCTCCCGCCAGCAAGCTGACCTGTTGGAAATGTTGCGAGCAGTCTATTACATCTGAGCGGTGCCCTCTACGTTGAGTGGAAAAAAGTGGACTCAAAAGTCGTGCCGGGAAATTAGGAAAACGAGGAGAGGGTTGGATACTTCTTACATAACCGATTCACTTCTTTGAAGGTAAGTGAGCATCCTTTATACAAAACCATGAGACATTTGAAGACTGCTTGTGTATGGAATTTCAGTGTATGTAAATATTAGTGTCATTTTGCATAGAAGTACAAAAAGGGCTTATGTACCTTCCTTACTGTTCATCAGAATTCATTTCTAGCCCTAGACTTTGGCCAAACTCCACACGGAGGCATCAGGCTCCTTCTCGGCGTTCACAGTATCGTAGTGTCCGTGCCTCCGCGACATTGGCAAGACTCGTCATCGTTTCGCACCCAAAAAGTCATCATGCATCCGAGAGGCTGCACGGATGAGGAGAGAGAGCGAGAGAGAGCGAGAGAGAGCGAGAGAGAGCGAGAGAGAGCGAGAGAGAGCGAGAGAGAGCGAGAGAGAGCGAGAGAGAGCGAGAGAGAGCGAGAGAGAGCGAGAGAGAGAGAGTTGAAGGGAGTTGGGCAATATTTTGACCCGACTGCATTGTTGATAATAATATTGTTGATAATAAACAAAATAATGTATGTATTTCATGATCAGCACAATTAACCGATTAATCGATCATTTGCCTCATAGTTCTGAGGTTCTGGGTTTAAATCTACTTGTGTGGGTTTTCGCTGAATAATGCTCGCCCCTACCTACCTCACTCACCCACCCAGCCAAAAACATGCACATTAGGTTCATTCAAGACTGGAAATTCTCCGTAGGTGTGAATGAGAGTGTCAGTGGTATATATGTGCCCTGCCATTGACTGCATTGCGACCAATCTAGGTTGCACCCCACGCACCTCTCTTGTCAAAACTCTCTTTTCAAGTACTCCAGGTCATCCACGACCGTTTGATTGGTGACCAGTCCAGGGTGAACTATGCTCTTCTTGCTAAAAGTCAGCAAGAAGGGACACTAATTGTAACAAGCGCCATAAAACAATGACTGGATGGATTTCCCCTGTGGCTGATTGGTAGTTGATTGATTGATTGATTGATTGATTGATTGATTGATTGATTGATTGATTGATTGATTGATTGATTGATTGATTGATTGATTATCCTTACACTCCAGCTTGCTCATGACCCAACCAGAGCTTTGGGACAGATGCTATTAAAAATTGATGAAGCAAATGTGCCATCACTGCTTCTGTATTTGGCATGGTCTCAACATGCAGGCAAAAACAGACTACCTCACAACAGTGTGGGTTGACTGTTGGTCGAATCTGCTCAAATTTAGAATGGGCATTTAACTTTAATCACTGAGTGTAAAGTTGCCAGGCATCCCTATTGTTTTGATGTTATGTAAAAGCTCACATCGGAGCACCGCAGTTTTCAGTCCCATCAAGCAGCAGTCATCAGCACGGCCTCATACTGTAGCGCTAGGTTACCATGGCAACTAACAACATCAGAGAGAAGCTGGTCAGATGAGCCGGTGATGACAGAAACGGACATGAATGGTCGTCAAAGGGGCCGATTCACGTTCCCATCTGCATTTTTGTTGCTGAGTCAAACAGACACCTATTATTTCTCATGCACTCTCGGAGTGTATATATATTTTAGCCTTACATGGTACACATTTAGTTTTAGTTGCTTCTTGGGGAAACGACTTTATCTCTTCCCCCCTCAAGGGTTTCCACGGTCGTTGCAAGTGAATTCCGAAGTATTAATGAAGAGCTCTTTATACAGATCTTCCCCAAAAGGCACAGATAAAAGACGTCTTGAGTCAGCATTACATGCTCTCTGCCGTTGTCTTTCTCAAAGAGAACTGCCTTTATCTGCAAGCTGGGCAGAAGCATTTGGGACTGATAATTAATCACGATAGACGGGAGATATAATTGGCCATGCACATTATGTTGAATTCAAGAGATTGTCATTTAGGGTCGTAGGAGGCCTTTCCAGCTGACAATGCCATGCTTAAGTGATGATAGTCAATGATGGGGTCATAAAAATAGTATATTTTTCTGTCAGTCAACTAACTGTGTGCCCACAGACCCACTTGACTCCGCCCCCGACTTGACCGTGCAATCAGATTCAGATACCTTGAATCCCAGGCAGGTCGGAAATGGGAATTGAACCCTGAATCTCAGATCTGTGAATCAAACTTGGTTACCATCTTTTTTACTGCTCTAAATATAATCTATTATCTCATAATTTGTGTTGTTCAATGACAGTTCTGTGCAGGAAGCCTGCAGGTTCTGTTTCAACTGAATGCGAGTAGGAATGGCCATCTGGTAAAAATAAATGGATGGATGGGAGACTAACTACCGTTTTTTTCCGTGTATAATGCGCCTCTATGTATAATACGCATCCTGAAAATGGCATGTTGATGCTGGAAAAAAGCCTGTACCCATGTACAATACGCATCAATTTTTTTTTTTTTTTTTTAAGTCCCAATGATCGTCACACACGCAGGGAGGCAATGGGTCCCATTTTTATAGTCTTTGGTATGGTCTTAACTAGGCTGGATGTAATTTTTTTTGTTGGCGTTGTTTTCTCCGACTGCCCGTAAAGGCACCACCGCGATCACCCTTGGAAACCAAAACTTGCCCCTCATCGTGACTCGGAGCCGCAACAAATGTTTCGGATTTGTGTAGGGTACATTGTGACGGCAAACGAGCAGGTGATCGAGCAAGCGTCTGATACGAGAGCATTGTGTTTGAAGTGAACAGCAGAGACGAAAGGAACAAGGCAAAGTGATGTGAAATAAAATATTACCTGTAATACGCATTTTGTTATTTGCTGATTGAAACTGCTAATTAAACTGTGAATTGAAACTAATAGGAAGAAAACAACTCTCGCTCTTTATATAGCTGACGTGTCTTGCGCATCCGTTCTGTGATACTGCCTCCGTATGACGTCCGGTCCGCGATGGAGATTAAAAAACGAACAATATTTGACAATAACACACCATCAAGGATTTCACCATCGCATCAAACGATGTGTCGTCAATTATGAATTTTACTGACTAAGTGTGTTGGGCAGGATGGCTGAATGCGATGCGCGATTGACAACAAACAAGAAGAAAGGTGATTTCAAGTTTTATTTCGAGGGAGATTTGTCATGTCTCGTCCCCAGTTTTGCTATGTGTCTAGGTTGCCATAGTTTCTGTTCGCGTCGCCCCTCCCTTCCTGTGTCACCTCAATCAATGTAACGTGTTTTGTATTTAAGTCCTGTCTGCCCCTCGCTCACCGTCGGATCATTGCATGATGTCTGTTTGGTTTCTGTTCCTGTCTTTGGTAATGTCTTTTTGTTCCACGACTTCGGTCAGTCCTGTTGTTGGTTTTGTTGTACCATGATTTTCTTAAAAAAAATAAAAAATAAATTAAAAAAAAAAAAAGACATTTTAAAAATTTGTACCCATGTATAATGCGCACCCCAGATTTTAGGACAATAAATTAGTTAAATTTTGCGCATTATACACTGAAAAAAACGGTAACTAAAATAACTCTTATTTATTGGGTTATTTGTTTATTATTTATTCATCACTCATTTTATTTATTTATTATTTATTAGTTATTGTTTGTGCCTTCTTGTTTTTATTTTGTGTCGTCTACTTGTATGTTTATCGTCTACTGTGTCTCGTCACCGTGGGATGGAGGAAACGGAATTTCGGTTTCTTTGTGTGTCTTGACATATGAAGGGATTGACAATAAAGTGACTTTGAACTTTGAACTTTTTGAACTATCACTGGCTAAGAATCAGGGCACATGTTATGAAAATAAATAATTCCAACAGCACAGATGGATGATGGATGAGGGGTAGACACCAAACAATAATGGTGGCACTGGGTTTTATATTTAGATGTGACTCAGACAATCCTTCAGACTAGAGTTGAACACAAAGTCCCTCCCCTTGAGGGCAAAGACAATTTGCATTATTTTTGGGCAAATGTGGAACGGGTTTTTTGAGTAGCTCGTCTACTCATACGCACCCTGAGGAATACTTGTCTTTATAGTAAGTACATCAGGAACACAAACAGCCCAGTCAATCTGCCTAAGGTGTTGTGGAAAAGTCAAGGAGACTCAGCCCCTTACTCCTTTCAGCTGTACTTTATTCTCACCAATGATGTGCGCCTGGTGTGCTTTTAAAAGATTGCTGCTGCATAAACATGAAAAACCTCTGAGGCATTGACCATGGATAACTGCCAAAATGGAGCTAACAAAAGTCAGCACTATCATGTCGATTCTAGTGTGACTTGTTAAAAAAATATGAATATGGGCTTCCATGAATTTAAAAAGAGAGAGAGAGGGAATTTTCCAGTGGTTATCAAACACTACAAATCACTAAATCCACTCCGGTGTCGCCACAATGTCACTAGCATTATCACTCTGGAATTCAATTAGTGAGCAAATAGATACTCTATTTATAGATATTCATTTACCAATTTGTTTTATATTATGGCTGCAGTTCACAGTCGTACGGGCCCAACTCTGATTATAAATGCAAACATACTGAGGCTAATAAAGGTTTTATCTGCTCCAGAAATAAGGAATAAAGCATATCAGCAGAAATATCAGTCTCAGTAATGAGCCCCCCTGCCGACCCTCCAATGACTCTCAACCTGCTTGCGGGTAATAAACAGTATGAAAGCAAGCCGCTTCTCGCATCTTCACTCCTATGAGTCCATTTCTTGTCTTTCTTTTCTCAAGAAACATAATAGATGACGGAGCTTTTACAGCCAGGAGCAATCTTTTGCTTTTTGTTGGGGTCTCGGCCAAGGCTCCAGACAGCGGCAAGCTCAGTCGGATTTCTCTTTTGACTCCCACTCTTCTCTGCCGGCTGCTGTTTGTATCACCGTGCTTGCCAAGAAAGCGTCTGTTTACCATAAAAGCATACGATATTTAGATCGCCGTAGTGGACCGCAATGTTTTCAGTGGACAGTAAAAATTAGTTTTTAACTACCGTAATTTTCGGACTATAAGTCGCGGTTTTTTTCATAGTTTGGGTGGGGGGGCGACTTATACTCAGGAGCGACTTATATGTTTTTTTTCACACATTTTTACTTGATCATTAACACATCACTTACTTACAAGTATAGTTGACCACTTCACATGTTTTTTTAGTATAGCTGATCACTTCACATGCTTTGATATCTTTATCTTGAACATATTCAAAACATGAAAAATAGAGAGAAAAAATCAAATAAAGTAATTAACACTTTAAAGCGCCATATCCTCTGGACATGTCCTCTGTCACCAGGATGACATAAAGGACGAGAAATTTGATCGATAGATTTAATGATTTGGAGTGACACAAATGGTTTGATAATATTGTTGTTTATGTGATAGTTATTTAAAAAATATTTTATATATCGTTGTATGGGCCTGTGGAATAATTTGAACTGCGGCGCGGCACACGGCATTGTTGACAAAGGACGATCGATGGATTTAATGAATTGGAGTGACACAGATGGTTTTATAAACGTGTTATTTATGTAATAGTTTTTTTTAAATGAATGTTACGTCAGGGCCGTTATCAGCTCTTAGTTTGTGTTTATGTCACGTTAGCATACCTATTGTTTAGCCTGTTGTTGCTCGTTCATGACTGTTCTTGGTGTTGGATTTTGTCGAATAAATTGCCCCCCAAAATGTGACTTATACTCCGGAGCGACTTATATATGGGTTTTATTTTCACTTTGTTGGGCATTTTATGGCTGGTGCGACTTATACTCCGGTGCGACTTATAGTCCGAAAATTACGGTAAGTCGTATGCTCGACGGCTACAATATTGGGTACGTATCCATAATTCAAAACTGAGTGCTTTGTTGCTCAAATACATAAGTTAGCTTGTCTATGTAGCCAGTGAGCAACCCCAAAAACACACTCAATACCTTTTCCATAAAAAAATAAAATAAAAATTAAACAAAAACGAACTCAATAGCTTTTTCTAAAAAAAAAAAATCTAAATTTTATTTTTGAAAAAAAAAAAAAAACTTGGTCGGATAGCTGATGATTTTGTTTTGCTTAAGATATTTAATGTTAGTGGAGAAAGGCAACAAAATGTAAAGAGTCTTTAGAGAATTCACCATGAAAACGATGCGAAGGCTTTTTCATTGCTGCTTCCAGCTTTTAATTTTCTCATTATTTGTTGTTGTTGTTCAGCAAGAAATTCCCTGGCTAGGGCAGGAGCTGCCATGCCATTTGGTTGTCTGACGCTCGGGGAGAAGAAGGATTACAACAATCCCGCTGAAGTCAGCGACAAATATGACCTGGGACAAGTCGTTAAAACGTAAGCAAGCCTGATTTCCTAGAATACTGCCCGCCAAAAAATATGAACCCCTTTTTCTCTTGCAGAGAGGAGTTTTGCGAGATATTCCGGGCGAAGGATAGGAACACGCTGAAAATGTACACCTGCAAAAAGTTCAACAAAAAGGATGGCAGGAATGTGAGGAAAGCAGCCAAGAATGAAATAATGATCCTAAAGATGTAAGTAAAACTCAGCCCACAAGGCTCATTAAGACACTTTCTCAAAAACTGATGACATGCCAGTCCTTACTGAAATTTTATACAATACTTTTTGTTTACCTCAGTGTTGCTATGTAACAGTCTGACGCAATTACCGTACCTCACAAAAAGTAACTTCACACCTGACAGAGTAGTTGTCACAATGCTTATGCTGTCCCCAAGTGGACAAAATACTCAATACACCACATTTTCCCTATAATAATAATAAATATAATGCGGATAATATACTGTATTATAAGTATTATAAGTTATTCTGTGTTTCCCACTCTTACTATGGTGCAATCAGTCACATTTTTGTGCCAATCCCTTTTTTCTTTCCACCTTTCACAGGATAAAGCATCATAATATCCTCCAGATGGTTGATGCTTTTGAAACAAAGAAAGAGTACTTCATCTTCCTGGAACTGTAAGTTTTTATGTTCACAGAGTGGAAATGAGCCTTGTCTTTTCATCATTATGTTTGTAATCTGCAGAGCAACAGGGAGGGAGGTATTTGACTGGATCTTAGATCAGGGCTACTATTCAGAGAGGGACACCAGCAATGTGATGAGGCAAGTGCTGGAGGCAGTAGCATACTTGCACTCTCTGAATATCGTCCACAGAAATCTAAAGGTACGGCGCTCTGCTGACATCCAGTGATGAGTGAGGCGAACTTCATGACATCAACTCAGTCTCTGAACAAATTCTTGTTCTCTTCACACAGCTGGAGAACTTAGTGTACTTCAACCGCTTGAAACATTCCAAAATTGTTATCAGTGATTTCCAGCTTGCAAAACTGGAAAACAGACACATTAAAGATCCATGCGGGACTCCAGAGTATCTAGGTGGGTCAAGTTTAACTTGCGGAACAATATCCCCAAAAACTATGAGAAACTATGAGAGCCTCTTTCTTACTTTCAGCTCCTGAGGTTGTTGGCAGGCAGAGATATGGAAGACCTGTGGATTGCTGGGCCATAGGGGTCATCATGTACATACTGTGAGTCCCACCGATCAGGGCTAATCAATTAATAGACACTCCATTCAAAACAACTCAAAGCTGCTAGGTGTGGCATAAAAATCACACTAACCCTTGTCGAGTCAAAACAATAACTCAAGCTATTTGTGGAATAACAATCACATGGGCAATAAGTCAAAACAACTCTCAAATCAATTTGTGGCCTAACAATCACATGCTCGTCTGTTGAAAACAATATTTTGGCTGACTCAACAGCTTGTCTGGGAACCCTCCTTTTTACGATGACACAGACGAAGACGATCCCGACAATCGAGACAAGAACCTTTTCCTCAAGATTTTGTCGGGCGACTACGAATTTGACTCACCGTATTGGGATGATATTTCTGATTCTGGTAGGGGATTCCAGTCTGTTTGTGTCACAGAGCTGTCAATAATTCACTGTTGTTGTTTTTTTTTTCAGCCAAAACCTTAGTGGCGTCTTTGATGGAGGTGGACCAAGACCAGCGGCTGACTGCACAGGAGGCTATTGCCCATGAATGGTACAACATTTTATTTTTTTGTTTTATTTCACAAGTGTAAATACTGAAAGAGGGGACGATAGACAAATCTGACTATATGAATACATTTAATTTTTGTGTAGCCTGTTTAATCTGTGCTGTCTTTCCTCAGGATTTCTGGGAATGCTGCTTCGGATAAGAACATCAAAGATGGTGTTTGTGCACAAATAGAAAAGAACTTTGCAAAAGCCAAGTGGAAGGTATAAATTCCTAGATTTTATGGGCTGTCAGTGGGTTTTATATTCTGAATGCAGAATAAAAGAATATTTCAAAATTGACAGTTGACAAATATGTTTATCTGATTTTTATTTTAATTAATTTAAACAATACATACTATATAAAAATGTATAAAATTTTATTTGATGTTAAAAAACATGATTTGTGTTCAGCTAAACATGCAGAGAATTATTCTGTCACAAAACGGCAATTCCCAATGTAAAAGACTTGCGCACAACTAAGGCAAAGAAACATTGATTTACCTTGTATTTGATTACTCACAGAAAGCTGTCAGAGTCACCACCCTCATGAAGAGACTCCGAGCATCCGAACAGGGGGATTCGGGAGCCTCCGGAGTTGATTCCGGAGCACCCGCAGGCACCGTTGCTGCTCCACTAGCGGCTGCGGGTGGCCTCGGCCTTGCCGCCAACTTAAAGGCAGCTCTTAACGCAAACGCGGCCGACACACAGACTCCCACCAAGCCCGCGGACCCTCAGCCGAGCACAGCCAGAGTGGAGGAGATGCCGGAAGAAGGGTGCAACGGTGATATTCTGTAAAGAAATGAAGGAGCTGGGATTAACGTACACAAAGACGAAGATTCATGACTAATGAGCACATGAGCAGTACAGTCAATATGATTGGCATAACTTTGTGGTGTTTATGTTGTCCAACAATCCGCTGATTTATCCTGTTGAGTATTTCATTCATTTTGCCTTCTGTACTGATTGTTCTGTAGTATTTGACACTCTTCTTACTTTGTGTGCAGGTCCCTTTAAAAAAATACATTTAGTTTAAAGTAGCTCCACTTTTGTGCCCCCTGCCCGACTAATTGTACAAATGAAAAGTGTAATTTAGTGAAATCAACTTCATCTTTAGTCATCAACGGACTGTGTGTATTTGTAAATAGCGTACATTTGTTTCAATGCAATGTCTAGTGGTAGGCTTCCAATTACAATTCATGCCATAGAGGTTTTATTTCAAAAGACTTTATCTAAATTAATACGTAAGAAACCTAATAATAAGATTGTTCGAATTTCTCATATGTTTGTTTTTCTGTGTCAAAAGTCAGCTTGGCTCAGTGTAATCATTACACAATGCAGCTTGTAACGGTTCATTTTATTTATTGGTCAGTAATTACGTAGTTAGAAACATGTATTGTTTTTTGTTTTCTCTTTTCTAATATTTCTGGATAATTAAAGATGCTACGGGTCAATATGACCCAGGAAAAGGAGGGCATTAAATTATATCAGTTGATTCAGTTTATGCAAGTCAAATCTATCCTTGTTATGTGTTGCCATAACAACCAGACACCTGTTTATGTGGCCTTGTGGGTCTCAAGGCTGGAACGGGAAGGCAGGACAATTGTGTCTAGAAATACAATGAGTAGAAAAAAAAATACAATAATAATACAGACAATAAGACAGACAATACAATTTCAATTGCAATTATGTCAAATTAGTATATGCCCTATTCACTTGTGTTTGACCGTAGCTGCAATGAGAAATATTTGTAACAATGACAGCAAGAAAGCTTTTTTTTCCCTTTCAGTTAAAGTGCCTTAATATTGTTTGCAGTAAGGATATGTTTCAGAAGAAACAGCTCCATTTAAATAACCTATTTATTATTTCTTTGAAATGTTTTTAGCTGCTGCACTTGCTCTTCTTCTTTAGAGTCGTTCAGACCGCTTTTTTAATAAATATTGAATTCCCTCCATTTTACCAATGTTACAGGGGCCAAACCGAAAAGAAAAAAAATACACCATGAGATTAACATCTTAATCTAACAAAAACAAATTACATATATTTGAGGAAAGGTTTTGTATATTTTTTAGATTAAAAGTCATATAATATGCAGAAAAGATTGTGGTAAAAAATTTGCGAGTCAACATTTTTTAATATTGGTATATTTTCAAAACAAAAAAATATTGTTTTGTTTTTTTACAATAAATACGTATGTAGTTTCATGAGAATAAAGTCATTTCTTTTTCATCTAAAGATTAATATTTTTAAGGGGGTAAGGGTACATTTCTGAGACAGTTGTATATGTTTAGAATAAGTCATAATTAAAGTATTTTTAATTGGATATATATTTAGAATCTAGTCACACTCCCATGAAAATGAAATGAAATACCAATTATTCTGGCAAATCAAGATAAGTTAACAGCAGTATTTATCAAAGGTCCGCTGATATCCTTCCTTTGCTTCCCATTGTAAAAGCACAACAGCATTCGTAATATTGTGACTTTAATCTAAAAAATATGCACTACTTTTTTTTTTATTTTAAAATTACCACTTTTTTCTACAAATACTGTGAACAATTCTATTCTCCTAAAATTACGACTTTAATCTGTAATATATATGACTTTCAAATCTAACAAAAATACACTTAATTCTCCAAATATTACGACTTTATTAGTGTTGTGTATTTTTCTTTCAAATGTGCCTCTTCTTTGTATCAATGCAGTTTAAGATTTATGCATAGTATTGTTTTAGCCGTTTTACTGAAGTTGTGTTTGTCGATCTTTGTTAAATGCTGCTTAATTGCTGATGCTGTATCTGCATTATGTTGATGTTTCTGTGTGTACTTAGCGACGTTTAGCTGAGTTAGCAACTTGCTACAACGCTTATGAAAGAATAAAATTAGCAATATTTATCTGGTTGTCGTGTTAAATTCTTTTAAATATTTGGATACCAACTTTTCATTATTTGGATAGCTGGATGTATAGCTAGCTGTTTGGACGGACAGATAGATGGACAGATAGATCGATAGACAGATGGATAGATACCTCGCAATGACGTAAACCAAAAACTCATACGACTACCGGAAGTCTCCCGCTGCGTTTGTCAGTCACGTGACTCCCTGCAGGTTGTCGCAGCTCTTGGTACCTTGTCGCCGTAAACCCTGCGCGGAGTTCATTGACGACGACCCGTGAGAGCGGCTGAGGTGAGTGAATAATCATAATTACAATTAGTCGAGTTACGCAGAAATATCTTAGTTAGTCTGCTCCATTTCCAAATGTGAGCATTGCTCAAGGGACTGAGCGTTTCAACGGGAATAGCTGCCAAGCTAATGCTAACGCTGGTCGCTTCGCGACGTATACGCTCACACTAACGTCACGTGAATGAACAATAAATAGTCATACTGCAGTTGTACGCCACTCGGATATCGATCACGTCTGAATTTGTGGCGTTTAAGTCCGTTTATCCACGCGTTGATTGCCCAATCAACCGTTAGCGGGCCTTTCTTATTTAGCTCGCTGCTAGCAAAGCACGCAGGCAGTGATTGACACGAGCAGACACCCCTAAATAAATACAACTTAAGCCTCACTGGAGCGTGCCACTCATATTTATACGAACGTCGACTTGTTGTGTGTCCACATGCCCAAGCACTTAAGTTATATGTATAAATAGCATATGCGATTTAAACATTATGTGGCTGTTCTGCAACATGTTAAAATACCGTACGTTACTCCTTTATTAGCAACATTACGTTTTAGTTCATTTTAATTTATTTAGAACAAATGGAAGTGTTTGGGGACGCTCAATACTTATCTTTAGAAAATGTTTTATTAAATGTTGTATTGAGGATTTGGAACATACCCCCACAATGAAGATTATCTGTAAACCCGTTACAGAAAATGTGGAATGGACCAGGGCAAGGACCAAGGGGAAGACCTCCGTTTAGGTAAGTAAACTGCTCTTTGCTATATTTAAAAAGCCAGTGTCTCAGTTTTGCTTTTGTAATTTTGACCATGTTGCCTCACTGCTCTGTATTACATACGTAGATTAATATGACTCCAAAGCAAACATTACAAATATATAGGAGGTCCTTGGCTTATAACATTTGACATTTTGTGGTTATGAAATGCAACAAGTAAAAAGAGTTAGGCATTATTGGAATTTGGAAGATGTAGGTTACGCTTCCAGTTCTTCAATCCAATTCCGGTTCCTAATGATTCTCAATTCTGGTTCTCATGTAGGGGTAAAAATGAATAAGTAAACTGAGGGAGCTTTACTACGAGTTACTTAAAAGGCTGTTTTTAAGCAGTATATTAGTATCAAACTTATGAATTTGTTTTTACAAGATGCACTAAGCAGTAAACTTTTTTACAACTTTTTTGTTTTATGCTGTTAACCAATTAATTATGATCAACCTCATTGCAGAGGTAATCACCGCGAAGAAATGTTTGGGAGAAGAGATCATCCAATGCCTAATTTTTGGGGTAGAGATGGGATGAATATGAGACCCATGGGCCCAATGGGTCCTCTGGATCTACCACCACCGATGGACATGAGAAGATTGGAAGGTCCACCACTGTGGGGACATGACATGGATCCACGCGGTACGCGTGGCAGAGGTCTGGACAGAGATCATTTCAGATCTGGCCCTGGTCCAAATTTAAATTTCCGAGGGCAGTTTGATGGAAACCCCAGAGACAATTTGATGAATTCACAGGGTATCTCAGGATTTGGTAGAGGAGGCAGAGATCCTCCAACATGGGGGCCAAACAACAGATGTATGGACATGAGGGACAGGGACATGTTTCGTGATGTGCCTCGCTTCAATAATCCCAACACGGATGGGAGAAGAGGGTTTCCCGTCGACAGAACAGAGAACAAGAATGATTTTCGCGGAATGCGGCCTCCAATGGGTATTGACGGTGACAGTCGTTTTAACATGGACATGCCTCCCAATGAACGGAGGATGGGGGACATAGATAGAAGAGGAGGACCGCCTTTGAATTCAAGAGGTGGATTTGAGGCGGATATGGACTTCAGAGATCGCCCTTGTCCACCGCCTGAATTTCGAGACAGGGATCGCTCTCCTTTAAGGTTTGGAAATGATGCCCCTCCAATAGACAGGCCGAGCGCTGGCCCACCTGCCAATGCTAGCGGGCCACAAAGATCCGACTTCAAGCATCCCGAAGACCAGCCCAGAATTAATAAGGGTCCAGAATCAAGTGGTAGCCCCCTCATGGACTATAGGAGCGGTGAAGAGATGACTCTTGCAGAGGAATGGAAGAGCCGACAAAAGGATAAACCTCCTCTTTCAGATGAAGGTATGGAAGGTGGTTCTCAGTCCACCCACCCAGCAGGTTTTAGGAGGGATGCCACCAGTGGAGGTCCACCAGCATTTGTTAACAAGGATAGGCCGCCTATTAATTTTCCAGGCAAAGATGTTTGCTTCCCTCGTGCCGATCACTTTGTTGAAATGGATCGCCCTCCGTTTAGTCGAAACTCTACACAAGAAAGAACTCCACCCTCTGTCGCTCCGGGAAGAGGAATTGAAAGTAATCGCTGGCTCGCAAAAAGAAGCACGGAACAGAGTCAGGGTAACTCCACGATTGGTGAAAATTTCCATAAGAACCAGTCAACTCGTGAGACTGTGGAGCCAAATAATAGTTTTACAGGACTTGAAGGTATCACACACCGTGAAGGACAGACTCTGGGTAAGATGGCAGAAATGGAGCATTTTCAAAGCAGAGACCAAGACTACAGAGACATTGATTACCGGACAGCTCCTGCAAACATGTTTGAGTACAAGCAGGAGGATCTGCAGGGGACACCACTGATTGAGGAATCCAAACCAGAGGAGCATCCGCAATTCACTGCATCAGGTTCTAAGGCAAGTCTGTTTTTAGTCATTAAAATGAATAGACGACTCATCAACTATCAGTTCAATATAGCCGTCAGAGTTCTAGATCAATTCTCATGCTTGTATTTTGATCATGACGGATTTTATTGGACACCTCTATAAAAGGATCAAGATTACAGAAGCTCGTCAGTGGAAGGCAAAGTTTCCACAACAGTATCCATAACTGGCATTCCAAAGACTGCGACGATGGAGCAGGTAATCAAACACACTCATCTGTTTTTAAATCTTAATTTATTTTTTATTACCATACTAGAAGATTTGTGTGTTGAGGTGCTCAGAGCATTTTGCCTTATTTTTCTGTTTCCAGATTCTAGGTGCCATTACAGTGCCAGGTGGGGTGCCACAACCAGGGATGAAGATTAAAAACATCCCAGGTAAAGACTGAACTTGTGGAACTGTTTTGGGGCAATCGATCGCTTATGTGTCCCTCGATTTTTACACTCTTTCGACGCTCGCACCGCTGCACGCTTCCTTATTTGATCTTCATGGTTGCTTTTGTTGTCTTTGGCCTGTGTGATCCTCGATCCGTTACAAAGCGGGGCGGGGAGGGCGGTGGTCTGTAAAGCCAATTTTGCCATCTCTGTTGGGCAGCAATTGGAGAACATTCAGTCGGAGTGATTCATGTGTGTGTTTGTGTGTCCTTCAAAGACGTTTATGTAGTTTTGTCAGACCTTAGATTAGAGTAAATGTTTTTTGTGCGCATACTCGGAACTGTTTAGGGATATTTTCTTTGTTTTGACTGAACAAAAGGAAATGAACCCAAACACCACACAAGTGGCGACTGCTGTCGAAATATCCCTTTTAAACGTTTGAAGGCTTTAATCAAAGCTTTCCCTGCCAAAGATTGTCAGTTATCAGGAGACATAAACATGCAGTGTTCCCGAGAAGGTACAGTATTTTGGTGGTTAACTAAAACTCCCTCGCAGAGAAATGTCCATTCATTTCGATGTGTTAACGCACTGCTATCTTCTTATGTTATAGCGGGCCGACTGTGGTTACTGGAACTGACTAACAAAAACCCATTTGTATTTCAAATGCTGTCCCCAGGTTACAGCTCTGATACGGCCTATGTGGAGTTTTTAAACCTCGAGGATGCAGTCCGCTTCATGGAGTCCAACAAGGTGGCCTATCCTCGTCACTCGACCAAGGCCGCCTCTCCCGACAGGATTACGAGGGGTCGAGAGGGCAATTCGTAGATTGTGGACAAAGAGAATTGGGCAGGGGGTGGGCTTTACTTTTCTAGGTCGTCAGAAATTGAGGAATCTGTTACTGTTTTTCTTCAACAAATGCGAGACAAAGTTTTAAATCGCTAGAGTTTTAAATCCATCCAATCATTTTCTTCCGCTTACCCTGCCTTTAGCTGAGAAGGGCAGATTTCCCTCTCTAATACCACTTTGTCTGGCTCTTCAGGGAGAATCCCAAGATCCTAAGTCCCTCCAGCGTGTCTTGGGTTTTCCCCGGGGCCTCATCCCAGTGGGACGTGCCAAGAATGGTCTTGGTTATTTTTAATGATGACTGTGAAGAATGGCAACCCTATTTTCACAAAGCACGAGTTATTACTACTAGTGCCAGATGTAGTATTGAGCTCTTCATGTCATTGAGGGAACTGCTAACAAAAGTCTGTTGCCACAAAGCTCTAGACATGTCGAACATTCGGAATGAAGTAAACTTAACTTCTCAGATCATTTGCTATGTACACTTTGTCATTGCGAAATGGAAATTGTAATGCCATTCACGTGCGTTTGCAAGAGCAACCCGGACACATATCCGAAATGAACAAGTGGTTGTTGGGCACTGCAAACCGTCAGCGGTTTCTCAAGTGTGTGGAGCTATTTTACAAAATAAATTAAACCGGTCACTTGCAAAACACAGGGGTGTCATTCAGATATAACAAGAGCACAAGTGCTAATGCTAGCGGTGAGCGAAATCACCAAAGACAGACAATATACTGTAGAGACAACCGGTGGTTGATAATGTAAAATTTGTCATCGACAAAACATGGCAAGCTTGCAGTCACCCCATCGTTGCAAACGAGGACGATGGGGGAAGTGTGAGTGAGCTTGTTTGGAGGTGAAAGCTTACACAGCAAGTTGACAGTTGAAAAAAAATATTGATAACATCGATTAATTGATGTCAGGTCGATTACTGCCATGGTAGCTTTGGAACCGTTTGCTTATCTGGATGAGAGAAACGTTTGGCTGATCAAGTCACTGTCCGTAGTGACTTTGTTGTTGTTGTGCCTGTTGACCCTTGTCCATCATATAAGCAAGAAAGAAGCGTACTTCTTTTTTTGTCATTGCAGTTAGGTTCTTGTCTGTGGGGATTGGTTATATTTTAACAGAGGCTATGTAGAAAGTAGTCTTGCCTTGGGAGTGGTGAAGTATTACCCGAACCACAAGCTGGGTTCATGATGTTTTTGGGTGTTTGAGAATAGATCTTTCATGACAAGGCCTTGGTGATGAACCTCTTCGAAAGTTGCCCTAAAAATAGCACTTTGGTTTCTTGTGTTCATGGCTCCCATGGGATTCTCCTAAAGTGGTGTTGCAACTGTGCTTCAGATTGAATTTTCTCAGCATCTTTGGAGGCATTACCATACAAACCATTCACATTAGGAATTGATGCTGTACATAGATGATTTGTTTTTAAAAATGTATTCACACAAAACCCGGTCAAATTTGAAAATATTCCCAGAAGTGTCTGGGGACTCCTGTTTTCTTGTTAGGTTTCTAATTTTCTTTTGTATAACCATTTCTTTATTTTACCCAGGATTTGATGGAAATGGTAAAACTGGAGTTTGTCTTAGCTTCTTTTAAGTCAATTGGTGACACATGGAATTCGCTGGCTGAGACTTGCCCTCCTATCTAAACCAAGTGGGGATCCAAGTGAATGGATTGATTGATTGTCCTGATTGTTTGGTGCTGCTGTTTTTCCCAACTTTTTTTTTTTGGCCATGTTCAGCACACACATACACAAAAGCTTAGTTTGTTGTGTCATTTTCATTCGAGATCCAATTTGAGGGAATAGCCTGTATTATGTAGTGTGGTTTACTATGCATACATTTTGTAGACTGACTCAAGATTTTCAAGTCCCGAGAAAGACAAAGTTGTGTTTCAAGACAAGTATGAGACTGAGACTTCAGCCAGGATTTGGGAATTACATTTTTAGTATTCCGTGGCCTGAATCCTAAGTTGGCAGTCGGAGAAATTTGTGGCCTTGCTGAATAGGCAAAACAAGTTTCTGTTTGTGACAATTTATGTTCTCTGTGAGTCTGATTCTTGTACTTTTAGACTGACAAAAATATGGAAAGGACATCTTGAGGCTGTGTTGGTTGATTCAATTGTCTGGCATATCTGAGATGGCTCATTTGATAAACAGTTTAATTGGATTCATTTAATACAACAACAATCAATACATGCAGCCTTCGCTTGTAGCTACCACAATATTGTAGTGTACGCCAGTGGGGCTTATTTTCGTTTGAAGGATGGTACCAGTTCTTGGACCAGTGTAGCACCCCAAGTGCCCCCGCCACAGTGCATTTTGGGTGTCACTGGTCTTACTTTAGGCATCCTTTTGAGGGCTCGTTTCGATTATGTGTGTGTGCTCTTGTTGCAGGGTTCCCTCAAGGTTGGCACTAGAACAGTTTCCCTTAGCTACTCTCATCCAGATGACAGTCAAAGAAGTGTTAATGTAAGTCCTGTCAATTGTGTCATTTAAAACGACCAAGCCTAAATGTCGATCTTATAAATGATGTTTCTTTTTTGTTTTTTTAAAACAAGGAATCCCATCGCACCTTGACTCCACCCGTGGAGTCACAGTTGTCCAGACCCGATCAGCCATCAGAAGAATTTGAGTCCGGCCAAAATGGGTCGGCGTCTAAAGGCCCCACGAAGCCCCTGCCGTCTACCCAGTGGCAGCGCAACTCTGACCTGACCCCAGAGGCCTGGCAGCAGCAGGTTGACCAGCAGTTTCAGCAGCAGGAAAGTGAGACGCAAGCAGAGTCTTGGGGCAACCAAAACACCCTTCACCACAATCCCCTTCAGTCCAAAGCAATCTTTAAGGACAGTAAAAGTATGTACTTTAAAGCGTTACATCAGTCTGTTATTCACCATTACTCATATAATAACTGCATTCTCCTTGCTTCCCTGAACAGCCATGATCATAAAAAATATAAAGCCCACCACAACAGTAGATGCCATTCTCAAAGCTTTGGATCCGTTTGCTTATCTGGATGAGAGAAATGTTCGTCTGATCAAGGCCAAGACCCCTGGAGCAAAGTGCTTCTGCTTTGTTGACATGGATTCCCACGAGGTGCCTAGCCGTGCATTGCTTATGTTGCCATGTTGGCTCTACAATTTGTGTAGCGAGTATTTTGTTTTGTAGGAAGTGACTCGCTTGGTGGACCTACTCCTCAACAAACCCAATCCCCTTTATATTGATGGAGTCAGAGTGTATGCAGAAGTTGCCAAACCCCTAAAGCACCAGAAGTAAGTCATCAGGTCAGATTTTGTTCTTCGTCGCACTATTTCTTATGGCAAATGGACTTCATTTCTTGTCCGTTGTAGTTTACGAAGAGAGCTTGACAAACCAAACAGCTTGACCCCAGGCTATCAGCCCGCAGGCAGTACAGTGGAGGTCAGTTGCGCTCCTATTTATGCCGACGGAAATAATCAGACCTGTTGGTTGATGTTTCCTCTGGCGTTTCAGCAGCAGCAATTCTACCCGCAACCTTTCGTGCAGCCCCCTCCTGGAATGCAAGGTGAGTTATCTTACGCATCCAGTTACTCACACATTCGTCTACCCATGTAAAGGTGATTCTCAGTAGCCTTGAGCGTAAATGCACTTAAAATAGTGCCGTTTTGTCCCTAGCCGGTTTGCCGACTGGTAGCAGTAATCCGCCTCTGTCAGTAGATGGCAACATTATCCAGGTGGGTGGATTAGATGCTTTGTTCAAAATTAAAAAAAAAAAGAAAGTACCATCCATGAGACTTCTTGTAACATCTCATCTCATAGGGAGTTGACTACGCCAGTCAAGCCGTGGATCCGTCCTACCAGTCAACCGGAGCACATGTGCCTGATGATACTGCAGCCACTGCCAATGAGTCGTTTGGTAAGAACATCCGCTTTATACCAGTGGCTGTTTGCATGCATGTTCATCAGTTACAAATTATTTTCTTCTTGATCCTTCAGATGCGGAGACGCAAGATACGTCCAGTTACTTGTACGACGCCACATCGGGCTTCTACTATGACCCTGAGACAACCCTGTACTATGACCCTGCCTCAAGAGTGAGTTTGCAAGACACCATGAGACAAATGCGTCAGCATACAGTAGATACTACTGAAGTATGATAGGTGTTGTATTTTTGGAGACCTCCAGGGATCTGTACTGATACAAATCCAGGTATCAATCAAATCTCATACCCTAACATCTTTGTTCACAGTACTTCTACAACGCACAGAACCAAGAGTATTTGTACTGGGACACGACAACAAAGGCATACGTTCCGGTGCCCGGAGGCAATCAGGGGCACCAGCCTGTGGTCATGACGGCCGAAGACCAAGCCATTCTCTCTAACCCGGCAGCTGACGCTCCTCTGGACATGAAGAAACCCTCAGCGCCCCCAGTGGCCTCCACCAAACCGCCTGTTTCTGCTGACAACCAGGGAAATCTGTCTCCTGAGAGGAAAGATGATGACGACTCGCCAAGAAGGGATGACAGACCAAGAAGCCTTGCTGCTGTCAAGGTTGTTTACAAAATGAATGTCCCCCCAAAATATGTCTATGTATAGGAGAATGGGTGACTGAATGAATGCTTATTGTTCAGATCATGAAGGATATGGAGCGCTGGGCCAAGATCCAGAACCGGCAAAAGGAGTGCGTGCGCTCCCCGTCACCTTTCCTGAGAAGTGGCATGGACGATGACAGGAAGCAATCCAAGACGGCTGATGCGGCCTTTGCAGTGTTTGAGAGGAAGGTGAGGAGAACGCCTTTCGCCAAACTTTAGGTCTCGTTATTTGCAAGTCATTCACGTAGTTGTGCACCCACAGAATTCAGGCAGTGAGGATCTCTTCAAGAAGCCTCTTGCTCCACTTAAAAAAGAGGAAAAGTCAAAGGTAAAGATGTTAAACGGAACCCTGCTCATCAGGAGCGATACATTCCATGATCAACTGCAATGTAGCGCGGGTAAACTATTTGCTCCGAATGTTCTCCCCACAACTCAGCATGTGGTTGTGTGTTGTCAGCGACTGATGGGCTCTCTGGGGATGCTGGCGTCAGACTACGCTGCCGGAAGCGACGAGGAGGTGGAGGAGGACAAGGAGGAGGTATCACGTCAGATCAGCAAAGCTCCGCCCAACGTACGAGAAGACAAACTGACGGACTGGAAGAAGATGGCCTGCTTACTGTGCAGGAGACAGTTCCCCAACAAGGACGCGCTCATCCGCCACCAGCAGCTGTCCGATCTGCATAAAGTACAGTATTGCCTGCTAGCACTGCTAATGCTAACATGGTGCACGTCCTCTCTTTTTGACAGTTGTCTGTACTTTCAGCAAAACATGGAGATCCACTTGAAGATCAAGAGGTCTAAGAAAGAGCTGGAGGCACTTGAGAACCAGGAAAAAGAAGTGAGTGAAATGTAGCACGGTCTCGTGAAGTTTGGATGTTCCCTTAGTGGATACATGTGACTGTGAATGGTGTTTTTTCAACATGTGCCCTTTGATTGGTTAGAAACCAGTTAAGGGTGTGAATGTCTCCCAAACATTCCCTACACAGCTGACCACCAGGGAAGTTGTCAGGTCACCAGAACAAAAGCGGAGAAAACATCAACAGCCGCAGCAGCATCATAACAGCTGGGCTGGAGGATCTAGGTACGACTCAACACCACCTCCACTTGGCTCTTTCATTCTCTACTCCCTGATCACTATCTGTGAGTTTTTTACTTTTTTTTTTTTTTTTTTGGTCCTTAGAGAGATGAACAAAGTCAGTGAAAGACCCGGTTTGGGCTCAGAACCTCCACCTCCCGTAAGTGTTATTTCTCTTCCATTACTTGAATGTCCCGCACTGATTCTTTTTTTATTTACACCCATTTCGATTCCATTTCCATAGAGACGCCAGAAGAAAGAGCACGTAGCTTGGGACCACGCCACCTACAAACAAGCAGTGCGGAAGGCCATGTTTGCGCGCTTCAAGGAACTGGAGTGACTTTATTCGAAAGCCGATCACACATTGTGAACCAAAACATCACAAAGATAGTGATGGATGGATGTTGTGCCGGCGATGTTTCTTAAACTTGTAAATATGAAATCACCCACAGACTCACAGTTAAAGTTTGTTTTAAAGCTTGAACTTTTTTTTTGTATTATTTCCTTTCCTCGTTTTTCATCTGTGGATGTAGTATTATATATGCACTGTTTTCTACATAAAAAAACACAAACAACTCAACTTTTGTTCTCTTTTTTTAGTGTTTTCACATGATTGTCAGTTGCTGCATGCGATTACTAACAGTAGTAGTCATGATTTTGTAAATTTCTCTACTAAATACCAATATAAAATGAATTCAGTGAAAATCATGTCTCAGCATGTGTACTTGCACAGGATAGGGTTTGGGTCAGACCACAAACTATGAAAATAAGCGCAGTCTTTTGTTGTGGTGCTTCTGTTATGTTATGTCAAGACAAAGATTCTGGGCCTGCTTTGCATCATCCAACACAGACACTCTTGGATTTAAATGAGAACAATCTTTAGGGACACATAGCAGTTATTGTACTGCGAGACTTGATTCTCCATCACAAGGTGGCAGCATGATCCAATATTTCAGTCTCAGCCTATTTTCTCCCTCTCTCTAGTTTCTATCTGGGCACATTTCTGTTTTTACTTTCCTTCAAGGACAATACTATATTCGTATGCAATAATGCTTTTTTTGTGTACATTGGTAGCATTAAATGAGTATACAGCCCACATATTTTTTAAACTAGTTCCAATGAATCAATGAAGCGGTTCACACAGCTTGTACACTGCAGGTATATATGACAAGACTGGACTCTGACCTTTGCTAGTGTGTAGTATGTGTTCTATCTGGGCAATTGGAACAAGGGGGGGGGGGGGGGGGGACTGCAGTTGTCGATCAAACAGCCAGGGGGAAAGCAACACCTTTTCAACAGTGTCTAAGCATATTACGCTCCCCTCGAATGGGGGCTTGGGTGGGGTGCGGTCAAGCTTGCGGTTTCAAATCGGGATTTGTGTTAGAGTCCAATTTTTGAGCTTGAAATTAGGGAGTCAACCCATGTTAGGGTTTCAATCCAAAATCAGTTTCAAGTGTGATTTAAGGTTTCACATTGACGTCTCAAGTCAGCGTTAAGCTTTCAAGTTGTGGCTTCAAATCAGGATTTAAAGCCAAAGTTAGGGTTATAATGTCAATACACACATTCCAGAATCATACTTTAAGTTCATTGAAGACTCTAAAATATACATCCCTGTGAATGGTTGTCCATAGAAGTTCTATAATTAATTAGTTTGCGATTAATTAAATTGCGCTTAAAGTAGTATATAATCTAGTATATAAAGAAGAGGAGAATCATTCTTACCATCCCCCAACTGATTCAATTTGAAGTCTACAGAAGGGAAAGCAAAGTCGAGCTCAACCCGTGTGGATGTCAGCGATAAATAGTTCATTTATATGTAAATACAAAAGACACAGCACATGTCTCAATCTTTGTTTGTTTGACTGTCGCCACAGGACACGGCAACCTACAAATAATAGAGGCCTGTGATCCTTTCAGAGCGACAAGTGTCGGCAAGCTCCCATCAAATTGACAACGGTCCATTGTCTTGAACACGTGCCATTTAGTCCAAGGACATATGAAGGTCAAGTCATAATATTCTTTCAACATATTCAAACAAAATTAAAGATAGCCCATCTCATAAAGTTATGAGAAAAACTTCGTGTTGAAAGCTATGGCACAATTATTATGACATGATGTCAAACTAATCTCATTTTTCATGAAGTTGGAGTACTCTCAAATTTACCCTTGTGTATTATTAATGGCCCGCATTAAATATTTAATTCAATATTAGGCGGAGTGAGCAATGAGGCAGAAACGATAATACATTGTCAATCCAGGTAAATGCGTACATAGCTGGGAATATTTTGATGAGATTTCCATAGTGTTAGCGGTAAAGTTGTCAACATATCGTTGCCCCGGTTATGACGACCCGTGGGAATGTGTGTAATGGCTTTAACATGATGAATACATCATTCCACTGTTTATTATTGAAGGCAGTGCGAAGTCCCTCCTGAAATGTCTTAATATTTTTTCATTAGAAACTGGATGTGTAGATGGATTTTCTTGGACCAGATAAATTGCCTTCCAAAATGTAAATGAAATTTGGTAGGTGGCCTGCTGCATGTTTTATTGAATTGCTTGACAAAGTCTCAGGGACACAACATACCTGAAATTGAACAAGAAGTGAGCCATTTTGGTTTTGGGTATTGGTTGGCCAGAAAACTCAAAATTCAGCACCTGAATTCAGTTTCGTTCTGGAACATAACCATTTCTTGCCCTCTCCAAAGGAGACAAAATATCTATCTAGACTAGATTCCCTCCAGATCTGCAGGGGGCAAAGCAAAAACAGCCACAGGGCAATTCACCAAACTTCCTGTCAGGTGCCAAGGATGGCCATATTGCCTACAGACCAGGATGTGACCTGAGATCTGATCTGAGTTGTTCTAAGGACCAAGGCCTTTTTTCAAGGGATTTCCAGGGTGCGAACAAATTTGTCCTTACTTACTTTCTTATTGTATGATGCAGTTGTTTCTCAAGTCACAGTTCGGAGGTTGTTCTGTGCAATTGGTTGGAAATGTTGGGTCCCAAGAGCGTCAAGTTGGAGTGAGCAAGACAAAGGCTTTGTATTCACCTGACATCCCAAGCCAACAGTTAAAAGTAGCTTCAGGTTATTTTCTTCTTTGCAAGTACCGTAACACAATCACTCGCTTTGGAGCCAATTCCTGCGGTGAAAATGAAAAACATAGTCTGGAAATTATTCATTGTTATTCATTGTGTCCTGGAGGCACAATGCAGCAGCAGCATAGAAAAAGTTGGATGATTGTGTCCTGCATTCTCGCACTCACTGTATGGCCTATTATGGGAAGAGAATACATACATTGCATGTATTTATTTAATAAGTAGATGCAGTGGTTCAAGAAAAAAAGATGAAAGGCAATTCCTCATTAGTAAGAAAAAATATTTTCCCTCTTACTACTTTTTCAATTCATGTAACATTAAGATTTCTCGTAGGATTATAAAATCTCATAAATGTATTACTTTGTTCTCATAATATCACAACTTTATTGTCATAAATTATGACCAAGACAAATACAGCCCATTTTTAACCACTAATTTCTTTTTTAACCTGGTCAGTCCTCTTGTATATACGATTCACTTGCTCAGCCCGTTTGCTCTATTGCAGGACCAAGTTGCCATGGCAACCAAGTCACAGACAGATAAATATTTTCAGAAATAGGCAGCTCACACTATAGTTACCTCCTGGTGACATACAAAATTAAACCAATTTTCCTGTAATTTTTTACATTTCTTAGCATTACAAACTACATTCTTATAGTTTTTGCATTTTTTTCCTGATGACAATTGTCTGAAAACCATTACATTATATTTACTACTCTAAAATTACAAATTAATTCTTAATTCTCCTAATACTACAGTCTTCTTGTGGGAATTGAAAATGATGACTATACATGTTGTTTCCAGTAAAATTCCAACTTAATTTTTTGTAAAATCTGACTTTACTCTTGTACTGGTCTTTTTTTTTTTTAATTTTCACTGTGGTCTGAACATGCCTTTGTATCTCTATGAAACATTACAATGAAGCAAAGGTAGCTGAGGGAGTGTAGAGATTGTATTACAGAAACAAACGCCCTCCACCCCTGAAAAAAATACCCCGCCATGTGGCTTTATTTGTGTCTGGTATTCATGCCACATTTGCAGCTTTTCTCATATCTTCCTTTGTCTTCTGGTGAAACCCAAGAGGGAGGTCTGATGTACTTAGTCCTCTACCATTATACATCTTTGACGTATGTCAAATGGGTTCCTCGATGGCGTGTTACGCCTCACGGCCCTTTACCCTTTATTTGAATATCATTTGTCGGGGTCTGAAATTACACAGCAATTTATACGTCGTCTGCGGCGGCACTGCGACATCGACTCTGTGACAGCCCATTCATTAGTCTTCACTTGCATCCTTGTGGTGTTCTCAGCACAATGAAAGCCTTGGAATTTGACAGTGCTGCTTTACACCATTGGTGGGGATTTGATTTCAGAGTTTAAAATTAAGGGCAGGGCAACGGTTAGCTAGTGTGCAACGGTTATCTTGCGTACCTCACTGTTTCGAATCTTAGCTTTGGCCTTCTTGTGTATTTTCCGTCTACAGGCCAAACATTGCTGTCAGTGTCTTCAATCTGAGACGTTTTACTTTTAAATTTTGGTCGTACTTTTTTACTACTGCATCACGTAGAGAGGCACAATTGGATGCACTTGAATTTTAATATTCAACTTGTCACATCATTTGCTCAGTCTCTCTGTGTGGCCCAGTGCCAAATGTCGCGGTGGTTGAAGACCGCCGCTCCACTTAACATTTGGAATTTCTGTCAATGACTACATGCTTAATCTGCAGCATGCTTTTAATCACATCTGTGCAATCTCCGCAAGAGGCATGACATCATGCAGCTGTCGCTATGTGGCTGTACTTAGTCTTTGCCAGCAATCAGCTTTGCCTGCACACTTACTTTATGCACATGGTGGCACTTTGACATGAGCAAAATGTTACGACCAGTCGTTTATTGCAATCGTTTTGGCATTTATCTGTCAAATGAATCAACATGCTCGAAAATTCACCAATTTTTGCAAGCGTGTGTTTACTCGATAAAATTTTAGGAGTCATGCTACATTTGTAGCTTTTAACCTCGAAGTACACAATGAGGCGTGGAGGGACCATTTGGAACCTCCTTCCCAGTCACCAAATATTGTCGCATCCATGTCCGACAAAGGGTTAATAGGCCAAACGTTCTCAGAGTGTACTTTACACGTCCTCGTTGATGGATGCCACCCCCCCTAACCCCCCCCCGGAGTGCACAGCTTCACTGGCGTCACAGCATCAGATGGCACGGGGCCCTCACGTGGACCACATCTGGCCCTCATCAAGCCAGCAGACGTGGAAGAGGAGGCGTGAAAAAGCCTCGCATTGATCGCAGGGGCACGGCCGGGAGGAAATGAGGGCCGCAAAAGGTGCGACACCTGGATGAGACACTCGCCTTGTTCGTTTACATTTTCACTTCAACCGCATGAATGCAATTTAAACGTCTGGAAACATGGGAACTAGTTTATATGTGTTTATATTCTGTATCGATAACTCCATCCCCAAAGTTGTCACGGTAATGAAACCTATGTGTAATGCGTAGTGTAATTCTTTATCCTTTGTGTATTTTATCCAAAGAATGTCAAAACCCTTTACATCTGGCAAGTGTTTAAAATTGTGAAGAAAATACATAATATGTCTGCTTTCAGTATGTAAGAAAGGTTCAAGCAATTAACTAGCTTACTCCATCAAATGTAAACATTTAATCAGTTCAAGCGACACACTTAACCGATTTTGTTGGTCCTCAACAGAATACGCCAACCTTTCTGCAGCTTCGTTTCAGTCAAAACAGACCTGAGGGCAAAGCTTGACGTAGGGCTATGTTTTTGAAGGTTAAGCCTTCTAATGAAATCAGGCTGGGCTTGGCTGGACCGGGATGCCCGCGACCCCTTCTGAGACCATCTTCCTGTTTGTTAACTGAGACCCAGTGTTGCTGAGAAATCCAAATTTCACTTCGTAGTGAATTCATATTTTTTAGTTTATTACGTCGCGAAAAATTTGCTTTTGGTGGTATATGAAACTACCGTATTTTCCGGCCTATAAGGCGCACCGGACTATAAGGCGCACCTTCAATGAATGGCCCATTTTAAAACTTTATCCTTATATAAGGCGCACCATTAATGCATCATGTCAGATTTTTAATCCAAATCAAATCATTCTCCATTTTATCTTTTTTATTTCAACTTCAGACGGAACAAATTACTTTATAATCATAAAATAATGATCCATAGTCTTTTTGAGTCATGATTCATAGTCTTCAGCGGGCCACTTATGATTGATTTCATGACACAATGCTTTGGGCCAGTTTGAATTTAGGAATTTGGTCCATATATAAGGCGCACCGGACTATAAGGCGCACTGTTGGTTTTTGAGAAAATTTGAGGTTTTTAGGTGCGCCTTATAAGGCGGAAAATACGGTACCTGAAAATGGGTTTTCAAAAGCTATTTATAAACAAAACATCCACAGAGGTGGATTGCCCTTAGCTGCCGATATGTTGCATTGAACAGCTCATTGAGATAATTGATATTATTATTATTCAAAGTGTTTGCAGTTGGTAAGGGTGGCGAACCCCACGGCTGGGTTTACCTCAGGGCCCCCCAAACATCATTTGAGAAAACGAGGTGTCTGTTTGACACACGGCGGAACGTTTTCCTTCTGCTTGTATACGGCTGCTCTTTCCTGTTATGATTTCATCCAAGCACCTATTTTGCCGCATGCGTGGAAACGAGACAGGAAACCAACAGTGTGCATGCACATCTGGAAGAAGGAGGCCTGATGCATGGCCAGTGCACAGCTGTCTCCAAGTCGCTCTGCATTGTTAATTGTGTGGATGCATAAAGGCTCATTTCTCAATGGATTTGTTTCGATTTCAGCCCATAAAGTCATTTCATCTGACAAATTGTTGTTATTACATACATTTTGTTGTCAGCCAAATTAAATGAAGTCTAATGCACTGAGCTGTAAACTGTAAGACCACCAACACACCTTTCATTACATTCCTGTCTTTTCTTTCGTCAACATGTTCATTTGTCGGCTGTGCAATATATACACAGGCGTGTTCTTGCACATGCTCAAAGCCAACACACACACATGCACAAACACAAACGTGAGTGGTTCTATTTAGAAAAAAGAAACACAACTAAGCGGAAAAAAAAAAATCCAGGGAAAAAATTTAGCAAGTGTAATTTGCTGCTCTTCACAATTTACACATGGCAATATAACCCGTTGCATAATGTGGCCAAGTACCACTGTGCCATATGAAAATGACACAAGATAAATGTGGAAATTCAACTGCGGGGATTTGAAATGGAAACTCCATTGTGAACTGGGCCTCGAAACTAAAAACATATCCAAAACACACACGGAGAAGGATCTGGTGTCGGAGGGGGCAACCGGTTCACTTAAGTGGCCGTTGACAGCGCTTAAATTCATTGTCCCGCTCATTACTGCGCCACCATGATGAGGTATCAACATTGTGAACGAGGCTCATAAATAATGCAAGGGGACGGACTTCGGGAGTATAAGAGGGCTTGCGTGTCGACATCATAAACGACATCATGAGTAGAGAAAAAGAAGTGGGGCCCCCTTTGTGGTGTCTCCTGAGAAATATGTGCTCCTTTTCCAGTTTTCCCTTCAGAGCTGGAAACACCACATTCCTCTTCCATACACACACGCAATCCGCATCTGAAGTGACACTCCAAACGACTTAAAACATCGCAGATGGACAAAACGGGACACATGCAAATCGTGACACCCAAACAAACCTGAAACAAGCTCTTAAAATACACAGAGGGTTAACATCCTTTTTTTCCCCACTCTCATCTTAATAAAAAAGTGCATTTGGCTGCTCCTGAAATATGTGGTATTGATCTTTACGTGTGTTGTGATGGATTTGAGGCAAACTGTGGACCTCACTCAGCAACAAACTCACATGGTACTCAGTTAAGTTTAATAATTTAATGCTTGCAGCTCATAATCCCTTTACAGCGAGCTGCAGTCAGAGAGTAGTCACAGGTTGGAATCTTTCAAGCTCTAGAGGTTTGTCACCTTGCTTAGCATTTTTCCACACATTCAATTTAGATCATACTTAGTTAGGGTTGGGCTGGAGCAAATTGCAAAAAATCTTTGGTCTTCTGGTGACTGGCATTCGGTAACATGAAGTGCTGCACTCGCAAGTGAAAATGGAGCAGTACTTGAAGGAAAAAAAATCTCTGTTCCCAATTGTAAAAGTATCTGGTTATATTTGGCAGCATACCAACAGACCAGAGTATGAAGTGCAATGTAGGAATTGATCGAAAATAAACTATAAAAGTGCAACCTCCACGAGTGAAAATATATTCCTTCTTACAGTAGCGAAAGGAAACTCCCTGGACCCAAAGTGTTCCCAATGGTGTCCCCGGTGGCCCCTCATTACCAGAGCAGCGATGAGTGAAAATGAGTGAAAGCTGTACGTGAAGGTTCACCCCAGGGTCCCTTGAAGGGTGACCATGCCAGTGGATTTATGTGGGCAGCATGAGAGGGGAGAGCACTTGAAAGAGCAGCGGAATGGTGAGCGCAAACAACCCCTCCAGCGGCCCTTTTAGTCCAGATCAGGTGTCAACACTGCATACCGGGGTTTATATAGCACCAGGCAACAAGTTGTGAGGAAACCAGAGCGTTTCAGAAGCAGCGGGTTGGCTTTCCTCAACACGCTGGCAGCCTCGATGGCTGGACACCAAGGCCCGGTATTCCTACAACTTGGGGTGTGCGTTACCTCCTCTACAGCGCTGCTAAACCATCCCTCCGTCACCTCTTGGCCCTCGTGTGAAGTCGGTCCAGCTGCTCTCCGGTTTCACAGGCGCCGCCGCCAGAGTCCTCTGACGACAGGCCCGGAAGGATTGCCTGACGTCGGCCATTTCCTTGGAATTGACAGTGGTATGGCCGGGAGAAAGACAAGAGGAGTATATTCGCACTTCTAAAAGGACACCGCCGTCTCTGACATTCTGCATGTCGAGCAATCGGTGAATGCTGAAGGAAGAGTGGGGTTCTTCCACGGGATCGATTCAGACGTTGAACTCCTGGAGTTAGAACTCCTCCATACACAAGGTTATTATCATACAGAATTTGTCTCCATGTGGTCATTTCAGATGTCTATAATGGTAACCATAGCAACGGAGACAAGAGCCGATACAAACGTGGGACAAGCGTGACTGCAGCAAGATGATAACCGCTACCCTATATTGTGTTGTCGCCTTTTTTTGGACTGCTACGTCTGCGGTTGGATTCCACCCAACTCGCTGGTAGATAAGAAGTCTGAGCGCATCAAAACAAAAGGCTTCATCAGATCTCCCTCTCTTCAGTTTTAACTGAATGGTCGCCGATAAGGAAGGATCCCTCATTCAACAAAAATTGTCTATTCACTAGCATGTGAATGGCAATTAGCTGGTATTCCCAAGTGGAAAATGCTTGCATGGTCAAGGTTGGGTTGTCAGCTCCAGCCTTTCCTGTCTGGAGTTTGGAAGTTCACCCATGACCCTGAGGACGATAGGTGCTATAGGTGGAAAATGCTTCCTTTACTATGCTGAAGTTTGAGTGTGAAGCTATCCTCTCAAACTTTTACAAATACCAGAAGACGCATATCAACATCAGCATGAAAGGGCTTTGCGTGGAACAAAATCTGGATGCTTCCAATGCTATCCAGAAGATCTAACAAAATACCCTCATCCCATCCATGTGACAACAAAGGTACGTTCCGCTGGTTATCTCCATTCCGTGCCTCGGCTTTGGAAGAAGAAAGGAGGAGGTTGCTTTTACGAGCGAGCGGAGAGCATCGGGAGCATCCTGAGACAATGTTTATTGGGGGGAGGGCAGGCGAAGATGGGTGACTCTTGCTTGAAGTGGGAGATAAGGGACGATAAGTATGATGAGAAAGAACGAGAGTCCAGCGACACCCGTAAAGCAGATAGCGTGCAAAGACCCGAGGCCATGACGTCATGACGGATAGAGGCCGCATCCACAAATGATGAGTCGAGATAAAGTCACTTATGTTCTATTGTATGTGTTCCCGGATTAGGACAGGTGGGGCGAACTGAACAAGAAGGCACTATTTACTGTTCCCGTAATTGGACGCTGACGATCATCTTGTACGAGATAACCTGGAAGCTATTGGTCATTGACTGATGGGACAATGGAGTGTTGATTCCCAAGTATTTATTTGTTGGTGTGGTGAAGGCAAGTAGGATTCATTCAGCTCACAAACAGTGACGACCGGCCCAGGGTTCGTCCGTCCGTCCGACTGCCGCGGGATACACCTTGGACTGGTCACCAGTCAGTCATAAGGCACATGTAGAAACAAACCTTCACATTGACTGGGAACTGAGCCGTCACCGCCAATCAAGTCTTATGCCAACATGTCTGTCATGTACAAATAGGGCTTCAATTGTGTCGTCCTAGCTCGACATTAGAGATGGCTTTGTCATCGTTTATGAGCAAAATAGTGATTCACAGTTTAGGAATAAAGACCTCATGCGATTTGAGATTCCAGACAAGACCTTCTGTATACATAGAGAACCCACATGTATGAAGAAGACGAAGCATATATTTCAAAGATGTTTTTGACCACTTTTCCCATATGCATTAAAAAGCAAACCAAACGGCGCATTACTCTGTCAACAAATGAATGTCAAACAATAGTGGCACAATGATAGTCCAGAATCTGGTTTTGCGGTCACAAGATGGATTCAATACAAATCCACAATTGAATAATTATCTTATAGCGACAAAGGACGTATTGAGAGTTTCTGAACCAAATGTTTCTCTTGCGAGAACATTGTGCAACATTGTCCTACTGGCTTACACAATAGCCAAAAGGGATGACTCGTGCGTGCTTGTATATTTACCAGCTTCTTGTCCTCTTTGCGTTGCATGCCTGGTACTCCAAATATCGGCCTGCTTTGGCTGTTGTTTCTCTGCGAGCTCACGCTCGGCAGATAAGGACGACAGAGGAATCAAGATAACGCCCGGGCCGCAGACATAATCCGCAGCAGAGCCAACACAGTGTAGCCTCATTCCAGCCCTCATTTAGTGACTGACACGGCGTAATTAGCCCGCAGGAAGCAGATCATCGCAATCTAAAGCAATGAGCAATTAGATTGAACATGATCTAAGGGCTCCCGGGAGGATGCCAAGTCTAAGGATGGCACGGAAACTTTGTTGTTGTTGATTTCTTTTCTTTACAGTAAATATTTCAAACTATCATTCCATGATACTTTTGAATAGGTAAAGGTCCACATAGCATACGTGTGTCAATTTGCATGATCATGAACCTTCTCTGTCCTTACACTTTTGACAACATTCATGGGTGAGCTGGAGCCTTTCCCAGCTCAATTTTGGCAAGAGAAGCACAGTTGACAGGTCGCTAGTCATTCACAGGAAATATATAGAAACAAACACTCACATTCACAACAATGGAAAATTTCGTTTTTAAATTGCCTTATTTGGTAAGAAACCTGAGCTGAAATTCAAACTAGCAAGCCTGTGACTCAAATCCATCATCCAAATGCATCAGAGTGCTGCAGTCAACTTTCTAAAAACATAAAGTAGTAAAAAGCTATGCTTATTGTTTCTTTAATGTCATTTTGCAAACTGTACGTCAAGGTCTAGTAAATTACTGCAGACGTGCCGGAAAATCGAGCTGAGGTCTGCTAAAATCAAGAGCCTTACGTAATTGTTTTTCGACCCGAGCAAAACAATCGTGTGGAAGCACGGCAGGGGGATTGGAGGGTTCAGGGGTCAAGAGAGACATGTTATTCGTTTTGGGAAGAATGCTCCAGGGTCTTCTAAGCAGTTTTTTTTCCTCTAAAGCAAAACAAGATGATACGTGACCTGACTTGACGGATTTGCTTGTTCTTTGTATTCTCACAGTAGAATTCCCTAAGGCTAGATTTACACTGCATGGTTCAAGTCAAACTATTATTTCTTATTTTATTTTGCTTTCATGTGGCACAATTGGAATAGGCCTTGCGGGTAGTTTTAATTCCGTGTGTAAATAAATATTTGTATTTTCCAACCGAAAATAGTACCAAGCTATTTACCGCTGTACATCCCAAAAGTAAAAAGAAGACGTTCAGGTTAACATGATCTTCTGTATAAGCCAAAGATGACGTCTCGACAGCTGTCCCTGTTATTCTTTCAGCTCGGAGGTCGCTCCAAGAAAGGGACTCGGAGTAGACAGTATGCCAAGGGTATGTGAAGGGCTATGTAATTAGAGACCCCCAGTGCACGATGGTGCCACTGGTGCTGGGAGGCTCCTACACTTGTTCTGTAAACACTTCAGAAGAATAGACCTTTTTCCTTCTGACTCCCACCTTTGTGTTAAATGCACCGGCCTCCATTATTCCTGCTTAACTCTCATTGGAAATTTGACTTTACCGCGCACCATTGCATATGTGTGTGGGGTCCCGAGTGCACAGAGGTTGATTAATCCTGACACGGGATGACAGTTCTCCAGCTGCCGTGATGTATTTTACCGCACGTTCTGCGAGGGAGGACCTTGGAGAGCATTTAAAGCCCTCACCTTTCTGCTGTCGAGCGTAACCCCCCCCCCCCTTTTTAGCTTGATGGCTGTGAAACAGGCCCCGTCTCTGCCCATTAGTCGTCAGGACGCCGTAGAACAGATTGGACCCTTCTGACCGGGCCTCTGCTAATAACAGGATGGGCCACAGCAAAGAAAGAGAGGAGGTGTTTATCAACATAAGCAAGCGGGGCATTAAATGGTGATACCGAAACAGTGGCTTTACGGTTTTTGTTATAGATTAGCATTGCGTTTGTAAATTTTCAAAACACTGCTGCTACACATTATGAACAATTTGTCGAGGACATGCTAACGTGACAAAATAAAAATACATGACGCGACGGGACATAATTAAATGTATGGTCGAGAGCAAGCAGAGCGTTTCAGATGTGTAAGGCCAGCCTCTGTAATTAGGAAACATGCTGGGTGGCATCTTCAAAAAAAGACATCGCTAGGTTATTGTGAAATGCAGGCAAACATCAGGTTCAGTAAACATTTTTTTAAATTTTACATAGCAGAAGGAGACACTGGTAAGAACCTGCTGTCGTGTCATGCGTGCGCATGTACGATATAGTGAAGACAATTTGGGAGCAAACTTAATAATAAAAACAACAGCGGCTCCCATGAGGTCAACCTAGCCGTGGAAGAATCTGCGGGGATTACACCACGCGAGGAACAGCAAATAACACGGTGTGGTGTTGACAGCCACGTCAAGCTTTCTACATCTTACGTGGCTCGTAGATGGATGGGTGTAAGCGCCGCACGTGAAGCCCCAGTTGATCACGTTCGCTCTTTGCGGGCTGGAGAGAATTAAAAAGAGAAGTCGTCGGCAAACATGACAATCTGGCACGCACGGCTTTTGCATCACTGCAGCTTTTAAACTAGAAACACGTTTTAGATACTCAGAGCCTTTTAGCTTTGTTGGCATTGAATACTTGCAATGACAAGATTTCATTCCATATAGTACAAAGGTCAGAAAAGCGAATCACTAACGCAATCTAATCGCTTTCTTATGAGGTACGCAGGGACTTCCTTGCCTTTTCTTCACGGTCAACTTCCGTGTATTTCAATTCAAAAAGCAGATGTGGCCGAGGTCAACCATCAGCTGTGACTTGTAAGCCTCCACAATCCACCTGACACCTTACCGCTATTATTGCAGGCTGACTCCAAAATAAATTTCAGTAATCCAGCTACAATGTAGTGTAATGTATTCTTTAGGGACAATATGGTCAATTTCATGTTACAAATATTATGAGGCATGCAGCCCATTGGGACATCTTTTCCCCATCTTTAGTTTAGGAGGTGGAAATCTATGCGCAGTGTTCACAGTTGACCCGTAGAGTCAAGCACGCATCCTCACTGCCTGCAGGCCTGCGCCACACTCTCCTCAACAGATGGACTTCCTTTTGGGTGCAAAAGGCCACAGAGTTTATGGAGCACAAATCCTCCGGGTGTCTGACTGACTGGGAAGAGGAAGTTCACCACACACGCATTCCTACTAACAGGACATTTTCAGCGATTGTGACCACTGCAAGGAGGGGGCTCACTCAGCCCATTTTGGAGTCTTCCACAGATGGCGGCGCTCATGTTGGTTGCACGACTTGGGTCCGCTTAGAGGTCTTTGATGACTCGACTTGGTTTCCGAGCTGGATAGAAGGTGTTTAAATGGAGAAAACAGCTTCTCTGACATTGTGTTGCTAAGGGGGATTTTCCTTAACAGTTAATTAAAATGTGTGAGCGCCAAAGCACACTTTGCTGCCCATTGACCAGGGTCATCTGTTTCTGGTTCAAGTGGAATTTAAATTATTTTTCCCCACTGAGATTAATGGCTCCCAAAAAAGACAGCATTTTTTTTGTTCATTTTTAAAAAATGAAAACATCACTCATTGATATTAAAAGGCATATAGTCTAAAAATGTATTTTTGCTGACCTCAGCAATATTCTTGAAAAATATGTGAATCTCTGTTGATGTCATGTATGCATCACTATTGGGTACTTTTGTCGATCAAAGGGCCCAAGGAAGCAAAACAGTCCCAAACCACGATGCCCCTTCCACTATTCTTAAATTGTTTTAATGGTTGTTGTGTCAAGCCAGCAGGAAACCCATATTGAGCACCTTGTGTTTTTTTAGCACCACTTCATATTGTCTCTCCAACTCGCAAATTTTCAGCTATTCCGGAAGGTCTGGAACATATTAACCCCTCGAAAAATGGGGTTCACTGTATTATTTATAATCACAAGCAGTTTTGCGTCACCCGCTAAAGCACACATTGTGATGTGTCGCCAATGTGCTGAGGCCAAGGACACAAGTTTGTCACCTTAGCAGCGTTGACAGCGACATGTAGGCTGGATTCTAGAAGTGCAGAGAGGAAACAAAACAGACACATGTTCATCTCATGGCGTCTGGGGGCCATACGGAGAGCAGCGATGGTAATGAAGTGTTGGCGGAGCGATTGCGCAACTTCTGACTGGAACTTGGGTCTCACAAAAGGACTCGATGTCTTTTTATACGCCAGGCATTTTGATACATCAGTCTACAATTAAACTAAGACAAATTCGTCCAAAAACGAGTTCGACGACCCCGCCATCGATAAAGTGAGCACATTTACTCGAAATGTTAAAACATATTAAAGCCGTACAAATGCTGACGAAATGTCGTATCTGGGTCGTGTGAGTAAAGGATTATCAAAATAACTCAATAAGCATGTTCACACGAACCCTCAGAGCGGATTTGTGAAACTCATGCTGAAGCAGTGACTGAGGGGAAAGTCAAAGAAGCAACAACAAAAAAAGTGTATGTGTGTCGAATATTCTAATCAAATAATATAGAGAGGATGTGAAGGTATTATAAGAGAGTCAGAAAAAATCCCGAGGCATTTCCTCTTGTGTGACAACAGGAGGAATGAATCCATTTGTGAGTGGCCTTGTTACCGCAACATTGTGTGTTGTTTGTGCACAAGGGCAGGAAACAACCAGAGGGTGGTCTGCTATGGGAGTGGGTGCGGGGATAACCCCAATTCAGAGCGTGACCACTTTAATATGTAGGGCAGCCTTAATGTCATGCGCATGGTTTGGAGGGGTTGCTGGGTGGTGGAGGGGATGGCACGGCATCATGCAGGGGAGCGGGTTCAGAGTTCAACATGCATCGTTTGTGCTCTTGGGAAAGCCTGTTGCAAGTACACACTTGTGTGCTTGGTACACCCGCACAAGCCAATGAGATATGGTGCAAAAGTTGTTTTTACAGTTTGAAAAAATTAATAATTTAGTCAAGTAAATACTGATTTCATTTTAAGGTGATATGATGCAATTTGTTTCACAATTTAAAACCGTTAAGGTATTGCAACAAGCCTAATTCTTTTTAATATAGCCCTTATACAGTGCAGTCCATCTTATGCTGTGTTTGCAAGACAAGCACACCACAGAGTGTAGTATAGTTTTCTGTTGCCATGGCAACAGAAGTCAGATGGGAGTGATCAAGTCCCATTAGGGTACAGTAGATTAACCCTACATGTTAGCACACATCAGCCCACAGGGGCTTTGAGGCTGTGACATGCAGGCCTGCTGCTGACACACATACAGCACAGCATGCACGCTTGACGAGGCCCGTCAATCTGCTTCCACCTCCATGCTGAGCTGAGAGCCAAGCACCGAGCTAGTGTCAGGTTGGAACATGCTACTGCTTCATTAATCAAAAAAAAAAAAACATGTATATTGAGCCTTGCAGCCGGTTGCTGTGACTGAGAGATGGGGAATGCTTGGGTTTTGAACTTGGAAGATCCAGCAAGTCATAATTCTCAAGTTCTGGGTTCGACCTGGCGACGACAGTGCGTCTCTCGTGTGCTGCCATTAAAAGGGAATGAGAGGGGACAATTTGATTGAGAATGAATCAATTGACCTGAATTGACGCCCACAAAGGCGCATGAGTCTGTTTTTAACTGCACAAAGCTGTGCCTCTATGAAAATAACTAAACTTGGTCAAGCCTGCCATTCCACAGATTTACACCATACCTCATGCCAGAGGTAAAATTTCACCACCAATAAAATTATGTAGGAACAGAACAACCCAGTGGTTTCCCCAATTCTCAGCTACCGCCTGACTGATAATTGACACAACTAAAAAAAAAAAAAAAAATGTCTCAAGATACCGAAGATCTAGCTCTCTTTAAACCTACAGTACAATACAGTTGCTTGAACCGACGGATAATTAAAGATCCAAAGAGAAGCATACGGTCTCACTGAGTGACAGTCAAATGCAATTAAGGCAACAACGTGAAGGAGAAGCGGGAGCTTAATTACCCGACGGCAGACTCCTGCTGTCTGCCCAGCGATTTCTAATGAGCAAAAAATATATGCATATGTTGCCATTCGACAATACATGCCGAAGCAATTATCATACTATTCAATTCTATAACCTATGTTAGGATCTTGCGGTCCGGAAACAGAACAATGAAATTAAACACCGCTAAGGAATTGGAGACTATTTATTGACTTGGTATCTATAATACACATAGAATATATTTATTTGTGTCTGACATTTGATAATCTGTACCATACATAACAATACACACATTGCGCAAGACTATATCTACTCCAATACATAAATCAACATGTAACTTGAGCGTGACCGCAGCTGCGATTGCTTTTTTTTTTGCTCAAGCAACATGTCTACCAGCATGGCAGACATGCTACACTGAGAAAACATTGATTTGAAATTATTCCCCAAAAACTGTCATTCACATATTTGTACTAAAAGTTTTGTTAGATACACAAATTAGCCCCCAGTGTTAGGATCTCATAAGCGACACTTGATCAAAGTTTTCAGCGGGAATGTCACATTGTACAGGCTCCTTTTATACCACAAGGAGATCTGCATGGCTTTCTTAAACTCTTTTCAGGAGGGTACTGTATGTTTTTCCTTGTCACAATGCGATGTACTTGGTGAGGCTCCTCAGGCGCCTCAACCACAAATGGCATGAACATGTAGCCTGTCATAGAAATAACCACATCTAATCGTCTCGTACACAAAGGATCAAACCTCGAGTTTCCGAAATGACATTTAAAAGCGAACGCCGGCACCACTTAACATTTCCCATACGTATCGCTTTACCAAGCCCAGTGATGACCCAGGTCTTGGGGGCGATGTGGTGGGGAATCCCTCTAAGGCACACTGGGGTTGATCATATTGCAAAGATGGCAAAAAGTCATCATCCTGTTTGTAAAAGAGGGCACATACCATGACAAATGTCTTTATATTTGCCTTATAAGGACAGTTTTATTAATGATCTGAAGTTCCTTCACTCAGGATATAATCATCTAAACTGGGCCAAGATCCAAAGCCACTCTCAAGCAAAGCTACATTTTCTTCAGATGCGTGTGTATTATATTAGCAATAGCAAACAGCGCTAACTTCTGGATTGCTTGGTAAAGTAGACATATCTATTTGTGAATGATGATGTGAATGAATACTGTGCGACATGCACAGTATTTATTTTCAATTATTAAGGCATCATTCAGTGTCTTCAATTAATCCATACTACGTGTATTTGGAATGTGGGAGGAGCCTAAAGTACCAGGAGGAAAAACGAGCCAGGGTTCAAACCCAGACCTCAGAAGTGTGAGGTGTCTAGCTGCATTCTAACCTACTCCCTGATGCTTCAATATATAAAAAGAGCCATTCAGCTTGAGTATCTGGTTCCTCTCTAGGCGCGCACTTTGTAGCCTGACATGAGTTTCGATATGGCGGAATAGCAAACATTCACCAGATGCATGCGAGATGACACGCGGCGTGCCAGTCACACTTCAGCATGGGTGCAATGCGGGAAACTTCGTCCCGCTTATCACACTTGCCAGTGAGCGTTATTAAACATGTTACCTCACGAATGTCGTCAAGCATATAAATGACCTAAATGACTTTGACCAGCTCCGCCTTTAGCCTATATTCAAGACTTGTCATACGTCACAGATTGCTTGGAATTCTATTCTCGCACGTTTGTCCCAGTGAGCCCCCACCTCAATGGATGGTGTCCCGGGCATCGGGCCACAGGTCTATTGCTGGAGATCTGAACTCTTGGGAATGTCAGGATGTGAACGCTTGGTCACACCACAAGAGGGGAGGATACAAGGAAGAAAACATGTAACAAGAACATATTCCAGAAAATTGGCTTGTAGTGTATCCAAGTAGTTGGGTCAGCCCCCCCATGGAGTGTGATATTGAACAACTAAATAAATCCTTTGTTTTCTGCCTGTTTTGGAAAATGGATCTTCAAGTGAGTCATTTTGGATTTTGTCATGTTGTGACTTAAAAGCGAGAATAGTTTACACAATGGTCGTCACCGCAAAGGTTCTCCACCCAAAATCAAAGTGCAGTCTTCATGTGTATACGTCAATGTTGTTGTTGTGGGGCCATTGTTTTTTGTGTTTAGCAATTTGGCTATGAATTCACACATGCACTAATTGACAAGTTTAATTTGGCATCTGTGATGAAGCGCTGCCACCTTGAGTGAAAATGGAAATTATACTTTGGCTTCATTGGAGTTTGCTTTTACCTTCTCATTGATCTGCTTAAAAACAAACTTGTCATTGAAAAATATCGATTTCAGTAGCTTGTATTGAATATGGCTTGGCAATTCAGGTTTCCATTGTATAGAACCAGAGAGAAACGTAAAATGGTGGCAAAGAAATTTCAACACAGCAGGTGTGCGGAGCTATTTCTTTTCCATTTGAGCGAAGGTGCTCGTTCCCGTCTCCGTCCGGCCCGCCGTGGAGGTGAGAGGTTGGACCGAGGCTGGAGGGCGCCCAGTCTGTCCCTCTCGAGGGGGCCAAAGCTTGGGTCTGCCTAATCAGGTTGGCAGATTGACTGACGTCTGGCTGTCCATCAAAGTGTGACCCGGGGCGTACTTTTAATGAGATCCATTCCGCATGACGGGCGCCACCTCTCCCTGGGCTGTCTGTCAGGTTGTTGCCTACATGTGTTGTTGCTTTAGACCGTGTCTTTAGCTCGCTAACAGAACAAGACCGTTGCTGGAGATACTGTACCGTTGAGTGCCAGCAATTGTAAATGCATAAGGCACTGAATGCATGCTTTCACTGTATTTATATATCTGTATCGCTAGTAAAAACACAATATGAGTACTTTTGCCGCCTCTGCGCACGAGACGATGCATAAAAAAACTATATAGCTATTGTCATAATATTTTGTGGAACTCATTAAAAGTGTGGAATGTGGAATTTGATCTTTTTTTTCTGAGTGAGTGGAATGATTCCCCCTGCTACAGCAATCCATCTGTTTCTATAGAGTCCATCAGTTTGCAAGGTCCCTCGTCATTCCATATGAGGCAGAAAGTAGCCTGCTCGCCAAAAAATATATCCCTCCACTGGAGTCACATAAATTTAATTTGAGCAATTTTATACTATTTACAATCAATCGAAACTGTCTAAAAGATTGTCCAACCCGATTATCCTATGGTGTTGAGTGTTTTTTGTTGTTGTTTTTTTAGCCTTGTCCCAGAAACAAAATGGTACAAGCTTTCATTCTAAGCAGGTTACCCACATACCAATAATTGAGCTGATAAAGACAATTTTTAGGATTGATTATCGGCTACGTCTAAACGATAATCCTGACTGATCATCATGGTGTGTGTAGAGTGTGGTCAGCCTGACTTTTTTTTTCCCTGCTTAGCAGATTGACCTTGAACCCGTTTAATATTTAAAATGGCAAATCTTTATGTGTGTCCAACAACACTGAACAGTTGCATGAGTTACAATGTTACTTTTCAATTTATCTTTTGTTACCAGTTCAACCTTGCCGGAGGTCTACCAAGTGCTATTCTAGTTTGGTGTGAAAAAAACAAAATAGCTGTAAGTACCGTTTCTAAGCGCTGACAGGTAGCACAAACAAAGCAAACATGCTGATCATTGTGCAACAGCGGTGAAATCTTACCCCAACGTTTGCGGTGGCCCAAAGTATCTAGTTAACTGCTCAATCTGTCAAGAACCCTTTGGGGTGCGAGTCCTGATGTGGAATGCGTATGTGCTCGGGCCAATATCCATCATGCGTCTTGAAGAAAGTGGCCAAAGCATCCAAGCCTTGGCCCCGCCGTTTCCACCGGATGGTTTGCATCAGAAACACATCGAGCTTGGAGCTTGTGCAACCTCTGTCACGCATCCTTTAGAAGTCCTCCAAACAAAAGAGTCTGTTGTAGAAACAATTCAACACATTTTGGGGGTTTCCTGGTTCCTTCACTAAGATGCAATAGAGTGAGCAATTATGTTAAGACTCATGTTTCTGATTGACTGCCATTGACTTTCTCATAACTCCTGAGTATTTAAAGCTCCACCTTTGTGTTTGTGGAAAATTGAAGTTTGTGATTTTGCTTATACTGTTTGCAATGTCATTTGAAAGGAAAAGAAAGGAAAGAGAGCACAAAAAAAAATAAAAATCTTTCCACTGAGTGTGTCATTGACTTTTTTCCCGAGCTCCATAACATGGACGGACTCGGGACGCAAGACTTTGAATAAATCAAGTAATGAATCATGGATGATGAACAAACGGTTGGTTAACTTCAATTACTCTTTCGAGTCCTTTAATGATGTCATGAACAAAAAGGATATGGATGTGACATTTTTACCTTCCTCTGATCAAATTCAGCCAAAGTTCAGATGATCAGATGTCTGCAAAACAATATACAATTGAGCAAATATCTGCCGAATGTGTTTTGCAAGTTGGGAAAGCAGGTGATAAGAGCGAAGGACTGACAGGGAACAGTTGCGACGCCCCTTATTGCGTTAATTCAATTGACAGCTAAGCCACAAAGAGGGACGTTGTCGAAATGATGCGTTTGATGCGTCACACTGTCTCCAGACGGTCTGCTGGGGATTCTTTGAACAGATGTCCCGGCAGATTTGCTCGCTTTCTCTACAGCCATTGTTTGGGCATGTTATTTAAATTGTAGGGTGATTCTAGAATTTAGAAAATCTTGACGAAAACAACAAATTGGTTAGTGATGGTATTTCTGCTGAGTCAGAATTTTTTTTTTATAAATATGTAAATAAGTGACCAAGCTATTTGATGTTTGTGTATGACAAGTGTATGTTTTTGTATTTTGTGCAAGGCTTTTTATTTCATGGGAGCTGGAAGAATTTTTTTTCCCAAATTCCCCAATGAGCCCGTTGTCGTCGCTACAGCTGCTTTGACAGTACTTTGAAAACCCCCGTTCGCGCCCGCACGAAGCATCTCTGGATGTTCTCGCCTCTTCCTCTGCGCTGCACGCGAGCCAGTTTGTTGCAAGATGGACTTGATTAGTTTGAATGTGATTTATGCGTGCGGCTGGCAGCTGATTAGGAGTCTGGGCAGAAGCTGTAATTGCACGAAATAACTCGGCGAGTCGATTCAAAGAGAAATGTGTTGCAGAAATCAAACTGTTACCAAAAATAAAACGTGTTTTAGATTCAATGTGCATTGTGTCACTCGTTTAATTGCTTTTGCTGTCATGCATGCTTGACTTTCTCTACACACATACGCAGACACACACAGACACATACACTGTTTGGTCTCCATCGCTCCTATGTCACTTTGAATTCTCCAGCCACCTGTTTCAGGGACTCATCCGACCGAGTGATGACAGGAAGATGAGACTGGGGGCTGGGAGTGGGTGGGGGTGGGGGGGGACAATGGGGTGTTCACAGTCCAGTCCAGTGTTGTTTTTATATGGGGTGGGGGTGACACAACATTTTAGGACTCTGTTGTTGCTTTCGGTGGTAAATATTTATATATGCACTTCTAGAACATACAGTAAATATAAAACATTCCATTCATTACGGCAGTAACCAGTCCCGTCCCTATAGGGGGCCATAAGGGGCCATGCCCACCCAGCAAGATGCTTGTAGACTGGCACTCGTGACAGTCACATCAACTTACGTTACTTAATGTCGCAAAACTCTAATCAGTTGTCACCCAATTGGATGTGGATAGCTCCTCAACAAATCAGAACAATCGGCCAAATATTTTGTTCTTTCTAAGCATATGTATGTATGTATGCCAATGGATCATACTTGCCAGCATTCGTCGCAAAGACTACTGACTGGGAACACGTGACAAAACAACAAACTTTTTTCCACTTCAGTTCACTTCAATTCACTAAAAGCTATAACGCAAAGCCAAAAGGTCAACATATGAAGAGAATTAACTCCACGAGTTGGAGTTTTACACAAAGGTGCCCCTTCCTGTCCAGTCTGTGCAGTTTAAACAAAAAGCAAAGTCATTTCCTCGCTCTGTCTTCAGTCAGGAACCTGCGGTCCAATGCTCGTGAAGAATGACACTGACAGAACGCTGCCTCAGGAGGCCCCATGTCAACACTGCAGCTACATGGGAAAACTGTTCAATGGCAGCATGGCACCTTCATCCGCAAAGTCGCTCTTATTGCTGCTGCGGGGATGTGCAATAATAAGCACAGGCTTTAGAGAGGCGGGGGGCTGATGTAACACGAAACACGGCCTCCTCGGTTTGATCACTACCAAGAAAATCCAGCAGCCGAGCCGAAAGGAGGGATCAGACCCAGCGGAGCCTGTTGGGAAACGGCTTTAATTCATCCCAACTCCTCCCTCCACAGCTGCCCTTTTTCTCTCTGAGCTGGCGAGCAAGAGACGTAAACCAGATACAAAGAGATGAACTTGAATCATTCAAAAATCAAGAAAAATGGGGTGTGGGGGCAAAGACAACTGTCTCATTTTTAACCAAGCAAAGCTCCAGCTGAGTCATATAGAGATCGATAGGGAACAAATAGGAGCAGAAATGTATGACAATAAGACAAATCCAGATTAGGGTTGCAACTATGCAAAAAATGTACAAAACAGCAATTTTGTACAAAAAAGTCCATTTGAAACCTGCGCCCTATTAGTCCATTAAATTGAGATTCCGTTGTTATTATCAATTCCACTGGAGTTTCAGGCAGAACAAGCAGGACTATACAATATGATTGGAGAAGCGTCTACATGTAGATGTTGGAGTGTGTTTCATAATATCACCTTCTTTTAGCTCATCGGTACGACACTAATATTAGTCATTCAAGGAAAGGGATAAATATAAAGAGACAGACTACCATTTATAATCAAATTTGCACGGCGACTCAGTGCCAAGCGAAGCACTACAACGTCACCAACTCCAGAGTAATTAAAAGCTAGCAAAGTTTTCCGTGAAACCCAAGTTTCTCCACTCTGACAGAGAGGTAAGACTTCTCAGAAGTGCGGCGTTATCTTTTTCCCATTTAAATGCTAATGAGCGAGCTGCCATCACAGTCAAAGTGCTGCGGAAACCGTGTGAATATTTCATATCTTATCGCGGTGAAAAAAAAAGGTAACAGCACTCACCACTGAGGTGGAGGGAGAAATGCGTGTTCCTCTCATTAATTTCTACACCGTGACAGCATTCGAGACCATTGTGTAACTTCACACCACCTGCATCGCTCAGCTCACCCACTTCAGTTTGACAAGCAGCTAATTGCTTCCCCATCATATCATTCATTTCATAGGATGACATTTTCTTTACATTAGCACCCAAGTGCATCCTGCGCTTATTACAGAATCGCAAGCCACTTTAGGGAGCACGGTAAAAGTGATAATAACTAGTATATAGTGTTTTATCTCATTTGCCTAAAGCAAAGCCTTTTTAATGTAGATCAGCATACCTTGGTGGAAGTCACATATTTAGTATGGGTTATTTGAAATTCTAAGCCAGAAAGAAAAAAAATGCAGCAATTGCTCTTTAGGAGGATATAATATACATTTTAAATGGCTTGTATACAAAGAGTTTGGTCTTTTTGGAGCTTGTGCAGCCATCCAGTATTTAATCCCACCATTTCTGAAACTCAGTGGAATGCCCAAATAAATAAATAAATGAATAACGACCACTCCAGGGTGTATCCACCATTCGTCCAAAGTCACCCGGCTAAGGCTCTAGCTCACCTCTGACCCTATAGCGAATATGCGCTATCGAAAATAGATGGGTGCAAAACGAAGGCCTGAAATTGATCTCTCATTTTATCAAAAACATGTTGGGCAACTAGGAACTCTTTTATATCACTTTTTAAAATTGTGCCGCTGAGGCGTTGACATAATCTCAGCAAATTTTCCTCCTCCTCCTTAGATGGCCCTTGTATAAAAAAAAGAAAAGGAGCAGCACTGGAAGGGGAAACAATGGAAAAGCATGAGGGACTTATAAGAAGGCAGGCAGGCGCTCCTCGAAGCCAGGATGCAATAATTGCTTTCCTCTTGTCTCACGCAAGTGACAGATGGCGAGACCACCGGAGGACCGAATGTGGGAATAATATTGTTGATTAAAAAAGAAATACAGCAAGAAGTAACATGCAGCTGTTGGCAAGGAGAGAAAAAGGAGAGGGGGAAACTGAGAAAAAGGCAAAAAATGATACCATTTCAACTTAGCCAGGACTGGAACTGAAAAGTTTTGGGAAGGAGATTGAACTGTCTGTTATTTATTCCCGCTCGCATCCGGACGGAACCGAGCAGCGTTACGGATATATGTGAGAAAGCGGCTATTTGTTTGGGCGACGGGACCACCCTTCAAAAGCAAACGCCCACCTGCATGTGTTCTGCTTTTTTGCGTGTTGGCGTGCGACCGAGCGTGATGACTTTTCAAGATCAGCCGAGATTCCAAGAAGAAGAGAACATATCAATACCTCCTCCTGCTGAGCCCAGTGCGTGAAACAGAGTGTGTGTGCGCGTGTGTGTTGGAGAAAGTGTTTCACACAAGTCTTTGATGGCATCGAGGGAAATCTAACACATTTAATGGCAAACATGATGCAGAGCTCGTTCTTATTTTATTTTTTGCATTCTCTGCTGTGAGCATCAAAGTGAGGAGCAACAATTTCATCAGTGTCCCTGCTAGACATTTTTCAAAATGATACTTATATAAATTATGTCACCACTGTAAAATCATTACACCGTCCTTTGCATAGTTATCAAATTAGCCTTTGCATCCGGCAACCTTTCATCGGATCCATCGAGTCAAAATGGCAAATCTTTGAAACCCAAGCTAGAGTACGACACATTTATGGAATAATAAGCATGCGTCATCTGCTTTGTGCGCTGACGGGCTGAGAAGCAAAATAAGCCAGTGTGATCAGGCGAGGGATGGAGTGAGATTAAAAGATTTAAGGCTCCATTTGTTCATGAATATCTGAGGCCAGGGCCAGAGAACGGCAGGCAGGTTCTGGAGGTGTTGGGAGGAAATGGACCTCATATGCATCTGGTCAGTGTTCACAGTTTATATGGACGACATCATGTCACATTATAATTCAGCGCATATGACCTGTGTTGAACGTGAGAATATTGCATCAGTCAAACTAAACCATTGCCGGAACACAAACGAGTCCCACGAGTTCCGCGCTAAATGTGTGTTTATCCTGCAATGAAGTCATTAGAAGAATATTTGAATTGGACACGTTGCGTTATTTGAAACACTGAAAGGCCCCATGCTTCTTTTTGGGCCATTCGTCGACGCTTCAACCGTCTAATCGCTAATGACAGAGACAAAACGCAGGAGGAAATTTGAACAAATGGCTTTTGAGCCTCTGGTTTGGCCACGCCGTCTCATTTCAACACTCTGCCACCTTCTGGAGCCCACGTCATAATGACTTGTTATTCACAGGGAGGTTCAGTTTCACCAAATAGTTTGAACACTGACTTTAGGTTAGAAGATATGACCGTGGATTATGATATTGCTACCTTAGGTCCCAAAGAGTTTATTTTAAATCTTTGGAATGCAGATTTGCATTGACATAAATAAATGTAAATAAATCTTCTCTTGACAATTTTCTTCCCCCTGGAGTACAAGAAAACACACTGCAGTTTTGTTATATTTTTAATTTTGGGGCGGATGGTAGGTGCACTCCCCCATGGGTGTGTCCACGCCCTGAGGGTGGTGGGGGTCTCCTCTATCCACCTGCACACGCCGCTTCCCAGCCACTTGAGCGCTGGGAGCTCGTCTGTCTCGTAGCCTCGCTCCTTCTGGATCAACTCATTCGTTTTCTTTTGCATCGCAGTGGAAAGTACACAACTATTAACGGAAGGTGCTTGAACTTAAGACGGTCAAGTTCAATTGAATCCATCCGAGTTTTGTTAGTCGGAATAACCGAGCGGGATCTGCGGAGGGCAGACGACTGCGTGCGCCCGCCCGCCCGCGCACAGACGCTCCGAGGACCACCGGAGGTTGCTGGATGCTTGTACAATTTTTGGACCGCTTCTATCGCGACCTGCATTGGACTTAACTAAACGCAAGGTAAAAAGGCAATAAGAGTGGGTCGTTTTTGTGTGTTACGCGTCGCGGATCGTGGAGCTTTGAGGCAGATGCGCCCTTTTCATCAACGCGCGTCTGCCCGTGCGGAGAATATAGTATGCATGCGCGCCAGGCCATAAATAATATTTATATTACAAGTTTAGTCCTTTACTTGGCCCCGGAGAAGCCTAAAAATGTTTATCCTAAGCAACAGGCTCCTCTGTTTTTATACATTAATTCAAGTGCACTTAATCTACTATACCAGAGCTAATGACACAGGTCCTCGGTTTACGACGTTGCACACCCATTGCCAAAATGTTGTCTTTATTTTTATGGATTAATGAGCTCCACATTGTCAGTTTGAGGCAATGGCTGTGGTTGTGCCCATTGTTCTTTTATTCCTCCACCAGTCATCAAATCCCTCTATCCCGTTTTCTCTCAATCTACCCTCCACTATTCTTCCCATCTTAACCAATTTGCCCCCAGTTCCTGGTTCTGCCAAGTCCTTGCTCATCTGTGTTTCATTTGGTGTTCTTGGAGTTGGCGTTATAAAACAAATAACTGATTTGACTTGAGGTGTTCAAATGGTGTCCGTCATCCACACACAAAAAAACAAAAATAAACAATTAGCCTCACTTGGTGACATGTGGTTCAAAGCCTGGTCACTTTTTATAATCTCGATTAAAAGGTCTGCTTTGGAGTTTTGCCTCAAGGCCTTCGGCATGGAACTTGATCTTAAACCCTGACTGACAGTTTGACCTCAGACTGCAGACCCATGTCTCAGAGTCTCAGTGTCTGTGTGTCTCGCTGTCGTGCCAATGTAAATTATAGCTCCCAGTGCCGAGGTACGCTTGTTTTATTGTCTCCTCGTCCTCCACAGCGACTTGCCACGCTGCATTTGGACACTGTCCACCAAGCCAACATTTGGAGCCCTTGCAACTGCTAAAGAAACACAACCAAAAATGCGATTGCACTTGCTTGATATGATGTCACACTTTATTGCAGCAGGTTTGTTTGCGAGACATAGTGCAGGGAGCAGCGGGAAGCGCAGTGGGTGGTTGGAGTGGAGAGAAGCTCTTTGTAAGTGAGAGCTTCATCCCAGAATGTAACCGCAGCCATTGAAACCCAAGACGTTGGCAATCCTCCACCTGAAGTTTTGAAAAAAAAATAAAACTCTGGTGTCCAGCGACAAATATGCAAGCCGTAAAACGAAATCCGTATCGAAACTAGAGTCGAAACGTTTGCCGGTCAAATTTAAACTGTAATGTACAGTAATGAAATTTCAAGTGATGTCATGTTACCACTGTCTGATGTCCGTCCATCTCTGTCCCTCAGCTCCCGGACTCTCCTCCCCATCGGTTTGAAAGAGACAATGTTGTGGGACAGCCTGTGCTGTCTGCTGGCCCTGCTGGGCTTGTCATCGGCGGGGCTGCCTCCGGCCCTGGAGCCTCTGTCCGCCCCCAGGATCTTCCTGTCCTTCAAAGGTGAGTCTTCATCGCTGTGTTGGCGTGAGATGCTACGCCGGGCTATTTTTAGGGCCTGAGCACTAGGCGGTATGAAAGCCTACTTGGAATTGTGATGTTTATGATTCAATGGCCTTTTTGAGGACCCTTAACATACTCATGGTTAAGTCGGTGTAACCTATAGAAAATATTTGCATGTAGCCCCCTCACTCAAAACTTTCCTCAGCAAAAAAAAAGACATTTCTGCCAGCAGTTTTACCAATCAACATGAAATTGAATGGAAAATGTTTATCATGACAGAAAATACCAAGGATGCATGCGTGAAATTGAACAGGAAGTCGGACATTTTGGATTGAAGCAGTGGTAATTACTTTTACAAACTCCTACAAGGGAATTCAAACAAAAAGGGTCTTCTTGCAGCTTTATATACAGTAGAATCACTTCTATGTATTTATTTATGTTATTGGTGCCAGTAGAGTTGAAGGCTTGACAAGCATTTGTGTTTCAGTGCAGTTCTTGGATGACTAGTTAGATGTTGTTGATGCTCCTTTTGAAAGCTAAAGAATATGGTATAGACCCCGTCCCTTTTTTTTTTAATGGCCTGACCGCTATTAGTTGTACAAACAGGCCTTTGTGTGGCCTCGGCTCCCTTCTGAAATCAAGTCCGATTTCACACTTGGCTGGGCCCTCACTCAGGCCAACATCCAACATGTTATGAATGTTTGCCAGTTGCCACATGAGACCCTTTCAGTGTGAGTGTGTGTGCGTGCGTGTGTTTGTGTGTGTAGGTTTCCTGTTAAAATAGACTATGGTGTTGTAGTGATGTGTGGCAGACTGCATTTTGTTGATCGAGTGTGGGGTAGAATTGACAATAGAAAGCATTCATGTCTTTTTATCATTTAATATTAGATGGCAGGCAAGAAAGGTCATTATTTTCTTCCTCAGGACAACCAAACTCATTTTGACTAAATAAACAGTGCCAATGCTGCTTGTTGCAAAGTCATGCACATATTGTCAAATCCCCCCAAATTGACAGAATCTGTCACAATCAATTAATTGATTACCATATTCATTTTTTTGCTCGTTATCCCTCCTTGTCTCTTTTTTTTTTTTGCTTCTGTTTTTGCCCTCTTCATCCATCGCATCCTATTGTGTGCCGCTACTACTCGCGCATGTACACACTTGGAAAGAGATCATCTATTTGTCCTTTACGTCTCATCAATTTCCGTTTTGTTTTTTAATTAGTTTGAGACGTTATGCATCGCGGAGCAACCTCACATAGATTGAAATGCCCATAAACTGTGCGCTGACTAATTGTATTGGTTTTTGCGCCACGCTGCTGGGAATAGCTCTTAGAGGCGCTTTTATTCATTTTTAATGAGCTAGCGTACTGAACTAAATAATGGGGCATGAGCTTTCACAATTGCTTTTAGATGCTAGTTCCATATTTGGGTGCAATAAATATGACTAAGCTTGCTGTGGGATTTTTTTTACGTTTTGAGTGTAAAATCTTTGTCCCTTTTATTTGCTAAAAAAAAAAAAAAAAAAAAGGACATCGACAGTGAATCCAAACTGTCCATTTGAACCTGCCTTAGTAAAACCAAAAGGACAAAAACGTTCTTGTTCAAAGTCAAAACCCATCCCAAAGCCTGGCGGCCTTTTATGAGGAGAGCTTGTAAAAACCTGAAGGCCTTGTTTTAAACTAACAATGATCATTTAGTCTCAGCTTGCAAAACTTTAAGCGCAGGCTGTTATTAAGTAGCGCCACACAAAGGGCTAAAGGAATGTCCATTCAGCGCAAGGCAGGGATAGATCATCAACTCAAATCCCGGCGGGTTCTAACAAAGATGCAAATGCATCCCTCGGGCTCTGGTCTAAGGCTTCGTTGACTTGAGATTACATGAAGCGATCACACATTGAAGAACCACATTGATGTGCAGTTATGTAGGTGTGTACCACTAAAGCAAAAAATCCTGGCTTAAGTTAGCTTCTCCGTTTTTACCTTGAAAGCAGCTCTATAATCGCACACTATTTTAGTGCGCAAAAATTGGCCGAGGTTGTGACCCTGGGAACAGAAGCCCGTCAGAGTCGAGGTTAACTGCTCTCAAACTATGGGAGAGTGGCAACATATTAACAAGTAATAGCTTGTTCTAATCCTCGGGCCACATTTGCAAGTGTTTAGCCTTGTTTTTCCTCCCAGCGTCTTTGGTCGACAAGGGGAACACCTGGCTACAAGGTTGGCCTGCCTGAGAAAAGATCCAACTATTTGAGACTTGATCATTTTGACTTAAGTGTGCAACAAATTTGTTGGCCAAACCGTAAAAGAAATTGCGATTTTTTAAAATCAAAATATAGCACATTTTAAAAATAAAAGTATCATATATGTGAGCGTCTGGGTGTGAGCTGTAGCCTACAGAAGTTCCTTGCAAATGTTTTGGTTTGGGGTTTGTGTGTTTGACTGTTGGTTCTGTTCAATAAACGATGGATCTTCTATTCCATATGCGAGAGCTTTACAGTATATTATATTAGGTACCAGGGCTGTGGACTCAGTCGGATTTTTGCACCGAGTCCGAGTCCGGCCTCTTGACCACGAGTCCGAGTCCGAGTCCGGCTGTTCATTTTTTCTGTTAATTCATGTGACTGCTTAGTCTTTATTCAAGGCTAATTTAGATCAAAATCTAAATAATTACAACTCTTTTGTGATGGCTTTGTCTTTATTAAACATATAAACGAATACAATAAACAGATACTTTCAAGTTTTAATCATTAATTACACCATTATTGCTCAGACATTTATCTAAACACGAATAATTAGTGACGACCCCACAACTATCGAAACACATCAATGATATAAGCTGGGTGACATAATCGTCCTTGACATTGGTACATAATGTAAACATTAGCCTAAGTGCAACTCAACGTGGCCGCATTGATCGTAACTTACGCCCCGTTTCCCCCCCAAATCTAGAGGCAAAACATTGTTCTCTTGCTGCTCCCGGGTTCTTCCATTTTGGCTGCGCGCGGGGCATTGTGCGTCTTGTACGTGCACGCACGCAGGCAGGCAGGCGCGGGCGCGCACGCAACAACTAAATTTGTCTTCATAACAAGCAAGCAGGGCTGTGGACAGTATTCCTACGCGCATTCTCAGCAGCAAATCAGCACCGAGTCTGAGTCCGGCAAAAATGACCGAGTCCGACGAGTCCGAGTCCCCGAGTCCGAGTCCACAGCCCTGTTAGGTACACCTGCACACTTTAATAAAGTTGTATTGTTTTGTATTGTAGGCGGCTCTGGCGCACTGGGTAGCACGTCGGCCTCACAGTTAGGAGGGTGCGAGTTCAATTCCACCTCCGGCCCTCTCTGTGTGGAGTTTGCATGTTCTCCCCGGGCCCGCGTGGGTTTTCTCCGGGCACTCCGGTTTCCTCCCACAACCCAAAAAACATCCTTGGTAGGCCGATTGAGCACTCCAAATTGTCCCTAGGTGTGAGTGCGAGTGCATACGGTTGTTTGTCTCTGTGTGCCCTGCGATTGGCTGGCAACCGGTTCAGGGTGTCCCCCGCCTGCTGCCCGATGACGGCTGGGATAGGCTCCAGCACGCCCGTGACCCGTGTGGGGACTAAGCGGTACAGAAAATGGATGGATGGATGGATGTTTTGTATTGTACTGTACATAAGTCTGCCTTGATAAAGATGATAAAACAACATTTTCAGAGACAGATTTGAAGACAGATTCTGTTTCATTCAGTGCATCTTTTTTTCCAGTTTCCAGTTATGCACTACTTTGTTTTATTGTCCCTTTTGTGTCGCTAAAAAAGCCAAACAAAATATTGTAGACGCAGATGTGCATGTGTTGCGCATTAGCGCAGCAAGTGGACTGTTGACGAGATCCTAAATGCGATCATTCCGTCAGTGCATTGTTGTCCTAATCCATAAATCCTCGTGTCACTCAGTAATGCAATGTCATGTAATTGATTGCCCGTGTCATCGGGCAACATGGCCCGCTAAAGTGTATTGCCCTCGCTAAACCTAATGAGACAGGACAATGAGTGACTGTGACGCGATGACGGTAGCAAGATTAGAAGGCTATTAAATGTCTTTAATGTACTGTCTCATTGAATCATTTTATTTTTAATGTCATTTTAAATGTTATAGCCAAGATTAACAGTCGTGAATTGACAGTTACATGGTACATTTATGTGGATTTCAGATAGTAATTATTATAATTTAGATGTTTTAAAGACAAAAGTATGTCGGAATTGCCCTTTAGAAAAGTGTTTCCTGATTTTTTAAAATTGATCTGAATGCTTCATTTTTTTTAATTCAACCAGCCAGTTTTTCTGTAATTTATTAATCTGCATGATGAGAAGTAAACATGCAAACAAACAAGAAATCCTTTTTATTGCACAGTGTACATGACTCAGCTCACTCTGCAATGTCTAGTAGTTTGTGGCCATCCTCCTGCCAGCTTACATTTCTCTCCCGCCTCCCCAATTGGATTCAGGTGCACAAATGTCAGCCTTTCCAATTCAGCTTTTGGCAAATAATTTGTCATGTTTTTTTGGACACAAGGTTTTCCCTGCTCTCCTCCCCCCAGCTGGCGTTGTACCTGTCGGCGTCAACACGGTGGTCCAAAACTGTCCATGCTTTCCCTTCCCTTTTAAATCCCCATTAGTGAATGTCAAGGCCCTGAAACATGTTCCCACACAGCAACACTGTGGCACGCAAGCCTGCAGCAGTTATCACAAGACTTTGCTACTTTATCTCTGGAGATGCTGCCGGAGGAGAAAAAAGAGGAGGAGGAGGAGGAGGAGGAGGAGGGCAGCACCGCATCCCCAACAACCTCTACTCTTGCTGGATGCATGCTGTCAAACTATGATTATTCACAAGACAGAAAAAGGAGGCGACAGTGCTAAATATAGTGTCCTCGCTGTCTGCTTCTTTCTGTTTAGTTTTTTTTTCACTGCTTCGTCAGCAGCGTGCACCCACGCCTCCTGCTCCTTGGCGAGCCCCGCCCACGTCCTGGGTACGCTTTTTGTGCCAAGCTGAGCTGTCCTAGCAGGAGGAGATTTCCAAAGAGTGTGCTTGAAATGGTTACTAGGTGCAACAATGACACAGACTGGTTCATCTGGTTGGTAAATACATTTTCCTTGAATAAGCACTCAAGGAAAAATGACAATTTTTACTTTTTCAAATAAATATGGCCTTTGAACAGGGGTGTGTAGACTTTTTATGCCACTGTATGTAGGGTACCACCTTTGTCTGTTATTGTTTCTGTGGAGCTTGCGTATGCTTGGTTTTCCATTGGCATGATTTATCCTAGCACTTGTGTGTTGTGTAAAGAGGGACAGGGCACAGCAGGGGAGCAGAAGATGCTTTGTGGCGTGTCGGCATGTGATTGGCAGGTGCGTGTCTGCTCACTGCAGCCCTTTTTATAGATCAATATGTGGAAGACATGATAAAAATAAGCCCCGGACACACTGTTCTACCTCAAACCTGATCGTAGCGACCGCTTAAGTCCGCCGGAATGTTTTTCCAAGCCCCTCGTTACTTGATGCAGATTGTTACGTAGCCTTCGATTAATGTCAGGGGCCTACAGCCCGAGGACGATGGTGGTTCCGGTAGTGAGTGTGAGGAACGAGATGGAAATGGCTTTTAGAAGAACGGGTTGTCTTGAGATTCAAAGTGACAGACGAGCATAACAGGGAGTCTTTTTAATATTCATGTCTAGTACTTGGGCTTATGTGTGTGTTTTCAGAGCACTTTCTATATATACTGCACGTGGTGCGACTTTGGCTTGGTTGCCATGACAGCAGCTACCTGTTCACAGTTTTGTCATACGCGTAACATGTAGTTGTCCTTCAATTAATAATATCTATCGATATCAACGATATTGAATAAACCTGTTTTTTTATTTCCATTCATTTTATTTATTTTTATTCATTTTATATCCTTGAGGTCTATCTTAAGAGCCGTCCACAACTTTGTCCGTTTTCCACAACTAGTACCGTTTTGGGCCCACCAGTACACAATGAAACTTTACTCATAATTTGCTGTGCTGCACGGGTAATACTATTAGACCCAACTGGTAGCCTACTCTACTCTATTAGTCGTACCAGAATGCCCTCCCGTCTTTTTGCCTCGCTAAATTAGTTACCATAAAACTGCTAGTGAGGACACATATAATATATAGAATTTGTGTTGGATGTCAAGCTTATGGTCAGTAGTAGGTCTAGCTTAGGTCAAACGTGCTTCTAGTTGGAAGAAAAAGTCACTAGTAAGACGAAGTGGGTACACTAGTCTGGTCTAGTCACTCTTGAATTGTATTACTTGTGAGCTGTCACTGCCCAGCAACTAAAGGAGATGTGGCTTGTAATCATAGCACACTTATTTCCCCCGCCATCGGTGTCTTCGCACAGAAAGTCCCCGGGTGACCATCCGAGGAACTACACAATCGTGTTTATTAGACAGGAGTGATTTGTGAGAAGTTTTTGCGCGAGAAGTGTGACATTAACGCTGGTATTTTACTCGGGAGGAGGTGTCAGCCAGATGTTTTTGGTGGGGGGGGGTCCCAGGGGGAGTTGCAACTTGGGCTGAAATTAAGTGGACAGCAGGTCAAGGGCACCTCTCTACTTGTTTACTCAGACAGCGATCATTCATTATCATTTGTCTGTCAGTGTCGGGATCTTATTTCTGCGATGGCGATGACCTTTTCCGACACTCGCGATGGAAGCCCCCATTGGTTATATGGATGTTTGTAACTAGTGTCGCTTTAACTCATGGGCCCTACATCTAGAGTTGCTGCACTCTATTAAAAGGATATACATGGGAATAGTTGGATGTAATGTCTCTGAAAAAATCATTAAATCCATTTTGGAAAAAGGTTGCATCACTCACTGAAAGATGTGGAATATGAGTGAGGGTAAAAAAACTGCGCCGTATTGGCATTTGGACATTTAGGAAGCGCTGTAAATTGTGAAAGTAAAATGCAAAATATGTCAGGGTTTACACTTTTGGAATAGTCAAACATATCGGTTAAAGCTCCAGTTGAAGCACGAGGATTCCCCTCCCGTTTCCCAAGTCAAACAAAACATCTGGTGAATTAATCAAATGGATTTTATGTCGGTACGAGTCAAAGTTAGGCAATAAAACCAGTTTGAAAAGATCATCATGCGCGTGTGGAACTTTTTAAAAAAACACAAAAGATAAGTTTGTGAGTTCTAACTAGCAATTAAGTGTTAAGGACACAGTGTGTTTTGGAGAGCCTTCGTTGACGAGTTTTCAAATAAGTTACGCGCTACGTGAAAATACGGGCCTGATATTGTAAAAGACCAAACGTAAAGGTTATTAGCCGATAAAATAAACATGTGCTTCTTCTCGGACTCATCTCGATGTCACCGTGGTTGTTGCGTAAAGTAGGTCACGTACTGTATTTGGTTCTGTAACGGCTTGCCGGAAACTCATTGGAGAGGAACATCGGTCATCTTGTGATAACAGGTGCGCGTGAAGAACGAAAGCAATGTTGCTTCAGAGTCCAGTGAGCGTTTAGTGTGCAGCTATTGTTGGCATCTGTCTGAGGAGATTTAATGCACCCACGTTTGACTTGTAACTATATGAAGCTCAGAACTTGAAGAAGAAACAAGGACACATAGTGGACAAATTGAACATTGACCAGCCTTCTACAATTGACTATAAATCGAAATTCAAGGATCCACTGTGCTGTTTGTTCTTGGCAACAAGTTCCATCATATCAGATTATCAACTACCTTTCCGAGCAATTTCAGTTCAGCAAACAAAGGATGGACCAGTGACCAGTATGTCGATGGTTCCTTTGTGCGTTCCCGGTATGGACAGACAACCATACTCCGGAATGTAGTAAAACACTAAGGAGTGGAAGGCGTTCAGAGGAAAATGCAAAAGGGGAGCTGGCGGGGGCTCCGCACGCGCTAATGGACTGCAGGGCACCTGTGTCACTTTTGCTATCAGCCTATGAGAGTGAATAGATGGAGGGATTGGAGAAAGAGCGTAGGCGTACGTGGGAATACTGAGGATAGATTATGCGTCTGTTTCCTATTAACTGTGGATGAGTTTGGGTCGAGATGGTTTTCCTCATCGGACTTGGACTCTTGCCACGGCTTCGAAGTAGCCCCTTTCAATGGCCTCGAGGAGCTTCTCGACGTAGAAGATGGCAATATGGATGAAGAACAAAGCCAGATTACAGAATAAATACTGCTATGAATATTGATTCTCAAGCGATTAATGCTGCTTGGAATTTTTATGATTTGTTTATGGGACATGATGAAGAGTATCCCCAGACACCCCACTTTGCATTCAGCCCTCAAAGTTTAAATCTGATGTCAGGATTTGCTCAAATACATTTTTGCGTATTATGCTTTAAAAGTGCAACGTAATCTTTAATGGTGCAGTCAGTTTGGAAAAACTCAAAGCCTTGTCCACGTTTATGGGAAACATCTCCGTCCTAAATGAGATGTCAGTGCATTTAATGTTTTGCCTGGGCCTGGCTAACCTCAAGTGCTGCTTTAAATGTGTCTCAGGTGAGAAATGTCCGGCGTGTGTTAAAGTCCTGGCTGAAGACCAGCACGCTGTCTTTAGGATTGTGGGAGAAATGAGGCCTGACCATGATCCTTAGGGAGCTTGCAAAATTGGTGTCTCCACTATTGGATTAGAAAAGAGCTGGAACATTCCTCCTTGCTGTCGGAGCTGTATTTCATCGTATGGAGTACACTCCTCGCCTTGACTTTTATCCACACAGGATGCTTTAATTGCTGAAAACCGAGCCGCGGTCAGATGCTAACGTCATTACTTTCGAGTTTTGAGGTACATGCTAGCCTTGCCGTATCTTCATTTGAATGTCTCTTGCTTCAGATAGATGGTTTAGCATTAGCGGCTGTGGTTTCTGGCAAGTGGCGATCAAGTCTGAAGGTCATGCCTCAGGGGCGAGAACCCCCTGAACCCTTCCGGGCAGAATATGATGGAACGTGAGCTTTTCCAGGCCTTGTTTTCTGGCTTCATGCACTGATGGGCACCCTGATAATGTTCTGACTGCGGAGGGGAGTAGATGGCCTCTCATGCCTGGTCATTGTGGCCACTGGCATAGACTTGATGCCAAGATTTTCTCCATGCCTGCCCTCTTCACGCCCCTTCTGCCTGCGAGCTTTGTTCGCCCATCCTGTTCTCAGGAACCCTCTCTAGGTGTCCCCGATGGCATGTTGGCAACACAGGTCGGCGGCGTCTGTGGCGTATGAGCGCATGCATATGGATGAATGAATAGTGGGAGGAAGGAGGGCCTCCTGTGTCGCCATTGTCATTGTTGTTGTTTGTGTCGACGCCTCACTCATCCCCGTGAATGGACCGCATGGTCTCAATAGACGAGGGGCGTTTGTGTAGGCTGAGACCGTCATTAATTTACTTCATTCATGCCGCCTGGGAAGCGGAGGAGGAGTGGCCTACAACGCTGGCATTGGCCGAATCTTAAGCGGGGTACGCGCATACCGACAAACGGGATAAATTTCCGCGTTTTCCCTCCCTCGCGATCTAGGCCCGCTCATCTGACAAATTGCGACAAGTTCTGCAAGCACAATGTAGTTTTTCCAAGGTTTTCCAAACTTTGTTTTATATTTCTTCTTCTACTACCTATTAAAATCTCCAAATCTACTCTTTCTTCATCTTTCCATAGAAGCTCTCCAAAGACGTTTTTGTTTAATTTATTCAAAGTTTATTGTTAAGTCTCTCGTTCCTGCAGAGAACCAAATACCCAATGCACCAGGACCGTCTCTATGCGTGTACCCCGCTTCTCATTTATCACTTCCTTCCAAGAAAGCTTCAAACATCATCAATAACGTTGTTGATGACATCGGCCTCCTCTGTACCGTGATGAACGACTGGCCCTTAGAGCTGACAGGACGACCCGACAAAACAAATGTTTGACATATTTGGATTTAATGTTGTTGATTCTGCTGAGAAATGCCGTAAAGAAAAATGTCTTAGACGTAACTTGACAATGGTCCTTTTGTGGATGCGTAATCCAATTTCGCGAGCGTTACACGCTGGGAATTCATTCAGTGGTCGGGCTTTTGATTGTGCCAGCATCAGGATTGGTGCAGAGCATGAAATGTGGCTTTTCAACAGCGTATCTGGATTACACTGTCCTATTAAAGCCTCTGTGCGTGATTAATTAGTCACAAAGCTTTGAAATGCGTTCTGGGCAATTAGACTGTGAACCCAAGAGCAACTTTTGGGCATGTCACTGCAGACATGTCAGTGCACTTAATTGTTTAACTTCCTTTTGAATATATTGTCAAGTGTAAAAAGTCCAAACAAGTCAATCAATCCAGGATTTGAAAAAAAGGATCATTGTTAACTTTGTTTGGTTAGTTTTTATTGTGGAGCTCTGATGATAACATTTTGCAGTCTTGCTCATTTTTTTGCGTTCATGTTGCAAATGAGTCACTCCAAGTTGACCACTTGAAAAGTTGCCTGAGCTGAAAATGACAGACCGCAAACAAACCAGCCACAAGTTGGGATAAGACATCATTACTTTTCACATCTGATTAGTTCAAAAACAAAATGAAAAGAATACAATCGGATGGAAACAAAGAGTAGCATAGAAGAGACTTCTGCAAGATCATTCTGTTTGTCTTATCGGTGCAAAGCGTTTGGCTAAGCGCAGATTTATGAAAAGGTATGACGGCGTAAGATAAGAAGGTTTTAGCCTCCGTGTGTCTGTGCACTCACTGCCCTCCTTTTTGACGGGCAAGTTGGATGGATGGAACTGTGCGCCAGATCATTCGGGGATGTTTCCTTTCTCACCAGCGATAAGACACTTCCCTCTCACTTTATCTTCAATGAAAAACAGCTAGTTCCAGCTAGTACTTTATTTTGTCATACCTCCGTGAGCATCTCCCCAGCTGAGAGGAAGGACGTTGCATAACTAAAATGGATTGCTCAAGACACCACTTGAGTGTATCACGCTCTTCTAACCCTAATTTATGCAGTTGCAATCCCTTGCCAGTCATTCTTGCCCCTTATTAATTTGGACTTTTTTTTCCTCCCAACTAAGGCCTTTTGCAAGCCCTTTCCTCCCCCAACTTACCCAATTCAGACTGACCCTTGTGGTCACGGGTGAAACAAAGACCAGAGGGTCACAGGGTAGGATGTTCCATCTGTCCGTCAAATGTGAAAGCCAGCATATCAACAGGCGCTGGGGGGTTCGGGGAATGGGAGGGGTGAGAATGTCACTCAGCCACCGGGAGTGAAAAAAGAGCCTGGATTACACAGACAGACAGTAATCTAAAGGTCTGTCAGTCAGGCTGACCTTGGCGTTTGCTCTGCTCTAATCGCCGGCCGAGATGAGAGCGCGAGGCCCTTCGATGAGCAGACAATTCCTATTAAAGACGCAATGGCTGCCAGCTCACTTCAATTTGAGTGACATTTTCTTTCTCGCAGTCAAAGAAAGCGTCGGAAATACAGACGCTCGTTTAGCCCCTGACTAGTTTGTTTTCAAGTAAATTGGAGCTTTGGTCTGGTTGGAGTTCATCTAGTTCAACATTTTAGAAACCTGCTAGCTTAATTTCAAAATTCTAAATTTTTTAAACCCTTGTTTAATCATGACATGCTTTTTTGGACAGTAATCAGTGGCTCCGCTACTTGAAGCCGCCTGCTGCATTCCATTTTTGCTCCAATTGTTTCAAGATGGCATTCATCAACGATCAGCGATCATGGCCTTACTTTACGCTTTACTACCTAATTCCTGATCATCCAAAAGTACCTCCCAACGAAAGGATAATGGCATTCCAATGGCGTCACCCTTCCCCCTGACCACAGCTCCCCACAATTCACCTCCCACTATTCCCACTATCGTCAGCTCCATCATCACCCGCTCTCCCGTTAAGAAATGATGGATGTCTTTGCCGCCCCCCCACTTTGACGGATGGATTAAATGCGCCATAGCATGATGTTCTGTTTCTCCCAACGAATGCTGGGTGTTCACATTGTGGCCAACTGGAATAATTCACGTCTCTTTGGGGGTGTATTATTTTTTTTCACCAACCTGACTCGGTTTTAAAGGACTTCAGTTAAGCACTTTGAATAAAAAAAGAGTCACAGTCAAAAAAAGGACTGTTAATGGCTTTCGCCTTCCTGTGTGGAGTTTGCATGTTCCCCCCGTGCCTGCATGGGTTTCCTCCCACATTCCAAAACTCAGACCAGGGTTCGTAGGTTCAAGCATAAAATTCATGCCGCTTTCTGATTGACTGTCGTTACATTTCATCCCACAATCACGGGTTGGATCAGCCAAACGTGTTGTTCAGCACATAACGTAAATGTTGAACAGGTTAAACATTCACAATTGTTGGCCTCAACATTTTTCCGAGTAAATCAGGCGTAGGAATAAAAAAAAATCACTCTCAACGTAGACCACAACATCAGGATAATCATCAGATTTTAGAGATGTCCAACAATCGCACCATTGCTGAGTTATGATCAGAAGGGAGAGGATTTTTTTTTTTTTAAATGCACACTTAGGGATTTGTAGTTGTAATTAGTGATCAGGTTTAACATTACAGTTGTTGGCCGTAGCCGTTTTCTGAACAGATCAGGGAAGGTAAAACAACACACTTGACACACATCAGACCACAGGATAAACACTCCAAAAAAGATCATCACACCATGGGAGCATCATCAGAATCATGTTTATACTTGCTGACTCTGATTGTGAGGGAGGAAAGATGCTAATACTTGATTGTCGGTATGTGCATGTTTGACTCTCGTCCCATTCAGGGTACAGAAAATACACACATGAAAAGCTGCTCTCACCAAGGCCTTAAGCAGAAACCATAATATTGTTTCTGGGTTGGTCCAGGGCATTTAAGATCTGTGTGTTTTTCTTTGAGCAGACAGTCTTGAGTTGATCGGGGATTTATTTGTTCTGTCCGGGCTGGTGGTTGCTGATTTTACAGTAGGCTGGGTTGCCTGAAGACCCATGCTGGGCCACAATGGTTTGATTTGATTCTCTCACAAATTTATTTTATTTACAATGAAAATGGTTTGGAGAAAGTCAGATTCAATTTACCTGTATTCAGGTTCATTGTGGAAAGATTTGTCTCATGTACTAGCAACCTTACTTGTCTGACAAATGTGAAACTTTTGATTGTGAGATTGTTCACTACGCCCCCTTGGATGTTCTGCTTGTTTCTGTCTTTTGTTGCTGAGAATCCATAAATTGTCCCCCCCCCCCACCTCCTCTCCAAAAATGAGCAGCTTCTCCCCCCCAGGCCTCCAACTGGGACGCTACTAAATGAGCTCCACAGAGAGCTGTCGGACAGACACCCAGCCACCATAATTGAGCGTTACGCAGTTGTCATATAGCATTAGAATGTCTACCTAGTCGGTTGAAGATGGAGGGAGGCGTGGTGACCCCTGTTTTGTTTTTCCTCTACTGTGGGGTCAAGTGGGCGTGTGCAGCGTTAGACCCAGCGGTATTATGTTGACCATGCAGGGGCAGATGGGCTTCTGCCAGGGGCCCATTAATGGCCGGCAACTTCACAGATGCCGCCAGCCTATGCGCACTATTAGCTGGCCATTTGGGACTGAGCCTGGGCTTAGATGCACATTGAAGACCTCTCCGTGACCTTTGGTCTTGGCACCCAATGCAGGATTGAGTTTATTCAAGGGTACAAGGTGAGCCATCCGCATTCATCAACAGCCACCAAGTGAATTCATTAAGCGTATTGGACTAGCCAGCTGCTTTTATACATTTTTTATATTACAAATTTAGACGGTTCCCCATATTTGTGTACAAGCCATTCAAAGGAAAAAAAAATCTGTGTTTCTGCTGAAAAAAAAAAACAGCGCTGTAAATTATGTGCATGTCTTCCTGCCTTTTGTCTCCAGGTCTGCTATGAATGCACCACATGGTGTGTGTGGACACAAGAGTTATTCATTGAACACTAAACTTCGTCATAGCTGGGAAGTTAGCAGAAGTGAAAATAATGCATCACTGTTAGTGCGGGAAATGAGCCCTACAGAGTATTTTGTAATTGTATCATTCTTATGAATCACCACTTTCACGCTTTACATCACAAGGAGTAAAATATTGCTCATTACATCTTTAGGAAGTCAAATTTGGCCCCAGAGGAATATTAGGGAGTTTTTTTTTCTTAAAATTCTTTCAAACAAAACTCATCCAGGTTTGCCTAGATTTGTCATGCTGGAAGAGAAAAGGGTCTTCCCCAAACTCTTCCCACACATTTGGAATTGATGTGGAATTAATTTTCATGGGGGTGAACTAATGAGTCACGCGGAACCACTTGTTGATTTATCTGTAGTTTTTATTTACTTTTGTGTATTTTGCCAGGTTTTGCCTCTTTGCTTTTTACAAAGATGTAACTCATGAGTCAGTTCATGTCAATGAAGCTCTTGACGGCAATGATTTACACCACCAAACTATGACACAACTATGTTTGATCAGAATAATCCACAAAAATGACAGATTAGTCATCATTCATTTCCTGAAAGGTTTTAAACACCGCAAGTGACGGGCGTAATGTAAATTCCCCCAGAATCAATCATTCGTTTAATACAAACTTTTTAAAATATGCAATTGGATGCTTTGTTTAACCACTTTGCATTATTATAAACTCCTCCCCTTTCGACATCTTGGTACAAATGAAAATGTCAGCGAGGCATCATCACTGTGTAGATCATGCTTGCACGCTCCTCCCCTCCCTTCTCATGGCATGCTGGATGCTAAAAGAAAAGAGTAAAGGCACCGACGGCAAAAGGTGCGTTATCTCAACCCGCTGGTATGTAGACTGGCTGTAAATGATAAAATCAGGCAAGCCGAAGAGGAGAGGAAGCCCAAGGTAATAAATCAACATGCAGAGAGAGGGGTCGAGTGAAAAGATTTTTTTATTATTATTTTGAAAAAAAGGGTTGCCATAACATTTTTTAAATGCTGCAAGCCTGGCAGAAATAATGCTCCGAGCAAGTCCAGAGAATAAAAACAAAATGAATGTTGTTCAGATACCAAAAACATCTTTCTGTAAATAGAGGACAAAGTTAACATCTTTGTTGAAACACACATCTCCCCCAAATATGATTCAGTGAATAAATTAAATGTTTTGACCAGGAAAACCTAGCGTCGGGGTTTCTCGATTTTGAAATGCTAACTGGCCATACATTTAGTACAATCAAATTAGTTGCACACCAAATTAGGATAAGCATTCAGAAAACAGATCAATACATAATTAGCTATCCAGTTGTGTTCAAACTTAGACAATTCAGCCCATAGATGAGATCATTAAAATGATGCAGGACCCTGCCCCACCTCCACATAAACAGATGGAAACAAAACCCTGTGTGGTGCTTAGTATTTAACACCGTTGACATTTTCTTGGAATTACCTCGACTGTTGTAAAAGTGCAGGGGACTGGAAAGAGAACCTTGAGGAACCTCTCACCCCTCGCTGCTGTTCGTATATGTTTAAAAGTTTCTTTTCGGTGCTTTCTATGGCCCCTTTTGACAAATGGAAGTCCTTAAAGTTGGCAGACTCTAAACCATTTGTAAAAAATGACCGCGGGGAGTTTCGTGGATGGAAAGTGGGTCGGCCTGGCTGTTGTCCCTGGTGGACCTTGAATCAACAACACTCGGGTCTAATGGTCTCGCTAAATTTACCTCCTAATTGTCCCCCCTCCATCTCATTTGCCGCCGGCTAGACGTGAACTTGATGGACAAAATGTTCCAAATGAATGAGAAATTGATTTATTGATAGCTTGGCTCTTCTTGGGACTAACTTCAACAAGGTCGGTGGAAGAGGGAATTCGGAGTAATCTATAAATACGAAATGAGAGAGAGTATCGTGCATGCGTGTGTGTGTGTGTTAGCACAGCTGACAAAGACGAAGAGCATTTGTGATGAGTGCAAGGTCAGGGGTTAGTTTGGAAGAGGAGGATTTTCACTCTTTTAAAGCAGCTCCCTTTCATTCTTCAGACCTTCTCAGTAATCCCCTTTAGCCTGACTGCTCACAGCCACCACGCCGAGACAGCTACAAAACGCAGCTCTTTGAAAAAAAAAAATAGCAACCACCTTGAAGGCCACAAATACTCTATAGAAAAAAAATCCATAGTTTGTTTCTACATTTGATATAAAAAAATATCTGGCACCTTTCAAGTGTTTCTCCTTCCGAGGTATCATTATGTTTTCTCCTGACCTGGAGATAATCCAGATTATGTCCAAGTGTGTGACAGGCCGAGGATAAGCTTTCACCCCGGAACCTTTGTAGTCTCAAAGCTTTGAAAAGAAGCTGTCCTTTGCATGTATATTTTTTTTTAATAATGTCAAACTTTATTATGATTTTGTGACATGATTTTTCAATTTAATTTAATTTCACACTACAGAGACCCAACAAACCTCCCAAAAATTGTGCATTATTTTTTTTTTTCATTGAATCCTCTTCATGATTTTTTAATCCTTACATATTCGCTCTAATGCATAACGAAGACTACTTTTTGATCTGATAGCAAAACTCGGTGACCTCCCCTCTCCTCAACTCCGTCCGATCTTCCCTTGAGTTTTTAATTAACCTTTCCTGTCATCTGCAACGACGGCGATAGATTTGTTCTAATCTCTTCTCTCTATTTTTCCTCAGGAAGTCACCTCGGCTCCTTGAATCAATGTTTCTTCTGCTTTCCAGCCGTGTAGGCAGTCAGGCAGGCAGGTGTCTGAGATTTGATGTGGGGATCAGAGAACTCTATTTCTTTGTGCACACACACGCATGCACACACTGTGCATCAGCGGTAGACGAGCGTGAAGAGCATCTGAGCGACAGCATCCGGAAGCGCGGAGATAAGGTGTAATCTGCTTGCAATTATTTCTGCTTGACAGGCGCAGGTAAGCGGCAATCGGCTCCCGTGAGGCGTGTTCTGAGTCAATAGACCCGACCTCCAGCAGGGAGGCCAGCGAGTGATTACGAGTCCGACACAAAGCACAGGCAGGACTGTCTGATAGCCAAAGTCAACTCTAAAGAAAAACGATACATGAACCTCAGGCCTTGAATGCACAAAGTGCACACCCATCTGAGTCAATAATAATTATGATTAATGATCCTGTAATAAAACATATTTTAGAAATATATATGTATGTACAAGTGGTTAGCAAAGTTACCTCATATTTTTCATCTGAAAAACGACACATGGTTCACTCGTCACGGCCTTCCTTCATTTGTGCACGCACGGCTGCAGACAAGCCGTAGCACGGAGGAGCCACGCCTTGACATCAAGCGAAGGAGAATTCAAGCAACATGCCACAGATGCCTGGACAAGTGTGTCGGATTTTTCTCCCTCCCCCCAAAGCCCCTTTCATATTTCAGCAGAGACTCGATTTGGGAGGCTATTAGCGGCTTGACGAGAAGTACTCAGAATGTGGGGAAGCTGCAAGTTTTTCTCAGCCACTAATATCTCTGAAAAACATGATTTTAACTAGCAAGGAGAGTGAGCACATCCAGCAGGTGAACACAAAAGGCATGAAATAGAAAACAAACATCAGAGGGGAAAAAAATGCATTTGGCTTCAATTTGTCTGCTAATAATTTTCAAGTCCTCGCTCACCGCTTTGGAAAAACTCATATGCAACAGATTCTGTGGTTTGCATAGACACACACTGTCATTGTTGAATTTACCAGTGGCTTTTGAATTGAGCTTTCTAACACTATATCTAAGCCTTATTGTTTCCCAGGCGTTTTGTATACAAGCACTGATAGACATTTTTTTGTGTTCCAACTTGTCTCCACGAAATGCAAAAGCATTACGTGTCTCTCGGATGCCACTGATGCAGTTTTACCCATTCGTGTCTTTTTATAGCATTATTGTATTCCACCTAAATGCGCAATGAATCTTTCTGCAGGCTTTGTTATTGAGGCGAGATTTCACCTAAGTGGTATTATTAAGTGTCCTGCATGGCATTTTATGCTTCATTTGCTTCCCATAGACATTATTAGCATCTACACTACTGTATACTGCGTTTTTATGGAGTCCGTAATTGCAAATGAAGACTGGTGGTAAAAGGAACATGTGCAAACACGCAGGACGTGTTGAGTCTTTTTTCTTTTTCCTTCACACCCCAGGCAGTCTTGCTTCTTTACTAAGCATTAAGCTATCAGAAATATGCAGACCTCCTTGTCCTTTATTGCTTTTGCTATGATTTAATATCATACACGCACGGCATAACATCATTAACACAATTCGCCGGAGGGGCTTTGGGTCAGGAAAACCTGGAAAGAATGGATATAAATTAAATGCAGTCCAAACAGCAATTATACTGTTTATATGTTGTAGATTGCATTTGAAGCTGAAACCCGAAGCGACTTATGCGGAAAAGTATGTCATTGTTTAAATGAAGATCCTTTAGAAATACGCGTGTGTTTGTAATGCTTTTACCTTTTACCTTTTAGTCGTCCGGTCAGGTATTAACACAGGTAATTTAACTTGGACGCAGACCAAAACGAACCCATTCAAGACCACCTTGAAGAAAATTGTGAGAAAATCACCCCACCAGAACATCAGTTACTAAACAGATGTTGGTAAAGCACCCACACGTTCAACGTCAGCTGAGCTAGTTACCCGTAAACCTCTTGAGACAGGATCGTATTTAGTAGTGGTCCGTTCCCATTCGCACCCCTGCTGCGTGCAGATGTGATCGGTGTGAGGTGTCATGGCAAGTGACAGATTGATTCTCTTTTAGTCAGCATCCAGTCACATATATCGTTTTACCTCCTGCAAGAACTCCCACCAGCAGTTGAGAAGTCTGCAGGCCTTCTGGCACTCAACTTACCATTTGAACATGTCCTTTAGCAAGTGGAAACAACCAGTCCCAAGTAAAGCAAGCAGATGTTCTGGCATCTCACGGTCAAGGAAAGTGGATTTTTATCTTGTGTATTCTATTCCTCGTGAGCGAGCCAGGGAACAGCAGGGGTGTTTGTGTGCTCCTCCTGAAGAGCAGGTCCTCTCGTTTTCTCTGGAAAATCAATTTAATGAATGAATGAATGAATGAATGAATGAATGAATGAATGAATGAATGAATGAACGAACGAACCAATGAATGAATGAATGAATGAATGAATGAATGAATGAATGAATGAATGAATAAATGAATGAATGAATGAATGAATGAATGAATGAATGAATGGGAGCGAGAGATTGGGAGGCACTGGGCGGACACCGGGTTATCTTCTTTCCGCCACGTAATTATTCCCGGCAAGTCTCCCACCTGCCGAGGGGGTCCGGATGTTGCAACGTTCCATGTGATATGATTAGAGACGTTAGGGAGTGAACAGGTCTGGAGAAGTTTCTTACGACCAGTCATTCTGTGACGGAGCTGAAACGAGGCGGAGGAAAGCCAGGATCTTGAGTCCTATCTGGATTTTATAATGTTAACTCTTCCTGTCACTGTTCACCAAGGGCAGATGGAATTACGGCTGTGATTGGACTTGTGTGAGAGGCAGGGTAGTGACTACACCCTGGAATGGTCACCAGTCATGATACACAACCAACCATTCCAATTTACACCTATGGACAATCTGGAGTCTTCAACAAACCTTACAATATATTCTTAGAATGTGGGACGAACATCCACACCAGCTTGAGAGGAAAATTCTAACACAAAAATCCTTTGCCCAAAGTCAGCTGGGATAAGGTCCAGCTCCATGTGACGGATAGATGGGTCAATATACGACTCCTTCAACTTCACTGAGCATGAATAGGCAGTTATTTATATTTACCCAAAAAGACGCATGTCGTCGCTTAGCTGTTTTAAAATAAGAACCGTATTGTGTAAAATAACTTTAGGGCGTCTGAGGGTTCTGTGCCTCATTACTACTGCGTATGCCCATGTGGCAACATTTTATGTCTTGTGCACGCGGGTGGTTCCGAATGGTAAAGATAACCTTACGGCCCATCCAAATGAGAGGATAAATCCAGGATTTGGCGCCACAACGGAGCAGCCTGCACAGCATCCAATATGACCACGACTGTGATTTGTGTTTCCCAATTTTACGCTATGTTTTTCCACCACCACAGTCTCCAACAAAAGCATTTCTTTTCCCTCTCGTTCTCTCTCTGACAGAGTTAAAGTCGACCGGCACTGCTCACCACTTCTCCTTCTTGCTAAACTCCAGCGACTATCGAATTCTTCGCATGGACGAAGACCACGACCGCATGTATGTGGGCAGCAAAGATTACATCCTGTCTCTGGATCTGCACGACATAAACAAGGAACCACTCATTGTAAGGAGTCGTGGATTGAAAGAACTCCGGAGACGGTTTGGCTAAAGTTCTGTGTTTGAATCTGTTGATCTTTTTTTTGTTTTTTTAAAGATCCACTGGCCCGTCGCCCCTCAGAGGAAGTCTGAATGTGTCTCGTCTGGAAAAGACACCAATGTGAGTGTTACAAATGCACAACAGAAAAAATCATGTTCTGCTGCTGGCCTAAATCACGGTTAAAATACTGCACACCAAAAGTTAATCATTCAGAATAGTCTTTTAGAGACATCTGATAATCCGACCTTTCAACATTGTCAAATCTGGTGCAAATGCAAACGATTGAGATCTCCAATGTTGAATCGTGACTCGGCAGGGCTTCGCCGGGTCACCGATTGGTGACTGCTACTACGCTGAGGTCATCGGTAATGTGAGGGTAGGGGGTCTTCTTCCAAAATTCCACTTGGCTGTCACACTCTCATCCAGGATAGCGACAGCGTTGATTGCTGATTGTGAACAGCTGCTCTCAATGACGCTCGAGGGAGCAGTTCCTGGTCTCCACATATCACATATGTATGTATCTTGAGGGCTCAAGGCCCGGGCGGGGTGAAGACCCTCTTGGAATCTCGGTTTATTATTCTTCCAATGAATGAATCGTCTTTTTGGGGTGGGCTCAACATGTCAAGACCGCCTGTATCCGGCCAAAAAGTATATGTATACTTTTGGGGTCCCGAACCCAAAGTCACTCAATAATGCCAATTTTAAAAGGAGTCATTTTGGTGTATAGGGAATTCAACTAAATGTGGCCCAACCAGAATTTAAAATGTGGCAATTCGACCCACAAGGGTTTTCTTTTTGTAAACATATTTTCCCATGGAGGTTTGTTATTGCTTTGTTTGCTGCGCACATGCTGGACGCGTAGCCGTGATTCAAATCAGTTCAGTTCAGTTCCTTCCAATTTTCACTTTAAAACATGGAAACTCCCCATTGTTACATGATAGTCTTTTTCTCTGTCAAATGATTGTTACATGATAGTCTTTTTCTCTGTCAAATCTTATTAAAACCCACGCGGGCCCAGGGAGAACATGCAAACTCCACACAGGGAGGGCCGGAGGCGGAATCGAACCCGCACCCTCCTAACTGTGAGGCGGACGTGTTACCCAGTGCGCCACCGAGCCTGCTATTAATATAGGCAATTGAAAACATAAAAGAGGGGGCATCAATTATTTTAATTTATTGCTATTCAAGGCCACTTAACATTGGGACTTTAATCAGGAAATTTTAAATTGCAAATAGTCCCATGGCCGAGTGCATAGGGAAACAGCTGTCTTAGCAAACTGAGAGAAGAACCTGCCAGCAGCACCTCTTCTTTATTTGCTTGTGGAAGTGTTGTGGTGGCCATCGTTACCATTGAGGTCATCCGCATGCGGAACAAGCCACATTACTCATGTTTTCGAGTGCCAGTACTCAAATATTTAGAGCCAAAGAAATTTTCAGGACAATAAAATTGGGTTTCCCCACAGTCCCGACCCTGACACTCCTTGCACGCTGCGCAATTCTGTTCTTTAGATTTTCTCTGACAGCATCGAGTAATCTAGGCTCCGGCCCGGGGCCGAGCATGGAACCGAGCTGCCAAACAAGCCAGCAGCGGAAATAATGGATGGCTCACTAGGTTGGCAGAGAGCTTATTAACCACCAGTGGGGCATTGCGTATTACGCAGATATTTCCTTTTTCTTTCTGCGTTTTTTTTTTCAAATTGCAATTTTTTTTCATTCTCAAAAATACATAGTTAAATAAATAAACAAGATGGAATGAATGAATGAATGAATGAATGAATAAATAAGTAAATAAATTAATTAATTAATAAATTAATAAATAACAGTAAGTAAGTGGGTGTGATGTGATGTCCCTAGAATGAGGTTCTGGTTAGACCTTGGTTTTAAGGTGACGATACTATTCACGTAGGATTTAATAACAATTAGAGAAGCAATTTCAAACTGGTATTTAATAATCAAATTTTTTTTCAGATGAACTCAATAATGTAGACAATTAATTCAGTTGTATTTGTTTCATCTGAAGAGATCCTAACAAAAGTGCTCACAATTGTGTTCTCCCAAAGGGCGAATGTGGCAACTTCATCCGTCTGATCGAACCGTGGAACCGCACTCACTTGTACGTGTGCGGAACGGGAGCGTACAACCCCATCTGCACATACGTGGACCGTGGACGCAAGTCGCAGGTAACCGCAAACTCCTTGTGCCACTCCACCATAAGCTTTCTCCTTTTAACAGTCTTGTCTGTCAATGGAGCTCAGGTTCCACTGTGCTTTTGTTCCATCATTTTCTGCATGGCTGGGCTTCCATCATAGACACCAAACAACACAGTTGTTCGCATTGTGAAAAGTGCTATCATATTAGTTTATTGGTTGACAGCAAGTGATATTAAGAAGGAATTTTAAGGGGGACACATTATGGAATACTGTTTGCTGTGACGAGACATGCAGCGAATTCCTTGCCCGTAATCTCCCCATCCACCTGTTTATACAGACCAGACTCTGTAGGTCTGTCTTTCTATCTGGCTAAAAGCCTCTGAAAAGCCATCACTACCAACGGAGCCTCTCATCCATCATCGCCCTCTTAACTCCGCCCACCTCGCGCCCACGATGACCGACGGCGAGCGGGACGCAGCTGCCGGCCTTGCGCTTGCCTGTTTAGGCTCACCCTTCAAACGGGGCGGGGGTCACGTTTCATTCTAAAGATCAGTTGGCCTGCTTTCATTCAGCGTTTTAAGTAAGCCCTTACCGGAGACAGATTATGCTTTTATCACAATATAAAACAGTTCCCCTGTGTCTTAATAAACAGTCTGGCCAATTTTGGTTGAAATACGCTAAGGGTGAAGAATTACAATATGCTTAAGATCCACTTGCTGTTACAACGGCTCTGCCTTCTGCATGAAGTTTGCATGACATGCACTTTTACATTTCAATACTTTTTTTTTTCATTAAATCCTTACCTCGTTCCCAATTTTTGTTCGTCTATTTGCCGCTCTTCTGTTTGTGTCATTATCGTCCAGCGGACAAATCCGTCTTTGTTCACGCGTCAGTAACGCGACGGCCAAATGTGCCATGTCTGTCTTTTAGGGCTCCTACTACCTCCAGGCCCCCAAATCTGGAGGGAGAACCAATCGGGCAGCAGACCAGAGTGCCACGTCAGAGCTTTTGGAGGCCAAGGTGGGCTTTGAGAAGGGGGCTCTGTAAAGAAACCAAATTAAAAGTCTGGTGCCCACCTGGAGAGCTCACTTTCGGAGTAGCGATGACATGGCTTCATGTCAAATAAACAGCCTCCTCCATGACATACCGTAGTTACCTCGGGGGTGAAAATGAGAAAATCAAATGACAGAGGTCACAGGAAGTCGACCAAAAACGTGGAAAAAAACTGCTGTTCCGTAACTAGTCTTCATTTTAAAAAAGAACAAATCAAGATCTAATATTAATGTCATTATTTTATAGTATTACAGGCATACTTTTCCTCAGAGTCCAGAAAAAAATACAAAATAAAGTTTTTATTTTATTTAGATAATTAATTAATTGCAATCAATATTAACAAGTCGAAGATAAAATTTCCACACAACATTCACTATCGTAATAAAATGAATGTCAAATTTCACTTTCCTAATAACATTTTAATTGTGGGTGCCACATGGCTAGTGGCGTGGCCAACTGGCTTTGAAGACTCGACCGAGGTGCCGGATCACCCGGATCCGGTGTTGACACAGATGATAAAGATGTCCTCTTTTCACTGTAGGGATAACGAGTTCTCTTTTTTTCTGAGCCACTAACATCACAGGCGCAGTGGAGGGCATTTTTTTGAAAGGCTCTCAGCATTTTTCCCCTCAGCCGCCTTCATCTCACCGATAAAACCGCCTTTGTGTGCTTTTGGTTGCCCTCAGCAGATGCAGTGGTGCCTGCAGGGCCGCAGCCAAGCATTCTTAACTCCACATTGTTTAGTTAGATACTCATGTTGTTTCCAAAACCCGCCGCCTTTAACAGCAACTTCAAGGAGGAACTTTTTTTGCCCCTGTCCAAAATCTATTCTCCAAACACAATAAATCTATTAGCAAGTCACAAGGGAAGTAAGAAAGTAACGAATTACTTTTTCTTATTCCCCCGACAGGAATATATTTTCCGCCTTGAGCCGGGCAAAGTGGATTCAGGGAAGGGAAAATGTCCTTTTGACCCCAAATTGAACAGCGTCTCCGCTTTGATCAGTAAGTAAATGTTGATTTGTGTTTCACTTAAGCCTGCCGCACACATTTTTAACAACTTTCAGAATGTGCGGGATTCCCAAATAATGAAAGAAAATAAATCTTTTGTGCTTACTGTTCGTACCCAGTGAGATGACCACACCCGTATCACCACTGACAATCTTTTGCTCTCCTTATGCCGCAGTACGGCGTGGAAATCCAAATAACAAAGCGGGAATGGCGCAAATTTGATTTGACCTGAGTTTAAAGCCTCAGATTAGGATAGAGGATGGAAGGTCCTATTTATCAATTTGCGGGTGGTCTGGTCATCGGTGTACACTGTGCAGGTGGTCGGACATGACCTTTGGTGACCTTTGTGTGTGACTGCGCGTGTGTGCAAGTTCTAAGTTGCCACTTGGGCAGGCTAAACTGTTGAGCATTAAAGAAAATGATATTTTATCCGTTGATACTTTTATAAAACACACACAAGAGACTCTGCAATCACTTTACATGAGGAATTTACTCGTATGGTGTCAGAATTTGTAAATATTCGAACGGCAACTTTGGCAATGATCAGCTCGTGGTTGAACGCACAGATTTAATCTGCCTCATTTTTAAAGGGACCACTGTATTTTAAAATGGGTCAATTTGACAGGCTAGTTACAGCTGCCATTCAAACTTTTAACGTCTTCCCCCCCGTTAATCTCACTGATTGCAATTGATTCTACATATCCTATTGCTCTTCCAAATATCGCTGATTACCCTCATGGGGGTGATAGGCGTGTTTTTGGCGGAAGTATTGCCAGGTCAACAGGTTTGACCCAAACGCGGCACTACAGGCAGATCATAATCTAATTTGTCTTAGTGCTGATCTTTTTGAAGGGAAATCACCACCATCATGCACCAGGGACATTTTGGAACGTTGTTGTGAGATGATTTAAATGAAATGTGGCGGGTGTGACACCACTATTGAGTGATTAGCCTTTCTGCAGCGTGCGGATCACATGATGAGCTATTTTGCTTTTGTGTCCGTTATGACTTCACCTTGGCAACGCCCTCAGTTCTCTATGTGTGTGTATGCCTTGACAGATGGAGAGCTGTATGCGGGAGTCTACATTGATTTCATGGGAACCGACTCGGCTATCTTCCGTACTCTGGGGAAGCAGACAGCCATGAGGACCGATCAGTACAACTCCAGATGGTTGAACGGTAATGTCCCGACGAGACGTTTGTTCCACAGCCAACAATAATTCAACAAATTGGTTCCCTGCAGTGTTTAGCATGTCTGCCTCGCAGGTGAATCGTCCTGGGTTTGAATCTTGGCCTAGGAACAAATGAACAAATGGGTACACACAATCACATCTGTGGACAATTTTCATCGACGGGCTAATAGCTGGTAGTTGAGAATCACTTCATAACAAGCAACCATTAGGTAGATAACATTTGTAAATATTAGGGGTGTAAATCGCGGGTTTTGTCACGATACGATATCATATCGATACAAAGAACTACGATACGATATTTGCCGATATCTTAAAGCCTGCTGGGATTCATTCACGATATATCGCGATATAGTGCTCTACGATCGATATATACATATTTTTTTTTAAATAAAAAATATAGAACAATATCCTGATTTATAACAATTCATACGCAAAATCAACAAGGTATTGCAAACTCTTTATTTAGGAAATTACAAGAGTATTGTAGTATACAAAGTGCTTATTTTAACACTGAACTTTGATGTCGTGTTTTTTCTTTAAATGTGCGGCGAGATTTGTCCTCCCTGAATATTTGATCACCGCATGGCAGGATTTACAAACTGCACGTGTCTTGTCCGTTGAGCCATCTTTTCTTTGGAATCCAAAGTGCTTCCAAACGAATGACTTGAAGCCTAAAGGGGAGCAAATTTCCTCGTCTTTTTGGACACTAGCCATAGCACCAGCCCAGGAGCCGCGTACTAGTTGTCGACTCCCCTTTCACGTGCCTGCTCTGCTCACAACACAACAACGCCGCGCGCACTGCTTCCGGAAAGAGGAAGCGAGCAACAATGAACTGGATTTCAAAATAAAGTCGCGTCTAATGTCCGAGGTCAAACACGGCGATATAAATCGATGTTTACGTTTAGCATCGATGCCAATAAATCGTAGAGCATTATATCGATTAATCAATGTGTATCTATGAATCGTTACACCCCCAGTAAATATCCTCGAAAAAAAGAAGCGTTAGTCTGTTTATTATCACTCTCACCTGAAGGATACTGTCAAAGAAAAAAAAAACATGACAACACAGCCTCTGACATGCTAATGGTTACATACAATGGGAAGGATCATAGGTTAACAATTAGCATCTATTGAGTAGTGATGTTATCCTTTAAGCAACAGATATCTGAACACAAATGATGCTGCTGAAATACCATATAAGAATACTCAGGCGAATAGTTTTTATATTTTTATATTATCCTCTGCAAAGAACAACAAATACTATTGCCGCACTGATAAGCCAAGAGAAAGTTTCAATGCCAAGTTTCACGCACCAACAAAAATGAAGAGTGTGACAAAAACAATTTAATTCTAATTGTCTTTATCGGATCCAAGTGTACGTACCTAAATTTTCTTTGCTAATGGCTGAGCGCACGTCTGCAGAAGCCCACAGCGAGTTCGGCATCGATGGGAACTTGACAGCGCATCAATAGTGACTCATACAGCTAATGAGCCACAATTGGGAAAGCATCATCAGTTGATGTTGCCAAATCAATTTCAGCCTCGCCCCTTGACGTCGCACTTCTCGCAAATCTTCCCCTAACCCCGTTACCCCCGACAGCATTCCCTTGAGCCTAGTCCATGGAATCGTTACACCTGAGTCCCACTCATGAGTCATATGATGCTCGCTGTTCACAGGTGGGAGCATTTGAAAGGAGAACTCGAGAAAATTTGTCAAAACTTCCTCTTAGTGGTTAGATGTGCAAATTGTCCCATGTTGTTAACTAAATCGACAAAGTATTTATTCTAAAAAAAATAATACATTCAAAACACAACTCTCACATTCAATACAGGACATGTATTAAAACAATGCATTCATAAGCAAATCCCCTTAAAGACAGTAAAAGCATCAGTTGTATTTTCACTCACGGAGGCACCACTTCATCTCCAAATAGACTAATAACTAAACTAAAAAAAACAATACGATTTTTTAAAAAACATCAGCTTACCACTAGAGTTAAACTAAATACTAATTACCGGTCACGTTACTGTCCAGTGTAAACCATCTATTGTCCAATGCTGTGTCCAAAAATATTTTTTTTTGTTTTTATGATTGGGGGCGCAATTCCACAATATTTAAACGTCCTTCTCAGACTGCAATGATATGTCATTTACTATAGTTGTGCAAGGTGTTGGTAAGCGCTTGGAAATAGATCTCAAAAGTGCTTGGAAAATATGTGTGTGTGTGTTTTTTTTGTCCTATAACATTGCTGTTTTGCTGTATTGGCATAGGTGGGTGGATGGGTGGGGCACCTTCTCCTGGGTGTCCGTCCCATTAAGTGGCTGTGTGTAAGTGCACACCAGGAAGCCATTTTGACCACTGCTGGGTGGGACAAATTGAATTGGTGTCATAGGGTGCAGTACAAAGCAAAAACACGGATGATTCGACTCCGTAATCATACAAATGGTTATTGGGGCCAAATGGCGTGTTTGAACAGCGACCCAAACCTCAACCCTCCCTCCTTTGGACCAGTAAATTGTTATTCTGGGCTCGGCTCTTGGGTTTGGTCAGTTTCTTGTCAGTTGTCTCATGGTTACAATCATCTTTGTATTATTGTATGTCAAAGCAAGCCTACCGATTCTGTTTGACGTCCAATCCAAGATGCTTGTAGTATCTGGTGTCGTAGAAAATTGAGCCATTTTCCTAAACATGTTTTGGTCAGAAACTTCGTTTTACTTGGATTATAGCTAGATATTTTATCCTAGAAAAATTATGAACCATCACATTTATTGATATCTTGGTCTTGGTTGTCTGCCACCTGTTCAAGGATAATCAAGGATAATAATAATGTCCGTGTTGTGTTTTTTTTTTTCTAGACCCCACATTCATCCATGCACACCTCATCCCTGACAGCGCCGAAAAGAATGACGACAAGCTGTATTTCTTCTTCCGGGAGAAGGCCACCGAGATGGGTCAGAGTCCCATGAGCCAGTCCAGAATTGGACGGATCTGCTTGGTGAGTAAGAAACCATATTTTGCCGATGATTGCTTAAACAAGTAAACTAACCCAGTGTATTCATACACTTGCAGCTTGGTAATAAGCAAGCAACGTTATGATTGTATTTGTCCAACAAATGGTTTATTAGGGATGTTTTTGGCCGCGTGTTCCAAAGGCTCTTTGTGGACAAGTTATACGATGCAATGAAATACAGCTTTGACTAAACACTTGTGTCAGTGTGAGGATCCTTTAATTTCCCTTTTAAGGCAAAGTAATGATAAAAATTTGTATCCCAGTGTCACCGAGACACAGCAAGTACATCGTGCAAATCATTTGGATGGGGCGAAAGGCGTGAACAAAGTTCATAATTTCCAGCCCGTGAATCATATTGATTCCCTTCCTCAGTAGTAAAAGTTGGCCGACCGCCCTTGCGCACAGGGGCCCTTTTGAAGTACGGTGCTGTTTTTGTTCTACTGGGCCAACAGCAACAGCGGCGCCAACGCGGTTAGCTCAAACGGCGTTGACTCGCACAGCTGCGAGTCCGATGTAGATATGTGTTAGATTCGTCGGGATGGATCACCCAATGCGCCCTTGCGTCCCCGCAGAATGACGACGGAGGCCATTGCTGTCTGGTGAACAAGTGGAGCACGTTTCTCAAGGCCCGTCTCATCTGCTCGGTGGCCGGAGCCGACGGTGTCGAGACCCACTTTGACGAGCTCAGTGAGTCTATACACAAATACGCGCACACAAAACTTCAGTGTCCTTTTCTTCACAAAATCTTTTAGCGGCATGAACTTTGTCCGTTAACATTTCTAAATAAATTGCATCACATTTAAAGTCGCAGGGTTCAAAATGGAAGTGTCAAATTAACTGATTAATCGACAACAAATCCTCCTCCATGAGTCGTCACCTTATCGTGGTGGAGGGGTTTGCGTGCCCCTATGATCAAATCAAATGATGTACAAATCAATCATCAAATTAATCATCTCCTATTTTAATAATCGAATAATTGTCTAGAGCATTCTTTTAAGCTAAAGGAACCCGTTGACTGAATGCCAGCAATAAAATGACCTGCAACAGAATGATCAGCCTGCTGCAAATAAAAAAATGTGCATCTGTTAAGAGTTTAGCCTTTGGCGCATATTGCACCTACCCGTACCCTGATAGGAAAGCGACGACTCTGTTATATGACTTGTAACCACAACAGTAAGAAAACAAAGCCCAAAGGTCCCAACAGGTCTTGACAGATTCACTATCTTGCCCTTCACAGATTGAGCCATTATCTTTCTCCTGTGAAAAAGAGAATGCTACAAGAGGGGAAATTGAATACAAGTACTTCTGCACTCATCAAAATAATAAAAAGCTAGGATGGATCATCGCGGCCTGTCCGTTATTCACAAAATACCACAAAATAAGTCATGACATGCGTCATACAGTATATTGTATTTACACTATGGGTATATATTTTTTTCTGCTATTGCATCGAATGCGACGCCACCATCTTATCTGGCACGTGACGAACAATAAAGTTACACTGACGCAACTTGTTCCAATTTATTTCCCCTGCGCTCCTCCTGCCTGTCAAACAGATGACTCACAAATTTCTCCCTTGCAACGAAGACAGCCATTACCTGTCATTTTCATACCTCGGCGGCGTGTGAGGATTTGTCCTCCTTCCGATCAAAGCGAGGGTGTAGAATGAGAAATGAGGGCTGTTGTATTTATTATTTATCTTCAGTTCAATATGTCCAATTCAACTCTCCAGTTTGTGTTATTGGACGAATAAATCTGTGCAAAGATCAAAAAAGCGCTAACTGATGTCTGACTTGTTGATAAAGATCACAAGTTAGAGAGGAGAGGACAGCGTGTCATGTTTATTTTTCTTTGTGTTTCGCTTAGGGCAATTACTGTCCTTCACTGTTCAAGGCCAGTTAAAACAAGTGAACAAACGATTGTTGCGCAATATTAACAAGGCCAACAGAATATGTTCACCTATCATTCCTCGCCACATGTCAAACTTCATGTATTTAATTTTTTTTGCTCCTTTTTGGGTTTTGGCTTGCATTTTTCTCTCACTAAATCCATCAGTGGAGATGTAGAGCTCGCAAGTGCCTGGAGCCTCCAGTCTGCATATGGCTCCTATTAGAGGCGTTTCACCACAACATCCATGTTTTACTTTTATTCCCCGACGACACGTAGGAACAGTAACCATTGATAAATCAATCAATTAGTTGATAAAGATATGAGACAATACTATAAATATAAATAAAAAAGTGTAAAGACTATTTTGTCCCAGTAAATACAATTTTGTTTTATTTTTACTTTTTTTTCCACGTCAAAGAAAATTACTCATAGTCAAATTCGAAGTTGAAGTTTCCTTTATTTTCCTTTCCAGGGGATGTTTACATCCAGCCGACACAAGACACCAAGAATCCTGTCATCTATGGAGTCTTCTCAGTTTCGGGGTGGGTGTCTTGATTGCATTTGCAAAAATACCACAGACAAGTGGCTGTCTGGGCCTGATAGCAACTTCTCAAAATGTGAGGAGAAAACACAGCAGAGGCAGACATGTATGATTTACATACTGTTCCTCTGGTTTGGCATCAGACATGTTGAAAGCAAGATGATAAAAGCACTGCTAATCATGGAGGCACACTAGAAACGAACACAGCATCGAGAACCCCGTGCTCGTGGCGACTCTTTGGCAGCACGTGGGCGTCTTTTTATGTCAGTGTGTCAGACGGCTCATGGTCGTGAGAGTATGTTTGCGTTTCCTGGGAAGTAGCTTCTACCCATCGCATGCGGCGCCCTCTGTCATTATCTCGGCACTCAATGGCTTGTTCTCCCGTCCAGATCTGTGTTTAAAGGCTCGGCGGTGTGCGTCTACTCCATGGCAGACATCCGCATGGTCTTCAACGGTCCTTTCGCCCACAAGGAAGGACCCAACTACCAGTGGGTGGCCTACACGGGGAAGATTCCCTACCCCAGACCTGGCACTGTGAGTGGTAAACATATTCATAGCAAGAACCCAGGACCGCAGGAACACACAAATATGATTAGAGACACGACAAGACTTAAAACTTGCAACCTTAAAAAAATATATACAATGGATACAGCCATGTTTTGGCCATTTTTTGGTTTTGTTTTTGGCTCTGGGGCTCCCCCTAGAGCACATGTGTCAAACTCAAGGCCCGGGAGCCAGATACGGCCCGCCACATTGTGCATCAAATTCGTGTCATTACTAGAATTGCAAATTGTCTTCACTTTTAATATCTTTGTTTTTTTTTATATTTGACCAGGTTTTACTCGTCTGATTTGGAAGCGAGTTATTTGTCAGTTTGTTTTGTAGCTTTTACTGTATATAAAAGTGCTCATACATTTATTTGGGTCAACAGTCATAATGGACCACCGAAAGAACCTATGACTACAATGCGGCCCACGAAAAAAATGAGTTTGACATCCCTGCCTTAGTATTACGGGAAAACATTTATGGCATTTCCAGCAATTCAAGAGAATTAAATCAAATATGGTTGAAATATGAGATGATTTTTTTTTTATTCCAAATTCAAATGAATTGAGTTTTATTGAATGATCCTTAATTTACAATCAAACCATTACATGCTCTACTGTCCCATTTGTGAACCCAGTGTCCCGGAGGAACGTTCACCCCCAACATGAAATCCACCAAGGATTACCCGGACGAGGTGATCAACTTTATGAGAAACCACCCCACCATGCACAACGCCGTGTACCCGGTACACAAGCGGCCCCTGGTGGTCCGGACCAACGTGGACTACGAGTTCACCACCATCGCCGTCGACCAAGTGACGGCCGCTGACGGAAGCTATGAGGTCCTCTTCCTGGGAACAGGTCGGTGGAAAGACATCAACCATATTTATTATTATTATTATTATTATTATTATTATTATTATTATTATTATTATTATTATTATTATTATTATTATTATTATTATTATTATTCATTACACAATTTAGGTTCCAAACTAAGGTGTCAACGGAAAGTCAGGGCTTCAAATTAGCCTTTGAATAGTTTAAAGTTGGGGTTTTACATTAAGGTTTCAGTGGTGGGTTAAGGCTTCACTTTTTTCATTTAAATTGGCATTTTGATTTAAATTAGTACATTTTTGGGTGGATTTCAGGTTGAGCCACTAAGACAAAAACTTTTATTAATTTATTTTTTATTTTATTTATATTTACTAATTCTCGGCTATAAGATGGACCACACTAAATTGGCTACTACGTCATCTTATGATGGATGGCGTCAAAATTTGATGAACACTGAATGTTAAAATTTGATGAGCACTGAATGTTATCCTCATTTGTGCTTGTTAGATCGCGGAACAGTGCAGAAGGTGATCGTATTGCCGCGAGATGACCTTCAGACCGAGGAGCTGGTTTTGGAAGAAGTGGAGGTCTTTAAGGTTTGTCGCTCTGGTCTCGCTGCCTTTCCCTATCGTCTTCTGGTTTCTCCTTTGAGGTGAGAGGTCCCAATGTCTTGATTGTTTTTCGGCAGGTTCCCACCCCAATTACCACGATGAAGATCTCATCCAAGCGCGTAAGTAGGAGGAACATCTCACAAAGCGACCGTGACGCAGAAGGTGTCATTGAACGGACATTTGCTTCCTTCAACAGCAACAACTGTACGTGGCGTCGGTACTGGGCGTGACGCACCTTGCGCTCCACCGCTGCGACGTGTACGGCGAGGTGTGTGCCGACTGCTGCCTGGCTCGGGACCCGTACTGCGCCTGGGATGGAAAATCCTGTTCCAGATACTCGGCGTCGCAGAAGAGGTGCGTTCGTTTAAGAATGTGCACAAATAATTTGTTGTACTCTCAATTTATGTGAGTTTGCTTCGCTTTGTTTAGTTAATTTTAACAAAGAAAGCAGATAATAGACAAACCCAATTGGTATAGCCATGTTATATAAACATCTTGGGTAATGGGCATTATGATATAAACAAGCAAATCATATTGATGGATAATACAAAGTTTATCCTCTTTATCCTCAATATTCTCCATGTGTATCAATGTCTGTTCCATACTACCCCCTAGTGGCAAAGATATGTACAATCAAAAGAGCAGCACAATGATGTCAGAAAATACCTATATTCTTCATATTGTATTTATTTGTGTTATAATTGTATGTTTTCTATCAAGTACAATACTGTAAAGTGTTAAATAAACACTTTGATCATTTTAGACGCAGCCGCCGTCAGGATGTCAAGTACGGCAACCCCATCCGCCAATGCAGAGGCTACAACTCCATTAGTGAGTTTAGAAATAGCTTTACACATGCACTTGTCCAAACACATGGCCCACCACCAGACTAAAAGTTTATATCTACTAAAGCTACTAATTCCTGCATTGTTTGTTTTCCAGCCAATAAGAATACCCTGGAGACAGTTCAGTATGGTGTAGAGGGCAGCACCACGTTCTTGGAGTGCCAGGCCAGGTCCCCCCATGTTTCTCTCAAGTGGCATCTTCAGAAAGAGAACAGTGACAGGAGGAAAGAGGTGAGTAGTATTTTTCTTATTAGTTTTACTGCTGGGTTTTTTTTTCTGGAGGGGGCGTAGGTATTTTAATACTAACAGGAACTGGGGTTTGTGATGTCCATCTGTGCTTTAACCTCTGCCACTTCCCAGATTCGCTCCGAGGGCCGCATCCTGAAAACGGACCAGGGCCTCCTAATCCGCTCCCTGCAGACGTCGGACAGCGGCATCTACCAGTGCACATCGACGGAGAAGAACTTCAAACACACGCTGGTCAAGCTGCAGCTGGTGGTACTCTCCAGCCGCACCGTCAACAATGTCCTGGTGGAGACGGGCGCGCCTTCCCTCGCCCTGGCGCCACTGCAGTCCAGCGCCTGGACGCCGAGCGCCGGCCAGTACAAGGACCTGCTGACCATCCTGAGCCAACCGGAAATGGGCCTGATCAACCAGTACTGCCAAGACTACTGGCAGCTGGGAGACAGCGGCGGCGGCGGCGGCCTGGGGGACGGCAAAGCCAAGAGCCTGAAGGAGCTGAAGGAGCAGAAGAAGCCCCGGAACCGCCGGCATCGCAACGACGAGACGAGTCCCGCGGAGACATGAAGCGCCTGAACCGACCAGTCGTGAGTCTACCACAACTCCATAAACGCTACACTATTCCTCCGGTGTTGAGGAGTGACTCAAAATGGACGCAATACAGCAGAAAAGACAAAAACTCTTGGATGAAACACACAATATTTATTGTAGGTTGTAAAAAGTAATTCTTTGTACCTATCTAGAAAAAAAAACGTTTTTTGTGAATAGGATGCTGTTGTTATTATTCTAATGTTCTGATTAGTGTTACTGACAATGTGTATTTTGTCCAGTTTGTCTTTTTTTATGTTTGGTGTTTTGGGAGCATCCACCGCCGCATGGACGAGAACTGAAAATTGGAACTTGGACTAAAATGCTCCTCTCAAAAGCTTTTCTAAGATGGCACAAAAGGAACATTTTTCAGGACCACGCAAATCAATTATCTTCATGTTCCACCACTTGACCATATTTTTCTGGATTCGTCTAACTGGTGCACACTTTTTAAAATGTGAAAAAAAAACACACAGTCGAAGAAAAAAATGGCAAGTGTGTTCTTGCTGCTACTATCCAGCTCTGGAAAAAAATCAGAGTACTCCGCTGCAAAATAATTAGTGTATGCCAACAAATCTTTACTGAGATGCAAAGAATCTGTTTGTCATTTTGTAACGTCTGTCGTATGAGTTGCTCTCCGGCCTTTCACGACAAGTAGCACCTAAAAAAAAGCCTATAGCTCACCATCATGACATTAAAATGCTGCCACATAGTAGGCCTGAGTGTTCATGACAAAAAAAATCACTCTTACCACAGCCCACACCACGGGATAATCACTCATAATAATATTTTTGATTATCACTGATTATCTGTCGCCCACTTGAGTTATTTTTCCATCTAATTGTTGCATCTTCAGTACAGAGTGATTATTGTACTGAAGGAGACTTTAAGGAATATAAACGTGACAATTTCACCTACCAAAATGCAGATTCCAGCAGGCAGCTATTTCTAACTGAGTCTGTACAAAATAAAACAAAGCACCTTCTGTCACTAAACACACACTAACGTAATGTGAGACATCGCTTAAAGGGGGTTTTGATATTTTGGGGATGTTTCGAACACTTCAAAGCATCCGACATTGTCGAAGGGTCCCCAAAAAGAATGATGTGGTGTACAAACACATTGTTGTGCTTCCTGTTGTAACAACCTTGTGTCCCAATACTTTTGTTCATGTGCACATGCAATATAGTCGCTGCTGCAGTTTGACAAGGGTTACACACATACAGTCATAGAAGCACCACACCCGCTAGCACTTGCTAACACACGCTCACACAATCACAGATGCACTTTAATACAAACACATACACAGTCAGAAAAAGGGAGAGTGCAGTTAGATATGGACGGCTTACATTTTAGATGTAAGATTTCATACAAGGTCAACTTTGCATTCCTGCCGTTTTCACGTTTTGGTTTCAATGAGTCTATATTACGTATGTCGCCGCTGAGAATGAATTATGTCAGCGTTATGATTCATCTTTAATTTTTTCAATAATTGGCGAGGGGAGGGTGCATATTGATAGAAAAGGTACAAAGCAATTTGGACAGGGTGTCTTTTCATGGTGCATGGCATGTACAGTGTATGTAAAGTGTTTGTCTAAAAAGAGGTTTTGTTCCTGTGGATGTCGGTGAATGTCTTTCTCATTGCGGGAATATAAAAATAATGTAAAAAAAAAAAAAAAAATGAATAAATATGGGCTCAGCTTTTTTAAGAGGGTGTCAGAGTCCAGATTGTACTTATGTTTGAAATTTTATTTCATGTGTTTTTTGCAGACTTCCCTCTGGGTCATTGGTGTAAAGTATGACATTGATAAGATGCACACTTGTTATGACTTGTAAACATAATAATGATAATAATAATAATAATGACTTCTTCCCCATCAATGTTGCTGACTAATAAATAAAAGCTCTATATTTTATAATAACAAATCCTATCTCATGTTTGCCCTTTGGTGAGGAAGTGTGAACATTGGAAATTAAGATTCGCTCTTCAAATTAAGGTCAATGTTGGATTTCCAATTGGGGTTTCATTTTAATACGATGGTTTCAAATTTGGGGTTTAAGACAAACTATAGTTTGTGAATTTAAGAGTTCCACGGCAAGTGTTTTGTAAAACTGTTTCAGGTGACAATTAGGATTTCAAGAGGGTTTCAAAATAGCCTGAGGATTCCAAATTAGAGTCTGAAATTACAGTTAGCATTTCAAATTGAACTTTTAAGATGGCGTCTGTGTTTGAAGTTCGGGTTTCAAGCTTGGGTTTTAAATTAGGGCTTGAAGCACACAAATGTTTGAAATTAAGCTTTCGTGGCAGGAGTAGGAATTCAAATTATGGTTTCGATTTTGGGTTAGGGGTTCAAACAAGTTAGTATTTCAATGCTAAAAGGTCAGGGGTCGTATTAAGGCTATAGCAAAAAAAAAGTGTGAGGTATGACTCAAGCTCACTCAGACACATACAGATGCACATAATTGAAAGTGAGTAGATTAGGATGCTTAACCAGCCTTAGATTAAGGTCAACAAGATCTGTGAGGTGAACCCACAAAGCTCTTTAGACACTTCACAGGTGTACAAACATCCTAAACATGTACTAAAATGTTTTCTAATCTTATCAATAGTCTCGATTTTGTAGTTATTGAACAAAAGTTTTTGCGCGTCTACATGACTGTAATTGATTGCCTCTCGGTGACCAAGGTGGCTGGGCACACCATAAGGAGCAGCACGATGAGATTGAAGCATTAAGGGTACAAAAAAAAAGTTATGGTTTCAAATCAGGGTTTGAAGCAGAAAATGGGGTTTCAAGTCTGGGTTAGAGTCCCAAATTAGATTTAGGTTTTCAAATGATGGTTTCAAGAGAGGGTCGCCGCTTACGTACAGACTCATTGGGAGCGATTGTGTGCAGCCTCATAGTAGATAAGCACTTGAGCCGATGTTGATCTTCCGCTGAGCGCAGCAAAGTCCCCGTCTCCGTCTGGTTCACCTATGGACCCTCACCCTCGCACCTCCCAAACTCCTGTCCTTGCACCCCATTGGTTGGCTTCTCTGTCAGGTGGGCCAGGAGGACGCCCACTATCCTCTCCTAAGTTTGGAAGGAAAACATTTGCAAAGTTGTTTACCGGTGCCAGGTCAGAGAACAGGGCCGATCTGCTTTTCACTTGTTCTCTTGAGCGCTTTTGGCTTTGGCAGAGGGGCCGTAGCCGGGACCAGCAGCATGGGGGCGGGAGCGAGTGCAGAAGAGAAGCGCTCCAGGGAGTTGGAGAAAAAGCTGAAGGAGGACGCCGACAAGGACGCCAGGACCGTCAAGCTGCTTCTGCTCGGTAAAGTCGACACACTAAAGGCCTCGCAGTGGAGATGGGGCCACTTACAGTATATGGCGCTTGTTAAGATGATGACATTAGAATGTGTATAAAGGATAAGAAGAGGAAAAAAATGGCAAACAAAAATAAACTTAATATAACATTTAACATCAAAATATGTAAAACTATATGAATCAGTAATTTTCAGGTTAAATTTTGGAAGTATTTCAATGAGGGGACAAAATTAAAAGTTGCATTGCATCGGTTTCTTTGTGTGTCTTGACATATGAAGGGATTGACAATAAAGCTGACTTTGACTTTGACTTTTGACTTAATAAAAAAAAGTAATTAAAGAAAATACTATAATAATAATATATTCATGTGCAGCAATCAGTATTTTAATTGAGAACATTTAAGTCAAATGTTCCATCTTGCATTGTAATGCTTATAATAGATCAAATAAAATAAAACAAGGAAACATCAATTTCTTTTTAATTGAATCTGATATAAAACTGTTGACTATAAAAAATTAATACATTATATCAAATATTTTAAGTGAGAAGATGCAATTTTAAAAAGTTATTATTAAGTAGTAAAAAAAATTAAAATTCTGGCCTTAACATTTAACTTTTTCTCAAGCAAATTATTACATTATATCAAATATTTTAAGTGAGAAGATGCAATTTTAAAAAGCTATTAATAAGTAGTAAAATAATTTAAAATTCTGGCCTTAACATTTTTCTCAAGCGTTTCAATGGGGGGAAAACCCCCCATAGTTTTTTCTCAAAATAATTTCCTAACTGTAAACTCTTTTTATTTCTATCAATTATTATTCGCCACTAACAAATAAAATTCAATTGGCAATTTAAAATATTTGTTTTAACATTGAATCCTTCCACTGTATTATAGTTAGTGAGATCATCATGACGATGTAGGTCAGGGACACACGCAGGTTTGTCCTGACATCAGCTTTGAAGCAGATTAGATGTGCTATAAGAAGCATTAGGAGCCATCGGCATCCTCCGTATGAATACCATGACCTCATCATTTTTTCAAAATAATATATGAAGCATTTGTCTCGTGTTCTTTTTGTCAGTAATTATGTTTGTGTCTTGTAGGGGCTGGCGAATCAGGAAAAAGCACAATTGTCAAACAGATGAAGTAAGAATTTCACTCTTTTACTACATTACAAAGTCCATTGGGGGGACCAAATCATGACATCCATAATTGGTTGTAATTTGTTTGTTTTAATTTAATTTAGCAAACCCTAACAACCAAAAACTCACTCAGTAGTGGCGCACAAAATTGGCTGGACAAGACGTTGGCTATTGTGTACCTAATGAAGTCACTAATAAGTTGTTTATCAGGCAACAGATAAACACCCACATTTTTTAATCTTCAGAATTATCCATCAAGATGGCTACTCTCTTGAAGAGTGCCTGGAGTTCATCTCAATCATCTACAGCAACACCCTTCAGTCTATCATGGCAGTTGTGAAAGCTATGACCACGTTCGGAATCAACTACGGCCACCCAGATCAGCAGGTGGTAGAAAAGCCAGGCATACCACACCGTGGGTGCCCTACATACCGTGTTGATCATTTGGTTTGTTTGCAGGATGACGCCAGGAAACTGATGCACCTGGCCGATACGATCGAGGAGGGCACCATGCCCAAGGAGCTGTCCGACATTATCCTCCGCCTGTGGAAGGACTCAGGCATCCAGGCAAGCTTTGACCGGGCCTCCGAGTACCAACTCAACGACTCGGCCGGATAGTAAGTACGCCTCGTCCCAAAATTAAGATGGAAGTAGTGAAAAGAAAAGAAACTGGAGTTCATTCCGGTCTTTCTCTGTCCTTTAGCTACCTGAATGACTTGGAGCGTCTCGTTCAACCAGGTTATGTCCCCACTGAGCAGGATGTGCTACGATCTAGGGTGAAAACAACCGGTATTATTGAGACCCAGTTCTCCTTCAAAGATCTGAATTTCAGGTGAGAAGATGGAACATTCGAGGTTTCAAAAGCGCAGAAATTAAATACAGCAATTCCCTCACTCTGTTTGAACAAGAAGGTTTTCCCAAGCCTCTTTTCTGGACTAGAATCTTTCCCAGGGATGAGAATCTTCTGATACAAAAAAACACTCTTGATACTAGAACCTTTTCACTGGACTGGTACCCTCTCGAGACAAACTTCTCTTTGCAGTCAAACCTACTTTCTGGACTGCAACCTTCTCTTGGGGTTACAAGTTACCTTTGCTTGGAACTTAAGCCTTCCCACTTTCTCTCAGGACTACAACCTTCTCTGTCACGAGTACCTTCTCTGGACTTGAACCTTTTCAATACTAGAACCTTCCCTGGTAACTAGAACATTTGACCTTGTCTGGGTTCCTGACACTTCCCTCAATACTAGGGCGCATCTGCCAAACCGAGTATGGAGACTGCATGGTCGCAGTATACTGTAAACTGCATCTATGGTCATAAGTTTTTCATCTTCTGTGTCTCTACGCAGGATGTTTGACGTGGGTGGTCAGAGGTCGGAGAGAAAGAAATGGATCCACTGCTTCGAAGGGGTCACCTGCATCATCTTTATCGCTGCTTTGAGTGCCTACGACATGGTGCTGGTGGAGGATGATGAAGTGGTGAGAGGCTTGGACATTGCATGTGTGACATTGTGTTCCTTCACAGCAGGATATACTTTTAGCATCTTAGCCAACTATTAAAATGGGGGTCCGCAAGGCAGTCTATTTTCTCCACAGAACCGAATGCATGAGAGCCTGCACCTGTTCAACAGCATTTGCAACCATCGCTACTTTATCACCACCTCCATCGTCCTCTTCTTGAACAAGAAGGACGTGTTTGTGGAGAAGATCAAAAAGGCTCACCTCAGCATGTGCTTCCCCGACTATGATGGTAAACAAAAAAAATAGTATTTTAGTCGATTTTTCAGGAAACTGCGCTATACCTTAACATTTGTACTGTTTCACTTTATTACAAAAGTTGAATTTGATCTGTAATTTTACACTCTGCTTCCATGTCACCTCTTTGAGGTCCAAATACATACGAGGATGCTGGCAACTACATCAAAATGCAGTTCCTGGACCTGAACATGCGCCGAGACATTAAAGAAATTTACTCGCACATGACCTGCGCTACCGATACAGAGAATGTTAAGTTTGTGTTTGACGCTGTCACCGATATCATCATCAAGGAAAACCTGAAAGACTGTGGTCTCTTCTGAAGGAGCTTCGCACGTGAGTCCAAATAGGGTTCTGGGTAGGCTTGTAAAGTATTTTTTTAAGCTTGGCTTAGGGTTTCAAACAAAGCTTGGGGTTTTACTAAATGGTGTGAAGCCACATTTAAGCTTTGAAATTAGGATTTGAAGTCTAGGCTTTATTTCATATTTGGGTTTTACAGCAAGGTTGGGTTTGGAACACAGCACTTCAATTAGGTTTTCAAATTATGGTTTCAATCCTGGGTTAGGACTGATTTTTCATCTTTTTTTCCCAGGATTGTGTAAGAATACTCTCTGTGTACCAAGGCACCTACTGAGGACAACAAACCAACCTCTCAAAACACGAGCAAGAAGTCGTAGCTTTGACTTCTGTGGACTGAACAGAAACTACAAACCATCAGAATTCCCCCGTTGCTTTCTTTTTTAGTGGAGCTAACGAGCCGTCTGCAACGTGTAGCAGACATCCAAACGAGTTTCTCTCTCAGATGCACATTCACACTTCAACCTCTATTAGACTAGCAATGGCTTTGTATGATTATTTATTATTATTTATTTTTTTAGACACAATCACTTTAAATTTAAAAATGAAAGTCTGTGACACAGACCTAAGGGTTAGTGTTCCAAGTTAGGATTTTAAGCCTGGGTTACATGCCCAAATCCACTATTAAAGCTTCTGTAGAGAACAAATTATGTGTCCGTTTATTTTTTTTCCAATGAGAAATAAGAAAGAAATAAAGTGATGCTGGAATTGGTTTCAAAATAGGGTTTGATGCCAAGTGTAATAAAATTATGGGTTTTAAGTAGGGATGCCACTATCAAATAATTTTAGAATTGTATACGTATATACTTTTACAGTCATATGAAGAGGATTCATCTCTTGCCTTATACAGCCAAGACTCCTCCCACAGCCACTATAAAAACTTCACGCATAGGTGGAGCACTGTCAATAATGGTTTCTGTTCACCCCTCCTTAGCTGCTCTTTTTGCTTTGTGCATTTGGGTTGTCAAATATGTCGCTGGATCAAACTGTCCTGAACCACTGACTGCTTTTATAAATGGGAGATGCTGCAAACAGTGCCCTCCAGGTAAGAAAACAACTTGAAACATTTTCTCCACAGGTTAATTGATGCCTTTAAAGTGGATAAAATATTTAATCACTTTCTGCTTCAAAGGACAATATCTGGAGGATTTCTGCACAGAAACAAGAGAAACGCTCTGTCGCCCATGTTCTAATAACTCCTTCTCTGAAAAGTATAATGTCTTTAACAAATGCACTCCATGTCAGTTGTGCCAAGGTAAGAGCTTCTCGAGAACGTCCTAGAAGACAATTAAAGCACAGTACAATGATCAAAAACACCAGTGCATAAAATCTCACAGGAAATGGTTGGGTTTATTGTATCTGGACAGAAAATGAAGAGAAATGTTCTCCAGCCGCAAAGTGTCTTTGTCGCCCTGGTTTCCTGTGTTCCGATGACATGTGCTCAGAGTGCGTGAAACCTTCTCGTCATGTTGGTGAGGAGATGGAAAAAACAGGTAAGGCCTATTTTGAAGTGATGAATACAGTGAGCCCATATTTACGTTGGATAAACATCCCCCCTTAGGTGACAGCTGAACATAGGAAGACATTTTATACCAGAGTATATTAAAAAAAACATTTTTAAGATATATTGTTATACTTCTTTCACACTTATCGAAACTTACTTAAAATGCATTCTGAGCACCTGCAACTTGCGGTCAAGAAATGTCAAACTATCATATGACATCACATTGGGGTTTCCAAAGAACATCCATCCATCCATTTCCTGAACCGCTTAGTCCCCACGGGGGTTGCGGGCGTGCTGAAGCCTACCCCTGCCGTCATAGGGCAGTTGGTGGGGGACACCCTGAACTGGTTGCCAGCCAATCGCAGGGCACATAGAGACAAACAACCATTTGCACTCGCACCTAGGGACAACTTGAAGTCTTCAATCAGCATGTTTTTGGGATGTGGGAGGAAACTGGAGTGCCTGGAGAAAACCCACGCGGGACCGGGGAGAACATGCAAACTCAGCACAGGGAGGGCAAGAGGTGGAATCGAACCCACATCCTCCTAACTGTGAGGCGGACGTGCTACCCAGTGGGCTAGCGAGCCGCCTCCAAAGAACATTCAACCATTTATTTTTAATCACTCCCGGTCGAGGTTTATTGTAAAAGAGTACAGTACATGGATAAAAAAGAGAATTAAAAATGTTTCATATTTAAACACCAAAATGTTAAATGGAAATCTGCTATCTTAACGCAAGCATCAAACACCAAAACATTCAAGCAAATCATATGGGTTTCTCACAGGACTATTTTGTCTTTGCTCTGTGGGAACAAGATGCATTAGAAAAAGCTCAGTGGCCTAGTGGTAGAGTGTCCACCCTGAGACTGGAAGGTTGTAGGTTCAAACCCTGGCCGGATCATACCAAAGACTATAAAAACGGGACCCATTGCCTACCTGCTTGGCACTCACCATTAAGGGTTGGAATTCGGGGGTTTGATAACCAAATGATTCCCGAGCACGGCACCGCTGCTGCTCACTGCTCCCCTCTCCCCCAGGGGATGGATCAAAATCACACGGGGATGGGTTAAATGCAGAGGACAAATCTCACCACACCCAGATGTGTGTGTGACGATCATTGGGACTTTAACTTTAACTTAGACAATGTAGTTTCTTTCCTTCTTCTTGCTGTCACTTTATTTTTCTGTAACGGTGAAATTAGCCAGTGACTTTAATCTTTAATCTTAATCTTGTAAAGGTCCATCTCATATTCTCTCCAATTTGGTTTTGAGTAAGTCTTAGTTTTTACAATGTCTAGGTTTGCAAAAATGGGTGTTGATAATGCATTTTCAGCTAAACTTTAACTTGATTCCTTTCCAGAAAAGGATGCATTTTGTATGATCCTTGGCATCGGATATGGTATTCTGGCTGTAATTCTTCTGATGATCTTGTTTCACACCTGTATAAACGTTGCAAAGAAAAATAGAGCAGGTGGGTTTATGGTTTTTTTGTGTGTTAAAATGTTTGATCATCCAACCCGACATGTGATTTGTTTGTTATGTTGTAACTGTAAGGCTTTTTAACTTCTTCACTGACTTTTCCATCTTTACTTTTTTAAGTATTGCAATTAATGTTTTACCAGTTTTACCACAGTTTTGTCCAGTTTGTAGTATTCGTAGCAGTTTTTAAAATATTTTTTAAGACTTTGGCCGCCTTTTACAATTGTCAATGCTTTTAAACATAATTATTGAGTTTTTAACATTTTAACCAATTTTCATATTGACTTTAAAATCTTGTTCAATTGTGAACTTCTTAAATTATATTTTTAAATCTTTACTCATTTTCTTTCATGATTGTAACTTTGATTCAGAGATGAGGTGTATTTATAGTCTGTTTCCTTCTACGTGTGCTTCAGCTCTAACCCCTGCCGCCACCCCATGTCACCCACGCTTGTCCATCATGGAAGAAAGGGGCCTCCAGCAGCAGCAGCAGCTCTTCATCCAGGCTGATTCTAAGAACCAACTCCAGGAAATTGTCACCAACTTATCATAGGGATGGGTGGATTTGGAATTTTATGGGAGGGCCTTCAATATTAGAAATCTTTATTCTAGTGACAAATGTAATGAAAATATTTTTTTATTTTTTTTACCTCTCTCTCTCTCTCTCTCTCTCTCTCTCTCTCTCTCTCTCTCTCTCTCTCTCTCTCTCTCTCTCTCTCTCTCTCTCTCTCTCACCCCTCGCTTTCGCTCTCTCTCTCTGTTCATTCACCGGCTGGGGACATCTGACAGGAAGTGGTTGGATTTCTATTGTCTTTTGAGATACCTATGTTTTCCATTCTCCAACCACAAACATGATGTCTTCTGTTGTCATGGTTTCCTGTGGTCATACGATGCACGCTTGCAATGTATGGAAAATACGATGTGCGTTGAAGCTGGCTAGTAGGCGGTGAAGACAGAGAACCGCAAAGTTTTGAGAACAAAACAAATGTCAATGGTGTGGGCCATTTTGGTTTAATTAAATAAACACAGGCAAACAGCTGCAATTACTGTTACACAGATGACTTTAACTTGAAATTTACGAAAAATGTTCATGTGTAACAAAGTTATGGCGTGATGCACAAGGACATGGTGTGGTACCAGCATCCTGTCGTAACATCAAAAAAATTCATCCTGCCGTAACATTCAGTCAGGACTACGAGGAATTTAATTTGCTTTGTTTATTTCAGCAAGTACATAATCAACACTTTTTTCAACTTCATTTCACATTTGGTTTTTGCATGACTTGTCGAAAAGGGCAGCGGAAGTTTCATTTGAATACAGCAATGACAAGTTACACCAGATCTCGACAGTTTGTTTTGAATACAGCAGTAACAATTGTTATTATCGTTACTGTTATTATTGATGTTTTTACATTTGTTGACTGTGGTAAATTGAAATGTTGACTGTGGTAAATTGAAATGTGGACTGCTCGGCCCTGGTGCTTCCACCCTCCGCCTGTAGGGGCGCTGGCAAACCCCCTCTGCCCCAGACCGACGATCACATGACGGTCTGGCCGGCTCCCATTACCACGCCCTCCTTCCCCTCCCTATCTGGAAAAGCCCAACCAAACATCTGACAGGGAGGGAAGAGGCGAGCCACCACCGACTTCCCAAGATGCTGGCGCTAATAAACCGGCTTTTAGACTGGTTCAAGTCTCTCTTTTGGAAGGAAGAGATGGAGCTGACCCTGGTCGGCCTTCAGTATTCGGGGAAAACGACGTTCGTCAACGTAATCGCCGTAAGTCGCCACCTGCTAGCTGGGGCTAACTAGCCTAATGCTAATAGCATGAGCGCTAATGATGCGAGAGCGATGACTAGGAAGAAGTCATCGCTTTAACCTTTGTTTCCGCAGGTCATACATCATGTAATATTACCACGCTGTGGTGCTATCGTCATTTAAAAAACTGGATTTTAGTAATAAAAAAGCTAATCCTTCCTTGCTACGAGTTGAATGAGTAAGGCTGGCTAGCACGATCAAGCTAGTGTTTGGCTTTGTATTTATGACGACTGCATCGCTATCCATTTTCATTTGGAAAAACACATTTTTCACTTTATGACATATTAAGTGTGAATGTAACGTAAAATTAATACAAATTTTAACCAATAGTAGTGTAGTGTGTTTCTTAATTTTACGAGAGTAAACGGTTTGATTTATCTTTGTTTATTTATCTATTTTTGTTTGCGAATGTGTGTATTTTTTAGTGATCGATTGTAAATATTCAACAAGTCGTAATTTTATGAGAAAAATGTCAATTATTAAGAATTGTTTTTCTATTTTCAAGCTTAGTCTTATGCGAATAAAGTAATATCTTTACATCTTTTCAGAATTTTCTTTTATTAAATATTTAGTCATTGTCATGAGATGATGGAATATTTTTCCATTAAATATTTGGTTGTATATAGTTGAGCAAAAGAAATTGTAGTTAAGTCATAATTTTCCTGCGAGATAAATGCATTTTTCAAGGAAGACGAGTCTTAATTTATACAATATTGTATATTAGAATATTATAGTATTAGAATATTTTCAAGATTAGACTTAATTTTACAACCAATATTTCTGCAATATTTTTTACATTTTTTAATAAAGTAGTGCATTTACAAGATGATTATAAATGACAAGAGTAAAAACAAGATGCAAGATGCTCACGTAATGTTATTGTAACTGACATCCACTTGCCACTGTTACAACTTCTATGATGCCTCAATTGTTTTACTTTTAGTAGTAGTCATTTTAACAAACATGGCCTGCTTTTAATTTGATGTGATGCTGTTGGTTTTAATATCAATTCAATTATTATTCCGATTATAATCCTGCCAAAGGAAAATCCAATTTACATTCTGCTATATATAATAAAAAAAAAAAAAAATGACAAGGATGAGCACCTTTTTGTCCAAGTCATCATAAGTAGCCTACTCCAACCCTAAAATGGTTGGTCTTATTGCCGTTCTGTTCCACCCTGCAAGGACTTGTGGGATTTCCTCCAGTCATAAGACCGCTGAATTCATTTCCACTTATCTGTGTCAGGTGACCACATGTGGTCATGTGCTGTGTGTGTGTTTGTATGCGCGCGCACACACTAGATGTCGTGGTCATGCAGGCCTAAACAAACGAATGAGCCATTTCTGTTGACGACACAAGAGTGAGAGTTTAAGTAGTGCTTTCAAATTTAGCAAGTTTAACAATTGCAAATTTTAAAATTTGCTCCAACACATTTTTTTCCAATGTAATGAGGACAAGCGCCATAGAAAATGAATGTATGATTACGTGATTATTATTTTCAGCCATAGTCAATGACCAAGTGATTAACTTCATCCATAATCCGTCAAAGAGCCAAAGTAAAGAGTTTGCCTCTAATGTATCAACGTGTCTCCTTTCAGTCAGGCCATTTCAGCGAAGACATGATTCCCACAGTTGGCTTCAATATGAGGAAGGTCACAAAAGGAAATGTCACCATCAAGGTGGGTGGTTCCAGCTTCCTGATTTTTTTGTTTTGTTTTTGAAAATCAATCCTTGTGTTGATTTTACAAAGAGGAATGAGTATTGAATGGCAACGCATTTTCTCTGCAGATCTGGGACATCGGAGGGCAACCACGGTTTCGGAGCATGTGGGAGCGCTACTGTCGGGGTGTCAACGCCATTGTGTAAGTACAGCAGATAGATAGACCAATTTTTTTAGCTAGGCTAATGCTATTTGCAGACAAGGAGGCCAATAACCGATATCTGGAGCTGATATTCATTTGTAGGGAAAATGAAAATATTGCTGTCAAAATAAGAAAACTTTTTTTAAAATTATATTAAGTGTGATTATAAAAATTGCATTTAAAGGGTTTTCTTTAAACCTAGAACTGCTCATTTCCAGATACATGGTGGATGCGGCAGACCGAGACAAGGTGGAAGCATCTAGGAACGAGCTTCACAATCTATTAGACAAACCTCAGCTGCAAGGGATCCCCGTGAGTATTCCTTTTCACACCGGCTCCTCGTGATCAACTGTGACAACCTGTTCCACAAAGTGACTGTCTCGGTAGGTTTTGGTGCTGGGGAACAAAAGAGACCTGCCTACTGCTTTAGATGAGAAACAGCTTATTGAGAAAATGTAAGTCCATAATTCAGAGGGCATCTCTGTTTGCGATGGAATTTTGCTCAAACTTGTCAAAAGTCACAGATCACCATTACGATCTGCTCTCGTACATCATTTAAGCATTATACACATTTTTGGGGGGTTTTGTCCAAATGAGCTCTTTTCCGTTTTCAGGAATCTGGCAGCCATTCAGGACAGGGAGATATGCTGCTATTCCGTCTCTTGCAAAGAAAAAGACAACATTGGTGAGTTGAGGAATAGGGGGTCTTCTCTTCAAAATAAAACAATCATTCAGAATGGTTGTTTTCTGTGTTTGTGTTCAGATATCACCCTTCAGTGGCTCATTCAGCACTCAAAGTCCCGAAGGAGCTGAAAACGATGAAGGGCAGATGTTGATTGCCAGCTGTTTGCCATGTAACCGTCATGCCACTTCGGACGTGTCCTTAACTCACCACATGCACTCTTCTGCTTTTTTTTTTTTCTTTCTTTCCATTTGTACCCCCACCACCATCCCCAAACTCTTTGGGAATGCACTACCCCAAAATGTAATCCCGATACCAAATGAAGACATGTAATTGGCATTATTTGTCCTGTAAATTTGTACGATGTGACTTTTGACAATGTTTTTGTTTAAATGGTAAAGCAGCTTTTTTTTTTTTTTTTTTTTTTTTTTTTTTTTTTTTTTTTTTTTTTTTTTTGCTGATTCATTTTCCCACCTTGTATATTTGTGATAATTATGCAGTCAAGCAGGTCTGTACGAAGGTTAGGTATCCAGCTTGTATGATTTTTAACAGCAATTGCGCGTATGAATATGTGATTCTATTTAAAGTCTGAATGATCAAAAAGGACGTCTGCTGCAGAGTTGTAGGGTGTATACTGTACTCTGCTCTGTAGAAAGTAAGCCTCCTAGCAATCCGTTTTGTGTTGCGCGAATGGCGAAATTTGAAGTGCCTTGCGCATATGTTTCATCTGAAGCAACACTGCATGCGAGGTGTTGTGCCAAGGAGGAAGTAAAGACACCAATCACTTCAATGTATTCAAATAAAGGCTTGCTTTTTAATACGTGAACTAAACTTGAGTTTTACTTTGTTGTTAAAGCGTAGCATGGCTAACTTGGGGGTGGGTAAAGTATGGTCCTGGGGCCACAGAAAGCCCTATCTGTTCTTTAATTTTGTGCACTGAGCATTTGCATTAATAAATAGCCCTGTAATATTTCCTGTGGTAATTTAAACGCTACCACAACCAAGATTAACGAATACTTTTCAGTTTATGTAATTAAATATTATATATTTTACAGTTGTACACTACACATTGTGGCATTTTTGCCGTGGAGTCAGAAAATAACGTGAAAATGCCGTTGAGAACTAGCAGAAATAAGGCGTGCTAAGCAAGTGGCAACGCAAGATGGCCGCTGTTGACTTCCATTCCGACTAGGCTGTTGCATCATGGTTTGCTGTTCCTATTGGCCAGCATAGTAATACGTCAGCGGTGTCGCAAAACAACGCCCACATGATTGACATTTTTTGTGGGAAAATCATTAAACGAAAATGTTTGGACGTCATAGCGTGAAATCCAATCACAGGCGCGGTTCTTGGGACTGACTGGTTTGTTGACAGGAATCGTGTCATTAGATGCAAGGCACTTCCAGCAAGCTGATGTATTTTAGATAAACCCCAAGACATCAGATTAGTTTACTTCGTGCAGGCGTACACACTCAAAGTATGCGTTTTAATAGCGAGCTAGAGCAAAGATGCAATGGCGGTCGTTGGTAGTCGGTGTGGTCGTCGTGAGACTGTCTGTCAGCTTGTGGCTCGCCTTTGGACTTGGAGCGTACGTTAGCTTGGGCACCAGCCATTCCGGCGGAGCCGGCACGGAGGAGCCCTCGACCGGGGAGAAGAAATGCGGCGACTCGTGGTCCAAGCACATAAACGGTAACAAACATGAGGAGACCACCGGGACTTGCGCCAAGTTGGCGGAGGAGTCTCCGAAGAGGTCCTACCTGAGCTTCTTCGACGGCAATAAGGACGATTACGTCCGCAGATACAGCTCCTTCCCTGGCACGCTGAGAGCCACCATGAAGGAGAAGGCCAGAGAAATGTTCTACTTTGGTTATGACAACTACATGAAGTATGCGTTCCCCAAAGACGAGCTCAACCCAATTGACTGCGAGGGCAGGGGCCCTGACGTACACAACCCGTGAGTTGTCATTATGTCCAGTGGTCATTTTGGGGTGGCACGCTTAGTATTAGGGAATAATAAAGGCTCCCACGCATTATGACTCAACATTGTTCAGAATTAAGCCAACAATGCAATTACCAGATGCATATCAAAATGTATTTACTGCAAGCTTATTAAGTACAGGATACCAAAGTTTTTCTAAATTCATTATGATTTTGAGCATCTAAAGTACTGTCATTATAAAAACAAATGTGAGGGGAAACATATCAAATTAGCAAGCTCAATTCAACTCAGCCCAACAGGAAATACAAAGTGAAAGAAGCAAAAGTCAAAGAAAAGTAAAAAAGTAGTCAACCCAGTCTTTGTATGACTTGCTTACACACGTTCGAAGAATAGGCTGAAGTATTTCCTTATCAGTTGGAACTTCTTTAATCTGTTCTATTATTACAATACCCAAAATGCTTTGGTGTTTTGTTTTCCTATACTAACATGTCATGATATTATATTCAATGTTCATGTATATTACATACAATGTACTATCTAACCAGATTTTATATATATGTAGTCAGTGGTGGACCTAACTAAACCAACAAGAACACAGAAAGCAAAAATATTTAGAAGAAAAACTACATACTGTATATTGTGCCTTTATTGTGGTTGGTAGTTAAGACAATTTTGCCTTGAATTACAGTTCCAACATCAACATCAATGACGTCCTGGGAAACTACTCGCTAACACTTATTGACGCCTTGGACACCCTACTGGTAAGTCATTCAAGTGTTTGCTCAGAACATAGAGTGTTTTGTTTGGAATTGGATTGATGCCGTTCAGCCAAAGATCTCATTGGGAGTTTCTCCCTCAGGTGCTTGGAAATGTCACGGAGTTCCGGCGGGCCGTCGAGCTGGTTATTGACACTGTGTCATTTGACAAGGATTCAACGGTGCAAGTGTTTGAGGTCAACATCAGGATATTAGGCAGCCTCATCTCAGCTCACATTCTGCTCACGGACTCCAAGCATCCATTCGGAAGGGTGAGCTTCGAGGGCTACGACAACCAGCTGCTGCATTTGGCGCACGACTTGGCCGTGCGCTTGCTGCCTGCCTTTGAGAACACCAGCACAGGCATTCCGCACCCCAGGGTGAGTTCCACGCCCCTCGGGCACTCACGTTCAATCTTCCTTACTTCGGATTCCCTTTTGTTTTTGCAGGTGAATCTGAAAAGCGGAGTCCCGTACGGCAGTATTAACGAGACGTGTACCGCAGGAGCTGGATCTCTGCTAGTGGAGTTTGGAATCCTGAGCCGCTTGACCGGAGATTCCACGTTTGAGTTTGTGGCTCGACGAGCGGTCAGAGCCCTCTGGGAGCTGCGGAACAGTGAAACTGGTCTTCTAGGTACACTACAGCATTCATCACATTTATTTGAAGGCATTTCACCTATCCCAACTGGTTTCCAGCTGTTTGGAATACAATGCAGGTTCATAAGTTAATGTTCATGGATCAAAATGGTATTTTTGACAAGGTTTGCAGAAAATATTTTATATATAATTTTTTTATGTGTAATATATTTAATATTTTTCAATCATCTGACCAGGCAATATCGTCAACATCCAAACGGGTCACTGGGTGGGCAAACAGAGCGGTCTGGGCGCCGGCATGGACTCCTTCTACGAGTATCTGCTCAAGTCATACATCCTGTTTGGCGAGAAGGAGGACTACGCCATGTTCCAAGCCGCTTACGCTAGCATCCAGAACCACTTGAGGCGAGGGTGAGGGCTCCCCCGTTTACAACACTTGAAATTCTTTGCTGTCCTACAAGCCCGTTCTTTACATTCCCATAGGCGAGAATCGTGCAACGAAGGAGAAGGCGACCCTCCCATCTACGTCAATGTGAACATGATGAGCGGCGAGATCATGAACACGTGGATAGATTCCCTGCAGGCCTTTTTCCCCGGACTGCAGGTCACATAAAAGCGCTGTGAAATTTGTGGTACTAGTCTGAAGAAAATGACTGGGTTTTTTTTTAGGTGCTAAATGGTGATGTAGAAAACGCCATTTGCCTCCACGCCTTCTACTATGCCATCTGGAAACGCTTTGGGGCGTTACCAGAGAGGTACAACTGGCAGCGGCAGGCTCCCGATGTTCTCTTTTACCCACTCAGACCTGAGTTGGTGGAGTCCACCTATCTGCTCTACCAGGTGACTTGTCGTCAACTTATCTGAAATAATTTTAGTGTGATATGTTACATTTTAATTACTACCATCATCAACTTTCTCAGTCTCTTTCAAATTTCAGCTTTGTGTTTATTGTCTTGATCACTTCTACAGGCGACCAAAAATCCTTTTTACTTGCATGTTGGAATGGACATTCTCCAGAGCCTTGAAACAAATACCAAAGTCAGGTGCGTGCATTTTAGTTCTTCCCAACTCCTTTATTGTCTCTGTATTGATGTGATGTGTGTGATTTGCAGATGCGGCTATGCCACCCTCCATCACGTTGTCCACAAATCCAAAGAAGATCGCATGGAGAGTTTCTTCCTCAGCGAGACCTGCAAATACCTTTATTTGGTACCGGCTGTCGCTTACAATTCAATAATTCAAAACCCTCTTTAATGTTACGTCCTGTTGTTTAACCACAGCTATTTGACGAGGACAACCCGCTTCACAAATCGGGCAATAAGTACATCTTCACCACCGAGGGTCACGTGATGCCCGTCGACAAGCGCTTTCGGGAGAAAAGGTGGAACAGCAAGTGTGCGCGTGAAGACGACACGGCGTTGCAGACGACGATAACTGAGCAGCCCTCCCGGAACAGCAGCAATGTAAGAATCACCATCTTATTTGTTTTGTTTTTTATAAACAGTTTGGATTCAAACCATTATCATGTCTTGGTCTTCCTCTCGCTCAGTGCATCCGGATCCCCGACGCACGTCGATACACGCTTCCTCTGAAGAGCGTCTACATGAGGCAGATTGATCAAATGGTAGGGCTGCTCTGAGTCTGCTCGGAGGCACTATGACTACCACGTGAACAGAGAGGTTTCTGCTGGACCGTGACTTCGATTTTTTTTCCGTAGGTGAGAACTGTCAGCCAATTTGAAGTGGTTGCGTTTATTGGGATATTAAAAAAAAAAAAACCTCTTCTAACACATTATGAAGCGTTTCGTGACTGTTCGTACATTACCACAAGGGCTTTACCCCGCCTTCTTAAATAGTGCCTGCTTATTTTGTTGATGATTGGTTTTTCATTACTCTGGTGTGATAATGTATAGATATCTACATTTTGACCACTGTTTTAAGTGCCTACAGTCATTTTTGTGTTATTCTGTACAAGGACCCCTGCAATGTACAGATGTTTACAACTACTAATTCAAGTCATAGGTTTGGTTTTTATGTGAACATTTTCTTGCTTTTTTCCCTAATTTATCAGGAGTATTGTAATTGTTTCATACCTGCTACAATTGTCTCAGGGTAAGTATAAACAAAAATGAACAATCTCATCAAATAATGTCTTCGTTATTGCTTCTAAGGCCATAAGGTATTCTTGTTTTTTTCAAGTGGCACATTTTTGTGTCCATTTGCTGATTAAACTTGCTGCACAGAAATCGGAGGACAGTTGAGTGTGTGTTATTTTGGTTTCAAATGCTAATTTGTCACTCTAACCTAGACTTGAAACCCTAATTTGAAACTCCAATATCAAATCATTACTTTAATTTGAAAGCCTTCAAATGGCAACTTGAAACCCTAACCCAGGCTCAAAAATCATATCTGAAACCCAAAATCTTTAATTTTGGTAATAAACAATAATCGTGGAAAAAATTGTTTTGTAAAGAATTAACCGTTTACCGTTTTTTTCCGTGTATAGTGCGCCCCCATGTATAGTACGCACCCCTAAAAATGGCATGCTGATGCTGGAAAAAAGCTTGTACCCATGTATAATACGCACCCAATTTTTATGAATTTTTAAAAAAAAAAAAATTTTTTTTTTTTTTTTTTTTTTTTTTAAGTCCCAATGATCGTCACACACGCAGGGAGGCAATGGGTCCCATTTTTATAGTCTTTGGTATGGTCTTAACTAGGCTGGATGTAATTTTTTTTGTTGGCGTTGATTTCTCCGACTGCCCCTAAACGCACCACCGCGCTCCGTGCGCATGGAGCGTGTTTGAAGTGAACAGCAGAGAAGAAAGGAACAAGGCAAAGTGTTGTGAAATAAAATATTACCTGTAATACGGATTTAGGTAGAGAACTGAACTCTCGCTCTTTATATAGCTGACGTGTCTTGCTCATCCGTTCTGCGCATCTGTAATGGCGGCCTCCGTATGATATCCGGTTTGCGTGTGTGCGAGAGTGAGAGAGAGCGAGAGAGAGAGCGTGCGAGAGAACGCTCAACCGTAGCGCGCCGCCGACCGCCCAACTGCACCGGGCTGGTCGATTATTGTGACAGAGCCGTCGCTGAAATTTAGAAGATATTTTTAAAGTCCTGATGTACTTTCTAAAATTTAAGTGGACCTCAGTGCGCACTGCGCAGGGAGCTTAATTTGGTGCGGTCGCGCAACCGCAGCGCGCCGGGCGCTCACTGTCGCATTGCTTAAAGAGCGCCTTTGTGTTTTAGGATGAACAGCAGAGACCAAAGGAACAAGGCAAAGTGTTGTGAAATAAAATATTACCTGTAATACGCATTTTGTTATTTGCTGATTGAAAATGCTAATTAAACTGTGAATTGAAACTAATAGGAAGAAAACAACTCTCGCTCTTTATATAGCTGACGTGTCTTGCGCATCCGTTCTGTGCATTTTATTTCACAACACTTTGCCTTTCTTCTCTGCTGTTCACTTCAAACACGCTCCATGCGACCGCAATGCTCTCGTATCAGACGCTTGCTCGATCACCTGCTCATTTGCTGTCCCGTGCGCGCACGAAGCGCGGTGGTGCGTTTACGGGCAGTCGGAGAAATCAACGCCAACAAATAAAATTACATCCAGCCTAGTTAAGACCATACCAAAGACTATAAAAATGGGACCCATTGCCTCCCTGCGTGTGTGACGATCATTGGGACTTAAAAAAAAAAAAAAAAATTTTTTTTTTTTTTTTTTTGTACCCATGTATAATGCGCACCCCAGATTTTAGGACAATAAATTAGTTAAATTTTGCGCACTATACACGGAAAAGAACGGTAAGTGTATTTTCTACTGTGGTGAATAGAGCTGATAAGCCACACATTATTAATTGTATGCTGATTTTTGCTTGGTGGTCTATTTTTTAAATACTTGATTGATGAGTTCTGCATTTGGTTTAATCATACAGTAATAATAAAATGCATTTCAATTATTATGAAGAAATTAAAAACACGAAAAATAATACTAGACTGCACACGTGTTGTTACTTTAACATCTTCACAGTTGAAGTCATGTATTTTTAATATTTTCATTTTATTACATGATCGTACAATACAATGTCTTGGGGAAACGGTGGAGATTGGAAATGAGCTTTTACGACTCCAATCTCCGTTAACGACATGTCGTAAAAAGCAACTAGGCGAGGTACGGCATCGCAGTGAGAATACTAGATTTATTGATGTCGGAGTTTTTTTGAATGATTTTCTGTCACATCGTACGCATACTAGTAAGTTCACAACACTGACTATCATCAGTTAAACTTCACGTATTCCATTTGACGGATTTGTGGCGTGAAATACGACTGAATAGTGTCGCAAATCCAGCATGAGCATGAGGCGTTCTCCTGTGTGTGCGAATAAAGCAAATGCAGTGAGTGCTTTTATGTTGCAGCGGTTTGCCAACTGATTCTGCTTCCAAAATTAAGCGATGCTGGTCACCGTTTTCTGCGCGCCGAGAGATCGCCCAGAAAGCACATTCGCCCTCGATGTGTCTCCAGAGCTGGAGCTGAGAGACTTTGTGGCACTTTGTGAACTGGAATCGGGAATCCCGGCGGGGGAAATTCAGGTAAGGACACCCGGCGGCGGTGGGCTGTTGAGCTAACCTAGCTCGTGGCTAGTTAGCCCAGTCGTCTTTGCTAGCATGAATCATACTTTTGCTTGCGTTTTAGGACCCAAGCGCCGGGCAAATTCGCCAAACGCAGGCCGTTCGTCATTAAGCGTCAGTAAGAACACGTAGTCAGTTGATGTCATTCGCATATGTATAAAAACTTCGTTTCAATGAATTTTCATGTCAGACTAGCGACTAGGTCTGTTTGCGAAGGCTAACGGCTAAACAAACAACACAATCTTGTTACGGTGTAATAAGCAGTGGTGGGCCACCCGTGTGTCCTAAGTATAATGTTAGTCAGGTTACATTTAACAGGTAATCCATGTAATTATTTGAGTAAATATATGAGTGGGGAGAAATGCCGTACTCAAATGGTTTGTAAACTCTGATGTAAATATTGCATTTAGAACAAAGCATCATCGTCAAATATACAAAACTGTTAATGTCTTCATGGCACTCTTAATCGATTAATGGACAACTACTTGATTTGTAAATTAATTCATAACTATATTGGTTAAAACAAAATAATAATGATAATAATGAATATTTACCCCTTTTAGCTGCATGACCAGGTAGTCAACATAGCTGTCTGCGTATGGTGCAGTGCAGTTCCACACAGTGAGGAACTGGGCAGCCACAATTATATATGTTTCATGCAGCTTATTTGCAGCTGTTGTGACTGGATGTGTTTTAAAGTCAAAGTCTGCTTTATTGTCAACATCTTCACATGCCGAGACACACAAAGACATTGAAATTACGTTTTCCCTATCCCACGGTGACAAGACATATTACACGATAGACACAAGTAAACAACGCAATATAAAAAACAAGAAGGCACAAACAATAAATAAGAGTAACAATAAATAATAAATAAATAAATAAATAAAAGCCAGTGTGCATACAGACAGTAAAAGTACAGGACGCTACGCAGAACGGGGAAGCAAGTTCAGGATCCTGACTGCCTGGAGTATGAAGCTGTTTGAGAGTCTGGTGGTGCGCGAGCGCAGGCTTCTGTACCTCTTCCCAGAGGGCAGAAGCTCGAACAAAGAGTGAGCGGGGTGACTCACATCACTCACAATCATGGTCGCCTTGCGGGTGAGATGGGAGGTGTAAATGTCCTTCAAGGAGGGGAGCGAAGCACCAATAATCTTACCAGCCGTGTTCACTATGCGCTGCAGGGCCTTCAAGTTGTAGTCAGTGCAGCCGCCACCCCAAACAGCAATACAGCTGGAGAGGACGCTCTCAATGGTGCCGCGGTAAAATGTAGTCATAGGCTGAATAGGCTGAATTCAGTCACATTTTGTTTTTAAGATCTCCTATGTAGAGCAGCCCCTAAAAGACCCCACTCGTGCCTTGGGGACCTACGGGGTGAAGGATGGAGACGTCGTGGTCCTCAGGCAAGCCGACAGAAGGCCGCCACCCACTCAGCCAGCCTTCCCAGGTGAGAACGTCATGGAATTCCTGACTAAAAAGGTGGAGACCACAAAAGAGAATCAACGCAAAAATGAATGGGGCTCATCATAAAATTGGAGACAGACCCTGTTTTTTTTCTATCTGTGTAATATTTTTTGGTAATTCAGCCTTGATTGTTGTCATATCCCGCTAACCTACCAACCTTTTTCTAACCTACTCCTGTAGGTCTGCCCCATATCGACTTTCGCTCCATCACAGTCCCAGGCGCCTCGACTTCAACCGCTCCCCGTAGTACCGTCAGGCCGCCGCAACAACAGGCCGCACCACCGGCGCTGCAGCAGCAACAGCAGCAGCAGATGCCCCCTCAGCAACAACCAGAGCTCAGCACGCAGCCCTCCACCATCAACCCACCGGCCGTTCGCGGTTCCTCTTCTCAGGGGCTTGACGACCCCGCCTTACTCCAGCAGATGCTCCTGTCCAATCCGCACGAGCTGTCTCTCCTAAAAGAGCGAAATCCACCGCTCGCCGAGGCCTTGCTGAGCGGAGATCTCGGTAAATAAAAGAGCTATGCTGACGTACTGAGCTGAGGAGTGATGGAACACTGTGACTTACTAAGAAGAAAAGAAACAGAATTACTCATGTCTTTTTTTATTCTTTCTTAACATGGTTAATTTTCTCTTACCGTGCCAAATATTGTATCTTTTGCGTTCTACTGTGTATGACATCAGCCAATGTTGGTTGTAAACGTCTGGTTCTGGTTTCAGAGCGCTTTACCAAAGTTCTGCTGGAGCAACAGCAGGATCGAGCCAAGCGCGAGCAAGAGCGAATCAGACTGCTGACTGCAGATCCTTTCGATTTGGAAGCGCAAGCAAAGATCGAGGAAGATATCAGGTTTTGCTTGAGTTTTTTTCTACGCATTGTTAATTTTGAGAGTACGAGCCAGCGTCGACGACATGCAAAATGTTTTTATTCTTTCTTAACGTTTAAATCTGCGCATGTTTCAGGCAGCACAACGTAGAAGAAAATATGACAATTGCAATGGAGGAGGCCCCAGAAAGCTTCGGGCAGGTTGTTATGCTCTACATTAATTGCAAAGTCAACGGGCACCCTGTCAAAGCTTTTGTCGACTCAGGTAATTGTTGGGGGATCGGACTCTAAAGGAGACATATTATGCTTTTTTTTCCCCACAATTTAAAAACACTTCCCAGGTGTCTTAACATGTCAGTGGCATGGTTTTGTCACAAGAGTGTCTGTTAAGAAAATTTAAAGTGTACAGCCCGAACACACGGTTGTAAGGCTAACGAGTTATCATTTTCTGATTGAAATTGTGATCTTTGGCTGCTTGTGAACACTAAGCGCTAAGCTAACTTGCTCTGCACAATGTCTATGACAGCAATTTTGCATTTAAATAACACATTCGGAAATTTGTTTTTACATTTACTGTCACACATCATTGCATGTTTATACAACATGTATGAGGTTTGTTCTTGTTTTGCTCGCAGGCGCTCAAATGACCATCATGAGCCAAGCCTGTGCAGACCGCTGCAACATCATGCGATTAGTCGATCGCCGCTGGGCGGGCATCGCCAAGGGTGTGGGCACGCAGAAGATCATTGGCAGGGTTCATTTGGGTAGGTGTTTTCCTATGGGGTGTACCATTGGAAAAAAACAAAGGTGTAGTACTGCATTGCGTACTGACGTGATCTTTCTTTTGTGTCCATGCAGCTCAGGTCCAGATCGAAGGGGACTTTCTTCCTTGCTCTTTCTCCATCTTGGAGGACCAGCCGATGGACATGCTGCTCGGTCTCGACATGCTTAAGAGACATCAGGTATGAACTGCCTGTCTTCCCCACTGTCAATTTTTAAGATGCAAAACAATCCTGAAGGATAATCAATTTGACTTTTTTGACTTGTAGTGTTCGATCGATCTGAAGAAAAGCGTCCTGGTCATCGGCACAACGGGCACCGAGACTCGTTTCTTGTCCGAGGCCGAGCTGCCCGAATGCGCCCGGCTAGCCTACGGGCCCGAGGGACGCGAGGCAGCCCGCCCCGAAGAGATGGCGGACAGGGAACTTGCGGAGGCACTTCAACGGTCCATACACGAAAGTGGTATGTATGGTCTTTGCTATCATTGGCTTGTTTTGTTTTTTAGGTTTCTTTCACTCTTTCTTTTAGAATGACAATTGCATGAGCCACGCACATTTTGTTCATGCTGTCACATAATCATGCCATACCTTCGCCTTGATAAATGTGGCCTCGGTTTACAACAACAGATGTAGATCTGCTGAGCACCGGAGTTTGACGGCTCATCCTTATGATGATTACTATTTTAAAATATTAAGAATCATGTTTACACATTTTTTAACAAAGCATTTGTTTTCATTTACTGATATTCACAGTAAATGTAAATGAGTGCCATGCATTTCTTTACATTGCTTCCATTTACTTTCATTTACGTTATCATAATGAATAGATGGGTAGATAGCTGGATAGGTCTTTGGGTTAGGTAGGTGGACTTAAGTTGTTCATCTTCAGGAGAAATGAATAAGCGGGGTGCTAATTAGTCACGTGTGCATGTTGTGTACATGCGTAAACTAATGAGTAAAATAGCTGGAGTACACGGTATGTTCATTATCAACAGCAGTTTTGTCGGTAGTTTTACAGTATAGTAAGAGTAAGAGCAATGATGTGTCCAAAAAGACACACGTGAAAAAGGTGTGATTTGGTTGCTGCATGTTTTGTGTGCCACTGCTAACTTTCTCCGTCCCTCTGCATGATGTGTGCGGTGTGCGCCTTAACCCATGAGCAGAACAGCACTGATGCAAATGGAGACAGCTGGAGAGGGGCCATACAATCAGGTACTGCAAAGAAAAATCACAAGCCAGTCATTGCCAGCGCTTTATTATTATTTCTGACCACCTTGATTATGGTTTGGTTTTTGCCACATGATCTGCTACTCTTTTTGTGGGCGTATTTTTGCATGTAGGTTGTCTTTGAGGATGGCAAAAGAGAAGCTTGAGAAAGTAACAAATTCGCCACACAACACCCCATAAAGACAAACTGTTGTATTGCTCTCTTTCGCTCTCCAACCCATATGTACATACAGTAAGTCCCCACAACTCATGGCAAGAGATTGTGTGCGAATAATTCTGTTTAAAAAAAAACAAAATCCAAAAATGTTTTTCATGTTGAATTTATGGGGTGTTTTATATAGCATTTTGAAGGAAAAAATGAATCCATTGGGATAAGGCTATAAGATCTAAATGTGGAATAAGTGAAGTGCTGTGACTTCACAGATTCCAATGAGACTTCATCTTCTCACGATATCCGATTGTGCTATCTGTTCCCTGTACCTAAAAGACACTGCAGACGGACAGACTACCTCACCGCAGCCGCCGCCATTGTCCCTACCCACAGCCGCAGACCAAATGTCCTCAAGCGCCCATCCCCACAAAGCTGACTCTGATTGCTCAGAGTCCACCCTGGAGCTGACCTCAGGATCGGACCAACTTGGCCTCCAGGAACCTCATCTGCCTATAGAGCAGGATCAGCTCCAGCCGCCCCCTCTGGAAGATTGTACTGTCTCTGTAGAAGAAGCCCCGGGACCCTGTCAGTCAGCTGAAGCCCTCCATTGTCCAGAAGGTAATGAGAACGGGACTACGGAAGCATCCCAAACAGAGAACAGCCCAGCCCTCCCCTATCCAGAACTAGCACCCAGTCAGCCCATGGAGCATGAGGCAGCCGAGTCTGGAACGACACATCCTTGCCAGTCGGGCTCTGTCCAAATGGACTCCTCGTGCCGGGATCAGCCCGAGAGCTCTGACAGCATCCCGTCCCTGGCCGCTGCTCTCTTGGAGCTCCATGAACTGCTGCTCTCCAACAACTGCAGTACCTCCCATCCCTCAACGCATCCCCAGGAGGAGGAGCCAACCCGAGTCAGAGCAGAACCAAGCGATGCCAAAGCCAAACCATCTACTGCTTGCGATGTGTCCTCTGAGAGTGCAGGGGCAGACTCTTCGGACGGGCCTCTGGAGCCTCCATCTGAAGTCAGAGACCCCAACGTCTATCATCCCGAGTTAGTGGCTCCTCTACAACCACCAACTGTAGCCAGAGACTCCAGCATTTATCATCCCGAGTCACCAAGTTCCCCAGATTGTGACGGGAACTTCAGGGAACCCCTGGAGGGGCACCAGGGGAGCGGGGATGCACATGGACGAGTAAGCACGCCGGACAGTCTTGTCTCCGGCACCACCTACACCCCACCTCCCATAACCTTTACAGAACAATATCCAGCCGAACACATCCAGAGAATCCAGGCTGCAGGTTTCTCTGCCCGCGATGCTGCAGAGGCTCTTGAGCAGGCGCATGGGGTCGTGGAGCTGGCTTTGCTGGCCCTCCTGGCCCGCAGCATCACCGTGCCCACCTAAGACTCCGAGCCACCCCACCACCACCAACGTCTCATCTCCTTTCTATGCTTTTGGGTTTTGATCCAGATGTCTCGTGCCCCTCTATGCAGGCAATGTGTCTTAACAGGGATATGCTGTCGCACAGTACTGATCATCCTTTTTCTTGACATTAGCGGATATGCGTGGTGCATATTTGCACGCCGACGTCTCGGGCGTACATCCATCTGAATGATTTTTGGGTGTTTTCTAATATACATTGATTTTTCTTTCTTTGTGATCCCATATCGATACATGTCATTGTTGAAGCAAAATACATATATGATTTGACCTTTCTTATCTGTAAGCGTAGTGCACATCTAAATTATTCAAATTGTCAAAGACCAGACATGATGAGGAGGGGTTGACTAATATGTGATTTTGAGCCATCTGATAATCAGACTCTGATCACAAGTATAGAAAATGCTCCAGTTATCAGTTAGTCTTGAACTTTTTTTGAGATGGGTGAGAAGTTATCAATCTACATAATCTTTGTGACAAATAATCAGCTTGATTTTGATTGAAAAAAATGGGGAGAGTGCTCAAATTCAGCCAGTGTATTTACACTGCTTCATGTCATTTCTACCATATTTTGTTTTTTTGTCAATAATAACATCATTTATTGTTCGACCGTGGGATGTTTAACTTGCGTCTTGCCATTTTCGGATGTTACCCATGGAAAAGTAAATTCTCTCTAAAAGTTGCCACGATACAGTATATTAAACACGTTTACAAATCTGTACCAAAAATAAGAGCGAGAAAATGTGTTAGACACAAAAATCCAATTGTTGCGCATTTCTTGGTGTCGTTATTGTTCAATGTACTATGTTTATCAGTTTTTTGGCATGTCAAATCAAGATGGGTGTTCATTTCATTCTTTTCTGAATATAGATTGAAATTGACCTGTCATCTTGTATCACATGGCTTTATCCAGTCATCTGCCATACAATGTTTTCTGATGATTTATTTACATTAGTCTTGTATGAGATTGCAAATTAAAACGGGGATTAGAATTTGTATACTATGCGTGCGTTCGGGCGTGCAATTGAAATCGTAATTGTCTTTTTTCTTTTTTCTTTACAATGTTGAGTTTAGAAGGCAGGAAAATACCAACTGTAGATCTTTTGGATGATGTGATTTTATTTTTCAGAGTTTGAAAAAAAAAAAAAAAAGGCATCATCCCACCTGTTGTGCTGTTTTTGATTGACATGCCGATGGCAATAAATTAGAGGGATCCGGGCGTCGGTCGTTTGGAGAAAAAATGGCTAACTTTGACAGCAGCAGCAGCATCAGCAGTATCAGACGTATAGGTGGAGACGTCTTCGCCCAACTGCTCGCGTACTTTGAAGAGCTTAGTAAGGAAGGAAGGAATCTCCTCAAGTTTCAGCTTCCCACTGTAACAACGGAGCAGCCTCGTACATTGGACTTGAACATGGAGGAGTCAGCAAGTGACCCGGTGGACCTGAGCCAGAATCTCAAGTAAGAGCTTAAGTCATGTTTTAATTAGTTTGTACAGAAAACCTGATTTGAATAGATGTATGTTGCCTTGACTTTTCCACCCCACTGTCACATTTTCGTGCACATTGAGCTCTGCTGTCGCAAAAACACCACTAATTAGTGCTGCACTGTAAACAGTACAGTTTTTCAGAATTAATTTAATAAAATGCAAAGATAAAAAGGTTTTATAAAAATGCTACATAAAACCTGCTGCACTGAACATGCATGCTGTATGTGATGATTGAATTCAGAACCATTTACATAATTGCTTTTTTGTGCATATGCGGTTTTTTTTTCTCCCTCTCTTGGTGTTTTTTCTAGTTCTATATTAGACATCTCATCAGCCATCAAGTCGGTTGCTGCAAATGGAATGTGGAATTTTGGGAAAATGCAGACCATGCCCAAGTTGTTTTGGGCTCCTGGACATGAGGAAAACAAGACACCTTTGATTCCTCCAATAGCGCAGGCTACCACAGAAGAGGAGTAAGGTTTTATGAAAGCCTGTAGTAGACTTATTTGGTATGGAATCTAAACCAATTGTCTTTCTAGGCCTGAAGAGGAGGACAAGGATAACGAAGAGGGAGAGCCCATTGTGACCTTTCAGTCAAAGTACATTCACAAATGTGAGTGGTAATTGAGCAATATTTATTTGTAAAAAAAAAAAAAAAAATCTAAATGACTTATTTTCATTTTTGTCATTTAATGTGCAGGCCCCCTCTACCAGGACTACTGTGTACAGTCAGTCAGAGATGACCTCCAGAAACTCAACACTAAGACCTTCCTGTCTGAACTGATCTCCCCCGAATATCTGCGGGGTCTTCAATCTCGCCTCAGTCCCAAAGAGTCGCCTTGGCAGAGCTCCTCTGGGTCAAGCTCGCCCTCTCCTCCTGATTGCCACGTTATCCGCGTGGTACCTTGCACCCTGTGGCAAGACTTGGACGAGGTGAAGGCGGCCGGTCTGCTCAGCACTATGACTGTCCAACAGATTCGACTTCAGGAGGTGCGATCTAGTTCTCAGATATACTCAAGTTAGGTGGGATCAAATGGGATGTATAGGGGTGTTGGTTCGTTGTCTTAGTGGTCAGCACGTATGCCACGCAGTTGTGCTGGTCTGAGTTCCTATCTCTGCTTCGGCCTTCTTAGTTGGATTGATGACTCTAAATTTTCCATAGGTGTCAATGGTTGTTTATTTAATGTGATAAATGAATACAAAATCAATTTAAAAAAAAAAAAGAGTATATTTTAAAATAAAATAAAAAATTGCAAAATACATTACAGGAATCTTGAATGTCAATATTTTCGAATATTACCAATGTCATTTTAAAAGAATAAATGTTTGTTTTTCTTTACATAGTCCATGTTTGAATTGATCAGCTCTGAGGCGTCTTACTTAAGGAGCCTGAGCGTCACAGTGGATCACTTCTTCTCATCCAAAGCGCTCAAGCGAACCTTATCCCAAATGGAGCACCACACTTTGTTCTCCAACGTCCGTCACGTGAAGGTCACCAGTGAGAAGTAAGAATGATGCTTCTTGACTCTTCACCTTGTCTGTCTTCGCTGGTGCTTGTCCTTATTAAAGTGAGCCGGCACATATCTATCCAAGAGAACTTTATACTTCTTCTAGGTTTCTAATGGACCTGGAGATGCGCCTGGGCGAGTGCGTGATGATATCCCAGCTTGGGGACATTGTACTTGACCATTGCCCCGCTTTCCGCGCCCGCTATGTGCCCTACATAACCAACATGATGTACCAGGAGGCGCTCATCAACCAGCTGCTGTGCGTCTACCTTACGCCATATTTTCTTGTCGTTGCCATCTGAATGCCATCACCGCCTTTCTTCCATCTCAAGGCAGCAGAACCGTGACTTTGAGTCATGCCTCAAGCAGCTCGAGAGCGAGCCGGTGTGCCAGAGACAGACTCTTAAATCCTTCCTCGTCCTTCCCTTCCAGAGAATCACTCGCATTAAGCTCATTCTGGAGGTAATTTTATATTGAAATATTGCCACTTTTATGGGTGTGCACTGAAGGTCGATTTAATTCAATAGACAGTAATAAATCTGTGTGTCCGATTTTGTCCCCCTAGAATATCTTGAAACTGACTGAAGCGGATTCAGATGGCGTGTCATTATTTCACAAAGCAAAAGAGGCCATACATGAGGTACCGTTGCTTTAATTCCACGCGATATGAAAATAAATTCCAAGCAAATGTCATCCTTTATGTTTTTGTTCGGGCCAGATCGTGGTTGAGTGCAACGAGGGGATTAAAAAAATGAAAGTCATCGAGCAACTCATCTCCCTGGAGGTGTTGCTGGATTTTGGCAATCTAAAGGTAGATCTTGATTTTTCTTTCGCATTTTTGGACTGGGAAAAAAAAGTTGAAGACCCTGAAGTTGTTATTTTAGGCACTCCCTCTGGTCGTAAGTGGCCGTTTTTTGGTGCACAATGGCCCCTTGAGCCTCCTGACAGTGGAGAGCAGCCCGCAATCCAGAATGCTTCTCATTGACATCCACCTTCACCTCTTCAACGACTTGTTGATCCTCTCCACAAAAAAGTACTTGTCAATAAGCCAAATGTAGCTGTTGAAGTACTTGACACCACGACAACAAAAGGATAAATCTCAGTTTTCATGTCAGGGAGCAGCGCTTCCTGGTAGAGGACCATGCCGAGTTCCCCACGTATGTGCACGTTGCACCCCTGAAGACGGAAGAACTTGGTCTACCGCCGGAATCCTTCCTGTTACATCTCTCTCGGAGTTGCACCGGAAACCCAACCGCCATGATACTAGTTGCACACAGCAGGTATGAAAGGGAGAGGATGGAGTAAGAATTCATGAAGAAGAATTTATAAATAGTTCAAGAGATTACTATTGTCATGTCTGCGTACATTTAAGTTTGCTTTTGGCCACAGGACAGACCAGGAGCAGTGGCTGAGGGTGCTGAAGGCTGATTTAGTTTAAATCAAAGATTTAGAAGCACATTTTCTGGAGTTGTTCACGTATCCAGTGTGCACTTTGACAAATGACACACTTAAAAAAACAGCAACTTCAAGACCTTCATCGTAATCACGACTGAATTCACTTTAAAAATGAAATCACATTTTATATGCATGTATAATCCACTGTTTTTCACTGTTAAATATGTTTGATTTGAATGAACTGTACATTCAAATTGGCTGGTAATAAAATGGTATGTTCTCATATAAAACATTAAATTCATTTTAATTGTAAAAGTGGCAAAGAAATTATATTAAGGGAGAAAGTGTTCTTCAGGAAAAAAAACTAAACTTTTTAATAGTTCTACTATTCCAAAGTCGAACTTGCTGTCTGCTGCTGCATCTGGTGCCCAGCCATGATGCAATCTTGATTCCATAGATTCTCTGCCAGGCTGTTGAGGAGAGGTGCGGCGGCATCCAGCCCGTCGCCCACCTCCCCGCCGCCTGTGCGCAGCACTGCTAGCTGCCACGTTTCCTGGAAGTTTCTCACGTCCTCCTCTGAGACATCACAGTGCATGAACTGGTCAAATCGAAGCAAAACATCAAGGAAAGATTGCCATCAACTGGGAATATACTCGTGTTCACTTGAGTGGTAATCCACTACGGAAAATGGATTGATTTATTTAAAAGGATACTTTGTGCCGATCACCAAAGTCACAGCTGGGCCCCCAGATGATTCTTTCCACTTTGTAATTTGATTATCAAGGTCATCAAAAGATGTTCTATCAGTGAAGGAGAAAAGAAAGACAACGGCATCCACTTTCTCCTTACAAGCCTGAAAGGAAAATGAGATTTTTTCCCACCCACACAAAAGCCGTTATCTAACAGTTAGATGATCATACATACTGGGAGCAGATGGTCGAATCGTCGCAAGGCATTTTCTCCGCAATCCCACAACTGGAAACGGAAGAAGAGCACTCTGCCACTTTCTTTTAACTTGACTGGCCAGTAAACCACTGTCGTCTCAATGCCTTGGGCACAAGCAAACGGACAATATTGGTACTGTAATTGTTCCAAGCCGGACCCATACACCAACATGTTTTGGCGAGAAAGGGACTGCTTCAGCAAACATATGGAATGAAGTCTGTCTGAAATTATGAGAGGAGCTGAATGTCTCAAATGACTGCACGTTCTAGGTACAAGCTTCTACCTGTGGTCTCGTAGTGCATGCTGGGTATTGTTTGTCCAGCAAGGCGTGCTGCGAGAGTACTTTTACCCACTCCACTCTTGCCAGACAGGACGATCTTATAGTGGACCGTGTCCACAGGGATGTGTGGCGGCATCACCGGGGACTCCAATAGACCTGCCCACACAAATGATACAAGTCTTGTTTCAGTCGCGGACCAATCAATGTTTTTGCTTAAGTTACCAAAATGCTTGCGTTTCTTCTTGTATAGTATCTTGCTGAAGTATTCTTTGCTGTCTTTGCATCGGTGCCAATCGGCGACGACGACCGAGCCGCTTTTTGGAGCTTGAGTCATTTTGTTAAAACCTCGTAGCGAGTAGGGACAATGATGACGAATTCACTTCCGTCAGATGAATGCTAGCGCAGCGTTCAAGCCCCCCAATAAAAATCGTAAATTACATGACAAGACGACACTAAAGACGTTTCGTTAAGATGAGTTTCAAATGACATGTCGTCGGGTAGAATTACTAAATAATACAATTACTATCAATTAATGTATCTTCACGTACGTACGTGATGAAATCTGAATACAGCGCTCCTGGAGGTAAAAATCATATACCCGTCATAGGTCGCCTTCTACCGCCGCTAGATGTCAGTAAAATCTTTTTTGCTGTCTGGTGGTTTACAGAGGTCACGTATGGTAAAATTCAATGTATTGAAGTTTGCTGTGCAGAAGGGGAGATTATACCTGTACTTATTAAAGCAAGACATTGCGATCACTCAAATTTTCAGCAACATTTATATTATTTCTGTTCTAAAGCTAAGCATTCACTTTGAACTTGGCTATTGCTGTGGCCTACCATGCCCAAAGTTTAAAAAAAAAAAAATGCTTGTGCGGCATTGCTTTAACAGCTCATAAAATGTGATGACCGTGACACACGTTTCCTCATCGTTTGGCTCAGTCAAAAGAAGGGAAAAAAAAGAGGAACAAAAGCAGGTGTTTTCAGCACAGTATCATGGTATAATATTATACTCGGTATAAGGTATCCGTACAAGCCTTTGCACGCCTGACCTATAAACTTGTGAACTTTAATGCAGTCCCGAGGCAGTGATACCAAAAATTCCACACCAGATGCTCACATGTTGAATTCCCTAAAGAATGTAACTTACTTTATGTGGGGGGGTTGCATTCCTTTGGAACAGGTATCTTGACTCATAAGTTCTGTAAGGGGATATTGGTACATTTTTGGTCCACTTTGAGCCCTCAAAATCCTAAAAATATGTCAGTTTGTAAGTCAATGTAAAATATAAATATAAATGTCTCACATTTGACAACCTTGACATAAAAAATGATTCACGTGCATTAGCGTTTTTTTTTATTGCACGTCAGGGCAAACAAGGACGATGGGACCTTCTTTTGACTTTAGTAGGGTGACCAGATTTAGGTTGCTGAAAAAGAAGACACCTTCTCCTATTTTAAAGTTAAAGTCCCAATGATCGTCACACACACATCGGGGTGTGTGGTGAAATGTGTCCTCTGCATTTCACCCATCCCCGTGTGATTTTGATCCATCCCCTGGGGGAGAGGGGAGCAGTGAGCAGCAGCGGTGCCACGCTCGGGAATCATTTGGTGATCTAACCCCCCAATTCCAACCCTTAATGCTGAGTGCCAAGCAGGGAGGCAATGGGTCCCATTTTTATAGTCTTTGGAATGACCCGGCCGGGGTTTGAACCCACAACCTTCCAGTCTCAGGGTGGACACTCTACCACTAGGCCACTGAGCTGGTTTCGAGGACTTTTCGAGCACACCGTGTGCTGGAGTAGTGTTGGCTCATGAGTACGATTCATTCAAAAGAACAAATCTTTTCAGTGATCGTGAGTGAACGGATCACTTCCTGAAGTTATTCGTTCTTTTTTCAGTTCATATGACTTCAACCAACATGCAATGACGTAACTTATCCAACACTGTAGGTGTCGGAAATGCGCATTGAAGGTGGTGCCACCTCGCCGTAAAACAAAACGAAGAAGAAAAAGTAACGTCACTTCGAACGAGTCAGTGAATTGCATTTCCCGTTCACCCACTGTACCTAATGGAGCGTCCAAGTGACGTCACAGATTAACCAGCCAATCTGGAGGTGGGGGTGAGGGCGGGTATGGCACTTTTCACTTTCAGTTAAGCTTTGACCATGATTTTTCCCTAATGAAGTGGCCTGTGATTAGGTACACCTCATGGACACTTCAATAGGTACACTACATGAGATTAAAAAAAAAAGAATAAATATATATTTTATTTATAAATAAGAAAGTGTAGCAAACGATTCGGTGAACGATTCTTTTGAACGAATCTTTTGAGTAAAACCGATTCTAAAGATTCAGTTTACTTAAAAGAACTTTTTGGAGGAAGCGGGGAGGGGGGTGCCTGCCTTGCACGTGAGGCACTCAGCTTCATATGCATCTCGACCCTGGCGAAAGGGCGCAATTTGTTTTTTAATTCCTCCAGACAGTTTTTGAAATAACGCCCCGACAGATTTTGGGGGGGAAAAGTAGCACAAGAGGATGTCTGGTCACCCTATCTTTAGCCACGAGCCAGGCTGACTTGTGTGTAGATGTGACATTCTACTTTACTCTGGCAAAGTCATTGGGTTTGTTCACAAAATGGTCAGAGCGACACATTCAGCTCCCCCAAGACTTTTGTGATATATAAAATGAGATGAGAACAGCTGAACTTTATTTTGGGTTAATCAGGGGCACTTAAAACGGTGACACCCACTGGATATGAAAATGTGTTTATTAAATCATTGTGATAGCCATGGCAGTTTTCTTTCACACCATGTCACCCAAGCAATCATGGGTCAAACATATTTAGTGTGAGTTTCCAGCCTTTAAGACGATTAGGGGCTTTGCGTTGATGAAATCCCCACTAAAATGTTGGTCATTCCTTGCTGAAAAATGTGACGCCCTCACACTTTTCTCTCTTTCATCACAGTTAACCTCTGTTCTCAGTCGAGGAAAATGAGGAAATTTAGGAGAATTCCCAGGTTGATTAAGTGTTCAAACTGGATTTAGGTTAGAGTTCTACAAATCACTTGAGGAAAGGTTTTAAATGGGGGTATTATATGATAAAAAATGACATATCAGATATCAGTAAAAAAATCTTTACTAATGTTAGTTTAAAACAGACACTTATATGGTCACACCATTTCCTTCAATCGTGAAGAACCAACAACCATAAAGGCAACTCTTGATTTTATTTACACTCCGAAATCCAAATTGCCCAACATTACATGCTCAACATTAGAATTCTTCCTGGTGTAACGAATGACATAAATATAAAATAAAATAAATATTAAATAAACATTTATGGCTGTATTAAGACATGTAAACAAGAACAATGATTTCAGTAAGACATAATAAGACGGAGCGCAAACTACAAAAAGTCAAATTTTGTGTGCTTCTTTACCCTGAGCGGAACAATCTTTGCAAACAGTTCGATTATAGAACATACAAAAAAAAAAGTTTCAATCTTGAATACTTGTGTAAAAAAAAAAAAAAAAAAAAAAAAAAAAAAAAAAAAGCTCTTAATCACAAAGAGCACACAAGCCCCAAGCGCTCCAGTTTCTTTGAGTTTGCTCACAAGCTTGTGTTCAACATGGAAATAAAGTAAATAAGTGTTTTGTTTTTTCAGTCTTTTTCCTGTTAGAGTGGCCTCCGGAGTACTTTTCAGTCTGCCACTCTGCATTTTTCCTACAGCTAGGGGGTCTACCCCTGCATTTCCAGTCCGCTTTTGGGATTGCTTCCATCACACTGCGAACACGCTGAGGGAGCTGCATTCATCTTTCAGTCCCAGGATGCTGTAGACTATTCTCTTCATGTGGCCGGGCAAGCGAACTCCAATGTTCCTGATGTCTCTGGAAGAGGGTCACGAGAAAATTTTAAGCCTCGGATATTGTGAGCTCAGTGCATCGTCTTTGCAGTTTGCATTGTAGGTGCACCTGTCTCGTCCGTTTGTACTTACTCGTGCCTCAGGGCCAAGACCTGCTCCATGGTGGTGATCCCCGCCCGAGCAAAGCTCTCATTATACTGGCTCATTTTGATGGACTCCAACCACTCGGGAACCGACCGGAACATGGTGCCGTCGCACCCGCTGGTGCTGGGCAAGCGGATGGACACGCTGGAAGGAGACAGTCAAAATGGACTTAAATCCACTGGCCTTGTACTTGGACGCATCTTTACCATTACAATTGAGTCACTGCGGTCAGATTTAAAAGATAAATTATTATTTTTTTTTCTTTTTTTTCATACCGTGGATCAAAATCTGCAATGGTGCTCAAAGACTCGGGACTCTGGAGCAGCTTGTCCAGGATGTTGACAATGTCAGTGAAGCGGGGTCTCTTGGAGCGGTCATGTAGCCAACACTGGAGCATGAGCTGGTAGATGGCCGAGGGGCAGTCCATAGGCGCGGGCAGCCTGAAGGCCTCGTTGATGGCTTTCATGACCTGCTCGAAAATGAGACGCCATTTAGCATTTACGCACTGGCTGTTCGCGTGCTGTGTTTTGACACGAGCTCTGGAATTTCTCCCTAATTAAATTAAACAATGAGTCACCCCAGCGAGGGGTCGTGACAGAGCGAGCGTTACCTCATGGTTGCTCATGTCCCAGTAGGGCCGCTCGCCAAACGCCATCACTTCCCACATGACAATGCCAAAGCTCCACACGTCGCTGGCTGAAGTGAACTTCCTGTAGGCGATAGCTTCGGGGGCTGTCCAGCGGATGGGGATTTTACCTCCCTGTTAAGAGATGAAAATAAATTTAGTCATATAATAGAGACGACAATCCAGATGTCAAAAGACTCCTTAAAGGAGAAGTCAAAGAAAAAAAACTTTTTTTTACTAATACAGAGTATTTTGTTAATATTGCGAGTGTGGAATATATAAGTTCTCTGAGTAAGACTTACTCTGGTCGTGTATGTCCCCTCGGCGTCGTCTTCCAGAACGCGCGATAGGCCAAAGTCGGACACCTTGCACTCCAGGTCGCTGTTGACAAGGACGTTCCTGGCCGCAAGGTCCCGGTGCACGTAGTTCATGTCCGAGAGGTACTTCATGCCGGCCGCGATTCCTCGCAGCATTCCCGCAAGCTGGTAGGTGGGAATCTCCCCGTCACGGTCCTGAGGGAAAGGGAAACAAGTGAGTGGAAAAAGAATCTTTCAACATTTGAGACTGTGGCGTAATTTAATGAGACATATTCTGGAGAGGAGTTCATAGCGTGCCAGTTCTAATGTCGAGAAGTCAGGACCGTGTGTCGTATGGTCTCATTCATACCTTGAGATAGATGTCGAGAGCTCCGTTTTCCATGTACTCCGTCACAATCATGGCGTGCTTGACTGTAAAAACAAAGAAGTGAGTCATTTATGACTTGGTCTTAAAAATAATAATAATAATAATCAATCTGCTGTTTTAGGCTCACATTTGGTGACAACCCCCTCCAAGCGGATGATATTGGGGTGCGAGAACTGGCCCATGATGCTGGCCTCGCTCAGGAAGTCTTGTCTCTGCTTCTCGGAGTAACCCGGCTTGAGGGTCTTGATGGCCACGGGTACCTCCCCTCGGGCGGGGGATTTCATCACACCCCGGAACACTTCTCCAAACTCGCCCACACCGATGACTTTTTGCTTGCTGATGGCGTTGGGGTCAATTTCCGTGACAAACTTCTGGATGGCAATGTTGGGGTCCTCGTACATGTGCGGATCCACGTAAGGCTTCAGCTGCTCTGAGGGGGAAAAGAAAAAAAAAAGATCCAGAGATTTAGAGCATGTAACAGCATGTTTAAAATGACAAATTCTTGAGTTTCTACCTGATGAAAAGTAAGGATCCTCTGGTCCTCTCTGATGACGAGATCTCCGTCTCCTGAGTAAGAGAAGAAAAAAAAAAAGAATCATTACAGGGGAACAGCACACAATACAGGCAGGAATGTTAATAAGAGCAGCTCGGTTGGAGGCCAAGATCTCCCTAAGCCTTCATACCACAGTACAGAAATCTATTTTTCACAGGGGTTATGTTCCAAAAACTGCTATAACAAAACTGAAATTCCATCAATACCTGACATCCCAACCCTTCCCAAATCACGCTCCCGCATTCTTTAAATGCGTTCTAGACCAACCTTTTTCGTAGCAGCAGGACGGCCACAACCACGAGCAGAACAACTGCGACTCCAGCAACCGCACCCATCACCATGGTGGAGGGACTTTGGATCTGAGATTCAGCTGTTCCCAAAAAAAAAAAAAATTGTATTGCTTGCAATTTCAAATGAAAGGGACTTGAGATTTGAAAGTGCGCCTTACCCAGTGAGGAAGTGTGGAACTCGTGCTCTGTGCTGTAGCTCCCAGTTTTCCCTTCGGGGCTGAGCGCCCGTACCCTGAACATGTACGTGGTGTCTGGCGTGAGGTCGTTGATGTGCACCGAACTCTTGTCCAGGATCAGAACCGTGTAGGTGGTTACGTCACGCTCGCCGTCACCCTCCTTCAAAAGAAGTTGAAAGTGCGGATTAGGAAAACATGGCGAGCCCCCGCTGTGGAACGCAGCCAAAAACAAAACAAAAAAACCTTCGTCTTACTTTTCTGCGGTACATGAGCTCATAGCGATGACTGATGTGCGCTGGAGGTCGGCGAGAGAGCGCCCACGATAGAGACAGGCTGGTGGTGGTGCGATCGTCCAGCTGGATCAACATCACCTTTGGGGGATCTGGCCCAATCGTCGGCGGACAAAAACAACAGTTAGTGACTCATGGCCTTCTTGGAATGAGACATTTTGGGATTCAGTGGGTGGCGTTAATTCCCCTTTGTGGGGAAAGCTACGTTTTTGCAAATAGGTTCTAAACATTATCTTAAGGTCTGAGGGTGAGTAACAATGTGAGGGAAGAATTTCCAAATTAATTTGGTCATTGATGTAGTATAGGTTGTTGAGTGATTCACACTCTGGACACATTTTAAGTCTAAAATAGTTAACACTGTAAAATAGTTGAGAAAATTGCAGCCACTTGTTACTTTGCTATAATAAACTGGCCCATCCTATTCATTTCCAAACTAAAATTAAAATCTACTTTTATAGCAAGCTCAGTAATGCTGAACGCAACTAGACTTTGAAAAGGTCAGTACACAAAAATGTGGCTATTGTTCAACCTACACAATGATGAGATGAAGACAAAGTTAAGAAGGAACAGGATGGAATGGAGCTTAAAATAAGCCTGAGCTCACCAGTATAGTCCAAAGCAGCGGTGATGCTGGCGGCGGGCCTCACGGCGCCAGACTGGGACACCCCGCTGTGCGCCTCCACCGTAAACGTGTAGTTGAGATGCGAGTCCAGGTCGCTGACTATGACCTCGGTGTCCCGCAGGTCGGTGGGTCCGGACTCGAAGCGGACCCTCTCACCGCAGGGGGCGCACAAGACCCTGTCGCACTGCTCACACAGCACACTGTAGGTCAGGTCGCTGCGGCCCCCCGTCACGAGCGGCGGACTCCAAGACAGCTGAAGTCGGCCGTCAGAAGACAGGGTGGTAGCGGTCAGTTCCCGAGGAGCGCCGGGTGGAGCTATTGGAGGAAACAGAAAGACTTAGCCAAAACATCCTAAGTACGTTGTTTCACTGCGTTATCGGTGAGCGGAAGTCTTACGGGAACACGGTGACGCGGGTGGGTCCGACTCCGAGCGGAAGAAACCGTCCTGGCACTCGCAGCGGGTGGCGCCGGCGGCAGAGGGCTTGGTGTTGTCGGGACATGCCCGACACAACTCGGTGCTCACGGTCGACTTGAAGTAGCCCGGCTTGCATTCTGTGGCAAAAACAAAACAAGGGATGTCATGTAGAGCCATATAAAAACAGATGAAATCACATGAGGTGTCTCTTTGTGTGTCTACTGGCTTTCGTTGCAATGACATGCCCTGTTAGGAAGGGGCAAAAACAGGAAGGAACGACGCAACAAAAGCAAAACAATGAAGCAGTGTGTAATGTTAGGCCTTTCCGCCCAACAGGAAGCTTTTGTTGCAAGTAACCTATAATCACCGAGCTTTGCTTCGCCAAAGAATGAAGGACTTCCCTCTGCGATGTGCCCCCACTTGCCTTTTCCACCTGAAGGCGTCCTCTGAGGTCATGCGTTCACCATATGGCCCGGATGACACCGGTGCATTAAATCCATCAAGATATGTGATCTGCCTTGCCAACCGTGAACTCAGGCCCTCTGGCAGATCCGACGTTCGACTTTTGAGGTTCGCCGTCAGATCACACAGGAACTTGGTTGCCTCTGTACTATGAATTCTGGTTCTGGCCCGATGTGTACAAACGAAACTGTAATAAACCAAATTCCCCTCTGTTTTTGCCAACGGACACGGGTGGCGTGCCGTGATGAACATCTTAGCTGAAGTGATAAGCGAGCAGCCTTTCCGGGCCAAAGAAGGTTAATGGAAGTGCGGACTGGACAGAAAGCGGCTATCATGAGGACTGCGTGGACAGTCCAGGATTGATGTTTCCTCTCTTTCCTCTTTCCTTCCAGTTACAGCAAATCATGACAGCCGAGGGTGAAAGAGTTAAATGAGGGGAATAAAAAGGAGAAAGGAAGCGGAAAGACTGTTGGAGCCGCTTTCCAGTGTTCACAGAAAGACAAAAGTGACTAGGAACTTTGTGATCACAGGCTGTGTCTCAGCTTGTTGAAGTCCTCTTTGAAGAAAAGAGCCGGGGATGCATTTCTTCATCAGCAACCTGACTATGATTACAACCTGCTTACACGCAAAGGAATCCCTCGATGGTACAACACGTGTTTGGATTTTTTTTTTTTTGGGACTTATGTGGTGTGAAACTCAAAGCGCATGTGAAGAAAGTCCTATATGCTGAGCCACGTCCGGCGTCTTTATTTAGACTGAAAAGCACTCTATAGATAGAGGTCTGCTTCCGAGCCCCGTATACTGTACGCTACAAATTGGGGTTACATTACTGTCATGTGAACAGGACAAAACTGAGGGGTTCCACAATTAAAAATCAAACCCTGGAAACGTTTAAAATGTTTAAAGCTTTACACATACACAAGTGCTGAATCACAAGTGTACTGGATTATAGATTTAACAACAAATTGGGTTTGAAATCTGAAGTCATGGGAAAAAGAGTGACAACTAACTTTTTTTTGGAGCTTAATTTGAGTCTTATTTCTACACTCACATTTGGTTATACCACACCTTGTGAGCAACGAGTGCCTCCAATTTTTGGCCTTTGATATGCCGCTTCTCCCACGCCGCCTCTCTGCTTCATGGAAAAGGATAATAGGGTGGTGCGACTATTATTGTGGAGGATTCAGCATGGAATCACTTATTCGTAGACCCTTTGAGACTATTTTGTGATTAAGCGCTAAAGAAATAAACTTGACTTTCATGGACCACCCAAAAAAAATGTGGTTTTGCCTCAAAATATTGGTCATGATCCGTGACATCTGGACCTCACAATTCTGGTGTTTACCATTCCAAAGCATAGCACGGCAATCAACGCTGGATTGCACCACTTGCGGCTCAAGTATCACCATGGTGAAGGATAAGGAGCAGGTTGAGATGAATGGAAGGCCTTAAAGGGGGTCTGGACTGCAGCACCAAACAGAAGTTCTCTCTAGGGAGTCACTCAGCGGGAGTGCCGGGTCTCTTCGCATGAGAAAAGGAGGTCAGCCCATTTTAATCTTGAGCCCGAGTGCTAGGACTTGTGTCACGGAGCAAAGAAACTCTGGGCTCTATTCATCTATTGTCTGGCAGGACTGGACGGAGTGGTGCCATAAATACGTCGCATTAGTCATCGCGGCTCGTAAAATGGCGCCATGTGTGCAACGTTGCGAATGCACACTCGCGCTAGCTACACTCACGGAATTGTCACTTGTTGGTGGAAGTTGCGCGTCTAATTGCCCCACGCCGCCTTTGGACGGCGGCTCGCACGTGAAAAAGGGTGGACTTGCGTTCCGCACCGATGCATCTGTTAATTGAATCTGGGCTTTTGCCGCCATTGTTCTAATGAGCGGGAACACGGATTAGTCGGCTGGTTGCGTGCGTTAACCACCGGATGAAAGGACCCGAGGGGAGGTAAAGCAAGGCCACGTAACAGCTGTCCTGTTGCTCCACTAATCCTCTTGACTAAATTACACTCCATACCTAACTAAGCAGCCACGGAAAGCAAGCGTCCGCCCGCCCCTCATGCGCCAACTGTCGGCCCAAACCTGCTTATTTGTGTCAGTCGGCATTCCTTCTCAGCCCGCTTCCTTTTCCCACAACAGTTGCGCTCTTCATTGCGAGACACATGCCGGACCGTAAGTCTTCCAGAATATCACTTTCTCTGACACCCGGAATGAAGTCGTCGCATTAGCGTGGAACAAACGGCTGCAGTGTTGCTTCTGTCACCAACGGAGTTGATCAAACTTTTTTTTCCTCTTAAAGCAAGTTTTAAAGAAAAATGGAATAACGTTTTTTTCAATCAATTTCTTTCCCATTTTAATGTTTGACTTATTCTGTTATTTATATAGGGGCCAGCGCAATTCATACTACAAGGGTGGCATGGACTGGCCAGCTGACAATCACAGGACACACAGTCCATTCAAAATGCGAACTTGAATTTTCGGGGAATGTGCAAGGAAGCCAAAGTTGACTCAAATCAAACAACCCCGCTCCTAACATCCAATATCAGGCCCAACTATGAAATTGTTCCGATCCCTCGTAAATACTTCCTGTCTTCCTCTCGAGCTATTCGCGCGCAACGTCTGTTTCCTGTGCTCAGAGTCTGTCAGCGGTCGGGGCGAGAAACATTCCTCTGCCTTGGACTTCCTCCACTCTCATCCTGCCCTGGGAGTGGAAGCGTCCGTTTTTCTTTGAAGCGCCTAGCCGCCCGCCCGTCACCGCTGTGAAATATCTGTTTGCATGGAAGGAATGGAGACGGTGCCAGTCAAGGTGACTGGAAAACAGCAGGAGTCATAAACCGCAGGCCTGACTAAGAGAGGCGTGCCGTGGCCTCATCCCTGTAATCGGCGGTTACGGTTGCCTGGGCAACGGACGCAAACAAAATACTGGCGAGGGCGAGAGCGAGAGAGAAGACACTCAGGTAGGCGCCCAAGACAAATTCACACGGCCCTTCCTTTAGTCAATCAGTGCGGCAGGTGACGCCAGGGTGAAAGAATTCCTTTCAGAAATCCCCGTGCCCTTCCTCCCTCCTTCCTGTGCTCGCCACTGTCCTCCCACACTTCCTCCACACACACACACACCCCAGCATTCCAAAAAAAAGAGCATTTTCCGCAGCACATACAGTAGGCACACCGCAACTATTTCTTTTATACTCTCACACCTCTGTTTGGGTTTTTTCATTGAATGGCTGCTCTTCCCTCAGGGGATGACATTGCCCAACGTTTCTGCATACTTATTACATCTGGTTCACGTAAACTTCCAACCCCCTCAAGTTTAAAAATAAAAGCTCAACATTCCATTGAATATTTCCAAAAAGTAAAAGGTGTTACGCTTTTAATATAAGGGTCACATTACGGAACTTGTATTTTTAAAATGCTTGAATACAAATGTTTGGGCCTGTTGAGGCTTGCTCCGTTTAGCTAATTTCAGCGAGACAAGTAATCCTTGAGGTATTTTGAGGAAATGAAACCAAAAGGTATTGGGACGCATGATCGTGACACATAACAGCTTACAGTTTTTTAGGACGGGAAAAAAACTGCCACAAAATTGGAAGAATATCTTAAGATGACCGTCAAGGGAAAATGTTAGAACGAATGAAGGTTAGAATGAACATCTAATACATTTTATAATTGCAAACTAAAGGCATAATAATTACCAAAGGGTTAATAAGACGTGACTCACTACTTTTACTCACATATGGCAGGTGCCAAACAAAACTACTTTTTGAGAAATTCTAGTTCTTTTCCCAGCTTCAAGCAGCTCTTTCATCACTGCAGAGAACTTGGAGCATTGTTGTTCTTTTCCCGTCTAAGTACAACGTGCTAAAAGTGGACCTCTTTTGTGGCGTGACGCAGCATACGTCTCTCTCGACCACATCAAGCCATTGCCTAGGCTTAACTTTTTTTTTACGAGATCTGACGGTAAGATGGCCGAAGGAATGTGACAATCCGGATATGAGAAAATATATCATAATCCATAACTGCCTCTAATCTAAATTAAGAACAAATGGCTTTAAGGCATCCTCCCTCTTCCAAGCCTAATCTGTCTGAGCATGATTTCCTTACAGGCATTCGTCGGCTTTGAGGTTGAGACTTCTCAAAACAAACTGAACGATTAATGAGCATTCCTTTACACCTTGCCAACTACATGGCTTTACGTGGCCAACATGTGACACGCTTTCGGGTTCCTTACCTTGGCACGAGTCCCCGGTGGTTTCGTAGCCGGCGAGACACTGGCACTGGCCCACGGGAACCACCCACTCGCCCTCCACGCTGCAGTAGATGCGTGGGGTAGACTGACTCACGGCGTTCTCCACGCAGGCGCCCTCCACCTCCCGCAGAGCGTCAGCCACCGTCTCCGGGAAGGCCGCCAGGCTCTGCACGGTGGACGGGCACGTCTTGTAGAAGACGCGCACCGAGAGGATCCCCACGCAGGCGCCCATGTCCTGGAAGGCCAGGTAGAAGCCCTTCCGGGACAGCGGGCCCACCGTCCTGGTTTCGGTGTTGACGAGGAGCACGTGGTCTCGCGTCACCTCGTCCGGGGCGATGGTGGCCACTTTGCGGAACTGGCCCTTGCGAAAGTTGGTGCCCACGTCGGCGTCCGTCTCGTAGATGAAGAAGTTGAAGGTCTCCTTGCAGGACACGGACGCGCCGTGGAAGCTGTTGCAGTCGCGCACAGTGAAGCGGAGCTCCACGGAAACGCGCGTGGCGCCCGGCCGTCGCTGGATGAAGGTGGTGCGCAACCAGTTGTCCTGGTCCGCCGAGTCTATATTGCACACGCTGTAAGTGTAGAAGAGCGAGCCGTTCACCACCGTCTGGACTATCTCCCACTGGAAAAAAAACCAAAAAAACAACAGCTTCCTGATTCCGTGATTTCAGTTTCAAAAACACAATTCCAATCTCCCAAAAAGCATGTAAAAAAATGTGCTAAATGAAACCAAGTTTGAACTTTTTGCAAGTTTGAACTTTTAGACCATTATTTCAAAAGGTCACTGGTTATTTTAATGGTGTACCTGTTTAATTTTATTATTTTTTAGGCCACAAAAACCTGGCATTTGAACAAAGATGAGTAGATTTTTTTTTTTTTATATCCACTAAGTGCTGTAGCGGAACAAATTATGTGTACTTTGTTACTTGCCACCCCCTTAGACGACAGGATCCTTTTCCTTTGGTGTAGTAAGAAGCAAAGAAAGCATTCAGTTGTGTGCTCGAGCTTCTTTTCCACACGTTAGCATTATTGGCCCGAATATGTGTCGACGTGTGTGGTTTTCCAGTAACACACAAGGGGCCTCGTGTGTGCGAGTGTGACTGTGACGCACACACAAATCCAACAAATACCACTGTAGAATACCAAGTAACATTTGTGGCAGTTAATTGCGCTTTATAGTCACTACCACATAGCAATTAAAGAGATTTAAGGGACGAGAAAGCAATGAGGAATCGTGAGATTCAAAGTTTTTTTTTTTTTCTTCCCAAAACTCGCATCCTGGTAGTACGAACGTGCTTCATGGGGTGTCACTTTATCTTTTATGGGGAGTTAAACAGGGGGAAATTAAAGATTGGACCAAACGGGGCTGTTATGGTTCCTGACACAGAACATTTGTTTTAGGAGACCAAACATGTTTTGAAGAGACCAAATCTAAGATCGAAAATCACATCTAATACCCAAAAGGACATTTGAACGAGGGGGGTGTAGAATTTTCACATCCACTGTACAACACACTGACATGAAACCACTGCTGCTGAAGTCTAAAAACCTCCCAACATAATGACTGTATATGATATGTACAAAGTACACTGTCATAAAAGCAACCTTCTGACAAGCAAGGGAATACCGGGACTATAAAGCACACGTCGGGCGGGATCTTTTCAGACTTACACTATATCCCCAGCCATGTCCCGGGGCTTTTAATAGACTGAAAACCACTCGACTATAGATAGAGGGATGTTTCCGGACCTGGTATACCTACAATGACGCAAGACTGCTGTTATCCGTCAGGTCTCGGCCGGATTTATGGATTCATGGTTCGAGTGACACAATTCCGGTGTTTTGCTCTCAGGTGACACAGTTGGAATGTGAGTCATGGCTTAGAAAGAAAAAACGATGGAATTTGATCTCTTCGGACCGGAATCTGGCCTCTTCCAAATGTGAATCCAAATATATGAATCCGAGAGGGATCGGATAGCTGCCAAAGCACAGATTGGATATAGCGTGCAATGCCAAACAACGCAAATGTAAAGATGAACTACAGATGAATGTGGTCGAAATGTGCTGCATTAGATGTTTCCATGTTTAAGTAAGCCATTTGAACAAATTGAGTTCAATAGACTCAGAGTTACTCAATGTGCGTGTCGGGGGGGCAATAGAGGAAGAATCAGCCAATTTAACGTTAAGATTTAATATTTGTACTATCCAGGTACTATCGTTAACTTCCCTGTTGTCACTGTTCAATGTTTGACTCCTGGGGGATTATTTACTTGCAGTTTGGATGATGGGTTGTTTTACATCTTCTGTCACTGTTAACAATACTAGATATGCAATGTACATGTAAATGAAAAAAATAATTAAAATAATCTGGATGACAAAAATGATTAATTCTGTATATAGAACGTCTAAGAGGCCTTTTCAAACATTATTAAACTCTAAAGACATCATAGAAGAGAAAGTCTTTGACCCCCGAGGTCTTAAAAATGCTACTCGAGGTATAAATACTCACCCCGTTCTCATATGGCAGAGTGAGCCAGCCTAGCTCCCCTCCTGTAGACCTCATGTCCAGCAATACTTCTGTAGACACACGCAGAAATGAGTTAGAAACAGCTATTAATCCATTTGGGACACACAGTTCGTCTCCAAAAGCGGCAGGAAAAATACTACTGTGGAGTACCAACTAACATTTGTGGCATGGAAATTAAAGAGTTTTAAGAAGCGCTGACGAGTCATGGCATATAAGAGGTTCTTTTCCAGCACTGGTAGTGTCTTTCATCACTTTACGAAAAATTTGATCAAAAAGAGAAAATCTGATTATTACTGTGGGTCCTTTGTTTACCAAGGTCCCGACATTTTGAGGTTGCGAATGGAGTGTCGCATAATATGCAGATCACGCAGGCTCGCTCAGTAACCGCCGTACTTACTGTACTTCATTAGATTGTTTTAGTCGAGTGCCAGCAAAGACTAGTTATCCCTTATTAACCTCGGTACTGGCCAAGGCCATTTGTTTGTCAGATAGCTCTGATTGATTTTTCCATCTTCATAATTGCTTGGTTTTCACAGCTCTCTGGTTGTCATGTTAGTTACACAGTAAATACATATGTTAGAGGTGCACTATGTGATTATTAAATAAAAATTTTTTTACTATAGATTTAACATTTTGATATCTTTTTTAACGTCAAATTGGGCAAAAGGTCGGAATTTCACTTAGACACCAGTTGCTTGTTTTTAACCCAATAAAGTGCTTTCACATCGGTTACACACTTAACAAAGATAAATGTAGTCTTGTACGGATCTCTTGTTTATGACAATCCCACTATATGACTTCTCGAGATTAAGAAAGCAACTAACTAGTTTGAAGAAAAAAGGTATAACAATAATAATATAAATTAAACAGTTGGCATACACCGTTTGTCTCCAAAAGCAATATAAAACGATGCAGTTACAAAGAAAAACATACAAGGCTATGTGTGCTTACAAGATATGAATGCAATAAATATAATTTATTTCAAGACGTGTTTTTTTGACGTGTAAATGTAAAACAAAGAAAGTCTAAAGTGCATGCGTTCAGGGAGCCATCAGCTTTTATGGGGCCACACGCCAGCTCCATTGACAGTCTAATCAAGCATGTCGGTGTGATTCAACACATCATTAAGCGTGAAGAAACATTTCTAATCGTGTCTGAGAAAGGCGTGGGCACGCTAACCAGCGTGCAGTTTAAAATGAAACTACAGGAGCGAGTGAGTCAAACATGTCGGGGCATCATACAGGTGCTCCCACGCCCGGTGGCTCCATGACACCATTAACTGTTTTTGCAATTGTCTCAATTTTCCTTTTCCTTTCTTGTTTTGCTCTACACAGTATTTAAAAGTAGGACAGAGTCAAAATTTTTATTACGAATAATGACAATTTGATTTAAACGAGAAAAACGTCACACCGGACGCTGAAATTCCGAACTTCTGACTCACGAGTTAGGCTAAAAACCAAACTTTACTTTTTATTCGGAAAACAAAAGTTACTCACGTTCTTGCGACTGGAGGCTGACAATCATGGCGTTGACGAATAAAAAGACAAATAAATGAAGACGCCGGTGCTCCATGCTTTCGTGTGGAAATAAAGTGTATGGCGCGACTCGCTCCCTCTTCTCCGACGAGTCTCCGGCCGACTGACTGACTGGAGCACAAGCCACCCCAGCCCAGACAGCCCATTGAGAAACAGGTGGCGTCACGTGACGTCATTTTCGCTGCCAATTTGCGTGCTATGGAATACGGAAATATTCCCAATATGGGCATTGAGGGCGGAGCTTCACCTGGCTCCGAGGAATTCACAAAACATCTGGAAAGCAAACATGAATATTAAGGCCATACAAACATATATATATAGTATATATATATATATATATTTCCATACAACATACTTTCCAGATGTTTTGTATATATATATATATATATATATAATCAGTATAGGTTTATACAGAACATTTTCGCAATTAAAATCATAATATTACAAGAATAAAGACATTTTTCAAGAAAAGTTGCATATTACAAGATCCATTATCGGACAGGTTTTATATTAAAGTTTTATACAGTATTGTACATTTTATACACAAGGGAACTCAATGTGCTTCATAGAATTAAAAGTACATTTAAATAGTTCATTTTACTAATGCAGCTTATTAAAGTTGTAAGATTGTGAGAATAAAGTTGCACATGAATAAAACATTCAAAGAACTTTAAAACATGCCATTACCAAATATTCATGCTAAATAATAACAAACATCAGTGCATCTAAATATTGAGGCTGAACTGGCCTCATGAAAGGAAAATAGTGCCCTGTGCTAAATAATGATGGCTAAAATCAATACATTACAGTGGGGATTGTGTCACCACTATGTCCATCAATATTACCACTGCTCCCACACACACGTTTCACAATACACAGGATACACTGCCTTGGCCCACTTTTAATTCCCCCCCTCCAAAAAAATCTTATTTTGCCAAGAATAAGCACATATCTAATGGTGAGCATTACACTTAAGTGTGCAGAGCTTGAAAGAAATCTTACATCATGATTGACTGCAAATGGATGCAATTAAAGTGTTGATAAATGACTACAGATGACACAGCGCTCCAAGCTCTGTCACATTACGGGTGGGCTGACTTTGATTTTGAATGAAATCCTGATGTTCTCTGCTTAGATGAACAAACCTTTCCATCAGTGGACCGATGAAATGTTTTTTTCGCCAGTGTTAAAATCGGACAATCGTTTTGAGCAAGTAATTGCCCAAAGTCCCCCCCTTCCTCGTCTCACATTGGACTTATCTTTCCCACGACTGGCAAAGGAGGGGTCAAGTGGGGGGAGGTGGCCCCGCTATGAATATATGACTACTAATGAGCCGCTCTTCATAAAAGAGTCTTCGGGTATGAATATGTGTCCGCAAAGACGCCGTCGCCTAGCAACTTTGATGGGAGGAATTTGAGGAGTCAAGTCCCCCTCTGCGGAGCGGGGCGCACTTGGGAACAACAGCACCTCTGCACAGACGGCCAGCCCGAACAAAGGCCCACTCTGGGCTCCACTCCCATAAATTTTTTTTTTTTTTTAAAAACAACAGATGAGGTGGATATTTGCATGCACATTAATCAAACAGCAAGAGTGAAACATGTTGTTGGAGAAAAATACATGAACAAGTTAAGTGATGAATTGCATCTTCTTGACCTTTTCAATGGCGTACAAGTGTAAATTGTAGTTCAACACAATGACTGTCTGACTGTCTGTCCGATGGGAGGGGGGGGCTCCAAGTGCGTTATGCTATTCAGGGCATTTGGTTTGCACTTTTGTGGTTTGGATAAGGCCGACTGGCTAGTGACCAATTTCAGGGTGTGTCTCGTTTCTCTAACCATCACTTGCCCATTTTCAGCTGGGACAAGAAGAAAAAGTTGCAGTAAAATAGTTTTTTCCCCCAAATAAAATCAAACTGAGAGAAGGTGTGTATGTATTTACGAGAAAAAGACATCAAGATTTTAAAAATATTTTTTTCAGGAAAAAAAGTTGTATATTTTAGAGATAAAAAATCATTGTTTCAATATTATCACAGCACTACAAGAATGACTTTTTTGAGCTAAAAGGTTAGATAATTTCAAAATCGGAAGGGCTCTCAAATGAAGACCATTACATTATTTCGACCTTTGGAGTTCTCTTTTTATTGATTCAAAAACACAAGGCCATGTTTCAAGGCCACCTTGCCCTACTCCCACATACGACGTAGATGCCCATGGACGGCGTGACAAGCTCAGCACATCCTGAGCAACTCTTCACTTTCAAATCAGCCGGCGCAATTTGTATTCTGGCGTGAAGGGCCACTGCATTTCAAGCACCCCAACTATAACACCTTCTCTCGTCGCTGTAGTGCTTTTCGATACGTGAGGCGTTACCTCCGAGCGTGTTAACGTACATCCCCCTCTCGATAAGGTCCATTCTGTTGTCCCCATCGAGTCGGAGGGTGTCAAAGGTTAACACCCCCTCTAACGCACAAGTATGCAAACGCTCCAAACACAATGCGAGCTTCTTTTGATTGAGCTGACAGAGCATGAGGCCTCGGAGCACTCCAAACACCCCTCCCTCCCCCTATTTCCCACCCTAACCGCCCCCCATCACTACCTTCTGAGGGGCGATGACAGGCACAAAAAAAAGCTTCTCAGCGGGGGCAAGGGGGCACTAGATCTGCGTTTTGTGGGTCAGCGAGCAGCGGCTCAAGCGGCAACGTCACGTCATTCAGCACCCCTCACCCTGCTGCCCCTCACGCCTTCTCGTAATATCGACAAACACGGAGGAGCGCCTCTATTCAAAGCGACGGGGGAGTTTCTGTGGACCGCTAACACAAAATCTATTCTCACACTTAGCCACCCCACCCGCAGCCGCCCAAACTCTTGTTAAGACTGATGGATTCACGCCTTTGTTCATGCATTTTAAGTTTTTTGTCTCATCCTTTCTCTTGCTTTTCACTCACAAACACTCATTAGCCTCCAAATACACATTAGCTACACACGCGCAATCATTTTCTATAGCGCTTGTGCTCGTTAAGTTCTCGGATGAAATTTGGTCAGTGAAATGGGGAGCACCCTTGACGAGTTGCCAGCCAATCACAGGACATAGCTATCATCTTTTCATTTTCGACGATGCTTGTAATTTTTTTTATGTTAAAAAGCAGTGGTCCACCATAGGGAAATATTTTTGCCACTGGTGGCCATCTTAGAACAGAGGGCTGCTCTGTTGCGTTGTGCTGTAATCAATTAATGATTTACTCAATTCAATATTATTAAATATTTACAAAGGGACTGTTTTTTATTCATTTTTTTTATTTTTAATGATTTTGTAAAATTAGGCTAGTTTATTTAATTTTAGAATCTGTTTTTCTGCTTGGATAATTTTTTCAGGTGTGGAATAATGTGTGATAAAATCTCAACAAAAAAAATAAACTTTTAAAATTGTATTAACTAGTTGAACAACTACCCACACAGTGTCGTGCAAAGGGTGGGGGGGCCAATGGGGCAGGGGCTCTTGGCATCGACTGGCATTGCAGTGTAACACTTACCAAAAAGTCAGCTACCCACAACACTACTAAGATCAAGCGCTATATAAAACAGATGAATACCCAAGCTTGGTGAAACTGCGAGCCATTATCAAAACAATGACATCATCATCTGAGGGTTCAGCACATGCATGCACATGTGAAGCAATGCTTTCTTCAATACACAAACACTGTCCATCCTCAAACGAGTCACAGGCACTCATTGTGGATGAAGAATTCCATCTTTTCCCTCTCATTCTGTGTGGTCTTCTGTAAAAAAACAAAAAAAACTTTACAGACCCCACATGGAATTCAGGGTGCGAGTTGCCCGTATCAGGCCCATTCCGTGTGCGTTGTAGCGGTGCGAGACAAAAGCACGAGCGTGCTCCGACAAGTGTCTCTCTTGTGAGGAGGGGAAATGTGAGAATGCAGTTTGAGAACACAAGCATTACTCATACATAGTTCGCTTAAGTCTATTCGTGGCTTCTGGCCTCGTCGCTCATCACGCCGTGCATGACGCTGACCTGGCTGATCCGAGAGCAGCTGCGCGGTCATGAATGCTTCAGGTAGACGAGAAGTTCTTTTATGAGCTACAAAAAAGACTGAGCCATCTATTCTTTGTAAGGTAAAACAACCACAAAGTGGAACGGCAGTCGGCGCAGGTCGCCTCTGATTTGGACTGAATAAAAATACAAACTTGTCTTTGCTCACATTTTTAATTAGGTCATTTTGAAGATTTAAGGATGAACTGTTTTTAGTGAGCACTTCTCCTTTGCCCCGATAATCAATCTACCATCACGATTCTGATGAGATAGCATGATTACGACTCATTACGCTTTGGCTGTCGAAAATAAAAGGCCAGTTCAACGAGAGGTTTAACTTCTATTTTGTTTTTTTCTTTGGCATCCTCAGTAGCGTCACAAAAGCTGCAATGATTTGAGTTGTAATCTCCGTTAATTGTGCTGCTTTACAGTCTGTATTGGAATAAATAACAGGTTGTGTATTCAAATTGCTTCCATGCTGGGTTTCCTATAATCCCTTTCGTCTGGCAAGTCAAAAATGGGGAGTGGGGAAGAGGGGCCCAGCTAACTAAAAGTGAAATCTCCTCTTGTGTTAAAGGATGTTGGCTGGGGGGCCTAATAAAGATGACAGCACACATTCATATGCGTTGGCTTGTGTGCTCAGCTTGACCAAGTCTGCCTCACAAGCCTTAACAAAAGGGAGGAAGGAAGCTAGGGGGCTGAGTAAAATGCCTTGGGGGTGTGGGGCAACAACACACGCGCACACACATACGCACACGCACACCGCCGCCACTCCCACACATACCAACCAAACAGTAGTCCTTCAGCTCGCGCCTTGCGGGTCTCTTAAGCCTGAAGTTAGAGAGGGACAGCTGGGCTAGCACGGTCGGCATGGTCTTAATGCTCGCTTTAGAGGCAAACTCTATAGCGCACACACACATGCACGCCCACAAGTATACGCTTTATTTGCACATGCACACATTTTATTTTATTTATAATTTTACAGATTTCTTGAGCTCGTTGAGATATTTTGGGGGATTTGTTTTCTTTTGTATTCTGGAGAGGAAGATTATTTGTTTGTAAATCTTTGGGTCCCTTAAGTCTCAATTTATAGACGTGACAGCTGGGCTAGCACACACACACACACAAAAACACACACATATGGACGCACGCACAGGATGCACCATCCTGTCTATTGTTTACTTTTCACAGTGGCCGGCCAACTTGGGAGGCCACTACAGTGGCATTACAGCTGTTCGCCAGCTCGTGTGCAGACGCTTTGTTGTGAAATTTGGGGGTTGAACTACAACAAACAATCCTAATTGATTTTTTAATTTTGTCAACAGTATCTGGGAAACAAAGTTGCTGCTCTTTTTCTTTTTTGTAGGCTTTGATCACAATTTATCATCGCCCTAAGTCAGTGCGGAATTGACAAATTGTAAGTAACTTGGGCTCATATGAGGGTGACATAGCTGGTGGTGGGACCAATTGGAAGTAAATAAACATAATTTAATAATGATTGCATAATGTAAAACACGATGGTTTGTTTTCTAATTTACAAAAAGGATGTAGAAAACTGAATTTCTACTTTTGTAGATTTCTGTCAATTTTTTATATAGTATTTTTAAATATTTTTTAAAGCTTTCGTTTAATGTATTTGTTTATATTTTTTATTAGAAAGCATAACTCTGTTTTTTAGTAATTCAATGAATAAAAAGTCAAAATGGTAATGCATATAATGAGATGCAAAGCATTAAACTGCTTGACAGACAGGAATGAGGGCTGCTCGTTAAAGGGACGGTGCTCTGTTGACAACTGGTCAGCAAAGTCAAAGGGAGGACCTGAGTTGGCTGAGTGTGGTCCACAACAATTGGATCATTATTTGGTCTAAAGGGACACCTGTTCTGTTTGCGGTGGGGTGTCATTTGGCAAGCTGATGACACTACACAGCTGAACAATGTGTGGAGCCACTTTCTTAGGCCAAGGCAAAATTAATCAGTCGCATTTTTCAGATTCCAGATTCAGTGCTGGCATTTCGTTTATAGTTATCCACCCTTTTTTTTTTTTTTAGGGCCTTTGGGTGTTCCAGATAACAACAAAACAATGATGTTATGGTAATTCTAAACCTTTCATATTTGATCACAAGCACCAGCAACAGCATATATTGTATATACAGTATGTGCAGCATGTATGTATGGGGTGGATGAGTGGTTGGCGCATCTGCCAAACTGGTCTGAGGTTGTGGGTTCAACAACCCGTCTCTTGCCATCCTGTTTGGAGTCTGTATGTATTTTTTCCATGCACTCTTATTTACTCCCAAATTTCCACAAACACATTTGTTGTTTGTCTGTAATGTTCCCTGAGACTGAGTTGGATAGGCTTCAGCATGCCCACAACCTTCGACTAGATGTGTCTTTATGCATTTTATTGCCCCCTTGTGGCTTTAGTGAGCAAAACAGATGCAAAATGTTTGGAATCACCTTTTACATTTAATGTGATATTTTACTTACTACATTTTTGCTGGTGTTTTTTTTTTTTTGTACGGTCGGATAGATTAATGGCTCTGATTCATTTCAATGGAGGAGATTTGAGATACAATTGTCAGGGACAAATTAAACTTGTAAGTCAAGACCCGTGTGACACACCAGGGTCATTTGTGGCAACATATGATACAATGTGCTAATTTGTGGCCGCAAAAATGTATAGCGTTTGCACAAAATATCAGTTTGTGTCCCAAAATAGACGTCCTAGGAATCAAATGGAACGCGTCTTTGCCGGAAACTGCAATGGCGTTGCTTAGCCAACTGTCCAGCTATCCAGTAGTGATAAAAATATTATCGATTGGTATTTTGTGTGCATTTTGTATCCACGTAATGACTACAATTTAGCATTTCGTAGCTGACAACGTCAGAGCGACGGCCACGTGACGAAAACAGGAAGTGTAGGACTGGTTTCACAAACGATGACACAAAATGGCACTCTGGTACGTTAAAGTGTCTTTTAAATATTTTATTACTTAACCATATGTATTTTATATGCGCCGTTAAGCCATTTGTTCTGGTATTCCCCGCGTACATAATTACGTCACGCCGTTGCGAACACTATTACGTCAATGCGGAAGTGGAATTTGACAGCAATCATGTGGAATAAACAATGTGGTATCAACAATGTCCAATTTTTTTCACTTTTTTCCTAATGTTCATGCGCTATTTTGTACGAATACTGTGTATATGCTACGCACGGTGTAAAGCTACACAATACGCTAGAGCAAACTCTTTATAGATTATAAATCTAAATAAAAGGCTGAATTACTATTATTTATTATCATACTGTATGCGGTAGATCTTATGCAGCATTCAAAATGTCATTTTTGGTCGTAGTTAGTTAAGCCTCAGAATCGAAAATTGTTCTTTTTGAAATTGAGCATTTCTTTCTCTATATATTCTTCGGTAGGATTAAAAAGTTGCTTAGTCATCTCCTATTTAAGTGTGAGGGCTACACGAGCCTAAATAATGCAGTGTGGCGGACTGTTTGATATGCAAGATTGGTTGGCCTTCTCAATAAAATGGTGTCACATGCCTCTGTAGAAGAGACAAATCTAGTGAGGTCCTAAATGAGCGCGGTGTCTTTTGATTAAAGTATGTCAATTTACTGAGTTATGTCTGAAAGAAAATTCCTTTGGAAAATTGAGCGTAATCCATTAGTACAAGCAACACAGGCACTGTGAGTTCTGTCCCTACAGCGGCGACCAAACTCATGTGTGTGTGCAAGTTATGCACGAGAACAGTTTGTTTGTATGTCATTATCGTCAAATATTGGGGAAGCACTATTTTCAACATCACTGGTGAATCAGAGCTTCAAATAAATAGCTGGCTTTTTGCTTTGTTTGTATCACGGTAAAAACTGCTGTTAATACACAGAGTCACACAATGACATTTTACCCCATATTTAACAAGGTTTTATGGCAATGTTGTCTTTCCCCATTTTGCCCAATAGTTGACTTGATCTTCTCGGAAATCAGCAGGGTTGTTGAACTTTTCCAGCCTTCTATGGACAGCGATACTATTGTAGCAAGAGAAGCTCTGTGCCCCTGAGCAAAGTACAAAGTTCCCACCAGTACAAATCTCACTGGCTGGTGCCCTTGGATCATTACATTTGCTACACTTAAGCAACACAATAATTAGTAGCTCTCGATTTCAGTTTTCCATATCGCAGTGGAGCATTTCAGACTTCTTCTTACCGCAGCTTTGGAATTTTGGGTAGGTTATATTTCCTTTTATAATACCCAGTTTAATTTAGCTTTACATCAATGTAATGTTTGAGTAAAGATATAGTTTGCTATCGAGTAAGTCTTAATTATATAGCACCAAATCACATCAGTTGTTATCTCAAGGGACTTTACATAATATAGCTAAGCCAGCACCCTGTCAATTTCCTCTAAGGATGAAACCTCACAAAAATCCAAGTTTTTAAAATATGCATATTTTGGACATGTGGGAGGAAGACGTATACTTATGGAAAAAAGGAAGAACATACAAACTCCACATAGGAAAGCCTAGAACCCCAAATCTCTCAACTGTGACGCATGCATAATAAAGCCACCACGTTGCCTCTATCAACATCATCAAAGTAAGAAAGAAAACCCTGCTTCTTCGTCTATCAATGGATCCCTATTCATTGGGCCACTGCAGCACATCGTGAAAACATATTGGCAACATATGGACCATACATAAGTTCACAGTCACGACTTGTGACTGTGTCTTCTAAACGCGGATCTAAAATACGTGTATATTTTCACAGCATGTACGCGACTACGCTCCTGTTTCTGCTCGCACTGTGCGCCATTGGAGGACATGGCGAAGACAAGCAAAGCCGCGGCCACGTTTCCGTGGTGGTCGTTGGTGGCACGGGGGACCTGGCAAAGAAGTACCTCTGGCAGGGCTTCTTCCAGCTGTACTTAAAGCAAGTCAGCAGCGGAAACACATTCTCCTTTTACGCCAGTGGACAGTCACCCAAGGACAAGGCCGCGCCAATATTCTTCGGTATCCTGAAGGCGGTGTCTTGCCCAAAAGACGTCTCCGATGAACGCTGCGCCGTGCTCAAGGAGCAGTTCTTACGGCTAGCTCAGTATTGGCAACTCAAGACCCTTGACGATTACCAGAATTTGGCCAAGCAAATTAAGAATCAGGTTCAGGAGGAAGGACTAACCGAGGCTGGACGACTATTCTACCTCTCCGTGCCAGCATTTGCATACGCAGATATCGCAGATAAAATCGATACCGGCTGCAGGCCTGTCGGCGGGACGGCATGGCTCCGAGTGGTTCTGGAGAAACCATTTGGACACGACCTGAGGAGCGCGCAAACGCTTGCTTCTCAACTCGGGAAGGCCTTGCGCAATGAAGAAATGTACAGAATTGACCACTACTTGGGAAAGCAGGTCAGGACGAGCGTGTAAATGTCACTCACAAGTCTTCTGAGTTTGATTGGCTGCTTTTTCTGCTTTTGTCGTATATCAGGTGGTCTCAAAGATCCTTCCCTTCAGAGTAGAGAACAAGAAATTCCTCGATCCAATCTGGAACAAACACCACATGGAGAGAATAGAGATCGTCGTGAAGGAGACACTAGATGTACAAGGTAATTCAACTTTGCACCATTTTCAGGGCTGCAGTAGTGGTAAGAACGTCTGTAAGTACCAGGAGATCATGCAAATCCGCCGCTGTATTGTACGCATGTTTTTGTCATGGTCTCTTCATAGGTCGTATTCCCTTCTACGACAAGTACGGCGTGATCCGAGATGTAATCCAGAACCACCTAACCGAGGTCATGGCTCTCCTGACCATGCGACTTCCTGCCAATCTCAGTGACAGCGAGGAGGTTCTCCAAAACAAGCTGTGGCTCTTAAGTTCTTTGTTGCCCTTGGGCAAGAATCAGGCGGTGGTCGGCCAGTACCAAGCGTACCAAGCCGAGGTTCGACGGGAGCTCAACAAGACCAAAGACCACATGAGCATCACACCAACATTTGCAGGTTAGTATTGCAGACGGTTTGATTACAAATACCGAATCAACTTTTTGGGGTTGACTTTCAAAGTTGACTTTCTGCGTTCCAGCTGTACTGGTGCACATGGGCACGGCCCAATATGACGGGGTGCCCATCCTTCTGATCTCGGGGAAGATGTTGGACGAACGAGTAGGATACGCACGGGTCGTCTTCAAGAACGACATGTTCTGTCTTCAGAACAGCTATCGTTGCAAGCCCAAAGAGATTATCTTCTACTTTGGCCACGGTAGCCTTCGATACCCAGCCATTCTCGTTTCCAAGAATCTCTTTAAGCCTTCTGTTCCAGAGGGTGATTGGAAGGAAGTGACGGATCACACAAATGTTGACGTCCTGGGCTCGCCTCTGTCAGACTACTATGTCCAAACTCCAAAAGTGCAACAAGAAGCTTATGCAGAATTAATTTCTCGTATTTTCGCTGGAGACAACGATTGTTTTATCAGTACTGATAATCTCCTTGCATCTTGGGACTTTTGGACTCCACTGCTTGAGAGCTTAACCGGCACTTTTCCCCGCGTCTACCCGGGAGGAGCTGACAACGGTGGCCTGCTGGATGTCCGTCTAAAAGGGAAAGAGATCACCTACAAAAGTGATGTGGTGTTTCTGGGACCGGAGCAGGTCAAAGGTGAATCTGCAAGGAGTTTCCTAGTTATGCAAGGCACGTATCGGTCCAACGACATGGTGTCTGCCTGGGCTGAGGAGCTGATAGAGCGTCTGGCCTTCGACATCCAGGAAGCGGCGGAGGCGGCCGTGCTCCGGGGCGACGTTTTCCACATGGCCCTCTCCGGTGGGTCGACGCCCATTGCGCTCTTCCACAGGCTGGCCCTGCACCATTTCTCCTTCCCTTGGCATGAAACCCACATCTGGATGGTGGACGAGCGTTGCGTACCACCGACCGACCTGGAGTCAAACTTTCACAACATCTACCAGCACCTTCTGCAGCATGTGCGTATCCCCTATTACAACATCCATCCAATGCCGGTGCAGTTTAAGCAGCGGCTGTGCGTCGAGGAGGACATGACAGCGCTGCTGTATCAGGAAGATATTAGTAGGTTCGTCAATGGCTCCAGGTTCCACTTTGTCCTCCTGGGAGTCGGCCATGATGGACATACGGCTTCCCTCTTTCCTGGCGCTAAGGCAGCCAACAGTGAAAATGACCTGGTGGTCCTCACAGAGAGCCCCGTCAAGCCGCACCAGCGCATGAGCCTCACACTTGACGCTATCAACCGAGCCCACAAGGTGGCGCTGCTGGTGATGGGCAAAGGTAAACACGAGCTTGTCACCCAGCTGAGTCGTGTCAAGGATGAGCCAAACAAATGGCCTATAACTGGGGTGAAACCCAAAAATGGCACGCTTGTCTGGTACATAGACTACGACGCACTTTTGGGTTAGGGATAAAAAAAAAGTCTTTAAACAGAACTTTAATTCAGGTACAGTGAAGCCATGACTATTTACAAAGGTTAGGGAACGAGACCAGTGAATAGCAAAAAAATATCTTATAGTTGGCACTCTTCCTTGAAACTTTTACATTTGCCCTTATGAGTAGTTTACAGTAAACCATCAAGCATTCACAAATTCACGATTTTTTTGTGGAACCTACCCTCTGCTGTTTGTATGTTTTGTTCTCTTTCCGTAACGCCTTACGATGATGTAAAAGCTCCGGCAGGGAAGTATTGTCAAAATGTTACACAATCTCCAGAATCAACCAAACAATACATAGTTTTTAAACATTCAGTGCTTTTACTTCATTGTTTGTCTTCGATTGTGGTAGCATCAGATCTCAGGTACAGAAAAAAAACTAAGGCAATAATAAATTTTATCATATGGTTTAAAAATTATGTTAAACATTTTGGTATATCTATTTTAATGTTGACTTGAATCTGTATTTGCAGTTCCTCTGTGTAGTAAGTCAAAAGAATGTTACCGAGCCTTGATGTGATCCATTTGCTGGAACATTGTAAAGTTGTTTACTCATATGTGCATTCATAGTATGCCTTCCTCTACCTGGTTTTCACAATGAAATTTTAAGAGGTACGAGTTTGCTTCCATTGAAATGTTTTTTTTCTAAACAGCCGCTGGCCTACATCACTTGTAATTATATTTGGCTCAAATGCGTTACATTGTCAACAACTTCCTCTGAGCGGTTACAATGAGAAACAAACGTCAAGGATCCGCAAAAGGAAGCACCTGCTTTGGATGAAGTAAAGCATGAAAACATGAGCCGCATTAACTTACTTTCTCTTCTTTCATTCCCATGGTTTTGAGTTACCGTCTCGCCGGCGGCACGGAAACCGCATGAAATGCGAGTACTATCCGATGTCCATGTGAGACAGCTGGACTGCTTTTATAGCTCATTGTCGCTGCCTTTTTGTCAGCCACAATCGGCCTTTGACTGCCAGCGCACCTAAAAAATAACACGTGGGTGCTCTAAAAGAATGCAAAACCTTAACTGCATGCATATTTTTAACATTTTGCCCAAATTTTTAAAAATGCGAGTTACCTCACACATATCTGTGGAAAAACATTGTGTGGGGTGTACGCAAAATGACCGCCACGGCACAACACGTACCAAAGACAAAATAAAAACTCTTAACACAAAAGGAGAATCACGCAGGTTAATTTTTCAAAAATCAGAAGAGAGTAACATTTATCAATTCAAACCCAATTATGTGTGTGTAAATAGTATCTTGCGCTTTCTACCTGTGCTCAAAATGGATGCCACTGTGATGAAAAGAGACATATGGTACAGTTCAGGTGTGGTTTTGGCCTGCGGAAATACAAAGAGAAATGTCAGGATCGCCCTTGGATTGTCTTGCCACCAGTCCACGGTATACCGCCACGACTCTAATGACATCAAGCGGTATTAAATATGGATTAAGTTTGAGTTAAGTATCTTACGCATTCAGCCGCAGTGAATGTCAGGATGACACAGCACACCCCGTGCCCAAACGATAGCAGTCCAAATGCGTGACAGGACGCCCACAAACCCTGAGGGACTACTTCTATAAGTGTCAAGACCACCGAAAAGCCTGTGGAAAGAGTTGGGAGTGCTTTCAAGTATGCCGCTTTTCTCACAAATGAGGAAAAGTGTTTTAGAAAATGAATGAATAGAGGAACTTTAACAGCAGATCTATTGTACCTGATATAGCATAATGGCTAATGATAGGAATGAACGTATTCAAAGAAGTTGATGCTGAAGTTGATGTTTATTTGTTGAACTTAAGAGGTTCTACTATAATTGGGGTTTACCTGAGGCGATGAGGGACAGGCTGATAGAAGCGGTCAAGCTGTTCAGTAAGGGCTGCCTGCAATATCTTGCCGACGTGGGCCTTTTAAAATCAAACAGACACCATTTAAATATCAAATCTTTGGCAAAAGGCTTTCAATTGTTGAGCTACCTTGCTATGACATACAGCTGAGGGACCAGCACGAGAGCCATGAACACCACGTTGACAATTTGGCTGCCGAAAAGAAACACAGTGAAGAACAGACAAAAATGGGGGCGGACAAACATGCACGTACAACTTGAGCCTCTGATTCCTGGGTATCCATCTGCTACTGCGGTACGCAACCAGGATCAGCAAGTAGAGAAACATTGCAGCAGTTGCCCATAATGTGAAAGCCGGGAGGATTGTGTTGCACTCAGCAATACGATCCTTCCGTCGGCGCAGACGCTACTGTCACTTAGCAACATGGAATTTAGAACGTTTGCCTATCACAAAAGTCTTAAGAAGCCATATCTGAAAAGGCACAAGAAGTCTAGTTTGGTTTCAAGCAAGCCATTTTGGTCTAATTTGGACACTTTCCAGACGTCCTCCAAAAAACAAACTTGTCCTTGAGATGGTGTCCAACTGATACTACATTTGGACCACACATAGAACACAGGTGTCTGATGCTAAATTACAAATCATTTTTTATGGCGCGTACATAGGTGGAGCACGGAAGCAAAGGTTCATGACTGACCATAAAACACTAATAACTTTACTCCAAATTTCAGCCCCTGAAGTCAGTTTTTCCAAATGTGAACAGAGGAATGGATTGTGTTGCACACAACCTCCCAGCAGCTCATGTTCTGCACGGCGGATTTGATTTTAAAGATAGGGCCTTAGGTTTTGGTCTCTTAGCCAGCCATGGCGTCGCACTGTAAGGACCACTTCTTCCGCAAGGACAATCCCAACAACAGGAAGCGCTGTGTTGGCTAATATGTGTAAAAGGTCCCGTACGTACCACCCCTCCGGTGCTATCACCTCTGGCCTATATTGACACACAATGAAACATACAGTAGCAACGCAGAGCTGTTAAAAACCCACTGGCTTCTGATTGTGGAGCCACAAGAATGTCCGAGATGGCGGTCAACTACACGGGGACTTGGGACATGGTCAGCAATGTCAACTTTGAGGGATACATGATTGCTCTTGGTAAGTGTTTGGAACTGCTGCTTATCTTGCTCTTCCTCTTGATGTTACTTATCCAATATTCTCCCATTAAATTAATCTGAGCGGGGAATTGTACTAAACATTGACTATAAACTTGTAAAATTCCCATGTTCCGTTTTAATTTATAATTGATTTGATAATTAAGCATCACCCATCAGCATTTTTGGTGTGAAATAGTTTTCTATCTCCAGTGATATGTAATCATCTGGTTTCCCACAGGCATAGATTTTGCAACTCGCAAAGTGGCGGCCTTGCTGAAGCCTCAGAAAGTGATCAAGCAAGAGGGCAATCACTTCAACATTCGAACCCTCACCAACTTCAGGAACTATGAAATTGCATTTAAGGTCGGGGTGGAGTACAAAGATGAGACTAAGGGAATGGATAACCGCATATGCCAGGTAGAATATATCCTACAGTGTCAACCTTTTAAGTCAGTCCCTGCAGCTACTTTTACTTATTTGGTAATACCTCTCACAGGTAGATACACACACGCACGAAATCTCAAGCAATTTCCTGAAAGAAACAAAGTTATCCCAAGTCACATTTTGGATACAAGCTGCCACTTTGGGCCACATCTGGGTCATTCAAAGATAAACTTGTCCTCAAAATTTTTAGTCTAGTTAATTAAAATTCTGTCTTTTATGTGTGTGCACTGATTTCACGCCATCCCAATTTGTTCCTGCTTTTTAGAGTGTGGTCAACTGGGAAAATGACAAGCTGGTGTGTGTTCAGCGTGGAGAAAAAAGGAACAGAGGCTGGACTCATTGGATTCAGGAAAATGAACTTCATTTGGTATGATTTCAAGAGAATAAAAATCACATTTACCGTGCAGCACAGCCTGGAAAGGTCTTGTGTCAGGCAGAATACAAAGGAGTGGGGCCACCCTTTTTCTCCTGGATATAAATATATTAGATATACGTATATTAAGATCAAATGTACATAATTTGATATGGATTTAATCGTTTTCTTTTTCAGGAACTTACCTGTGAAGATCAAGTCTGCAAGCAAGTTTACAAAAGGGCACTCTGAGTTTGACATCTGAAACGTATTGCATCCAATTAAAATTGCCATCAGTTAGTTTTCTAAAGCTTTTTTTTTTTTTTTTTTTTTTACTTAAGTTAAAGTTAAAGTCCCAATGATCTTCACACACACATCTGGGTGTGGTGAAATTTGTCCTCTGCATTTAACCCATCCCCGTGTGATTCTAATCCATCCCCTGGGAGAGAGGGGAGCAGTGAGCAGCAGCAGTGCCGTGTTCGGGAATCATTTGGTGATCTAACCCCCCAATTCCAACCCTTAATGCTGAGTGCCAAGCAGGGAGGTAATGGGTCCCATTTGTATAGTCTTTGGTATGACCCGGGTTTGAATCCACAACCTTCCAGTCTCAGGGCAGACACTCTACCACTAGGCCACTGAGCTAGTACACAAGTAGTCTGGAAATAGAATATAGGAAGAACTTTCCCGAGAACAATTCTTCCTGTAACCCTAATAAATGTCGATTTGTTTCTTGGGATTGTAGTACAAACTCCCAACACATGGTGGTACCGTTGCAAATATTAAAAGAAAGGTCATGTCATGAGTCGTTGGTTGTTTTGTCTTGAATTCGTGCCGCGAAGTTCCTTCGGTTACCGTCACAGAAATAAAATCTCATGTAGCTGCTTAGTGTTTTAGGACCATTTTTTTTTACTTTATATTGTTCAGAATTCGGAGCAAATGAAGCTATATCATACTTAAAGCTTTCTTGAGTTTACACGAAATGTCCGAGAGCGAAGACGAAACGCGTCAGGTAGGTAAACAAACACTCACGGTAGATAATGTAAACAACTTCATGTACAATATGTAAACATGTCGTGAATAACGTTCCATTCCAGCGACTAAAGGCCGCCGTACATTATACGGTCGGTCGGATGTGTCACAAAATCGGTGAGGACCACCGCAGAGAATTTAGCCGACAAGTCGTAGCGGCGATAACCGAGACAGCCTTCAGACAATGTGGTGGGTGCCGACTGTTTATCGACACTACGTTCGTCCACTTTCCAACTGGTGGTGCTAGAAAGTTATTGTAAGCGGTTTAGTTTATAGATGCAGTGCCTGGACTAGATCTCAATAGCTTGTTTGGTGTATTAAAGCTTAAATATGCAAGCTGACATTCACTCATGTGTTTTTGTTGGTTCTCTTCCAGATATATTTGCTAAAGACTTGGAAGCGTTTGCAAAGTAAGTTAATTGGCGAGCCTGGGTTTTGTAGGTTAACCTCAATACCCCTGACCTCTGATTCCAGACATGCTAAAAGATGCACTGTGTCAGCAGAGGATGTCAAACTTTTGGCCCGTCGCAGCACAGCATTGGTGCGTTTTCCCTGTCACATAGTTTGAATACACCACAACTCAAAGAATTAACACTGTCCTAAACACAAGTTCTTGTTTGATTCCTCTTTATTCCAGTCGATACACATACAGAGGAAAAGCGAAGAAGTGGAAAAAGAGCAGAAGGCTTTGAAAATGAAGAAGAAGAGCAAAGACTCTTAATAGCATAGAATAAGACACAGGAAAATCCTAACGCCTCCCCACTCTTGTCCCAAACATTCTAATAAACATGTCAACAAGATGGCAAAAATTTATTTGTCATGTTTTATTTCCTCTAACACAGGGGTCTCAAAATCCAGTCCTCGGGGGCCGCATTCCTACATGTTTTCAAAGTTTCCCTCATTAAACACACCTGATTCAATTATCAGGCTCCTGCAGAACGTGAGGATGAACTGATCATTTGAATCAGGTGTGTTTAACGAGGGAAACTTGGAAAACATGTAGGAATGCGCCCCCCGAGGACTGGAGTTTGAGACCCCTGCTCTAACACATGGATTTACACGGCATGTTGCAAGTGACTTAATTCCGATTTGTGTTTTGCCGTTGGCTGGCGCTTTAGGATACGTGGGATGGCAGTGCACTTTAATTACGCCTACAAAAATGGGAATTAGAAGAGCACACACAATATGGCGTAAATATGCTACATTAAACAAGCAGTATTAGACAGTAGAGTAATGTGGTGGTTTCCCACAGTGAATTCAATAGGCTGGGTTGCCCCAACTCACCCTGTTCTCCTCAATAGGATCGCTGGTGGGAGACATTGTCAAACAGAGGAGGGAGGTTGCAAAGAAATTAGATTAGGCCCATGTGATCCGTCAGTATAGACAAAACTATATTGTATGTTTGTCACCTGAAATACACAACAAATGTAATCAGAATTGGCCACTTGGACCTGCAGTGTAAATCCATTTATCTTTGTTGATGCGTTGGCACCAGCTCTGTAAAATAGTCGAGTAGGCATACTATACTCATTGTTGACTTTGTAAGCTTTCTACAAAAGCGTAACACCAGTGACCATTCCACAGACTTGACAGTTAGTCATCCAATCACCATAAGAGTTTGGAAAGAAAATACCCTTTTATCCAGGCACTCACAGCAGTACATGAAAATCTCCCATTCAAGCAGAAGGGGGAAAATAGAGCAGTTTCTCTTTTTGACAAGCTAAGAAAGTGAGCAAAAAGACAGGTACTACCACATGTCTGAGAAGGCCATACACTCAAAGTGTTGGAATTTCCGTCTTCGTCCTTCAGTCGGGGTTCAAATGGAGACCTCGACCAGCGGAGCCCAAGGTCCCTAGATGTGTGAATTGAATTAGTTTTTTTAATCCCACGCAAGTAGCATCAACTTAATCTATTAATTTTATTAGACACCTCCCTTCATTTGACAACTTTTGCCACACAAACATTAATAGGCGATATAAAAAAGGGAGACTCCACGTTCTCACATCACACTGACATCCCCACCAGGGGTTTCATCAGTCTGCGTCATCCACATCAAATACACACCTACATATCCGTCTAGGAACAAGGAACAGCACACACCATACAGCATTCAACTCTGATTATAGAAGCATTACAAAGAGCACTACACTCCACTACATTTTCATGTTGACACAATTGGTAGAAGTGGAAAATCTTGCAAAGGTTAAAAAGTGGGGAAACAAATCTTTTGACATACTAATCAAATAGATGTCCACATTGAAGGGGTGAGGTGCTTGTCGCATCTGCTGGTTCCACTCACACATTCATAGAAAATCAGTCACATTTTAGGGGGGAGGCTCGTTCACCGCACAGGCAGTCCTCAGTCCGCTCACTCACCAACCGCTCCACTCTTCGCCACAAGCCATCCGCACTCAGATTCCCCCCCGCATCCAAAAAAATGTCACTTGCGCAGTTCTCGCTCCAATCAATAAAAAAAGTGAAAACACACCCACCGTCTCGTGAGAACATGCGGAGTGAAGCCGTTGTTTGATGGCATAGCATTTACACAGGCAGGAAGAGGGAGAGTGATAGCGCTTATCGCCGCTGCGACAATGCTGCCATATCGGAGCTTCCTTGCAGGGAAACGGAAGAGAGGTCAACTGCAGAAGAGATTTCAATGAAGGCTTTTGTCCACTTAAAAAAAAAAAAAAGGTAAACTTTCAACCAGATTCTTCCCAATGCAAGATTGCCTGAAATTAGAACATAGCCGGATGATGGCAAACGTTTTTTTTTCCTCCTTTCTCCATCTTAAATGATCTAAGTACACAATACATCCATTAGAGAATCCAGTTGAAATTGATGTAAAAGAGACAGGCAGAGGGAAAAAAATACTTTAGTTGCTAGTCAATAAATTAGGGGTGTCCAAACTTTTCTTCCAAGGGTTGATAAGCAGACAAATTGAAGGGTATAAGAACCACTGACATGCATCACTTTTACACATCAATACTAAGCAGTATGTACAAATATTTAAGCAACTAAAAAAACAAACTGGGTGATAAAACTCTGATTTGTTTCTCCCTCCTGCCTTTCCAGACAGTGAAGGAAGTAGTGTGCCTGACTTCATAAGACCAAGTCGGGTTGTTATGATGAGTCTAGTGTGTTGGTGGAGTGCCCAGTGCATGTCACTTCTGTCAACCCTCACCGCTGGCTAGCAGTATGCGAACGGGAGAGCCGAGTGCGTAAGTCTCTCCCTGCCAGTACAAAGCCTCTCTAACAGCAAGCCCTATGTAGTTCCTCCACGCGGCGACATATGGTAACTGGGTACAACACGGACCCAGGCTAAACTACAAGGGACTCTCGGAGGAGGTTTGGCCCCTAGACGTGCGGCACGCAGGCCCACCGGTGTGCGGACACGCCCTGGTGCCCACGAACCAGCCCCCAACTATGGGTTAAATAGTACCACTGCCCAGTGGGCTCCTCGGGAGAGGAATGGGCTAAGGGAGTCAACCCCTACAGAAAATCTATTTCCCCTTGGGTTGGTGTCAGGAAGGGCATCCGGCTGTAAAAAAGTTTTGCTCCAAAAATTTTCTTGGTATAGGACTCTCAACCACGAGATGGCCATGGACTGTCCCCGGTGGAAGAAAGCCATACTGAGAATCGAGTCCAACCCAGCGGCGCCTGGAACACGGACTTTAAACCGATGATGATGATGATGAAGGAAGTAGTGAAATTCAAGCAAACAACCCATGCATGTAATGTCACTTATTTTAGTATATGCCATGGGCTGGAAGAGAAACAACGATGATGGGCTGCCAATGGCCCCTGGACAGCAGTGTGGACACCCCTGCTCTAGTTAGAATCATTAGCTGCTTTTTCTTTCAATGTACAAAACATCTTCCACCCAAAAAAAATAAAGTGTTGTTCGGATAGATAGGCAGACACCCAAAGAAAATGTGTTAAAAGACTTCACTCTTTCTCACAATACTTACCGCACACGCACACTTTGCTTTTTTTACATACCCCACCCAGACGATTTTGACTCCATGCTGGAGCCAAACCCTGAGCTAAACCCACTACCGCCACTGGTGGAGTTTGCGCCTGTGCCCCAGCTGAGGCTGGCCGAGCCGGCGCCGTAGTTGCTGTTGCCCGCGGTGAATGACTGACTCTGGTCTCGAGTGGAGCCGGCACCGCTGGTGCCGCTGGCCGACGAAGACGACGACTGCTGCTGGCTGGCCAGCATTCCCATCATCCCCCAACTGCTCTGCAGGGCCGCCTGCGCCGCCGCCATCATTGCCGGGTTTAGGTTGAAGGAACCAAAGTTGGCCATGTTACTGTTGCTGCTGCTGCCCATGCCGCTACGACTGGCCCCGAACGCTTGGGCGCCGAAGCCATTTCCGAAACGTGCCGTGCGGTCAAACTGCCTGTTGCCGTGTTTGGGCTCGGCGTTTGAGATGTGGACACTCACGCCTTTGATGATCAAGTCTTCACCGCACAGAGACTGAGCCACCTAGAAGGGTGTGGGGCGAGAAAATAACAACACAGGCGTCAGGTCAAGTTGAAGCAGTTTGCAAAGATATTTAGGATATTGCTATAACTGGCCATTATCTAGAAACATGGCAACGGTGCTATGAAGGTGATATTTAAAAATGACAAAAATCTCACAGCAGACTCCCAAACAAAGTTTTGAGCAAAAGAGAATAGTGGAACACTCGCTCAAATAATACCTGATCATCTGCAAACGTGACAAAGGCAAAAGCACGAAACGGCTTGGGAATGAAGACGTCCGTGACTTCACCGTACTGCATGAAGAACTGCCTCAGTTCATCTGTGGTCATGTCCTCTGTGCAGCGTCCCACAAATACTTTGCGGCTCCTCATCGGCTCGTCCGGCCCCTGCTGTGAAGACAAGATTAGTACCGGGTTAGAAAATCTGGTGCTCAATAACATTAAATGTGTTGCGATGGAGTGTTCCGCTTGGGAGGACATTACCATATTCACCTTGGAGTTAGGGAACTTGCAGTCGCACCATCTGCCGTCAATCATGTGGCGCTGGGAGATGACTTTTTCCTGGGATTCGTACTCTGTAAAGCGCACAAAGCCAAACCCTTTGGAGTTTCCTGACCTGCCATCTCGTTTAACCTGAGCAGAAAAGAAATTACGCACTCTGGAGGCTGCTTGTCAACCTAGGCAAATATGCAAAAAGGGCATTTTACCCAGGTCATGCAGCCATACCTGAACCATAATAACTTCTCCGAAGGTGCTGAAGTAGTCTTTCAGGTCTTGCTCGGTAGTCTTCCACGGAAGACCCAGCACAATCAAGTCCGACGTCTTCATATCGCCACGCTTCATTTTCACAGCTGAAGAGGCATCAATTTCTTCCATTTTCCTTTTGTTGTCTGTGTAAAAGACACAATGGTTCTGCCTTCACTCAATCTCATGAATTTCTTTGTCTTGACTTCTGTTTTACTAAAGTCCACTAGCTTAATGCTAATATACAATCCAAACATTACAGACAGGCTAACAACACAATACAGGTACGGTGATCTCTTGCCACTTCGCGCTTCAACTTTAGCGAATGCGCAACTTTGCGGGTCCCCCAATGAAGCCGACAGTGACATGAGTAAAGTGAATATCAACAATGTGCCACTGACAGTCATTGCGAGGGAAAACTAGAACAACAAAACCAGACGTGAGACTCCGTTTACCTTTCGGATAGTTGACCACATAGACCATGTTCCCCCATCCGGTCTCCGGGGCGTGCAGGACGCCCTCGACAATCCTCACTCCGCGCATGCACTGGGATACGGGGCTCCTGAACCGGAGGCCGCACGCCCCAGGAAACTGGGCCGACACCGTAGACAGCAAAACGGTGCCGTCGTCCTCGGACGGGATCTCCATGGGCTCCTCATTCTCCTCCTCGGCAACTCGGACGTACACCTCAGCCATTTGTCCGGATATACGAGGGCTTATGAGGCTAACGGCTCTGAACGAGTCTAGCAAACTTACAAAAAATTGAAATAACTAAAATTAATCACCACGTATAATCGCTTTATAATTACAGGTATTATTGAGCTTAAAGTAATTCAACATTACAAACATTCGAGTTGCGCATGCGTATCGTTTCTTTGTTCGTTGCAACGGTGTTGAATGTCAACAACGCACAAAAAGTACCTCTCAACAGCAGTAACGTCCACGAAAAGTCAACAAAAGCAAAATGTATAAATATCCGCGTGTTTACACTCCTCGGCTGCAACTGCGTTTCATGTAAAGTATTGTCTCACCCAGAAATACGGCATAAAGTGTTTTTGTTGTTCTTCCACGAGGAACAACAATCAGACCGCCATGTACGTTCGTTGAGACAATTTTACCTAAGAGAAGTAGGAAGTGTGTCATCAGAAAACGGACCGATTTATTTTACGGAGGTGAATTGATTATTTCGGCCTTAAATGCCGTCGTATTGCACCACTTAAAAGCGGCCCTTTTGAACTGAAACGTTATATTAAATATTAACAGATTTGGTGCCGCGAACAGATTTGATAATTTTACTTACTTTAGTTTGTTCTAGTGTTTTGTGCTACTGAACCATTCCCCGGATAGATTCCCAACATGGTACATTCCACACAGCTAGCCTCTCCTCCAAAGATGGCCGACAATTCGCATTAGTGATGTGTATTCTAGTTCTTTTAAGTGAACTGAATCATTAGAATCAGTTCACTCAAAAGATTCGTTCAAAAGAATCGTTCACCGAATCATTCGCTAGCTATCGAAGAACAATGAAAGGTGGCTTGTCAGCGAGCCCACCCCAACTGCCAATTGGCTGTCGATCAAACGTTAATCAAGTATATTATGTCTATGAAAGTGCAAAAACAGACTCCAAAACAGCAAGATAACTCTCAAACAGCTTTTATTACATCTTCAATCAATAACAGTACAGTTTAGTACAGTATCTATCTTGCATCCAACTCACCGTGGAACACCAACAGACTGAAAGGAAATACAAAAAAAAAGTGGAACGCTACATAAGGGTGCAGAGCTCTAGTATAGTCGTGGAAAGAAGGTGGGTGAGCAGGAAAATCCATCTGGAGTTGAATCGCATTTTCACTTGTGGCCACACACAAAAATACATCACATTTATTGAAGTACATCTTTGCAGAGAAAGGAAAAAAGTGAGAATGTCACAAAAGTGCTTCTGTATACAGTGAAATGTTGTCATTCAGATGTTCTGCTTTTTCAATTTAAGACCAAAAGAAAAATGAAAAAAAAAAAGCAATATGGACACTGTGTTTGTTTATTTTAGCGATGATTTGGAGGAGAGAAAAAGAAGCTTGCCAAGGATAGAATTATCACAATGATTGTTATATTCTTAAAAATTGGAATCAAGAGGAACTGGTAAGCATATTTGACACAAGGTATGCGGCCTCTTGCTTACTCTGGTGCATAGCACTACCAGTTATTAGTATGCAGAGTCAGTGCCCAAAAAATGATTTAGATTAGGTTCAATCAATAAGGTTAAGGTCTTTTTCAGAAACCATGAAGAAAAGAAAAAAAAATCTAGGACTTTTTTTTTAAATTTTATTATTTTTAGCACCACTGAAAGCAAGTCTACAGCATGCACATCTAAATTAAGTTGTGTAAGACAAAATTTAATGTCTCAACTTAAAAACATCAGACCATTTTTTTTTTCTTCAGACATTGATTTTTTTTTTGTACATTTCATTCACAGAGTTGCAGCTGCAGTCCCAAGCAAAGGAAGTGTCTATTTATTCAGGTGAGGTGTTTCTCTCAAAAAGTGGATACTAAACACAAGACCCTAAACCCTCCCAACCACCCCAATTCGTATTTAAAATACAACTACTGCCCCAAATAATCTCAGCACCTGCCTTGTCACACAGTTTCTTCCCACCCAAATTGAAGGGCATGTACAATAATTATGAGAGGAGGGGGGGATAACTGGACAACGTTACTCTTAATAACTTCTTTTTGTACTGGAATGAGCATTCATAACTTAGAGCATGTGCTTGGTTAGTTAACATCGTATTAGTTGAGAGGCAAAGCTTCATGTGCAAAAGGCTGTGATGAGAAGAAAAACAAAAAAACAGCTAGTATATAAATACAAACATTTTGGAAAAGCTGCTCGTGTAATATGTTCCAAGCGTTTTTTTTTCTTCGTTTTTTCACGTTTTTATCTCGTTGCTCATAATGTGATTTAACTGGATTAGAAAGGACAAGATGTCATTCAAACATATCTAAAACCACAAAAGAAATATGACCCCCCCAAAAAGCCATTGAGAGTAACAAACCATCAGAATAGAATTCTTTAAAAAAAAAAAAAAAAAAGTTAAATAATTTGTACAATTACACTCCATTTGCTTTCAAGACACACGTTTGAATGGGATGATAGTGTTGTTTTTTCCCCCCTTTCTTTCAAGGTAACATGAAATGGTCCGAGAAGGAATGCACAAGTTTCTGATTTGATACCACACGAGATCCTTTCTTTAATTAGGTGATAAGACAATTGTGCTCTTCTTTGTGTAGGAAAGGATTGTTATTCCCTTCGACATTTTTTTTGTGGTGTCCAAGTCAGTTTTAAACAGTGTTGAAGAAGATGTTGTGAACATTCTGAAGTTGTAATCGTCTTCCAGTCGGCTTTGGAGTTAAAAGGACATCTAGGGAATAAAGACGAGAGGCAAATGTAAAACAACCGCAAAAATGGCAAAAGCGTTTCGCTTTTTGATCCATATTGGACAGGGGGCCCCGGGGTCCACTGTTACGATAACGTTTTCTTACGAGTTGTAACGGAACGTCTACCTTTAACCTACATTTATGCTTTTGCGAGGGGTCAAGATGATTAATGGAGGTAGGGAGTTTATTTGCACAAATACTATTAATAGGGCCGCAGGTATCAAATATTTTTTGAATTGAGTATTATAATTAGCCCATCAATTAAATCATGTTTGCAACATAGGTCTATCATCATACACGTTGGTATTAGTGAATGGGGGGGGGGGGGGGGGGGGAAATAACCTTCAGGCTTCAATTCCAGATCTTCAGGAAGCTGTCCCAGGATCCTGTGGCAACTGCCATGCCATCATCAGTCACGCCCAGACAGCTCACACGGTTGTCATGGCCAGCCAACACACCTAGAAAGGTAAAAATAAATTCATAAACCCTTCAAGAGGACATATTATGGAGCACTAACTTTAAATCGCTGAACTACTGCAACCATGAGTAAAAATACTTTAGACCAATAGGCACACACACACACTAACTAGGCTCTGCTCCCTTAAATACAAGCCACTTTAGTTGCAAGGTTCAGCCTCCGCAACTTGTTGTCATGGTAACAACAAAACCTGGACGCCATTGGCCCAGCAGAGACAATGCTTCAGCAAACATAAAAAATAAATAAATAATAGGTTGGACTCACCGGCACGGTCGGCCTTTAGTGTGTCCCACACGTTGCAGTTAAAATCGTCATATCCGGCCAGGAGCAGACGGCCGCTTTTGGAGAACGCCACTGAGGTGATGCCGCAGATGATGTTATCGTGAGAGTAGATCATCAATTCCTGATCGGCGCGCAGGTCAAACAGCCTGCAGGTGGCGTCATCCGAGCCAGTGGCAAAGGCGTTGCCATTGGGGAAGAACTGTAACCCAAAACATTGGACCGTCACAACAATAAACACTACTCACAAAAAAAGAGAAAAGAATATTTGCCTCTCAGGTGAAATGCAGGATGAACCTAGAATGGAATGTAACCTTTGGGTAACACAAGTTACTTATGGAAAAATGGCCGTCGACTTACACAGATGGCATTGATGTCGGACTCATGGCCAGTAAAGGTCTGTCTGCACATGCCCTCTCGCACATCCCAGAGTTTGGCCGAAGCGTCACAGGCACCGGAGACAAATAATCGGGAATCCGGGGCCAGAGAGAGGCTCATCACGTCGCCCGTGTGCCCGGCGAACGTGGTTGTCTGCTGACCGGTTTCAATGTCCCAAAGTGCACTGTCACGTGGCAAATACATGTTATGTTCTCTCGCATTTGGAAAATGGCAAATAAAGCACTGCGCTTTCCCTTACCAGGTGGTGTCTCCCGAGCTTGTAACAATCTGGTTGTCATCAAGAAAACGACAGCAGGAAAGGTATCCTAAAATGGAGGCAAGCGCCAGGTCAGTCATCTAAATATTTGCCTGTTCTTCATACAAACTTGGCTTGGCTGCTCTGCCATTTTAGAAAAAAAAAAAAAAGAGTACTACTTATGAACATTTGTAAATATAAACTTTACTTTTTAATTACCAGTTTGAAGCAAAACAGAACAAGCTTCATCGTGGAATATACACTTTAGACTATTTCAATGTATTTAGCTTGAAGCCGTACGGGCCAGTTAACCCGCAAAACAACTTGGTTATAAAAAATTTCATATAATTTAGATTTCCTTGAGTTGTAACCACACCCAAATAGTTATTTGCAACCAGGTTAACATTTGTTGCCATTCAAACAACAGAAGGTCAAAACAGGCTCACATTTCACACCAATCACATTCAAGAGTAAATGAAATGAAATCACGGTGCGCAGTGATAAAGATAACAACCAAAGCCAATACCTGTATGTCCGGCAAGCTCGCGGCTCACGCGTACGTTGCCCTCGCGGGTTTTCAGGTTGTAAATGGAACAGATGTTGTCTAAGCCGCCGCAGGCCACGTAATTTCCTGAAGGTGCATACGCGCACGTCATGACCCAGGAAGAACGAAGTGGAATGGCGTGGACCTACGACAGGAGATGACAGCACATGTTGGAAAAAAACACATCTGGAGACTCTGGAGGACAACAACATATCCTGGGATGGAATCATAAAAATAACTTGCCTTGTTTGTGGTATAGCTGTCCCAAATAATTAGTTTGCCATCCTGAGAAGCACTGACCAAAAGCCTGAAAAAGACAGGTGTAGAAATATAAATAAATCACTTTTGTCATCCATTTTGGTAGAGTGCCAACATTAAATGGCATCCACACAAGAAGGTACATACCTGGAATCTGTTCCCCAGTGCATGGCATAGATTTTGGCCAGATGACCCCGCAGCGTTCGTCTTGTACGCATCTGAATCCGCCCGACGGGATCAATGTTAGCCGTAATCTGAAAAACAAGACACCATCCCGTTTGTTTGTTTTTTTAACACAAAAAATTGTCAGTGCTGTTTTCTTAAAGTTGCAACGCACAGTTGGCTGGCTTCAATCTCCATTAAACATTGTTTCCTATTGTTGTCTCTAGTTAAGACTTAGAGAAAACCATATCCAAGGACCGAAGCACACAGTTGCAAATACCGGAGGAGCAACTGGTTGTGTTGAGTGTTTGTATAATACGCCTCAGAAGTCATTGACGCAATAAAAATGAAAAGGACAAGAGTTTCCCACCACAATACAATCACCAGATAAGTTTAGCATCTGATAGTTCTTCCTCTACAATTTAAGACTTTCTTTCTTGTGCTGCATTTTGAAGGTCAGTCTTATTAGAACTAAGACAGACATTGTTGGTTGCAATTGTCAGTGACAAGATTTATGTGTATGCTATTGGTCATCAGAGCGCAACACACTTTCAGGGGAGCAAGCACAAGTGGCGACGTGTTCCTCATGTGTGATGTCGTCTCTTACTTTGTAAAACTCAGCTAAAAAAACGCTATGTTTCGTGGAGATGGTAATGTGGGATTTACCTGTGATAGCGTGGCATCTGCACATGCTTTCCTGGCATCCTGTAATAAAAAAGAAATTAGAATCAGACCATTCTCATTTTAATTGCATGACAGAGCAAAAAATAAGTATTCAACTCACTCTGATTTGATTTTTGAGCTGCTCAGCCTCTTGGCGTAACTGGTCCAGTTCACTCATTTTAGTCTTCTTTTTCAGTTACCTCTCTCCAGCTATTGGGGCACTTGACCTACGAAAAGAAAGTGACCCATTAATACAAACAAACACAGCGGGGTTGTAAAAAGTATCAACGATCAATTATCTTGTCCCCCTTTTTTTTTTTTTTTACATTTTCTGATTATTTAATCATTTATTTAAGCGACTACCTGCTGTTCTGTTTTTCATGTTATTTTTTTTTTGCCTTTCTAAAGTTTTTTTTTTTAATCGACGCAGTATGAAAAATGTTAGAGTATCTTCCTGGGTATCGACGTCGAGCTTGACATTTTATCATGGTGACAACCCTAAAACACAGTTGAGTAAAGTGTCTCTTAAACTCAGACACAACCCCCTAACAGGCCTAAGACGCTGATGCGAGAACAAGACGTACAGTTCAGCCAGGCAAATCCTATTGAATGTCTGACTGATATGGAAAAGTAGCCATCATCCATTTGACCTCAATCCCAGGGATACTCCCAATGTTTGCCAAGTAATCAATAAGCCATTTACATGAATATTAAGACACAAGAAACCAGCTGTATTCCCACGATGCATATCACTCCTTTATTATACAATACAGGAACAACTTGGCATTGAACTGTCAACCCAAAAGATCCAGTCGTGGCAATTAAGAGCCACTTTTGCCAAGGTAGTGCAACATTAACATGGCGGTGACATGATTGCGAGCAACATTTTGCACACTTGGATCGATCATATAAATTATTCAAAGAGAAGTACATTAGGAAGCGGATGACATTTAAGTGTTTGAAAATGGAGCCGGACTAATCGCCTCTATTCTCTGTCGGACAACAGCCAGAAGACAACAGCTAAAATGGTCAAACCTTCCCAACTTCGGTCACCAAAATGCACTAAGAGTAATACAAATGGAAATGGTTATGAACTGCCGAGAGAGAGCGAGATAAATAAATAAACTAATGATTTCTTCCTGGACTACACCCAACTACTAATCAACCATGATTTTTTTCACAATTCATTTGACTAAAAATCAAATAAAAGCCTAATTAGTATTTGATAACAAATTCAAATATTACCAAAATGAGATCCAAATTACTTTACAGTTGACAAAATAATAATTACAACAAACCACAAATTGCCAACCAATATGTCACCTTACCTGCAGCGTTTCTGAGTGTTCCTTGACATTTTAGGGCAACATTTAATAGTTTTGTGGCTTGTGTCAAGTCTCTGATTGGTTGGCTGTTGTCCCACCATCATCCTCTTACACCCATTAATCTTATAATAACCGTGTCATGGAATGAGATTATCCTACATAGATGACAGAACACCATCACCTTGAATACAATGGTGTGGAAGTCATAACAAATATTTGAATGTCAAATTGACTCAAATGTATAACGGGTCTAGGATTTACATTTAAATGAATTATATTGAGGAATATATTAACGACTAAGTGACACTTAATATTATTATATTATTTAAGATTTTGTCAATAAACAAAATGGAGGGCTTCCATTCAACTGGTAAATACAATTTTAGTATTCACTTAATGTGAAACAATGTGTTTTATAGAAATACAGTATTGTGCAAGTCAATCACATTTTTCTGCGTTTGTGCTCATTCTCACAAGTTAGCAGGCTACTTCTTGGTTTATGAAGAATGATTTTTGAAAGTTTTTCCGGGTACTCCGGTTTCCTCCTACATGCCAAAGACACGCGTGGTAGGCCGATTGAGCCCTCCAAATAGCCCGTAGGTGCGATTGTGAGTGAATGGTTGTTTGTCTTTGTGTGACTGCGATTGGCTGGCGACCAGTTCAGAGTGTACCCCGCCTACCGCTCAAAGACTGCTGGGATGGGCTCCAGTACGCCCGCAAATGCATTGCTGGATAAACGGGATAGACCATTATAATTAGATCAAATAGATCAACAGATAGAGATAAAAAATAAATTAGAAGATAGACAAATAGTGTATATTTCAAAAATTCTGTGAAAAGGGTACATAATGAAAGCAAGTGGTGGCTTAAGACTTTGCACAGTACTGTGTACATGTATTATTTCCCCATTGACCTCGGTAGATGCTTGCACTTCCTCTGCCTCATCACTTCTCCTTTACCAAGCAAGCGCCTGATCAGGGTCAGCTGACTGCCTGATAAACAATGAGTGCTAGTAAACAGCTTGGAGTTGGAAACTCAGTCGCTGCTCACCAGTTTAAATGTGTCTGCTCAGTAACTGAGTGGTACAAATGTCAAGTAAAAGCGCATTAAATAATGACAGTTTAAATTAGTTGAAGCTGAATCATAGAGTGAGGGCGGGGCCGGGGGGATCATAACGAGCAATATCACCGCTCAAAATCCTTAATCCCAAAGAGCTCAAATCCTCAGTCAATGAGCGTGTAATCCTATCCATGTCCACTAACACAAACAGCTGGCGAAGCTAAGTGGGGCAGTGGAAATATGCTTTTCCATTCATAAAAAAGGTGATTTTGATCTTGATTCTTTTACCCACAACCCGCTTATGACAATTGCCTGGATTAGGCCAACAGCGATATAGCCATTACATCATTCCCACTTGGCCTTCTTAATTTATCTAATTATGAAAAATCAAGTTGTCAGTGTTTGTGCACCTGGAGACTTTTTTCTTTTCTTTCTTTCATTTTTACATAGTTAAACAATAACACTTGATCTGGGCCCACAGTGATTTACCTACAACTGGGATTGTTTGCATTGCATATACATAGCTGCAGGATAACTGTCCATTCAAATGTGTCAAGAGCGGGCGAGCTACATTACTAAACCTGCGAGCATTTATTCAAATACCAAGTTGGAGACTCTACTGCTAACACGGCACACGGTTGTAGTGCAATATGACTTGCAGTGCTATCAGAGAAGATGCAGCTAAACGCCATCTTGCCTTTCCCCACTGGACTGTCTATCCGCTAGTTAGCTTAGCATGTAGCTCGTTTTAAGTGGGGCGGCCTGCAGGCAGGGCAGAGCAGAGAGGATAGCAACTGCACCCATCGTTCCAAATCACCTCAACATACAATAAACTTGTGCCTTTTTTAGAATTTGCACACGCTCGAATTCGAGCGCACTGCAAAAAAAAAAAAAAAATGGTTTCCCCTTCTTCCGCAATTACAGCGCTTTGCAAAAAGCTAGTGCTGGGAGGAGACGCTTCTGTGAAAGGGTTCTCAAGGCCACTGGCCCCGTTTAAATCCACTTACTTGCACACTAAACAATCTTGTTAAAGCACACGGTGTTCACTTGATTCGATAAGGACCGTCGCGGAGCTTATTTTGCGAGTCTCTTCTCGAAATGTGCAAGGTCGGGCTGGGCAGCGAATACGGCCCTGCTTTTGCCTTCCACCAACCCGGGTACACAAGCCCGCATTTCTCTTTTTAACATGTTAAGTTGGAAGAATAATTGAACTTGCATCCTACTTGGAAAGCGCAAGATTGTAGCCGAGGTGCTAACTTCTAACACAAAAAAGGGTGGTAACGCCGCAACTCACATTCATTACGCCTCGACGAATGTCCAGTGATACATAGCGCTCCAATTTGGTCACTTATCACATCGTAAATAGCATCTCCAACAAATAAGCACAACTAATTCGGAAACCTACAGTATTATTTGGAACTATGTTCGAGCAGAGCCCAGTCTGATCGTAGACAACTGTGCATAATTATACGCATGTAGCTATATTTATTTTAATTTATATATGTACACACACGGCTGCGCGCGCGCAGACACAAATCACTGCTTCTGCAAGAAAACGGCATGAGTTATAGTCAACGTTGTAGGGTAGTTCTCACTCTATATAGTTTGAATTATTCTTGTAAAGTTTATCGGGGGGGGGGGGGGGGGGGGAGAGGCCGAAGAGTAGATTGAGCCTTCGGTTCGGCCATTGGTGACACCTTTTGTTAACGGTACACTCCATTATGGAAAATATGAAGTCTTGAGGCGTTTATGTGTAAACACATATAGTAAACGGGTTATATTAGTCATTGTAACTCCTTTGGGGGCACTTTTGTTGAAACAGCAGTTGACTTAAATAGCTAAACGGCTAAAGCTAACGCTACCCCACCCCCGAGTGGCTTAATTCGGCCATAATACACAACCACGCGCGAGATGATTAGCGGGTAATCAAAACAGCAATGCAGTCGCTCTATATCGCCTTACCTGAGTCAATGTGTTTTTTGGCATTGACCGGGAAAAGAGACGAGCCCACGAAAATCAGCAAAGAGCCCCCACCGCTAGCTCAAGAACTAGCCAGCCCCAGCTAGCGTCGCTTTGCCGAGGAAGCAGCGAGCCCAACAGTCGACCAACCGGAGATGAGGGAGGGAGGGAGGGAGGGAGGAGAGAGAAAAGAGAGGGGGGAATCACACCCACAAGCCTTGCACAGAACAAAGGCAGACCCAAAAAAAGGCGAAGATTCAAAGTTCGTTAGCACTACTTAACCACTATAACAGAGCGCCCCCGCCACTATGCCGAGTTTAACGCGTGCTCTTTGCCGACCAAGAAACACTCTCGTCCAGCCATCGAACGTTGAGATGGGCGCGGCGACCCTGCAGTCATCGCCGGGAAACCCCATGCTGCAGCAAGCAAAGCAATATGCCGCCACCGGTGGTGCCCGAATCGGGGGAACATCGTCACTGTTATTTCCACAAACTCTTAATTAAGTTGCTTTGATTGACTATTGTTACGTCCCACTTTATTTGGACACTGACAGTACACGTTACGACGGAGTTCTGTTCATATCGTGGTGATGTAAGGAGTTTGGTGACTTTGAGTGTAAATTATTTTCTGTACAATCTGGTTCGTTATTTGTAGAGAATTATAGGAGTCATAAACATACAGGTCTCCAAATACAATTGGAAAACTTGGAGCCTCGTCGATCAGGTAGACTGCAAGTCACTAACTAGGTGGCAGGATTTTACCAAATGTGCCAGGTTTTGCACCGACTGCAAGTCACTAGGTGGCAGTATTTTACCAAATGTGCCATGTTTTGCACCCTGAATTTTGCCAACTTCTCTGGAGTCAAAGAATAATCATTTGTTACCAATGTGATTTATCAAACCTCACATAAGCTCTTAAAATGTTGTTTTGTTTATTATGTATTAGCTTATAATGTAATCAAGATTTTTTATCCATTGTAAGCAGATTTAAACGATACAAATCATAAGTCACATGAGGAAGTAGATTTTCCTTCATTTTCTTGTTTGTGTTCAAAAAGACAAATAAAGACTTTGTTTTCAAAGTTTCAACATTCTGAATATTTCATACCTCAAGCTTCAAAGGATTGAAGGAAGAAGCTGTGCCTTAAATTGTACTTTGAGGTATTTTTCTTTCACTGGCCATGAATAAAATAAAACTTTATATTGCCCTCAAAGTGTCAATCATATTTTTTTCCACCTTACCCTGTCGTTTGTAGAATAAATCATATTGGTTGGTGCTACTGCTACCACAGGGTTAATTTCCTCGGCCGTTGACACCCGGATGGCGGATGCTGTCACGACCGGGCCTGACAGCATCTGGTGCTCCGAGCCTTTAAATCCCATCCTCATCCTTGCAAAGCAAGAAAGTCAGCCGAGCCAGCCAACCACGGCTCGCATTCTCACGCCATTCAACCAATCGGGTTGCCGGGAGAGGAGGAGGAGGGCGGGGAACGCGTTTTCCCTGCTTCCTTTGCAGCATCCTTCTGCAGCCTCTCCGGTATCAAAGACTGTCAAGAAATAAAGAATACAAAGGGGAGGGGTGGTCCTCAGAGGACGTCGGAGGAAGCGTGCGGGACCCCACGAAGGCTGCCGGGACATGCTTACGTCGGCGTAGGACTGTGAGAACATGGCTGCTTTTCAATGTAAACAGGCCGTGCGGGATCCGCATTGCTAAAGGGAGGAGGGGCGGACATTGATTTAAATGTCGCCTCTCCCAATGACAATACAAGCATGTTATACTTTCCAGGTACGTATGCACCTCCGATCATGGCGAAAGGAGACATCGTACACACAAAAAAAATCACTCGTCATAGTAGAATGTTACATGCTCAGCAATATTTGGTGTGCATTTGTCGTTTTGCTTTGCATGCACATGTTCACAATTAAAAACAGACGGGATGAACAGAGGAGAAAGATAGGTCGTCATCTGACCTCTTTTCTAAAAACATAAAATAAATAAAATCACGTTACTACAGCAATCTATGGAAGCCCCATTAAAAGTAAACGAAATGTGCCAAAACTTGGAGGCAGTTGGTACGTATTAATAGAGCTTGCATATGTGTGTGGGAGGAATAAGGTTGTCGGTTTGGCATTTGAGCTGGCTTTAAAAAGCACATTTCCTCCACAGTTACAGTTTGGGCGGGCATTGCGTATTCCTCGAGATTTGTATCTGCCTTTTGCTGCCCACATCCTGCTCTCAATACCTACCAACCACATCCTGACTGGCACTGCAATATACTATGTGTCAAAATCAAGGTTGGACTTGTGTATTTTTTGACATGTAACATTTATCTCTATGTCGACTTTTTGTTTATTTCTGCTCCTGCCCCCCCCCCCCCCCAAAGCTACTTTTCTGTAGCTTAATATTAAACAATTTAAATGATCTAACACAACAATAGCATAAATACAAATATGGAGAGGATCATCTATCAGGGTGAGAGCTTCCCACTTCCATTCTATGTGACATCATCTAAGGAGGTTTGTTACTGAAATTATATGACTTCGGGATGATGTCACAAGCAAATATGTCCTCTCTGCCTGCACTCTTGCATGACATCATCTGAACTAGGGTTGTTCCATATCATTTTAAATAATTCTTTCAGAGAGATCCAATAACTTAACTTTAACCCATTTGTGCTTTTCTTGCCACAAGTCAGCTAGGATAGGCTCCAGGTCATCTGCACCACTAATGAAGGCAAGTGGTGAAGAAAATCGATTTGCTGATTGACAACTGGTCTCGGCTGTCCCCACTTGTCACCAAATTTCAGCTGGAGTAGGCTCCAACTCACCTGTGACTCAAATGTGGTTCATGCTTGGACTTCTGGTTTTACTTTTTGGTGTTTACAGTATTTAATTTAGTAAAGACCCAGTTCAAGGGCCCGCCCTGTCTGTGGCATAAACCCAATCAGGACGAGCAGTGTAGGAAATGAATCATTTCCGAGGCAATTCAAGTGTTATTTGTTGTGTTGCAGTTGGTCTTCAAGATCACATGGCCAAGGCGTCATCATTTCTAGCATGAAGACAACTCCATCAGCAATGAGACAACACGCACAAGATATATAAATCAATACACAGCATTCAGTTGAAATAGCTGACCATGGCCCTACTCGAAACCGAAACGACATTCCTACTCTCAACGGCCACCCAAGCCCCCCTAACGGCCTCCTCGAGCACGATGAGGGACAACGTCACGTCCAGGATGACGCTCGTGACTGTTTCGGTCCCGGCCAACGAGAGCAGCTTCAACAGCACCAGCGTTACATTCCCGGAAGCGGTGATAGAGGGCTCGGGGATGGGAATGGTGCTCCTGCCCTTTGGCATCATCACCCTCATCGGCCTGGCGCTGGCTTTAGTAAGACGTTCACTTTGATGCCATGAATCTCATCAGAACATAAACTAATGAGTTTGTTTGTCTTTCTCCTTCCTAGATGCTGTACATCCGGAAAAGGAAGCGGTACGTTTATTTCAACTGTTGTATTATAAGGGGCATCTCGGTTTACAGTGAAGTGTGAGAAGAAAATTAAGCGTCCCACAAAGAGCTAACGTTGATTACTATTTTTGTCTATTCTAAAATGTTCCTTCTTGTCAGTTTGGAGAAGCTGAGGCACCAGCTCATGCCCATGTACAACTTTGACCCGGCCGAAGAACAAGATGACCTGCTGGAACAGGAACTACTTGACCATGGCCGAGATGGCACACTTGCCGGTCCTAATGCCAAGGTAAGCTTAGTGTACCGAGAGACGCACATGTTTATCTATCTTTTTTTATGCACTATATATATACACAGTATCATCATTTTAGGCAACACGTCCTTTCTGTTGAGTTAAAGTTGACTTTACATGTTTTTTATTTCTTTTATAAAGTTTTGACAAAGGCATGATGATAAAAGAACATGGTAAAGTATCACTTGTGTGTCATTATTAACCTTTTTCATTTTAAACCTATTTTCCCCATCATTTGTCATTATTTCTATAATTTTGTCTATTAATAGAATCTAAATATCATCTTAATTGTGACATAAACGTTAGCTTCTCCTGTACACATCATTTCTATCATCTTCCTCATAACAAACAGTTCCTTCTCTTCCCAACATTAACTTTGGTGGATTGTGGTGTTCCTTACGTAAATCTCAACATATAGTATTTTTTTTTAAGAACTAAATATTTTTTTCTGTAAACAAAAGGTGTATTTAAAAAGTTCTATGCATATTTATAGTTCTTGAAACCTGCCTTTTTTTCCAATACTGACAAAAAGTTTTTTTAATTTTACATTGTTTTCATTGAAAAAAATAATTTGATAACATTATGACTTTTTTCCAAACAATAGTAATTTTTTTTCTGGTCTTTTTTTCATTTGAAAAAGTATTAAAGAGAGCATTTATGCAATTAAATTGACTTAGCCTTTGAAATGGATGAAAAGGGCCAATCATAGACATTCTGATGTGATGGTAATTTTAAATAACGGTCATCTCTCGCAGACTCTCCGAACCTCGCAGGGGAGCACCCAGAGACCCAGTCGCCTGGTCTTCACAGATGTAGCCAAAGCTCTTAATGCCTAACGAAAGCTCTTCCATTCCACGTATCATTTAGTGGACTACCTTTTTGATCATCTACAGGGTGGGACAATGAAAGATGATGAAAAAAAAAGGGGACTTTGTTTTGTTGCCCAGATGGTGCTTCAAATTTATAGATTTGAAATGATTTTGTAGGAGAACAAGTGCATGGAATGCAACAACATCACTTTCACTGTCTTGCATCAACCGCTACACAAATGTAATTACTTTGTGGAATTATTGTCACCACGTTTCTATTCTTCTTACCCTCATCGTAATCTTGTGTGTAACACTGGATGTTATCGCCAACCTTTTTGTGTCTTCCTCCTTGCTGAGCAACTAACGACTTGTTCAAGACATTAAAACTGTTCCTTTCAAAAATTCTGTAAAAGAGTTGCGCCTGTTTGTTGATTTACAAAATCACACAAATCCCAGGTTTAAGACTCACAGGATAAAATGGTTTGAATTAAAAAAAAAATGAAGATAGGCCAGGTTGTGTCAGTGAACATCACTGGAAAAAATGATGACAAGTAAGCCATAAAAAGATGTTTTAACACATTATCGCATGTAAATCCATCACTACACCAATACAATCGCATAACACATGGACTAGATCATAGAAAAATAACAAGTTGACATCTTATAACATTCTCCAGTCAATGTCCCAAAAAGGTAGAAGTTGTTTTCATTCATCATACCGATCTTCCACAAAACACCACACACCTACAATAAAAAATAATTAGCCTAATTTATTTTTTTTTTTAGATAATTGGCAATGGAGGGCGGCTCGGTGGCGCACTGCCTAGCACGTCCGCCTCACAGTAAGGAGGGTGCGGGTTCGAGTCCACCTCCGGCCCTCCCTGTGTGGAGTTTGCGTGTTCTCTCCGTGTCCGCGTGGGTTTTCTCCGGGTACTCCGGTTTCCTCCCACATCCCCAAAAACATGCTTGGTAGGCAAATTGAGTGCTTCAAATTGCCCCTAGGTGTGAGTGCGGATGGTTGTTCGTCTCTGTGTGCCCTGCGATTGGCTGGCAACCAGTTCAGGGTGTCCCCCGCCTACTGCACGATGACAGCTGGGATAGGCTCCGGCAAGCCCGCGACCCCCGTGGGGATAAAGCGGTACAGAAAATGGATGGATGGATGGAATTGGCAATGGAGGTTGTGCTCACATACTGTTAAAAAAACAAAAAACGATGGTAAAAAAGACGGGTCAATATTTAATAAGAAAGTACATCTTAAGAATATTTTTTATCAGGCTGTTTTTTTTGCATTTGCTGCATTTTAACAGGAGAACAAAGTCACATTTCAATTTGAGCAAATCCAGTTTTTCTTGAGGTAACTGTGGTTTCTGTGAGGTCTTTACATTGTACCTGAGGTTTCATCATGGTGGTAAGAAAAAGAAGCACTGGCGTAAAGTCCTGAGTGTCACACAACACTTGTTGCTTTATGTATTCAAGATGTCTTAACTTCTTTGTTAATGGACAATTTAGTGACAGTCTTATTGGATTTAAACACGTAAATTAAGGGCTGCATAATATTTACAAAGAAAGTAATTTTAGCCCTCTTTGTCTCTGCCCAGTCAAAATAATACACATCTAGTTGGAATGGGGAGCAAATTCTAAAATAATGAAAAACTATTATGAATAATTGGGAAAAGTAACAAAACTATATAAATGGGGTAAAAAAACAAAAAAAACAATGAGCTCTTCCAAGGGACAGCAAAGTGTGCTTTTAGCTTGTTGCTGGTCATATAGCAGATTAAAAGCTTTGCATTCAATTAAACCATCCTACATTTTACAAATTTGTAAGATAAGATAAGATCACTCATTATTTCTGTTTACAGTGCATAGTTTTGTAATTAATCTTAAGTGATGTCCTGTGATATAGTAAAAATACACATCTCTCAGAAATGCACTACATATCCTTTCCAGTTGAATTCATTTAACCGATGAATATTTGAACGCACATGTCCAACATGATTTTAGTACTTTTTGCACATGTGTAGCCCTAATGGACATTTCCCTCTTAGGTGGTAAATTTAACTTTCTACCTCTCAGCGAGGTAGACAAGTTCCACATAATTTTGATAATTCCAACATTTCCCTTCCAATGGAGTGTTCTTAGGGCTAAACCTCGAGGTAGGGTGACGACACGTCACATTACTGGCCTTCCTCCTGAGACGAAGCGGGCGAGGTCGCCGACTCCCCTTCCTCGGAGGACACCTGGAGAAACGTCAGAAGAGCAAAAGAAACCGTCATGTGACTCAATCGCTGAACAATGAATCAATACAAAACAACACGAGAATGACTTATAGTTTCGACGAGAGTCGGTTATGTCAGGAAACCGAGGCAGCCGGATGAAGACCAAGCTAAGCTCAGTCCATCGAGTCATTCTTCCCCTTTTTTGCGTGAGTGAGGCTAAAAGAAAAAAAAGTCGACTCGCTCAACGGTTTCACTTCAAGTGTCTTTTGCGGATGTCTTGGATCAGACAGTGAGTGATATGTAGACCCGTTGCTTTAGGGTTGTGTAACTTCTGTTTCATTCACAAAATGAACCAGGAGGGTTTCTCGGAATAACAGCAAAACATACAGGATGGACTCTTGAGGTATTTTCAGAGTTTTTTTGTAGCTTTTGTAGCACGGTTGGAATTTTTTAAATTGCTAGAATATTATTACTTGCCCTAAGAACTGACCATAAGTCATTTATTTGAAGTCTCATTGAAAGTATCAGTATCCTCACCTTTGGCTCTTCACTTCCTTTTGCAACGACCCTCTGCAGCTGTAAAGCGAATCAGACATGAATGACGTGTACAAACACTTTGATACAAATATGTAAAAAACGTCACACACCCATTTTCTTGGTCGCCCACGTGGCCGTCTTTCACCAGATGGCTCGGCTTTCTGGTAAAGAAGATTAGGAAAGATGAACGAAACCAGCAGACAAAGACGTAGAAAGTGACGGGTAGGAATCTTTGTCCTGAGCTCACTTGACTTAAATTCACCCCGGATGGTTCTCGAACCCGCAATCCCTGGCTTAGGAAGCCAGTGCCTTATCCATTAGGCCACTGAAGCCAGATGCTAATACACATACATCTGCGGTCCATCTGCACTATACACTGCATCACCTGCCCTTCACCTGAGACACCAGATGGTGGACCAGGATTTTTACATCCAGCAACTTGTCCATCTGGAAGTCTTTTTTCACGAGCAAAATGTTTCCACATCCAGGTTTCTGCTACTCATGGTCCACCCAGGCTCAATGTCACCTACCTACCCGTTTGGCACAAGCGACTCAAACATGAATGAAACATTTGCAATAATTTGTTTCTTCAAGATCGTAGGGTTCTTTCATTAATGTCATCTTAGGTTCTTTATTTATGTGGACCGGTGTGCAAAACAAAGCTAACCTTGAGTATAGTTTTGGGGCCTTTGTTCTTGCTGCCCTTGGGTCTTCCTCTTGGTCGCTTTGGAGTCGGCGGTCCGAGAGGCTCCTGCAACAGAAACATTAACAACCACAACTTTATTTTGACACTATTTTTAAGAACTCCATCAGCCAATCACGACAGTCCTACCAGCTGCTGCTTGCGTGGACGACCTCGCCCCCTTCGTTGCTGAGGCTCGGCAGTCTGTTCTGGGGAACTGGGCCGGGAAGAAGACGGCTCTGTGGGCCCGCTGCTGCTCATGTTTTGGAGAGCAGGGTCATCAAGGCCTGAGGACCAAGGTGCTGGAGACAAGGCTAAAAATAATGTGGTGCCTGCAAACAGATGTTGGAACATTTTTCATAATTTGCAAAAAATATGGCTGGATTGGCATACGATTTTTTAACAGAAGACCACAAGAGAAGAACATGTCAAGTTACACAGTGACACCACTAGAAAAAGACTCACTCAAGCATGGGAGAATTTGGAAGAGCTGAAATTTGAACCCAGAAGCTCTCAGCTGGGAAGCAGACTTGGTAACAACAAAGCCACCCAAAACAGTCCTTCTGAAAATTGCTCGTTAGTTTCATAAGCGTGCGTGGTCGACAACCAGTAGTGTGCCTGACTGCCCACGACGGACGCCCCCCCCCCCCCCCCCCCCCGCCGTCCCGGTGGTACACATCCCATACAGGCACTCGTTGCGTGAAAGATTTAACACAAGCACAATCATAACATGGCCTCTTTAAATAGTTTGCGCAATGCGTGTTTTGCACCAACGTGAGTACGTCGCAAGGAATCCAATAAAGGTTGCACGCGAGTATACAGGTGCAAAACAATTTTTTTTCTTCAAAACAAATCGAAAGAAATGCAAGACACACACAAAAACGAAAAACTTACTAACTTGTCTTTGCAGCTTTACCAGGTGGATACTGATACAGCGCCGGCCGAAAACTTGTGCTGCTTCTGCCCGTCTTTCCCTATTTAGAAATATGTGTGATGCCCTCTCTCAACTACTCACCCACTCAAACACACAGCCACGAATTGAACCCGGTTGCAGTGTAACAAGGGGGCGGGGAGGCTTGTACTGTATGTGGTGGCCTCTCTTCTGGCATTGCATACTTTCTCAATTAAAGTGCCATCATGTTGCATCCTACAGGGGAGTGGCCAAATCTTAACCTCGCCCCAAAGGGCCTCAGTGGAACACCCACAAATCGGACTTTAATTTGTCCTTTGGGGCTCGGTGCACAAAGCTAAGTCCATAAAGGCATACTTGGAAGAAGTTGCCCATCAATCACCTTTGGTCATGTGTCCCAATACTTTAGTCTTTATTGTTAGCTTCATGGCTCATGGTCATTTGTCCAAATGATTAAATGGTCAGGTGTCCACATGCTTTTGTCTGTTTGGAGTATTCAAAACAATCATTTTAGTTCCAGGGCTGTTGACATAATTTGATCTCAGTTGGACTAGTATATTTGGGGCCTAATAAATGTAATAAATAACATACAGTATAATATTAAATACTAACCTAATAATGACAATTTCAAACGTTTCCCATTTTTAAGGTACAATTCCAAATAAATTGGGATTTTTATTTTATATATATTAATATTATTTTCACATTTATTGATTATGTTGTCGGTCATATGAGCAATCCAATTTTTTTAATCAACAGCCTCAACTGACTCTCACCATAAGAAGTGATAATTTACAAATTCATTCTCTTCAAACTTTTCAATACAGGGCTGCAGTAGAAAGGTGAGGCAGCATTTCTTGTCAAACACTAACTTGGGAAGATGCCACTGTCCGAATACCAAACTGTAAAAAAAAGATTCATTTTGTTCAAATCTTTTGACATTCTTGTGTAAAAGCATCCCAAGGAGGATAAAACAATTAGAACCGTTTCTTTGGCATGAAAAAATAGTGTATTTGTGAGAAAATGTGAGATTTCCAAGAAAGGACATTCATGCATGAACAACGAACGGTAAAACAAGTCATCCACTGTGAGTATGACTAAGTGAAAGTGAAAGAACATTCTCATTAGTTCCTGGCGGCATGGTAATGTTTGACTGTCAAAAGAAGCCTGAAAGTGAAGCAGTGCGTGTTTTTTGGAACTCCTCATCTTGAGGTTTATTTAAGCTAAATTCCGTGGGCTCATCGGCGGCGTGTTGCAAAAATCCTCCTATAGAACTCGAAAGAATGTGCAGCGCATACAGAGGGGCATTAGGCACAAAAGCGTGTCCTTAGAGGTTGGGGGGCCGCCATCAAAAGACCGACTCAAGAGGGATTTCTTTTCGAGAGAGAGTAAGGGTGGGGATGGGTGGAAGGGGGTGGGGTCAGGGGTGGGTGCGCACAAGGTGCTGTGGAGCTCCATCCAATTCACACTGGGGAGTTAGCTGGTGCATACAATGAAGAAGTGGTGGGAGCAAGTCATGGTTGTACGTTGCAAAAACAAACAGTAATGACATCATTAAACTCAATTAAAATGAATTAAACCGTTTTTTCCTCACACTGCTCAGGCGTGCACTCTTAACCCATCATGGTGTGTTTTGAACTCCTCTCTGAGATTATCAGTACAACACTAATATTTGTCGTTCTATGTGGAAGATAAAGTGTATAACTGAGAGGGGCAAAAAAGAAAGTTGGTGGAACGACGGCCAGTATTTCAGAAAAAGTCAAGCCAATTTTTATCGTATGAAACCATTGTGGGCGTAACAGTTCACTTATTTTTGATGTTTAATTAATTGTACATTCCAAAAATAAAACCAATACATTTAGTGTTAAACTAACACTCCATTACAAATAGGTCATGTCTTAACCTTCAAGTTTCAAGCAAGCTACTGTGGCAAAAAAAAAATCAAGCAAGTCGAGGCTTCACTCAATCTCAAGAAAGTCAAGTCGAATTATTACTATGGTTAAGCAAGTTTATACTGCAAGTCAAATGGTACAATCTTGCAATATTCACCTTAGCAACTTTGCACTCTGTATGTGTGCCTTAGATAGATGAACGATCAAGCTGTTGCTTAGTTTCATTTTTTTTGCTTTGTCTTGCAAGCCAAAATTCAAGTGTCAAATTTGCCACAATGTAGTAAGCATTCATAAAAAAAATAGCCGAAAACATCATAACGACAAATACTCCATTTTTCTTTCCTAAGCAAAGCCCATGACCTTCTTGATCCAGTCCACATAGACCGACACCCGGATGAAGATGCTGGGTTGGCCCGCGTGTCCGCAGCGCCGCATGGGGATGATCACACCTTCCAGAACCCAGCAGTCATGGTTCTGGCATGCCAACGGGCCACCGTAGTCTCTCTGCGGGCATACAAACAGTGGATAGAAAAAGTCAACACACCCGTGTTAAACTATAACTAAAATTGTTTTTTTAAAGCACCCACTTCTAATGCTAGTGGTCACCCACCTCGCAAGCTCCAACCCCTCCCTGGAAGGAACTGGTGCACATCTCGTTCTCCCGGACCCGACCTCGGAAATATTTGTTGCAGTCCTTATTACTGAGCACCGGAATATGGGCCACGTTCAAGACGGTCTCATCTCCGGTGCCTTGAAAGGAGAGCAAAGGAGTGACTTGGCACAGCTGTTTCATTGTTTATACACACCACTGTTCTTATTTTTAAAGTGTTATTATGACTTGCCTCTGGTCTCGCCCCATCCTGCTATCTCACAAATGGTCCCTTCAGCCACAATGTAGCGTTCAGGAGGCAGACAGATCTGAGAGATGCGCTCGTTAAACTGGACTGGGCTGCAGACACATAGTGGAGAGAAGAGTGCCAGGTATAATACGTATCAGCGTGTGTGCGTGCGTGCAAGGGTGTACACACGATTCCAGCTGCAGCATGACCAGCTGAGATTCAGAAGGTCCGCAGACGATCTTGGTGAGCGGGATGGTCTGTACGCCGGGTTCGCCATCCTGTGGATCACGGAACAAGGTGCCCAGCATGGCCGAGTAGCCGGGCAGATCCACGTAGCTGAGCGTGCGCACAAACACACAAATATATCATTGGGTGATATTGCAAAACATTTGATCAGTAGATGCGACATGCTTTGGTGAGAAAAGCAAAGCCTTACCAGGAGGAGAAACATTGCTTGGTGCTGATGACCCATCTGGCGTCCACCAGGGCGCCTCCGCAAAAATGGTTTCCTTTCCTTCCGGGTTAGAGTGAGTGCTTAAACATTTTTGGTGTTCAGGTCGATTGCAAAGGAACACTTTGTCAGTAACACACACGCATATAATACCTGTCTCTGAGGCTAACCGTCCATGGCGAGTTCCCAGGTATGCCATTTACGATGCGTAACCTGCTACTCTGGAAGCGGGCCTCTCGTTTCCCACACTCACTGAACTCAACTTTTTCTGTGTGGACAAAGACATCGATCAGCGTCGTTAATACAGCAATCACAATATTATGTATATTTAGGCGTCCATGAAGTAGTCCATAATGTATAAATTCAGGAACTTACCAACTGTTTCCGTGAGGGATACTTTCTCTCCAGCTGTTCGAAAGATAAAAAAAAAAAGTTGTTGTCATTGAACATATATTTTTTGGAGATAGTAGAACCAGAAGAAAAAAAAGGACAGTTGAGTACCACATTGTTTGATGGCACAGTAGTCAAACTCAGTTTTGGAGTCGATGGTGTAGCACCAGGGACCGTGTTGGTCCCCGTCTGGGTTACGACAGTAGTTCTCGGTCAAGTTGGCCTCGGGATGCGTTCTGGGATTTATTCTGGTGAATCAAATGATTCAAACGATTAGCACAGTTTTAGATTTTGACTCTTGCCAGTGAGACTACATGGGTACTCATTTGAGGTTTTGATGTCAAATTTGCTCTTGAAAGCAAGAATGAAAAGGAATTAGCCTTACCATTGTAATATTTTTTAGAGGGTAGTGTATGCATAAAATGCAATTAATGCTTTCAACTTCAATATTTATACCTGGTAAGGTGAGGCGTGTTCACGTTCCATTTTTGGCAGGTGATGCCCTTGCGTGTTTTGCGCACCATGCCGCGGTAGTTTCTTCCGTTTTCATGGTAGCAATCTGAAAGTATTAAACCACAGACAAATTATCTGAGAGTATTAAATCACGTCTTTTTTCAGAAGACTGCTATTCTGTGTGCCGTACCCTCCGCGTCAATGTCATCCGCACAGCGCTTGATCTGCAGGCACAGGGCAGTCCTCATCTCTGGCACGGACGTGAAGCACCAGGGGGCCTCGGAGCCGTCCGGATTGCGGCAGTAGTTCTCCTCCAAGCCCCTAGATATCAGTGAATTACTTTTGAAAAATATTCCTTCATTTCTAGCACGTGGCCTTGTGCTGACCCATAACAACTCATATGTCTTCTGTCTCTGATTGGTTGTTTTTCCTCAGACACTGTTTTTTCTCATGTATCAAATTAGAGACGCGTAACGCTCCGAGACTTGACACTCACTTGCATTCGTATGTGTTGGGGTAGAAGGGATGCTCGTGAGGATACTGCGCGTCCCAGCGCTGGCAAGGGATGCCTGACGTGGTCTCGTTGACTCTGCCACGGTAATCCTCCCCGCGGCCACGGAAACAGTTGGTGGTGAAGCTGGAGCGTTGACGTTTCTCCACGCGCACCTCAGCTGAGAAGACATCACCGGGGAAAGGAAGCTTCAGGGGGCATATTATGGAAAACTAATCATTTAATGCAAATACTTGGGTCTCTGGAGTGACTGTCTTCCCCAACAAGTGTGAAATTACACACCCAAGAAAATTGTGTACACAATTAAGTGAATTATGGGGTTCTTTGGAGATGTCCCACTGCATGTGCATTTTGCATATTTTTAATCTACTTGCAACAATAATAATCATACTATTATTATCATATATGTACTGAATACATAAATTGGTAAATAAAAATTATGTAAAAATATCAGTTAAAACAATGAACAACAAATACTAGAAATCTTTTCATTAAATATTTTAACAACAAGAATAGTGTCAACAATAAATAAAATAAAATAAAATAAAATTGAGCTTTAACATGATATTTGCCTAGACTGACAAAATTGAAAACATTCTTGTCTTGCTGACTCTCAAGTACGTCAAAAGATGGCATAATTGCTTCATCCTCCCACCAGCCAACTCTGGCCGGGCATTCCAAAGTTGCAACATGTTGCACAACTCCTGTTGCTAATCTCAGCAAAAGGCCACGTTGTGAAGCAACTGTCCGTTTCATATAGTATGAACAAAGAATAATAATAAAACTAATACTAAAACGAATTGTTTAAAACAAATCTGATCAAAATCTTGAAAGGGTGGGTGCTGAGTATTTTGTTTCTTCGGCAAATAGGGAGCTTAAGATCGTGGGATGCTTTGAGAATAATTGTCAATTTCTGTCTATGTGAAGCCCTTTGAGACTGCTTGTGATCTAGGGCTATACAAATAAACTTGACTTGACTTGACTTGAATAATCTTACTGCATTTCCTGATTTCGCAGCTCTCTCGCTCCACGTTGGGGTCTGTTGTATAACACCATGGCACAGGCGAGGCGTCCGGGTTACGGCAGTAGTTGTCATCCAGACTCTTGTCAGGGTACCTGAGGAAAAGCCACGTCACATCGAAACATGGCCCAACGCTCGCCGTCGTCGTCAAATGAGATATGGTTACTTTTCGGGCTGGTAGATGTGCTGGTGAGGGTACTGCTGGTCCCACCGTTGACACTCCCTTCCGCTTACCGTGTGGTCTACCTGCCCTCTGTATTCTTCGCCGTTACATGTGATGCACACGTCTGCACACACACACAAATGTCAGAGGAGTTAATGAAGGCTTTTTGTCAAAATGCAGCACCGCACCTCAAAGCAGTACTAAAGTAACAAACTTGCTGAGTCATCTTTTCAACTATTTTAACCCGACAGAAGATAGCCATTACCTTACCGTCTTTGCACTGAGGGATGCTGCAACTTTCGTACCGTCGCTCGGGGTCAGTGGTGTAGCACCACGGCCCGATGCGATCCCCGTCTGGATTTCGGCAGTAGTTCAGCTCCAAGCCGTTGCTTGGTGAAGGAGTCCACCTGAAAATGTCGCAATTCAACCACTGAGAACAACCGCGGGCTAGCTCCTCATATTTATAGATTGATTTGTATGACAGGCGCCTGCCAATGTCAACTGAGCTCAATTTTATATTTAAAAAAAAGATTTAGCCACTTCTATTTCTCAGGGTCTCATTAAGTATGACAGACGGTTCCGCTTACCTGTGATCGTGAGGGAACTTGGACCACCATTGCTGGCAGGTGAGTCCGCTTCGGGTAGTGAACACCTTCCCGCGGTAGTCTTCGCCTTTACCCACGATGCACTTGCGAACATAGACTGTGCATCACGCACACACACACCGTCGTAAATACGTGTGATTGTGTTCATGTAACATTGTGAGTCTTACCTTTCTTCTCGTAAAGGTCACAGTTGACGTTGCGTTTAACCTCGGCGTTGCTGCCATCTCCCACCCAGCGCAGGTGTTTGCATGTGATTGTTGGCCGCGTTTCGTAGTTGAACGCTCTGATGGGCACATTTACATGAGATGTACATTCATACTATATACTAAGTCTAACCTTATGTCCAGCGTATATAGAACAGTGTACCTGCAGTCTAGTGAGATCGAGCACCGTGCAGCGCAGTCTTCCACGTTAAGGACCAACAACGTGACAACGTGGGCCGAGTTCCAAGAAGTGGGGACCAGCTCTCGGCCCTCCGACCGCTGGAAGTCGTTCAGGGGACTGCGGTAACCTAAGTTGAAATGCATCAGACCACCCATGGTCCAAGCTTAATGCTGCAGGATTGGTCATGACCAAAATCTTTCTATCATTTTTCTTTATTCATTTTCAAATGAATGGTTTGATTTAGAAACTTATAAACCGATAAATAGTATAGCACATTCTAGTAAAAAAAAAAAATTATTTTATGTTTTAAATTTATTTTCATTTTTCTATTTATCTGATGCTCTCTGACAGGTGATATAATTATTTTTTTAAGCACAGTACATGCTGTTCTATTTTTCTTCCATTTTATTTTATCGTCATACAATAATTGGACTTTCATGCATTGAGTGTGTGTATAAGAAATGGAGCTTATGTAGTGCGTGTTACCCCAGCACATACGCACACGACCTTTGGACATCAGACTATTTAGTTATATGACTAAAGTTTATTAAGCAGTTTCCACCAGTGAGAGCATCTTCATTTGAATTAATATAATACATACACACTACATAGCTTTCTTCACAATGTGAATATAAACACATCAAAACTGTTAGATCATTAAGAAAAAAGTACAAAAACTCACCAGTGACCAGGCTTGTCGTTAGGAAAAAGCACAGCAGCAGTGGCAGCAGCATCGCAAGAAGACACAGTTTCGACACCAGTTGTTGCCCGTCAAGGCGTCTCATTTGGAACGGAGAAGAAAACACTTTCCAGGTAGAGGATTTCAGAACATGAAACGCCGGACACTGAGCTGATATTTAAACAAAGAGGCCTTCATACAAACAAAATCACGGGGATCAATAATGCTCACTAATCATTAATAAGGAATGGCACACATCATCGTCTACTCATGCGCCCTCGAGTCAGTCAGTGGACGCTAGAGGGCGATAAACACGGCGGAGGTGACCTTTATTTTCTGTTGCTCTCGTTTGTCCACTCCCTCTTCCGAAAATGAAAGGGAAGCGCAACAAGTTTACTAACTTTAAAACGGTGTCGTCATCAACACCGTCACATCAGGTAAGAGCACTCGCGATGTTTGTGATAAAAATGTTTACCGCACTTTTATACTTCAAGGAGGTGCAAAAACACAAAGACGACTTTTGATGGTTGAATATGAAAACCTTTGCGTTTGCAAAGATAAATAATGCTCATTGTTTGATTGCAACGTTAACGGAACATTTTGTGAGTGCTTCAGGGGAGGGTGGCAACTGTCTTATTTGATCTACTTGCACAAACGGCATGTTGCAATTACAAAGTGTGGGATTCTCTCCCCAGATTTAGGAGAAAACTGCAGATTAAAACGGCACAGCAATGACACAGCAATGCAAACAAATGTAAACAAACAGTTTGTGCGTCATTTTTTTTATGCTTATTGTCCTCCTTCTGGTGTGCATGTTGTGGTCACCAGGGGGCAGTATTATAAAGGTTACATAATGAACCAAGAAACTTTCATAACACGCCATAAACTGTAGTAATTTTAATTTAACGTTAAGGCTTCAATTGGAAACAGAAAAAAACCAGAACTTGCCTGTTTGGCTGTTATCTATATCTATTTGTTGTAAGCCTATATTTTAAAATATATTTCAAAATAAAAACAAACAAAAAAAATCCATACTGGTAGGTCCCTTGTATTGATCATTGGTGTGTGTGTGTGTGTGTGTGTTTAGGATGTCGCAGGTGGAATTGAACGAAGGCAGCGTAGACATTCCAGGCTGCACGTCACCACTCTTCTACAGACAAAGTCGACCATCCTCGGGGGATGTCAAGATGTCTGTTTTGCTTCTTCATGGTCGCCGCTTCTCCTCGGAAAACTGGCTCAGCAACGGCACCCTTCACACGCTGGCCGATGCCGGCTGCCGGGCAGTTGCCATTGACCTTCCAGGTGCGCGGAACAGAAAGCGGTCATACGTCCATCCATAGCGCTGGTCAAGATAAGCATCGTAAAAAAACGGCTGTGGCTAAATGTTAGAGAGAACTACGATCAGTCGTCACCAAATTTCATGTGGACGTCTTAACTTATGCTCACCTCAGCCTCTGAAAATACATCAGAATCATCCCCCTAATATATTGGATTTTATGTTAAGATTTTAATATTTTCAGACGTCAAAGTAGACATGAGCACTTAATTTTATGTGACGCAAACCTTGCTTGATCACAGGACTGGGCTGCTCCAGCTCAGCCGAGGCGCCAGCGGCCATGGGAGAGTTGGCCCCCGCTACGTTCCTGAAGGACGTATGTGAGCGACTGCAGCTGAGTCCCGTGGTGCTGATCAGCCCGTCACTCAGTGGCATGTATTCGCTCCCCTTCCTGCTGCAACACCAGCACCTACTACGGGCCTACATTCCCGTCGCGCCCATCTGCACCGAAAAGATCGGCGCAGAACAATACGGCGGTGTCAAGGTTTACATTTTTATGATTTCAAATTCCACAATGTAAGTCGGGAAATATTTTTGCTCATGCCACTTAATATGGGTAGAACATGGTTGTTGTAAGGGTAACAATAATAAAAACTGGGTTGTTTTGAAAAATGTACTGAAATTTAATCTAGAACACAATTTTCTAGAATTAAAATAAGCAAATTTATTTCTGGCACGACAGGTGCCGTCACTTATTGTCTATGGCGATGGTGACGCTGAGCTGGGGCAGATGTCGCTCAGCAACCTGAGCCAGCTGGCCAATCACAGCGTGGCGGTGATGAAAGGGGTGGGGCACGCCTGTTACCTGGACGACCCTGACACGTGGCACCGTCTACTCTCTGACTTCCTTGCTAAACTCTGAGGTAAGTGTGTCATGTTACAAAAATCACGAGACACCTTGAAGTGAAGTGAAAAATATGAACATTATTTATTAACTGATTCTCTGTAATAAACAATTTGAAAATATTTTACAAGGAGTCACAGACACAATATTTTACAAATTTTGCCCCTCTCCTTTTTTGTCATCTTTTTTTTCCGCATAGCTTCAACTGTACAAAAAGAATGGAGCGACAAACAAAAGAAAGAGGGAGCTCAAGTCATCCTCTCTCACACACACGCGCACACTTGCGAGATACAAATACAAAATAAAAATCTGTTTGGACTTCAGACCTCAAACTTATCAACAGTGCTCTTTTCCTATATTTATATTGAGATATATATACTGACTTCACTTTGACTGATTCCGACTTGTTTTCTCTATTTTCTTTTAAACACACACTTTTGTCAAACATGGTCACAGAGCACCAGACTACACACTACACAATCACATACACACTGTCCCCCTCACACACACGGACGCAGCCTGCTTCCCCCTTTGCTTCTTTTAACCCTCGTCACAATGTGATATTTGGCAAACCTGTCCAATCAACAAAGACTTAGCTGGAGACTTTTTTTCAACCCTTCTGTTAATATTTGTTACATTGTTCGGATTCAACTAATAACTCTAATATTAATAACCATTATAATCAATGAACTGAGCCAATTTGAGCTGAGGTTAGAATATTTTTCCAAACATCAGGAAAAAAACCATTTGATTTGTATTTATTTTGTTAACTGACACACGTCATACTGCTAATTGGCAACATTTGTTTGTTGTGTAACAATACCGCCGTCATGTTTCGTTTGTTTCTCAGGAGTGTTTTTTTAGTTTTTTTTTAATGGCTCATTGGTAATTGTTACTGTTTAAGTCAATATTTGAATAAGGTCAGTTTGACCTATGTCGTGTTTTGTATTATCAAAGGGTCAAATGATTAAAAAAAAAAAATCCCGATATACATTCTGAACTCCATTAATAATCTAAAACATGGTGGGGGGCGAGGGGGATCAGAGCTCTGTTGCGCGTGACGCTAAGGCAATCAAATAGAGAGGCGTCGTTTTTTCTACGTTGCATTTTAAAAACTCAATACACTGACCAACTAACACATTCTGTCAATCCAAAAAGCGATGACGTCCCTTTTTGTTTTTTTTCTCAACGTCCATAACACTGGATTGTGTTCATTGCGACACACAAACAAGAACTTAAAAAAACAACAATCAGCCCTCACATCACACGCACTATTTTAAAGACATTCCACTCAATTAATGCACGCACGCATACACGCAGGCAGAATTAGAGCAGTCAAGAGCCCCTAATTAAAGAAACAAAACACATGACCCAATAATAAGGCTGGATTTACGCTGCAAGTGGCACAATTCAGATTTGCTGTGTCAAAGGGCAAAAGTCACTTTTGTTACTTTTCTTAATTTCGCATAGTGTCCACTTTTTCCAGTCTCCGTATCTCAAGACAGGTTCATGATCAAACATCACAATTCTGTGTTCAGCTTACTGAAACTTTGAACAGTTAGAATTTCAGAAATTTAGGGAAGGTGAAATTAAACTCAGTTGCACATTTTTGCAACAGAGGTTTGCGTACATTTTTGGTTCAACCTCAAATTTCACCCAAAAGCACAATATCCCAAACTTTCTGCGAGTAGCAGAAATCGCCGTGACGTTTTCACAATTTAACACATTTCAAAAATATCCAATAACATCAGCCAAAGCATAGACAATTCAATATGGTGTGAATATATATATGCTACATTAGGGGCGTGTCCATTATTTGGGGAAAAAAAGCAAAGCAAATTCTCTACGATAGCCAGTCGAGTAATGTGAGGGTTGCTAAACTCTCAATATTTGTACCATCCATGTATTATTGTTTACTGACGTGCGGAATTATTGACGAGCAATTTGGTTGCCTGCGCATACAGGTTGGTTTTATGTGTTCCCTTGAAATGTACATGAAACTAGTCACGAAAACCTGTTTTAGGCGATTAATGGGACTTTGCGAACTTGAAACCTGCGGCGTAAATCCAGTCCAAGTGTGTGTGCTGATAGCTGACTGATCATAGTGATGTGATGGCAGTCAGATGGCTGCTCTATCTAAAGCTGATCCCTTTCCAAGATGGCCGCTTGATTTGAAAGAAACGACGAGTACTATACGCTCGCCTCGCTCGTCTACCACAAAGTGCGTCAAGGCACTATTATGAAATGAAGCGGATCCTAAACAGTCTAAAAAGACAACCACGTGACTGGCGCAGACTACGTTTGGTGGCCATTTTGGGGACAGCATGATAAGGCCTGAACCACCCTGGCACGGAACCCATGAAGAACATGTGACAGAATACAGTTTAACGAGAAGAAGCAAAGCCTTCTATGGAGTAATTGAAAGGAAAGCAAATGTCAAATTACGGGAATAATATTCCGATATTACAATAGGGAATTTGGATTTTTAGAAAGGGAAAAAAAGTTGACATTTTGTTCACACCGTATTCATTTTTTACTGATCTCAACTAATCTCAATCAATTTTACAAGATTCTGACTCTATTGCTGTAAAGATACTTTTTTTCTTGCAATGTACTCAGATTTGATTTTCGTAATTTTTCCCGCCTCATAGAATTGGACATTTGTGATGTTAAAACTTAAATGCATGTAACAATAATTTGTTTCCTGCTATATTCTGACCATTTAAATTTGGATTTCTTATTTCTGACTATTTAACTATTGTTTTTTCTCAAAAAATTTGGATTTCACTCGTGTAATATTCTGAATTTATTCTCGTAACAGTATCGTTTAATTCTTGTAAAATAACTTGTTACTTTGTTACTCACTTTTCTCTCCTAATATTCCAACTTTTTTGCTCGTAACATTAAGTCGACTTGAAATATTCCAACTTTTTTCTCTCGTGACACTGCAATGTTTTTCTTGTCATATTTTTACTCCATCCTCGTAGCACTGATCTGTTTTTTTTCTTCACAGCCTTTTGAGGACTGGCAGAGGTGATGTTGGTATAGATGGAGGTCAGAGAGGTTCTTTTTTTGTTGGTAATATATAAACCACACCACACCGCTAGTTATTAGTGCCTCTGTGTCGTGAATATGAGCACATCAAGATGATAACATTTTTTTTTTTTTTTAATCTCTCTCATTAAGCCATTTCTGCTGTGTTTTTGGCTAAAAAAAATAAGACCACATGAAATTTTATCTCATTTTGGCAAGTAGATATAGTAGTGCATAAATTAAATGTATTGTCCCTTCTTTTTTTTGGTGAAGAAAATTAAAATGTTTGGATTTCTCATGACACGATGTCGTCTACCTAAGAGTTGTTTTTTTTTTTGGGGGGGGGGGGGGGGGGGGGTCGGTGGGGGTCTCTCCTTGGCTGAGGACACAGAAGTGAAGCTGGCTAGATGGTGGCACTCAGGGCTTCCATCACTGCCCATCATTGCCTATAAGACTACTTTAGGTGGTGGGGGAGCACATATGAGAAGCACAGGACAGCTATAAAGTGTGTGTGCACATCTGTGTGTGAGTGTGACAGATGAGATTAATGTAGTAGAGAGTCAGCGTGAGGACTGACGACAGGATAAAGCAGGAAAAGTTGAATCAGCAGCAAAGCCACGCGGGACGGACGCAAGGAGTGGCCCCGCCCACAGTCCGACGTGTTCTCCTGAGGATTGGAAGGACACGCGTTAGGGTTGCACTTCACATAAAAAAAAATCTCATCATCTGGGTCAACATTAAAATTACTTTTAATTTGATTTTAATTCATTAAAATAGGAGAAGGGAAATTGAATTACAATGTTGTAAAGATGACTAGTTTGGATTTTTCATGTTGACTGGTGTGTCCATAAACATACATTTTTCCCCAAAATTGCTCAATTGTAATTCAGCTCTAAATATAATTTGTTTGGGTTTTGTTAGTTTCATGTTCTGTATTCACGAACTATTTGGAATCCAAATTACAAAAATGCTGACATGCTGCTTACCGTGTTGTTGTAGTCAAAACAGGTGGAGGGTCCTTTCCTATAGCGCGCCACTGTCATTTCTTCACACGGGTTCTCCTCCATAACTGGAAATGAGCCATTACGGAAAAAAACCCACAGCGATTTTCGACACATCAATGACGTTGTCGCACCAGAGGATACACTCCACCTCCTCCTGGGACAGCTTTTCAATCTCGCAGCCATTGCAGGGCATCTTCTCGGCCACCACAAACAACAGGTTGGTGTTGTTTAACCTTTTGGCATGGATCAGCCTGCACAGAACACAGTGCACTTGATGAAGTTACGTCCTTGACTGTGTGCGTGTGTGCGTCTACCTGGAGCAGTTGCCACAGTCCTGCAGCATGTTGAAGGAGCTGCTCAAGTTGCTCAGGTAGTACTGAGTCTGGATCATGACACAACTCCTATCCCTGGAGTCCAGTCCTTCAGCGCCCACCTCATCTGCGGGTGCCATTGGAAACACACACACACAAATATGGATCTACTCACAAAGTGACTGGAGTTTAATTGGACATTTTGTTTGGTGTGTGCTGTGTTGGTCATCCTGGGTATACCACACACTAAGATAACTGGCACTGGCACTACTAGAACACATTTGTCAAACTTTTTTTTTTCCTTCCCCTCATCAGATATGTGGTCTCACATTTTGAAAATCGGCACCCACCTGTGATTAACCAGCTGTGATAAGCCAGCCCATACATTATCTGCTGGAACAAGGACCTGAAGACAAGAAGGGACCAATATGTATATTTTGCAGTCACTAGGACAAAGCATTAAGTACGTAAGCAGCACATGAAATTCAGCTATTACAAAAAATATAATAACAAATATAATAAAATATGTCCCCGTGAACAAGATGTTTATCATTGGTGCTGTAATCTACAGTGGTGTAGAACTGCACTTTCTGATATTACTAAAAGGTGGAGGTGCACCTTATGACGGCCAGGTATATAATCATGAAGCCTCACCATGCAGCTGCAGATGTCCACCAAGCCAGGTTGACAAAATCTGCAATTGTGGGCTGTGGATGTGACAATCAATACATTTAAAATATATGCAGTGGTGCCTCAAGATCCAAGTGACCTGTTGTGTTTAAAATATATTTTTAGTACCACAAAGACTCCTCTCCGTGCCGCTCCGGCCTCACTGTTGGGCATGCGCTCGCACACCGACTGGTAGTCGAACGACTGCTTGCGGTAGTAGAAGGAGTTGTTGTAGAGCGCATACATCAGGGATGAGTCCACGTCGCTGAAGAACATGCCCACCTGCGGAAGAACACAAGAAGTCATGACAGAGGGGTTCAAATTAACCACTCGTGACGGGTCAAGACGCCACCTTATTCCAGTCATCCTTCTGGTTGGACATGATGAGGAAGCCACCATCGTCGATTAGGTAACACAGGAGGTCCTGCGGGGGAAAAACAATAAATGGACTGAGCTGGAGTGAAACACACGTAAAGAGTAAAATGGACACTCACATCATTGTTGGCCTCACAGTCCATCTCGCAGACCCTGTTTGGCCCACACTGAAACACAAAAGAAGAAGGAACAAAATGGGGACGCTATTGCGATCAAGGTACACCCTGGACTGGTCGCCAATTTTTTTTTTTTGCACCCTACTCAATATTTAACCATTTGCTTACCGTGTTAGGGCCTTGGCGGTTGTCTGTATGGTTACTGGCAAGAATCTTGAACTTATCCACCCAAGCTTCGAGATCCAGTTTCACTCCGACAACTGACAAATGAGCAAACAAAACAAGACCAGCTTTCTCTAAGTATGTTCAAAATGAAAGCCACGTTGCTCAGGAACGCACCCGCCGGTTTGATAGTCTTCCCCCCGACGGTGATGTCCACCGCCGAGCTGACCAGGATCCCAATGGTGTCATTCTCCGGGTTGAGCAGCTCGTCTCGGGCTGAAAGACAAACAAAAATGTGAGGAAACAAAAAGAGCGGGCTCGGCACCCAGAGGAGCATCATTCACCTGTACGATAAGGCGCTCTGAAAATGTAGCCCTTGTTGTCGAGACTGCGGCGGTAATAGCTGGCGTTAAACGGCTCGGGGTCTTCCTCCCAGCTTTCCGCAGCCCTGACATTTTAAGAGAGAGCTGTAAATCTTCCCACTACTGCTGTGCTTGTTTCTTATCAAAGTGATTAGGCTTTAAAAGGGAGGCATGAAAAACACAGTCTTGATAAGAACGACTCTTACTTGTTGGGAAACACTCGTGTGATTCCTCCGTCTGTGGCAGCGAATACAGCCAGAAAACCGTACCTTCAAACACAAAGGAATGTTAAAGTGGACAGATTTTGGGGATTTTTTTTTTATCTGCCTACGTCTGAAAGAGTCTGAACGAGGTATCGTGCACTCACGTGTTCAAGTCTTTATTCTTCCACACTTTGTCCACCAGCTGCCTGATGATGCCCGTGTCCAGGATCAGATTGTGAAGCAGCAAATTGTCGCCTGAACAGGGCGACAAATATTAACATGAATACCAAGTGGCCAATCTTATTGTTTCCTAAAGGGGGAGGGGGGGGTGTCTCAGTGGGCTTTTGTTTTATTAGGTGTGGAGCCCTACCGCACAAGTGATAATGGAATTTCAGGCTTTAGACACTCAAGAGATTTAGTAGGAGGAACAAATTTTTTTTGGGCAAATTTGTAAACAATGTGAAACAAAGACCAGCGTACTCATGAAAGCAACTGCACAAATGTACTAAAAAAATATGTCCAATATTCACAATCACAAATCTTCTTTTGTTTACTGTCCAGGTGTATAGATGGTGATTTATTTTTATAAGCCTAGTAAACGGTGAATGTAGGCAATTATAAAACAACCTGGGGGTTGGAGTCAACTACTTGGTCCCTTGACTAGTTAAACTTTCAGTTAAAAATATCGCAAATGCAAAATCAACTGACATTGCTTGGAGTCGGGCGTCACTTTCTCCATAAGGGCGATGAAGTTGAGCAGGAATTCCGTGTTATTGCTTGACAACTCCAGATCGTTGCAGTATTCCCTGAGAAGGAATTAAAAAAATAAAAATGAAAACTGCTCCAACCTGTCTGACGTTTTGAAAGTCCCAAGCCAAATCATGCAGCATGCGCGGAGGGTTGTACTTGGTGACGGTGAACTCTGATGACACAAAAGCCAAGTTCCAACTCATCAGTGACAATGAAAACACTATAATGCAACACACGCACACACACAAACACACAAAATCCCTGGACGAGATGTGGCGTAATGACAACGAGGAGCGTTCCACACAAGGCTACCTGGGAGCAATGAATATATGTCCTTCAGACTCAAAACTGTTTGGCAGCAGTGACTCAAAATCTGAAACAGAAAGGGGGAAGATTATCCGGGAAGGGGGCTGAGAAAGTGAGGGACTTGCAGCTGTTCGGGGGACGGAGGGCGGGTGAACACAACGGGACTTTTACCATAGCAGCGTTGAGGAATCATGGGAAACACTAGCGTTAGCCAATATGGTGCCTCAAACAGAACCTGACCTTAATGGATGAACTTTTTTGTTTTTTGTCATCATCAAACTTAACAGGTTTTGAGATGTCTGAGAAGTGACTTGACTCAACGTGGCGTCAGGAAGCGACTTCTCAGACCCACATGTAGTTGCAGCGAGCGCTGTCAAAAGGTCAGGCAGGCATCAACGTGGCCAACTCTTGCAAGGGTCCTGATGAAGGTGTGGTCGCCCCTCAGACTGCCAGGGCAGGGGGGCTCGGAAGGACACGTAATGGCAGGAGATGCATTGCATTGTGAAGGGCATGTTGAAGGGCAACGCTAAGCAAAGTTGATTAATTAAATCTCATGTTGTCACACTCAAGGTTTCACTCTGTCAATGGGGTGCCCAGGTAGTCTCCGCCCACAATGCCGTGCATCATCCCAAGGTCGGGGTTCGCTTAGGAAGCGTTGGCCCGTGCGCCTGGCGGTCTGAGGGGTGAGTCAGGGGTGTGGCAGAAAGGGTGAGGGGGACAAGCTGATGAGACAGGGGTTGTAGAGAGGGACGACACAGGAGCTGACATCTGAGACGTGGGCCGGGACACAGATCAGCTTTGGAGGAAGCCTGTGCTCAACCACAGTCCTACTTGGAGACCGATGCTAATGCTTAGTACGTACTTGTATATATTGCTTATACTGCTTTCTGCCCACATTGGAGCGCTTAGGCAAAATATTAGCAATTCCATAAACTATATTTATCTCTAATAGAAATGTGATGAGATACATTTAACACTGAGCAAATCATCTTTACAAAGTTTATTATACAGAACTTGTCGTGGACCATATCAGACTGTTACACTGTATCTAATAAGCTGTCTAATATTAACTAACTACTGTATTTGCGGAGGTCAACAATCTAGCTGCTGTATTGCTAATTTGTGGACATTGATATTAGAGTGAACATTTACAGATTAGCGACGCCGTAAGAAATACACAGACAGGTAAGGGAGAAGAGGATGCAAAGAAAAGGTGAAAGACAGACAGGAGGAAAGGAGCCATCCACAGAAGGAGCATGAACATCTGTCTTCACGTTCAGTGCGTCGGCAGCAGAGGTGAACTGAGAACTGAGCTTTTATCATCGTGTCACGAAGGGTAGGGACTGTCAAGTCAAGTCAAGTCAAGTTTATTTGTATAGCCCTAAATCACAAGCAGTCTCAAAGGGCTTCACATAGACAGAAATTGACAATTATTCTCAAAGCATCCCCTGATCTTAAGCTCCCAAAAGGGCAAGGAAAAACTTAAAAACCCCTAGCAGGGGGAAAATGAGAAACCTTGAGAAGGGACCACAGATGGAAGGATCCCCCTTTCAGGATCACCAGGTTGAAATGGATGCAGAGAGGGCACAAATGATGGTTAAAAGAAGAAGAAGAGGGTCCTGGGGGCAAAAACAGGCAGGCAGACAAGGGGAGCCAGAAGTTAGGAGAGAGAGAGGTGGTGGGAGTGGTGGAGGGAAGGGGGTGGGTTCAGGATGAGGAAGGAAGCAGGAGGAGGAGGAAGTCGAGGAAGAGGGAACGTGGACCAAGATGGAGTATACTTGCCCTGGATGTATGACACTGTGTGGATCCATCAGAGAAGGAGCAAGAAAAGAAACAGGGGGTCGGGTAGGAAGGGGTTTTGAGGGGAGGGGATCACAAACAATATTTTATTCAATTTATTGCTTGAATAAAAATATTGTGTTCTTGAAAGAAAAAAATAAACTATTGAAATCATACGACACAAAACGGGATGCACACATACTTGGCCTGATTTTAACGTTCACAATTCATGTCGGCAGATTATCGGATTATCCAACAATTATCCTGATCGTGTTTCTTGAGGTGTGGCGAGTAGAAAATGATTTTCATAACAAAAATGTGTTTAATGTGCCCCCTACTAGTCTAACCATGGCATTCAGATTGTTATTGTGTTTGTGGAATAAGAAATATGCAAATGATTCCATTCTTTTCCTCCCTCTCAGTGAACTGCCATTTTGGCTAATAGCGCCCTCTGCTGTCGACTCAAAGTGGTGTCACAGCTGCCCTTGGGCACGCATTATAAAAGTCATGAGATCAAACCAGAAAACAAGTCAGCATAATACAGCATTTAGACAAGTGGGGGCACAAAATGCATATTCTTGCTATTAAAATGTTGACATTGATTATCAATTATCATTATGGAATATCTCTGAAAAAATGATCCTGAACGATTATCACGTGGTGTGCGTTAAGAATAATTTTCCTTCCTTGATCTGCTCTAAAAACATTCAGGGCTGGAAATGTCAACCTTTTTCAATAATTACAAAAGGATATATATTTTTTATTATTTATTAGTATTATTTATGATTGTATTTCCCAGCTGTCTAGATGCCTCGTGGCACCGTATCAAAGTGTTTTTCCTCAGATTTTAAACATTGCTGAAGATATTAAAATGAATATGCGTGTACCCCGCTGAAAAGAAATAAAGACCAAATATCTTATTTGCTGGAGCAAATGAGAAAGACAGAAAAAAAGGACACAATTATTGTGGGAAAATATCAAGAGGAAGTACAACAAATAAAGAATGAGAAAGACAACAATGTGTCCCCATTCGGACCCACAAAACCCAAACTCCCACAAATGAGCAGCCCGGCACTCGAGCCTTGTGGGAGTTTATGTGCTGAATGATTCCAAAGCTCACACGCAAGTAAACAATGTCACACATACAACAGAAGGCAAAGAAAATCATAGAAGGCATCAAAAGGAGGTGAAAAGCATGCGTGTTTTCACAACTCTCCCCCCCACCACAATAGTGGAACACATACGCTTCAGAATCATTTCTCGGTGGAGAAGAGGCGAGAGCATTTGGCAAGGAAATCATAATAAATAAAAAATAATAGCACAAGGTCACCATTATTTTCACCGGGCGTCACATAGCTTTCACCTTTCAGTCTCTTCAGTTCGTTTTTTCCTTCAGCCGAAGCGAAGAAAAAACATCACCGTTTTTTTTTTTTTTAACAGCACAGCATGGAGACAGGAGGAAGGAAGGGTGAGGAAGAAGGGATACTCAGATTGGATCCAACCTATCAAGGAGCATCGAGAGGAAGAGGAGGAGGACGAGGGAGAGAAAGGCGAGTCGCTCCGTTCCCTACAATGATGTTGGAGACCTCGCTGGATAAAGTCCCATGTGAACGACCGAGCGAGAGTGGGAAGAGGACCCAGCGAGAAAGAGAGAGAGAAGAAGGGTGGTCCCATTGGTGGTGAGAGGGTACTTACACTGCACCTGCAGGATTTGGTCACTAAGGTTGGCTTTTATGTGGTTCTCGCTATATGTTGGCAGCACCAACCCTAGACTGAGATGCACAAATATTAGAAACACACAAAAGCACACTGCACGGAGAAGTTACCAGAATTGCATTAGCACAGATTAGCGCTAACGTCTGATATTTGTTGTAGTTTTTTTTTTGGACACTCGAGGCTCAACATGTAGCTATCCCCTGCTGCTAATGTTCATGGTAACAAAAGCTGTCCTCAGCTTCGTAGCGGGAGGCTCATTTCTACCAATTCCCAAAAGGTCAGCCCAGTATAAATAAATAGCCTGGCTACCTGTAGTCCGTGCCCTCCACCGGTGTCCACGTGTACGTACGCACAGCCTCGTCAATGTACTTCTGCGGATGAACACAGCACGGTGTCACATGGTGTCCCGCCCACCGTAATTGGCGGAAGAGGCATTAATGATGGAACTGCTTTAAAACATGAGCGAGTCTCAGCGTATTGACGACTTGCCTCATCAACCGACTTAATGAGCGTCTTGATTTTCCTCTGCCCGGATTTGCCATCAATCATTTGTCTCCGGATCTGAGGAGGAACGGAGAGAGAGACAGTTGTACTAGGTTCATCTTGTTTTTTCTTTTTCAATTACTTCTCTGGTTCTTCTATATCAAACAAATTTGTTTTAGGTTCATTTACCTGACATGTTTCGGCGGCCGCCGAAACATGTCAGGTAAATGAACCTAAAACAAATTTGTTTGATATAGAAGAACCAGAGAAGTAGGAGAGAGAGACAGTTTAAATAACATGAGATGTTTAAAACTGCAAAATATGACAACCAAAATTTATTATTTTAATGGGTCAAAATATATGCTGGACATACAGTGAAATGCTGAAATGCAATGAAATGTGAAAAAATGAGATTATGAATGACGTATATTGCTCTTACCTCCTCCTTGTTGCTGTCCTCCAATTCCGCGCCGAGAAAGTCCAGAGTGACGGGCTCCCTGAAGTTGATGATCTGCTCGAGAGCACAAATGCGTTAAAATAAATAAACCATCCAATCAAGATTCTGCAGTTTCATCAACGCACACACACACACCTTTGGTCTCAGGTTGGGATGTAGCAGCACGTAACCGTTGGGATCAGTCGCAAAAGTGTAACCATTGGCCCCAAGCTGCGTGACCCAAAAAAGGTGATGACATCATCATCCACGTGTAAAGACATACAGTACATTACTGTTACTAAAATTTGCTTTTATAGGTGAACTCAATTGATTTTTTCTTGCACAACTTGCTGTTCTGTAACCATTTTGTTGTGACGTTTGCTTTTGAACTCCTTGTTAGAGAACAAAAAGTTGAGCATAAAAACAAATCCAGACAATGAACAGTTAAATTAAGTTCACCTCTTTATCCCAAACGTTTTGTGAGTAATTTCTACTAAAGTATTTAGGTGTCCATCATGCTCACTCTATACGTGGGAGTCTTCTTTTTGATCTCGTTGATTGCGATGTCCACACCCATGACTCCGAGGATGAGCTGGTTCTATATAGGGCAGAACACACTCAGTATTAGACTGAGCCTGAAGAAGCTTTTCCAAGTTATTGCTACAGGCCACTATCTGATTAGCACCTACTTTCGCTCTTATCATTTTAATCTGCTTTATGCTCCGCTGATAAACTCAAAGTAAATACTGGGCTTAAGGATGCTGAAAGACGCATTCAAAGTGCTGTCTGGGTGATAACAGTAACGAGAAGGTTGTTTGCAATGACAGCTATTGCCTCAGGGAGGCGCTGTTAGCCTGGAGCACAACAACCGCTGGCACTATAAGGCTGGAGTTCATACCCCCCCCCAAAAGTACTCTATGTTTTAAGAAAGGCATTTAGAAATGTAGTTAAGTAAGTAGGTTGGAAGAAAGTAATGTGCTGTATGTAAGTAAGTTGCATATCGGTTAGTAGTTAAGTAGGACTAGGGAGGAAACTGAAGCAGATGGATTAATCATTCTGAGAGGAATAAAATGAATCGGCACAGTTTTAAATGGTGACATTTTTTTTAATCCAATTTTTATCTAAGCTTAATGTCGTGTACCTGCGCGCTTGAGTTATCTGCAGTGAGGTTGAAGACCGGCATGGTCCCTGTGATTACCAGACCCAAACCCTAGCGCAACAAAATGGAACACCATCATTAAAGTCATAAATTCATCTTAAGATTCCTTCTCTGTGTGTTTTGCCCTCACCAAAGCATCCTGGTAGACATTGGTCCACTGGACCTGCTTGGCTTTAGACCCGGCCAGCACCATGGGTCGCCCCAGGACATCCAGGTACTCCTGAGATCACAGTAAAAACACAGCAGCGCAGCGGTAAAACACACACGCTTGACTTTTATAGAGCTCGCCTTGGCGTTAAAACAAAACAGCCTTCGAATATCCATAAAACCAGAAGGGCTTCTTTGCCGGGTAGCCACATAAAGCAGTGGGTCATCGACAGCGCAAAGCTTCAACAAGCCACTCAAGGCTACAGTTCATCATTATGAGGGAGCTATTAAAAACACATTAAGGCATGATGTGCAAACAGGGCCAGCCATTTTCCCCAGAGGTTCGAATGTCAACGCTGATGGCATTGTGACAAAGGTCCCGCGGTGATTGTGAATTGTGGTGAGATGTTAGGAATAGAACTGCTGTCATATGTGCTGTCCTTTTTAACAAACCCAGTCAGTGGAAAAGTGGACATTTTGTTGGGTTGTATACATATGCAGTGGTGTCTTATTATATTGCATTCTATAAAAAGACATACGGTTCAATAGATTCCATAGACAAGATGGTGAAACTAGCGTTGACTTTGTGATACCCACCAAAATGATAGTCCTGATATAGAACAACAGCAAAAAAACAGCATTTTTTTCCATGATACAATAAATGCAAACAAAAGAAATATGATTGTAAATTTTGACCTTTGCGCACATACATGTGAGCGTCATTTCCGCCTGTTTCGGCGTCAAGCTCCTGACTGTTTGCTTTCATCGGCCGGACGGCGAGACGCTGACAGGCGTAACCTATTCTATTATTAGCTCGATAAAAGTCCGCTTAAACGCGCCACGGGGAGATATTCCATCAGGACAGTGACAGTCAGACCTTTTCACGGGATATAGGGGAAATTTTACGCCTGGGTAGAACAATCTAAGGCACATAAAAATGATAGCGAGCACAAATTTGTCGCGCAAAGGAGCAAGAGCCGTATAAAGTCACAGCAGCCATGCTCGGTGATTAGCGGCCATTATCTCCATAATATCTTACATTGGGCCAGGAAGTCTACTAGGGCAAAGATAGGATTCTGAGAATAATGCTCATGTATGATTGACACTGGCAGAGAGATATTGATCGATGCTCGCAACCTGCAATAATCGGGCTTCCTGTTATAATAGATACCAAATTTTGTGTTGATTGTTAAAACTGGTGTCGACTATTATTATTATTATCATAAGGCATTTTTAACTTCAGGGTAATCCACAAAATAGTGGATTTAAAAAAAAAAGGAAATAATAGAGTTTCACGATTTAGTTTCGCCGATCTAGGTTGATACCTGCGTCTCATTTGGGTGAATTCGCTAGTAGAGGGCAGTCAAATTACAAACTGTGGAATTTGCCCTAGAATGACAAAGTGTATTTATTTGTGGGAATAGTGAATTCTAAGATTAAGGTTAATTTCTAGCCGTCTATCACTGTTGACAGTATCGTGTTGGGGCATCTGCGGCTCCAAAGGGTGTTGATGCGCGAGTCCAATTCTACAGCTGCAATGAGCTTCTCCACAGGGCCCTCCATGCCTTAAGCGAGCGAGAGGGAACCCGCAGCGTGTGCAAAAGGGTGAAAGAAAAGATTCTCATCAAAGAGAAGTCAGAGCCTAATTTATGTGAATCACCATAGCTCCCCTTGTAAAGTCATCCACCTGAGAAGACTTTGTGCTATAAAGCGCCCTGAGGCATATCAGCGTCCCGTAACCATTGAGGGGAACGAAGCAGCAAATGAGCCTCTTCAAAAGTCATCTTCATTCATTTTCATGAAGTACTGTTGTAATCTTGTAAATCTCACCTGGGTGTTGATTCGGATGGCTCCGATCGATGGGATTTCAAAGTAGTAACCTAAAAATAAAAAGAAGACATGAATATTAGTCACATGGTAAGCTCAACCACAATATCGAGTCAAAGAATTGGGTTCCAGACATACTGCATAGAAGTTGAGCCTCTTTCTGAATTTTACTGCGTTGAATTTAAATTTTAGCATAAGCGTAAACAAACTAATTTTAAATTTGCTTTTATTCCATCTGTAAAAAAAAAAAGGCCAAATAACCAGATGTCTGCAAAAGATTATTCTGAGCGATTATCCTGTGATATGGGGCGTGTGTGTGTCCAGTAGTTAAAACTCGGAAAGTGTGTACGCTACTTTACTGTATCAGCTATGTGCAAGACACAGACATTGGTCAGCTTGTATGTCCGCTGCTCTTCACCCTCCTGACGCATGACTGCACTGCAACCTACAGCGACAACCGCATAGTGAAGTTTGCTGACGACACGACTCTGGTGGGTCTCATCACCAAGGGAGACGAGACTCAATACAGGCTGGAGATTGACCTTCTGACCACGTGGTGCAGGGACAACCACCTCCTGCTGAACGTTGACAAGACCAAGGAGATTGTTGTGGACTTCCGGAAGGGTCACACCCAACACCTGCCGCTGACCATCGACGGTGCTGTGGTGGAGAGAGTGAGCAGCACCAAGTTCCTGGGGGTGCACATTGGTGAGGATCTCTCCTGGTCCACCAACACCGCATCACTGGCAAAGAAAGCCCAGCGCCGCCTGTACTTCCTGCGGAAACTCAGGCGAGCGAGCGCTCCTCCGGCCGTCATGACTACATTTTACCGCGGCACCATTGAGAGCGTCCTCTCCAGCTGTATTGCTGTTTGGGGTGGTGGCTGCACTGACTACAACTTGAAGGCCCTGCAGCGCATAGTGAACACGGCTGGTAAGATTATTGGTGCTTCGCTCCCCTCCTTGAAGGACATTTACACCTCCCATCTCACCCGCAAGGCGACCACGATTGTGAGTGATGTGAGTCACCCCGCTCACTCTTTGTTTGATCTTCTGCCCTCTGGGAAGAGGTACAGGAGCCTGCGCTCCCGCACCACCAGACTCTCCAACAGCTTCATACTCCAGGCTGTTAGGATCCTGAACTCGCACCCCCTTTCTGCGTAGCGTCCTGTACTTTGCGCTATGCTTACTGTCTGCTGTACGCACACTGGCTCAGTTTTGCTCCTCTTATTTATTGGGTTATTTGTTTATTATTTATTCATCACTCATTTTATTTATTTATTATTTATTGTTTGTGCCTTGTTTTTATTTTGTGTCGTCTACTTGTATGTTTATCGTGTACTGTGTCTCGTCACCGTGGGATGGAGGAAACGGAATTTCGGTTTCTTTGTGTGTCTTGACATATGAAGGGATTGACAATAAAGCTGACTTTGACTTTGATGTCAAGAATCTGCCTCTGTTGGAGTCAGACAGCAAAATAAGTCGTGAAGAGGACCCGTCCCGGAAGAGACGTGCCCGTCTGTGCTATTGTTTTATGTTGCCGCAGACATTAGTGGCGCGCTAATCGCTCCGGAGGTGAAAAGCCAAGCAATCGTAATCCTTGGCACTGACAAGCCTGACACGGAGATGACAAGCTAATAACCCTGCAGCCAGACTTCGTTCCTGCTAATTAATAATGTCTGACGAGATATGTCTGAAGTTTCCCAAGACTTCATAAAGGAGCTTTGAGAATAAGTCGAGACAAACAAGACACGTAAAATGGAGAACATTTAAAAATATCTGAGCTGAGAGGAAAGAAGGTCTACTTTGGAGTATTAAGAAGTACAACTTTCTATTTTTCCAGTTTATTCGTTACTAAAGTTTAAACTGGATTGCTATTAAAAGCTTGTAGATAATGCATTCATAGTTAAATCAAATTAAAGGTAAATACTAATTCACGATCAATCGCCACCATCGTAAATCTGGGTATGAAATCAGTAGCCAACATTAATCGGTACCCAAGACAAAGCTCACAATAAAATAAATTACACCTTCTGATAATTACAACAATAAATCAGATATGTAGCTTTTCTAACCATTCATAAGATGGGAGGGTCTTTGCGTGAATCTCTGAATCTAGAATCAATTCCTAAGAACATTTCATGAGAAAGACTCCATATGTACCTTTGTTGGCACAAGCGATCCACTGCAGTGGGGTGACGTCATAATTATGCTGACCCACAGAGAAAGTGAACACACGCACCTGCAGGGAGAAAAAATCTGCAGTTGAAGATAAATGATCAAAAGACATATATATCAAACTTGGAATTATTCATATTTGTATGATACTCTGTGTCAGTAACATAAAGGTTGTTCAAGAGAGCAGTTGCAGGTTGACAAAGTTGTTCAATATTATGATATAAACACTTTATAATATATATTTTATATGTATCATTATATATTATTATAAATAAATGTCGGCTGAATGTTTTTTCTTTTCCCATTAAAATACACCAATTTTCACCAGGATATAAATACTTGGAATGAAATAAAAAAAGGCATGTTGAAGCCCAGGCGGCTTGGTGGCACATTGGATGGCACGTCCGCCTCACAGTAAGGAGGGTGCGGGTTTGATTCCACCTCCAGCCCTCCCTGTGTGGAGTTTGCATGTTCTCCCCGTGTCCGCGTGGGTTTTCTCCGGGCACTCCGGGTTCCTCCCACATCCCCGAAAACATGCTTGGTAGGCCGATTGAGCGCTCCAAATTGCCCCTAGGTGTGAGTGCGTGTGCGGATGGTTGTTCGTCTCTGAGTGCCCTGCGATTGGCTGGCAACCAGTTCAGGGTGTCCCCCGTCTACTGCCCGATGACTGCTGGGATAGGCTCCGGCAAGCCCGCGACCCCCGTGGGGATAAAGCGGTACAGAAAATGGATGGATGGATGTTGAAGCCCCCCAAAAGGCAAAACAATATTTAACAGTAAATCCAGGCTTTTTTGCTAAACATGTACAGAAAGATACCTTAGGATCCAACACACCTGAATAGAAAGCATTAGCTTTGCTGCCATGTGCCACAAACACACAAGTGTGGAGTGCGATTAGATTAGCCTACAAGACGCCTCTCGCGCGGCTGCATCACAAAGAACCGCGGCAGCGCTTGTCGGAATACAGATTATTACTGTATGACAGTATAGATGTCGGTGCACAAGTAGATAGTAATGGATAGTGGGATAAATGGGAGGCCGGGAACACAGCCGCCGACTATTGGCTGTAATTTTTTTTTAACAGGCTTTTGGTGATAAAGCAGCTAATTTGTTAGCGGGTCAAAGCTGTTAACACCGACGGTGATAGCGAACGAGACAAGCCAAGACAAACAAAGCCGGGGAATAATCGACTCGTGTGCCGATGACGCAAGGTCAGAGCATAGAGACATTCAGGGGCACCACGTGAGATTCCTGACCGTTTTGTTGGGCCAGTTGTACTTCTCGAAGATTTCCTGCGCTCGATCCTCGCCGCCGTCTGTAAACATCATGATCATCTTGTTGCAGTTGGCCCTCGGAGCGCTGGTCTCCTGTGTCCAGGAAAGTCAGAAATGCAGTTGATGTGATTCAAAAAGATTATTCAAAATCTGAAATGCACTAATCTGAAAAATCTGCAATGCACTGAATCCACAAAGACCAAAGAGACCACTTTGTAAGCACAGTTTCCGCATCATTTTTGTTCTTAACATTGGATTTAGTCGCAGCCATACTTGTGCCTGTGCAGCAGCTGCCACAGACTCCGTTGCCAGCCATCTGACAAGCCCCTAATAATGATAAATAATATCGCCACAATTACATATTTGATAGGGCTTCTGCTACCAGTCATAAGAGCAACGATGCTGCAGACAGCTATTAAAAGCGCCGTATTTATTTCTTGCAATAGATGCGTGTGTGTGTGCGTGTGTGAGAATAAGCCACACTTGGCTGTGTGCCTCCAAGCCAGCAGAGGAATATAAAGAGAGGCTGATCTCTGCTGGGCCGAGCTCATCAATCATCCCATCGGAGCCCATTAGGGTGTTGGCTGGCTGGAGTACACGGCAACATGAGGTGGTGGTGGTGGTGTGTGTGTGGGGGGGGCTTGCACCTGTGTCACCGACATAGCGATGAATAAAGACACGCACAAAGGATGAGACCATCACTGTACTTCAAAATCAGTTAGAACTGATTTGTCTGCGGTAATATGCTTTTATGACTGTGGATAGGCCGCGCAGTGGACTCGTGAATGATTGTCAATATGTATCCTGTGACCGATTGGCAGTGAATCTAGGGTGGACCCCCGCTTCTCTCATCCAATAGACAACTGGGAATGATTTCAACTCACCTGCAAACCAATGGCAAGCTCGACAATTTTATAAACGTCCAAACTGATTTTAAATTTAGAGTTTGCTGTGTGCATGCACACAGTTTGCTATTGCATGCAAACATACAAACCATATTTACATTTTTTGTACATTGACGGGAATTTTATTTAACAAATGTTTTTTTGTTGCACTGCTCGGTTTGGAACAATTGCATCCGATCCTCGCCACACTTACGTTGAGAAGCTGCTCAAAGGCAAACGTGAAGCCAGACTTATAGTCAGTGGTTCCTTTGGCTTGCATGTGCATAACGGCTTCCTTGAAGATTTTCTTGTTGCGCACGTTGGCTTGGACCAAAGTCCTAAAGCAGGGCACCACAGCGTCCGCCTCATCATTAAACTGCATGAGAGGAAAGAACACAAAGATAAGACCAAAACAGCATCTGTCGCTGTGCGCGAGTGTGTACGGCGACACGGCCGCAGACATGGGCGTGTGTGCAGATGCAGGCTGCCCTGCGACTCTCAGGCTGGCAGTAAACGCTGGTAATTACAACTTTGCAAGCAAAGAACAGGTGCACCTCAACTTGTAACAAAACACCAATGAGAAACTCAGCCAAGGTAATATAACAGGCCTCATCTCATCCAGACAATTATCCTTTAGCTGTATACATTTGCACGTGGAGTTCATATTTGGGCTAGTGAGTAAATTTTCACTTTTGGAAACAACAAAAAATGTTTTTTGTTGTACTCCCAAAAATATATGGCAATGACAAACGCAAGTTTTTCCGCTTTTTTTTGCGTCAATTCAAGTCTGGTGGGCGTGCCGCGGCCATCTGGCAGTTAATAATCTGATCTCCGGACGGTCACTGATCTAGTGACCAATGCGGATAATATAATTATCATGGGCGATTTCAACATCCACATGAATTTACCGTCAGAGTCACTTACTTCGGCGTTTCAGACTTTAACTAATCCGTCTGGTTTTACGCAAGCCGTACAGGCAGCAACGCATAAGAATGGAAATACCTTAGATCTGGTATTATCCCGAGGACTTGCAACCTCAAATATAGCACTACTGCCATACACTACTGTTCTGTCTGATCATTGCTTAATACAATTCGAAATTTTAGTTCTTTGTCAAAGACAAAAGAGCAATTAGAATTATAGGAGCCGTAATTTTAACTCCATGACTGCAACTGCGCTATCTGAGTTACTGTCGCCGGCAACCGCCATATTTCCCGCATACATCGGCTCTATTGATAATTCAATCCGATATTGTTAAATGCCATTGACTTTGTGGCGCCGCTACGTCTGAAAACTTGCCGTAGATTGCCTACTCCGTGGTTCACAGATGAAACACGTACGCTTAAGCAATTATGTAGAAAGCATGAGCGCAGATGGCGTTTAACCAAACTTGAGGTTTTTCATCAGGCATGGCAGGACAGCCTCCTGAAATACTATAAAGATGCGCTTATCTTAGCAAAAAGTCATTATTTTTCGCAAGTTATTAATCGCAATAAAAACAATCCTGAACACCTATTTGATACAGTGGCAAAGCTGACACTACGCCAGCCGACCCCCGATAGTTCCTTCTACTCAGCTGACGAGTTCATGAAATTTTTTGCTCAAATGATTGAATCCATGAGGGACGAGATCAAGAATACCATTCCAATCGCTCACTCGAAACCGCCGTTTACCAGCGCTGATGATAATTCAATAACCCTCTCAAATTTTAAAAGCGTGTCCCTTGAAAGGCTTACACAATTGGTTGGTGCAGCTAAACAGACAACATGTTTACTCGACCCTCTTCCAGCCAAACTACTGAAAGAATTATTTCAAATTTTAGGACCGTCCGTCTTAAATATAATCAATCTGTCTGTCTCCTCTGGGATAGTGCCAACAGCCTTTAAAACTGCTATCATTAAACCGTTACTTATGCGACCAAATCTTGACCTGGACTGTCTCAGTAATTATAGGCCAGTTTCAAACCTCCCATTCATAGCAAAACTTCTTGAAAAAGTAGTAGCGCAGCAGCTTATTGATTACATGGTCGCCAATAATCAATATGACTCTTTTCAGTCTGGTTTTAGAGCTAATCATTCCACTGAGACAGCACTTGCTAAAGTGACTAACGATCTCCTCATAGCTATGGATTCAAACAGTTCATCTGTATTGTTACTACTCGATCTTAGTGCTGCCTTCGACACTGTAGACTTCGATATTTTATTAGGGCGTCTTAAAGGTTGTGTTGGTATTACAGGGTCAGCACTAGGCTGGTTCCATTCCCATCTATCAGACAGGACGCACTGAGTGGTCCATGGCAATACGTCCTCTGAGCTCAATAATGTTACGTGTGGTGTCCCACAGGGATCGGTACTCGGACCAATTCTATTTAATATTTATGTGATTCCGCTTGGGGACATAATACGTAAATATAATATTAGTTTTCAATGCTACGCGGATGACACCCAATTATATATGCCGTTATCGATGACAGATCCGCGGGATTGTTGAAATCTTGAGGCGTGCCTTGCGGAGATGAAGCAATGGATGTCTCTCAACTTCCTTCGTCTTAACCCAGATAAAACTGAGATGTTGATAGTTGGTCCAACTCATTATCGACACTTATTTAAGGAAACCAGTATAACTATAGATAACCGTACTATCACTCAGAGCGATACTGTAACTAATCTCGGGGTAATATTTGACCAAACGCTCTCCTTTCAAAAGCACATTAAGAATATAACCAGAATTGCGTTTTTTCACCTTCGTAATATTGCAAAGATCCGTCCGATCCTCTCAACCGGTGATGCGGAAACTATTATACATGCGTTCGTCACGTCGCGCTTGGACTACTGTAATGTAGTATTCTAGGGTCTTACTAAGTCCCGCATCAAAAGTCTACAGTTAGTACAAAATGCTGCTGCAAGGCTGCTCTCACGGACAAGAAAAATTATCACATTACCCCAATATTAGCCAACTTACATTGGCTCCCGGTCCATTTAAGATGTGACTTCAAGGTTCTTCTATTAACCTATAAATCAATGCATGGCTAAGCACCTTCATATCTCGTCGACCTAGTTGTTCCTTATGTTCCGTCTCGTAACCTTCGTTCGCAAAACGCTAGTCTTTTAGCGACACCGAGGGCCAAGAAAATGTCTGCAGGGTCTAGAGCATTTTCTATTCGGGCTCCAGAGCTTTGGAATGCCCTACCAATGGATATTAGAACTGCTACCTCAGTAGAAACATTTAAGACACGTTTAAAGACACATTTCTATGATATGGCCTTTAATTAACCTGTAGTGGCCGATTCAGCTGGAGTTTGTTTTCGCTCCCTACCCTAATCTATAACTTAATGGCTCATTTAAGCATCAGATTAACTACCTACAAAACCAAATAAAGTGATAAAGTTAATGTCTATTTTCAGCTCATTAAAAAGCTGTTCTTTTCTCACATAATACAACTCCGGTATTTTTACATTTATTTCCCATGTGATTGCATTTTTGTGTTGGTAAACAAGTCAATATTCTATAAGCCTTTATATTCTTTACAGATGGCAGGAATCAGAAGCCCCCCCCGCAATATTATTATGCTCATTTTGTGCAGATTTGGCAGCATACAGTGGATAAATGCAGTGGATTATGGGGGATTACTGGCAGACGTGTCCAAACAGTCACTAAAAAGCAATGTATACGTGCGTATCCTGCAATATAGGATAAATCTGAATACTCATCCTATGTGTTATTCTGGATAGAAACACTGGCAATGAGCATAGTGAAAGACTGGCGCCGTCCCGTATGGCAAAGTATTATAACAAGTGAAAGTGCAGAGCTTCCTCGGGGAGCAACATAAACTCCCAGCACGCAGCCTGCTTACTACTTCTTACTCGCTTCATTAACACCTGCTTAATGAACATGCCACATATTTTCTTAACGGCTGCCTCCTGTGAGCCTGCATTTGTGTGTTTTGTGTACGTGTCCATCTACTGACTCTGGCTACGTTCACGTAGTCATCGTCCGAGAGTGTATCCAGCATCTTGATGACGGAGGTCTTCATCAGCTTGAGAGTGAGACCGCTGACACTCCCACTCCTGCACAAAGGAAAACACTTTTAAAATAATAAAGAAAAGCTTGATGGGTGTCATGATATGAACAATGTTATAAACATTACAGACAGGCTATAAACATGTTAAGACTATTATTACGAATGGAAACAGGAAAAACATTACAAATGGCAGTATTCCAAACAGTTATTAACATGTTATAAACAGATCATGAACACGTTATAAAAAAATTAACACGCAGATGGCGGCGCGTGCACACGCAGCGGCCTCTCTCTGTCCCGAACGGTGTTTTGTTTTGTCGTTTAATGTGGGTTTGTCCGACAGTTTTGTGTGTTCGTCTCGTCGTACTGGGTTGTGCTACAAGTGCAGCGGGCTGGTTCTGCTCGACATCGGCGAAAGCGAGTTTTGTGGCGTTCTGGACTTTGAAGCGGGGACATTAAAGGCGCTCGGTCTGCTCCGTCCTGAAGCGTCGCCGGACTCGCCTGCTATTCCTCCCCCGGTTTGGAAGCGTCGGAAGCGGTGTGCGAGGAGGCTGAAGATGGGCGAGAGCGGGGGCGTCCGGGCCAGGCTGGCGGCCAACCCAGCTCGTGCCTTCCATTCTTCTGCCGAATGTTCGGTCGCTGGACATCAACATGGTTTGCTTTCGCCTGCTGAGATCTACGAACCGGACAGTGCGTAACTGCTGTGTGCTCGTGTTCACTGGGACTTGGTTGACCGTCATCATTCCGGACTCTGCTGTGCATCTGGAGCGGCTAGCGTGCTATCGGGCGGACCGGGCCATTGTACGAGGGGGAAAGTCGCGAGGAGGTGGGATGTGCGTCTACATCCGTGACGGAGGGTGCCGGGACTCTGTGGTGGTATGCGAGCACTGCTCGCCACTGGCAGAGTTTGTGATCTCCAGGCTGTTAGGGTCCTGAACTCTCTCCCCCCTTCTGCGTGGCGTCCTGTACTTTTGCGCTTTGTTCTGACTGTCTGCTGTGCGATCTTGCTCCGTTTTGCTCCTCTTATTTACTGTGTTATTTGTTCATTTATTATTTATTCATCACTGTTATTGTTCATTGTTTGTGCCTTCTTGTTTTTATTTTGCGTTGTTTACTTGTATGTTTATCGTGTACTGTGTCTCGTCACCGTGGGATAAGGGAAACGTAATTTCGATTTCTTTGTGTGTGTTGGCATGAAGGAATTGACAATGAAGCTGACTCTGACTCTGACAATAACCAGGTCATACATCCGTGAACATGAAATAAACAGGTTATAAAGATATGACTGTCATTGTAACCTATTTATATCACATTACAAACAACATGATAAAACATGTGTTTTGTTAAACATGAGTTTGTGTGATTGGTAACGAGCAGTGACTTTAGCGAGTAACAGGTTACCACTCGCTATTATAATCTACTGCATTGTTACAGCAGCATTAGGTATTATGGTGTGTAATTTGCGAATAACTTATAAAGCATTTACAAATCTGTCTTAAGGGTATGCTTAATGTCAAGTGGGCATCGCTTTTGCTCACCCTTGAGGCTTTGCATGAACCAACAGGTGGCACTAGCGCCCTTTGTGCTTTCTATGAGACAAGGGCAAAGAGATACTCACACATCCACGATGATGACCATGTCCTTTGGAGAGGATGCGCCTTGAATGTACCTGTACAGAAGAAAAATAAAGGACACAAAGGACCTGGCATTTAATTTGTTTCTGTAATCTTTGGGAAAAAGGGAACGTGCGAGAAAAAAAGAGTCAAAGTTGAAATAGACTGAGCCGCAATAATGCCAGTGACCGCGGCTGAGCCCACTTAAGCTAGAGAACACTGAAAAAGGCTTATGTGCTTAGCAGACTTAATAGGTGGTGTATGCGGCGCCACTCAAACCAACATGGTTACGGTCCTTTACTCAATAACCAATACTAAAGAAATAGTAGAGGGACATCAAAGGGTACAACAACAACATTTTCTGTGGTTAAGTTTGGATGGCTGAGTCTGAAAATGATATACCATAATTTTCGGACTATAAATCGCTCCGGAATATAAATCGCACCAGCCATAAAATTCCCTAAAATGTGAAAAAGAACATCTATGAGTCGCTCCGGAGTATAAGTCGCATTTTGGGGGGCAATTTATTCCACAAAATCCAACACCAAGAACAGACATGAACGAGCAACAACAGGCTAAACGATACGGTATGCTAACGTGACAAACACAAACAAGGAGCTGAGAACGGGCCTGACGTAACATTCAGTTATTTAAAAAAAAAACGATTACATAAATAACACGTTTATAAAACCATCTGTGTCACTTCAATTCATTAAATCCATCGATCGTCCTTTGTCAACAATGGCGTGTGCCGCGCCGCAGTTCAAATTATTCCACAGGCCCATACAACGATATATAAACTATATTTTAAATAACTATCACAAAAACAACAATATTATCAAACCATTTGTGTCACTCCAAATCATTAAATCCATTGATCAAATTTCTCATCTTTTATCGATCGTCCTTTGTCAACAATCCCGTGTGCCGCGCCGCAGTTCAAATTATTCCTCAGGCCCATGCAACGATATATAAACTACCGTTTTTTTCCATGTAGAATGCGCAAAATTTAACTAATTTATTGTCCTAAAATCTGGGGTGCGCATTATACATAGGTACAAAAAAAAAAATCTTTTTTTTTTTTTTTAAATCCGGATATCATACGGAGGCCGCCATTACAGATGCGCTTTCTTCTCTGCTGTTCACTTCAAACACGCTCCATACGAACACAATGCTCTCGTATCAGACGCTTGCTAGATCACCTGCTCGTTTGCTGTCACAATGTACCCTACACAAATCCGAAACATTTCTTCGGTATTGAGTATGCTAGCGCATGCGCAGTGATACTGACCGGCAGAATAACATCCGGTTGTTCCCAAAGATGATCTTTTTTCTGAAATAATTTTACGTTCACGGACTTAAGTAGGAGTAAAAATTTGGGTGCGTATTATACATGGGTACAGGCTTTTTGCCAGCATCAACATGCCATTTTTAGGGTGTGTATTATACATGGGGGCGCATTATACATGGAAAAAAACTGTATATTTTAAATAACTATCACATAAACAACAATATTATCAAACCATTTGTGTCACTCCAAATCATTAAATCCATCAATCAAATTCCTCATCCTTTGTCATCCTGGTGACAGAGGACATGTCCAGAGGATATGTCGCTTTAAAGTGTTAATTACTAGGGGTGTAACGATACATCGATACACATCGATTAATCGATATAATGCTCTACGATTTATTGGCATCGATGCTAAAGGTAAACATCGATTTATATCGCCGTGTTTGACCTCGGACATTAGACGCGACTTTATTTTGAAATCCAGTTCATTGTTGCTTGCTTCCTCTTTCCGGGAGCAGTGCGCCCGGCGTTGTTGTGTTGTGAGCAGAGCACGCACGTGAAAGGGGAGGCGACAACTAGTACGCGGCTCCTGGGCTGGTGCTATGGCTAGTGTCCAAAAAGACGAGGAAATTTGCTCCCCTTTAGGCTTCACGTCATTCGTCTGGAAGCACTTTGGATTCCAAAGAAAAGATGGCTCAACGGACAAGACACGTGCACTTTGTAAATCCTGCCATGCGGTGATCAAATATTCAGGGAGCACAAATCTCGCCGCACATTTAAAGAAAAAACACGACATCAAAGTTCAGTGTTAAAGTAAGCAATTTGTATACTACAATACTCTTGTAATTTCCTAAATAAAGAGTTTGCAGTACCTTGTTGATTTTGCGTATGAATTGTTATAAATCAGGATATTGTTCTATATTTTTTATTAAAAAAAAAAAAATCGATCGTAGAGCACTATATCGCGATATATCGTGAATGAATCGCAGCAGGCTTTAAGATATCGGCAAATATCGTATCGTAGTTCTTTGTATCGATATTAAATCGTATCGTGACAAAACCCGCGATTTACACCCCTATTAATTAGTTGATTTTTTCTCTCTATTTTTCATGTTTTGAATATGTTCAAGATAAAGATATCAAAGCATGTGAAGTGATCAACTATACTAAAAATAACATGTGAAGTGGTCAACTATACTTGTAAGTAAGTGATGTGCCAATGATCAAGTAAAGATTTGTGAAAAAACCCATATAAGTCGCTCCTGAGTATAAGTCGCCCCTCCACCCAAACTATGAAAAAAAACGCGACTTATAGTCCGAAAATTACGGTACATTTCTTTGAATTAGCTTTATTTTTTTTTTTTAGATATTTATGACAATTACATTCGATTATTGCTAATATTGTTTAATTCTCAGATTTATATGATTGGTTTTTGAATTTGTTCTGCCGTGTAAAGGGGAGCATTGTTTTCCCCACCATTTAACCCTGAACACACTGCTCCATGGGCCACAAACTTCCAAACTGGTCAGTATCCATTTTTCATCTGTCAAAACAAACTTGACAGAACGTGAGAACGGTCTATCGAAAGTGGCGGTCTGGGAGGGAGTGTACCATTGTTAACTGTAGAATGAACCGTAGTGCACCTTTGAGCCTCCGGGATTTAGAGGTCCCGATTTCCCCATGGTGAATAAGAAAAAACAGATACTTCGATAGACCACGAGTGAATTTGGCAAGACATGCTAACCATACCGCAGCATACGTAAAAGTATAAAGGTTTAGACTGAAATGTACTTGAGTAGTAAAAAAACCCCAAAACTGCCAGTTATATAACAATACTAGTTGTGATATAACTTGTTGTGTTATTTGGTAGCTACAATAGCTAGCGCCACTGTTGAGATGACGAGAGTTTGGGCTGGAGGAATTTGTAAGCTGCACTTAGTGACCGTCTTGGGCAGAGTAATCAGCGGTGCTCTTTTTCTGCTGATTATCAGCGTGGAGGGAAGCCAGACGCCCGCAGGGCCGTAGAGGCTCATTTCTCACGCTCGGCCAAGCTGATACGAGCCCCCCACTGGGCTTGGCCGCTGAACCCCCCCACCCACACACACACACAAGCCTCTCAAGACTCCGCTTACCGGCAGCCGCCACTCCAACCCGAGGCAAGAACTCTCTAACTGTCGTGGAGAGGCCAACCTGGACCCACTCGGCTAAGAGGCTGTTTGGAAAGTCCGAGATGAACGTTGGCATCAGCACTACGGCCGAATGATTTCGCGACAAGACTGAATTGCGAGTTGCAAGACAGATTCGGACATTGTTCACTATGTACGCCAACATTTGCGAATATGGAAAGTACATCATACCATCCAAACATTAAAAGCTATTTAGTAATGTAAGAACACTTATGAAGCTGTCAGGAAGAACCAACCTTCAATTTTCTAAATTCCCATCAATTCCCGGGAAATGTAATTTTGCAAGCCTAGCATTGAGGTTCGTTAACTGAGTCACAGCAAAGATGGTCGAAACGTAAGCGTGTCGTAGGAGGGAGGCTGTGGGGATCGAGGCAGAATCCAATTATTTTCGATAATAACCGATGCCACATCAAAGGTAGAACATCCGCGGCTTGGCATGACTGCGTGGTGCACGAAATCAGGTCTGGAACCAGCAGGCCCATCGGCGTGCATGACTTTATCATTTTAATTAACCGAAATCTTAATTTAAAGAAAAGGAGAAAGCACGGCGAGGCTTCACTCGCACAGCGGCGACTCGTCTTCTTTTTTTTGGGGGGGGGGGGGGGGGGGGCTTGTATGACGGAAACGGTGGTGAGAACATGACCCTCGCCTCAGCCGCCTCGGGCTCTTGGGTGGGAGGCGCCCCAATCCGTAGATAGAGTGCCAATTGATGAAAAACAGAACGCCCGGTGGACCGACTGCAGGATTTCATTAACTTCTACAGTCAGTTCATCTCTCATTGAGCAGAAAGGACTTTTAATGGGAAGTTTTTTGAAAGGGCTAAATGTTAATTATAAGGCAATAGTCATTTGAGGTCATTGGTACCTGCGCCAAATGCTACGATATCACAGCAGACAACTGAATCACTAGGCCACGCCCCTTATAGGCACACAAATATTTTATTTTTTACATCAATAGCTTACAATACGGGTCTCATTTTTAGTTGCAATCAAATTTTCCGCAAATTTTATGAAACAGTTTATTCTCAAGCATATTTGGTATTTTGCTTCAGTTAGCCTCCCTGCTGCAACATGCTAAAGCTAAAAGATCTTAAATGACAGTATGAAAGACACGGCCTCCAGATGTGTTTTTTCTGCATGAATTCCAGTCAGTAATTACCTCGCAGCTCCAGCCCACCGACGCCATTTTTTCCCTGTCATTACCCAGACTCTTGCGTGCCAAGACCAGGTGACAAGCAGATGGACCTGGCCGATGCTGAATTGAACTGAACCGAACTTCTTGGCCGTAGGCGGTCAGACGCCAGCGACCGGCCCGAGGCCTTGCTGTCAGTTCGCTAAAAGTTACGAATCATTTAACAGGGAGCTGCTCGGCCATATCTGGAGAGGTAGTTTAATAATATCAGACATCTTTAATGGTTCTGTCTATTTACACCGTGAGTACCAGCTTCTTAAACCGGTTCGACACATACCGACATATTTGACTATTCCCCCTATGACTACTGTGATCAAAGTTCATCAAAGGCCTGATTCTCAGATGTCGCTGAAAGATTATCCTGACCGATTATCCCGTGGCGTGGGTGTGTTTGAAGTGATTTCTCATTCCAGCAATGGAAAAATGGAAATCTAACAAAGATGAAATGATAAACCAAGGCATCGAGCCAAGCTATTTCTTCTTACCAGTCAACTTCCAAGATCAGTTCCAATTGTGTGTTGTGAGATATTCCCAACAACAACATTTCGGCATCAGCCTTACAAATGATTGTATATGTGCATGTTTACAATCAAGATAAGAATTATTTTCCACTAAAACGGAACGAGGTAGCACTGCAAGTGAAAGGAGATTAAAGGCAGTGGTGTCCATAATGTATTAAAAAAGAAAAGAAAAAGCAATGAACACAATCACATACTGTCAATTTTGAAGGTGTTTGGCCAAAGCGTCTCATTACAATTCATGATTTTTTTTTTATCACAGTGTGGTACTGTTCAAATCAATACATTAAGCGCTGCAAAGTGGGGTTGTCGCTCTCATGGAAGATTGTGTTTACGCAGCCCGACCCATTCAGCAAAGCGTTGAGCATTCCATTTAAATCGAGGGGAATTATTTGCTACTCACAATACGCGAATGTAAGACACAATTATATGTATATCAATGTTTCTACGCCCGTGACTTGAAAAGTGAGCGAGGGCAAAGTTCAAGTTAACTGAACCGAAAGTATCATGCACAAACATAATACGATGCTATGCTACATCCATGCATTAAGCAGTAAAAAAATAAAATAATCAAAGACTGCTCAAAATGAGCAAGTTACTACCAAAAAGAGCAAAAACAGATTACTAGCTTTTAAACATGTAAATTTCTCCTGATAAAAACACACTTTTAAAGTATTCCTTAATGCCTGTTTCCAATCTTTTACGGTCAAGAAACTAAGAGACTAATCTCACTTGTGCAGTTCTCCAAAGAGGCTATTTATTTGTCACGCTCCCTAAAATGTAAACATAAAACAAAAGAGAATTAAACGTGGGCTATTTAAGCATGAAAATGTTCAAACGAAACAACGTTACGATGAAAATCTACTCGTTCAGCTAACATATAATGCAAATTGAAATAGACGGGCTCCCAGAAATTAACACTCATGTTACGGTAATTAGAAACCCTAGAAACTTCTACTATGACCCCCAAGGAGCCGCATTACATATTCGGTTTATTCCTGCTTGATATTTTTAATTTTTTTAATTTTCATTTCAGCAAGTGCACAACACATTTAATTTTTCCCCCCACTATGCTCACTGCAAATCTTATTTGTGGACTTTACTGGAGGCAGAGCAAGGAACGCGTGTCACAATTGTATAGATTTCAACATTAAATGTCAGGCTGGCGGCGTTCACCTTCACGACAACAGCACGTGATGTACTATATAAATATGTTGCAGCTTTTATAGAACATCGACTGTGTCCACTGGAATAATGTGCAAATTTGCTACGTGGCATGAACACGGATGTGTACGTTATATGCGTGCAGTCTAATCACGTGGCAATGGGAGAAGAGAATTACGATAACACAGTAAGACTACTTTCCAATGGGTGTGTGTCTAAGTCTGTGTGTGTGTTTGCATGGATTTGTGCTGTGCTGATGGGCTTATTATTTTATGGACTGCTGCACTTTTAGTGCTCCTGTGGATGTGGCAGGCGAATAAAGATTGAATTAAGATAAAAATATAGGAGGACGGCGCCTGCAGGAGAAAAGATGTTGTCTGTCGTTTATTTCTCACACTTTGCGTTGATGACTAAGAGTGTTTGTGGACATATTTACATGTTTTTATTTTGGGAATGATGAATCAGGGGCAGTAGAAAATTTGCGGCTTTCACACGTGCATTGGGACACATTGAGGGCAACAACAATTAGTTAGTAAAGGTATGATCGGATTTCTCTGCAAGATTACCCTCATTGATTATCCCGCGTGGTGTGTTTAGGGTGATTCAGTCGGACCTAAAATTGTGTAGGGGTAGAATTTTTGAAAGCATTTTTCCTCCCTTGCAGTTCAAGTCAGCAAAGATCAATTTGTCTCAAAATGATTGATTGTTTGTGGCATGTGGCACTTGTTTGTAACGTGTTTGCCACTATTATATATGTGTAACCGGTGGTGTTACTTTTACAGTGTCAACATGGGAGAGCAAAATACCAACATTTGCTGTGTGTGCAAACACTAAAGCAGGTTATTCATTTTAGAGATTTTTGTTTTTCTTCAAGTGTATAAATTCCCCTACTGCTTGAAATTCTAGTATAGCAGACACACAGTAAGGTGCATCATCCCATTCAAAGGAAGGTGATCCAATGCAAGGTTTTATAAAATGTCACTGTTGATTGACACGGTCAGATGTATTTATTTAGCGTTACAGTACATGTAATGTTATAGTCGTGCACTGCCCGACATGGGGTCAGCAGAGTGGCAGTTAAGAGAACAGTTAGAGACCGTAATCACACGAGCACGGCCTGACATGGGGTGACATTCGCTCAGCATTGCCGGGTTGCTAGGCAACAGGGAATAGTGATCATCAAAGGCGAACCTATATTGAGAGAAATAATAACAGAGAACCAGATGAAAGGCAGCACTTTAGAGAAGTGGTTAGCACGCCGGCCTCAGTTCTTGCTTGGAATCTTTGGTCAAGCCTTTTGCATGTTCTCCAGCCTTTTCTCAAAAATCAAAATTCATATTCAATTTTAATCAGACGTATTGAAGTTTCTAAATTGTTAAACGTGAATGCAAATGGTTGTCCATATGTGCTCCGTGATTGACTGGCGACTACTCTAGGGTGCAAGCAACCAGCTCACCTGCAACTCTAGTCAAGGTAATAGCAGAAAACCAGAGGAGGTGGACGAAAGCAAGGGTACAGGTTGATGACAAGGTGTTCCGCACTTCCCTCACCCTGTCAGCAACACCTATCCCTCCCTTCCTCCCTCTTCCTCTGGCTTCAGGTCGTGTTTCCCCCCCTGTCGCGCTGTCAAAAGTGCTGTCGCAGAACACAACATGCTGACAGATCACACAGTAGTCTTGTTTTGCTTTTTTTCCACTTGTTCACTGATAAAAAAGGGTTGTTTGGAACACTGCGTTTTAGCACAGGGGAGACTTTCTCACAGAGCTGATTACAAATGAATTGGAATTTGTTTTAATCTATACCAGGGGTGTCAAACTTATTTTTGGTACAGGCCGCATTGTTTCCTTTGGAGGGCCATTAAAATTGTCAACCCAAATAAATGTATGAACGTGTCATATTAGTTATTGTATCGGCTACACAACAAACTGATGAATAACTAGTTTTCAAAATAGACTAATAAAAAAATGTTGAAATATTTAAAACATATGAATGATAAAAAACTACTAGCAATATCTATTTTTTAAAGTGAAAGCAATGTTATTTTAGTATTGACATATGAATTCGATACACAATTTGTCTTCGTGGGCCACATAAAATGATGTTGCGGGCCGTATCTGGCCCCCGGGCCTTGAGTTTGACATGTGTGATCTATACTGTATTATATAGTTAACAAGTTTTTGGGGAGGTGTAGTTCTATGCAAACTCAGTGATCTCCTGTTTGTTTGACCCCAAACAGCCACTCAAGCTGAGCCGAGGCGGAAAAGGAGGTCAGGTGCAATCAACATTGCTGTCACTGTTGTGTCCACTTCACTCCGGCCAGTAACCAGGCAACAAGGCAGTGCGCCCGCCGCAAAGTCAATGTGACAGCGTCAGGTGGATTGAGCTTTGTGGACTGGAAGCGTGGATGCCATGCGGCCCGCCGCACCAGCTTGTGCCATAACGTAAATTGGCTGAGTACCACAAAGAAAACAGTTTGCCGCTTTAGAAGCTAAAACTTCTCTGTTATGTGCCGTTGTTTTTATTAACAGTTGATCGCTGAGTGAGACAACGATGGGTCAGGACAACAATGAATAAAAGTTGTCAACCATTAGTCACTATTAATGCCAAAGACTTTTCATTTATTATTATTATTTTTTAGTTACTTGTTTGATATGTGCCTGCAATGAGTTAAGAACTCAATAGAGGAAGATGGATGAGATAAGCTGTAAATAAAAAAACAATAAAAAAATGATACTAAATAAAACGATAAGATGAAATAATAAAGAATAAAACTCGTACAAAATAAAAGACAAGTTAAAATCTTTAATATATAAAATAAAATAATATAAATGTAAAAATGTAATATAAAATAAAAGTAGTTGACAAATATAATACAAAACTAAACAAACAAAACATGGAATGAAATACAAAATAAAGTAAATATCAAGTGTACCGTATTTTTCTGACTATAAATAGCGTTTTTTTTCATAGTTTGGTTGAGGGGGCGACTTATACTGAGGAGCGACTTATAGGTGATATTTTTCATAAATTTTCAAAATTAAAAAAAGAAACAAGTGAAACCGCGATAAACAAACCGCGAAGTAGCAAGGGATTACTGTAATTTGAATTTGAAGTGACGTCAGCAGCGCGGCGCAGCGCGGCGGTTATTTACATAAAGGACAAAGATTCGATCACGGGATGACGAAGATGACGAAGGGCCCCACGTACTACCGGCATCATTAGCAGCTTTGTTTGTAAGTGACACAGAGGACGACGAGTTTGAAGGATTTAATGATTTGGAGTGACACAGAAGGTTTGAAAAACTATTATGGCTTTTACGCACCCCCGGTCCTACGCTACGGAGCTCTCTTTCACCTTCGTGGATGGAAGTCGGGGGCCGGCGCTCGGCCGGGTGGCTGTCCGGGGACGGTGGATGGGGCTCCGACATGGATTTTATGCACGCCCGGTCCTACTCTACGGAGCTCTCTTTCACCTCCGTGGATGGAAGTCGGGGGCCGTTGCTCGGCCGGGTGGCTGTCCGGGGCAGTGGATGGGGCTCGGACATGGCTTTTACGCACGCCCGGTCCTACTCTACGGAGCTCTCTTTCACCTCTGTGGATGGAAGTCGGGGGCCGGTGCTCGGCCGGGTGGCTGTCCGGGGCAGTCGATGGGGCTCGGACATGGCTTTTACGCACGCCCGGTCCTATTCTATGGAGCTCTCTTCCACCTCCGTGGCTCGAAGTGCCACCTCCGGGGATGGAAGTCCACGCCGCCACACGCCTGGAAGTCCACGCCGGTGCTTGGGGCCGTGTGGCGGTTAACTATTTGTTAATATGTTATAGTTATTTGATATATTCTATTTCGTGTAGCAACTTGTATATGTTTTTATCGTTACAGTTCAGTAGTTGTTGCCCCGTTGAACTCTTGTTTTGTTAAATAAAGAGCCGTTTACCAAACCCACGTCTTTCCTTGTACTCTTTCCACGCTACTATATAGTTACATACTAGATCTGTGGAATAATGGCGAGGCTGACGTCAGGGCGCACGCGCGGCGTTGTTGACAAAGGTCGAGGAATTGGATAGATGGATTTAATGATTTGGACTGACACAGATGGTTTGATAATATTATTGCTTATATAATAGTTATTTGATATATAATTTATATATCGTTATATGGGCCTGTGGAATATTTTGAAGTGCAAGCCCCGTCAGCGGCGCGCACCCATTGTTGACATAAAGGACAATCGATAGATTTAATGAATTGGAGTGACACAGATGGTTTTATAAACGTGTTATCTATGTAATAGATTTTTGAATAACTCCGAATGTTACGTCAGGCCCGTTCTCAGCTCTTTGTTTGTGTTTGTCACGTTAGCATACCTATCGTTTAGCCCAGGGGTGGGCAAACCTTTTGACTTGCGGGCCGAATTGGGTTCTAAATTTTGACCGGGGGGCCGAACCAGGAGCAGATGGATGAATCTTTTGTGTGAAGTAATATAAATGACATGCAAATGTCATTGCATAAAAGGTTTTTACTTTTAGTGGATACTAAAGCATGGATATTAAAAAAAGCTTTTTGAAAACAAATGCATTTATTAAAAGCATTAGAAAATATTTCACCAAAAAACTATTATCAGTGATTCTTATTAAATACGACACTCTTATGATGAATAACATTTTCCATCACTTCAGCGCCTGCAGGTCAGATTTATGAAATATGTTTATCTAATGAGGCGAAATCACATCCAACGGTAAACATTCTGACCAAATACATCATCTTGAAGAATCAGTGAAAGAATACATGGAAATAAAGTAATAAAGAAATCAATAGTATTGTTGGTTTCCCTTTTTTGCTAGCACATCATAGTCTGGAGTAAAATTTGTCATGGTAATTCTTAGGATAGAGCCGAGGTGTCGGTCCGTTAACCTAGATCTGTGACGGGCTTTATTGACGTTCATGTGGCTGAACGTCTTCTCACACACGTAGGTCAAGCCAAATTGTCCACTCTTTTTTTAACATTTGTCACTCAGTGTCCACCTTTCTTTTCTTCGGGCCACTCATTTTAATGGAAGGATTCCAGGGGAAGGTTTGTGGGTGGCATTAGCGTAAAACTGTATCTGAAAACTCAGCGCGGGAATTACGAGAATATTGACGTCACAGCCTACGCTCGAAATTCGGCACTGATAAATGAAATTACTACGTACTGCTGAGTACGCACGCACACGCACTTGTGAGTGTGCACAGAGCTTTCTGACAAGGCTCCCGGGAGTAAATGCGCGGGCGGGCGCTTCCCCATCTACTGGGGAAACATAGTAATTGCAGGGAAAATGACCCCCCAAAAAATTAATAATACAATTTATTCAGGTTTGGCGGGCCGGATTAAACGGCCCCGTGGGCCGGATGTGGCCCGCGGGCCGTAGTTTGCCCATGTCTGGTTTAGCCTGTTGTTGCTCGTTCATGTCTGTTCTTGGTGTTGGATTTTGTCCAATACATTTCCCCTAAAATGCGACTTATACTCCGCAGCGACTTATATATGTTTTTTTTCACGTTATTGTGCATTTTATGGCTAATGCGAACTATATTCCGGAGCGACTTTTAGTCCGAAAACTACGGTATTTTAAAGCATGCATCATATACACAATCATATTTGGACCAAGTGGCTGGCCACACCTATATACTCACTTACTGTTCTGTACGCATCTCAATGTTGTTTAAAATGCCTACTTGTTTTCAAGAATTGGCCACGTGTTGACAAAAGACACCGGAAAGCCGATAAAGACACCACTTACCATGGCCTGCGGCGCACGTCGTAGAGGTCAATCTTGTTGGGAGCTCTCCATGGCGTGGCTGAAAAATAAAACGGATGTTGTCCGCTGCACTGTAGGATATTTCACCTCAGATTACATCAAAGTCATAATTTCATTCCCCCTATCCAGTTACCAGTAGTGCCATCTGATAAGAAATTGCTCTGCTGAGGAGCCCGGCGGTCAATTTAAACGTTATCGGGCACTGAGTTATAGGGGCGTACTGTTCGCCACCACTTACCTGGATAGTAGCGTGTCACGCCCGTGGCACTGCCAAACACCTGCCAGCGGAGGGAGCTGTCATCTCGACGGTTCTCGATGAAAACACGCTCCAGCGCCTGCGTCCAGTTCAACTCGTTTAGGATCACCGGAGCTGAGGACACGACACCATGACATTGCTTGTAAGACTCAATTTAGTAAACAATGAAATTAAAAGAACATTATAATCTTCCGCAATGAATAGAGAGAAACTTCGAGTTGTCTGTGCATATTCATAAATACATAGATAAATAGTTGTCATTTCATAGACTTGCAAAGATTCTAGAATGACCTTGGCGGCCGCATACGTAAGCGCACAAGACGACGATGGCCATCTCGCAGGACATCAGTCTAATCTGGCTGATCTCCGAACGGTCGTCGAGGAGAAATACGAGATTACCTTGGAAGAGGTCGGATGTCACTGGAACCGTGTGTGTGTGTGTTGGGGGGGGGGGGGGGAATGCCACCTCTGCATTTACTTCGAGTGGGTGAGTATGATTTAAAGGATAAGGTTTTAGCGGCTTAACAGCATCACATCCAAATCATGAGGTCAGATATATTGCATCTTCTTGTCACACACACACAATGAAGAGCTTTACTGTGCGCAGTTACCATTAAGTTCAATGGCGAATGCAATCGGGTTTTAATGGGCACCTGATTAAAACGGAAACTGGCTCGGCCGATGAAATAAGTCACTCAAATCACTTTTAGTTGCAAGGCACATGAACCCAAAAGCTCCAATTTGGCTCAGCCGTGATCATTAACAGCTTCTTCGACGCTTTTCCATTACGGCTCACTCTTTTTTTTTTTTAAACGTTTATTTCGAACATTAAAAATACAGGAATTTAATAAAAATACAGAAAAATGATAACTCCATAGTACAATCGAACATAAAAGAAAGAAAAAGATATTGCATTATAATTTTCCTTTATCGTAAAATCATATTTGTTCAAAAAGGGAGTAGAAGGAAGCCTAAGCTTATCTGACTACCCCATGTAACTACATGTTTGTTTGATTCTGTCAAGAATTTGTCCATAGTCAATATATTAAAGAAAAAAAATATATATATATACTATATATTTTCTTTAGATAAATACAAAAGCAACTTAAACAACTTCACAGCATGTTACGGTATCCCGTCAATATTTTGTCCATATACATTTTTCTAAACTTAGGTAAGGTACTACAGTTCTTTAATTCTTCACTGCTGGTGTTCCATAATTCCACACCTCTAACTGTTATACAATGTAACTTCAAGTTTGTTCTCACCAAATCTCTATTAAACATACATGTTCCTCTTAAATAATAGGTACTTTCCCTCCACTCAAACAACCTCTGGATACTGTTTGGTAATTGATTATTTTTTATTTTGTACATGAGTTGGATGGTTTTAAAGTCGACTAGGTCGTTATATTTCAGTGAGTTCAATTTAATAAAGGGAGGGTTAGTTGGTTCTCTATAATCAGCATTATTTACAAGTCTTATTGCTTTTTTTTGAAGAATGAAGATTGGATCTGGGTTTGTTTTGTATGTATTGCCCCACACCTCCACACAGTACATAATGTATGGGAGTATGAAGGAGCAGTACAAGGAATATAATGATGACTGATTTATAAGGTCTTTTACTTTATATAATACTGCTAGTGATTTTGAAATCTTTGATTTGATATACATTATATGTGGTTTCCAACTTTATTTATTATCTATAAGCACTCCAAGAAATTTTACTTAATTTACTCTTTCTATTTCTATATTATTTATTGTAAGAATTTTGTCTGTGTTGGTCGGACGGTTTCCAAATATAATATACTTTGTTTTACTTAAATTTAATGTTAGTTTACTAACTCTGTAATTTTTCCATTTCAATACCCACAGTATCCAATAGTTGATCCAGGTCCTCCCCACGGCAAAGCAGGTTTGTGTCATCTGCAAAAACTACGGCCTTGAGTAACCTGGAGACCTTGCATATATCATTGACATACAAAATAAATAACAAGGGGCCTAATATTGAGCCCTGAGGAACACCACACCTTACCTGCTTTAGTTTTGATTTACAGTCCATAAGTTGCACATATTGAGTCCTGTTTGATAAATAACTGTTTAACCAAGTGAGTGACATACCTTGTATCCCATATCTTTCAAGTTTTGTTAAGTGTATTTCATAATTTACAGTATCAAAAGCTTTCTTAAGATCCAGGAAAACACCTACAACATATCGTCTATTTTCAATAGCTGTTGTTATTTCAGCTACGAAATCTAACAAAGCTAGTGTGGTGGTCCTATTTTTCCGAAATCCATACTGTTGGTCACACAGAATATTTTGTTTTGTAATAAAATCATCAAGCCTTTTATAAAATATTTTTTCTAATATTTTAGAGAATTGTGGGAGTAGAGATATTGGCCTATAATTTGAGAATGTGTGTTTGTCCCCAGCTTTATATATCGGGATAATTTTAGCAGTTTTCATTTCACTTGGAAAAACACCATTTGTCAGAGATTGGTTGCAGATATGTGTAAAGGGTTTCACCACACATTCAATGATATTTTTAACAAGTGACATATCTATCCCGTTACAGTCGGTTGACTTTTTACCTTTAAATTCTCTAACAATTTCTATTATTTCCTTCTATTATCTTTGGCAAGCTACTCAAGTTAACTTTAGTCACTGTAGAAAGATGTAGCAAAAGGATTGACATCCTTGGCCTAAGTCAGCTGGATCAATCAATTGAAAGTGATATATGTGCATTTGGATTTTCCTATCAAATTCTCTGAAGAACATATTTTACATCCAAGCCACACCAGTGTCAAGATTTCACTGATGCTTATTTCCAGAAGATCAGAAAGCTGAAGCTCACGTTTCAATTTCACCTGGTCCACGCATTTCTCAGGCAGCGGTCAGCCAGTCATCTGATTAACACGTGTAAGTATTATCCTTTAAGCAGCAGTTATCACAGCCTGCGTGCTGTCAAGTCCCAGCTGGTCTCTTATCTAAAGAGAGCCACAGAGTCTGAAATGATAGCCGTCCTACACTGGCCAAGGGCAAAGAGTCATCCCACCATTGCTGTTTAAACTACGTTGACTTATAGCATTCCAGATGTTCTTCCATATTCGGCCTGTGGGACATTTAATAAATAAAAAAATAAATAAATACAATAAAATAATAAAATAAAAAGTGAAGAAAAAATATATATTATATAATATTACAGAATATTATACGAAACTGTATTGTATTATGTCATTAAATTAAGTGAAATAGAATAATTTCGAATAATTTTTAGTCACTTGACTGAATAGAAATGAACGATTCCAATGAAACCACCTGCAAAATGTTCAGCAAGGATGCCGTTTGTGCGGTCTTCCAGTCAGGTTGTGGTCAGCTCATGTTTCTGTCTCAGAAACACACACCGAGGTGACTGTTTATCTTCTGGCGAAAATAAGTCATTGTATGCAGCTATGAGCTACCTTTGCTGTCAGTCCACACACATAAAGACCCTGCAGGAGGCCGCTTCAGGAAAAACAGGGCGAGCCGGAGACCTGACAACGTAGTAAGCTAATTCCCTTTGATTTATTCAGCGAGGATATGCCCTGACTTCTCTGGACAGTTGATAAAAAGACAAATTCCCCACCTGGAGGGTGAATTGCACGTTCACCCAGGCACAAATGAAGTGCGCCGCCCCCTCCTGCCACGTGCACTATCTTTAAAAGGTAATTCATCAGCGCAGCGCTCCTCTGACATTTGGAGCACCCTTGGCTTTGCCCCCTTTTATACGGCACCACGCCACAAAAGCGTTAAGCGAACGGGATTTATGGAGCGTCTCCGCTTGAGATCGTTCTTCAACACCTCTCGTCGCCTTCCTTCCCGTGACCGCCACCCCCTTCCTTCCTTCTTATACACATTATTCACACTGATATATCTGAGATAAAGAGCCATCCAAACAGATATGCGCCCTATGCTCCGTATTAATATAACATCACACAAATAGCTGCATGAATCTGCTGTATTCACAGAGCACGGCGTGGTGTAATATATCAAGAGAGCTGCACACACAAAGTGGGCCCTGCTCACAAATCCATAACGGTAATGGAGCTAAAGCTATTAGCCCAGTCACTAAGGAAGAGTCAGGGCCCTAACCCTAACCCATTAGTCGCTGTAGTAGTTTACACGTGTAGACAGCTCTGTGTTGTTTACGTCGGTTCACGTGGACACGGAGACAGCTTAATTTCAACCTCACGATAAATATTTCTGTCGACTCACCCCCCCCAAGACGAGTTCAGCGGATTGAGTAAAGACAAAGCCGACAGTCAAATGGCTGTAATTGCGGTAAATACGCAAAAACACAGGGAATGAATAAATTTCACCAGCCAACCACAATCAAGTCATTGTTGACTCATGTTGATGGATATCTTAAAGAAAACACGTTATGCACTTTCTTTCACCATTTAAAAAACACTTTCCAGTTTTTTCCTATTATTCTTTCCACAAAATACCAGAGGGATCAAGAATTATAGCATACTTGCACCAATTTTGATGAGCTGCTGAAGCTCCGTGGGACTTCCAGTAAAGATTGATAGTTTTGAGAATCAATAATGAATAGTTGACAGGAGATAATCCCTAAACTAAGTTCCACTGTGTATAAAAAGTCCTCAAAGAACTGAGTGAGAGCTTGAGACTGCACGCGTTTCTTCTCCTTGTCAGAAACCAAAGCTGCAGCGCTTTTAGCTTCTCATTAATATGTTACGGAGGAAAACAGGGTTTCAAGATACTAATCTCACGGGAGGATATGTTTACTTAATTTGCCACACAGCTCCCAGTAATTCCTCCAATTAAAAAAAAAAAAAAAAAAGAAGAAGCACAAATAACAAAGTGCCAGTTGTGAGCCGGTTAAGTGAAGTTTCCCATTTTAATTAGTGTGCAGGTAAACGATAGTGCCCCTTCAATGGCCACAGCTGCAGTGGTGGATGAGAAGACTTTTTGCTCACCTCTATTTGGTTTCAAACGTATTTTCTTTACCCGTCTACTTCCATCACCCCCTACGACGTAGGTTTAATTCCGGTTTGATGCTAAGAGGGGTTGAGTTGTATCTCCAGCGGGGCGTGAGCGGCATGACAGGGGAGGAGGTTTCCTCCAGAGCCAGAGGAACCCGCGGCGTGCCAAACAAATATACGCTGCCAGCAAGCACACTAACTCGTCTCATTATCGTGTTTCTTTTTTCAGAAACAATGCTGATTTGCATGAAAAAAAGCAACATATTTTTGTCTCCTGAGAGACATTGCGGTCGACTCATGTGACAACTTGTATGTTTTTTTTCCCCCCAAGCTAATAAAGCACCACTTTGATTCCAGTGCAATGGGCTGTTCTATACAAAGGGGCATTTATGCCGTTGCAGCAGTGAACACAGCTTGCTTGTTTTCCGGCCAATGGACGCAACTCCCATCATTCTCTTTAAATTCAGGGCAGGGGGCGGAACACACAATCTTTGACATTGGAGAAACATAAATAGATAGTCATTTTTAACGAAATTCAAATCAATTGCACTGGTATTTTGTTATTCACTGTGTACTAAATATGGCCGCACAGCAGTATATATGGAAATGTGCTTTAATAGCTCAAGCCTGGTTTCTTGTAGGCACATTTTAGCAGTTGTCGGCGCATTCCAGATAACCACGTCGATTGCGGCGTCGGCAAAGTGACATATTGTATTATGCTACTGGAAAGGGCACCGCACGAAGCGTATTTAGACTTTACGTTTAATGCAACCAATGGGGGGGGGGGGGTCGCTTTATTCCCCGCTGAGAGCTGTGACTACTTATTGTCATATAAAACATTCTTGGAGTCAGGCGCTTTCAGCACTGTACACACAAACGTCAGCTGGGACACGGTCCTGTTAATTCTGGCATTCTATGTATGAGGAAATGCATTGTTTTATTGTATTTCATGTTTTAAATAATGTAAAAGGCATTTTTATTAATCTCGTGATTATTTCATGTACCACTTATCACTTTGAAACTCACTTCACTAGACGCTGTGATAGCGAAGAACATCAGCGCTATTCAATTACGAGACACTAAGAAGTGATTGGAGGCCATGCCTTTTATCAAAACAATTTCAATATTTGGAGTGTTTGGGGGGGGAAAAAAGCTCAAGCACCCAATCGAGTTTTGGCTGCAATTGCAGTAAAATCAAGCCGAAGAATAATAAGAGACGTTTTTTTTTTTTGCACATTAACATCAGCTTCGGTGATTGTTCTTTTGCATTTACAAACTGATTATGTTGAAGATGATATTAGGAGCGCGCTTGTTCGTAGTCGTTTCCCGGCCGCGTCTGTACCAATCACACGGGGCAAATAAAAGCCATTTCTTGCATTTGCACTTATCTATCGTTGTAGCGTCCACTCGGTCGTAAGCAAACAAGACGAGAAGGAAATCATGAACGTTTGACCCGAGCTAATTAGAAAGTTTGCAGGCTCTGCAGCGGGAATGGGCGGCGGGATAATGAATCATAAAATGGTTCATTACTGCGCTCAGGGAACACTCTCCATCTCAATAAATGGACACAGGGCCTGGCAGACAAATCAAACCAGGACGCGTACGCCGCCTCATTTAGCTTCTGGAAGGATCACAATGAAAGAAAAGGGAGAGGTGGGGGAGAAATTCCCTTGCTCTAAATGGTTTCTATTATTGAAGTGTCTCATTGGTTTCACTCTCTCTCACTTCAATTCCTTCTATCTTTTCCCTCAATCACTCCTTCCCTCGCTCTCCGAGTCCACCGTCACACTCAGCCCTTTGCCTGCGACCTGTAATTTATACTATTGTGTTCAGTCCATTTACACACTGCATTAGCAATATGTGCTCTTAGTAAACCGATTGATTTTAATTTTTTTTTAAAAAATGAGGTAAAATTAAAAACATTTTTTTGCTTCAGTGTGCATTTTTTTGGGTTTTAAAATTCTTGTCAATGAGGTTTTACCAATAAACAAGGATCACATATCTTTTGTTCTAATTGTGGTTGTAAGTAAATTGGAGCCTGATTTTGGGCTAATTGTCAGCCACATGAAAACGAACAACCAAATCTCATCAAATCAAGTTACCATTTTTGCATTTTAATCCAGATTCTAAAATCCCAAAGTGGTTTCCAGATGCACAATCATTTATTTAGCAGGTAACACATTTAGACCTCTTGTTTTGTTAGGACTTTTTTGAAAAGCCTTTTTGTTTACCCCCATGATTATTTCAGTACTAAAATCACCTAAACTCGAGCACACCTCTTCATAATGGACTTGGCCCGTACCCTGTTCTCCAATTAACAATCGCAGCCCAGCAGAAGGCCCCAACGGGAGCAAAGCAAACTACACTCATGGTAAAAAATTTTTTTTAAAGCCTCCTCCCTCAGAGCAGAAGCCAAACACCAATTCCACGGGCTGCAGCGCTCCAGTCCTGAAGTCACTAGCAGGCTCAATCATAAGGCCTTTATTCTCTGACTCATATCTTCAGTCGGCGTAAGCAGAGCTGCCACAAAATGGCTGCGGGAACAATGTCTGATTGCTCTATTGTGAGTTAGCGGCGGCCTCTGACATCCCCCCCTCAAATCACCGCCTGCACAGCGACTGTCTCTTTCTGACAAGATGTGACACAGCTGGGGGGGGCATTGTTACAGACAGGTGCGCTACGTTCCTGTTTCACAAAGATGGCAACGACCTGAACAAAAGCCAAACGACAGGAAGAAAATGACTGTCAGTCTGCATTTTCCCTGTCTTTTTTTCTTAGTGATAAAAAAAAAAAAATGTCGAAAGTTGATGACAGGTTGCCATTTGTCCATTTGGCAGCTGCATAAAAAGGTAAGGGCATCATGGTGACAGGGAGGGGAGCCCTTGTCTATGCAGAGCAGGTGTGAGTGACAATATGTCACGTACAATCATGTTAGGATGCAGAAAGGGCAGTAGGCTAAAGCTTAGATAACATATTCCATGAGGAGTGAAGAGCCATTTTAAAATGTAGACGTCCGTCGCTGTATCCGGCCCGTGCTTACGACAGCATTAATTCAACAATGCAAGCGTTTCCCGCAGTGATTAAACGTGTGCTGCTGTATTGATTACAATACATGCAGAATGTAAATGTGCCCTGGCCTGCACATAATATTCTAGATTAGAGGATCCACATTTTGCGGATGTGCTAGATAGTAGCTAGTAGGTGGTAGTTTTTCAGACTTTTGTTTTTTTTTTGCCTTGGGTTGCAAGCAGAAATTTCAGTTACGGACTATGGTGGAAGCTACCGTTTTTTTCCGTGTATAATGCGCAAAATTGAACTTATTTATTGTCCTAAAATCTGGGGTGCGCATTATACATGGGTACAAAAAAAAATATATATATTTCTCTTTTTTTATCCGGATATGATACGGAGGCCGCCATTACAGATGCGCTTTCTTCTCTGCTGTTCACTTCAAACACGCTCCATACGAACACAATGCTCTCGTATCAGACGCTTGCTCGACCACCTGCTCGTTTGCTGTCACAATGTACCCTACACAAATCCGAAACATTTCTTCGCTATCGAGTTTGCTAGCGCATGCGTAGTGATACTGACCGGCAGAATAACATCCGGTTGTTCCCAAAGATGATCTTTTTTCTGAAATAATTTTACGTTTACGGCCTTAAGTAGGAGTCAAAATTTGGGTGCGTATTATACATGGGTATAGGCTTTTTTCCAGCACCAACATGCCATTTTTAGGGTGCGTATTATACATGGGGGCGCATTATACATGGAAAAAAACGGTAAATTCTAAATGAAGCATACGGCGAGATGGTGAACAATTCTTCAAAAAGTGCATGTAGCTCAGAATGAGGATTTGTTGTTGTGATTGTGTTCTTTTTTTAATAAGTTAGGGGATGAACACTTAACTGTGTACGGTTGGCCTCATAAAAAAAAAAAAAAAACAGTATGGCAGAAGTCACGTAGCACATTTATCATTTTTAACCCCGCGGGTTAATTCCCAGGCAAGGAAGTCAACATTATGATTAGCATCTATTTTCGCTATGACAGAGAAGAGCAATTTGATGTTAATGAACGGAGTTAAAAGTCAGGCCGTCTCCATTAAAGCATTGAGCGGAGCGCTAATAACGAATGCTCGGATGCTTACAGCCTTTGTAGATGTCGGTCGGAATCTGCACGGCGCTGGATGAGTAGTTGACCTTGTTTTTGAAATTGGGATCGTCCACAAATTCCAGCTCCAGAGAAGTCGAGCTCTCTAGTGGATTTTCCTCTTCTCCGTCCTCCGTCTGCACACATACACAAGACAAAAATAAGCATACAATACAAGCAGGCAGATACAGCAATATGTGCAAATATGGTGACATATTCTGACAGGGCCCATCTGTGCCTCTGGTTCTGCAAACACGGGCTTTTGTTTGGAGTCTATGCCGCCACATAACAAATACCGTCATAAAAATACACAACCCTCTGCTTGTAACATTGAATCAACACTGCTTAAGTGCCGTTTCTGCTAAAAGAGTACCAAAATTACTGACCCGTACCACTTTTTGACACCTCGTGGAAGTACGATAGCATGAGAGCAGAGCTAGATCCATTGATCGGCCATTTTGTTTGACCAAAGAGCCAAGTTTCTTAATAGTGGTACAATTTGCATGGTGACTAAGCTGTTCAAGAAAAAATGCTACACACATAAAAATATATCTTTTTTCCTTAACCCACTTACTCCTACAATGCGGATTTTGAGCAGGTTTGCTTTTATCCAAGGTTGAGTTAATTATTTGTGACCCAGGTAATAATTGGATTTGAACTCTTAGAACTGTCCATTAGTACACCATGCTGCCCCACAAAAGGAAGTACAGTTAGATTTAATTTGATATCCAGTAAAGCCACTGAAAAGTTTTCATAAGGCCACTGTTGACGTGGTCTGAACAAAAACACCCATTCAGGACAATTAATTCACTTTTCTGTTAAGCGACAAATGTCAGTAGGTCCATAGTGCAATTATTCTGAATTGATTGCCTGCTCCCAGTTCTTATTACGCAGCCTGTTAGAAGTACGCCGAGAGAACAAAAAATTTCCCAGCTGGAGCCGTTTACAGATCAAACCCCGTAAAACAAAGACGTGGGTGGTCGGTTCACAGTGGTGTCTGTTAACTAAACAACGACAAATGAAATGTGTGTGTGCGCTTTAGCTTTGAGCACGTAGATACACTCTCAAATGCAAGTTGCCCTTAGCTTCTTTTCACTCATTATTAGTCATCCCCCATTAGCCTTCATTTGTTTAGACCAAATGCATATCTAAGAAAAAACAGATCGGATTATAACTCCTGCTTTCTTACAGGAGAAAAGCACATTATAATTGAGTATGAATTGTTGCCGTTTATATTTTAATAAAGCAGCGTAGGTTAATTGGATCTGACATGATAAAACCTGTTATTTTTTGGGGGAAGGGGGGGCTTCATTAAATCAAAAGAACCATGTGTCCACGGCAGGGTGGTGATTGATGGGTCCGCTTTAATTGTCTATTAAAACGCAATTACAAGCTGTTTTTTTGGAATGAGCCGGGGGGACGTTCGCAAATAAAGTCACCCGAAGAAATGTCTCAAAGTGGCCATGAAAGACCAACAACCACAAGCCAGAGAAACTTCTGTAACTTGCCTTCGAGGGCCACACCAGGAAAATAAAATAAAATAAATAAAACAGCAGAATGGCCTGTGTTGTATGAGTCTTCCATAGAACTTAAACGTCTGCTAAACAGAGAATGAGAATAACTATGTTTTTATCGATTGCACAATAAAACCAAAACAAGTAACTTTCTGTCCATCATAAATGAAATGTGATCTCAGTGGGTGACTCATGGGAATTGGTTAATAACATCAGCACCACGATGTTTGTTGATTACGCAGCTTGACATAAATTCTGTCAATGTCAGGTAAGGAAAAGAGTCCCCTACCTCCTCCCTTCATTCTTTCTTTAGAAGAGTCCCAATCATAATTAACGAAGGCAGTATCTGATTAGCAAGTGAATAAATGCAGACAGCAAAGACTGATTGGTTAATTTTCTTCAACCTCCTACCACCTGTTTTGCGCAAATCTTAACCCAATTTGTTTATTTTTTTATCCCTTCCATAAATGGCTGAAGAGGCCAGAGGTGACATTTGGAAGATTCTTCCCTTCCTTCCTTAACTGGTGTTAAGCTTAAGTGTGTGTCACTCTTTGTGCAGTGTGTGTGTTGTGACAATAAAGTGGGTATACACATACTGATAACCGGGCCAAATGTAAGCATTCTGGACAATGTCAGTAAAGGACTGATAATCAATGCCTTGAGAAGATTATCCTGAGGTGTGTGTTGTAAGAGTGATTTTTACAAGCTACTGCAAAGGCACTTTTCTCTCTCAATGCATGCCAAATGTTTTATATGTCTTCCTGCTGCAACACATGATTCAAAAGACCAGGATGGTTATACAGCTTCTGCACACTTTGGTGATTATCTGATAATTGCATACGGACATCAAATGCTTCTTCATCATACAAAAATCCTGTGCAATAATTCACATAATAAGGAGTAAAGCGATCAAAGGAGCAACAGGAAGGGTAAAAAGGCACAGGACAGGTCGGAGAGATACTTACTTGACAGTCACCTGAATTTCACCCCACTGGTGAAGCCTTAATTGGTGGGGCTGACAAAGTCCCTGGGTGGGCTACTACGGTTTTCACAACCTCTGCATGACTTCATCCCCTCTAGCTTTGGGCGAAGGCGGGGTCAGTAAAGTAAGGGTCACGGGTGTCTCGCACCGAGTATATGCCGCGTTAATGATGACTGATGCTCTCCAATTAGATGTGCTGACAGCCCCTAAAGTGTCGTGTCATTAATCAAAATGGTGGCGGATGAAAAGAGAATTTTGCAGCATGATTTATTACTCCTTCACCTCCCCTTTCATCCCCTTCTGCTCGGTTCCGTCTAAACATTTTTGGGATTCATCAAACTTTAGCCTGGGATATTCAGGTAAACAAACAAAAACAGCTGTGTCAGCAATACCCCAAACAAACACATGGTAGGTAGTTAACCTGAATGGCATTTACTGCAGTGGAACAGGACATACTATCATATGACAATTTGAATTCCAAGGGTCTGAAGCAGACTCCTGATTGTTCGTAGGGTTATGGTCAACTACCACCCACTCGCAAATATTTGAAATAAGGCCTTGGGGAAAACAGACCGAGTCACATGCATGCACGTAGGACGGGCCGTCGTTCTGCTACACTGCCTCACCACAAACCAGCGTCATCGCACTAGATACGGCGCTCACTGACGGCAAGATGCAGAGTAAGGGGGCGGGACTTTAGGTTGGTTCGTTGGTTGGTTGGTTGGTTGGTAGGATTGGGCAGGCAGGCAGGAAGGATGTTGGGTAAGAGGGGAGGGGGTTAAAGCAGTTCGTTCTATACTCACATAGTCTGAATCCGCTTTGGAATCGTAGTATGAAATGGCATTCTCCTGTGCAGAAAAGAAAGAGTGAAAAGACAAGCTGATGAGAGGAGATATAGAAGTGTCTATATCCACCCCGAGTCCTGGAAGTGGGTAAGCAAGGAGAGAGAGAGAGAAACGGTCAGGGTTATATTCCATCATATACATGCGAGAATATAATCGGCATCACAGAACACAGCAGGAGTAGTGTGATGTGCAACGACAGAGAGGTCGCTGCTTAGGACGCCCCTGAAAATAATAGATGCAATGTGTTTGGCAAGTTAATGCCATGAATGTTGAAACAGTGATAGGGACACTGTACAAACATGTCATGTGACACAGAGATTTGATGGTGAATGAAGCATGGCAGTTTGGATTTGAGAAACTAAGAAACTCAACCTATGACCGATAGGCGAGGTCAAAGCTGCATTGAGTTTTGGTGGATGTGCTTATTAGCATTAGCATTAGGTTTACTGACCTCAAGGACGCATTGCTTTGCTTGAAGTGCGGTAAGGTTCTGAGTCATGCACAAATGTTAACATGCAACAAAAAGGCATAACTTGGTTGAATATTAAAAGGATCATGAGAGGTGAAATCATGGAGAGAAAGGCGTGTCATGGTAAGGCTAGAAGATGACATCACGTCCTGGATGTCCAATAAGATCTTCTGGATGCTATGATATTTTGTGTACAAGGGTCACTCGGGTTCCAATGGCGTTGTTAGTACGCATCCTCAATTTGTACTTTTGTTGTAGTAAATGACAGGAAGTTCCTTGCGTGACCACAAAATGTCGTGTGTCGGGAATATTGTAAACCAAAGCCACCCTGTGTCGTTGTAGCCTCACATTTATGTTCTTTAGCATTCAAATTGGTACTAGAATCTGCCGTTTGCGTTCGGCGAATACATTAAGTAATTAGCACCTGAAGCCCCGCCGAGCTTCTTAAAGGTCATTCGCCGGCATGGTGTCCACTTTACGGGGGAGCTAGCAGTTGACAACTTCAAGGGCACCGAACTGGCCGAGAAATGGAGGTGGTCCCGAAGTCCTGCAGACTTCATCTAAAGTCCGGCTTTCCTCTTTAGTAGCCTCTCCATTGCAATATGGCCGCCTTGGCTCACCTCTAGTGCTAATCTGAGAGTCAGCCGTCAAACGGGTTCCTAACAAAGTCGACAAAAGCGCCCGTGTCATGGAAACCTCCAACGACACGAAACATGGGGTGGAGTGGCCTGTGGATGACGGACGTGGAAAAGGAGGGCTGACAACACATCTCCAAAGAACCTTTGTCGGAGAGATCAGGAAGGAAATTGTGAAGAGGAGGGGAAGGGAACGCTACTTCGGGGATCAGAGCGGATCACACAGGGAGTACATTGGGTTCAGTCGCCGGGTCAGAATGGCGGCCGAGGTCGGGGAGATGTGAAGAGGATGAATTGGGAGGAGGGGAGATTGAGATGGGTGGCAAGTGTGGTAGGGGGTGGCGGGGTTTGTGGCTGCCAGGCACTGAAAATAGCCTCTGCAAAGAGAGATGTGCTGGAAGAGAAAGAGAGAGACGCTGTGGCAGTGCTGTTGAGTCTGCCAGCAGGATTGATCCACAGCCCAGTCCTGTTTGGACCAGGGCCTCACTTCCAGGAAGTGCAGAAAAGGAAGCCCAAAACATAACTGGACTTCACTGTGTCATTTAGTCTTGTTTAGTTCGTTTATTACGGTGTATTTTTTCTATTCTATCTTTATTCTTGAAAGTTGCACCCCAATTTCTTTCTATTTTGCCTATCAATTTTGAAAACCCCAGATCATTACAAGTTCACAGTGCATAACTGCAGAGTTTCTCTTTGACACAAAGGTCGCTGGACTGAAACCCCATCGAGCATGTATTTTTTACCCACTAAACACAAGATAAAAGATTTTGCAACAGGATGTCCATTTTCTGCGTTTTTTGCGTTGACTCAACAGGCTGACTGTTAAACTCTCTTTTTCTATAAAGTACAGTCTATATCACACACACACAGACACACACAGACACACACAATCCACACAAGGCCATACAAATTCGCAGTGGCACACAACTGAAATCCACACAAAACCTTACAAATTCCCAGTGGCACACAACACGCTATCAATAAATTAAATCCATCATACTGAGTGGACTCACAAACTCCAAATAGTAGACGAAAACTGAGGGGACCAGGAGATGATACCGGCCTCGCTTCCCTTACATCACTTTTTCTTTATGATACAACGTTATCTAACTTATCTTAGATAAGAAGCTGGTTGCTTCATCTGTCCTCCTCCCTGGGCCTTATCTCCATCTTTCCAAATACCCCCCCCCCCCCCACTCAACACCAATCTCCCCTCACCAATTTTTGATTTGAGCAAGAGCAGCAAGTAGCACACAGGTAAGATGCCTACTGTTGCCGTGGGAACCAACCCTCTTTTCTTGATCAAAATGTGGCTGTCTCCTTGGCAGGGTTACAATGTTTGTTTTTTTGGCCATCTGACCAGCTGCCTATAGCAGTTTTTTTTTTTTTTTTAATCGGCATTATCATGAAACTCCTCACATGTAAATGTACCATTTGTCACGACTCATATCCGATCATGTCTGTGTGCTCATGTCTGTGTGCTCGCCCCTCCCTTCCTGTGTGCCCATGATTTAGTGTAATCACACTCACCTGCTTCTCGTTACCTGTGTTGTATTTAAGTTCTGTTTGTGTGTCACTCGCTGTCGGAACATTGAGTTGAGTTGGTGTTGAAAGCGCACTGTCACGAGGTTTGCTTAGGTCCTGTCTTTTTGGTTTCACGTCTTGTTCGGCCAGTCCTGTTGTTAGTTTGTTGTTGTTTCATGTCAGTTTACTGAGTCTGTTAGTTTGAGTTCCTGCAATAAACCCTGGTCCAAGCTGCACATGGTCGCCCTGCTCCATTTCCACCACTCCGCCCATGACACCATTAAAAATATACCCTACGCGTATATATCGCAATGACCGGGCCGCGTGTTTGCAACATCAACCGATTTCTCAACAGGCCGACATGGAAAGGTTTGACATTTGAGTGTGACAAGCGCTCAATCACGGCTGGAGACAGATTACAGTCATATTCGTATCTCCTCCGGACACCTGCTAATGATTTTATAATTAGAGACCACGTTCCTCAGCACCTTGGTAACGCTTAGGGGTGTGCGCGCATCCATGCAGACGCACATAAACGACACCCTTTCGCCTGCCCCCTATAGACTCGCAATCATTCCCGCCGCCAGGTTGGCTAATGGAAGCTGACATTACATCAAACACAATAAAGGATTTCATTTAGTGCACTTCATTAGCCAGCAGATACAGGCTAAAGACAAACAAATACAGCTACGTACTCACAAAAAACTATCAAAGTGGTGCTAAATTACAAATTAGTCAAATTTGAGGCAATATCATCCTGATGTTACACAAATCAAGTACAGATGGATTTCTAGTAGTGTGTTTACCTCGCACCTTATTTACCAAATATTTTTCCTTTCACTGATTTTCTCCACCTATGACATGATGTGCTGGCAGCAGCAGGATCACACAATCATGCAGAAGAAACAGTCACATCCTACTTTTGTCACCACCCTGCAACGTATCAAAGCCAAATGGTAAGCAGAGCTGCATGGGATTTTCTTGAATGATTAACGTTATCTTTTGATTAGTGGAACATTTTCAATGACTTGGTAGATTAGAAGGTGTTTGTGTTTAGTGGGCTCACATACACACAGTGTAGTGGTAAGTTGGAAAAAAAAAACATGCCTCCAGGCTGAACACGCACACACACACATGCACGGATGCACACACTGCTGCCTGAGATGCAGAAAAACATTCACACATAACTGACATGCAATTTAAGACACACAATTATGTGGATAGGAAAAATAAATGGAAAAAAGAAAAAAGAAAGAAAAAGAAACATCAAATGGAGAAAAGGGGAAAATAGGGTCTCATTTCTAGTTGATTACATCACGTGTGTGCAAGAACATGTAAAAGTGAGCTTCTTATGATGCATTTTTTTTTTCAAATGTGCGGCTGTGTGTTGAAGATGTGAAAGCTCTTTACCAAACGATCTTTTTCTTTTTCTCTCTCTTTCCCCAATACCATTTAGGGAATTTTAATTAGCTCTCATTCATGTCACTCTCATACATATTGGACCTTCGCTATGTGCGATTGAGATGGTGGCAAAAATAAAAAATAATTGACACCCACTGAAATGCATTGAAAAAAAGGGGGGAAAAATGCCCTGACTGACTGGCCTCCAGAAACTCAACTATTTGTATATACGCAATTAAAAATGTATTTTCACGATTCACAAAATAGAGCCTAGAACGAACATCTAAATCGCTCTCTAAACAACAAGCGGTATTAAATATTTTTTTTCAGTTTTCTCTTTCTTTCCAGGCTTGACACCTCATTAAAAGCACCGGAATCCGTTTATGTGTCTACAGCTACGACGATAAGGAACGAAGGGCTTTGTCCCGCTGCACTCCGAAAAACGTTACGATCCCTTTGTTGCCTGACAGGTCTCGATTGAAGAGCGGGGTGTTAACGCAGATAGCATCGCTCGCCGCATTGCATGGACATGGTGTCAGATAATAAATAAATAAATAAACAGGAAGCTTATAAAGCAACGCCAACGCCCCCTAAACAAGGCACAGATCTTAAGGAGGAGACAAAAAAGATAACAGAATAGTTCAGACTGGAACCCAAATGCAATTGTTTACATTAGGGAGAAAGAATGATTTTATCCCATATTGAATTTGCAAGTTTGCCCACTTTCAGATAAAGAACCTTTTCATCATTTTTAGTCTGCATTATTAGCTGTTTGCTAACCTTATGATAACTTTTGGCTTAGCGACCATAAAAATCACAGTGTGGTGACGAAACAATGAGATCTGGACCTAACACATTGGCGACCCGTTAAAGCAGTTTCATAAGATTGATTGATTGATTGAATATTTATTGATCCCCAGGGGTGGGGAAATTCAGGCCCCAGCAGTATCCATACCACAGAGTGGGTATACAAAAGACACACAGATGGCATGAGCGCAACTCAATAGGCTCTCATAAGGCTGCCACACAACGGCATCACAAAGAAAGTCAGAAAGCGCACAAGATAAAAAGCCATCAAAGCAAATCATAACCAAAAAACAAAGGGAAAAAAAAGCAACAGCGTCCAACCAGCACCCCTCAATACAAGAAAACACCCCAAAACACACACAATAGCCTCCACGGCAGTCCAGTTCAACGGCGCCCAATGGACCGTGGTCGTGAATCGGTGAAAACATTACAAAGCAGGGAAACGTGTGAGCAGCGTCCCGGGCACCCAGTCGGGGGCACGTGCAGATGGTCACCTAGCATGGCGAAAGTTGTTGGTTCCGACGATCACGAGGGAGCAGACTCCCCACAGGGGTTGCGGCTGCAAGGCCAAGGCGAGGGACCCGGTCATCACTGGCCGGATAAGCAGGAAGCCGTCGTAGAGTTACGCCGGTCTCGACCGATGATCCCGGTCCCAGGAAGAAAAAATAATTAAAGAAAAAAATATCCAATCCGAAGAGGTACCGAGGTGCGGTAGAAGGCACCAGCATCGCCGAATGGACAAAAAAACAGAAAGAAAAAGGAGAAAAGAAGGAAATAAAGAGGAAAAGAGAGAACACTGCTGGGAGGCAGCCACTCACGGTGCCATACCAAGAAAAAAAGCCCAAAGATTCACAAAACAAAATGTTTGAAACTTCCATTTCCCATGAGTCATAAAATTGCATTATATTTCTCATTTGACTTTTGTTTCCCCTCAGTCATTTTACCGCCGCTCGACCAAAGAGTGCACGTAAGTCAGCACCCTGCCCTCTCTGTATAGGCTGCCTCCGAATGGGCCAATCAAAAATCAAACCTTGGCTAAAAGGAAACCTGTTATTTTCAACCCCATAATCACTTCCATCAGATTCCTTGCCGTCCCTCACATAGAAATGACAAGTGAAAGGTTGCCTTTGACATTGCGTGCACAGCTGGTGCACAATCTGCACCAAGGACGCGGCTTAACAAGTGCAAAATCACAATTGTGTATTCCTCCGCCAAACACTTCATAATGCCTGTAAACATCTACCAGTCAGAACATTATGGCTGCTTGCACAATTTCTAATAATTATGACTCGCTCAGGTAACCAAAACTGAGTCACAGCTCTCTTTTTGATGCAGTCCTGTGAGCTGATTTGGAATCTGACAGGTAGAATTTTTTTTTTTCCTGAAATGTCATACTATGACTGTCAATACATGGTAAAATCCGCATTGTGCCAGCTATTCTATTTTAATATTTGATAACTTGTTCCGACGTAGAACATTCTGGCCCGAAATCTTATTGGCATTGAGCTATTTGCTACCCTGCTGTGACTAGAGAAGGAGGGGTGAGGGGGGTTCGCAGGTTCAGCCTTTCAAATAACATTTCATGGTTGTTGACTATGTGTGTGAGAGAGCGAGAGCGTGTAGAAATGTTAAAATCAAGGAAAGCAGCGGCACGGCTTGCTGGATTTCTCTTGCCTATTGATTGTCATCTCCTGCGAGGCAGCGTCATCGATCGACAGGATTTAGACATGGGTGGCAGCTGGAGGGTCTATACTTGCATCACAGTTGGCTAAACTCACACTGATACCTAAACTTTTCTCTTGGTTCTATTCATGACAAGCTTATATACTCAATATTTGCTACATGTTGACAATCAGCCCAGTTAAAATGGATATTTGACGTCTATAATCGTCAATGTTAAACAGGGTACACACATTTTCCACTGCATTTCTACCTTTAAGAGTTGCACTTCAAAAAATTCCAATAACTACTGACAATGGAGGTGAAAATGGCCTCTCCATATAATTACCATAGCAAAAGGATCTAAAGTCTGCAGAGAAGGCTTTTGGAATAAAACAAAAACAACATCTTAACCGTCTAGCGGCTTGTCATTTTCCTCAGGTAGCCAGTTCTCTTGCCATTATTTTCTTTCCAGGAACAACACAGATGGAAGTCCATTTTGTGTTTTGGGAATGAGCGATAACACTGTTTATGGCTTGCTTAAAACACTCAGCAGGCGGAAAAAAAAAGAGAGGAAATTGACAGTGTTTAGTATTTGTGATTACAAAATGTAGCCATGTTTATCACAGTTTGAAATAGACAGCGCTGCTTCTTGGAATTGTTTATATAGACTTGATTGAGGTGCTGCTGACACAACATGTTTGGTCACTATCACTCTTTTCTACATTTTTGCTGCAGGATGTCTGCGTCTCGTCTTCACATTGCGGAACTGCCGTGAACCAACTCGGGGCACGAGGTCAAACAGGATAAAATAATTGAACAGATCCAGCAGATGTTTGTTTGAGGCAGTACAATGAGTGGGTGGTTAGCACGTCTGCCTCGCAGTTCTGGGATTCTGGGTTCGAATCTACACTCAGGCCTATGTGGAGTATGTGGGTTTTGTCTAGGTACTAATGAGAATAAGTGCTCTAGTGTCTAGAAGATGGATGAATGAGCTTATTTGGCGATAAAATCCCTTATTTTTCAGAAGAAATGTCATGACTCAGGGTGTTATTAGCAAAACGAAATTAACAATGAACAATGAAACTAAGACAAACTGCTCTTTCCTTTAGATTTCACCACACTGAATATGTGACTAATGTATAGCGTTACTAATGGAGCTGGTAGCTGTGAGGAAATCGTATTCGAGTGGCCAACACAATTTCTCCTTCTGAAGGGCCAATTATCTCAAACAGAGGCTCTTTGAAAGGTCAAGTGAACCGCCCTCCACCTCCTTTCTACTCTCAGCCCCTTGTACTTAAGGTCACGTCACATTTCCAAAGGGAACATTGGAGTCTTAAAAGCAAATGCCAAATACTGCAGCTGGACATCAGTGGGAAGTGAAATGTCCACCCACGGGTTGGGATAATACTGATCGTGTTTGGGTTCGCTAAATGCTGCTTGACTGTCCACATGTTAATCACAGGGCTGACATGAACAGATACTTTCCTGCTCACAGTCACACCAATAGTGGATTTAAAGCGAGTTTTTGCATTCATACTTACAATAACACCTATGAATAATTGAAAGTATTCAATGAACCTCAAATGGATGTGAATTTATTGTTATATTCGTGTATTTGTTGTTTAATGTGACGTGTTCCTCTTTTCAACGATAAAAGCTGAGTTACTGCTTTGCTATCTATTATCTGCATTATGGTTCATCCTTTGCTCATACTTTTTGGCAAACCATTGGAGCATAATTCAAGATGATGCAGAGAAAAGCTTTGATCACTCCCGGAGAGTGAATAGCGATTAAACCTGTAAAACTAATAATCTGTCATTTAGTAGTCAGGCTAATGTGAATGTTTTTGAAAAAGTATGAACGTGGTTTAGGATGATATAAATTATATGTTTGAACTATCAATATAGACAATAATAAACTTTTCAAAGGTGGGCATCTATATTTTTTTGCAAATGCTTATTATTTGCAGCAATTCTTGGTCCTTTACCGCCATTATTAGCAAAGGTTCAGTGTTCACCGTTAGCCACAGCAACACAATTGTCTGGCATGAAGGACAGCGAGAAAGAACAAGAGCAGTTGCGTCGTCCGATGATGAAAGGTCTGATTGATTAGCGAGTGATGATTGCACTAAATGGCCCGGAAGACGGCGCCGTCTTTGTTTCCGTCTTTTACACTTTTTTGCCTTGGCGCCTCTCATTCCCTGTTCTCATTCTCCCTATTGGCCTGGCTTTGTCACTCCCTTTCGCCAGTTTCGTCAAGCCATCAAGCAAGCCCTTTCCTTTTCCCTTTCCCTCTCTAATGGCAGCGCTATTAGCGCTAATGCATTTCAAACGTACAACGGCTGCCACATCACAATCTGATGGAAATAACACATCTTCTCACGATCTTCGCAATCTCTGTCCTTTCTCCCGGCCAATCTCGTCCAATGTGTTTGCACTTTACGTCAGCGGTGACATGCCGACGGCCTCAATGTGAAACCAGATGAGTGCCAATAATATGTACACTGCGAGTCCAAAATATCATAACTGGTTTAAATTGAGGGTTATTAGATGTTTGCAAAAACACAGACGCTATTTTATGTTGACAGATATCTTTTTTTTTTTTTTGCAGGGGTGTGTTTGTCCTTTAAAAATAGTTTCAAGCAGGAGAAACAAGCTGACTGCTTGTGTAGAAAACATGTTGCCCTCAGTGCTCTGCAGTCCGTGCGCAATCAGCTGCTCGGTGGAAAACCGAGGGAACCACAATTATTTTGTGGGCTGGAAAAAAAAGAAAAGAAATGAGACCACGGTGACATGCCGAGGTGTTTTCGAATATCCCCCAGTCTGTGCCAACTTTCCATTTACCAAACAAACAAAAAAGGGACTTTTGATATTTGTCGCACGCTGTCTAAGAAAATTGCAAAGATGAACAGATTGTGTTCCCTTTGGTCGCACAGGGGATGGGCATCTGACCTTGAGAAATCATCAGCAATCCCGACGCTTTAATGTCCATTTCACAGCCCATTTCATTGCAATGGATTTAAAACCCCGGACGACCATTGCGGCGCTTGTTACGATCAACACTGTGACATCGGGAATGTGCGCTAGTCAGAATGGTCGCGACACGATGCCCGGCGCCGCTGCTGCAATAACAGATGTGGTGAGGGACAGCCGTGCCGTTTATGATGTGATGACGTGCGACAATGTTATGCATTTTTTGGTTGGACATAATGCCACGGGTACGCACATGTGGAAGTCAGTAATCCGTGGCATTATGAGAAAGCTGAGATAATACGAAAAAAATGAATTGCAGACAGAAAGATAAAAAACAAATGAAACTTAAAAATGACAAAATACAATGCTAGCTTAATTTGTTAATTTTTCAACGTATTGGCTCCACAATAGAACAAACTAAACATTCAGACCCAACTGGTATGCATTTCTTTTCTAGGCCGATTATATATAAATCAGAAAATCACTTGTTTTTGGGCCCTAAATAAATAAATAAATAAATAAATAAATAAATAAATAAATAAATAAATAAATAAATAAATAAAGGACTTGGAAAAAAATGAAAAAAATAAAAAATACATACCGTAATTTTCGGACTATAAATCGCTCCGGAAGTCGCACCAGCCATAAAATGCCCAAAAATGTGAAAAAAACCCATATATAAGTCGCTCCGGAGTATAAGTCACATTTTGGGGGGCAATTTATTCCACAAAATCCAACACCAAGAACAGACATGAACGAGCAACAACAGGCTAAACGATACGGTATGCTAACGTGACGAACACAAACGAGGAGCTGAGAACGGGCCTGACGTAACATTCAGTTATTTAAAAAAACGATTACATAAATAACACGTTTATAAAACCATCTGTGTCACTCCAATTCATTAAATTTATCGATCGTCCTTTGTCAACAATGCCGTGTGCCGCGCCGCAGTTCAAATTATTCCACAGGCCCATACAATGATATATAAACTATATTTTAAATAACTATCACGTAAACAACAATATTATCAAACCATTTGTGTCACTCCAAATCATTAAATCCATCAATCAAATGTCTCGTCCTTTATGTCATCCTGGTGACAGAGGACATGTCCAGAGGATATGGCGCTTTAAAGTGTTAATTACTTTATTTGATTTTTTCTCTCTATTTTTCATGTTTTGAATATGTTCAAGATAAAGATATCAAAGCATGTGAAGTGATCAACTATACTAAAAATAACATGTGAAGTGGTCAACTATACTTGTGAGTAAGTGATGTGTTAATGATCAAGTAAAAATTTGTGAAAAAAAACATATATAAGTCGCTCCTGAGTATAAGTCGCCCCCCCCACCCAAACTATGAAAAAAAACGCGACTTATAGTCCGAAAATTACGGTACATAATAATCACAGTATGTTTAGTTGCCATTAGGATGATTAGGGGCTCCTTCTAAAAACGTTTCTCCTGTAAGGATGGTTGGAGCACCACTGGTTCAGATAAGGCAAATTGCCCCACCGATTTTCGTAGAAACAGACTGCGCGTAATTCCGTTGACTGAAAAAAACGAAAGCTAAAAACATGATGTCCTTGGGGGAAATAATAATAATCAAACAAAATGCACTCAGCAACAGACAATCATATTTATGCAGTTGGCGGTCCTCAGACGCATGCGCGCGCAATTAAATGCCCCGTCTGCCATGCATAAACACCTTTTCTGTGGCTTTGACAGGCTGCTCCTCCCGCCAGTTTAAAATGCACCGCTACATCGCTCCTAATGTGCTCAAAGAGCATGCAGCTCTAATCTAATTAGACTGTCAGTCAGCAGAGTGTTCAGCCAAAAAGAAATTTGGAAGGCACAAAAAAAAATCTACAAACAAGAAGAATCTTCTCGAGAGGTTGAGGCATATCAAGTCCACCCACCCCTTCGCTTCCCCACCTGTTCTCCGCCTCTCGGAGATTTCTCTTTAATGGTTTTGCAGCCGCCCCTGCTGGGATTCATTACCTGGCCTAATTATAAAGGCAAATGAAATCAGCTCCAATACATTATTAATAGAGGGGCGCTATTAGGATTCCTCTGCGCTATTCGCAACAATATGATATATTCCCACTGTTTTCATGGCTGATTAGAATCATGTGCTGATAAGGAAAAAAGGTAAATTAGTGTGCTGAGTGGGAGGACGAGGAGAGGGTGGGGATGAGACTGGTCGCCGGACACACCAGGCGATGATTGTCGCAAAATTGGTGAAAATCTGCACTACAGAGCTTTAGCACATTTCATCTTCTTAAACCAACATGTAAAATAAACATTTCCACCTTATATGAACAACAAATTGCAATTGCAAAAAGTAACATATAACTTTTAAGTTGTTTTCCCCCCTACAGTGATTATGATCAAACAGTACATGATGTTACAGTGGCTTACAATAATCTTAAATATACTTTTTCTGCCTCACTTTTGACGAACACATCGGCCTACTATACTACGCTATTTGAATGTAGTTCATTAAGGTTGCACTTTTTAGGAATCACATTTTATTTTTATGTTCAATCAGTTGACAAACGCTGTCATGGCCAGATGGCCGACAATGCGGACGTGGTCTAAAAATGGAGGAGAAAGAAGGAAGGAAGGTTCCCACGATAATGGAGAGAGGGGTTTGTAGCAGCAATGAAGAAGTATTGATGCCGTATTGGATTCAGCTATGTGAATTGGACACTTTGAGAGCCAGACAGGCATCAAATCTCCCCAAATCTCAAGCCCAGCGCAGACACTGGAACGCGACGGCATCAAAGTGTAAGCCAGCGTGAATTTATATTCAATAAATTAAAAAAAAAAAAAAAAGGACTTTGCAAGGAAGTGATGCTCATTATTATTCGTTTGAAATCAGTTAAAGCCTTTTCTCAAACAATCCCCTGGAGGCACAGGGGGGTTTAAAAATCCATTTGCGGGAAGTGTAGCATGACAGCAAACTCGTTTCCCTGGAGACAGAGGATATGACAGGAGGGAATGTGGATCTGCGACATACGTACTTGCGTGCGTGTGCGTGCATGTTTGTGGGGGGCATTTGAGTGTTTACAAATTTGAGAGTCAGTGGTGCATGTGAGGATCACAAACAGTTCCAGACAAACACACAAGCCTCTGCAATATTGTGTTTTTGGTTGTTGTTGTTTTAAATTTCAAGAATAGAGCGCTGTTTTAAAGGTCAGCGAAAGCGTACTATGTTCAAGTTGGACAGGGGGAGGCTTTTAAATAATACGAGAAGCAAAGAAAATGACAACCCCTCCTAGTAGGCAAGCATTGTGTGTGTGTATGTACAAGTGTACTGGAGTCCTGTTATTTTTGTTTTTGTTGTTGTCTCTGTGATGCTGATCACATTAAGCAGGGTACACACATACCGTTTATCTGAATTTAAATCAGATTCTAATTGTAATTCTTTTTAATTCTTAAGATCAGAAATCCTTACAAGGCTAAAATAAAAATAATCAAATAATCGGACCCAACGTCAGCAGTTTTCCTCCCTTACCATCAATATCAATAAAGAAGAGTTAGCGACAGCTATGAAGTTACCAGATAAGCTTACAGTAGGCCTATCTTCATCTATTTTTTTCCCCCCTATTTCAGATGTTTTATGTTTTCCAACAGTCTGGATGCCCCGTGTCACTACGTTGCCTCGCCATATGTACGTTAGCTTTCTCACATTCGATAAGCGGGGTGAGATGTTACACATTTGTATGTGTGTACGTTTACAGGAGAAAAGTAGGTGAGGTGAAGGTCTGGAAGATGCACCAGTTGCTCAAAAAGGAAACGGGAAGAGAAGGGAACAAAGGAAGGCAAAAGAGAGGTCGTGTCCTACTTTACCGTCACTCCATCTTGCCACTTGTGATCCTTCTGAAGCTGCTCTGCCTCGTTGGCGAGTTTCTGGAAGGAAACACAAATCCGGTAGAGTGAATTCAGAATTTTATATGAGGCCAAGCACAAGTTAGAAAGCGTATTGAAAGCTGTTACTAAGAATTTACAAGAGAGCTTTTGGGCTATAAAAATGCTCAACCTGTCTTTGTGTTTAAAAAAAAAAAACGACAAAATTTAAAAGAACCCCTTCTTCCAAATGCTATAATGCTACTCCATTTGTCTTTCAAAATCACCCGAACGAGCCTTTAACTAAAGGCAGCATTCTTCTCCTAATGGGAACATAGTCGAGTGAATCAACAAAATGAGGATCCAATTAGTGGATTGAAATTATTAACCCGGGAGCCTATAAATGTGTGTGTGTGTTCCTGTAAAAGAGGCTCACTGATGTTAATGAGGTAACCACGGTGAAACATGACATTGTTCAAAATATGGAAAATACCAGAAATTCTTCAAACTAGCCCATTGCATGCCGTTAGTAATCTGGTATAAAATCCTTCAAGTGGAAAAGCCACTTGAGGTAACCTTGAAATAATGACAGTGTATTCACGACAAAGCCGACATTCTTTTCTCAACCCCAGTCAGGATCTAGCTTCCCTTTCATCTTTTTTGATTTGTCCTTTCTTATTTTCAGTAGCAAGAATCTCTTATCGGCAAGAAGAAATACAAACGCCACCCCACCCCCCCACCCCGCCAACCCACCCCTCAACGGGCCGAGTCGGCTATCATTCCTCTTGGACCTCATCTTATCACCGGCATTTTAATGCCGTCTCCCAAACAGCCATGCGTCTTCTGCGTCGACCCAGACGGATGAGCAAGACAAACAGCCAATGAATCAGACCGAGAGTTGCGGGAAGCAGTTGTGTGAGTCGTACTGGTGGCTGGAACCAAAGCAGCTTAGAAGAGCACCAATAGAAACCACCAAGGGAGCTGACCCCACAAGTGCCTGATTGTTATACCGTCGTCGTCCATCTACGACGCGTGATGGCCCTATTTGTCACCAGGCCTTCTGGCAAGGGCAAGAAATATAAACACAATGGTAATGGATGGTGATGTCTGTCCGCAAGGTCTACGCACATCCTATGTGAGCTAAAACACACAGTCGCACACATTTTCTTGATTGATGGTCGGGGACTGAAATTAATTTTATTCAGAAATGGAGCAAAATTTGCATGAAAAATAGGCACGCCAACACAATGCTAGCTAGGAAGCCACCAACTAGCAGACAATTGTGATGATGGAGTGGCCTTGCTTCCTCATTTGACTTTTGACAGAATTCATTAGTTATTTCTCAACATTTACTGTGCTAGAAAAATCAAACCATCACACACAACCATTCGTCCATTTTCCGATCTTGGTGCCGTGTGTTGGAGTGTATTGAGAAACTTCATTTAGATAAAAGTAGTGCGCTGGTTTGATATCATGGCATCTTGTTGCTATGATGAGGTGAGTTCAGGTGCTAAGTTTGGACAAAGGTTGCTGCAATCCTTTAGGAAATTCAGACCCGAGTATGCCGGTAACTGGGCGGACCACCCAAAACTGTTTATTTCCCGTCTTGATATTTACCGCAGGCCGTTGAGGCAACGAGCCATTTAAACTGGAATTAATGGGACCCTCTTCTTGTTTGGAGCAAAATCCAATTTGTCTCCCATGCTTAAAAATGACATTGTGAGAATAAAACATAACCTCAATAATAAAAACCATCACTGAGTGACAGAAGAAAGTTCTTAACAGCCAATAAATCCATTTTGTCACACCTCTCGCTCTAAGTGTTGACTTGCAAAAAAATCCAAAGATGCTTGTTGCTGTCATAAAAATACTCCCGCCGAAAGGTTGAGTTGCCTCACTGTGAAATCACAGAAGACAGCAAACAAAAAAAAATCAAGGTGAGGCTCATCTTTAATATTCATTAAGGTTCTGTTTGCTCAGGTCCAGCTCAAGTCTTTCCTGGTGAATGACAGCACACCGGGGACAGGTGGCGTCGCGCTGCGCTGTGTCAACTTGACACCAGACCACCTGCATGATTGCAGCGGCCCGTTGAGGCCCTTCCATTGAAGCATTAGCTTATAAAGGGCACTCACTCCACAGTGCCTGTGTTGTCCGGACACACACTCTTGCAAAACAGCTCCACACCGTGTGTGTTTGAGCCAGAGGGCACTTGAGAGAACACAAGACTGTCTTGTACGTGATTGCGGTCTTGAATGCAACCACTTCCAAATGACCCCGCTGGGGTTGTTGCCGGATGGGGATGGACAAAACCGAGAATGACTCGCCCGAGGCCACTCGTGATGTGTTGAGGGAAGAGCGTTGCTAAACTGTTCACTGATTGGCTGATATGGTTCGTTCCAATTAAAGTGGTGAATCTGGGTACGGTCGAGAACATCTTGTCCGTGTGGTACACAATTTGTATTTATATATTTCTGCAAAACACAAGGGCAGGAAGAGACTTGGCACGAGCTTGAAATGATCAATTCTGGGAGGTGCAACCTTCATTTGGTTCCTAAAAAGCCACTTTCTGAGAGAAGTCCACAGGTTCAAGATCATCCTACAAATGTATCAATATCAAATGTCAAAGACTTTTTTTTTTCTTATTAAAACATGTCGGCCTGTTTTTGCCCATAAATGAATCTGACATGGTTTCTGCACCCAATATCTGAAGCGGGCCACTTCCCTGAAGGCGTTGCTATGAGAATTCGGCATCAACCGGGTCCTGAGAAGGAAGCACTTCCCCCAAGGCAACTTTCTACTGCGCTTCATCTTAATAGTAAATGAGACTTTCACGTTGGCCCAGTTAAATTTGTGTAGCACCACATTGTGTGTTAAATGTGTCAGCCTAGTCATCCTGGATCATCTATGGATTAACAACTACGGCCAATTCTCTTCACTGAACTTGACCAGCGTGTTTTGAAACGTGGGAGGACGTGAGGTACATTGTGGTTTTTATTTCGTTAATGTAACATATCTTTGCACGCTTCAATTTATCACAGCGAGATGTACTTGAAATGACACATTGTCAAACCTTAATGGCACTTTTTTCATCTTGCTTTATGGCAGGATACAATACAGCGTCAAAATGAGCGCACTTGTTCCACATAAGTGGGCTTTGTATGGGTCATTGTTAGTAATGGTACATTTTATCGTTTCTATCTCTCAAATGGCACTACAACTACAAAATATTTTTTTTCTATTTGGGCGTCTTTCTTTTTCAAGACGGTATTGTTTCTAAAGATAAACACCATTACTTTTTAGTACCTTAAGGGGAAAGCAATTCATATTGTGCCTTGTTTTGCATAGACAATATACGCATATGCATCATCACACCCTGTGAAAGGGAGAAAGGACAGTGTGGAATGAATACTAACCCTATATAAAAATCTTTCATCAGGGAGCAAGTTCGATTTAAAATACACTCAAGGAGACGGTAGGCCGGATTGATTAATCGGACAGCTCATTTAATCAGCCAAAATTGGCTGTTTAAAAAACGATTTTTTTTAAAACACATTGCAACACAAAAAAAAGAAAACCCCAAAGATAAGCACATAATTTCCCCTCACACCCGTCCAGAAAATCACCCAAAATTAGCTAGTTTCTTGTTTATTTTTTCATTTTTTATTTAGAACAGTCAAATGTTCTGCCTGTAATATCTTTATTAAGAATTGCGGGATCACATAATTAGAAATTAAAATTTTTCGGTCCAAAATAATCCATATCAAATTGGGCCCCAATTATAGATACTGCAAATGTTCTTTTTTTTGATGAGGTCAAACTACAGAGAAGGTCTGCTACACTTACCGTTTAAAATCAAAGACGCCCGTGTAACATGTTTAAGTCATCGTAGTTTAACCACTTGTACATCAAGCAGGGATGTTCCTCTGGTACCATCGCGAGAAGCTGCCAGTTTACTTTATGCGCGAATGCACTTGGAATAATCAGCAGTGTCAAGTCTGCACAGAGAGTGCAGCAGACATGATACATTTTAGGACAGCATTACTCTCGTAGGACATAATCATAGCAGGCATCAGTATGTGCTAATGAGTATTGTATTGAAATGGCAGCGCGGTGACACGGCCCGAGGGGTCGGCCGGTTCAGCGTGTGGTGCAGTCGGTCCATTAGGGGGCAGCAGACTGAGTCCCGTCAGCCGGTGGAGTCTGCCGGAGCGAGAGCGGTCCGCTCTAAGCTCTTCATTCTGTCTCCTCCACTCGGCTGGGATTAAGGCCAATCATAGAAATCACTGAGTCAGAACCGTTCCTCAATAACAGATGGAGGGACTTTCCACTCCAGAATTTTAAAACCCTCACAGACAAACTGGCTTTCGCTTCGCACCCTCACCCTCCCTCTGCCACTTACTGCATCTATACCTTTCGTTTCTTCCCCCTGTCTGTCGTCTGTATCGCTCCTCCCCTGGCTGGGCTCTTTTATCCTGCCAGCTCATGTCATTTCTTTCCATCGGTTTCACTTAACTGACCTGAAACTTTCCCCGCAATAATCCAGCAACACCCAAGGCAACTTCAAAAACAATTTCAATTGACTTGAAATAGTGCAAAAGTCAAATTTAGGGCAAGTTTTAGCATCATTTTTTTTATCAGGGCCATGTCGGGCACAACTTCATTTTACATTCAGGTCAATAGTGAGAAGTAACACATACAAATATTTTCTTGCTCTACTGTAGGATTCTGCATTTCATGGAAGTATTTGTTTTACTGAACACATTTTGCCACCTCTGTGGGTCACAACCAAATATGGGCTGGCCTCTTTTGAGGAATCCAATAGTGTTGAAGTCCATAATGAGGAGCAATAATGATGCTTAATTCCAGGTCCCTGATCGCGAGAGAGGCAGCAGGGTATTGTCGTGGTATTAGCCAACTCTGTGTGTTGGATGGGTGGGAGACCCCGGCTTTGTTCTGAACTCCAAAGCCCGTATGTGGCAGGCCCAATAGTGGTGGTGGTGGTGGTTGGGGTGGGGGGCGAGTGTGGCGCCATTGTAGCATGTGCCGAGATAATCCCCTGCCTTTGTTTCGTCACGTAATCTTTCTCTTCCACGACGGAAATGTTAGCACTCTTACGGTCCCAAAAAAGGGTCCCACAACCATGCTCAGTTGTTTCCACGGAGACAGGATCAGGATGATGCAAAAAGCGCCATCAACCCACAGACGGGGAGAATTTACTGTCTTTTCAACAGAACAAAAATCCGGCACCAGCCTTTTCTTCACTCTACACTTGCCCACAAAAGTCCATATTGCTGCAGGAGATTGCCAGCATTGTACTCTGCCTTCAACTCCACCAAACAGGCAGCTGTAATTACTTGCGAACAATATAGTCTCTCTATAGTCTCAGCAAGATCTTACATAAAAGGTTTGGAAAATAATGATGATTAGTGCCTTCAAGTGCAGTCTACTTCAGTTATTATGAGGATTAATATGAAGTGCATGTTAAAGTACACCTGCGCTATTTAATGGACAAGAATGCCTGAATATTTGAAATGACAAGTGGCAATTTAAGGCCAATTTAGCACAAACCCTCCATTCCATTTAAAATATCTGCTCGAAAGAACAGGATATCGTTTTTTTTTTTTTTTTTTCAATTTAAATATATTTAAAAATATATATAATTCCATTTTATTTTTAAAATTTAACAATTATTTCAAGCGGACCAACTGCAATACTGCCACGGACCACGAGAGGGCCACGCACCACAGGTTGACAACCCCTGGTATAGTTATTCATTATGAAATGACAAGCCTCTCCTAACTAGGCTGATGTGTTAACCACAAGTCCACAGACCCAACACAGATAAACAACTACTTGAGCAAAATAAAAAGCGGAGGACAATATAAGAGGTACTTCTGTGCACACTCCGGCAGGGGGCCGAGGGTGAGAGTAAGATGTTTGGTGGTTTCAGGGAGTGTTTAGTTGAGTTTGCTGTCAGTATTTGACTGATCATCATATACATGCCGCCTGCTCTCTCCCCTAAGTTATTAGCATCGACCAGAGAGTGAGCGAGTGAGACCCAGAGCGCCCAAGGGCACTCTATTCCTAAAAATAACAATACTGTTCAAGATGTAGGTGTCTCTTTGGCGTCGCCGTTAGGCTTTGACCTTGGAGGTGACCCACAAGCAGGAAATTGCATAGCGGCAGCGTTGAGTTTGCAAGAGGTGCAAACGAATCACATCGCAAGAAGCCTCGTGACAGAGCGCGAGATTGCTCCTTTAGCCTGGTAACAGGTTGCTTGAGCGACCTGCTCGTTTTGCGATGAGTGGGGGTGGGGGTGGAGCCAAAGCGGTAGCAAGATGCAGGACATATGTCTCCTTGATCAGAGGTGACAGCCATACGCACATGAACACACACACAGACACACTGCAGCACCAACGAGATGAAAGCTGACGTGCGACCTCTATTTATCGGGCCCATAGTTTAATTATCTGATATTTGTGTAATAAAAAGTCTGATTATGCAGATTATTTGACATGAATAAAACAATGACAAGGGCCAAAAGTCCTTGACAAGGAAGTCACAAAAACACTGTTTAATACACGTAAACACAATCGCCATAAAAAAATATCATTCCTCAGCAAAAAACACATTTTTTGTGTTATTATAGTAGTGCCCGGTTGAGTCTTTTGTCACGGATGTCAGAGTATAATGATAAAGGGAACTAAACATTTAGAACGACTTTGTCAAAGCTGGCAGCAATTTTATTTTTGACTGAAATAAATGTACGGCAGACAGTGCCCGGAAGGGAGGCACACAGTCTGAAGACATATGGCACATTATTGCTGTCATTCCACAGGACAGAGTGCGCTGTTTATAGCCGGGGCGCCGTATTTATGGCCACCTTTAAATCCAGCCCACCTCTCCATATACTTTGTAGCTTGGCCTGCTTCTGTCTATCTGCTCTTGTACCTAAGTAGCTGTGTGACCCGCACTGCTTTCATACACCCCCAGCCTCCAACCCGTGGGTGCCACAGCCACCCCTGTCATATCTGTCACAGGCGTTCAGTTGTTGGTCTTGCTCTGGGCTTGAAATTTAATTTGCTTTCAATCTGCTGTAATTGCTTTGAGAGACATCCGTGTCTACATGTTTTTCCTCCCTTATGTCTACTTGAGGGCAGTGCGCTGAGTCTAGTGCTTGACACATGTGCCTCACAGACAAAACAGTGGTGTCCTCCCACTTTCCAAAAACATCCATTTTCCGTCCATTGAGGATGCCGGACTGACAATAAGTATAAACGTGAGTGCGTATGCTTATTTTTTTCTTGTCAATACATTTGGATTGTTGATGGTATTTTCCCACTATAGCAAGCAAGCAAAGTGAGTGCTAGATCATTGCTTATTTTTAAATATGATTTGAATGAATGGGCCACCAATTGCAAAGTGGTATCCGTACCAATCATGTTGATTGGCTTAGCTAGCAAAGAAAAATCAGTGCATGAGATACAAACTAAGCTGCAGTATGAAAAAATGTGGAGAACAATTTTGTTCAGCTCAATTTTTGTTGAATAAACGCTTTCGTGTTATTTAGACATGCAGCTCAGCTCGGTTTCCATTCCTTCACCAGATATTCTTTTTTTCATTATTCCAGTCCGCAAAATGACAGGATTAGTTGTGGGATTTCTTTTTTAAACATCCGATTGTTATCGTCTTCTCTCCTGGGTGAACAATTAATCTCTCTCACTTGCATTTCGTCTTATCAACCCTCGAACCCCCCATTGGGGCTTCATCTGGCATCCATTTCTCTCCTACATCTACCATTTATTATTTGTTCTAGCTTTCTCAACAATGCATGCTATAGACTTTGCCTCAACCATCATCCGAGTGAGAATAAGCCGAACTCAAAAGTGAATTAAGGATGGATACATGGGTCTTGATTTGATTGGAATGTTGCTATCAGATTTGCCACCAGTACAGAGACATTATCAATCTGACCAAAAGGCTTTGGCTTTAAAATGTTCTGACAATTGGTTGAATAAAATTTCATTACTTTTGTAGGCCGCTTTTTACATTTGATGTCTTTATATTTGGCGACGCGCTTCCGGCACAGCACAGCTTGTCCCGCTCAAGTACAGAGATGGAGATAGGCACTAAAACATTGTGTTCTGGGATGAACTTGATTGAGAGAAAAAAAATAAATAATGGACTGGCGCTGAGCACTATTTCAAGGCAGAGTTCCAATAAAGTGTGTGTTTAACACCATGGGTGAGGAAATACTGTATCTAACTATTGGAGGATTTATGCTGACCATACAATTGTAATACTGCTAACGAGAGTGAGAGCCCAGGGCATACAAGGCTGTGATGTTAAATCAAAAATTGAATTTTTCGCTGAGACACTATACGAGGACTACGATGGTACTGAACATACGGTATGAAGTTTTGAAGTTACGGATGGCCGACAATAAACTAGTTTGCAAAGTGGTGGAAGAAATGAGCCATAAAGAGGCAAGCTTTTTTAAATTCATGGCCTAGATGTGTTCTAACTACAAATATGTACTATAACTCTGATTTTAAGAGTTAAAAACCGTAAGTGATGATTAATTCATCATAAATACTTCAAGCCATATATCTTCCACGTTATATTTGATATAACTTTGAATTTAGTTCCATGAATAAACAGCTTACAGATAATGTGATTAGAAAAAAATGCAATGAAGTGCGTCACAGCCACTTTGCAACCTGTCCACATACAAATTTGTTTACCTGAGCTTTTTAATATCCACAAAAACATCCTGCAGTAGACGTAACTTCCACTTCTCTCCAATTGCAATTATACTTCTTTGATACCAATACATATTTTCTATGATTCAGGGCTTTGACGGCCTTTAGCATCTAAGGGAGTCACAAAATGGACACCAAAATATGGAGACGTTCACCAAGTGACTGGCTGAAGATGTGAACTGGCCTGAAATTTATAACCTTAAACTATCCTACAGAGAGGAAAAGCAAACCAGCTATAACGCAATCAAATATGCTACATAACAGAGTGGAAAAAGACAAATTGTGAGACGGTGTCCGAGCGTGACAGAGGGCGAGCGACAAAGAAGTGTAACCTTGACAGAGAGCATCTTCTGACAAGCATCTGCCTCCTATAATAATTTGGAAATAATCTCCATCCACATAGGCCCAGCAGTCTGGCGGAGTAAATGCTCTGTGGCTGATCGATGGCTGCGATTCGGCCAGCTGCCGCTCGCCGCGTGCAAGGGCCTCGGCATCGATCTTGTGCCTTCGCTCTCTCTTGCTGTCGCACAGGAGGAAGAGAAGTAAAAACGTAGGGAGGAAGTCAACCTGAGGCATAGATAAACCCTTTTTTAAAAAAAGGTGGGATTGCATGCACCATGCCGTCTAAATGAGTCTGACCTGTGATATCATTTGTGGAGGTGCAGCAGGCAGCACGTGAGGGTCGCAACCACTGCGAGTGCCGATGTGCACTCACAATTAATTGACTTCTAAATTGTCAAGCATTAACACTAATTTAAAGGAAATGCTCTCCTTTTCATTCACAGAAGTTTCAATGTGGATATGTGAAGATGCTTAAACTTGACATTGAGGGGCGGAGCTTTAAGAGCGTTCAAGCCGAAGGTCAATACAATAAAAAAATATTTTTTCCCATTTTTATTTGTTACCTAAAAATTGTTGACCATTTTCCAGGACATCACAACAGCATTATAAAAAAATAGAAAAAGGCTTTCTTGTAAAGGTAGCTTTCCCCCCGGCTCGCTTGCATTTCAAACGAGAATAAATTCAGAGACAAACAGGAAAAGAAATACAGCCGTTATTACAGACGAAGTCTTTCAAGGTCAGTATTTAACAGTCCCCTTTCCTGTCTGAGTAAAGCGCAAAGCAGTCCCCCGAATCCAAGGCCGCCTCAAGGCAAGCTCCTATCTACCTACCTACCTTTTCCCTCTTCCATCATGCACCTTTTTCCCTGTCACTCATTCTTCAGCCTATGCCCCATGGTCACTATGGCTGACAGCTGCCGTAGGTCTTCAAACACAAGCTAAATTAAACGGGTGATTACCAAGTAAACGGGCCTCCTCGCCACGTAGTCGTGAGCCATCTGTCATTCGAGGGGGCGAGAGCCAAGGTAACCGGGCATTGAACCGTATCTTTTCTCAGGCCGCTAATTCATTGGCCTGTAAGAAAAAAAACTCCTGCCAATCACGAAAAGTGTTTGGCTATTATGTTATGAGCATTTGACAGAGTTATGATGGGCTGTCAAAGCTCATGACAGTTGGGGAGGAAAACAGGGATGAAGAAGAAGGGAGAAGCAGATAGGGTGTGGAAAAAAGGGAGGTCAAGAAAGCAAAGTTGGTTATGGCAGCTTTAGAAAGCCACTGTACATGGACTCAAAAAAGATCAGAGGCAACATAGGAGATTTTTTTTTTTTTTTTTTTTTTTTTTTTTTTTTTTCCGGTATGGCGCCGTAAGTGGCTGCCTCCCAGCAGTGTTCTCTCTTTTCCTCTTTATTTCTTTCTTTTCTCCTTTTTCTTTCTGTCTTTTTGTCCATTCGGCGATGCTGGTGCCTTCTACCGCACCTCGGTATCTCTTCGGATCGGATATTTTGTATTATTCTTTTTTCTTCCTGGGACCGGGATCATCGGTCGAGACCGGCGTAACTCTACGGCGGCTTCCTGCTTATCCGGGCAGTGATGACCGGGTCCCTCGCCTTGGCCTTGCAGCCGCAACCCCTGTGGGGAGTCCGCTCCCTCGTGCTCGTCGGAACCAACGACTTTCGCCATGCTAGCCCCGTGGTGACCATCTGCACGTGCACCCGACTGGGTGCCCAGGACGCTGCTCACACGTTTGCCTGCTTTGTGATGTTTTTCACCGATTCACGACCACGGTCCATTGGGCGCCGTTGAACTGGACTGCCCCTACACCTGTCTATGGACCCCGTGGAGGCTATTTAGTGTGTTTTGGGGTGTTCTCCTGTATTGAGGGGTGCTGGTTGGCCACAGTTACTTTTTTTCCTTTGTCTTTTATCTTTGTTTTGCTTTGATGGCTTTTATCTTGAGCACTTTCTGGCTTTCTTTGTGGCGCCGTTGTGTGGCAGCCTTATGAGAGCCTGTTGAGTTGCGCTCATGCCATTTGTGCGTCTTTTGTATACCCACTCTGTGGTATGAATACTGCTGGGGCCTGAATTTCCCCACCCCTGGGGATCAATAAATATTCAATCAATCAATCAATCAATCAATCAATCAATCAACTCGGGCCAAAACACAACCCACTTACAGATAGATATAGAATATATATATATAAAAAAATAAAAATTCCCCTCTCACCCTCCGCGGGTGGTCTCCCACTCCAAGCTCGGGTCCTCTACCAGAGGCCTGGGAGCTTGAGGGTTCTGCGCAGTATTTTGGCTGTTCCTAGCACTGCACTCTTCTGGACTGAGATGTCTGATGTTGTTCCTGGAATCTGCTGTAGCCACTCCTCCAGTTTGGGGGTCACTGCCCCAAGTGCCCCAATGACCACGGGCACCACCGAGGCCTTCACTTTCCAGGCCTTCTCAAGCTCTTCTTTGAGGCCCTGGTATTTCTCTAGCTTCTCAAGTTCTTTTTTCCTGATGTTGCCATCACTTGGTATTGCTACATCCACTACAACGGCCTTCTTCTGCTGTTTGTCCACCACCACAATGTCCGGTTGGTTCGCCATCACCATCTTGTCAGTCTGGATCTGGAAGTCCCACAGGATCTTGGCTCGCCCGTTCTCTGCCACCTTAGGGGGTGCTTCCCACTTTGACCTTGGGGCTTCCAGTCCATACTCTGCACAGATGTTCCTGTACACTATGCCAGCCACTTGGTTATGACGTTCCATGTATGCTTTCCCTGCTAGCATCTTACACCCTGCTGTTATGTGCTGGACTGTCTCAGGGGCCTCTTTGCACAGCCTGCACCTTGGGTCTTGTCTGGTGTGGTAGATCTTGGCCTCTATTGCTCTGGTGTTCAGAGCCTGTTCCTGTGCAGCCATGATGAGTGCCTCTGTGCTGTCCTTCAGTCCAGCTTTTTCCAGCCATTGGTAGGATTTCTTGATGTCAGCCACTTCACTTATCTGCCGATGGTACATCCCATGTAGGGGTTTGTCCTCCCATGATGGTGTCTCTAGCCACTCTTCCTCTGTTTGCCATTGTCTGAGACATTCACTGAGCACGTCATCCGTTCGGGCCTTTTCCTTGATGTACTCATGGATCTTGGCTGTTTCATCCCGAACAGAGCCTCTCACACTCAGTAGTCCTCGGCCTCCTTCTTTACGGCTAGTGTACAGTCTCAGGGTGCTGGACTTAGGGTGGAACCCTCCGTGCATGGTTAGGAGCTTCCGTGTCTTGACATCTGTGGTCTGCGTCTCTTCCTTTGGCCAGCTTATTATTCCTGCAGGGTATCTGATGACTGGCAGGGCGTAGCTGTTTATTGCCCGGATCTTGTTCTTGCCATTTAGCTGACTATATATATATATATATATATATATATATATATAAACCCATCAAATATTTCTTCAGATTAACACTCAACGGACAAAGACTAACCGTCGCTTAAAAACTAGTGATATAGATTTTCTCAAAATGTGGTACACTGCAAAATCCGGTTGGGTGACTAAAAAAATAATTTATAAATATTTTTAAATAAAGTGTACAAATCCAACAATCCGAATGTCCCATGAGTGACGAGCTACTTTCATCATGTTTTTCACCATCCTAGACAAAAACAATAAACTAAAGTCCCCGTTGCTAGTACCCATTACGAGCAGACCGAGACCAGTTGAAATAATTTATCTGTGCGCACAGCACACGAGCGCAGTGCATATAACTGTATTTTTCTGGGACATCATCTACCTTTCAATAAAAATACTTAATCTCGCAGATAGTGGAATGTGCCCCTGAATACACAGACACACATACGTACAAAGACGCAGAGAAAGTTATTTTTCCCACCAGCGCAAAATGCCGGTCCACACCACGACTGATACGGGACAAAGCAGCAAGCTGAGACAGACTCCTAAACAGATTGCACGTAGGGGCACAAACACAACAGAGGAGAAGTGACAGCCCGGTGCAAACCAATGGAAAGAAATGGAAAGGGGAGAAAATAATTCAATCTGCAGCCTCCACCTTCAATCAGCCAGTTAAGGAGAAGAGAAGGCGGACGGACGCATGCAATGCCTTTCCTCCCTATAGGCAGGGCGAGGGTAGCAGGCTTCCTGATAAGCGGCGGCCGAGGAAGATTAACTGGGGAGGAGGAAAATAAAAGCACGGCGCCGACCTCTGATTCCCTCGGCCTCCCAGCGTCAGTGTCCTCGGCGTGTACATTAGCATGATGAGAATGTTTAAACGGCGGTCGCTTTGACACCGGCTCAGAATCACAGCGCTGTGCACCAAAAGCAACAAGACCTCTAAATCCTTCCGCATCCCGTCAAAGCTGCCGTTGCTTTGTAGCCTAACACCCGTGGGTGGCTAGTAGCCTTAGAATACAGTGTCACAAATTCCCTTGGTGAAAAGAATTGAATTTTTCAACAAAACTAGGCTTCCATGGAGTTTGGCTGGTGACAGAAAAAATAGGTGTGAAAGTCTGCTATAGTGTTAAGCAGTGTAGTGCACCGTTTACTCCTCACAAATTCACCTATTGATGAATTTTTGTGAATTTTCTACAGTACATTTTAAAATGAACCGACAGATGTCACTTTCCGTAGGCATAAAACGCAGGATTAACGCAGATGATAATCAAATATTGTGCTTTATTCTTTTTTTTTTTTATTTGCAGTACTTCAAACTAAATAAGTGTGCTGCCACCAAGCAGTTGGAGGTGGAATTACACCCAATAATAAACGTTACACCCAATAATAAACGTTAGTCCTCCCAAAAAAAGTAACCTGTATTTAAAAAAAAATAGAGGGAGAGGAAATGTGAGACCCATGATTGAGAGTTTTGGGGGCGTAAGAAAAACTTGCTCCTCCCCATCTAAATGTTAAATCCTCATTTTTGAGGTATCCAATTCCATGTTTTCTATTCACGTTGCTATGACGCGTATCCCAATTGCGCCCCCTGAGAGCAAAACAATTTGAGCTGTGTCAATTGAAGCATGCGGTTTAAATCCAGCCTGACAGTTTCAAGCAATAGAGTCAATTCCAATTTCATTATTTTCAGCATTCATGGACTATCTGAAAAAAAATATTCATACAGTACGCTCTTTCTTTTTCCTATTTCACAAGGCAACTATCAATTTTTAGACCCCCTGACACTTTCCAAGTTGAAGTTCCTTCGGCCTTCTTGACTCAGCTTGATGATTCCATCAGGCATCCCCGTGAGTTATTTTCTTGCCGCAAAGCCGAAAACCCCGCACGGGTGACAAATGTACGTTTTATGCGGCTCGGCAAGACTCGGCGTATAAAAGCCACAAAGCATTGCATTTATATTCATTTGTCTCTGGGTGACGGGGAAATTTAAAGAGTGAACCAGCTGCTGTTGCTCCATGAACAGGTTGCTCCCAGACAAGCGAGCATTTGTTGCGATAAAGGCTACGTTTAGATGCCGCAGTCAAACCTATACGTGGCGCGTTCACACTTCCACGTCGATGAATGGTTTTGCGCGAGGCGGAAATATAGCATCTGGAAAGTGACATTTGTTTGGGGGGGAAGGGGGCAAAGGCATTCAAATGGAGCTGAAAACGGCGCATTCAGAGCTAAAATAAACGTGTGTAATGAAGATGTGGAGAAAAGCGCCGAAGGCAACGTACTGCCACCAAGCAGATCAGGTTCTGACATTTTGACTAATGTGAAATGCTGCCAAGGGACAGTGGGTGGGATGTTGTGACCTTTATCGGCGGGAAGCGATAGAATGACTTAATACGACACAAAATGGTAATCCGGATCTACGGCCGTCTGCCTTTTTTAAAACAAGGCGCTATGACCCGTCGCAGTGGGTGTTGCCGTCTGGGATGACGTCTCGCGTAATGTGTGAGCGTGGCCTTGTGACACGTGTGCGGCGGGCGGTCGAGAAAGTGACGCCATTGCGGTTGTCTGGTGACTTCTACCTTCAAGGTTAAATGAGCAGCATCATTCTTTCAAGGCTGTAAAGACAGATTGAGCCATACCTTTGAGACTGAGGGTTCTAAAAATGTTTACACCGTCTAAGAAAATCCCTAGCTTTTTTGTTTAAATGAGAGAATTGCAATTAAAAATAACGAGCGGTTTGCATCTCTTCATTAAAAAATCTAGTGGTTTCTTCTGAAAAGAGACAAATTGCAGCTGAAGGTTTACAAATTTCTGATTTTGAAAAACAACAAAGAATCATTTTGCTTTCATAGATGACAATAAAAATCAAACAATAGTTATTAGGACTACATTTAAAAAGATCAGTTTTAACCTTTAATTTGAATTGGGATCAGGCTCTCAACTATGAACGTAACCTTAGAGAGGTCTGTTTAAACAGGTGTGTGTATGTGTGTATCGAGACGCTGCAGGTCGTAGCAGATGGCTGCTAATGGGAGTTCATAGATCTGAATGACAGGGGCATGCAAATGCATCGGGGGCAGGGAATTATAGGAAGCCATGTGCAATTCAGTTGCCACACTATCTCATTTGATGTACATATGCTCAATATGCACCTGCTAACATGCTTTTAATAGTGATTAGCATATGCTAGCTAGCTATCAGATAACGGTTTTTCACTTCCATCCGTTTTCCATTGCACTAATGGCAAGCGGGATAGAAAACATCTTCGACTAGACAAGTGTGCCTAATTCTGCGTACTGTCGCTTGCAACTTAAAAGAGAGTCCGGGGAGTCATCACGCAGCTTTCTCGCAAAGATTATGAAAAGTGTTTGGGAATGTTTCACTAACTCGCCTAACTCTGGTGATGACTCCGATGCACGGTTGACATTTATGGTGATAAATGCCACCAAAATTGTCAAAATGTGAACTTTGGTTTTCAAAGCTTGCTATTCTTCACGCAGAGAAAGACAACGACTTTGGTGATCCTTAAATGTGTCATCTCGCATTATTATCACCATCATTACGATATGCCATGCCAACACCGATATCGTCACCATTTAGTTGACAATAAAGCGCTAACTAATTTGAATGACAAAAGGCATCAGATACTGTCCTGACTCGAGTGACCTTTTCAGTTTGTGCTGATAACGTTTGAAACACAATTTGCAATCAATTTTAGCATCAAAATGGATTTTTCTGAAAGCGGCAAATTGAATAAACACATCCACAACTATTTTCTGCATATTTAGAGCGACATGAGTTCATTGAATGTTCGTAACGGGATTATTTTGGCAATGAGTTTCATGAGGTCAAATTTTCTCTTCTATTTTTATTGAACTAGAGCTTGTCCTACTTCCCCTCCTCTTCCCTGATGGGACTGCCGACTTATAACTGCCTCTGCAAATGCCAACGGAAAATGGGGAACTACAAAGTTAGAACCCACTTTTTCAAAGTGTTTTTCTAAACTTTCTCACGTAGCACCGTAGCATGCCTTTTGCGACACGGTGTATCTCCGAGTGCATGCGAGTTAAATCCTAACTGCTGATTGGGTTGATTAATTATTCAAACGAGCTGACCTCCACGACCATCGTGCTCAGGCGCACTCATTATGAAGCTCTTGTAATTCATTAAAGTGCCCAGATGAACACGGGGCACAGCGAGGGCTGCTCGCTATTACCGACGGCCTTGCTGCCATCTTTAGGAGCTCGCTGCCGAGTATGTCAATCAAGTCGGACTGGAGACCATTAAAGAAATGTCAAGCACTTGGGAAAATGTACACAGTTTGGAAATATGAGATGTTGTCATTGTTCAAACCTATGTGTCCACATTACACACGTTTCAGTCGCCAATTTTAAAATCCTACAAATTATGAAGACAAAAGGCGTGAACACGGTTTGTACACTCAGTTAATGGCCAACCAATTTATTAGCATTTACCATTTAGCACATGTTGCACTAGACTGGAGCGAGGTTGCAGGGTTGTCCCTCCATCAGACTGCGACACCTCCTTTATTTGTCACTGATTCGCGCCGACAGCGGACACATAATCGCTCGCCGCTGGTGGTGTAATTTATTGCGAGCGCGCCAGCTCCCGGCCAAGTGCTGCCGTCGTCGTTGGGGGATGAAAGAGATGCAGAAAGCCACCTCTGTGTCAGTTAGCAGTAGTCATGGAAAACAAAAGCGAGGGACACGGAGTAGTGACAAAACTAATCAGCGGCCTGATGGAGGGAGCCTCGTTTTTAGGTCCACTGGCCAATTTTAAAGTGTGTCGGCTAAATGTAGCCATTTAAATTAGTTATATGCGCCCGTTCAATTAAAAGCCAAATGGTGAGGTGTCCCTGAGGAAATCCTGCTCGGGATAATGATTCCACACCATGCTAAAAATGCTAGTTTGACAATCACTGAATTTCATTGTCATGGATTTCTACCTACAGTTTCGTAACTAACGTGAATATAAAGGCAATAAGGTTTTAAATTGTACAAATTGCATCACGCCTGCTTGTTTCATTAATTGAAGAGGTCCAAGTAATGTTAACTGTTCCAAGCGTGCACCGTATTCAGAAAGCCACGCTCCACAGTTGGCGTCTTAGTGAATTATTAACAGATGTAATGTGATGATAGTTGACTGCGAACGGGGCCGTCCCTCCCCATGGCTGACCCGGCTGCGTCATTTTAGTTACCACGCTCAGGAAGAGAGGGAGGCTAGTGCCGGCTGATTGATTAATTCTGTCAAGCACACTTGGTGCTGTGTCCACACCGAGCTTCACTGTAATCTTTCACAATTATTATCGGCGTCATCGTTAAGTCAAAGAGCATCTCTGTCATCTCTGAAAGACAAGCGGTCCCGAACAAACCAGACTCAATTATTGGGCCTCTCCCCACTTGAGCTATTCTTACACTTGACTTTCTTACTGTGAGAATAACAAAGGTGAGATCATGAACACAAGATATGTGGTTGCGATGCCATTACTATTCTTCAAAGCACTTATTGACATATGAATCAAAGGCACATTTTAGTAACTATAACAACTGGGGGCGGAACCAGCGGGGTTGCAACAAAAACAGATGACAAAAAGGACTTATCTTAAGGCACCACTGTATTTGCATACGGCAAGAGTCGATTTTCCATATGACCTCTTTAAATGTCCAATCACATTACACCAGGCATTTATGCACACATTGATTTGAAATGATATATATTATCGTAGCATTATAGCAATTGACTTGTTTCTTCTACATTTTGACACGCTGACAGCCTCCACTCTTCACACACTGCAAATGCTAGCTTTTGGGTTGTAACTCCCGCGGGGGTACCAGGAAAACATTCTGGACTGTAGAAATACCCTTTGGCTCCATAAAAAATAGAGTAGTAGTGAGATGACACGAGTCGGTTGCAAGATATTACCAGCACTTCTGTACCGCAAAGAGAGGATTGCAGGGCAAGAGTAAAGCCTCTCAAGTCTATCCATGTCCAGCGCTTCTGATAGTCTGCACTGGTAGACATAAGCCGGTATTGAGTTCCATCCCTAGTCCAATAGGGCAACCTAGCCACCATGCATGGATATCCTGAAGAACGCTGATATCAATGTAGGTCAATCTTTTTTGCAGGAATGTTTCCATCAACCAAAGACCTCCATGATGGCAGCCTCTGCTGCTCTTTTAATCTGTTTGCCAGTCGATGACTCAAAGTTTCCTTGATGGGATGGAAATTCACGAAGCGCCATGACTGTTCATTTTATCTCACCTCCATTGTTTGACCCTGCTAGCGTCGAGCGCGTATCCATCAGGCAAGGAGCAGCCCGGAGGCAGCCGCTCTTCAGCCTCTCAGAGCTATTCGGATAGTATTGAAATGTGTGTAATTGGATTAGACCAACCTTATTACCCCCTCTCTATTCCACCAGGCTCTTTTGTGAAATCTCAAGTGAAGAGATTTGACAACGGCACTTTTTTACGCCGAAGAAGCCGACGGGAACGTAACAACTCTCGAGTACGTTTGCACGGAACGGGAATATCCCTGCAGGGGACCCCTGACTGACAGGACTCGGAGTCATTTTGGGCTGTGAGTGACACCGTATGAGATGCGACGCCATCTGGTTAAGAGTGACCGGGTTGAACTCCGGGCCAAGCATCACAGGAAGAGGTAAGGGGCGCCCCTGAAGTCATCGTAAGTCACGTGGCGGAGTGGGCAGACATGACAGGCTACACGAATGGACGTTTCCGGCTTCAAAGAGCTGTCAGAGAACCATACTGTTATCGCTCTCAGGTGTGAGTTTGTTGCTCTGATCTCACGCCACTGCACATACCCCTCTGCTGATACTACACAAGATTCCCACGTCGCTTCGATGTTCAAATTCAAGTGCTTTTAAGATTGATTTAAGTCTTTCCACAATTTTAATGCTGAGGGATATGATTTAAATTGTACATAACCTGGATTTTCTGGGCTCATTATGATCATGATTATGATAGATGGAGCCTATCAAAGGGCTCTTTAATTTGGAAATCAGTACATTGTATGTAAATAATTAGAATCGGGGGCTCTTGGAGGAGGATGGAATATAAATGTTCCATACACTCATGGAAATATTTTGTTCGCACTCATGGTTTGGTAAATGTCCATAGAGAGAGTTGTAGTAGGTTAGTAGCAACTATCCATGTGTCAAAAAGAAGCACATGAACTTACTATTTTACATTTCTATTCTGCAGAACCATCACAACCCCCATTTTTCTTTGCCTCTATTCTCGTTTTGCAATTTCTTTTCCTTTCCACTTTGCTTTTAACCCAAAAACTTTTTACCGCTTCACTTTTGCCTCAGCGGCCTCCTTTCTGTCCCTTCCCTGCTCACTTTTAAATCTATGAATTTCTGAACATCATTTCTTGATTTTTTTCCACGCCGGAGGGAGACATTCTCATTCCAGACCGTCTATTTCTCTTTCTCCCTTTACCACTCGTCACCTCATTTCCTCTTTGCCTCCCTCCCGCCTTCCCGAGTGAGTCTGGCGGACATGTAGAAGTTGGTGTGATGGGTTTTGTTGTGGTATGATGTGTGTGTGTGTGTCTCACGTGGGGAAAAGTGCCCAAACCAATGTCATTCCAAATCCAATCATGGCCATTGGAGATGTACTGTGACGCCCCTGTTCCCTTTAGGGATCCCGACTGCGGAATCAATCACGCCCCTGAGAGACCTTTGCTTCTCGGGATGAATGTGCCTCATCCCCCCAAACACCACATGCTTTCAGAAGATACACTTCCATCCTTTTTTTTTTTTTAAAGACCAAATTAAAAAAATGTCAGCGCTTTTCACTCTGAAGTGACCCTATCAACATCCAAATGAATGGTTGCCAAAAAGTCTTTGGTACTTATCATTTTGTCTTTTTGGGTGAATTAGGGACGTTCCTGAGACAGTTTGACTCAATGCCTGTTTAATTATCTGTGTATGTGGGGGGCAACAAACATTGCTTGTATCTCATTATTAACTCAACTATATAACATTTCAAGCAATTTACCCCACTACCTCTCACACCTTTCAAGAAAATGTATTTGTTGGATAGAAACTCCCTTGCAAATTTACCAATTTTTAAATATATACAAATACTGTATGTCAAATGTTATGATAAAGTATACATCCATCCATCCATTTTCTCAACCGCTTAGTCCCCGCACCCTCCTAACTGAGGCGGACGTGCTACCCAGTGCGTCACTGAGCCGCCTATGATAAAGTATATTTTCAAGATTTTTTTTTTCAGATTAAGGATGTATTTTTTTAAGATAAAAACAGTAGTAGTAAAGTCATTATATTTGGATAGTAGTAGAATTTTGATGAGAGAACTGCGATCCAGCCTTGCCTAGTTTCCAGTTTTACACATTCCACATCCATCAGTTTCTATACCTCTTCTCAGGGTTGCCGATAAACTGGAGAGTTTCCTTTGGTGGCAAAAGAACGGGTGTCAACCTTGGACTGGTCGCCAATCAATCAGAAAGAACTCAAGCAACCTACCACAGACTTCTAATCTATGGCCAATTTGAACTTAATAAACCTGAGCTATATATTGCTATGAAGGTTACATCATTTTCCATAGGGAAAATCATTTGTAAAATGAGCATCACAGATTGGTGTTGTGAGTCTCTGCTGCATTTATTTTAATGCCATTATGTTAACATGTCTGCATGGACTACAAAGTGCTTGAAGCATTTAGACGCTTACCTCCAGGGCTTTCCTCTTACTGTTTAGCAGCCTGGCAATGTCCCGTGCCACTCTCTCCACCAGGTCCTTGGGGTTGTTCCTCTTAATTTCAAACTGGCTCCTCTTCTCATTGTAAATCTGCAAACACACGCACACAAAGGGAGAAGCACAGCTCAGATTACACAGTGCACCTTGGTTTGTTTTAAGGAGATAAATAATTTAATCGCAGGGGAACAGCGCGCTTGCTCTAGAGTGAGCACAAACGATGGCAAACACGATCCGCCGAGCAGGCAAGCTCTCGTAAGCCTTGACGCGGTAGCATAAGTAAACACGGAGCTAGGTCCTTAATGGCGCGACACTTAGCAGGGACAGCTGCGGTCTGGAACACATTCAATAAACAGTAACTCATTTACCCTCCTCACTGTCCAAAACCCTGCGATTGAAAACTTTGGAGTGAAAACCTCATTTTTCGCCAGGGATGTGGTTTAGACGCACCCACAATAGATGAAAATCCACAATATGAAAAGTAAGTTCCAACCGATTAATCAGCTGTTTAAAAATATAGATATTTAAAATGTAGATATTTTTTTGCCAATTTTGATAGATTATTATTAACACATGCACACGTTATATCACATAAAACAAAGCTAGGACATTTTAAAAAAAAAAAGGGCAAAAAAAAAATCTGGCTTTTACAGAAATACAGCAGCACCTGCGTGTGTTTTACGATTTTACGGGAATTCAATAACTCTCTCACATGCAAACATTTAAAAAAAAAAAGTTCAGTGTCGATACCGCAACAAAAATAAGTGTGCCTATCTTCGCATACCAAAGCCAATATTCATTTGTCGTGAGAGCAAAAATATTGATTTAAAGGTTAGGAATAATTCAATCTTCAACACTTAACTTCAGTTAAATGTTTATTCACCAGCTTTCAGTTTGCTTAAAGCTGTTTTCTTTCATTTTAGACAGAAGACCACTTTGTTTAGAATGTGCAGCGAGCTCAGCCAAACAATCGGTACTATCCGATTACTCGATGGGATAATCGGTAGAATAACAGATTTAGGAAGAAGAATACAGCCCCTTGCCAGCAGAACATCCTCTTTCCGTAAAATGTCGCCAAATACCCGCTCTACCAAGTGGGCCTATAAAGTCGTGCACTATTGCCTCAGTCAGATTACTCCTGAAGTTGCAAACGTAAGCATTCCTTCAAATAAAGTTCCATACGTCAAAGTGATGTGCTGATGTGCAGCAAGAGGGAAAACAAAGGCATGGCTCTGGCTCTCTTTCTATATCAAGCTGAAAGCTGGGCAGACAGCCATTGGCCCAGTGAGCTGACACATCTGGTCCCAGAGGTTCCGCCAGCGCCAGCCGAGCACTCTGATGAGATTTACTTAGCCTTGCTCTTATTCTGGCCAGGCCCTAAGGGATCACAGATTGTGATTATGTCACCTTCCAGCAAAAGGTGACATAATGAGCATGAGGTACATATAATTCCAAAAGAACAAGCTATAAGCAAAGCTAACTTTTGTCGGTCCGAGAGAATAATTACGTGAAATGCCTGACTCCTAGTTAAATTTGTTTTCAAATCAATAATTTTGCTCATGTGCTCCGCCTCAATTTGGAGGATTCACTATTAGCAAGCTTGCAGGTGAGGGAGGAAATTAAACATGTCGCTATAAATTAGGAGTCTTCTTCTATTATAATCGTACTAAATGTCATGGGGAATTTTCAACAACGAACAATCTGAACCTGGCAATAAATAATCAGCAGGAGTAGGCACAAAAACCTCTGCTACAATAATGCAAAACAAATTCCTCCTTAAATTGCTAAAAGTAAAAATCATAGGGTCGAAAAAAAAAAGAATTAACATGACTTCTACTAGACGTAGTTTTGAAATCAATAAAATAACTGTGTTTAGGAATAACCACTTTAATATCTATAAAAAAAGAAAATTATGATCGACCAGCTCTAGCATGAAGCCATAAAATACATTGTCTCCTTGGTGACATTCTCACAAATATCAGTGATGACAGGTCAGTATTCTGTATGAGCTCCTTCTGTTTGATCAAGCTTGACACAAGCGTAATGGATCCGCCTGCTCAGTTTTTCACAACTGCTGTAGCCCATGTTTATTTGCCATCACTTACTGCCACATAAACAGAAAAGCAATTGTGTTTCCTACATTGTATTTGTCACTTCATTGTGTTTTAATAATAGATGCCGAAAATCCCGCCAGTCAGTTACCTAAGCAGTCAATTTAATTAATTATTATTAATTATGTGTACACAGTTGGAACATGAACATCTACTGTTTACATTTGATTTAATTGATTGTACGCGTCACGACCTGCAGTATTGATCGTAATTAAGTCGGTCGTTTAAACTGCACTGTAAGAAGACTATATTTTGGTTACTGGTTGCCCCTGGCTGGCAACAACAATCAACTCGCTAACCGTACCATGAATAATTCATATTCAAATGAAAGTTAACTTTATATGGGGCATCTCTATTTATAAATCATGAGCATGGTCATGTTTGTTATTGGAGGGCATTAAACCAGTGGTTCCTACATGGAGGTACGTGAGACTTTAAAACGTAGCATTTGTGCAAACATCCTTTCAAAATATCTTTGTTATTATTAATCAATATTCAGCATTTTTTTAAATTTATTTTAAGTATGATACTCTTTATCTTAAAAACACAGTGTCACCCAAACCCTCCCAGCGTGGTATATCCCAATCATTTGAAAAGCAAATTCACCGTAACATGACTGTCATGTTGTCCATTAAAAAAATTGCAAAGATGTTCATTTATTCTTGTATTAAAACGCCTATTAGTGCTAATCAGTCATGCAAATGGCTTGAGGCTGCGAAGCATGGGCAGCATTCTGCGCCGCCCTGTCATCCTCCGACGAGAGGTGGCTCGGCAGACCGCCGCTGACGGCCAATCAAACCTTCTGCTGTTGAAACTTTACACAGGATACGACACCAGTGACTGCCAATTGCCACCAATATGCTTTAGTTGGCACGGAGGACGCAAGTGAATGAAACTCGCACATTGACGCGCTTGTGCACATCACACACATTATGTCATGCTCGTCATTAAGCCGTGATGACGGGTTCCAGTGTGCCAAAAACTCAAGAGTGGCACTGTAAACAAACAGATGGAAAGACAGAGGGTTGGGGGATGCCAGAAAAAAAAAGTCCCTCTGCAGGCAAGTCCAAATGTCCATCATTTTACTACCAACATGATAGGGCTGAGCTATTAATCAAATTCAAATCATCAATTGTACAATTTAATTTTTCAAATCATAAAGGCTGGAATTTAGAAGCGCAAATTAAATCTCTGCACAGATTTGTTTGAATTATTAACAGTTTACACAATCTTGACTGAGCCTAAGGTGGCTGGAAATAATAACATGAGTCGGTACCACAGACAATAACTGAAATATTGAGTTTATAGTCATAGCTAATTAGTCTAACATTGCAGCAAGTGCACATTGTCGTCTGCCGTCTTTAGTTAGCAACACATACTAACGCAGTTGCATTCCTCTGTGAATTAAGCCTTCCCGACAGCTTGTGTACATGTTTTCCCACCGCTGACACTCATCATCAGTCTGTTTTTCTCTCTCTCTCTCTCTCTCTCTCTCTCTCTCTCTCTCTCTCTCTCTCTCTCTCTCTCTCTCTCTCTCTCCGCTGTCTCATTAAAGCATACGACTCTTCCCCAAAACATGACATCAAGTGTAGCCGTCAACGTCTCCTCTTCCCGCTAAATCCGTCTGGCCTACTGCAGGCGTGGGCTTTTATTCAACTGCGTGAAGCTTCTGGTGTGTTGTGTCTTATCAAGCTCCCCGTGTAGGGGCTGCTGCCGCTCTCGGGGAGCTGAAAGAAGCCCGGTCCGCTCAGCCGAGTCTACTAATATTCCTTAATGATGCGGCATCTGTCTCTGTCAAGCAGCCAGACACGAGGCCTATTGTGGGAGACTTCGCAAGGAGATAAGCAGTCCTCCCTTCTTGACACAGCAGGACAAACACATTAACAATAACAGCTTTACCGGTAAAATGTATTAATAAGACAAAAAGATGTTCTTTCTGTAGTTTTAAAATTTCAACTTTTATCTGTAGCAGTTATATTAGACTAAATTTACCTTTTGGATTTCTTGGAGGTTATTAAACCTGGGAAAATAATTTGCAATTCTTCATAAAATAGGCTTTTAATTGTTTATTTTCACTTACCAGTTTATTGTTACTGTGAATGGTTGTTTGTCTGTACTTGGACAGGCCAACAACCATTCAAACAGAGGCGTAGCCAGGAATTTTTCCAGTAGGGGCGCACGCCCACATGAAAAAAAATCTAACATCACCCACGCCGTTCGCTGATCGCTAAAACAACACCCGGGTCCGGGAGGCAAACGGTGAATGGATAACATCGCGCACATAGAATAGCGCAAGCACATTCGCGCAAGACCGAAAGAAAAAAACGGCATGAAAATGAAGAATCGAAAAAGCTCGATTTTTTTTCGACCGGGGCGCAGGGAGTCCTAACCGGGGCGCCGCCCCGGCTCGCCCCGGCTTGGCTACGCCTCTGCATTACAACTTCACATCTAGTAACAATTGCGTGCTTTTAACTAACCCAAAACACTTGTTTTTGAAATGTGGAACTAAGTCAGGAAAAAAAAAAAATCTAAATATGACAACATGCTTATTTTAGATTCAAACCAAGAACGAATGTGAGGCTAACCACTTCTACATCGTGTCGAGCCCCCTGTGTTATTTCTAAAAACTCTCAAACAAAACCCATCATACACACATGTAAGCTGCAAACAGCCAATGCAATCCAGTCTGACCTTAAAGTAACTCAATTTTGAAATGTTAATGTCTTGTAGGGATTAACAGGTGAGGATGTGCCAAGAGTATTTTAGTACGTTGATCTTGCTTGGAAAAAAGTTCAAAGTAAGTAGCAAGTAGAGATGAAAAGACCCTCACATATTCTCTCTATCATAGTGAATACTTTAGACACCTAAATCATTGTAAATCACTGTCTTATGTTGAAATGGGTTTATTTCTTACAGAAAGTTGTCTGTGACTAAAAAAACAATCCACGCACATTTTCAGCATAATACACCACTAGCAAAAAAACTTGAGTGTTTTCAGGAATGTTGAGGACCTTAAAGAATGATAAATGATTCTTCGAAGGACCCAAAGCGGTGGTTGCGTCCTATAAACTATACAAAAAAGGCACGCAACATACGTAAATAAAGAAGAGAGGGGAAAAAAAATAGCATTATGGATGGCAACGGGGGCCCAAGGGGAAACACGGGCTATTATCTGCTAGCTCGCTGCTTCCAGGCAAACGTCACAGGAAACAAAGGCTGGCCAACGTGTTTACAAACACCCCATTCGGACAGTTTGAGATAAGCGGAGGGTGACATTGAACGGGGGAGAGAGGGGGTGGCGACATTATCACAGGGATTGTCAACCGGTGATCCAAACAGGTGGGAACAAAGAGACACAGACGTGCACTCGCACGGTCAAACCCCCAAAAAGCCAATAAAAGTCACCTAAGCTCAATGACATACAAGTGTATTCAGCTGCAAGCGGCCTCATGGAATAATTGTAGGCTTTTGATTTTGGGTTCTGTAGCTCCCTTGGAGCTGCTTTCTAAAAACGTTTGTTTTCTGAGAAAGTTCAAACATGACGTAGCCAAACGATATTTTAAAAGCTCCTTTCCAAAACAATCAATTTGGATTGGATTACCGTTGTTCATACGGAGGCAGTATGACTGCGCATGCGCACTATGTATCCGATGCGCAGAACGGATGCGCAAGACACGTCAGCTATATAAAGAGCGAGAGTTGTTTTCTTCCTATTAGTTTTAATTCACAGTTGAATTAGCAGTTTCAATCAGCAAATAACAAAATGCGTATTACAGGTAATATTTTATTTCACAACACTTTGCCTTGTTCCTTTCGTCTCTGCTGTTCACTTCAAACACGCTCCATACGAACGCAATGCTCTCATATAGACGCTTGCTCGATCACCTGCTCGTTTGCTGTCACAATGTACCCTACACAAATCCTAAACATTTGTTGCGGCTCCGAGTCACGACGAAGGGCAAGTTTTGGTTTCCAAGGGTGTTTTTATTCCTCTTCAACTTCTCTCCCATACAGAGTCGCCTTTTTCACATGTCCGCACGCCTTTTTCACATGTCCGCACTGATCGCGGTGGTGCCTTCATGGGCAGTCGGAGAAATCAACGCCAACAAAAAAATAAAAATACATCCAGCCTAGTTAAGACCATACCAAAGACTATAAAAATGGGACCCATTGCCTCCCTGCGTGTGGGATGATCATTGGGACTTAAAAAAAATAAAAAAATAAATCAAATAAAAAATAAATGGGGTGCGTATTATACATGGGTACAGGCTTTTTTCCAGCATCACCATGCCATTTTTAGGGTGCGTATTATACATGGGGGCGCATTATACACGGAAAAAAACGGTAAGTGAAATGTATTTATCCACAAGTGTTGAAAATGTTAATTTTTCCAACTAAAAAAGCAAACAATTATCTTAAATGGAAAATATTATCAAAAATAATTGACTCTACCCAGAATTGCCCATTAAAAAAACAAACACCAAATCAGATTTTCAAATTCAGAAAGACCGATTTACTATCTAGATATTACGTACGAGGTAATAGCGAACGGAATTTCTCCAGCGCTGACGTTCTATTGGTGATGGAAGCTTATCAACTTGACATGAATGGGTGTTCACTGTACATGAAAAAGAATTAGCTGTGTCCATACAAGTGATTCAACAGCACCTTGTGGCCCCATCAGACAGCGATTCATCGCATAAGTGACTTGCAGGAGGAGAGACGGATGAAAGAAAATGTGGGCCAACCTCCCCCGTGCTCCTCTCCTCCCTTCCATCCTTCGTCATGTTATTTGTCTTTTTGACGGAGATAAAGTGCAGGCTTTTTATTAACTTGCTGATGGTAGAGAATTGCTTCCCCCCCCTCTATGAGGATTTCTCACATAAACAACAGAGTAATTCTTCTGGCCGCCATTTCTCTTCCTCCATGTACAGCCATTAAATATAGCAAAATTTGCTGCCTTCTCATTGTAGTCCCCTCAAAATAGCCACATTAAAAGGATAAATCAAGTGATGCGTTGTAAGTTGTATGCAGGATTTCACGCTTCCTTGCACTGAAGCACTTCAAACGTGCAAAACGGCACACATTATATTTTGTTACATGCGTGACAGTGTGTTTGCACGGTTGTGTGTGCATGTGTTCTTTTGAGTGGGCTGTGTGGAGGTTCTCCTGCTGAGAAGACAGAGCCTTGAGGGGGGGTTGTCTCGCTATAGCGTCTCTCCTTCTTTCCAAATTACGCACCACTTCTATGGCATTGATGAAGCCTGGCACTTGTCCATCAGTCTAACTTGGCGTGCTGCATTCATCATCTGTTTTATTATGATTTAAAAATTCACAGATATATAAAACGAAGCTCATACATTGGAAGGGCCCTGATATGAATTGTGAAAATTCACTAGTAATCAAACATCTAATAATTATCGCTATTATTTTTCCTTTTTTTTTTTTTTTTTTTTAATTTATGGTCTGAACACACGTGTTTTGAAGGAGGCAGTTCTGGCAGCTAATGGGGTTAGGTTAAAACACGGAGTATTTTCATTGGTTGTTTGGCAACATCCTTTTACTATTCAGGTGAACTCTTCAAATGTACTGGCGTTAAAAGTCAAAATCATCACAGAGATAGAGGACTTTCATCTGACAGAGACGACCCCTATATTTCTGCAGATATCCGTCTGGAGAGTCTGTATCTAACCTGCGTGACTGTAGCTCTGGCAGCCATTTTGTCCAGGCCCTCTTATCTCAGGCTCACCGCGGGCAAAACAGAGCAAAATGAAGAGGAATCCAGAGGCAATTTAAAGTTGCAGGTTGTTATATTTTAAAGCTCCTCCAATGTTATAGTCTTGTATCGCACAGGTGGACTTGAATTTGGGCGGGACTGGGCTGCCCCTCTCAAACATGGCAAATCCTAACCCTGCAGGTTTTCCTTTCCCTCATGCCTGCTAAGCCTGATAAAGAGCAGCTCTCTCAGAAAGCACAGCCTAATTACTTACAGACAGCCCCTGGAAGGCAGACGCTATTGGCCAGTTTAGATGACATCATACAACAATTCCTTGGATTTTATGGTAAACCTCTTTAAGAAGGTACTGCCATCTTACATGATATCATGTAAAATATCCGTCACGATTAGACACTTTGATGTTGGCTTTCTTTGTCAAACAAATACTTAAAGGCAATTGTTGGTGTTGACCTCATGAGACCTCAGTTCGACAAGAAATAACTTTTTGGTTATTTTGTTTTGTTTATGATAAACACACATGACCTCATGCATGCACCTTCATATGGAAAGCAGGACTGATCTCTATCATGCGTCACCCAAAACCTCACGGCAGTCCCACGCAGCATCACCGTGACATACTAAACCCGACAATCTCACACCAAATGCAAGGTCTCTCAACATCAAACATGGCCAGAGACGCTTTTATACAGCATGCCAATTTCTACCAAAGTGGCAGTTTCCATGGAAACACTTAATGACCCCATAACAGAGGAAAACCTGGGGAACAGTCGAGGCGAGAAGCAGACAATGACAGAGAGGCGAGCAAAATAAAAACACGGCAATCTTGCGGAACAAAAGAAGCAATTTAGTATCGGAGGACGGCGTGAAGTCTGATTACGTTGTCACCCGTCAAGTGTAAATGAGCATTAATTTCAGTGTGACCAGTTGGGCCAGATTAATTGCCACTCTGGACCATAGAACGAGCCGACCCTTCGTTTCATTGGGGGTAGTCAAAGCATTAAGTCAGGCTCTTTGTCAAAGAGTGAGCGGGAACCACAGGACATTCATATTGGAACACTGAGTACCGGCGATTTTCGACACCACTTATCCAAAACAGGATCACGGCAGGGGTTGGAGCTAACCTCAAAGTCCATAGAACGAGCCGAGCCTTCGTTTCAACCTCAGTCCATAGAACGAGCCGAGCCTTCGTTTCAACCTCAAAGTCCATAGAACGAGCCGAGCCTTCGTTTCATTGGGGGTAGTCAAAGCATTAAGTCAGGCTCTTTATCAAAGAGTGAGCGGGAACCACAGGACATTGATATTGGAACACTGAGTACCGGCGATTTTCGACACCACTTATCCAAGACAGGATCACGGCAGGGGTTGGAAAGTCGAAAGGCACTCTGGTCGCCAGTCGATCAGAAGGTGATTGTGAAAAGTGCAAAGACAGACAATGTATGCAGCAGAACATAAGTGAGTCAGGTCAACCGCTACATGACCGAGATGAAAGATTAAAGCCGAAAGCATGGCTTATCTTAAAATGATCATCAACGTTTTGTTTTTATTTTCTGCCCTTTATAAGTGGTATAGGCAAAACATTTGACAATTTAGTATCTCATTTTAATTTGGTTACCCATCAGCACAATAAACAAGAAGTGAAAACGCTCAGAATGGAGTTTTATGTGAATATAAACAATAAGAAGAAACAGACTCAACAGTTGAAAGTGACTCTGCATGCTGATTTTGGAGTTTTGTTCTTCTCCAAAGTTTCATCTCTTTTCATCTCTTCCTGGCTCTTGAGTTTCATGTTGAATTCCTTCTTATCAGCATTCTCGATTTCCGTCGTTTTTCTTGACTCGTTTTCCTGATCCGCGGCCCTTTCGGCCTGTCTTTTTTCACTCCAAAAGCCTGACCAGAAACGGGGTTTTTTCTTCTTCTTGTGAGGGTTTTCCATCAATCGCAGCCTGGCATGACATGCTTGGAGGTTCTCCATCAGCGTTTCCTCTCTGACCTTCTGGTCGCATTTGTCATTCTCGGTGGACTCCATGTGCCTCTGAAATTTCTCCTCCAGCTCCTGCTTGCTCTGCTCGAGTTGGGCCATGCGGTCTTGGATGCTCCGCTGAAGCGCTGCAATTTGAACCTCTTGCCTCTGGAAAATCTGGTCGTTCCGCTCAGAGTCCCCTTCGTGGTCATTCAGAGTTTGTTCTAGTGCGTAAATTTGAGAGTTCTGCATTTGAATTTTTTTCTCATTCTGCTGGAGCTCTTCCCTTTGCTCGTGGAGACTGTGTTCCAGAGAGGACATCTGATCTTGTTGCATCTTGACTTTTGTCCTACACTGCTGAAGTTCTGCTTGTTGAACTTGAAGACTTTCCTTCATATAAGCAATTTCTTCTGCTTGCTCTGCGATGATCTCACTGTTCTTCTTGCTTTCAGCTTTGAGCAACATAATCTGGTTCTGTAGCTTAATATTCTTCATTGAGCAGATGTGAAACTCATTGTAGTAGTGATCCTTCTCGGCAATAGCCGAATAGTGAAAGTTCATTAGTTTCATGTGCATTGATTTCAATGGAGAAAAGTTGCCGAGCAAGTCATTAGTAGACATTACTTGGTTGTTGATGGTGTTCATTCCGGCAACGGAAACTAAGACACTACAAAAAATCTAATTTGGGGCTAAGGCTGTACAAGGACCAACATGCTAGCAATTAGCCAAATTCAAGACATACAAGATGGTTGTGGCTAGGCCTTTGTAAAATCGCTTTGTGACACCACTTGGTGACTAAAAGATCATGTGACCCAACAAACTTTGCCTAGGGAGAAGCCTTCAAAATAAGTTTTTCAAGTCTCATCAGGTGTCGTAAATAATTTCATATCATGGAAATAATGCACAGGATAAAGAGAACAGACTGAATAGATCGTTCGTTATACAATTAGATACAATTCTGGCAGGTCAAAAATGCTTGTTCAAGACTTATTGGAAAATGCAAATTGGATTCATTCAGTAAACATACACCTTTAAGGTTAAAAAAATAAGAGGTCAGTGAGGGTTAACTGTGAATATGCAGTTGTCCACTTAAGTTTGAAGTAATACCACCATTCTGTATAACAAACATGAAGCAAATGTCTCTCTCTATTAAACATGTAAAATTATGGAAGTGTTAATTATTGGACGAATGTTATCATATAAAAACACATGCTTGTTGTAACTTCTCAAAGCAAGACAGCATTCTTGCCACACACACACTCTCACCCTCCACGCACACACACTCAGGCAAGACACGTGCACACATTTCCATATGGTGGGGTATTGTGAGATTTGGAACCGCCTCCTACCAGGTCGAACGCAATCGCTGGCTGAGGTTGTGTTCTTGATCTTCTGTCTCTTGCTTGTGAATGTTTTATTGTTAATAGAATAGAACAGATCCTATCAGGAAAGATTATAAATATGCATACATATGTACATTTGTAAACCAAAGACTGGGATTAACCAAAATCGCAAACCTCTAGTCCATAACGCGATCTCAATCATGCTGATAACATCGTAAGAAAGTTGGATCAAATATTTAAGAAAAGGTCTTACGACGATGTCACTAAACGCCTATGATTGGCTGCTATTAAAACCGTGTGAGGAAGAAAAAGAAATTTAGTGCATTGAAGAATAGTTCACTATTCTGGGGAGACAGGACAAATAGTGCTAAAAAGTGCTTGTTCCGATAACAGACATGAGAAGAAACCTCTCGAGCACTTTTGCTTTCCTTTTGTTCGCTTGACAGCTCTGACACTACATCAAAACCCTTTCATTATACGAGCCCACATTGCTCACCATCCTGCTTTCAAAAGAAACTTCGCTTGTATCAGACGGCTCAGAACAAGGAAAACAATCGACGGCAACACACAGAGGCGGCTTCAATCTTCCCAAATTGTCTGGCATAAACCATAGACGACTTTCAAGAGCGCTGTCGATCAGCATTTTGCCCGAGCTTGTGTCATATTCTAGGAAATGTTTCTGAAAACCCACTGCGAGGAACGTTCAGTCATTTTCTGGTTCTCATTTTAGAACATCTGAAATTACAAATCTGCGTTGCAATGTACACCTACAATATGTAGGTATCATAGGGGGGTACTTCAATCCATGAATTTTGAATTGAATTTCTGTATACACTTTACGATCAAGAACTAGAAATGAACGAATTAGAAGAGTAGAAAATTGTCATTAGGTCCATGCAAATTTATGGAAAATTGCTATCTTGAATAATTGGGTCGTTATTTAAAACCTGTCTTTTGGTATCGGTATGAAATTCCCCCACTGAAAAAGTTGTTTCTCCAAAAAAATGTAAATAAAAAATCAATTATGGTGTTGAAAATGAATGTGTAGCCTGCTGTACAGTAATTCTAAAACGATCAACTGTTTGGGTAATCTCATCTGTGTGCTATACGATCAATGACAGGGTACTTACCTTTCTTTGTGTACGTTGTTAAATAGACATGAGTGCTCTGCAACCTGACTTTTTTAAAGACTTGCTTTGAAAATAGGTCTCCAGGGAATATTTGTTGCAATGCAGCATTCGTAAATGTTGAAATCTACACAAGGACATTATTGTATTTTGGCTCTGTGACGCTCAATATGATATTCGGCCCAATTCCTGTGTCAATGTTTTTACATTCACGTGTAAAATATGTGAATGCAAAAAGAACTTTAGTCCAGACTGACTTGAAGGCAAAGAATGATCCTCTTAAAAGTCTCCAATCACCGCGGCACATACATTTGCAAAGCTGCAAAAAAATACATGAAATGCTTATCCCTCAAGCTAACTTTTCCACTTGAACGTGCACAATCACCAAAAACTTTTGTGTGTCTAAGAGACGAGGAACAGTCGGTGCATGATTCTAATATCTGTGTTCCTTATTTCCTCCCTAATAAATGAGATACTTTTCCCTGTACCGCTATGTAATGGGAAGCGGTGAGAGCTCGTTCAAACACAATGAGCTCGTAGTGTGATAGTGTGAACTAGTTAAACGTCTATGCACTCATGCTCAAAAAATATCATCTTCTGTCATTAGCAGAATTGAAACGATCAAGACTGAATAGCCCGAGAAGGCCTCCATTGTGGAGGCTTGGGAGTCAAAAGCACGGGGAGCGTTTTTTTTTTTTTTTCTCTGATGAACTCAATTAAAAACGCTGCCGGATGAATGAGATTTGATTATTTCCTCACTTGGATGGCTAGCGTTTAATGGCGGGCTACTAGAAGACATGCAACATTTTCTTCTCCCCCTTCACAGTTGAAACACTGAAATGATTAAAAACAAAATCAAAAGGTACCGGAATTTCAGTTTGACATTAAGCAATGACGAATAAGAAAAGCAGTAACTTTCTAAATCTTCTTGTCCTTTAACGCTGGATGTCGCAAACATTGTCAAATGTGCGACAAAATGAACACATGCCATATGCGATGTCATCTACGTGTGTTAGCAAACTAGCGGTTACCCAATTGAGGGAACACTGTACTATTATACTATAAAATATTGTAAAATCAGAAACACGATGCTTAATTATAGATTTGTATTCCTGGAAGCAGTTACAAAACTTTAAAACATTGAAAACACACAAGCACCTAATTGCCTTTAACCGCCAATATGAAACCATGATGTGGCTGTATTGTCTTCTAATGGACACACAACCGCACACGCACGTACGCATTCCCCGACACACCCACCGTCCTCCACATCTCATTGTTGGTTCTGCATTACAATAAAGAGACTTCAATCAAATCCTGAAAGAAGCATCTGTCAAATCCAATCCAGTACAAACCATTTGTTTCTTTTTTCCCACTCAACAGACCAGGAATTACAAGCATACATACACGATACGATCCCACTCCGATCAGTTGAGCTGAGAGTAGGTGAATTATTCATAACGACAATGTTTACAAGCGGGCCTTAGCTGCAATGGTGGGAAGAGAAAAAAATGTGTTTCAGCATGTTGCAGGCTGGTGAGAGAGGGCCACACATTGTCAAATGTGATTAGCGACTTCAGTCTTGATTATAGAAGAAGCATTGTCGTTTACTTTGGATGATAAACACAGCGGGTAAGATACGGTCGCAGGTTGAAAGGTTAAAGTTAAGTTAAAGTCCCAATGATCGTCACACACACATCTGGGTGTGGTGAAATTTGTCCTCTGCATTTAACCCATCCCCGTGTGATTTTGATCCATCCCCTGGGGGAGAGGGGAGCAGTGAGCAGCAGCGGTGCCGCGCTCGGGAATCATTTGGTGATCTAACCCCCCAATTCCAACCCTTAATGCTGAGTGCCAAGCAGGAAGGCAATGGGTCCCATTTTTATAGTCTTTGGTATGACCCGGCCGGGGTATGAACCCACAACCTTCCAGTCTCAGGGCGGACACTCTACCACTAGGCCAGTGCTTCTCAATTATTTTCTGTTACGCCCCCCCCTAGCAAGAAGAAAACTATTCGCGCCCCCCCTCCCCACCGTGACTATCCTAACTTGTCTTGTAAGTCGTAAAATGTTGCACTGTCGCAAACGTGACAGAAGTAACAATGAGAGCGCCACTGCCCCCTGCTGTAGTAAACGCGCAATTACACTTTATTCTAGTACTGCCAAAAAAAAAGCCTGTTCCCCAGGGTCACACGCGCCCCCCCAGGAATAGCACCGCGCCCCCCAAGGGGGGTGCGCCCCACTATTTGAGAAGCACTGCACTAGGCCAATGAGTTGGTAAAAAGGAGTCTTGTTGTTTGGCTAGTAGGAAGAGGCTATGGGCACTGCAGCCATATATGCGGTCAAACCAACGTGACATTAATGGATTGTAAGCTTTAAAGGAGACAAAGTGTTTCTGCATGTTTAGCAGCACAGATGGACCAATATGTGAACATACTTTATATCACTGATGGTAAACCCAAGACCCGGGGGCCAGATACGGCCAGCCACATCATTTCTTGTGGCCCGCAGAAGCAAATTGGGCATTGACTTCATGTGTCAATACCTAAAATGCAAACTGTCTTCATTCTTAAACAATAGCGATATTGCTAGCAATGTTTGTAACCATTTATCTTTTTGAAACAGTTTCACTAGACTTCAAAACTAGTTCATCAATTTGTTGTGATTTGTTCATAGTGGCCCACGACAAAAATAAATAATGTAGTGGTGTCACTTCAAATTGGTGGTAAAAATGAAAAAGATTGACTATGTTAGCACTTGATTATGCTGATATAATAACTCTTAAATTTAACCTGCTCCAGTTGCGCTGCCTCCAGGCCGGAGATCTACGTAAGTCTTTCTCCCATTGTGTTGCCGTTGCGTGGGTCTGTATTGAAAAGCGGCGGAAAAAGAACAATACCAGGGCAAACATGCGATGAAATAAAAAGGCTTCCACCCACGCACATAAATGCCTCACATCGCCACACACCGACAGTTACTACGAATGATGAAACGCTGTAATATAGTTGCTTTGATATTTTTATTCCTTACACTTGTCCTCTCTGTCACAGATCTGTGATTTAATCTACAAGCAATTTGCGTGTCAGCAGGAGCGTCAATGCTATGCATTATTTTGCACATGCAGGAGGAATCATAATATGGCTGCATTAGACTCGCAAGTGTCCCTACAGGTCTCTAAATTTAAACCAATAACCTAAAAAAGCGTATGCTAAATTACAGCACAAAAAGACCCCGGCGTGTGTTTGCAGGTAATACAGTAAGATGAGCTGAGCTAAGTGGATGGTGCAGACAATAAAAGGCCATCAGGGAGGAGCAGAAGAAGGCAAATTAATGAAATATGAATGTGTCTACTGAATTGTGTCGCCTCCCAATGACGGCGGCGGGATATTAAAAGTATACAGCGTCTGCGCCACCTCCAATCAGCACAGGGTTCATCGTCCCGTTCTTCATCACCATTTGCCATGCACGACACCTCTTTTGCTCGCATGATGGCTTCCATGTCTATTTGTCGAAAATGGGAGTTTAATTTACGTAGAATTAAATTTGATGCCGGGAATCGTAATCTGTTTTGCTGGTGTTCGTAGAGTGGTTGAAGGTTGGCTACCTTTACAGCTAGGAAACACCTTGAAGCCAAGATTTAAATAAATAAATACATTTGAAATGAATCAATAAACGTGATTAGCCACCCAGCCTTAGCGTGACATCATCGCAACGGTGTCTCATCGAGTAGCGATGGAGCCAGCCTGCAAGAGGACAAAAACGGAATGCCACTTGACCCACTTTAATTTAGGAAAAAAACAAAAAAAACATGATAGGCACTCACATAAACACCTCCGCATCACTCCTGATGACACTCAACCTCACCACCTGCAAACACGTTCCTTTTTTTTCTCCCACACTGTTATTCCCACTCGTTTGAAGTTTGATCTTCCCGCAGTGGAGAAACGGCCACCGCGGCGGAGGGCAAAACTCCATCTGTTTCATTTCAATATGAATGTCGGCTTGGTGAAGCGGCGCCGGGGAAACGTGAAATTGTGGCTGGAATACAGAGTGGACACGCGAGGTTAATTTGAACACTCTTTGATGTCTGTCGGTGTGTGAAATGAGCTGGTGGTCCAGAGTTCATGCAAATACACGCACGCGCACAAACGCGCACGTATACATGCACACACACGTTGGTTCGCAAAACCCGATTTTCCAATTTGAATTGTTTTTTTATTTTGGTTACATCCCAATAAGTAGCACTTCAGTACCCCCTAAAATTATCTATTTTCTATTGGCCCAATCTCTTGATAATCAATAGGCTACACAACAAACTGATGAATTACTAGTTTTAAAATCAGATCAGTAAGAACTTTTCAAATATCTTTTTAAAAGATGAATGCTAATAAAAATACTAGGATTTTTTTTCTATTCTTTACAAGTGAAGAGAATTTGTGAATTTAGCATTCACACAAAGTCATAAAATAATATGGTGGGCCGTATCTGGCCCCTGGGCCTTGTGTTTGACACCCATGATCTGCTGGAAGAGACATAAATGAGTCGGATAAATTCAATTATGATGTTTACAACGTGATTTTCTTGAACACATAACAAAAAATAACAAAAGTAATGGTATCCAAAATGTCCTATCAAATGGAAAAGAGCACCAAAATAGAGATAAAGGTCTCTTCCAAATAGAAATCCAAACACATACTCCAGGATTTAACTTCGTCAAATGCGTAACACACACACACACACACACACACACACGCTCACATGACATGGGCATGACAATGAATGCTAAGCTGCCTGTAGGCAAACACTGACTCTGGCTTACATACACAATGCCTACTTTAAGTAGATTTTGCCGACATGCAGCTGTAATAAAATTACTTTTGAACTCTCCTTGACAATATTTCCACTAATCAATAACCTCCAGGGAATATTCAACATTCTCCTAAGGAATCTTTTTGGATAAATGCAGTGTTTTAACATTTTTGAAAGCTAAAATGAAGAGTCTGTGCCAGAATTCTAAATAATCTGAACCGTTTACTAGGAGAGCATTAAGAAGTCCTGCCAATTAGTGGGTCTACTACTGAGCCTGAAAATATCAATAATGGGCTTGTGTAGTAAGCATATAATCACTAGTGTCTTTGGAGGTGGCCCGCTATTGAACCCATTAGAAAGTGAAAGCCATTATTAAAATTGTATAACACAGCAGCGTGAGCAACAACGGCTGATGGCAACAAACACCATTATCTTTGAATAACCATAATCAAATAAGTGGGTACTGTCTTGTTATAGGAGCTGTAGGCAATATATTTGTTGTGCTCTAGGGTCCCCCCTACAGGTGGGATGCTAAATCAATTTTGTATACGACTATACGAGTCTGTGGTAGTCAAACTAACATTTTACATGGTTTAATGAACCGTACCTGCATGATTTGGAATGTGGGAGATCATTGATTTCATTTCTGCAATTTTTCCAATCAGCACAAAATAATCTTTTTTTTTTTTTCAACATGCATATAGTGGACATTTTCGGTGTACCTAGCAAACAACAAACCATGCCATGTTGAGGCTAGTGGTAATTAAAAGTGTCTACTGAAAATTTGTTATAGTCATTTTAAAGTTCTTAAAAATGCCGCCAAAAAAGCCAAGAAACAAGGGAAATCTTAGGATATGTTGAATATATTCAATATATATAGCAAGGGGCAAAATAAAGGCTCAATGTGACAGATGTGCCTTTTTTTCCGCATTATATCAATAACAACACAAAGCATGAAATCCCTGTCAAAAAATGTGTCTTTTCAATCTCCTGGTGAAATGAAAAAAAAAAAAAGTTACATAAACCAAACAAGGCTATGTATGAGCGAGAATAAGCACACAGTGCACATGAGTGAGTATTTTTGCAACGCAGCGATTGTAGTGATGGAGCATAAATCCTATCAAGCAAAGGAGCTCTGGGAAAAAGGCCAAAGGCGGAGATGAGAGTGAGTCCAGCTCAGCGCCAAAGGAGGAGGTGGGTAAGAGAAATGAAGGAGGGCGAGCAGGCGGGCAGGCTTGCGCCTTCTCTTCCAGATACACATTTTTTGAACCTAAGAAAGTGAAGAGCAAGCTGCAGAATGCGAAAGCAGAGTCTTACGTGATCAAACACTTTTCTTGGTCTTCAACCTTATTTTAAAAAGAGCCACCCACCACCTTGGCAAGCCAATTAAACTTATTCACAAGTGTGACCAATTAATCCAAGTCTCAGGTGAGGGAGACAGAAAAGAAAACCTCAGAGACCCTAAACTCCAGCAGACAAATCACAGCCGTTAAAATGTAAACACAAGTCGCCTGGAATAAGAAAAGAACAGCGTAGCCGCCACTTTACACACACACACAGAAGCGCTCCCTCAGCTCTAAATGGGGGGAAAAAAAGCACTCCACACCTGGACGTTTTGAGGCATCGTGCCACTCCACACTGCCGCAACACAGTCGGGGAGGAACTCACAGAGAACTCATTGTGTGCTTTCCGAAACACCGAATGAAAAATAAATACGCCAAAGAGAATGAGCTATGCACATCATTTTAAACGTCATTTTGATAATGTGAGAGACGCCGCACACGACAAAGACAAAAAATGGCATACCGTGATTTTCTATGCATAATGCGCAAAATTTAACTAATTTATTGTCTTAAAATCTGGGGTGCGCATTATGCATGGGTACAACCATTTTTGAAGAAAATCTCCCTCGAAATAAAACTTGAAATCACCTTTCTTCTTGTTTGTTGTCAATCGCCCATCGCATTCAGCCATCCTGCCCAACACACTTAGTCAGTAAAATTCATAATTGACAACACATCGTTTGATGCGATGGTGCAATCCTTGATAGTGTGTTATTGTCAAATATTGTTTGTTTTTTAATCTCCATCGCAGACCGGATATCATACGGAGGCCGCCATGACAGTATGCGCAGAACGGATGCGCAAGACACGTCAGCTATATAAAGACCTAGAGTTCAGTTCTCTATCTATTAGTTTAAATTCACAGTTTAATTAGCAGTTTCAATCAGCAAATAACAAAATGCGTATTACAGGTAATATTTTATTTCACAACACTTTGCCTTGTTCCTTTTTTAATCTCCATCGCAGACCGAATATCATACGGAGGCCGCCATGACAGTATGCGCAGAACGGATGCGCAAGACACGTCAGCTATATAAAGAGCGAGAGTTCAGTTCTCTATCTATTAGTTTAAATTCACAGTTTAATTAGCAGTTTCAATCAGCAAATAACAAAATGCGTATTACAGGTAATATTTTATTTCACAACACTTTCCTTTTTTAATCTCCATCGCAGACCGGATATCATACGGAGGCCGCCATTACAGATGCGCAGAACGGATGCGCAAAACACGTCAGCTATATAAAGAGCGAGAGTTCAGTTCTCTACCTAAATGCGTATTACAGGTGATATTTTATTTCACAACCCTTTGCCTTGTTCCTTTCTTCTCTGCTGTTCACTTCAAACACGCTCCATACAAACACAATGCTCTCGTATCAGACGCTTGCTCGATCACCTGCTCGTTTGCTGTCACAATGTACCCTACACAAATCCGAAACATTTCTCCGCTAGCGAGTTTGCTAGCGCATGCGTAGTGATACTGACCGGCAGAATAACATCCGGTTGTTCCCGAAGATGATCTTTTTTCTGAAATAATTTTACGTTTACGGACTTAAGTAAGAGTCAAAATTTGGGTGCGTGTTATACATGGGTACAGGCTTTTTTCCAGCATCAACATGTCATTTTTAGGGTGCGTATTATGCAAGGGGGCGTATTTTACATGGAAAATTACGGTAATTGTAAATGTGCTCAAAATGAGCAATGTTATTTTCATGAGTATATTTTTAGTAATATAATTCTTTTTTTAACTCTAAGACTATTCTATGTAGAATATGTACAATTCTGTATGTTTCGACCATATTGGATTATTTCCTATGGGAAACAGTGTTTTGATTTTCTTACAATTTGGTTCAGTCAGACTTCCTGGATAAATCACAAAACCAAGCTTCCACTGTATTTGCACGTTGTCGTTGAAAATACCAGCAGTCCATTAAAAAGTAGAAAAGTAATACAAACACGGGGAAAGGGGCAGCGAGTCTACATAATGTATTTTTTCTAAAGCCTATATATTAAAAGATAGCCATTTCAAGGAAGTGTCTCTAATGCCAACCCGGCGATATCTGCATGCGAGCCTGCGCTCTGCTGATAGATGCATTCATATCACCATTGCCGAGGAATCCTTGTAACCTTTGCCCGTGTCACAAAAGCAATAAAAGGGCAGAAAAATAAATAGTGTACGCTTGTGAAGCCTCGTGTTTTCCTGTCAGCCTAAAGCTGGGAGTAATGGTGCTGACCAGCTCTCACGCTGCTTAACGTTCAGCTAGCCACTCTTTTTATGTGCCTCTCGTGTCCACTTAGTTTGGCTGTGCATTAGCTCCCTGTTTGGCACGAGTGAACGAGCTGAAGGCTAAAGCTGGCGCTCGACTCGAGTGGCGACTTCTTTGGGGGTGATGCGAAGGTCCCAAACAGAATCAACATGCTTTGCCAACAGACCATGGCTAAGCTTTCATGACCCTGATGATCCTTTGTGTCGGGTTTACGGGCAATCCAGGTGAAAGAGGACACGGACTCTAATTGTACGACTCATCGTGATTAGAACTGGTTAGCGTACCTAAGCTAAAACAAATAAGCATTGAAAACATTGAACACAATCTATAGTGAATAACATCTAATCTAGTTTCCTTCGGAGGGCCTTTATGACTGTCAACCCAAATAAATGTCTGAACATCTCATATATTACATTATAGGCTACACAACAAACTTATTTACTAGTTTTGAAATCAGGGACTATTAAAAACTGTTCAATTTTTTAAAAAGATGAGTGGTAATACAAAGAAATAGCAACAGTGAAGACGATTTGCAATTGCAATGTAGTACTGACAAAGTCCATGCAAAATACGTATGTCTAAAATATAATTACACTACGGGCCAAATTTGGCTGTTTGTGAATTGAATCTAAGGGTTGCATGAGTATTTGTAATTGACGGACGGTATGTTAAAGATGATTTGGGCTAACAAAATAATACACTGTTTCTAGCTATTGACTGTAAATCGATCTTAATGTAAGGTCCAGAGGTAACCTCAAACACCCGTTGCCATGGTGCATCTACTTAAGACTCAAAGCTGAGCGAGACCAGCTGCGTATCGCTCCTACATAAGGAGTTTGCACACATTCAGATACAAGTAGCTGCTGTGAAACATCCAAGGAGCAAGGGGAGAGTTGTGAATTCTGTAGCAGTCCCTCTCTAGCCTTTAAAGGTAACTTCACACAGTGAGAGGAGGAGCAGCCATTGAATTTTCCTGTAAACTGAGAACGGAGGCCTAACAAATGGCACCGATCCCAACTTCATGTCATTGTTCGTGTGACGGATCAGTGAAAAGGAGAAGCTTTTAATTATTAGAATCCTTAATTCTTAATTGAATTTGGTTTCAGGACATGTTAATGTTGTTAGCGCTAATCCTGGGAATTTTGTTTGATCAAAAATGACCTTAAAAACATAATGATCTCGTTTCAAATAATAGTTTTTTCGTTTTTATGTTTAAACACTTTCTTGACAACACAATATGATTGATTGAATAATTCCGCTTACAAAAATCGAAAAATGTGAAGTTTTTCCAGTTTTTACATCCAAATGCGCATCGACTGTCTACGAAAATAGAGCAATTCCAGCAACACTGCGTGAAAGAGGGTGGAGTTAACCTGCAGACAGCTGGCCGGTGTGAAGGGCAAGTGATACCAAGACACAAAATGTCTATGAAATTAAACATTAATCTCCTCTGTGATGGAGTGAATCCAAGAACCCCTAAGCGCTATTGCATCCCCGCCCTCCTCAACTATGTGTGTGTGCACGTGTGCATACGTTTGTATTCCTATGGATGTCTGGCACTTTCCATTTTCCAGTAATCAAGGGAAGCAAAAAAAATGGAGCGGGGTGTTCATGGAAGCGCGGTGGACACATTTTCAGCATTCAGGTTTTCAACTTAGGGCCTCATTCACCTTGATGATGGTCTTTTTTTTTTTTGCAACACAATTTCTGAGATATTGCCTGAATTTGCCCAAGTTCTTCGAACATACATCAATCATAAGTAGCAGAAAACGTGCAAAATGGTGCTACTGCATAATGGACAAAAATGACGCCTTTACAAATATGACTGCGGAAATATGCTACGTGTGGGCGCTCTACACACGTGTCTATTAAAACCGCTCGGAGTAAGCCCGAGGATGTGGACACAATGGCGACGTCCGTTGTTGCCTCTCATCATTGCGCGCTGGAACACATCACACGCAATTGCAGGATAATATGGAAACTATAAACAGCATCCACATGCTTAAATGATGCATCTCTCAAGAATCTTAGTTATTGTAAAATCCATCTTTGCAAATTGGAAATAAATGTAAAGAACATTAAAAAAAAAAAAGGCTGACCATCTTTGTTAATTGTCAAAGAGATTCATCATTCGTACTCCACAAGGTCTCAAAAATCTTTCCTCCTACACTCCAACAGTTGCCTACGCTCCTTGTCTATCCTCACACTCTCAAACTTCGACTCCTTTGCGCATGCAGCTCTAACAAAACATAGCGGACTTTGCATTAGGTACAATGGAGCATACGTAATAAGATCTAGTGCAAAATGGCTGCTACCAAAATACATAAGCTCCATTTTAATTGATACACTAAAAGAAGTATTCAGTTCCAAATAGGTTGTAGTTTGCAGTGGTGGCAACTCTTAAAAAAAAAATCTAATCCGTTCCTACGGAGTGCTTTGTCCCGGGCCCTTGTCAGTTTTTGCGTTTGAAGTCATCATCTGTTTACGGATACATTTCCCAGAAGTGATGACAGGAAAGACGCAGTTTCCTTGCGCCAAAAGCACAAATTCTGAGGGGGGGTGGGGGGGGGGGGGGTTCATCACATTGCTGTGACATAATTGAGTTAGTATGAGAATGTGAGTGAGTGAACTCGAGCCTGTAAATAAATAAATAAACCAGATAGTGTAAACTGAACTGCCTCGAGGGGATATGTTAGTAAGTGAATAACAATTTTTATTAGGTGATCCAAATATCAAATCAGGATGATGCGGAGCAGTTGCACGCCACTACAAACTACAACGAGCAATAAAGGAAGGGCGGTATACTTACTGTTTCTCATTGGCTCCTTTTGAATCTATGTACAAAAAGTGCTTCTCAAATAAATAATCAGAGTATTAGAGCTCAGAGAGTAATTTTCAACTATTCGCAAAATTAATATTATTATTAATATATTTTAAAAATGATTATTCCCTTCTTTCAACATTGCGGTCAACTTATTTTCTCTCATGCCCCGAAAGAAATCAGCAGTGGGACCTAAACAGACCATATCCGACTGCTTTCCCACACTCGGCAAAACCAAAAATAAAATTGGCACACAATTAAGAGGATTTTAGTATGTGGGAAGAAAATAAGCATGAGAAAAGGGGAGAAAGGTGAAAAAAATAGGGATGTGATCTAGTTAGCAGCTGGCAAGATTTCTATCAGGCACATATATGGCTAGACATCCATTTAGAAAACGGCAATCCTAAGCACACTGGGCCATTTAACAAGACACGTGATCATTCCCATTAAAGGCCTTGATAAATTCCCTGACGCCCACACACACACACACACACACACAACCATATGGACACCCTGCACGAGACGTGCAGACGAAGCAGCGTCCTGGATGTCACAAGAGACCGGCGTCATTTGAACAACCATGGGTCATTGGTTTAAGTCCACAGAGGAAACCTCAAACAATTGTCGTGTAGGTTAAACTCAATCTACTACAAAGCTCCGCCCATTCTACTGCATGGAAATGCTGAGAAAAGGAAATGTCCATAAAGACAGAAATGTGTTCGACTTTAACATATTTGTGTTTCCATGTAGTTTTACAGCAAGTGGCATATTTAGAAAAAAAAAAATCAACATTAATGTGGGGTTATGTAAATTATCCCCAACCTTACATAACAATCCATCACGTCAGAATTAATTATTGATATACAAGTCATTTTCAACTATTTTGGTAATATTCCATTCAAAAGTAGTGCATAAATAAAATACAGTAGTGTAGTAGGCCAAAGAGTTTACAAAAAATAACTTTATTTCTAAAGGCTATATTTAATATTAGTTGTCAGAGCATTATACACAGTTTGAACATTAACTCTGTATAAATAAATAAAAATTGCGTGAACCACGGCTTGCCAAAGCCATTTTGCTACACACAGCCTCGTGCAAGAAGGCACTGATTATAACACTTCACGCAGTCATTTTTAATAATGCAGCGTCTTGCAAATGTGACGTCAACTCACCGATCTCAACTGCTGCGTCCCGGTGACGTGCTGCAGAACTTTTTCCAGCTCCTTCTCGATGCGAGCGGCCCAGTGAATCATTCTGGAGAAGAAAATGAGACATTTTGATTGCAAATCAACACACATTAGCACTTGTGGGACTGGTTGCAAGCCAATCACAGGCCACATACAGATAACGGTTGTAAATTTGCCAACGTAAGGGTAGCAAAGTAAATATCGCTTACCATCCCTAATTTGAATGTATTACCAATTTTCAATGCAGACACTCATATTACACGTCAAGCCAGGCCACGCCTTCTATAACCATAAACACTCAAAGTCACAGACACTAGAGTAGAACGTGGGGACAGTGACCTCTGGTGGACAAATATAATACACACCTCACATTCACATGCACATTGCAGAGAATCACTTTCGATTCGATTACACAATTAACCAATAAGTAGAATACTTCATTTTAAGATTATTTATTTATTTATTTATTTATTTATTTATTTATTTATTTATTTATTTATTTATTTATTTATTTATTTATTTATTTATTTATTTATTTATTTATTTATTTATTTTGTAGAGTCCTCAGGGAATTTAAAACGGTTGCTTCAATGTGTTGTGAGGAAAAACCTCACGTCGGCTAGTGAGCCAGAGTACTTCCTGGCATGTAGCCTACCTAAGTGGTTGATGCCCCACTCGCGGTCCCTTGACCTTCTTATCTGCTAATGCACGGGCTTGTCATCAGCACCGCTAACCATCCCCAGCTGCCCACTAGCCCGCCCTACCACTCCCTTATGCATGCACATATCTGGCCAGCAGTGGCAAGACATCAGCAACTCTGCACTAAAACTGCTTGGGTCGGACAGAAAGGCACCCCGAGCGGGGAGCGGGGGAGCTGATCTCCATCAGACGGCAGCCAAATTTGGAATTAGTAGATCAAAGGCATGGTGATTGCCAGAGCCCATCTCACAGCAAGGAACAAATTACTTAATGGATCAAGACGCTCATGGGATGATTTAAAAAGCAGCAGGTAGCCTGGACACAAGCTGAACGACGTGAAGATAACTCTGATGCTTGCTGCAGCAATCAGATCAAGAAACTTTGTAGTCAACCAGCAGTCTCCGTAGGGTTGCAAAGATGTGGAAGTATTTGAAACTGAAAAGCATACGAGAATCCGCAATATGGCGATGGATGGATGGGTTGGATGGATTGGATGGATGGATGGATGGACGGACGGACGGATGGATGGATGGATGGATGGATGGATGGATGGATGGATGGATGGATGGATGGATGGATGGATGGATGGATGGATGGATGGATGGATGGATGGATGGATGGATGGATGGATGGATGGATGGATGGACGGACACTTCCAACTTTCAAAATTCGCAAAACTATGCATGATAGCGTGGGAATATCAATTGGATATTTGTTTGTGAGTACAAATGTCAGCTTTAAATGTCAGATTTCCACCAGAGACAAAAACGACAGCAGATTTACCGGATCTAACAAAGGCTGAAACATGACCTACCACAGGATACACTTCCTGTTGATACTGAAACAAGCAACACTTCATAATTTGCCCATGAGAAATAATGTTTCTATTGCTCAACATTTATGTTACTATGGTAAATGGTGCATCCTTACAAATGAAAAAGAAAAAGAAAATCACATGTGTGCAGCTCATCCACACTCATCCATATTTGTTGTCTTGCAATAACAGCATGAACACCAAGGTTTGTTAGACTTTTGAAGATTTCTGTTGTTACTTTGAGGGCTTTCAACTTTAGAAGTACCAATATAATTTGGAGAAGAAAAAAATCCATCCAAGGGCGGTTCGGTCCCTGTATCACCGATGCCAGAGTTTGGTCCGCATTTCCGGCAGTAAGTCGGATTCGTTCTCAGTGAGGGTTGGACTCCGCCAAGGCTGCCCTTTGTCACCGATTCTGTTCATAGTTTTTATGGACAGAATTTCTAGGCGCAGCCGAGGCGTTGAGGGTGTCCGGTTTGGGGACCTCAGCATCGCGTCTCTGCTTTTTGCAGACGACGTGGTGCTGTTGGCTTCTTCAGGCCGTGATCTCCAGCTCTCACTGGAGCGGTTCGCAGCCGAGTGTGAAGCGGTCGGGATGAAGGTCAGCACCTCCAAATCCGAGTCCATGGTCCTCGATCGGAAAAGGGTGGAATGCCCTCTCCAGGTCGGGGATGAGATCCTGCCCCAAGTGGAGGAGTTTAAGTATCTTGGGGTCTTGTTCACGAGTGAGGGGAGGATGGAGCGCGAGATCGACAGGCGGATCGGTGCAGCGTCGGCAGTAATGCGGACTTTGTACCGGTCCGTCGTGGTAAAGAGAGAGCTGAGCCAAAAGGCAAAGCTCTCAATTTACCGGTCGATTTACGCTCCTACCCTCACCTATGGTCACGAGCTATGGGTCGTGACCGAAAGAACGAGATCCCGGATACAAGCGGCCGAAATGAGTTTTCTCCGCAGGATGTCCGGGCTCTCCCTTAGAGATAGGGTGAGAAGTTCGGTCATCCGGGAGAGACTCGGAGTAGAGTCGCTGCTCCTCCACGTTGAGAGGAGCCAGATGAGGTGGCTCGGGCATCTCATCAGGATGCCTCCTGGACGCCTCCCTGGGGAGGTGTTCCGGGCATGTCCCACCGGTAGGAGACCCCGGGGACGACCCAGGACGCGCTGGAGAGACTATGTCTCTCAGCTGGCCTGGGAACGCCTTGGGATCCCCCGGGATGAGCTAGACGAAGTGGCTGGGGAGAGGGAAGTCTGGGAGTCCCTCCTGAAGCTGCTGCCCCCGCGACCCGACCCCGGATAAGCGGAAGAAGATGGATGGATGGATGGAAGAAAAAAATCCATTAATCTCTTACCACCATATCGTTATTAATTTATGGCTAGTTTTGACTTTTGGTTAATAAAAATCCATGTTATTAAAATGAATGAATCTAGTAGAAATCAATGTTATGCATAAATTTGCTTAGTTTAAAGGGGAGAAGCTGGTCTGAAGGCGGAGATGGTGCCATTACACATCAGCTTCAGACATACACAACAAGCATACTAATCTATTCTTTTTAATTGAACAGGAAGTCAGATGAGAGGAAGAGTAAATACATCGGAACAAAGTACAATGAATTCAACCACAAAATTGCCTCAACATGTGCAACTTCATCTTAGTGAGCATCAAAAGGATTTGTTTGTATTTTGCTTTTTCTTTGGCATTCTAAAATCAAGTCCGCCTACAATCTGTGTAAGGTTGTTAGCATCAAAATGATCAGAGACATTATCATCCATTAAACGGTCTTTGAGAAGAAATATGACGACTCATCAGCCTATTTGGGGAAGTCGCTTAGTGGCTAGCTACTAGCCGTTAATGCTGGCAACAGGTGCCGTTTAATAGAATGTCAGTGTCATTAATTAGAGGGCGGGTTTATTTTAGCATCCTTAATTAGCAATTGAACTTGATTCCAGGATTAGGTTGCGTTCTTGTTGGTGTCAAACATTTTGTGATGGCAATATAAACTTAAACTGGGCTCCAACTATCCAACTTTCAGTCGGGAAGACGAATCAAGTCAGCCGCCACTCTGTCTAGCACTGTCGAAAACAATTCCTAAACTTACCAAGAAGCTGATTTCCATGTATTATTGCAATTGGAATGATATTATTTTGTAGCTGGCCTCGCCAGATTGACGTTATGTTACCAGCTTGCATAGCAGCAACAATTGTTGCAGTGGCTGGCACGACTTGTCTTTGCAACGTCAATTAAAAGCATACCAGATGTAGAAAATAATCTTCAAGCATTTTATTGAATTGTGGTACTTGAGTACCAAAAAAATATATATATATAATAAACAGCAGAATAATTTTCCTTAATAAGCCTCAAGGGCTTCATACATACAGACAACAGCACCATGCTCTTAAACACAAACAACAAAAGGTGATTGCGGTGAATGATCGCCAACTAACCAGAACGGGTTAATAATTCACTCACCCCATTGGAGCTTTTTTATTTCACGCTGACTTGGGCGGTCAAATAAACGGTGCCGTTAACGGGAGTTTAAAGTTAATCGCCGGTGAATGGTAAGTGACGTCGCCTTCAAAGTCACCTTGATCATCTCAATAACAAAGCCCCAGAGGATGCAGGCAGGATTCGTTATGGGCAGGCGGGGGAGCCATCAGGTAAGTGGAACGGTGGGTGGGGAGGAGGGTAGAAGCACGTGCAAATAATATTTATTATTCATCCATCACAAGTGAGCCGGGAACTATCCCGACTGACTATAGAGAAAACGCTGGCTACCCTGGACAGGTCCCCAGTCAATGGCAGGGCACATACAGACAAATAAGCATTGACTCAAACCTTTGGAAATTTTACAATCTTAAAAGAACATTTTGGGAGATGTGGGAGGAAGCAGGAGAAAACCCATGCAAGTACAGGGAGGACTTGATTGTGACATTGTGCTACATTTGGTTTACAAATTGCACTGGCCATATGTTATGCGTGCTTGATCACACTTAACACATAACCGAGAATCAAACCCAGAATCTCAGGACAGTGCTACTACTAGTCACCGGTACTTCCATTTCTTAGTTAGGTTTGAGTGACTTATAGAATTTCTAACGCAATACTTTTATTAAAAATATTTGACGTGTTTACATTCTCCATTTAGGCTACAGTATAGTACTGTTTTATAAAGTTTATAGAGTTGGTCATGACGTATTCATAGGATCATAGGATGAGATGATATTTCTCAAGTTGAAGTTTCTTCATGGGAATGAACTCAATTGCTCTAGAATCTAGATGGATGGATGTATGCTGGGGTGACATCGCAGAGTGCATCCATCCATGTCCCTCTGCTGTCATGTAGGTGAAATCAAATTATTTTAGTTTTGAGCAATGTAATCATTCACCATGTTTTATAAGTTAAGCGTCATTTCCAGACCACAATAACAAACACGAGAGGCGTTTCTACAAGGTGACATCGTGCGTGTGCATAATAATATAATATAATATAATATAATATAATATAATATAATATAATATAATATAATATAATATAATATAATATAATATAATATAATATAATATAATATAATATAATATAATATAATATAATATAATATAATATAATATGCAGCATCACAGACGGAAGTTGCGCGCTGGAACAAATGTGCAAAGCGTGCGCTCTCGGGGCCACCTGTCCTACCATCCCTGGACCCCTCAAATGAAGAGACTGTCACTTACGTGTAGTGCTGCGGGAAGTGGTGCGTCCCGGCGGTCGGCGTGGACACGCACACGAGAAGTACAGTTTGGATGCACAGGAGGCAGAGCGCGCCGTACGACGGGGCTCCGATCGCCATTTTCCCCATGAAATATTCAACAAAGTGGGAGAAATAAGCCCGAAGGCCAGGGGGATGCAGGACGGCGTAGGTTGGTGGGGACAGCAGTCTCCTGCAGCCGAGCTAAGAATAAACCTAGTTCGAAGAGAGGCGAAGGGGAGGGGGTTGGACAGTAAGTGCGCGCCGCGCCGGGAGCTGCTGGATGGTCGAGCGGAAGGCTTGAGGACTCTTCCGCCGCTATCCAGGGGAGAGAGAGAGAATGTCACTCCTTGGCGGTGGAGATGAGGATGAGGAGGATGCTCCGCTGCCGATGATGAGGATGATGTGCACCTATTTGCTCTGTCCTCCCTCCCTCGCCGCCGCCGCCGCCGTGCACATTTGCTCCCTGGCTCTGCCTCTCTATCTCTCTCTTTCTCGCTCGCTCTCCTCCGCTCTCCCCACCGCTGCCTCCGACGAAACCGACAAGTGAGTCAAGATGCAAGTGTCAACCATATCCGGTGCGGAAGATTCAAAATAAGACGTCAGAAAATGACGTCTGCGCCAATACATTTCAAGTGCAGTGAGCGGCAGTCATACTCGCTGATTATGATTAGAATATAATAATAAAGCAATTGTATATTTTGAGCGGGGGTGCAAATTAACAATTAAAGATGCGATAAATAGTAATATCTTTTACCGAATTAAAGTGGTATATCTTCAAGGATAAAAAAAATAAAAAAATAAAAAAAATAAAGCATATCTATCACCAACATGACAAACCTTTGACCATGCAGAATATGGGCGTCCCCGTTAAATATTTTTTTAGTGGTATCTAAAATGCATTATACATTTAATTTCTGATCACATAACTTCGCGTTTAGACTCTGGCTTCACGTAAATGACAAACCCCCCTCCAGGCGCATCTGGCCCGCTCCTCCTCCTCATGTCACTCTCCGTGCATCGTTTCATCCCCAAATTTGGAAAAGTCGGGACGATAAATACAAACCAGGGGCTTTATCTTTATTATTAGAGTCGGAGACTCCTGAGGGGGGTTATGGGACTAACTGGGTTGTAAACTTTCAGTGCACCACCTTGGGGACCTCCTGCTCAATAAATCGCATTCGTTTGACTTGGGCTGGATTTTGATTGCAGTTCCAACTGCCTAATTCTGATTTAATGGCTAGATTTTGTCTCATGCAGAAATATTTGAGAAAAAGCAGTATATTTTCAAAATTAAAGTCAGAATGTATTTTAGATATATGTAGGTCCATTTGAGAGAAAAATTTAATCATTTAATATGTAAAGTATGTCGTAAATTTGAGAATCAAATCTGAAGACTGCAAGATAACTGATTTAATTTAAAATATTTAATGCTAATTTGGACAAGGTCTGATTCAGACCTTAACACTATCCCATTTGGATGAAATTGAGCTTAGATCCAATTCAGCATGAAGTCCAGCCCAACTTGCCTGTTCCAAGACTGGCGCATCATTACCTTTAACAAATGATTGTTTGGACTATTTTGAGACCACTTTGTGCGTTACCCATTCAAAGGAAACATACTACGCAAAATGCACTGTTTAATTGTGCATATAAAAACAGTTGGGTCTCTGGAGTGCCTGCCCACTCATGAGTGCAATTATTATGTTAAGAGATTTAACATATTGGCAAAAACACACTGAGTTGCCTTGCTCATTACCTGACAGCTAGACAGACGGGAAACTCAGCTATTTTCAAGCTAGTCCACACAAGAACTATCACGTGAAAGCCAAAAGGTAAGCAGAGCTGCAGTGCTCGCACAACAAAGCATCACATATCCAAATGTTTGTCAAAGTGGTGGTTTTGAGGAACTTGTGGTCTTTTCAGTATTTTTCTCCAACAGAATTTGTTCCATCATCAACTGTGCTGTAAGCACTCCAAAAAAGAAAAAAGAAAAAGAGAGATCACTAATGCTAATATGAGGAGCCATTGTAACATGGAGCTTACAGCAATTCTCTATTAAGATTTCATAAATAAATGCCGTACTGTCAAGAAACAAATTCTACTATCTGTAGTAAAGTTAATTCACACCCCTGGGCACTGAATAAAGAAATATAGTTTTCACTATGAATTCTTGTAAGTATTCTGGTGTCCTGTTATGTTTTTCTCCTTCCCTTCTGCTTGTTCAATAATCTAGCTGGAGGGCAAAAATAGGCATGTTCACGGAAAGCAGACACCATGATGTTGAGAAATAGCTTTTTTCACCACAAGTGACAGGTGTATTTCCGTGCACAACAGTAGGGAAAAAATGTTTCTTCGCTTCCACTAGAAAAATTACTCAGCATTTTTTTACCGTTTTTTTCCGTGTATAGTGCGCAAAATTTAACTAATTTATTGTCCTAAAATCTGGGGTGCGTATTATACATGGGTACAAAAAATTTTTTTTAATTTTTTTTTTTTTTTTTTTTTTTTTTTAAAGAAAGTCATGGTACAACAAAACCAACAACAGGACTGACCGACAAAGTCGTGGAACAAAAAGACAGGGTGACAGTACCAAAGACAGGAACAGAATGACAGTAACACATGCAATGATCCAACGGTGAGCGAGGGGCAGACAGGACTTAAATACAAAACACGTTACATCGATTGAGGTGACACAGGAAGAGAGGGGCGACGCGAACAGAAACTATGGCAACCTAGACACATAGCAAAACTGGGGACGAGACATGACAAATCTCCCCCGAAATTGTTTGTTGTCAATCGCGCATCGCATTCAGCCATCGTGCCCAACACACTTAGTCAAAAAAATCCATAATTGACGACACATCGTTTGATGCGATGGTGCAATCCTTGATGGTGTGTTATTGTCAAATATTGTTTGTTTTTAATCTCCATCGCGGACCGGACGTCATACGGAGGCCGCCATTACAGATGCGCAGAACGTATGCGCAAGACACGTCAGCTATATTAAGAGCGAGATATATTTTCTTCCTATTAGTTTCAATTCACAGTTTAATTAGCAGTTTCAATCAGCAAATAACAAAATGCGTATTACAGGTAATATTTTATTTCACAACACTTTGCCTTGTTCCTTTCGTCTCTGCTGTTCATTTCAAACACGCTCCATACGACTGCAATGCTCTTGTATCAGACGCTCGCTCGATCACCTGCTAGTTTGCTGTCTGTCACAATGTACCCTACACAAATCCGAAACATTTGTTGCGGCTCCGAGTCACGACGAGGGGCAAGTTTTGGTTTCCAAGGGTGTTTTTATTCCTCTTCAACGTCTCTCCCATACAGAGCCGTCTCTTTCCCGTGCGCGCACGGAGCGCGGTGGTGCGTTTACGGGCAGTCGGAGAAATCAACGCCAACAAAAAAATTTACATCCAGCCTAGTTAAGACCATACCAAAGACTATAAAAATGGGACCCATTGCCTCCCTGCGTGTGTGACGATCATTGGGACTTAAAAAATAAAAAAAAAATTTTTTTTTTTTTTTTTAAATTCATAAAAATTGGGTACGTATTATACATGGGTACAAGCTTTTTTCCAGCATCAGCATGCCATTCTTAGGGTGCGTACTATACATGGGGGCGCACTATACACGGAAAAAAACGGTAAATTTATCTCTGCCTATTAAAAAAATACATGTTCATCTAGTTTTGTCCCCACCGCTGACAGAGTCCTTTTGCCGTGTGTGTACATGTGTTAAGGAAGTTGCAAAAAAAAAAAAAAAAGCCACACAGCAATCTGCAGGTTTGCCACACAGCACTTCTGTCCGCGCTATGACAAGAACGAGGGGAATTGTTTTGGAAGAGATGACAAAGCACGGCAAAGAACTCAGCAGGAGTTCAAAAACAATCCAAAGCCCTGCCTGTGTACAGACAGAGACAACACGCACGCCAAGTCACAGCTCTCACCAGGAAGTCAAATAAAAGAAACCTCACGCTATTACGGCCCAGGGGACTCAGTTTGGAAAAATACGAAAGTGATATGTCCTAATTTTTAAAATGTAAGACAACCCGCAGTGACCAAAAAAAACATCAAGGGTGTTCTTACAGTGTGTTGTGTACCTGACAGCACATGTTACTCATAACAATGGTAAGCATCCTCTGCCAGAGTACCAAGACTGATCTGGAAGTACCTATAATCACTTTTGTACATATGACAATAAACACTTTGAATCTTTTGTCTGATGAGTCTTTGTTGATGGTGGTAGAAATACAATCAGTTTATTTGTTTAGTGGAAAACTGTGTCCCTCTGGGAAATTTCTTTTGCTTTGCATTTCTTGCTGGCAATACTTTCCGTGGTGACATTATAGTGATAAGAGCAGACTAATGTTGGCAGGCTGACTTGCATTGAACATCCCTGCTGACTCACAGCCACCTTGACTTGCTTCTTTCCATTTAAACAAGCCTTAATCGTTCACCTTAGATTCATTGACGACCGCTCAGAAACGTGGATGCAAATTGAATTCGAATTTATTTTTTTACGTGTTCAGATGGATGAACATTCTCTTGCACAGATTTCTGCTTGTTGACTTGAGTGTATTGGTAAGCTTTTATTTTGAAGTTAGCCTTTGCGTTGGCAAGGTTCGGCTTCCATGATGTCTAAATGATGGCGAACATGCCAAATATACTGTTACTGGAGTCAGGAAAAAAAATCCAATCTTTTTTTTTTTTTTTTTGAGCCATCCAAATCACTTAAGGACTTGTATAGTAAATACCACAAAATGCAATAGTGCACAGAGTCTCAGTACTAATATAGGCTACATATATTTTGGAGTCTCCCGCAGTGGAAAACAAGCTTTAAGCATGTTAGAGATTATAAACTTTAGTACCACAGCAACAAAAAAAAATACTGAACTTAATCTCTAATTTTCAACTGAAGACATAATCTTAAATTGAATGTAAATTGCAAGTACCGTAATTTTCGGACTATAAATCGCATCGGAGTATAAGTCGCACCAGACATAAAATGCCCCAAAAAGTGAAAAAAACATATATATGTATATAAATCGCTCCTGAGTATAAGTCGCCCCCCCACCCAAACTATGAAAAAAAACACGATTTATAGTCCGGAAATTACGGTATATTAAGGGTCGATTAATCGTATTTGTTAAAGGGATCATCAGTTTGGTAAAAACACTGATCAATAAACTCGAGCCGGGTTGGTTGGACAAACGGTGCAAATGAAAAAGAATTTCTCTTATTGGCTGTTGTCCTCAAGTGACTGACGCAGAAGGGGACAGGCCTCTCGACACAGCACTGCATCTTATCTTCACCTTCTTGCCTAACCTCCTTCACCACTAATGTTCTGCCGCACTACGCCAAAAAAGGGGAAGCCTCACATGCGGTAAAACCTCACCGAGTCATCACGCCCAACAGTAAGATTTCTGATTAGACGGGTGCGGATAGGGCGGCGGTGTCATTTTCATGGCAGATGATAGTCGGTCGCCCTTGAGAGACAACCGCTGGCGCTCTTGGCGAACTTCAAAGGGTCTCAAGTGCTCCATGCAAAAATAGGCGCATGATATCGTGTCACTCCTTCACCAGGTGCGTCGTGGGCAGGCAGAGGATTTTTTCTCAACTGCAGTCCGCCCTTGTATTTGAGGGGGAGATATGGAAAGAGATGGTGTGACTGATTCCAGCAATCAAGGTCACCTTCCTTGTGTACCTTCCAGCGTACAGCCCGCTCTATTGTCTGTTCGGTATCAAGCTCAGAGTATAAAAAATGAAGAAAATGTGACTGACTATTTTTTAAACTAACACAAATTAGGGTAATTTCAAATCATTCAGGATTTTACAAAAAAACAAAAAAAAATGACAAAAAAATCCTCACATCTCTCTCAGTCAGACCACGGCGCTTTGCCATCCTCCTTGACTGCAAGACACAAACACAGCCAAGCAGCAATGTTGGGCCGCAAGGCACCCTGGGACTTTTCATGCTCAAATGTCAGAGCATTTCATCCTGATGATGATGACTCACTCCCCCTTGCTCTTAGTTTGCATGAAAGAACAACAGCACCAATTAATGAGGCAACCTCCGACCGTGCAACAGTGGGCCAACAAGCACTATATCAAATGTTACGGCGAGAAGAGCGCATCGTGGTAGCATGCTAATATATAGAAAAAAATAAATAAAATATATATTTTTCTATATATTAACATGCTAGCTATAAAAACATATCTATATCTATATATAGTATATACATATATATATATATATATATATATATATATTAGGGGTGTAACGATTCATCGATACACATCGATTAATCGATTTAATGCTCTACGATTTATTGGCATCGATGCTAAACGTAAACATCGATTTATATCGCCGTGTTTGACCTCGGACATTAGACGCGACTTTATTTTGAAATCCAGTTCATTGTTGCTTGCTTCCTTTTTCCGGGAGCAGTGGCGCGGCGGCGTGTTGTGTTGTGAGCAGAGCAGGCACGTGAAAGGGGAGTCGACAACTAGTACGCGGCTCCTGGGCTGGTGCTATGGCTAGTGTCCAAAAAGACAAGGAAATTTGCTCCCCTTTAGGCTTCAAGTCATGCGTTTGGAAGCACTTTGGATTCCAAAGAAAAGATGGCTCAACGGACAAGACACGTGCAGTTTGTAAATCCTGCCATGCGGTGATCAAATATTCAGGGAGCACAAATCTCGCCGCACATTTAAAGAAAAAACACGACATCAAAGTTCAGTGTTAAAATAAGCACTTTGTATACTACAATACTTTTGTAATTTCCTAAATAAAGAGTTTGCAGTACCTTTTTGAATTTGCGTATAAATTGTTATAAATCAGGAAATTGTTCTATATTTTTTATTTAAAAAATATATATATATCGATCGTAGAGCACTATATCATGATATATCGTGAATGGATCGCAGCAGGCTTTAAGATATCGGCAAATATCGTATCGTAGTTCTTTGTATCGATATGATATCGTATCGTGAAAAAACCGCGATTTACACCCCTAATATATACCACTTCAGCCCGCAAGTCAAGTGAAAAACGGAGCAAGACTCAGCCCTCATTGACATGCTCTACTAGAGGCCTAATGGCCCCTGGGTAATGGGCTCTTTGGTCTTCAGGATATCCTCCCTCATGCATGCATCAAAGCCTGGATTGTAGAGACTCCAGTAAAACAAGAAGTAGAGGGAAAGAGACATCAGGACCACACAGGGAGAGGCTAAAGGGCTCATATGTTGACATTTTAATGAGGGAGGTAAGTAAAACAGAGGAACTTGTCATGAAATGGAGCACTATTGTTTCAGTGATAGCAATTGACTTCCAGCTGTGTTTTCCTGGAGGAAATACTGCAGACAATCAGTTAAAAAAAAACCTGGACACAATGTTTTAAAGGACAGATGTTAAGGAAGATGTACTTTGAGTTTCTGCACCCAAAACATAAGCCGATAGGATGGGAGAAATTTTAGAGCCACTATCCACTCCACCATTCCTATTTCATTTGCTTCCTCATCTCTCATCATCCATCTTTTCCTTCTTTGCTGACTCGTAAGCATCCCGGGGCGGCTAGAACACCAAACCCAATATTCACCTCAGCATTTCCCGCCTGCCTGTCCTCTCTGTGCGAAAGCCACCTGCTTGCTCTCTCTGCACGTAGCAGATCTGTCGATGCTAACCAATTTTCTTTCACACAAAAGTGACCCTGCCTGTGTTTGTCCATAAGTTTGCTCCATATGCAGGCGACACAGCACGCACTTGTCTCACAAGAGAATCTATAAATATCACCACGGCCACGACGTGTCCTGTGAGAGTTTGAGAGGATAATTCAAAACACACATAAATTCCTCACAGCCACTTCATTAGGGACACATGTACATTTTAACGTTTTCCAATACAAGAGCCGGATCCTGAAAATCTACCTTTGGAAAGATAATACTGCAATAATACTGCCTCTAATGAAGCATGGCCATGCCCACCACAAATGACCAAATGAGTGCGGCCTTTGTAGATAAGAGTAGCAGGTCCTGACGAAGAGGTCGACGCCTCTTTCAGCTTCACTGCTGAGTAAAGACGTGTGCACCCGCTCGCCCGCCAGCCTTCATTTTAAAGAGCATCTTAATTAGCATTAATACTGTTGATAAGGACTTAATGGGGGAATTAATAGATAACACACTCCGGGAGCTCGCTTCTTCACAGTCACACTGAGTGACGCACAAACACACAAAGCTGTACTCAGCAACTTTTACCGCCATGAATTGACTGAGTGAGGATTCATGATGATGGAAATTCAAAGTCTGTAGGAATATGAAACACCACCAGAAGCGGTCTTGCTCTCTTTGGTCTTGCTATTCTTGTTGTGAGAATTCCCTTATTATTGTTGTGAAGGTGCAAGGACAGCAGGAAAGCGTCCGTCTTTATTACTGTGGACCTCTTAAGGCTGTCATGCTGTCAACATCTGTCACACCAGACACGAAGAAGAAGAAGAAATTGGAGGAAAAAAAAGAAATTGGAGGAAAATCTAGCCGACCAGGTGAAACACACAGCTGGCCTTCCTTTGACAATGTCCTGAGCACTTATACTGAAAGCAGGTTAATGGCCTTGTTATGGTTCTTATATCCCGAGTTTAGAAAAGTGTCACGCAAATGGTTATTACATAAAAATGGTATTAGTGCTATTATGATCATCTTTTTCCTGAAGTCAAGCCTATCGACGCCAGAATCCAGAGGCTCTCTCTCTCTCTCTCTCTCTCTCTCTCTCTCTCTCTCTCTCTCTCTCTCTCTCTCTCTCTCTCTCTCTCTCTCTCTCTCTCTCTCTCTCTCTCTCTCTCTCTCTCTCTCTCTCTCTCTCTCTCTCTCTCTGTCGCCTCTCTGCCCTCCTGAGCGTCAGGTTTGGGCTTTTTTCCCGGAAATGTGTGAGATGGATTGAGGGTGGCAGATGCTATCCTGTCCTCCCAGAGGAGATTTCAACACATGTGGAGAGTGGCTAGCCTGGTCGTATTAAACACACCATGTGCATCCTGCATGTGACTCCCTCCTCACTCTGTGTGTGGATGTGTGGCCTAGTTAATAAAAAAAATAAAAAAAATAAAAGCCTGGAGTGAGACATCCAGTGGCAAATGCTGGGTACTTCAACAGCACAACAGTCATGAATCAGCAAGACTAAACTGATTTCCTGCATTCTTAAGCAATAACAACTTTCCACAAAGCGCCAGATACAATATTTATGTCGTAAAAAGTACATTCATCACCGAGCTCTGCCGACTTCCCATCGTGCGTGTTTGTGTGTTTGTTTGCGTTTATCAGATTGGGGATATTGCTGCACCATGCCGGAGAATCTTTCTTGCTGTCATAACAATAGGTCTCGCGGGTGATGACGATCTATCATTTTGTCAAACTTTGACATGGTCTGCTCGTCCCATAGGGCCGCCACAAATAACTCGACATGCTTTTTATGAACGTTGCGTCTCACCTGAAGCGGGGCACACATATTTGAGCATTTTCCCATCCTTTGCAAAGAAAGTCAGCAAAGACGCAAGGCCTGTGGCCTTTATAAGATTATTCTGAGCGGTGAGTGATTTTCTCCTTTAAATCTCTTGTGTAAACAATAGTGCAAACAGAGATTTCCCCTCTTTTTTTTTGTTTTTGCCCAGTGATTTTTGGGTACATTGTTGATAGAGCAGGTATAAATCTAACAATAACTGAGGTAAAGTTTTCAATTAATATATATTTAAAAAAAACCATTCTTCTTCAGCTACTATTATTCTGTGCCACGTGGCACTTTACTGCCTCTCATTGGTCAGTTTTGGTACTATGACTGATATCTGGTTTGAGGGAAGAGACACATGACATTATCATCATTATCATTCCTTTTGATTCTTTCGTTTCTGCAGGGACCAACATTGGGGTAAGCAAAGCACGCGTTTTACACGCTAAACAAATGAATTAATAAATAGCCCAAGGTGGATCTTCAGTGAATACTACTAAACGTGCAATTGCACGTGCCCGTTGAATGTGCTCAAGCATGCAGGTTACAACAGAGATAAACAGGCATTCTTTCACTATGAGCCTCTTTGCAAATCTCCAGCCTCTTTGTTGGTGCTAAACTGGGAGGCGGGACCTGCCAGTGGCATAGTAGACGGGAGATTAAGTTTTGAATCCCCCCCCGCCCTAAAGAAAGATTAATCGGTTTGTGATCGTGTACATGTATGGGAATATTTCTCAACTAGCCCACCAATACCAACGTTGCATTCACCAAACTGCATGTTGGACAATCTGACCCATTTATCCATTCAATACCACGTGACCTCTTGCAAAAATTATAAATGGTATTTCTCAAAAAGCTTTCCGCCCCAAAAGCTTTATGAACAGATCCAACATAAACCGCAGGACGCGGCGGGCCGTAATCCATCAGATAGGTAAGAACAACAAAGATGTGGAAGGTGATTGTCTGAAGACACACTATTAAATCAGTGAGCTGCCACAATTTGAAGATACGTATGATCTGACATATGCACTTGAGGAGACTTTTAAGATCTTCCTGAAACAACATTACAGATTTTCAAAATGCCGAGATGTTTTTGTTTTTAATCAAACAATAGAAGTTGATCTTCAGGGATATGTCTTGTCTTCAAAGTTAAATGAAAACTCAAACAAGAAAATAGTTTCATCTTGTTTTGTACATTAAAGTTTAACAAAATTTCACAGAAATAGAAACTTTAAACTTTCACTTTTCTGGATTTGCTAAAATCTTCGAAATTCAACCGGTTTTGAAGATTGACCCTTTGACCCTTTAGCAACCCGAACTTTCTTACTCCAAAGACGTACATACCGTAGGTGTAAAAACTTTCTATTCCTGAAAAAAAAAAAACTCTAATCTTCTTTCTAAGCGGTTTCCTTCGCCGTGACCCTGATTGACTGCTGACAGCGGCATTTGGGTGCACCTTTCTGCAACCCCACGACGGCGTGGCTAAAGCTCAATATTCCTCCTAATTTTCAACTGCATCTCTGAGCTTTTGTTGGTGCTAAACTACGGCTGATATTATTCATCGACCGCAAGTCACTGTGACTAATAGCGGGAATATTTCTTCTGTCAAAGCTGGCAGACAGATGACTAGGATACGGAAAGTGTCTGCTGCTGACTGGCCTGTAGATAAAGGGAAGCTAATGACAGGATTTATCACAGGACGAGGATTTTGAAAAATTAGCCGACATGTATTGAAATGGGGCGGGGTTGACTGCAAATTACAAATGAGGGGAGAATTACTCACCGTATAATCTGGCCAAAATTGCAAATACTGCGCTAAAAACATTGGCAGTAAAATGCATTCATCTCTGTTTTACAATCGTATTTCTGCTCAGCAAAAATGAAAGAAAATAAAGGGACAGCTTTACGCTTTTGATCCGCGTTGTCCTTGACTTGTCCTGGGAAAGAGAAGGGTAGATCTATATTTTTTTGCTCAATTTGTTACTCTGGTGACAGAGGCAGGGCGGTGACTATAGCAGAATTTAAAACGGTAAGTAAGGCGGTAATGGGCTTTGAGCCTACTGTCATCTCCAGTCTAGTTCTGGCTATCACGCAGAATATTAGCAGATAAATCTAAATGGCTTCCATTTGAGGCGGAGCACAATAGCTATTGATCAGACAACCTTTTGCGGATTGGGGGAGGCGAGGGCGAGTTTATTAATTAAGGATTGACAGCCAATTCCCTCCTCTTATTCACCGACCGACATCTTGGGAATCCCGATGAGCCGTGCATTTGTCAATGCTGTGCTCCACTCGGCTAGCAAACACAATGAGCGTGTAAACGCTACCGCCGAAACTGGAGCGCTGACCCCACCCGGTGCTCATGTGGCGTAAACCTGAGCACGATGTGAGATCAGCTGCTTATTCAAGTGGAAAATGACCAGCCAACACCCCTACGCTCACATCTTCATTTTCTTGGTGCCGAGTGACCCGTTGGCATTCTGTCGGTGCTCTCGCTTCTGCTGTAGATTTTACAAATAAAGCTTCAAACTTTATCTAGTGGAAGACATGCAGAGGGGAAAATCTTTTAAAATAATTCACTGGTGTCATGATAAAAGATTGCCGAGATTCCTGTCAAAATACATGAATGACCTTCCTCCATGTCCAGACTGGAAATAAATAGTCCTTACGCAGGCTATCCATTATTTTCCATTGTGATTTTGACTTTGGGTACACCCTGGACTCAATCACATTTGAAAAACCAACTATTCACCCTCACATCCCACCAACAAATTAGATTCTCTCAATTAAGCTAACGTGTGTTTGTAGGAAGCCAGACTACATTAGAAATCCTATGCAAGCACAGACAAAACAAACCCACGTAGGAAAACCACATCCGGGAATCAAACCCCGATCCACAGAACTCTTAATGTGACCTAATACACCATGTCAACCCTCTGACATCATCAAACAACATGGCAACCAATCTCCAACATCTTTAGAAGTTGGTTGGGTTTCAAGACGTATCTCTTAGTTGTCCTGGCACCTACAGCAATATCTTCACGGTGGACTTTGATAGAATACAAGGCTTTTCCACTGATTGGCTCGCTAAAGAATTGAAGATTTACTCAGCACTGTACCTCAGGACTATAATCCAGCACCCCTGGGCTGCCAGGCTCTGTTATTCTCCCTCAGCACCCCCCCCCCATACGCGCCGATACGAATCTGATCCCCTGCGCAATTTCATGCCTGCTTTGCCCTCCTCTCCTGCCGCAAAGCATCAATTACTCACATGAAACAAGTTTTGTCCCCTTCAGAAACTCCATCCAGACACCTCCACATCAAACTAAATGGTGACTTTTCCGTTCTTGTAAAACGTAACTTTCAGAAATCGTTAAAATACCGTGTTTTCCCACGCATAATGCGCCCCCGTGCATAATACGCACCCTAAAAATGGCATATCGGTGCTGGAAAAAAGCCTGTACCCATGTATAATACGCATCCTAATTTTGACCCTTACTTAAATCCGCAAACGTAAAATTATTTAAGAAAAAAGATAATCTTTGGGAACAACCGGATGTTATTCTACTGGTCAGTATCACTGCGCATGCGCTAGCAAACTCGATAGCGAAGTAATGTTTCGGATTTGTGTAGGGTACATTGTGACAGCAAACGAGCAGGTGATTGAGCAAGCGTCTGATACGAGAGCATTGTGTTTGTATGGAGCGTGTTTGAAGTGAACAGCAGAGACGAAAGGAACAAGGCAAAGTGTTGTGAAATAAAATATTACCTGTAATACGCATTTAAGTAGAGAACTAAACTCTCGCTCTTTATATAGCTGACGTGTCTTGCGCATCCGTTCTGCGCATCTGTAATGGCTGCCTCCGTATGATATCCGGTTTGCGATGGAGATTAAAAAACAAACAATATTTGACAATAACACACCATCAAGGATTGCACCATCGCATCAAACGATGTGACGTTAATTAGGAATTTTACTGACTAAGTGTGTTGGGCAGGATGGCTGAATGCGATGCGCGATTGACAACAAACAAGAAGAAAGGTGTGATTTCAAGTTTTATTTCGAGGGAGATTTTCTTCAAAAAGTGTTCTCCCCATGCATAATGCGCACCCCAGATTTTAGGACAATAAATTAGTTAAATTTTGCGCATTATGCATGAAAAAACACGGTAAACCAATTTTAATTTTGGTCACGCAAAACTACAGTGAATAAGTTATTGAAATAGACCGTATCAGTTTGGAATAAGTTATTGGTCCTTGGTGGAATAAAACAGTTATCGACAATTCCGCCACATTCCCTTTTTTTTCCCCCCACAGTCACAAAGAAGCAATCCGTTTCAATTTCAGCAAGTCACTTATGGCCTCACCCTTGACCTCCATCTCCGCCAGGCTAATCCAAGGTTAATGACTGGACCGAGTCTGTCATTTAAAGACAGCGCAGCATACAGTAGCAAACACACACATACTGTATCTTGGCAAACTATTTGTTCTCGTTAAGTTCTTCACATCATTGGAATGTGCAGTATAAACAAACACAGCATTTTGATCTCAAGGCGGCAATAAATGTATGAAAGTTTCTTGGTAAGCCATGGAGCTCAGCAACAGGTCAAGGGGGTAATAACTGATTTGAAATCAACAATACCATTTTTTTACTTTTTGGGGGCTGAATCTCTTAAAGGTCTGTAAGATGCAAAGGAAAATAGTGTTCATGTTTTTCATCAAAACTTTTATCAACAAAATACATTTAATGGAATTCTGAGACGACCTGAATGTTTAACAACTACAAACTTATCAGAAGCAACTCATGTATACACAGCCAAGAAACACCTTGAGATCCGCCAAGTTAATTACAGTATAAAATAAAGGGTCCTGGCTGTTGTTGATAGTCGCCCAGTGGATGGGTTGTTTAATCCCCTTCGCGCCCAGTTTTCTCCTCGAGCCCCACTTCAGTCTCTGTTTACCAAATGAGAGGCAAAATCCAAGCAGAAGAAGAAGGAAATCAACAGCACCTCCCAAATCTCCCCCACCCTGATTTTGTTTGTTTGTTCTGTCACTGAAAACAAAGAGACGTGTGATTTAATTGAATGCTTTTTGTTATTGCGAGAGGTAAATTGATTGCGGTTTTTAATTAACTGGCACAAGTTGGCCTCTTTCATGGTGGTGGATTACAATTGCAAAACAAACAATGAGGCAGCGGCAGGCAGGCAGGCAGCGCGTGCCGGATTGGGTCATTTGTGCTGAAGTAAGGGTGCTTCATGTGAACATTGGTTGGACTGAGGGGATGATTATGATGTGAAGCAGAGTAAGATAAGGTCATGCTGATTTGAAAGGGGATTAATAATGCGTCCTTTTATTTGACAACATTCACACGCAAATTGATTAGATTACTTGTCCTACTTGATATTATGTTGCATAAATTATTCAGAGGTTAGGAGCCTTGCGAAGATTCGTGAATTTAAACATTTAATTTAATGTAATCTAATTTAATTATAAATATTTTCACACAATATAAAATAACATTTCATTGTGATACAAATATTAAATGTAACATTCCATTACAGTCAACCATTACTCTAAGATTAGAAGTAAAAATAAGAAAAAATCCTTCTAGAAATTTAAATTCAATAGATTGATTACCCTGGCCTCCTCGGACCACGTTTTCAGCGTTGGCAATCTTTTTTTGTTTTCACTAGATCCAGTCAACAGTTACTTTTTTAAAGAATGTCATAAACATAACCTCTGCAATTTCAAATATCATTTATCACCCCAAATGAACTGACTGAGAAAGAAAAAAACCGCAACAAGCACAGTAAGAATTTTACCCTCTGGATTTTATCTCACCATTGCTAATTGGAATGCTGAAGCATTTGAACCAGACGTTTGTTGTTGTTTCTATTTTTATCCGACCGGCTCCACAACAAGGAGGTTTGAGGCCGAGAGAGGCACAAATGGAGCCTTAACTAGTTTCCCTGGCCTGCTGACACTAAGTGATGTTGACTCAGTGAGATTGTATGTGAAGTTACCCGGCTGGATGCTTTATATGACTCACTACACAAGTAAATACAGTCTGCTCTCTCTTCCTATTCTCATCTCTGTCGACACTCTATTACTCACCATGCAATAGAGATGCATCAATATCCAACAAAACACTACTGTGGCTTTGTGCTTTTGCTGCTACATTGATTTTTTTCTTATACATTTTTATTTTTCTGTAAATTGATGATTTTATTCTCGACATTTTGCTGAGCAGCCATGACAGGACCCCTTTTTACTGCTGAGCTGTTTTGAATGTAAGATTCTCTTCATTTCTGTTTGTTAACTTAGTTTGGTCAAAAATGGACAGTTGTTAAAAATCCTACATATTTTGTCACAATAACTTCCATTTCCAATTTCCAAGTTATCATTGTGCTTTCCATTTTTGACTGGCATCCTTCAGTGGGAGCATGAAGCAAAAACACACTTGTTGAGGTAATCCTGTAGATGCCCGTCGAGCCTCACAAATTGACTTCTTGCATTTTAGGTTTTGGTCTGCGTCCAAACAGAACACCCTCAGGAGGGTGTCTAATTTTGAAGTCTCTTTGTATACAATGTTTTTTCAAGCGGTTTACCGCCATCCTCACTCTTTGTCTTCAGCTCAGCGATGGAGCACATGGCCCCTGTGACTGTGCAGGCTTAATGGCATGCTGATGAGGTCAAAGAGAAAGGGGAGTCGGGTTAATTGGGAGCCGCTGCTAAAATCTCAGGTTGAAGGATGATTACAAATGTGAACAGAAGAGAGAAAAAAAAGATAAATATAGCTTCCAGTAAAGCTTCATAAAAATATGGAACAATGTGACGACAGGTTGGAATCTTCCCTGGGGGACGATACCGCTCAGAATGGAATTATCGTAGCGGACGAGATACGACAAAATCTCCTCTGGAAAAAAGGTGATTGTCAGCTGTGACTTACAAGATCTGACTATAAATATGGCAATCATTATATATGACAGACAGATTTTACATCTGGATTTTATCTTAAGAGTCATTCCTATGAACAGTATCTAAACGTGACTCGTTGAATCAGCCACAGTAGACAAGCTAAGGTTGCATTTATTTCTTCCTTCAGAGATTGCGCTATCGGCGTGCTCAGAGGTGCTTGCAGAACACCTGTAAACATTGTGGGCTGCTTCCCAGAGGAGACCTTATCTGTAAGAGGGCTTTTGCAGACTGCTCCTGCAGGTCAGACAGGTGAAAATAAGCAAAAAAGTGGAGCGGGAATAAGGCTTATTGTTGCTGACTTGCTGTGCGGTTTCAGTTTAGCAAGTTTTTAGAAAATGTAGTACGCCCTTGTTTGAATGTTGCATCAAATCAGATTTGAACGTCTTGGTTGGAGTACGTGCAGCGCTCTCCCCGCCCACATAGCAGAGCGGCGCACGTATAATTGCAGTGTGCAACAGTGCGCACCTTAGAGGGAATAATTAGCACTATAAAAAGAGCAATTACTAACCTGGCAGAGAATTGCAGAGGATTTTACTGCTTCTGCCAGCGACGTCTGCTCAAATGCCGCTCTTTGTTTTGTTTGACTAATGGTTTCTTTTGAAGAGGATGGAAAACAAGGCACATTTAACGTCTGCTTTGCACCCACGTCCAGACAGCGAGTTGAGCTCTTAGGAGTGCTGAAGGTTTGTGGGAATGTGACAATCTCAGTGGAATTCACTTCCAAACGTACCAATACACATCCTTGTTTGATTAGCTCTCGTGTCACTTCGATCCATGTCGTGTGTTAGGGTTAGGGTTATGGCGTGTCACCATGCTGGGATATGAATTATGGAATTTCTTCCAATGGAGAAAAGATTTCTCAAGGAAGGAGTTTGCCTTTTGCCGTCTTTGTTCTCCGAGCAAAGCAAAATAAAGAGGCAGCAGGAATTGAATGCTACAAGTCTTCATGCCAAATTGAGATCAAGCATTGGTTCATAGGCAACCATATACATAGCATACCTTCGGAGGTGGCGTCTACAGCTCAGCGTCGGAAAGGCAGTCGCAGCGGCATACCATCTTAGCACCAGAGAAGCCAGGAGAGAACTTGAGGTGCGCGTAGACAACAAATGCCTGGAGGTCCAGCAAGCCCCGAAGTACCTTGGAGTACACCTGGATCGGACATTATCCTTCAAACAACACCTGGAAGAAGTCAAGGCCAAGGCGACATCCAGAGCCGCGCTGATCCGCCGCCTCGCTGGAACAACCTGGGGAGCCTCCGCTAAGACGCTGCGAATATCCACCCAAGCCCTGGTCTTCTCTGCAGCGGAATACTGCAGCCCAGTCTGGAGCAGAAGCCCGCATGCGAGAAAGGTCGACGTGGCTATTAATACCTCCCTCCGGATAATAACTGGATGCTTGAAACCTACTCCTGTGTCCCTCTTGCCGGTCCTCGCTGGAATAGCACCGGCCGGCCTTCGACGGGAGGCTGCCACCCTCGCCCTGGCCAGGAAGGCACAAAAATATGACTGGCACATCTTGCACAACACCACAATAACACCAGCACCTCCAAGCAGACTCAAGTCCCGACACCCCTACAACAAGGCAGCACAAGAGATGCTCAACTCCACCTCTGAGGACATCTCCAGAGATGCATGGTTGGCAGCAGCTTGGAAGCAGGAGTGGGAGTCTGCCGGACCCTCCCGAGTCCACCGCTACATTTGGGACCCAGGAGATGGCGCCATCGGAGGAGCCGACCTACCACGCCGGCAATGGACCATGCTGAACCGCCTACGGACTGGGGTCGGTCGCTTTGGGTCATCAATGAAGACGTGGGGCTTGGCGGACAGTGCGGCATGTGAGTGTGGTGACCCTGAGCAGACCGCCGACCATATAATCAACATCTGCCCCTTATATGCTCCACCCTCGGAAGCCAGCCTCTTCAACCTAGGACTAGAGATGCGAGCATGGCTACGCGACACCGAGTTGGACATTTGACATTTGACGTTACACGAAAGAAGAAGATAGGCAACCATTTATACAATCCCAACAATTACACTCCTGTTGTCTCCTGTGTGGCAGTTAAGGCTGTTCAGAGGTGTCCAATCCAGGTTTAAAAATTAGAAACAGTTTGGTTTATAGCCTCAGGGGCACCTGTGGCTAATACTAAACTCTGGCAGAGATTTTATTTCCTGGACCTGGATTCGACACCTCTGAGCTTGTGTGAGGCTTAATATAGCGGTGTAACAATCACACACTTGTCATAAAATTGTCCAGTTTAATGTAAAACTAAGCAAACAACAAAAACAATCACACACATTGTATGTTTAAATATAAGATATTTTTCCTTTCATGCTAGCATTCAATGTAAAATCCCATTAAAAAATTAGCATCGGGTTCCGAGAGCGAGGCGTCACTTTGCAAGAAACAGGAAGTTCACCGGACTTCCGGCATATAAATGAATCAATCCGCCGCGAACTATTGGTTCCATAGGAAAATTCTACTGTCCAGTCCCACATGAATCAACAATCCACATTCAGCTGGAATGGATATGATATCCATTCTGTAGATTGGATCTTCTCATTTGTGTTGCAACACATTTAACAGCGTTTAAATGGCAAGATGCTTAATGCGATAAGCCAAAACACTGTAAAATCTCCATTTAGAAAATTGGAGCTAGTGGATTTAATTCCTGTCTTGATGAAATGCTTTTAATCCCGTTAACTAATGTGGAGTACACGTGTTTACACACATGTGCATGGACATACAACCTTGTCACTCGTGTGTGTGTTTCCTCCCCTAACTAGGTTTGCCGGGGTAAATTGAGTGTGTGACTAAATATAATTCACTCTCGCAGCGGCCCCATTTCCTTCGGCCCGCCTGCTTGGTCACACTGATTCAACGGGCCAGGAGCAGCACAGAATCCATACCAATAAATATCTCCTCCAAGTGCTTCATGTGTTCCGTCAGCCCGGGGCTTTGCCAGACACCAACTCATAGTTGGTTAGCCACAGGAAGAACCCTGAATGATCTCAGCGGTTTTCTTTGTCCTTTATACATTGCAAAGCAAGATTTGGAATACAATTACGAAGCAAATAGGTCCATATTATTCCAGACTCATGGAGTCACATCCACACTTGACACTGGAGAAGCAAACGTGAAGAGCGCCCGAGTGAGACGTGAGCGTCTTCACAATCTCTGTGCTTTGGCAGCAAGGCGCTTCATCTCCTTACATGACCGCAAGATCCCTCAGAGGCTTCATTCAAATTCACTTCGGAGATTACAGTTTAGCACAACACTAACGCCGCTGATTAGTTGGGGATTGCAGCAAGGTCCAACATTTTTTCATTTTTAGATATTTTGCAAGTGTGATGAGCTGCGGACGCCCGTGACTCTAAGAAGTGTTATGTGATTACAAACATGGGAAAGCTCCAATAATTTGGCTGTTGCAAATTCACAACTTTAAAAATGTAAAAACAATTTCCTCAAGTACTACGCACACAATGAATGAATGAATGAATGAATGAATGAATGAATGAATGAATGAATGAATGAATGGACAGCAGCAGCAGCAGCAGCAGCAGCAGCAGCAGCAGCAGCAGCAGCAAACAACAACCCTTTCGATCAGCGAGCAACACAGCAGTAGCAACGAATCGCACTGAGCTCCACGGAGAGGAAAAAACTCATGGGAAGAGGAGACCAAAGGAACTACCAGTGAGCTCACAGTTCGCAACTGGACTCATTTAGTTTAGTCTTTATGACAAGCATTAAGCTGTGTATTGAAGTTGGTGCTTAAGGCAAAAGAAGCGCACCAGAACTGGAACCGCTGGGCTCCGCCTACCGAACAAAGACTTTGATGACCGCCTAAGACAGCTGGAGGTGCACCTTCCCCAGTTGGTGTCAAGAAAGGCCACCTTCATCAAAGTAGCGAAGATGAAATCGGATGCAGATAACAAAGAACTCCCAAGTCGCCGTCCAGTGGCAGCAATAAAGCTAAAAGCCACAGCCCTACCAAAGTTTGCTGGTAACCAGAGAGTCTACTACAGATGAAGGCAAGAATGGGAGGCTCTGCAGAAACAAGGGGAACCGACCGGCTCCAAAGAGGTGAAGAAATTTCAACTGCTTGATAGCCTTGAAGAGAAGGTAGCCAGAGATCTATGTCTGTCAACATACAACTCATAAGATGACATCCGTCGAGTCCTGGTGAATCGGTTTGGGAACCAAACCACCATCGCTCTTGAGATCATCGAAGAGCTACAAGCGACTCCACCAGTCCGGAGCGGTCAGCCAAGAAAAGTCATAGAGCTCATCCAAACGGTGGAAAAGGCCCTTTATGATTTGAGTGACCTGGATAATGCAGACGCCATTAAGAACCCGATGGTGACTAAATCTATCGAGGGCAAGCTCCCGGATTCCGGGACCCGGAAACCCTAAAGAAAGACCTGCTGACCTATGCTGCTGATGAGAGAAATGCTGTGAACCGCCACAACCGTTTTGACAAGCTAATCACATACTTGTGCCTTGTTTTTATTTTTATTTTTGATTTACTTGTATGCATATTGTGTACTATGTCTTGTCACCGTGGGATAGTGGGAATGTTATTTCGATTTCTTTGTCTTGGCATGTGAAGAAATTGACAAAGCAGACTTTGACTTTACCTGAAATCACAAGAATCCATATATGAACTGGATCAGCTGAGAGATGTCGTCAAACCTGCTAATAAGAAAACAAAATTTCAAAAGTATGCCAGGACAAAGACATTCAAGTCCTCCAGTGCAACAATAGGCTGCATCATTTGTGGTGACCCAAAGCACAAACTATATTTCTGCAGAAGGTTTAGGATAATCCTAAAGCCATCGGAGAAGAGGGATGCAGCACATCAGCTTGGTGCCTGCAAAAAATGCCTCGAAGTCCACAACGGCGACTACTGCAAGAAGACTTACCTGTGCAGGAACCCAGAGTGCAAAGACCAACACCACTATCTTCTCTGTCCAGTTGCCAGTCTCCCAACCATCCCAGCACCCAGTCCAATACAACCATTAGCAGCAGAGACTTTCTGAAGTGGTGGAAATGGGAAAGCATCAGGCTTGTGAGCCGAGATGAGGAGGATGCTGTTCTGGGAACTGCCAACCCGGGGGGAAAGAGTTGAAACTGGCTGAAGAAAGAGATCATGGAGATGGCTTGACGTATGTGAAAGGGGACTATCACAGCCCTGAACCGCACTGGCACGCCAAGTACCCATGGACAGGAGATCCAGCATCTTTACCCAACGATAAACGAGCGATTGAAGCCACATTCCGCAAAATGGAAAGGCAGCTGGCAAAGGAACCAGAGCGCAAGAGGGCCTATGGCGCACAAGTCCATGAGATGGTTAATCGCAAAGCTGCAGTGAGGCTGTCCAAAGAGGTTCTGCAGAACTGGACTGGGCCGGTGTGGTACATAAGTCACCTGATTGCACCAAATCCCCATTCAGTCTCCGCCCCAGTGAGGCTACTATGGAACAGCAGCCAGAAGTACAGAGGTCTGAGTTTAAACGATATGCTGATCAAAGGTTCGGACGTCCTGAATCCAATCAGAGCTGTCCTGATCAGGTTCCGAACTGGAGTATTAGCTGCGCTTGGTGACATCCGCAGAAGGTACAACTTTGTCTGGCTGGAAGAAAGAGAGGTCCACCTGCACAGGTTCCTGTGGCGTGATACTGAGGAATCTGAAATAGAAGATTTTGTCATAACAAGAGTCAACATTGGAGACAAACCTGCAGGTTGCATAGCCCAAGTCGCCATGCGAGAGACATTCAGCCATTTCAAGGAGGAGAAGCGTGTACTGGAGGAAGACTCATATGTTGACGACATTTTAATTTCTCACAACGACCTCGACCACCTGAAACTCCTCACTTCCAACATCGAGCAGATCATCAAAGCAGGGGGATTCTTCGTGAAGCCCTGGGTCTACTCTGATCAAAGTGGGAGGGAAGGCCCGGGAGGTGAGAAGATGAAGTCAGGGACCATGATTCTGCCAAACCAGCTTACTGAAGAGGACAACAAAGCCCTCGGCCTTGGTTATACCATTGAAGATGTCAAGCTACATGTCATGGTTTCAGTTAACTTCTCCAAGAAAAGGAGAAAAATGCGCCTCGGCCAGAACTTACTGAGAGAGGAAATAAGAGGACAAACCCCAGACCCACTCACCAGGAGAGCGCTGTTAAGCCAAGTCTCTGGATTTCTATGATCCATTTGGCCTCGTGACTCCAGCAAAGCAGAAAGGAGCCATCCTGGTTCGAAGAGCTTTCCAAGAAGCAAAAATAATGTACAGCAAAGAAGACACATGGGATGCCGCCTTGTCCACAGAACTCAGAGAAGATGCCATAAAGCTCCTCGAAGAGTATGCTGACCTAAGCCAAATCAGATTCACCAGACCCCTCACACCGCCAGATCCAGATGAAAAACCATGTGGCATTACCTTTTCTGATGGCAGTGAGCAGGCATATGGCGCTGTGCTGTACCTGCGCTAGAGCTGCAGCCATGGTGCCGTCGTGAGGCTAGTCGAGTCTAAGGCTAAGATGAGCCCTCTGGACCAAAAGGGTGACCCTGTGAAGGCTGAGATGTGCGGTCTTTGCAGCCCGGCTAAAGAACTACTTCCAGAAACACTGCCGAATCGATGTGAGGAAATGGTACCATCTTTTCGCCAGTCAGACCATCTTAGGGGCAATACAGCGTGACAGTTATGGCTACCAGACCTTCTGTGCTAACAGAGTTGGCGAGATCTTCAAGATTCAAGAGTTTTTTTATTCGCCATGTTTGAGCGTGCCAAACAAGGAATTTGACTTCGGTAAATCACACCCTCTGTTCAACATTTAGGTGACTAACAACACTCAGGACATTTGAAGAATGGCAAATATTCTCAAACATCCCCTGATCTTAAACTCCCAAAAGGGCAAGGAAAAACTCAAAACTCCAGCTAGGGGAAATGAGAAACCTTGAGAAGAGACCACAGATGGGAGGGTCCCTCTTCCAGGATGACCAGGCTGCAATGGATGCAGAGAGGACACAGTACAAACAGTGTAGACAAATTCAGAAAAGGTGTGGAGAGCAGGATGTTATTGCACAGTAATGACTCTGAGACTCTAAGAGTGGTGTGAGTTCATCAGAGCAACAGCCTGGGGGAAGAAGCTGTCTCTGTGTCTGCTGGTTTTGACGTACCAAGCTCTATAACGCCGTCCAAAGGGGAGTAGTTCAAACAGTGCAACCTGGGTGAGAAGGGTCCGCAGAGATGTTCCTTGCACGTTTCCTGGTCCTGGACAGGTACAAGTCTTGGATAGATGGGAGGTCGACTCCAATGATCTTTTCTGCAGTCCTGATTGTCCGTTACATTCTGTGCTTGTCTTGTTTGGAGGCCGATCCAAACCATACAGTGATGGAGGTGCAGAGGACAGACTGGATGATGGCAGTGCAGAAGGTCTTCAGAAGCTCTCGCGGCAGGTTGAACTTCTTGAGCTGTCTCAGGAAGTACAGCCTCTGCTGGGCCTTCTTCCGGACAGAGTCTATGTGGCCGGTCCATTTCAGGTCCCAAGAGATTGTGGTTCCCGGGAACTTGAAGGTGTCTGTGGAGAGAATAGTTTTACTGCAGATAGTGAGGGGTAAAAGTGGTGAAGGGTCTCGCCTGAAGTCCACTGTCATCTCCACGGTCTTGAGCGGGTTGAGCTCCAGGTGGTTTTGGCTGCACCAGTGGACCAGCCGCTTCACCTCCTGTCTGTACGCAGTCTCATCATTGTCCTGAATCAGTCCGATGAGAGTGGTGTCGTCTGCATACTTCAGGAGCTTCACAGGAGAGTCACCTGAGGAGAAATCATTGGTGTAGAAATGTGATTCCCCCCAGCCTCACACGCTGTCTCCTGTTGGTCAGGAAGCTGGTGATCCACTGGCAGATATCATCACCAGAGGGGCCAATCCTGATGACCTTGCTGAGGAATCCGAGTGGCAGGCGGGGACCACAGTTCCTTCAGCTACCTGAGAGTGAATGGCCAACAAAATCAGCTAGAGATGTTGCTGCAAAAGCAAGAGATGCTATCTCAAAAATACAAAAGACATTTGCTCAAGTACTTACCCGAAGTCAACAGAAGTTAAAGTTAAGTTAAAGTCCCAATGATCGTCACACACACATCTGGGTGTGGTGAAATTTGTCCTCTGCATTTAAACCCATCCTCGTGTGATTTTGATCCATCCCCTGGGGGAGAGGGGAGCAGTGAGCAGCAGCGGTGCCGCGCTCGCGAATCATTTGGTGATCAGAAAGCACAGGAGACAGACTCAAAACTCCAGAGGACCACCGGCAGAAGCAGTCCAAAGGCTAGTGGACGAGAGGCGCTTCAGCAGTCTAAGGCGGCTGGTTGGGACAATAGCATGGACTTTGAGAGCAGCTAAACAGTTCCTATGTAAATTTGGAGATAAAGAAAAGTGGGAGGCAGTGCAATCATCTGGCATCATCACGATCGACGAAAGAGAAGCCGTGTTCCAGAACCTATGCTTGGCAGCACAGGAGGGCGTGCACTTTCCAAACACTACAACTGATAGACTGGTCGTTTACAAGGATCACTCAAGTGGACTCCTGATGTGTGGAGGCAGGATCCAGACCTTTAAGGAAGACAACAGAGCTGTTCCCCTCTTACCTTTCCAAGCTTGGCTCTCCACACTCCTTGCCCGAGAAGCATACAGTGAGGGTCATGATGGAGTGGCAGGAACTGTGCTGCGGATGCGAAAGAGAGCATGGGTCATCAGAGGAAGAATTATCGCCAAAAAGGTTGTTGACAAGTGTGTCGCCTGCAAAAAGGCAAAGGCAAGAGTTTTCCAGCAAGTAATGGGAGATTTGCCAGAAGAGAGGTCAAGTCCAGCGGCACTGTTTCAATTTACATCTGTCGACCTGTTTGGACCATACCAAGTTAAGGATAATGTCAAGAGGAGAGCGAGCATGAAGGTACTCTTCTGTTGTATGTCAAGCTGAGCCATACACGTCGAACTGGCAAATATGTTATCAACAGAGAACTTTCTACTGGAGGAAGATCTGGTCTGAGCAAAGTACGGACTTTTTTGGAGCAAAACCTGTCCTTGAAGAAATGTACGCTTTCCTGAAACAACAAAACCAGGCGTCGCTAGAAGAGTATGCTATCAAGAATGGAACATACTGGATGTGGAGAATCCTTCCAGCCGATTCACCTCACCGAAATGGTGCAACCGAAGCTGCTGTCAAGATCACGAAAAGAACCCTTCGAAGTCTTGGTACAGTAGAAGGCCTTACCTTCAGTGAATTCCTGACTGTGCTCAAGCTTGCTGCCAACCTTGCCAATGAGAGGCCTATCGACGCCAGAATCCAGAGTCTCTCTCTCTCTCTCTCTCTCTCTCTCTCTCTCTCTCTCTCTCTCTCTCTCTCTCTCTCTCTCTCTCTCTCTCTCTCTCTCTCTCTCTCTCTCTCTCTCTCTCTCTCGTGTAACGTCAGAGCTCCAACTTGGTGTCGTGGAGCCACGCCAGCATCTCTGGTCCCAGGTCAAAGAGGCCGGGCTCTGAGGGTGGTCTATATAGGGGGCAGGTGTTGATGATGTGGTCGGCTGTCTGCTCGGGGGCTCCACACTCGCATGCCGCACTGTCCGCCAGTCCCCACTGCCGCATAAACGTGTTGAAGCGCCCAACACCAGTTCTTAAGCGGTTAAGTGTGGTTCACTGCTGGCGAGGTAGTTCGTCTCCTCCTATGGCGCTGTCTCCTGGTTCCCAGACACAACGGTGCATGAGGGAGGGGCCAGCTGCCTCCCACTCCTGCTTCCAAGGTGCTGCCAGCCAGGCATCTCTGGAGATATCTTCAGGGATGATATTGAGCATCTCTTGTGCTGCCATGTTGTAGGGGTGGTGTGCCAAGCAGATGCTTGCTGGAGCTGGAGTTGTTGTAATGTTGTGCAGGATGTGCCAGTTGTTATTTCTTGCCTTCCTGGCGAGAACGAGGGTGGCAGCCTCTCGCCGAAAGTTGGCCGGCGCTATTCCCGCAAGGACAGGCAGGAGGGACACAGGGGTGGGTTTCAGGCATCCTGTTATAGTTCGGAGGGCGCTGTTAATTGCCACATCCACCTTTTTGGCACAGGGAAGCCTGTGAAGAGATGGAACTTCCGAAAAGCCAACTGGGAGTCGTACACTGAGGAGACGGAAAGGAGGTCTGCCGGCCTGCCAGACCCAGAGTCCACAGATGTGGAAGCAGCCTACGCAGCCTACTGCCAGGTCCTCCTGCGTGCGGCAAAGATGACCATCTCACGTGGGTACAACAGGAACTACATCCCAGGCTGGGATGGGGAGTGTAGCCACCTCCTGGGGGAACACCAGAGAGCCAGCTCCAGAGAAGAGGCAACGCAACGGCAGCAGCACTGCTCGAAAAGCTGGACGGCACCCGCAAGGCGAGATAGACAGAAGTCATTGAATCAATCGACTTCACCCATTCCAGCGGCAAGGCGTGGCAGACCATCAACCGGAAATAAAGCCCACAGATGCCCAGTTACTGCAGACTCCATTGCCTCCCAACTCCTGAAGAATTGCCGCTTCCCGGATGCAGACAAAGACTTTGCACGACTAATATCGCGTGAGGTGTCTTGCATCTCAAGAGCGACCAACGTCGATTTCAATCTCTCGGGAGCCTTTGCAGCAGAGGAACTCAGTGAGGCCATTAGCAAGCTAAAGCCGGGCAAATCCCCGGGCCATGACAACATTCACCCGGAGTTCGTCATCCACCAGGGCCCAACAACATCTAGATGGCTTAAAGCAGGGGTGCCCAAACTTTTTCAGCTCGCGAGCTACTTTTGAAATGACTAAGTCACAAAGGTCTACCCACTAAAAAATATATTTTTTTATATATATATACTATATGTCATCGTGAAAAAAAAGTCCTACTCCCATTCCCTATGAAAGTGATACTTCTTACTATGGCCAGCTGCCCCACTCATTTTTATACCCTTCTTAAGTTTAAGAGAAAAAACAGGGTTCTGACAATTGAAGGAAACTCACGAGCTAGCGTGTTTGTGTTCTTAGCGGCGTTGTTTGTACACGCATCAAGTGCGAAAAAGTAAAATAATTGAATATTACGCGATCAACCAACAATGGCTTGGGCACCACTGGCTTAAAGCTTTCTTCATGTCATGCTACCGCAGATTAAAGCTCCCGAAGATCTGGCGTAGGGCCTCCGTGATAGCTCTGCTGAAGCCAAACAAAGATGCGGAGGACCCCAAGTCATACAGGCCCATCTCACTGCTGAGTGTCCCATTTAAGATCTTGGAAAGATTGATACACAGACGCAGAGAGCCAGTGGTGGACTCACAACTCCCACGGGAACAAGCTGGTTTCCGTCGCGGAAGGTCAACAGCAGACCAGATTACCCTACTCTCCCAAGACATCGAGAACAGCTTCCAGGATAAGGAGAAAGCTGGAGTGGTATACCTGGACTTAACTGCAGCATATGACACCGTGTGGGACCGGGGACTCCACCTGAAGCTGCTGAGGACCATACCGGACCGGCACATGGTGCAGTTCATTATGGAGACGCTTTCCAACCGCAGCTTTACTCTCCAAACCAGCAGTGGGCAGTGCAGTAGGCTCTGTAGACTGAGGAGCGGGGTACCGCAAGGGTCAGTTCTCTCACCAACACTATTTAACATCTATATATACGACCTACCGGACACAGCATCCAGAAAGTATGGCTGTGCAGACGACCTTGCCATCATGCTGAGACGACCAACGTGGAAGGCGACAGAAGACGGCCTGAATGAAGACATGCGCACTATGGCAGCATACCTTCAAAAGTGGCGTCTCCAGCTCAGCGTTAAAAAGACTGTTGGTGCATCATACCATCTCAGCACCACGGAAACAAGGAGAGAACTGGCAGTGAGCATTGAGGGCAAACGCCTGGAAGTTCAACAAGCCCCGAAGTACCTCGGCGTGCGTCTGGATCGGACCCTATCCTTCAAACAACACCTCGAAGGTCTGAAGGCAAAGGTGACATCCAGGGTTGCACTGATCCGCCGCCTTGCTGAAACAACGTGGGGAGCCTCTGCTAAGATCTTGCGGAATCCAGAGCCGTGAAGACTGCATCACTCCAAACACCCTGGTGCTTGGTCGAGCCACGCAGAGCGGAGATTTCAAGGCGTTCGACTACACTACTACCCCTTCAAAAGACTGCAAGAGATACAGAAGCAAGTTAGCTACTTCTGGAAATCCTGGAGCCAACTTGTAGGTTCAAACCTTTTCATCCGCAGCAAGTGGTATACTGTGGATAGGAATGTTGTCGTTGGAGACATAGTTTGGCTCTGTGACCAAAATGCGCTAAGGGGGCAATTTAAGCTACTAAGAGTCATCAGTGTCAATGCAGATTCCAAAGGCATCGTCCGGGATGTCCACGTGAAGCTTTCTCTGGGAGGATGTGTTCAACTCAAGTCTCCAAATCCTGTTTCCAAGGAGTCTAAGGAAAAGGATCGCAAGGGAACCATATTGCACAGGGATGTGCGGCGCCTCGTCATCCTCCTCATCCCCGCAGAGGATCAGTGTGATGGACACTAGTTCGCCTGAAAAGGTGCTCCTCTCCCAATTCCAAGGCAGTGTGAAATGATTTTAAGTCCATTATTTGAAGGGTCTATGACCACATATTGTTGCTTTAAAATGGATGAATGAGTCTGTATCAGGCCCACTTACACACATATTGATTGAGGTCCAGTCAAGCACGCCGCAAGTGTGAATGCTTTATGTTTGTGTATGAAGTGTGAGTGATGCAGCAAATTGTTCATTTGCACTACATCCGATGGGCTCAAGGATGCCATTAGTCACAGTGGGCTTGCTCTCATTAAATGGCCCACTCGCCATGGCAGCCCCGCTCCCTGATCCTTCCCTCAACTCCCGCACACGGGGAAAAACGGGCCAATCAAAATGGGGCCGCAGTGACACGCCGTCTGCTACCATTACAACTTCATGCAGGGGTGCATTGGCAAATGGGGAAGGTACCCTGTGAGAGCCAACTTGGGGGCCATCACCATTAGCGCAGCCATAATTACCCGCTGAAGAAAAGCATGACTATGATGTGACCTGCGTCATCCTTGATATAAACCTTTAACCAACAGTAGCAAGATACAAAAATCCTTCCAGCTATATATATTTTTTATCCTCTGTGGAAAAATAAAAATATTCAGCCATGGTGCCTTTTTGGGCAGACTGACACTTTAAGTGGAATAAAAACAGCTTTTCTCACTATAAGTCATCTGGGACAGGCTCCAGTTGACCTGTGACTGAACAAAGAAAATAACCAAAGAAAAACGAGGATTGAAAATGTCATGCGACGTTACAAGTTCCAAAATATGTCTTTAATAGCATGTGACATGCTAAAGGTCATGCGTACAAGCTATTTGTGCGACGGCAGCTGAGTGACATGATTCCCAAGGTCACCTCCAAAACAAGTTCCTTGCTAATCTTTTTGTATAGTTCCACCTCGCTCCCATCTTTGCACGCTCTCTGGAAGTGGTCGGCAGCTACCATTGGCCTGCCCGCACGGGCAGGCGCTGTTCACAATCGATTAAGGCGCGGTGAGCTCCCCTTAACTGCTTTTTTATTGTTGTCAGCCCTTCACAAAATTGGCCCTTGCCTCCGACCTTTCCGTTCACTTTCAAGCTGTTCTTTCCCTCGGTTGCACTGCCACTTCCAGACAACCATTAGGACCGTGCTCACTTCTTTTTTTTTAACTTTACTTCTTGCAGTTCCAACTATTCTTTCCTCAACCTTGTACTGTGAAATCGCTTTTGTTTTTTTTGTCCTCGGATAAGAAGAACAGCAAGAACAAATGGCAGGATGAAAAAAAAAAAACTAGTGGAGTGGGCATTGTAACTCACTAAATCTACCAAATAAGGAAGTCATTTTTGCACTGCTTTCAAAATTCGTGACTGAATTCCAAAATGAAGATAAAGTGAAACACGTTTAACTGAAAAGTTTTTGCGGAGTTTGCCGGTCTAAAAGCAGCGTCACCGGCAGCCATTTGGCGGCAAGTGAAAAGTTCAAAAGTCGCTCATTCCGCTGTATCCATCCAATCTTTTTAATCACATTCTAGATGGAAGCCCGCCTTTATGGAAAAAGATCAAATTAAAAAAGAGGATGTGTCTTTGTTCTTATAACAGGCATATCTACATTTTGGAGTCACCTTGGTTTCAAAAAGTAGAACATCAAAAAACATGGCAGGCTTTTCTTGTATGTTAAAAATTGAAGGACACCATCATACTATTAGAATAAATAAATGTATTAGCTGATCAATAACAACTTACTTTGCATGTTGAAGGACAAAGGTGCGAGGAATGGCCACAATATGAAAATGTTTAACAGATGCCAATCATGCAGCCTCCGTTGCACTTTCCTTTGGGGTTAGAGGGCAATGAGGCGGAGCGGCCATCTTGACTTTTAGCTCAGCGGTCAGTGCTACGCGCTTCCAAGCTCTAAGTACGATTCCCAAAATAGGTGAAGCTTTTGCATCCGCATTGTCGTGCATAGAAAGAAAATAGGGACCGCAGAGATTGATTGATTATCTGAGAAGAATAAAAATACAATCCAATGAGATATTGCTTAAAATAATTCTTATGATAATGCACATGTCCAATACATTTAATTCTTGTTGATTCTAAAATCAATGGAGTAGCTTGTTGCCTTTACGGACGAGCTCTCTCTGTGCTCTTGCGTTTCACCCTCAAAAGCACCAGGCTATGTCTGCAGGCTGAAAAGCTGAGCCTCCCTTCTGGGCCAAAAGAGCCTATTATTTCTTGCTTGACTGCTTTCATCTGTTATTGAATCATTTTGCCATAATCACCTGTCACAGGCGCAAGACGGATCGCCAGATTGAGACATCTCCATGCACCTTGATAAGCTAACCGCGCATCTCTGTCTTGGACGCGTCTTGGCTTTGGCAGCCGGCAAAATTCTGCGCTTCACCGGTTCGGCTGATGCTAACGCGACGCCTACACGAATTCGTGCTGCCAACTGACTTTGTCCCACTCACCTTTTTAACATGATTTGTCACATTCAGCAAAAATATGACTCAGTCTTTAAAACTAGGGGAACTAGAATGACACATGTCAAAATGCTGAATATGGATAAAAGATAAACGGACTATTCCTAATTATGACAAACAAAAAAGTGCATTGTAGTTGCAACTTGGAATCTCTTTCTTGCAGTTCATGGTCAGTCAACCAAGACTCTGCACAAAGCACAAGTGACTGGTTGGTCATGTCGCTCAAGCCTCTTTAGTCATTCTCGATTCACTCTCGATTTACTCGATTCATCGTTTAAGCTATAGAGGCAATCATGATAAATTAAGCTGCTTGCTTGGTTAAATCGTTCAGTCTTTGGTAAGTTTGGTTGTCAATCATTGCACACAACATACAAAGGGCAACAAAATATCAAAGTGCCACAACAGTTTTTCTAGCCGAGTCCAAGTCGACGTCATGCAGTTAATCACAAGCACCTCCCCCTTGATGGCAGTCGTCTAGGAAACAGGTGCAGGAACAAGAACGTTTCCACAGCGGCCTGGGCGACCCGGGGGGGAGGGGGGGGGACGTCGTTTGGTGACGCCCAACAACACGCTGGGGAATAAATAAATAAGTCAGCCTGCCGAGCGTCATCGCTGCTTTGCTGATGTACGAAGAGCTTCAAGTCAAGCACATCATCAGAGGAGGGAGGGGTGGGGGGAGCAGCATGAACACAGTGTGCCAACCCTCCACTCTAATGTCATTAATCAAAGGTTAAAACTGTCTCAAATGAGCGGCTTTGAATTGTGCACTTATTTCAGGACTTAATAGCCCAATGCCGTCCGTCTCTTCGGTGTGCTAGATTAGATCAATAAAAGGAATATTTGCAGTGAATATCATTCAGCGGGCTCTCATACATTTTCTACTAGCTTATCATATCCGATACAGTATATAACTCATGGCAGTTTAATGCTGTCTGTTCCCCACAATCATCACTTGTGACCTCCCCAAAAACACTGAAAAATATTGAAAAAAAAAGAGCAGCTTGATAAAGCACTACTGCCCCCTACTGCAAAAACCAAAAACAACATCTGTGCTAGCATACCCTTTGTCCTCATAGTGAAGACAAAGCATTTTCTGGTACATGGCCCGTCAAGAATATTGAATAAAAGGTCAAAGGTCTTTCCATACACGACTGCTGTTTTTGTCAGTGTGACAGGCTAGACAGGCCTTCCTTGCAGTCACAGATGAAAGAAACAAAGGTTGTTTATGTAACGCAGACGTCCTCGCTGCTGTCAAGGACGTGCTGTGATGACGAGGAATTGCCGTTGTCACGTTGGCGGCTCCTAACCTGCGCTGACATACCCACGAGTCAGCATTTTTGGCAAACATGTCTGCACGTGTTTAATAGCAAGCTCGTATCAGAACGCCATCTCCACTAGTACAAATGAAGTTCTGAGATTGTCATCATGTTATTGTGTCAGGGCACGCCGTGCAGTCGTTGACCTCAGACCGGTTGCTTATGTCAATCAGTACATCGAACGATTTCAAGTTAAAGACATTGCTCTAAAAACAGTTGTCGATTCATTTCTAATCGATGACTTGTTGATTAATCGATTCATTAATTTTGACGGTTCTAGTTGGACAGCCTAGTATCATGTCTTCAGAAGATTTGCTTGGCCTTCTAATGACGACCTCACGCCTTCCCACGACCCTTCAAGCTCGGCCAGGGAGATGTGCGATAGAGGCGGGTGCAGCAGATCGTTAACTTTGCAGCGGCATCGTATCACACCGAGGCAAGATAGCCGGTGGCTACCGCTCGGACGGGGACCTTTCAAATCCAATCGTGTCGCACACGGCCCTCCCCCCCCTCCTTCTTGCCATGCTGGCTCGCTATCACGGCAGATAACGTGCTACGCTAAAGGTTACGACTTGCCGTGACATTAGTGTCGAGAGGCAGCGGCGCCTGATTCCTGCCCACTGATTTTCATTATGAGCTTGTGTTCCTGTTTTCTTTTTACAATCAAAGCGTAATATTGAAAAGAACACGGCACACTTCAAATCACATTCTAAATTGAAGTATTGTACATACCACTCGGGCTCAATGTTTTGTCATTGCATTTTTTCTCTCCTGTATTGCAACTACTCAATAGGCAATTTTTTCATACGTTTTCAGGTCTATTTGGTTCAAGGTCCAGTCTCTGTGTCTGAAAAAACAAGCGAGAAATTAGTCTGGATTACAAGAAACACTATAAGATCTCTTATTACAGTATGCATAACTATTTAAGCATTAACCATAAAAACATTACAAAATTCTACCGAGCAAATGTGGGGAAACATACCTAAATACTAGGGGTGTAAATCACGGGTTTTGTCACAATACGATATCATATCGATACAAAGAACTACGATACGATATTTGCCGATATCTTAAAGCCTGCTGCGATTCATTCACGATATATCACGATATAGTGCTCTACGATCGATATCTTTTTTTTTTTAAATAAAAAATATAGAACAATATTCTGATTTATAACAATTCATACGCAAAATCAACAAGGTACTGCAAACTCTTTATTTAGGAAATTACAAGAGTATTGTAGTATACAAAGTGCTTACTTTAACACTGAACTTTGATGTCGTGTTTTTTCTTTAAATGTGTGGCGAGATTTGTGCTCCCTGAATATTTGATCACCGCATGGCAGGATTTACAAACTGCACGTGTCTTGTCCGTTGAGCCATCTTTTCTTTGGAATCCAAAGTGCTTCCAAACGAATGACTTGAAGCCTAAAGGGGAGCAAATTTCCTCGTCTTTTTGGACACTAGCCATAGCACCAGCCCAGGAGCCGCGTACTAGTTGTCGACTCCCCTTTCACGTGCCTGCTCTGCTCACAACACAACAACGCCGCGCACTGCTCCCGGAAAAAGGAAGCAAGCAACAATGAACTGGACTTCAAAATAAAGTCGCGTCTAATGTCCGAAGTCAAACACGGCGATATAAATCGATGTTTACGTTTAGGATCGATGCCAATAAATCGTAGAGCATTATATCGATTAATCGATGTGTATCGAATGAATACTAAATCATGAATCAGATTAAAATAATAATGCAAGCAAATTTGTGGCTTTATCACTGTGTATTTTTCATGATACAATATGCATTGACTGCACAAAATGTAAATACCGTTTTTTTTCATGTATAATGCGCCCCCATGTATAATACGCACCCTAAAAATGGCATGTCGATGCTGGAAAAAAGCCTGTACCCATGTATAATACGCACCCAAATTTTGTCTTTGGTATGACCTGGCCGGGTTACTTAAGTCCGTTACTTAAGTCCGTAAACGTAAAATTATTTCAGAAAAAAGATCATCTTTGGGAACAACCGGATGTTATTCTGCCGGTCAGTATCACTGCGCATGCAGTAGCAAACTCGATAGCGAAGAAATATGTGAGACTCTCAAGGGGATCACCAATATTTGAGTGATGTTCCAGTTATTTATCACAATTAGTTTACCAAGTCTGTGTTTTGAGTTCCTCCAATAAACCCTGGTCCAAGCTGCACTTGGTCGCCCCGCTCCTTTCCACACTCCATCCGTGACAAGATTTTCTTCAAAAATTGTTGTACCATGATTTTCTTCAAAAAAAAAAAAAAAAAAAATTGTTCCATGTATAATGCGCACCCCAGATTTTAGGACAATAAATCAGTTAAATTTTGTGCATTATACATGGAAAAAAACGGTATATGAATAACTAATTTGTGTCCATGCATGTACAACATACACAAGTGCAGCCTCCATGAGTGAAAATGCTTTTGTTGTCTTAAAAGTCACTTGCTTATTTCTTCCACACTTTCAGGATGAGAGTCAGACTCACAATTACCTAATTGGAATTTGGAGTCATGTAGATTTGTAATATTTTTCACATCACTGTGCTTTCCGCATTAGGAGGTGGCCCATTATCCAATCAGCAACGTCCCTGCTGAGTTGACCACTTTGACTCTCCTTTGTGCCGCGTTCCATATAACAAAAGCCCGTCTTTTTTTCCTCCTTTTTCCGAGATCCACTTCATTACCCCGACTAATGTGGAGAAAAAAAATGTTTATTCAAATGAACCCAGATCAAATCCAATGAAATAATGAGAAAATGCAAAAATGGATTCTAAGCTTGCTAAGGAAATAATTACAAAATGAAAGGGCGTAGGGGTTGAAAAACAATTATTTCCCTAATTATTTATGTATTAACAGCGATTTTTTTTGCGCTGGTCTAATGTCATCAAGATGACATCAAGGACCTCTGACTGTGACTTATTTGTCTTTTTGTGCCCTACATTTGGCGCTATATCATATCTGCCTGGATGCAATGAGTACAGAAATGAGTTTGTGTTTGCTGGTAAAAATCACACGGCCCGCGGGCCATATTTTGCCCACCTTTTGCATTGTCAGATTGATTGGCCGTTGCAATTTTCCGCCCGAGTGGCTAGTGGGTGTTCTTTGTGCAGGTTGGCAGAAAGCAATGTGTTAATGCAAGCCTACCTTTCCATTCCAATTCAATTCTCTGACCTCTGATAGGCTTCTCTGCATGTGTGTTATTTGTGTGGGGGCGAGCAAGTGGGTTTGAATGGTGTGCAGACCTTCTTGGAGCGTCTCTCTTCAATTGCACTTTTGGTAGTTTGCGCTGTGTAGTAAACACAGTGCATTATATTTACAAGTAAATGCTCTCAAAATTAAAGATCACTAAGTACACATCATATAAATTAATTAATAAATTAATCATCAACTAAATTAATCTCTATGACAATAATACAAAAGATATTGCAATAAAAATCTGATTAAATATACATGACAATAATACAAAAAATGCTACATATACGTATGTCAATGTTTTGGTCTTACCGTCTTTTTGCATGTATAATGCGCAAAATTTAACTAATTTATTGTCCTGAAATCTGGGGTGTGCATTATACATGGGTACAACAATTTTTGAAGAAAATCTCCCTCGAAATAAAACTTGAAATCATCTTTCTTCTTGTTTGTTGTCAATCGCGCATTCAGCCATCCTGCCCAACACACTCAGTCAGTAAAATTCATAATTGACGACACATCGTTTGATGCGATGGTGCAATCCTTGATGGTGTGTTATTGTCAAATATTGTTTGTTTTTTAATCTCCATCGCAGACCGGATATCATATGGAGGCCGCCATGACAGTATGCGCAGAACGGATGCGCAAGACACGTCACCTATATAAAGAGCGAGAGTTCAGTTCTCTACCTATGTTTGTTGTCAATCGCGCATCGCATTCAGCCATCCTGCCTAACACAGTCAGTAAAATTCATAATTGACGACACATCGTTTGGTGCAATGGCGCAATCCTTGATGGTGTGTTATTGTCAAATATTGTTTGTTTTTTAATCTCCATCGCAAACCGGATATCATACGGAGGCCGCCATTACAGATGCGCAGAACGGATGCGCAAGACACGTCAGCTAGTGTATAAAGAGCGAGAGTTCAGTTCTCTACCTAAATGCGTATTACAGCTAATATTTTATTTCACAACACTTTGCCTTGTTCCTTTCTTCTCTGCTGTTCACTTCAAACACGCTCCATACGAACACAATGCTCTCGTATGAGACGCTTGCTCGATCACCTGCTCGTTTGCTGTCACAATGTACCCTACACAAATCCGAAACATTTGTTGCGGCTCCGAGTCACGACGAGGGGCAAGTTTTGGTTTCTAAGGGTGTTTTTATTCCTCTTCAACTTCTCTCCCATACAGAGCCGCCTTTTTCACATGTCCGCATGTCACTTTCCTCTCTTTTCATTTTAACCTAACTGATCGCGGTGGTGCCTTTCTGGGCAGTCGGAGAAATCAACGCCAACAAAGAAAATACATCCAGCCTAGTTAAGAAATCACCAGAAAGATCACCATGACAATTGTGAACACACAGAAAGATAATAAATAACTGGAACATCATTCAAATATTGGTGATCCCGTTGAGAGTCTCACATATTTCTTCGCTATCGAGTTTGCTAGAGCACGCGCAGTGATACTGACCGGCAGAATAACATCCGGTTGTTCCCAAAGATGATCTTTATTCTGAAATAATTTTACGTTTACGCACTTAAGTAGGAGTCAAAATTTGGGTGCATATTAGGCTTTTTTCCAGCATCGGCATGCCATTTTTAGGGTGCGTATTATACATGGGGGCGTATTATACATGGAAAATTACGGTATTTTTTATTTAATTATTTTTATTATTTTTATTATTTTTGTTAACTTACAATAAACAGTTTGATTTGCAGTCATTTAAAGGGGAAGTCAAAGCAAAGCTGTTCTTTACAACATACGCCGTGCACCCACATTCGCCTAATCACATAAATATATAAAGGAATATAAATATATATGGAGACTATCAATTGACCAAAATGAAAATGACTGACTTAAATGAAACATTTTCTACTACATTGCAGTGCCAATTTAAAATAGACTCATTGTTCAACACGCCTTTCGACAACTTCACAGAGCATTTCTCTTTTGGCTTTGAAATGATCGCAGACGTGTCACACCCATGGGGAGATGTGGGAGTTTCTACATCGTAATGTTTTTGCATGATAAAGTTTCAGTTAGGTGTATTCCCGTGACCGAGCTGCAGTCAGCGCTTGAAAGTGGCTTTAGATATTCCACGATCCTAGTTTCCGGGACGCGACGATGGAAAATTAGAGCAAAGGAAGTTATTATGTAAATTAGGTGCAGAACGGCTTGCTCACACATTTTCATAAATTGGCGGTTCACAAAAGATATACTTGGTTGTTTCATTTCACACTTGATGGGCCAACAATCACTCCAGAGACCCATTAATTTGTATAGATGCAATTAAAACGTTGGTTTTCTATATGTCCCCTTCAAGAATAGCTACAGCATCTGTATCTACATGATGATTCCCAATTTCTTCCTATTTTATGCATACTCGCATCATCACGCCAGTCAGTCTTCAGTGGCAAAGCAACATTTGCGAATCACGTGAGGGACAAAAGAAGCTCGTCTCCTGTGAAGGACGCAGACGCCAAGCGTGACCAAACACCTTTTTATCAAAATCACGCTCGGCGAGACCGTCTCTACAGTGACACAAGACCGTGAAGGAGGGACGTGAGCACAGATGACCTAGAATAGAGAATTAGGAAAAAAAAAAAAAGTACTACAATTTTGCTTGTTTGCTGTTTAGAAGAACTGACTATAAATGTTGGTGCTAAAGGGGGAATCAAGTTTTCAAATTAATTTATCAGGCATACAATAGCATGCTCAGTCCACACAGGCTTGAGATGAATGACCAAATGATCAAAATGACTCCCAACAAAACCAGGACTGAAATACAGCACAAAGTCATGTCAATCTCCTTTCCCAAGATTTAGAGATAAAATAGGCAATTACAAAAACACCACAATCAAAAGGCCATTTAATCTTTTCCTCATCTGGCCAGTAGACCATATCAGGATGTAGTTGGTTAATATCATTAAACTCTTAGATCAGGGTGTCAAACTCATTTTTTTTACGGGCCGCATTATAGTCATAGCTTCTTTCGGAGGGCCATTATGACTTTCAACCCAAATAAATGTATGTGCACTTCATATTATATACAGTAAAAGCTACAAAACAAACTGACAAATAACTCGTTTTCAAATCAGATGAGTTAAAACTGGTCAAATATTAAAAAAAAAAAGATATTAAAAGTGAAGACGATTTGCAATTCTAGTAATGACACACGAATTTGATGCACAATTTGTCTTAGTGGGCCACATACAATGATGATGTGGCGGGCCGTGACAGGCCCCCGGGCCTTGAGTTTGACACCTGTGTCTTAGATCATCATAAAATGTAAGATTATGTTCACTTTCCACATCATTCAAGTCACCCATTTCACACAATCCATCATTTTTAGGAATATTATTAAATCGACCCATTTCAATGGCCAGAGGGACTTCTTCATTTTAAACAGAATATTGCAACACAAATTATTCCTGTATGAATATTGCATAGCAACTTCTTCAAAAATTAACTCCGAAGCAGTCTGTACACATATCATTAATTTCAACACAAGCCACTGGATTTCTATACGTCGGAATTATCCCTTTAGCATAATTTCACAAGTTTAGAAAGTGAGCTAGGAACTTTTTATCCAGTCAACAAACCATGCAAAAGTCCATTTAAAAGACAAAAGATGAAAATGACTCCAATGAGGACCCCAAAAAATGGGTTTGTAGTAGCAGAAAATACCATTCTACAACCCCAAACTGTTTCCGAAACACCATGTCCCTCTGGCTTTATTTCATTTATTTATAGTTTTTCTTTTAACATTTTAAAAGTTACAAAATGTACATATTACCCTGTTGAGCATCTGAACTATAATATGTGTATCTATTTATTTTTACATTACCTTTTGAGCTTCTGACCTTGACGCCTACATTTCAATCCACTGCACAACAGCGTCCCCTTAAGATGAACACCATTTCTACACGATTTGAATGTGGGGGCGAAAAACGTATTGAGGGATACAATACTGGATACTAATAATGCAATATTGTTTCTTTTCCAGTACTAGAGCGTCATCTGCTGGCGAACAACAATTCTACGCAATCGACAATGTGACGTCATTGTCGGTGTAGAACACACTGCAACTTAGTGTGTTACACCGATAATATTATAGTCTGTAAGCAACAATATGGTTAAAGACGATTCATCATTTTAATATTCAAGATTCTCCACGTTCTCTCTTTTTTTCCTGAACTAAAAAAAAATATATATGTTACAGTCCTGTGTGTTATTTATTTAGACATTCATTTTCACTTTACAGCAGTTGTAGGGAACACTGATCCCAAGAGAGCTATCCTGCCTGTTTTATTTCTCTCCCTATTCCACCACACCTGATTCAAGCTCTGCAGGAACATGAAACAATCCTGATCTTAACACCTCCTGCTTTACAGGGTCTTTTAAGTGTTTTATTGATTGTTCGTATTGAAAGCAATGCTGCCTGTGGTTTCATTTCTCAACAAAATAAAATACAATGCAATGAAAAAAATGACAGCAATTTTGCATGCATGAAAGTCGCTCAAGTCACACAAATTAAGTTTCCAGGCGCCACATCATATATGGCGGCTGTGCACGCTTGAGGAACAAACGACCACAAATCAAAATTAGTAAATTTCCGTGCCTTACCTTTGCAACGAGGTTAATTCTGGAGGATGAAGCTTGTTGCAGTCGTGCCTCTTGTATTTGAGTTGCATGCAGATTTGCATTTATTCATTTAATCAAAGTCAAAGTCTGCTTTATTGTCAATTTCTTCACGTCAAGACACACAAAGAGATCGAAATTACGTTCCCACTGTCCCACGATGACAAGGCATAGTACACAATATACATGCAAGTAAACAACACAAAAAGTAAAAACAAGATGGCACAAACAATGAATAAATAAGAGTGATGGATAAATAATAAATAAACAAATAACATAAATAAGAGGAGCAAAAATGGAGCAAGTGTCCATACAGCAGACAGTCAGAATATAGCGTAAACGTACAGGACGCTACGCAGAAGAGGGGAGAGAGTTCAGGATCCTAACAGCCTGGAGTATGAAGCTGTTGGTGAGTCTGGAGGTGCGGGAGCGCAGGCTCCTGTACCTCTTCCCAGAGGGCGAAAGATCAAACAAAGAGTGAGCGGGGTGACTCGCATCACTCACAATCGCGGTCGCCTTGCGGGTGAGACGGGAGGTGTAAATGTCCTTCATGGAGGGGAGTGAAGCACCAATAATCTCACCAGCCGTGTTCACTATGCGCTGCAGGGCCTTCAAGTTGTATTCAGTGCAGCTGAATGGTGGACCAGGAGAGGTCGTCACTGATGTGCACCCCCAGGAATCTGGTGCTGCTCACTCTCTCCACCAGAGTATCGTCGATGGTCAGTGGCAGGTGTTGGGTGTGACCCTTCCGGAAGTCAACAACAATCTCCTTGGTGTTGTTGACATTCAGCAGGAGGTCGTTGTGCCTGCACCACGTGGCCAGAAGGTCGACCTCCGACCTGTACTGAGTCTCGTCAGTATGAATCATTCATTCATTCATTCATTCATTCATACTCTGAGCCGCCTCTCCTCACAAGTTACTGGCGTGCTGGAACCTATCCCAGTAGCCTTTTGGGGCTAGGCAGGTGTGTGACACCCTCAATTGTTGCCAGTCAATCACAGGGCACACGGAAAAAAAAAACTGACCAACAGCAATTAAAATGAATCAAAATTACAATAAAATAAAAAATAAACAACAAAAAATGACGAAATTATGCACAAATTAAAGCCAGAAGAGGTGTGCGTTCATGTAGCTATTGAACTAGATTTCTTTAAGCCGCCACTAGATGTCAGCGTCGTCAAGTGTTAAAATCCAAACCATTTGTATGGTAGAACCATTTATTTATTTATTTATTTATTTATTTATTTATTTATTTATTTATTTATTTATTTATTTATTTATTTATTTATTTATTTATTTATTTATTTATTTATTTATTTATTTATTTATTTATTTATTTATTTATTTATTTATTTATTTATTTATTTATTTATTGAAAAATTAACTCTGGTTTGAAACCATAATGCAAGGCCCTGAAACCTTAACCTTAGGTGGACAGTCTTCTTTAAAACCCTTTGCTCAAACTTAAACGCAGTCTTGACCCCATCTTGAAACCCTAATTTGAAACCTGAACCCAAATGAGATTAGAAATAAAGTTGAATTCACTTTCTTAATGCAATTATTTTGCTTTTTTTGGTTGTACACTCATGGTGCCACAAATGTAAATCATTTTGCAACAGACTTCACATGTTGCCAGGTTTTACGTCTGGAGTAACGAGGCTTGTTGCAGCTCTCATCCATCAAGAGGGGCTAAATAAAAAGCAGGCAGGGGTCCAGATGTGGCTGCGGATGTCATGAAAGGCTCGAGCAGAGCAGATGGTCCACTCTGGCTCAGATTAGATGATGTGGGAGGGGTTGCGTGTCTGCTGGTGTGTGTGTGTGTGGGTATTTTATCAGGCTAGCCCAAATTGACTCAGATTTTCCAAGGAAGCAGCAATGAAGAAAGTATCCGATCACAAAAAAAAACCATCATTATTGGATGACTTTTTTGTGGAATCAAATTCATGGAAGAGAATTACCGTATTTTCCGAACTATAAGGCGCACCTTCAATGAATGGCCCATTTTAAAACTTTGTCCATATATAAGGCGCACTGTCAGCTTTTGAGAAAATTGGCAGTTTTTAGGTGCGCCTTATAGTGCGTAAAATACGATAGTCCGTTATCCACAAAGATGCTGTATCACCGTTGATGATTCATTGATTCGTGGATTGGAGCTGTTGGAGTAATTCAGACTCACTTTGTTTTGTTCTCCTTCATTGTATTTTGCTTTAGTCCAAGATGTATTGACATTATTGGACTTTTTTTCCAATACCCCCGAGTGACCCAGCCTGCCTGAATTGAATTGCATTTAAGATATGCTGAAGGTATCTCAGTTCACAAGATTTCAAAAACTCCTACATTGTTTGAGATTGTGAATTCAACACTCATGTAGCCTACACACACTGGAGATTTAGGCCTTGGTTGAGGTGTCAAGTAAGGTTTTCAAAGTAGGATTGGAAGTCAGGATCAAGGTGTTATTTTAGGGCTTCTAACTTTTTCAAGTTCCAATTTATAACTGCAGGTTTCAACCGAGGGCTTTGAAGTGGTGGTTTCGAGTCTGAGTTTGGCTTCATCATTGCGAGGACAAGCTGAAGAAGAACAATTCATGTCAACCTTTTCACAGAGACAATATTTGAAACTCTTACTTTGCTTTATTTGCTCTTTGCATGATCTTCTTGCCAAGTCGGAGGGACATGTTATACATATCCAAGTGTCAACAAGGGCTTGAACACACCATCTGTCTTAGCAAAAGTACATGACAGCAAAACACAGCCTGTTTCCAGTCCTTATTTATACATACAGCCTCAACGTTATCCAACTTATAACTAGGCCACATGAGACTTATTTTTAACAAATTGCTAAAAATAAGGTGTTCTCTCTCTCTTTTGTTTGAGTTATCGATAGCTAGCTTCTTGCCATTGTTGATTCTTTCTCTTGGTGCCTCTAAGTCAGGCTGCAACGCATTTCAGCTGCATGAGAACACATAAATGGTCACCACTCAAGATTACATCAACACAAGTCATCAATTTCGAGTTTGTGTGCATTTCAACGTGGCTCCACATCAAATCGATGTCCATCAACGTCCTCCTTGACATCGCTGCAAGTATCCTGTTGATGTTCACGACAGCAAAACATGATATGAATTGCAGATCATCCTCAAAGCTTCAGAGATTTATATTGTCTACCAGTGTGAGGCTTGGAAGCATGACGAAAAAAAAGAAAGCATGTTTTAGCATTATAGAGCTAGAGAGGAGACTATATGTATATATATACATATATATATATATATATATATATATATATATATATATATATATATATATATATATATATATATATATATATATATATATATATATATACTATATATATATTTGCTTTGGTCCAGTTTGTTTTCACCGTGCACTGATGCTCACAGCTGAACACAGTGCTGCGTTTGATACCGAGTGTCCTTGCAGTATTGAGGTCAAATATGGAGGGATTTTCTCTCTTGGTGAACTCATGCGTCACCTAAATAGATGAGAGGGTGGTTGCATGTGATCTTAGCCAGGACCACGTCGCGCTAGCACGGATTAGTAGCATGTTTGCTGCTTGCACAAAATGTCAATCAGATAGGAGCAAAGCAGAGTACCAACTGTTCACTCAAGGCTGATGCTGACAGCATTGGATCTCATCGTATCAGGAGCAACATTTCTCCCAGTTTACCAATACTGTACCGAATGTGAGGGATGAATCACATACAGACTGAAACAAGCATTCACACCGAAGGACGTCTTCTTCTTCCGTTAAAGAAGATCAGGTTTCGGGCTGGATTGGGTTTAAATTTGGTATTTAGGATTAGGAGTTAGGTAAGGGTTGGTGCGAACTGATTAGCAAGGCAATCCCACTTGAAAAATCTGAGCTATTACTCATTCAAAGCTTCCTCTGGAGGGATTGTCTTACTCTTTCCTACAGGCCTGCTTGCCTTTTGTAGGAAAGGGACCAACAATGATGATGAGATAAATAAACAATCATTCTGTCATGAGACTTTCCGTTGTATGTATAATGTTCATGGAGTATCCATTCCACCAGAAATGCCGTAGTAATAAAAAATACATAAAATAACAATAAATAAATAATAAAATATATAATTGTAATTATATATTCTTACGGTGCTGCGTAAAATAGTTCACAACACGCTATTTGTTATCTCAAAGTGTTGTTAACTGAAGACCCCCTGTAGAGTCATTAGCTCATTATGCACAGAACACTTTTGCCAAACCAAGCATGATGTACCCCTCATATAGTCAGTCGCATGATGATGAGAAGAAAGTCTCAGGCTGCACAACGCCAGACCCAGTTAGCCGTGGATGCGTGGATGGAGAAAGTGGCGGTGGGTTGGAGATGACAGTGGGGGCCTTCCACTCCTTGTTCCTGCCTCAGTTTCCAGGAGCACGGGCCCCCGGCTGTGTTGCCGTGACAACCGGATGAGGTAAACGGTTGCAGGAGAATCCTCATCACGAGCTGTACCATGTCCTGCCGTGACGTTGGTCTTTTTGTTTCCTTTTGCCAAAATTTAGATTGGTTATACTTTAAAGTCACAAAAACAGAAAACACATGAAAGATTATTTTAGCTGTAGCACAACTGTATTCTGTATCAGGGAGATTGCGAAAATTGGAAACATGAACATTATGCAAGCAGGTGGCATTAAAAGTGTGGTGGGGTTTTTTTCTTCTTAAGCCTCTAATTTTCCCAGACGCCCTTTCCCAAAATAGAATGGCGCTTTTGCATAGCAAGTCACAGCGATCACAGTTCTGGGTGGAATAACACACCGTGCTGTTTTTACAGATGAGGCTGTGGCTGTGGCTGTTTACGAGAGATGTGGTGGGGGCTGGTTCACTCTTGCTGGATCGTCATTATTAACATTGTCACATGTAAACGGGTCGTCTTAAAATGATATTTAGGGCTTGCATGGAAAAGACTTTCTTGGCATTGTTATTAGTAAGTCAATTTGATTTACAATATACAACAATTGTATCATATTGTGGTTTTGGTGGTTAAAAATACAGAAAATACAGAATCACAAAAATGTATAGTTACCATTTTAGCAAGTGGTTGCTTTCTTCTCATCAGTTAGAAAATTTGGTCGACATGTCTATCATATTATGCAAAGACTCAAATTGAAAAGCAAAGCAGCCATTTTGGTTCCAAACAAAAAAATCAAGAAAATTCAGAGGCTCATTTTTGGACCTGATACAACTAAGAAGTGTTATCAAATGGGCACCAATTGTAAGCAGCTAGTCTAAAGTTTAGGCCCTAGGTCAGTGCTTAACTGCCAATGAAGCTTTTTAATGTGGGTAAAGGCATAACATCAAAGTTTGATGAGCATTTTAAGGATTTGGTTCATTAGAAAAACAAAGGTACTGTACATAAGCCACATAGAGACAACAAGTAGACAGAAAAAAAGTTTTTAATTTTGTTTTTTAATCAAACAGAGTACAGCTACACATATGACGTGTTTGACATTTTCAAATGCATTCATGTGCGACAACGCCGTCGCGGTCATTGATGTTTATAATCTCAATTTGATTCTGACCGGTCACCTCTCTTTAAGATAGGGCAGCTTCGATATGCATCTATCAAAGCCATATGACAGAGGTGGCTACTGGAAGTCCGCAATGTCAACACTGACCCAGGAGAGCGTGGCAGTAACCATTCTAAAAGGTTCAATATAAAAATAGACATGAATCTAAGGGTAGTTAATGCAGCAGTGCATGCTCGAATGTCTCGGTGTTTGCAAAAGAGGTCGTGAAGTCATGTCATGCGAACGTATGCGTCAAGAGCCAAGAGCTAAGCTAACGTAAGAATTTGTCAGTACACCAACTACACAGTAGTTGGAACCCAGAATGATATGTATAAAAACAAAGTCCCTCTTGGATTCCTTCCACTACACTGAAAGAAACATTTATTGAAGGAGAAAATCATACTTAGCGGCGTGGGAATTTGTACTATTTGATTCCGGAACATTTAAGCTAGCTAAATTCATGTTTATGTATCCTAATTAGGCTTAGGATTTGTATTTGTAATGTCTAAAGAAATGGAAGAGGATGCAAACAGGTCCAAGTTAGCACTAAGCCTGGTTAGCTAGCCAAGCAAAATACAAGACATATACGTACTTTAAAACCCAAGGAGATAAGCGACATAAAAAATGCTAGCCCAGATCTTTCATGGTTTTGGTTCTCCAACATTCTATTCTATCCGATCGTCTAAAATTAGCCCTGGGAGAAGAATAAAAACCCAAGAGCTTTTCCTGTTGCCCATAAATTTATAATTCATTTCCGTGCTCAGGCCAAAGCTCTGCCAAAAATAAAAATATTGTTTTGGTGCCATCTTTTGGCATCGTTGTGCCCAGAAACAACGTTTAAATGAGTTGAGGAGCTTCATGTAGAACTTTGCTGTGATTTGATAGCACCTTTAGGTGGTTATAAACCTACTAATGGGGAATTAGCTGATTTTCACTACTTGGCATCCAATTTTCTGTTGTGGAAGAAGTCAGCCGCCATATTGAGACCGAGAAACATCAAGTGTTCACTGGTGTTCACAATCCCCAAATCGACCCAAATTGGATTTGCCATCATAACTATATTGAGTGTTTGAAATTTATGATTGCCAAGCTCAACTGTTTTCTTTCTTTTCTGTAGGCATTTGCTAACTTTGACCTGAAGGGGGGGGGGGGAATATTCAAATTTGGCATGATTGTCGGTATATGTGTGTCCATCACTTTACCGCTGTCATGTTGCTTTGTGCTGAGAATGCTTCACCCTCAAGGTCACCACCGTTCATTTCAAACCAACGAACACACCGTTCCAATAACATTTATCTAGTTCTTTTTTGTGTGATTCTTTCCATTCCTTTCTCTCAGCGTGACACAATTATTTCCATTTCACTGCAGAAGAATGCTTTAATGCTTTTACATATACCCGTTTTCAGCATTCCCAGATCCAGAATGCAATTAACTCATTCATGCCACCTTCAATCAGAATGAAAAATGTGACTGTCATACTTTAGTTAACCAAACCTCTCTTTAGCTTCATATGCTCGAAGAACGTTTCTAAAAGCACAACAAGGGATCGGCAGTCTAATGCTGATCATTTATTAAGTGACTTCTAATGGGCACTCTTAAATGGAAAGATTTCATGATGAAGTCTGAGGGCCTCAAGTGGCCTGGCAGTAATATGACAATGATGGCTCACTGAATTTGAAACACTGAAATGAATAAAAGAAGAAAAATGGAGTAAATTAAAATCCTAAAGGCTCTTTTCACTTCAACCTGATCTTTGGCAGATGAGGACAAAACCAGTCGGAATGGTGTAATTAGGGCTGTCACATTATTTGATAATTTCACCATTTAAAGTGCATTCATTGACACAATAGTTGTACACGTACTCTTCTTTAATTATACCACTTTTTTTTGTTGCTCTAACTGTGAGGGTTATACTCAGAGCTATTTCATCTTTCTACATCAAGCTAAAGAAAGAGTATATTCTCTGGATTTATACGATGATTGTTTGAATTGTGCACATATATTTGTGTGACTACATAGTATATATAATATACCGGGAAATCTGCCTGTGCGCTGTACATGTCTTTTTTTTTTTTTAGAAAAAAAAGTCAGCGTGAATGACAGGATGTGATGTCATAGGTCAAATATTGAGGTCATTGGTCTGTATGACATCTTTCGTATATTTCCTTGGGTATGATCAACTGTAACCCTCTGAAAATATCATTATAAAGGTTGTGTTCACACTTGTTTGCAGGTTTGATTTTTTCAGTTCAATTTGTGAAATAGTTTTCCTCCATATTCTACCGTGATTTTCCATGCATAATGCACAAAATGTAGCTAATTTATTGTCCTAAAATCTGGGGTGCGCATTATGCATGGATACAACAATTTTTTAAGAAAATTTCCCTCGAAATAAAACTTGAAATCACACCTTTCTTCTTGTTTGTTGTCAATCGCGCATTGCATTCAGCCATCCTGCCCAAGACACTTAGTCAGTAAAATTCATAATTGACGACACATCGTTTGATGCGATGGTGCAATCCTTGCTGGTGTGTTATTGTCAAATATTGTTTGTTTTTTAATCTCCATCGCAAACCGGATATCATACGGAGGCAGCCATTACAGATGCGCAGAACGGATGCGCAAGACACGTCAGCTATATAAAGAGCGAGAGTGCAGTTCTCTACCTAAATGCGTATTACAGGTAATATTGTATTTCACAACACTTTGCCTTGTTCCTCTCTTCTCTGCTGTTCACTTCAAACACGCTCCATACGAACACAATGCTCTCGTATCAGACGCTTGGTCGATCACCTGCTCGTTTGCTGTCACAATGTACCCTACACAAATCCGAAACATTTCTCCGCTATCGAGTTTGCCAGCGCATGCGCAGTGATACTGACCGGCAGAATAACATCCGGTTGTTGCCAAAGATGATCTTTTTTCATAAATAATTTTACGTTTACGGACTTAAGTAAGAGTCAAAATTTGGGTGCGTATTATACATGGGTACAGGATTTTTTCCAGCATCGACATGCCATTTTTAGGGTGCGTATTATGCACGGGGGCGTATTTTGCATGGAAAATCACGGTAATTTATTGAGACACACCTGTATATAAGAAATTAAAATTTTGTATTTTGAATTTTCTTGCAAGTCTGCTGATTTGGGGAATTCATATTTTGAGAAAATCATTTCTTTACCATAAGGGTATTGATATTAAAAACTCAAAAACACCAAATCCATGTACCTCTTTGTTAACTTTGGTCAGGACATGAATGCCAAACTACAGGTGTGAACACAGCCCAAACTTTTCCCTGCGGTTTCTTTTTATTTTTTTTATTTCTTTATTTTTTTAAGCAAACCATGGAAATTGCTACCCAAGCTATGTTTGAAAAATTCAAAGTCATGTTGAGTGGAGCTGAGCAGCCCACTAATAGTATCATATCCCTCAGGAGTGACTTTTCATATCATGTCAAGATGCCTCTTAGCAAAGAAATCAACAATTTTACCAAATGATTCCAAGTCTCGGAAGGACGTTCAGCAGGGAGGAAGCAGCACAAATCTGTCACCTCATCTCACGCTTCCGTTTTGCGAAGTCTTGTCCACGTGAGAAACATCTGGATCAGACCAGCCCTTTATAAAAGCACATACTTGTCATTCCTCGCTCTCCTCTTCATCACCCTTGGAACCTTTACTCCAGCGCTGGAAGCAGTGAACGGTGGACGCCAGGAAGAAGCTGGTCATGATGGCTACCACAGACACGGAAATGCCCGAGAAAATGATAATGAGCAGGTCCGTCAGAGTCAGGCTGGCCTGGCACTCGCGGAAGCTGTCATTGGAGAGCTGGGTCAGGGACACGCGGCGGCCATCCGTGGGGAGAGAGCACTCCATGCCTTCCACTCCTGGGCCCAAAGAGAAAATACGATTAGACAGACTTGCCAGACATGCTGAAGCAGGCTCACGAGCGAGTGAGTGACGCCATGTTACAATTTGTGGAGCAATGCTTTGGCGCGGCGTCCGTTCGGCGGATTATGTAACGTGCAAGGGCAAGCTGACTGAGGCTTATTGTTGCGCAATATGCCCTAAAATAAATGTCATCAAGATTTTAATTATTGCAACTGAAAACACAGTCAGTGGTAATTGCAAATCTCATCATTATTTGCAAGTATGGCCGGATGCAGTTGTCAGCATTTAAAACATTTTAAAGATTGCTTATATGATGAAGACTTTTCGTTCACGAAAACCATAAACACTTTTTGAGTTCTACCTTGCCGTCCTGGGGTTTATGATCAAGGTATGTTATTATGAGTTCTCAACTTGTGAAGTTCTTTAGACGTTTCTCCGATTAAGGGATACAGAAATAAATTTGACTTGACTTACCAAAAGTGGATGGATAAGAGGTTAGTTTGCATAGATCATTGTGACAATAAAGACATATTTTCCCAGATTGGAGTCTGACATAATCTGTCAGTGTGAAATATGGCGGGTCCACCATGACATGTATTTGCTTTGCTTTAATGACCTTGTGAGCCTACCGGTTGTCACAGGTCCCGAGTAGGAGCGTTTGCAAAAAACAATGAGGCAACCAGAGCCTCGTCCGTCAGGTTCAAGATACTAATCTCCTGAATCAGAGCTAATTGACAACAAGCCAATGTTATTGATTACGGCATGAAAGAGCACACCGGGTAATGACGACATCAATTCCAAGACCTGCCAAACGTGCAGTATGTGTGTGGAGGTCTGCTTCCAGACAAAAATGCCAGACGCATAACCTTAGTGGTAATACGATTAAGAAGCCCAATGACAATAACAGGCTGAAAATATTGTGACTTGTTATGACTCGAGAGTATAGACTCTTGCATAACAAACAATATGGCAGGGCACTTTCTAAGCAGCGGGCACTTTAACACTTTGACTCAGGGGAGCTTTTAGTGTAGATTATCATGAGCAAAACATTCCCTACGTATGGTCTCCTGTGAATTGATGAATTCATTCAGCAAACCATTCAGCTTTAACAGTCAGAAATCACGAAAATGCAAACACATGCAGCTTTTAGAATGCAGCCTGTATGTCAAATCAAAATGGTTATCAGAGCTTTGGCACCAGACGCTGGTTCTCACACTTGGCTAATTCCAACAAGAGGAAGTCCACATTTTGTCACAATGACACACATGCTGACTCACAAGGTGAAAACAATTCCAGCCTCTCGCTGTCACCGCCGGTAACAAGGTGTCTTAGTGACATTAGAGGACAGGAGGAAGGACGCAGAGTTAAATAAAACAAAACAGAGTGCCATTATTGAGAAGCGATTACGGAAAAGTGATGGGAAAATGGGGTGAACATTATAACCTTTCCCAAGACCTAAAAATCTGTCTCCTTCAAAATCCAATTACAACCTCTGAAACTGTAACATCCGAAACTTCATTAGCAATGCATCACAACTAGGGCTGTCACAAAATCTTTTTGAACTCAATTATCCTATCAATTACTTCATCGATTAATCGGGGAATGCACAATATTTTGAAGTACTTCCATTATTTGATAGGTGGAAGATGCTATGTCTTGGAAATAGTCCACAAATGGTATAGTCCATCATAATGTTTGCTTCCTGTGTTCCAACTCAGTTGTGTTTGTAAACAATGTACCTGGTTTGCTTCATGAACATATCCTGCTAGATATACTTTTGCAATCACTTTTTCTAAACCCGGTGTCCATGTCGAGGGATAAAAGGACAGAATAACACTCATCTTTGACGTCATACTAGCATTGAAACTAATAATATGATGCCACACCAATCCTCCAGTTGATGGATTACACAGGGATTACAGTCAGCCACGGGATGACTGACCCACCATTTTCAGGCCTGATTGATCGACCAATTCTTCCCTCTTTCTTTAACAAAGTTTATTTTAGTGTCAGTGATAAACTAGCAACCGCCGTTCTTTCCATCGTATGAATCCTCGTTGTTCATGTCACAGAGACAAAAGGTACGGCGTAATGACCCAATCGCCCTCTGATATGAATCATGCCGATTAAATATCAAGCAGATGTAATGAGGAATCATTGAGGGGCCGATCACGGAGCCATGAAGTCATAAAAAAGCAATGAAAAATTCATAGGTCATGGCGAAGATGGGGGAGGGAAAGAGCCGAGCAGGGAGGCGAGTAAAATGCAGAATGACGAGCGTCCATGCGACAGCGCGGGTTGGGGGGTGCATCACTCAGGAGGGGATTCCTTCTGCATGGCAACCCAATCACAGCACGTTTCATCAGCATGGCTTTTTGACAACACATCGTCGTGGCACAAAGTAGCATTTCATAATAATACAAGCAGATCCCAGCCTGTGTTCAAATTAATCATTTTTGTATCATCACATTCCACACGAGGTGTAAAGATAGCCAGTGATGTCGTGGGCGGCTCGCGGCTTACCATTTTCTTTGTATTTCAAGACAACAGTGCATTTCGCAGCTTGGCAACTTGATAGGCTGGAAATACAAATAGAGGCTTTGAATCCCCCATCAAATGAGCTGCTACTTTGTGGCAAAGCTGCTCGTAGAGCTGGCCTGCCGTGCCCGGCAGGCAGCTCCAGCTCCAATTACCCTGGCCAAGGCACCCAGAGAACTGTGTCACCCTGAATTATAGATAGCCTTTGTTCATCCTTAACCCACCGGCGGACAAGACAGCACTGGATCATGTTTACACTCATCCCTTAATCAAACATTCGGCTGCCTGATTAGAAAGTGTACAAAAACACTGACAAAACACTGTTTATGCACCCAACCTATACGCAAATCGTGTCCTACGCGCTTGAGACTCCGTGTCCCAATTAGTCACACTTTAATAAGTTTAGCCTTTCTCCAAATACATGGGAAAACACATCGACCAGCTGTAATTATGTCAACAATAACCACAAGATCCACCCAGCAGTACAGTTTGGTTCTGTACGTTACATCTCCGCTAAGATCTCTAACTAGCATAACATCACAGCAGCAGGACTTAACAAAACTTCAGTAAATTAAAACCCTTCATTGAACAGAAGCTGCTACATGTCTAGACTTGGTACAAATACTTTCCCAGCCACTATCTGAGGAATCTTCCAGCTCAGTGGACTAGTGGTAGTGTCCGCCCTGAGACTGGAAGGTTGTGGGTTGAAACCCCGGCCGGGTCATACCAAAGACTATAAAAATGGGACCCATTGCCTCCCTGCTTGGCACTCAGCATTAAGGGTTGGAATTGGGGGGTTAGATCACCAAATGATTCCCGAGCGCGGCACCGCTGCTGCTCACTGCTCCCCTCTCCCCCAGGGGATGGGTCAAAATCACACGGGGATGGGTTAAATGCAGAGGACAAATTTCACCACACCCAGGTGTGTGTGTGACGATCATTGGGACTTTAATCTTAAAAATTATTTTTCACTTCCCAATCATAAAACCTCCTCGATTTTGACCGGCAGTAACCAAACTTATGCAAACACACAAGTGTGCCAATCCGTGAAGTCGACATCACGGGGGAAATCAAGAAGTGAAAAATGAAATGGGAATTGGGTTTTGCAGCGTGGGGCTCTCTGGCTGCTACATTATGCAGGCCGTCGGGGGAACCGTGAAGATCTCAGGACGATTTCAAAAATAGCGGAGTGTGTACTTGTCCGAATATGCTAACGCTCTTTTGGATTAGCTTTTGGTTCTTTGTGCTGTGCATTTTAACCTTTAGATCATTATTGCATAGCAAAACATGTGTATGCCTTAATTAGCAACATTTTCACATAGACCCTGAGGATAGCTTCTGACCTTTATATCCTGCATTACCCATTTAGCCTCATCTGCACCTCCAACAGCTTCGCATTAGCCTCTTGTTAAGTTTTAACTTTCATGTTATACCTGAACCAGCATGCTTACTATTCGTGTTTTGTTTGTCTGGCTGAGAAGGTTTTTTTGTTTGTTTCTTCTTTACAAATATTGACTGTCATTATAATTATAGCATGTTCTCACTTGCGCATAATTTCAGTAGGAGTTGTAAACTGAGCAACCCCAATATGACTTTCACTCTTCATGTTTTCTAATTTACAACATTATTTGCACCTCCTACTCATGATATGTTTTAACACGCAATTCATCAACACCTTCACGAGCAGCAAGCACCACAATGCGGATTGAGACTTGTTGACATAAAGAGACGGCATAGTGGCTGATAGATGAAGACGCGTCAACCACACGAAGAAAAAAACCTGCGTGTACGGCGCAGTAAAATCAATATTCGCAAATTAAATTTACTGGTTTCCCTTTTGCGCCCTTTTTCTAGATGAGGGATGCCAAAAGTCTGAATAGAAAAGTATTATAATTGGTGTCAAGGAAGTACATTTATTTGATGCATGTAAATTCAGATTGATATTGTATGACAATGTTCTGGGATGATGGTAAACATTTCTGCAGGGGACAGAGCATCAATTACTTGTGCTTCCTTTTTTTTTTTATGAACTCTAGAAATTACTGCATAGGCGATAGAAGCACTTTGTCTCATGTCACATAATTGAGTTTCTCACTCTGTGATGAATGAAACATGTGCTCCCACCTCCCACACCGACGGCACTCACCAGAATCAAAGTATGTTACAAAATAGCATCATGTCATCCTCATTCGCTAATGAGCGGCCCATCTGTGCTACTGCTTCCAATGGCATGCTTTGGAAATCATTTGATGAATTTGCTTTGTAGACAGATACCAGACACTGGACTGACACTATCGTAATCCTCCTTTGCGGGCTACTTTGTTCTCTGAAAACATAAAAAAAAAATATTAAGAAATGCAGGTCTCATGCAAGTGTAGCGATTGTCCACCCCACCCCACCCCACACTACTGGCCCACGGAAAAGACTAGCTTTTGTTACCATGACAACCTTCAGTAGAAGCTGAGCCTTGAAACTAGAGTAATTGTGTGCGTGTGTGTTTGTGGGGGGGCTGGCATTTTCATTTGTTGAGACAGCACTTCAAACGCTACATTGTGTTTATGTGTCACGTGGACACAAATTCATCAAAGTGCAAACGAAATGTCAGACTAACCTGTTTTCAAATTAATTCCCCAGATTCACAATTGAAACTTTTCACAAATGAAACTTTTCACATTTTCCCTTTTCCACAGCTATTGGCTTTTGGACGAAGTCTAATTTTTTAATGTTTTTGCTACAAACGCCCAAAAACTTTTATATGGAGGTTTAGTCTGGGACTTTAGTCTAACAGATTAAAAAAGAGTCTGGGGATTTTTTTCTTTGAATGAAAACATTTGTTAGGTATTGAAAATATATTAAATTGTGTGGTGATCATTGTAGTTTTGTAAATAAGTATTGTAGTATATATTTGTAGTATATGTACAGTTTAAACTATTGATGCAGGCAATTATAAACACTTTTTAGGGAAGTGACATTTACCATTATACCGGTTTTACACTTGAATGGCCTGAGTGGTCGCTTTTCTTTTACACTTTTTTTAGGGCTGTGTATTTATAATGGTAACCGCACTTGAGAAGCTGGCTCTAAAAACACAGGCCGACTGGGGTCGTGACGCTATTGTCTACTGACTGGCTAACTGATCTAGCGGCGAGTAACTCCACTCCGCAAGCCATTTCCAGTGCGAGCGAAACAGAAGCGGCCGCCAGGGCCTCTGAACACAATGGTGTTTTACAACAATACTTATTTACAACTTCATTTCTCACTGATATATTAGTGAAGCTTGGGGTAAAACAATTCCTGAGCTTGCTGGGTTCAACTCACTTAAATGAGAGTTCTCCAGTCGCAACCCAGTATCTCGAGCCTGCCTCGGGGGTGGTGGCTTAGGGCAGCCACCGGAGGGCTTTGGACGCAGATGAGGTCAAATGAATGAGACAGATCGCTCCATTCCGTTTGAATGAGCACTGGCAGCAAGCTTTGTGCGCTGCTTTTTACCCCAAGCTTTAATATTTCATGTATTGGTTCATATGAAATCGTAAATAAGGTTAAGGACTGGCTTTTGTCTGTCTCAAAGCCAATTTTTCCATTGACCACCAACGGTACATAATATCTCCCCTGAGAAACTCCCTTAAACCAAACGTCTGTTGTATTACCAAGACTGACCTGACCAAATACAGGAGGATTTACGATTGTTAGCCCGGACTGTTTGCCTCGTGGATCAGAGAGGGAGAAAAACACTAACACATCCAGCGTCACAGCATAATTGCTCAGGATGGTCTTTTTGAGACATCTGGTCTTTGCTGACATTGATCAAAAGGGGGGAAGAAATGCTCCAGTCAGATGCAATTATCAATATTGTGTGTAACCCGCTTAGATTAGAGCTAAGGGGGCTGATTTTTGTTGGTAGGTCAACACTCGCACCCAAGCAACTTTGGAAAAATGACAGGAGAAGAAGAAGTACAACCACCCACTCTCTCTCGGCAGCAGCCTCCGCAAAAAGATGCATTTATATCACATTTTCCTCCTAAATTCTTTCTTCTAGCCCAATTTGGACAAACACTGAACAACAGCACGAGCAATTTGTTGTGCAAAGCTTCCTCGCACTCCAACGCTAACTAAAAGACATCAATAGTAATCGTGTGGCTCCGCTTTAGGAGGAACTATTTGTGCAGTGTCCGATGGGATATGCTATCTACTTTGAGCTGAATGAAAGCGGATATTAAAGAGACTTATTTTTTTAGTGCCTGAACTAGAACAAATAGCATAAAACCCCCTATGGCTGTTAGAGGCCCATCGGCTCACAGCCACAGCACAATATGACTGAGGCTTGCCTTGTGTTGTTTCTCGGGAGCACTTAGACACACAGAGCAAATCTTCTGCCCTGTTATCTAACTCAAAGTCACAAAACCTAAAATGTCTAACCGTTGGCCGCTATTATGTAAAAAAAACAAGCTGATAAATCAAATGACCATGCAAAAGCAAAACAGCAACCTAATCACAGGTAAGCAGAAGTATATCCCACCTGACCTTTGAGGAGATAAGCAAGTTCTCAGTCCCTCGCAGGGCACAATGTCAATTGGTGAGCTGGAACCTATTGCATTTGACTTTTGGCGAGAGAAAGGAAGTTCACTCTTGGCTGGTTGCCATTTGATCAAAAGGCTCATTCATCAATCCGTCCAATTTCTATCCGTCTTTTCCTCATTAGGGTCACAGGTGAGCTGGGGCCTATCCCAGCGGACTTTTGCTGAGAGAAACTTGTCCATCACTGGATAAGATAAAAACTGTATGTTGAGCAACTGGACATAAGGTAAGTCTATTTTACATGACCATGAACTGAACTAAAATAGTTTCCCATGACTAAAATTCTTGTTTCAATGTGTATCTCATTGCAGCTTCATCCTCGAACAAGGACTATTGTGTCATATTACACACTCTCATTGGAGGTTATGGGGGTGGAGGAAGAAAGAGACTAAATTAGAACAAGATTCGGGAGGAGGGGGGTTCCTTCTCGAACAGGGAAGAACATAAATAGACGTGATATGTCACAACACTGAGTGTATGGAAAAGTTTTGCTTACCATTGGGAAGCTTTTGACTGTTCTCCATGAGCCACGCAAAAAGACTGGAAAAGTTGCAGTTGCACACCCAAGGGTTGCCCTCCAGCCTCACCACCCGCAGGGAGGGCAGCTGACTTAGCGCGCCCACCTTGAGGCTTGAAAGAGCGTTACGCTCCAGTTCTAATTCCCGGAGCGAGGTGAGTCCTAGGAAGGCGTCTTCGTTCACCATGCTCAGGTAGGGGTTGTTACCCAGTCGAAGTTTGATCAAGCTCCGGGACTCCCCGAAAGTGCCCTTGGGGATTTCTGTCAAGTTGTTGCTGCCAAGGTCCAGGAAGACCAGCCGAGAAGAGGTGCTGAGGGTCCCCGGCTCAATGTATGACAACGTGTTGTTCCGCAAGTCCAGGTAGACCAAGTCACTGTACAGAACCAGGAAGTCGGAGGGGATGCGGGGTATCCAGTTGTCGGCCAGCAGGAGCCGGCGGACGTCGAGGGGGATCTCATCCGGGAGGTGGGTCAGCCCGCGGCCGCTGCAGTCCACCGTGTGGGGGTCCGGGCACAAGCAGGTCGCTGGGCAGTTCTCCCCACGGGTCCAGAACACAGAGGTCAGCACCATGAGGACAGGCTGGAGCCAGCAGACACATGGCCACATGGTCATGCGGGGGAAAGCAGTTTTGGGGGGAAAGAGGGTAAATAGGGTAGGGGTCAGAGGACGGGCGATTGGGACGAGGGTTGGGAACGGGAGAGTGAAAGTCGTCCGATCAACCCCAGTGATGGAACATGACGGAATATACAGGGGCTCGGGGGGTGACGTCGGAGCAACAAGGTCAAAGAGCTCATTTAGGCGTCAGAAGGGATGAAGACACTCGAGCGGCCAAAGGTATAGACCGGGCATGTGGAGGATGTTTGCGGCTTTAGGGGGCAAACGGAGGGTAGGGGTAGGGGGGTCCTCGGTGGATCTGGCAGCGGTCACCAAAAAGGTCTGGGACGCCGAGGTGGGATTCAAGCATGCCAAGCCGCCACCGCGTCCCCCCATCGGTCCTTTAGCGAGAGGGAAAAGCCTTTGTGACCACACAGAGAATCCCGCTGAACATCGCTCAAGCGTGGTGTAAGATTATCCCTCCCCCCCACGACCCTCTCCGACACCCCACCCCCACCTTTTATTAGTAATACTGTTGTGATTCCCTGGCGGAGCTCCCAGCATGCAGCCCCCCTCCCCGAAAAAAAAATGACACCCCAGCTGTACTCTTTAAGTCCGATCAGGAGCAGGAGAATTAGCATCCAAGCGGGAGCATGATGCGTGCAGACACAGACACACACATACGAACACACACACACACAGGCACAGCCGTGCAGCTCCGATGTCTGCCTCCGACTATGGCACGACTCAGCTCGCACCCTCAAAACAATCCCATCCTCCCTCGGTGGGGGTGTGTCTCAGCCGCGTTGTCAACACATGAGGTCACTTCCTTTGATGTGACGACATAATAACTAACCGTCGTTGAAATCTGCCAAAGAGAAGAAGCAGGTGCCATTTTGTTGACCTCCACTAGTGATTTATGTGTCCTTTGAAATCAAATGATGGGACTTTTGTACGGCATGTTATCTTGCACATGTGAAAAAAGCTTAAACCTTCATTTTTTAACCATAAATTAATTCTTATTTATAGTCAACATCTTGTATAAATTGTTCACAATTGCACACAATATGCAACTTGCAGCAGTGAAACAGCAAAAGCTTGAAGAAAGGAAGAAAGCCATTTTGCATCCATTTAGGCTGACTTTTATGGCTGATACTTTAACTCTGTCAATGGGATTTGTCCAAATGAGCCTCAATTGGAGGCTGCCAGTACCCCTGACAAATTGGCAAAGGTACATTGCCAAGATTTCAAGCCAATGCCACTTAATCATTTATACAATTTGCCATTAAAGTGGATTTTGCAGAAACATGTACTCTGAAAAATATGCTGCGTCTGTTTAATGTACTGATGGGTATCTTAATATTTTAATTTTGCTACATCATACTGGCAACTAGTATAGAAATATTTTGTAAAGTGGAACACTGAAAGACACAACAGCCATAAAGTAGCTCATTTGCAATCGCGGCTTTGCATCACGCAACAAAATGAACTTTTCACATGGTAGAAATTCGCCTGAGATTTAATTTTCGAGGCTCACTGCAGAAATCTGAACTAATCCTCAAACGCACGCCTTCCGCTGACCCGGTTGCTCTTTCTTTTTATCGTCAACGGAACTCCCTCGTGTGACACGTAATCCGCACACGCTGTGCATTTTATTTGCCTCCGTATGCAGTTAATGGCTGAAGACGCCATCTTGGCTGACGTCTCTCAGCTAACAAGGTCATTTTGGTCATTCATTTTTCAGCTGTATGTAGAATAGACAGATTAATTAAGGAACTGACACATTTTGAGCTGCCAAAATTTAAAAAGTAGAAAAAGGAAGTCGGGAGGTTTCATTTTGATAGAGCTGCGCGAGGTCGCTCAGCAACAAAGCAGTCATTACGTCTGCCAGTCGCGGCACTTGAGCTGAATTTTAACAGGAACGTGTTCAAGCGGGTCTCCGCCATGATATGTCCACGAGTCCCCTTCTCATTGGGAGGCTGCCAATTAATCATAAAAAGGGGGAAATCAAACAGAGACATTCCAGCGAAGCAAACATGCTGTCCTGCATGATAACAAGCTTCGACCTGCAGGTGAAACATTCCACGCATGTTTATGTGGAAGACATTGCAACTGCATTGCTCTTATTGATTGAATAAGAAGGAACATGCATAGTGATATTTCGGCTGAATTCGGATTTATGTCAGCAAAGGCCTGATTATCTTGAATATCTGATGATTTTTTTTTTTAAATCATTATTTTAATTCTAATATACACTGTGATACTGCGGCACATTTTTGTTGAATCGGCGGTGGGAATATATAAGCACTTCTGGCTAATTTTTTAACTGAAATGCTATTTTATTTATATTCATGGTTTTTCTTCTTTTGAAAATCAAATATTGAATTCAATTAATCATCCCAAATGTCCACGCAAAATCGATTGAACTTGCAGGCCGGCAGCATTGTGAGTTTAAGACAGGTGGAAGATTAATTGACACGCTAAGCTTTCACAAGAAAGTGGCGGTGTTATTTATTTGCGCATTTATCTTTTCACAAGGATGTCAGTGATACGTAATAAGCCAAAGTGGGAAATGGTGAGGATCACTTGTTCTTGTTCAGGGTTGAAGATAACCGGAGCTGACGTTAGTGCCAGAAAAAGTGGGCAGTAGACATTTTAGTCTTGACAAAAGCTAGGATGCATGACTTTGAAACACGTGAGGAATCGGGCAATGGAGTTTGTGTGTCCTTTCCGTGCTTGCCTGGTTTTTAATCATGACCGTTATCTTCACTCCTTCCACGGGCGACGACCTTCATCTAATCTCATTTAGAAAATGTGAATCCGTCTCGCAATTGATTGTCTCCTCCCCTGCTAACAGTCTGATGGCAGATTGTTACAGCATCGCCGACAGTGACATTAAAATCAACTAAACTGCCCACATACTGCTAACTAGTTAATGCCATGTGATGAGAAGAGCAGCAAGACAAAAACAGATGCCTAATATATGATTTTAATAATGAGCAAGTTTCTTGAAAAATCTATTTTGTTATTTTTCACGACAGTGTTGCTCACAAAAGAATGGCAGACAAAGGAGTAGTAAAAGAAAAAAAAAAAAACTCGTTAGGATATCCTATTGTAGCCCAGTCAATGTCTAGGTCCCAGCGGTTAGCCTGACCTCAGCGTGATGGTTCTCGCCTGCTGTAATTAAGCTCCACCCATCCATTATTGATGAATGTCAAACGCAGCGTGATGTTTGGTCTGCTAAGCTGACGCGTGTTCTATAGTCTCCTGGTCACAGCAGGTTGAGGAGAGAAAGGGAATGACTGTGGGGCTCGTCGAAACAGACTGGCGAGGACATAAGAGGAGTCTGCCGCAAATGTCACGTTGCCCCTTTCGACGCTTCCCGGAATGCGGCGGCAGCGGCAACATGTTGAAGACACGGCGGCGGCAGCAGCTGTTCTTTCTTTAAGCTGTCCGATGACATTTAGGGATTGTGGGCACCTTGCCCCCCGCAGAGTGGTCTTGCTTAATGGGGGATTGCTGAGGATAAGCACTAAGGCCGGTAGCGACCGTTTTAGCGTCATATGACACCTTTTCATTGGAAGTGGTGACTTTTTGAACCTTTTCAGGAGTACCGGAAACAACCATACCATTCCATACCATTCCATACCATTCCATACCATTCCATACCATTCCATACCATTCCATACCATTCCATACCATTCCCATACCATACCATACCATACCATACCATACCACACCACACCATACAAATACCGTACCATATCGTACCGTACCGCACCGCACCATACCGTACCATACCGTACCATACCATATGACACTATACAACATTTCATAGTGGGCTCATACAAATAAATTGAAAATGTTATTTGATACATATGGTATATAGGAAGAAAAATATGTCAAAAAAAGACAGAAAATTGTTAAAGTGTGGGAGCATTTCATGTCATGTAATCATTGTCCCATGGGGCCACGCTCTCTGCCAAAGACACGCAGTAGGTTAATTTTTCCTTGTCTCAGGTCCTACGCAGCTTCCTGGCAATGATGTTAATGTTGATGGACCTTACTAATAGAACATTATTCTTGTGGAGGGTCGGGTCACTGTTAATTTTATGGCCACCATTGAGTTGTGGCTTTTTTATTACCATGGTGACAAGTGCTACACTAACTGTTTATGCCTGTTATGCTTATTGGTCGAGATTTAAAGCTAAAATACCACGATCCCAACGTGCATGAATTTTCAAACAAGGGAGAATGTTAGAATATCTGGAACCCGTAACAACAGAAATGTGCTAACAAGCCTAACACTAGAATTGTACCAAAACCTTTTCAAATATACCTTAAAACCGATCATTCTGAAGGACGTACAGAAGAATGTGAGATTATCCAACAGTCCAATCTAATCAAAGAAAAACCCACGCATAATAAATCCTTGAACAGAGCCATAATAAGGAAGACAAGAGTGATGGCTGGCTTGAATGAATATCACACATTGGAGCCTCCTACTTTCCATCTTTTCTTTAAAGCCCCAACTTCCAATGACCTTCATGCTGAAGTAACACAATCTACAAAGTACGAGAAGAAATCAACTTGAAGTGGGACTGTCAGGAAGGAATGAGGCCTGAATGCATAATACAGTCAGACTGAAAGAAAACAACTATACTTAGTACTGATGACTATATGGAGTTCTTGAAGGCACACAAACAAGAAAATGAAGGCGTCAACTGATTTCATTATTGGTGTTGCCTCGTCAGCTCTTGTCGGTCAGAAGTGGCAGCTTGTCCAGAAGTCTGAGTGCTGGAAGGACAGCGTTGCACATCCCTGATAATGATGACAATGACAAAAGAATTAACAACTCAGCTCTACTTGCACAGACACCACTCAGCTGTCAGTCAAATGTTATTTGTTAGTCCTTTTGATTAAGAAACTCTTAGATAAACCTGCCTGTGAATTCAAAATGGCTGTGTGGCACCGAGCTAACTATTTTCTCAGGATGGTTTTTTCTCAATGCAGTCTTTACTTTGTTCTCAATCCCCTTGAGGTAAGATGTTTGTTCAAAAAGGCTTATTTTTCTTTTTTAGGGAAAAAAACAGTTCAAGTCAGACATCTAAACAATGCCCTGTCCAATAGAAATAGTCCAAAAAGACCACTTTTGTTCCAATCTCCTGAGCTTTTTGACAGTCACGTTTTCGGCCACTTGACGACGCATGCGGTCTGTCCAAGTGAGCCTCCTCCCCGACTTATCAAGCGCCGTCTCGCGCCTTCCCAACTGCCAGGGCGAATGAGATGGTCGGGTGCTCTTGACGAGGGTTTTTTTGGGTTCAGCCGAGGCGCTTGAGTCCTCCACTGCTCTATTTAGGAAAACATGATCAGTACAGTACTATCAGTAGTAACAACAAAATACTCAAAGAATGTGTGGTAAACAGTTAAATAAACCTTCTACCAGAAAAATGGGGAGAAAGAATCACCTAATGCTTACTTGAAAATCTGAACTGGGGTTAATCCGGGGCATTTAAAATGGTGGCAACACCTGCGTCCCCAAGAGGATGCGTGAAGTGATACTGAACATAAACAGTAGAGCAACACATATGGACAGACAATATAACAGTACCCACATGTACATATTCTCTATATTATTAGTGCAGTACTGATGAGGTGAAATGAGCTGAGACGTCTCAAAGAATCAAGCATATATTGCCCCCAGGTGGCCACACCAGTAAGAGCAACACAATGTCCATTCAAAGGATGCATTGCGACCAAAAACAGCTTTTATGACTTTACGGTATGTTTTTATAAACGACAATAATATGGAGAGCATTGGTGAGTGGCTGCATTGTGCAACAGCTGCTGGCGTTTGCACTCGAGCGCCATTGTGACCGTGTCACGTGCGCCCTCTGAAGTCCTCTGGGTTCAGACGTATGTGAGAATATGCGAACAACGGATGGGCTCAAGCGCAAATTTCTATGAATCACGTGTGCTCTTTTGTCTGCGAGCCAACAAAACCAAAGGTGTCTGTGAGGTGAGCGTGCCATACGGACGCTAATCTGCTGATGTCACACCAGGCCCAACGACCTTGTCAAGCCGCCAAAGGGAGGAGGAGAATAGAGGGGGGGTGATTGACGGGCCGCCTCCTCAGACAGCAGCTGTCCTCCACAGCCCGTCTTGCTGAAGCGACATAATGCTTTCATGGAAAGGCGGGATGCATGGCGGTTACGTTTCATCATGGACAACGGCAAGGGGGTGGGCCAAAGGTGTCACTTTCGCATCATCACTTTGGGAATTGGCATCACGACTTCAGCCAGAGGTCATCGGAAACATCTGGACGATGGAATGCCGTCAGCATTGTTTTGACGTGAGGTTGATGCAGAGGGGAATCTAGTTTGTGTCGGACTCAACTTATCAAAATTGGAAAGCTACATGCGACTCAATAAAACCAAAATTAATTACACAATAAGGTTGAGTAATAATTTAATGGGTTTTCCCCACAAGAGGGCGCGGTCTGACACGCTACGCATCAAATTATTACTCAACATTATTATTATTAATTTTGTTTTTATTGAGTCGCAAAGTCACAAAGCTACGAGATGGTTTCCAAGGTGATGTGAGTCATGTGAGGTGCAATTGAAAAGGCCATCAGGCATCTCGTCGATATGCATGCCGGAGAGCAATAGTCATAGAACACTTCCTGTTTGCAACATGACAGGATGTTCTGTCAGAACCTGCTGAGCGCATGCACTAACGCACACGTCATGCACCAACACACACGTCATGCACACATCTGACAGCCTCGCTTCAAGACTGACAGTTTGAAAAATTACAATAAACTTAATACATTGGACGTGCGTGTGAACAAATACATAAACAGACAGATCGATCGCTAGAGACTACTGCAGACCACACATTTTGAGGAGCTGGATTTAATTTTACTATGTGGTGCATGACCTTGTGTGTTACAAGGCCCTGAAGCCACTGGATGGAGGATGCTGACTTGTTTATGGAGGACAGTGTGTGTGTGTTTGTGTGCATGTGCATGTGCGTGTTGTACACAGCGAAAGTGTTAACTGACTCGGCGTCCTTATCACCTGAATCAGCATTATCAATGTGATGTGTTCAACTCTGAGAATTATAAATCGCATTGACCGGAACCTACACAAACCAGGAAGTAGACCGATTCCATTAAGCAGATAAATGAACTCTCACTGATAAAGCTAGAGGAGCTAGTGTTTGACGAAATGTTAGACAGCCGGAGACATGCAAGACTTTTGGCCTTAGGAGCTAAACATATGACGACACTGCCCCCGTGTGTCGGTTGTGCTATTTTTTTAATTTAAAATTTTCTTATAACGTCTTTTTCTTTCTAAATTGATAGATCAAGATATTTATTTTATTTATTTTAAAACAATTGAGACGTATTGATGCATTTTTCTTCCTAATAGAGTGGTATCCTCTCCTCAGCTTTATTGCTTAATAAAGGAGGGAACGTAATTTAAAGAAAATAACATAAACTCATTGCAATTATCACTATTATCGTCATCATAGTTATTAAAATATGTAAACTCATACATATATTATTTATATTAATATGTACGTTTTCCCACAGTCAAACAGCTCCTTTAGTTTAAATAAGGCTACAAGTGTCCAACTACACCAGCAGATGGAGACCTTGTAAAATACAATATTGCCCACTGCTCTCACTTCCACACAAACTGGAGTTTATGCATATTTGAATAGTATACATATATCATACGTATATCATACAGAATTTACTTTTGCCCACTCCCAAGCCGAGCCACACCACCACACTCCCATACCCACGCTCACAAAACAAAACAATATAACAGAATATTAAAAAAATAATAATAATTTGTGATCTGCAGAATTGCATTATTCTTATTTTCCAAATAATCCTTTCCCTATTTTTTGGACCACCAGAAGATGTGCAAGATCGATCCATACAAGTTGTAAAATTGCAGCAACCCAACCTCACCAATTTTAACAATGTAATTTGGTTTTTAGCATGATAAATTAATGAGAGCTATTTTATCTGCTATTGTAGAACTAATTTTCCATAAAGAACATGCATTCTGAATGTGTTTGTTCTGTGTCCCCTGTGGGCTGAAAGTGAGCTGAATCTGAAACCAGGCTGTGATTTCTTCATTGTTAATAAGTCAACTGGAAAGAAATTAAGTTTGAGGAAAGAGGCAAAGAGGGATCTGGGGCTCGAAAAGCAGTTTGTGTCGCTCTCCATCATGCTGGAAATGTTCATCCTGATCCTTGATTCTTTTTTCATGAGATGCTCAAATGAAAAAAGTAACATTATAACATTCTTTACTCATGCTGGCGGGAAACACAGTTAAAAAAAGAAAAAAAAAACATTTTGGGCTAAAACAGTAATTTAAGTTGGAGCGATTTTAAAACGATTGACATTCATGGCAATATTAGTTAGTACAACAAAATGATAATTTGCACCAGAACACAATACAAGTTCTGTAAACTCTCTTTGTTGAAAATGCGGGAAGGACATTTTTTTTCAGCCCAATTAAAAAACGTTTACCGTTTTTTTCCATGTATAATGCACAAAATTTAACTAATTTATTGTCCTAAAATCTGGGGCGCGCATTATGCATGGGTACAACAATTTTTGAAGAAAAACTCCCTCGAAATCAAACTTGAAATCACCTTTCTTCTTGTTTGTTGTCAATCGCGCATCGCATTCAGCCATCCTGCCCAACACACTTAGTCAGTAAAATTCATAATTGACGACACATCGTTTGATGCGATGATGCAATCCTTGATTGCGTGTTATTGTCAAATATTGTTTGTTTTTTCATCTCCATCGCAAACCGGATATCATACGGAGGCCGCCATTACAGATGCGCAGAACGGATGCGCAAGACACGTCAGCTATATAAAGAGCGAGACTTCAGTTCTCTACCTATTAGTTTCAATTCACAGTTTAATTAGCAGTTTCAATCAGCAAATAACAAAATGCGTATTACAGGTAATTTATTTCACAACACTTTGCCTTGTTCCTTTCTTCTCCGCTGTTCACTTCAAACACGCTCCATACGAACACAATGCTCTCGTATCAGACGCTTGCTCGATCACCTGCTCGTTTGCTGTCACAATGTACCCTACACAAATCGGAAACATTTGTTGCGGCTCCGAGTCAGGACGAGGGGCAAGTTTTGGTTTCCAGGTTTTTTTTTATTCCTCTTCAACTTCTCTCCCATACAGAGCCGCCTTTTTCACATGTCCGCACGTCACTTTCCTCTCTTTTCATTTTAACCTAACTGATCGCGGTGGTGCCTTTCTGGGCAGTCGGAGAAATCAACGCCAACAAAAAAATACATCCAGCCTAGTTAAGAAATCACCAGAAAGATCACCATGAGAATTGTGAACACACAGAAAGATAATAAATAACTGGAACATCACTCAAATATTGGTGATCCCGTTGAGAGTCTCACATATTTCTTCGCTATCGAGTTTGCTAGAGCACGCGCAGTGATACTGACCGGCAGAATAACATCCGGTTGTTCCCAAAGATGATCTTTTTTCTGAAATAATTCTACGTTTACGGACTTAAGTAGGAGTCAAAATTTGGGTGCATGTATACATGGGTACAGGCTTTTTTCCAGCATCGACATGCCATTTTTAGGGTGCGTATTATACATGGGGGCGTATTATACATGGAAAAAAACGGTACTAGCTTGAAATTTTGAGTTCACCCAACTTTTATTTTTCTTGAAATAAACAGTGAAAGCACATACCAAAAAATGGGATCAAATTTTTAGTATCTACATTTTAAAATGAACTTAATGCAAAATGAATGTGTGTATCTGGCTTCAAATTACCCAGAATTCATTTCCCATCATGTTTGGAAGTGCAACTTGATGACGCTGATGACTTGTGACACTTGTGACCCATTTGGTAGGACACCCTACTCAACGTGAACTCGACTTGGCTCTTGTTCGTTGGCCTTAATGTCCCCTGTGGCCTCTTGAAGCTGCTTTTTTTTTTTTTTTTTTTGGTTGTCCCCTTTCGGAACCTTTCCTTAAGCACTCCACATCATTAGGTGGCGAGCCTTTCAACGCAATACAAACAAAACCATTTTTATATTTATTGTGTATCTCGCAGAAGATACACAACAGCTAAATGATGCGTGAATATGGCTGGACAAATATTATGAACATTAATTTACTGCATGAACATCAAGGTGTCCTTTTTGGTGCTAATCTAAAGTATTGTTGACCTGCCTTGTTGGCAGAGGGCCAAGTTGTGGTGGCTGATATCTTATTACATCAGAAAGAACAAAATATTAGAAACTGCTTTCAGTCCGACACCAGTACGTGCGATCTATTCAGCCATTACGTTTTTCACAGGACTTGTCATCACTAGAGTTCCAGCTGGCTTTGGTTAAGAGGTAGAGTGGTTGACAACTATTCGTAGACTACCGCCACAATAAACAAACATATTTCTAAGGTGCTCTTTTAAAGGGCAGTATTCCGGTACAGGACCTCATTAGCAGGTTTATCACATCTTTCTCTATGTACAGGGGAGACCTTTCAAGTTTTAATGGAGAGTGCTAAAGTCTTCATTAGTGAGTTTGTATGTGGCTCAGGGGGTTGGTGTGGCGGGACGCTCCAGATGCTCAGCAGATGTTATCAAATACAATGAATGTGCTGGTAAACCATCACAACAACTGTGGCATTTTGCTAGTACAAGACAAATTTTAGGGGAGTGGTGAGGAACTAATATAAGGCCTTTTTTTGTGGTTTGACTCACGTTAGACATGCCTATCAAATGTTACCAAGTGAAATAGTTCTAACCCTGTGTCCGGTGAGTTATTAGTCCTGTACTTTATGGCGGGATATCAAACTTTGCTGTCAAGCATCGCCAAACATGGACGAAAAATTATTTTTGTCGATTTAATGTTGCCCATAAACTTGGTGGCACTCTGGGAAAAAATCTGTTTAGTGGATTTTGAAGGGCTCGTTCGCATTGACCAAAAAGATAGTACATTTCCTGTATATTTTCATTTTTGTGGGTCTATGCATGAGAGATAGACATATCTACCAAAATGAATGGTGCTTACAGTGAAACTGTTATTGGGGGCTTAATATTCCCCGAAATCACTTGGCCAAGTATGTTTGGAAATGATCAAAAATCCCTAAAACGGTCACTTGAAAAAATGTTATGTGTTTTTTCAGAGTTTTTTGTAGGTGTACTAATGATAAACGTACCTAATTGTCATTTTTCCAAGTAAAACTGGCTTAATGGGCATACATTTAAAAATCACTCCAGGGGGTGCTTCTGGAGGAGTTAGGCTGGCATCACACACCAAATAGACATTTTCCCCACAATGAACACCTTGCAAAGTTTATGAGTTTTGGAGTAGGGCGAAAACCTTTAAAAAATAAATAAATAAATAAAAAATCCATTAAAATGGTCATTTACACAGTTTAAGAATAATAATCGCAAAGAAAAAAAGTTACAGTCAAGAAGAACTGTTGTAAAAAAAACCTCCTTAAACTGTTTAATTTCGAATGATATGTCCATAAATCTGGAATGGTCCTGTGGAGTACTGAAAACGATTGGGAAAGTAGCACCCCATTCCTGTTTAAGGGTGTAAACGATGTTGTAATTAAGTCTCAGCTAGGCGCCTGTAGGATTTGTGTGTTTGATTGAAAGTTACAGTTGAAGGGGAACAGGGCTAAAGCTTTTAGCACACACGCCGCTCTTCTCCGGGTCACGCCGAGGTCTCAGGCCTTTCACGCCGCGGCCGCTAATGAGGTTGAAATATTTCCAGCTCTCACTCACACACACATTTCTCAAATTATTTGTGACAGAAGCACATAAAAATGGACTGACTGGTGCTGTTGGTGCAAAGTGTGACATTTTGCTGCACGACCAGCAAAAGTGTTGTTCCGTCTGCAGTGTTGAGTTTTTGCAAGCTGATTCTAAGGTTTTGCCTTTAAATATTTTGTCTTGAATTTTAAATTACTACGAGGCTCGCCAGAGATTGATCATTTCAAAATGAAAATAGTTTGAGCTTGAATTGTGCAGTGTTTTTAAATACACAGTAATTCAAAATTATTCTCAGTTTATGATTGTTTTACTTTTTCACATTTTCATTTCACATTCTGAATATTTTGCATTGAAATTCAAAATCAAGTAAATGTACAATGCACGATTGTATTTATTAAATCTTATTCAATGTATTCATGAACTTCAGAATTGTCCGTCAACAAAATGTAAGTATTACTGGAAATATACAATTGTGCTACACCCCTTTATTCACAATTCACATTGAAATTATTATTTTTAAAAGATAATTTCCTCTTAGAAAATCAATACTGTCCTTACTAATATTGTCATTATTTTATATTGTAGTTCAAAATATGTTATGCATAGGCCACCATTGTGCCATTGTAAATTTTGCAAAAACACAATCCATATTATTTAGTTTACATTTAAATATATATTTTTAAAAATACTGAAATGTTCAATATTTATTCAAAGATGTTATTCGTTTTTAATTTAGTGTAAGAACTTAGAAATTATACACATGCATGTTATAGATGTGAAATTCATCTCAATGAGTAAATATTGTTACCTGTGTAACTCTTGTTCAGTTTTTGTGGAGAAGTGAGTGAAAGAAAAAAACAAAAAACGAACATCCACTTCTGGAACAGATTTTCTATCAAATGAAAATAAAAAAAAAACAATTCAGCATTTAGCATAAAAAAATCAGCTAAACAGTATTAGACAATATTTCACATCACAATATTACATTATTTACAATTCCCAATTTAAGCCTCAACTGTTCAAAAGGGATCATTATTGTTGTTGCAATATTTACGCTACTGCATATAGCATTTGATATTATTATTAACATTAAAATTTGCGTGAACTTTTTTCCCAGATTACTTAAAAAATAAATGCAACTCATTTTTAATATCAGACCTTATTTTTTTTTATTGAAGAGAATCAAGTTGAGCTTTTCTATTTTTAGAAAATAAGCCAATGACAATATTACAAATAAAGAACTTGTTACATCATTCACAGGGTTACAGTCAATTTACATTTATACAGAAATACAACATCTCCCACATCGGTCACCGTCGCCTTCTGAACCGGTGCATGTCAGCGAGGCGCCTAACGGGGAGCACACAAATCCCGCCCGCACTAACCGACATCCAGAGTGGCAGGGCTCAAGGTGGGTACTGAAGGGATAAAGGACGGTCTTGTCCAGGACGAGTTGATTCTGCACGTGACCACGACGGCAGCAGAGGGTGCTCTGGTGCTTTTTGCAGCACATGAGTCTTTTGAAATTTGACAAGCTGCTTTTCTTCACTTCTAAACTGTCAGCTCCTGTGAGCAAAGGAGGACTTGCGTGTCAAGTTTTTGGTTCCATATTTATTCACAGTAAACCACAGTCGCTGAGATAAAGTAAGTGTTTGTAAAAAGATGAGCAGCAAAAAAGCATCACTGTAAGAGAGGCCTGATGAGTCTGCTTGCTTAGGTTTCAACTCGATTTTGTGGCGTGTGGACCAAGGAAAACACCGTTGAAAGATACGCATTAAATAGTCCTGACTCCTGCTTGGAAGTTGTAAATATACTATAGAGTATTTACGATAAAATATATTTGCCATGACTGGGAAAATGAAAATACTATTTGATTGGCACCCTTTCACAGAGTCTGCACGAAAATTGTTGAGACTTTTAAAATGACTGTGGTGTGGATTGACCAATCAAATAGCGTTGTAAAAGACAAGCGGCAAAACTATGCTGTGACAAAAGAAGGAATAAAAGGTGGAAAGAAAAAGCTGTATATCAATCATACTTTAAAATTTGAACAACCCCTCCTGCCTGGATGTTGTCCTTAAAATAGTAAAACTAAAAGGTCTGCACTCCACTGAAGCCATCCAAGTTTAAATTCCAGATTTAAAGAGGCACCATTGTAACACTGGGTAAAATATAAATACTCAATTTAAAAAACAAAAAAGCAAGTTAATGCCCAACTTGCTTTGACAAGATTTGTAATTAACCATTATTCAGTGTCAAAAAACTGTTAATAGGAATACCGCATCGCTTCTCTTTTATTATTGCTCTGCTTCAACTGCTCTCTATCGCTCTCTCACTTACTTTTTTTTTTAACCATAACAAAAATACTTCATGCGGTCAACACGTAATCCTTCAGAAGAAATGCGACCAGGATCCACTGGCCTGTGAACATAAAAAATGAAATTGGCTTCCAACCATTAAAGTGTGGTACACACATGCCGAGTATCGGACCGAACTTTAACCTATATTCCCCTTTTTTGATCACCGTCAGCAGTCAGATTGTCGGACGTCTCTAAGAAAAAAATACGAAAACAAAAGATTTAGTGTCAATCGTTGAAGTGGGGGGAAAAAAAGTAAAAAAACATCTAAAGAAGAATGTTGAACTATGAGGATTTACAGAAATCCTCATTTATTTTTTATAAAAAGAAAAGTAGATCGGAACTTCATTTGTAACAAATACTATTTTAGGCGCAGCTAAAGATGATTTTACTTAAGTCGTTTTTATTTTTGCACTTTTGTTGAAGTCTTAAAATACCGTTTGATTCACACCTTCAATCGGAGACTACACAAAAATTGGGAGTGCCTCAAAGCTCCTTCCCAGGGCCCCATTAATTCCCATATATTAAGTGAATAATCCATAAAAAGGCAAAATCCGGGAAGTGGATATCAATCGACGTGTTCAATTTGGTGTTCGTAAATATTAAATCGGCATGTGCAAAAATCGGTATGTGTGTACCCATTTCAGAGCTTCCAATAAGTGTTGGGGATGGTTTCAATGAGGTCTTGAAGAGGGCAGTGTTGGAGGAACCAGACTACAAGCAATGGATCCGGGCAGGACATTTACCCTCCAGATACTCTTTACCAAGAGAAAAGGCGAGCGACATTTACGGACGCCATGTTTTCTCTTGCGACAACAACACTGACAAAAATTGACAGCTCAAAACATAGAAGCAAAGTATATCCTCTCCAAGGAGGCGGTGGGATACTGGGAGATTGTTTATCTACATGATTGTTCAGTTTTTCCTAATAAACTCAAAGCACCGCGATGGAAGATCCCAGGCGTTTTTTTCTTTCAGCTCTTTACAGAACAGAGCCTCAAAATAAAATCAGAATAATATGCATATATAAATTGCAAACTGCAGAAATAAGAAGAACACGTTGCATCCACCAGATTGAAAAGTCTCTGTGTTTGGGTGTAGCGACTGGAAGAGGAGAAAAGATGGATGGATGGAAGTCCATCATGCAACTGCTTACCCAGCATCCTTTGTGACATGAGAGGAAATAGAAGAGAGTGCTTGGGTGGGTGGGATTGGTCAAGTGAGTCAACCCTATGAAGTGGTCCTTGATATGCCCACAAGGGAGCAAGGTAAGAACAATGTTGTCAATAATGGGAATCTTCAACACATTTCACACCACATTGAAAAAGATGATGGATTTTTTTTCCCCCCTTTCTTGAGATTTGCCTCATGTCAGTCTGTGCCATAAGGTCCATTTGATGGTTTGTATGTCCTTGGCCCGTCTTCCAGGACAGACAGATGCTTGGTTTCTTTTTTTTTTTGTATCACGCCCTTTTAAAGGGTAGCTCTCCTACTCATCTAGTGTCCAACTTTATATTGTCTTTAATTGTCCATAAACTCCTTTCATTATTTATCTTTTTTTCCCCTTACAAAATTCTTTACAAAATTATGACAACAAACCTTGAAAATCGGTGGATGAAGAAAAATAAGTGTTGCTGGTCACTTGTTTTTGGGGCTCCTGTGGTTCTCAATACCAGAACTCTCTGTGGATGGATGGTGAAAGGGGTGAGTAAAGGAGTGTTGGGTGAGGGAAGGGAAAGTGTCAAGGAAGGGGTGGGATCACACCAACAAGCATCCGCTTCGTCCTCGGTGCTTGCCGGGGGTGGGGTGGAGGGGTGCCCCCCTCAGAGCCCCCCGGCCGGCCCTCTCAGGACCGCTGCTCTTCTTGGGGGAAGGTCAGACCTCTACTGACTGGATCTGGTTCATCTGGGCCCGCATCATCTGGACGCTGTTGAGAATCTTCTTCTGATGGCCCGCTAATGTCACGCCTACCCGCAGGATGTCACTGTGACGGTTACAAAAGCAGTGAATCAAGACGGCCCGTGGACGGAAAAGCCTCAAACATGACCCCATAGAGCATGACATATAGTAGGTCACTTAATTAGGTACATCAGTGAAAAGCAGACACCATTTAGTGTTCAGCAAAACAGCAGCCATTGCTAAGATCGTTTTTTTGGCGATGTCTTCAGCCCTTTCACCTCAGAGAGGATTATTGATTTGATTAAGGTTGTTCAAAATGAAGCATTGAAAATCAACTTGAGTTTCACTAAAGCTAATATTCATTTCTTTACTTTGCTTTTAAATGCCTTTAAATCTTTTGTTTGTGACTTGTCAATACACGCTTAGAAATGAATCATTCTTAGCAAGCCATATTTGTTTGTTTGTCAGTTGCCCTGTGTTTGAAATGCACTATATAAATAAAACTATATACTCAATAAAACTGAATAGATGGTCACTTACTCCATGGTCATCTGGGACACCGCATCAAACGTGGTGAAGTCTGAGTTGGCAAAGTTGTCCTTATACTGGCCCATCTTGATGGCGTCCAGCCACTCGTCCACCGTGCTGAAGCTCGAGAAGTCTGGGATGCTGCGGTCCAGCAATGGCAGATGCACACTGGGGGAGGACACAGACAGGATGCATTAGGATGAATGATGATGGCAATGCGATGGCTCTTCGCATCGCAGTCGCTCCGCAGACCACCTGCGAGTGCTGCAGGAGTCGCAGGTTGTGTCGAGTTCTCACGGCCTGAAGACAATCCCACCGGCCTCGTTCATCAAACTACCTTTTCCGAGTTCATTTCCCTCTAAAATGGATTTTCCGAATGAGGTGCTGAGCTTTTTAGGGAGCCAGCGTTCTTTCTACCGGACATCACATTCATCTGTGGAGAATCGGGAATGTTTTGGATTTGCCTCAATCTTGGATTTGCATTTGTTATTTGTTGGAAGGCTATGACGGTTAGTCGGTTCTAAGAACCGAAAACGGCATTCTTCCTAATCAATCAGTAGTGCCTTTCACATTGGCCATCCGAGCAAAATTCTTCCTGGCTGTTCTGTGAGACTATGAGGTTTATCATCCGAGACTCACCGCCCCTTGCCCGTTTGTGTCGAAAGCAACAAAGAAAGAAAGAAAACGAAAGAAATAAAAAGAAAGAAAGAGAAAAAAAAACTTGATGCTTAATAGACCCCATCCTTTAAGCAGTCTGACTCACCCTGATGATAAGGGGGTCATGGCCTTCAAGGTGTTGGGATTACGGATCATCTTGTCCAGGTTGTTGACGATCTGACTGAATTTAGGTCGGTTGTTGCGGTCCTTCTGCCAGCAGTCCAACATGAGCTGGTGCAGCGCGCTGGGACAGTCCATAGGGGGCGGCAGCCGGTAGTCTTGCTCAATGGCGTTAATAACCTGAAGTGAGGAGGGGGTCACAGATCGCAAAGATAAATAAATAATTTTCACTAATCAACAAAGCTAAATGGACAAACTTCACCATCGGCTAGCTCGGTTGATTGGAGGAACACCAATGGCTAATGGTTAACTGTCCGAGACGGAAAGACGTTCATTACGGGGGTCCATTAACAGAGACACCATTCAAAGCTAGATTAATCTCATCCGGGAGATGCCCAAATAAGGACCCTGATGGAGCACAAGTGCTATCTGGAGCTGTTAATAAGATAACAGCCGAGGTCCTCTTTCCTCTCTTAGCACATTAGAGTTCTCTCTTTCAATTTTAAACTATTCTCATTGTCTCCCCGCCACCCTCGCTACTCTATAATTTGCTCTCTTTCCACTGCTACCCAGGGGGAGTAATTGAAGCTCCAGTAGAGAGCAAAAATTGTCGACAGAGCACCGCCGAGCATTTTCCAATGATCTGATTATATCCGTGTGGCAGCTGGAAGGAATTATCACATGAAACCCACGCTTCTGTATGGAGCAATGATGGGCCGCACTGCTGCGGCCGTAAAACCGAGGTTGGATATTAAATACGTGTACGGGAGTATGCGCAACAATGCCCGTAGATGACTTCAGTTACGCACATCTTGATTGGTCATGTCCCAGTAGGGCCTCTCCCCGTACGACATGACTTCCCACATGACGATCCCGTAGCTCCACACATCGCTGGCCGAGGTGAACTTCCTGTACTGGATGGCTTCGGGCGCAGTCCACCTAATGGGGATTTTCCCACCCTACGAGTACAAAAGTAGAAGCTGAATGACACCATGTAGCATTAGCACAAATGGTAATTTAAACTGGGAGGTGGATGCACTAAAACACCTGGGAGCAAAAGGAAGACAAAAAGTTGGGCAATAGATCTCAAGGGAGCAAAGCATGAGCAAGAATCTCAAGGAAAATTATGCAGAAAAACATTTTCCAGAATTCGTCCTAACTGACTCCTCCAAACTACAACGGATGATTTCTTGTTCAATTTCAGGCATAGGTTCTTCAGACTTTTTTGTGCATCCTGCTATGACAGACACATCAACCCAATTTCATGGTGATAGGTAAAACATGTCAAGGGATCATTTTTTGTTACATTGAGTGATTTTGAAGGTGTCGTGTCAAACACCCCTAGGATACGACACATCGAGAGCAGCAAAACAGCAATTCAACATTTGAATAATACTTGTTTTTCCTCACCAGGGCACTTGTGTAGGTGGGGTCTGACGTGTCATCTTCCAGAAAGCGCGAGAGGCCAAAGTCAGAGACCTTGCACACCAGATTGCTGTTGACCAGGATGTTGCGGGCGGCCAGGTCGCGATGCACATAGTTCATGTCAGCCAGGTACTTCATACCCGAGGCGATGCCTCGTAGCATTCCCACCAGTTGGATAACCGTGAACTGGCCGTCATTTTGCTGAAACACAACGTAATGGATCGAATGTTGATTTTTCTTGACAACCCATATAAAACTGATTTAAAGTATCACTCATACTGACTAAGGTCATTATTATGATTATTTATGACATTTTATCTTGACCAGAAACCATATCCATCAAAGTTTAGCGTGGAAAGGTTACTTTCAAATACGCAATAAAAGAGGCACCACAGGATACAACGTAAGAGAGTTTGTTTTTAGGTGCGCTATGCAGGCCTGGCCACTGTTAAGCTTAGTCTGGATGTCTGTCTACAGCTGTTCCCCCCCCCATCCTCCAACTCCATGGTTTGGTAAAATGCTTTAATGTGCATGCATGGTGCCTGGAGCGAGCAAGCAGTGCAGCTGTGCACCCCCGTCCTGTCACCTTGCCATCGCCCATCGTCAGTGATGGGAAATTACCAAATACATACTTTGTGACTGTCGATTTTCCAGATATTTTATGCTTCTGATTAATTTTGATTTTTTTTCTCCTTATTGGCACATAGAGTATATAAATATATATATCCCCTGTAGACGAGGGAAAGCACTCACAAGGGAGGGACAGTGGTTGTCCATATTAGCAGTCTGCACCAGCGCTCCAGTAGCCTACTTGTCTTTCACGCTTTGCTGCTCGTCAGCCTCGCCTCACGCTTCTCCTCACGTCAAGTCGAAAGCTCCTCGTGCCGGCGATTAAGCATCATACATTATGCATGGCATCCACCCTTGCAATTATGGATTGTGTGACGCTCTTTGTGTGGACTCTCATTGCCATCATGCCAGCAAAAAAATACCTGCCACGTTTACCTCGATTTGAATGACGTCAGAGAAAATTGGTGGTATTGCTTGACATGCGAATTGCAAATCAACTTGAGCGGAGTAATGAAATGAAAGATAAAAGCTATGTTATTTTTTTTATGACCTTAAACCTATCATATAGAATCTAGAATAGGAGTCTTGAGTTAATTAAACACAATGTCAGTTTTTTTTCTTATTAAAAAAAAATACCAAACTTTTTGATTACGGGTTTTTTGCAGACATAATTTAAAAAAACTCACGTTTGTATTTTTAGATGCATTTTAGAGCAGAAAAAAAACAATAAACACATATCGCATTATTATCCCCATTACTACCCTTCCAATACTACAAAAAGTATTTATATGTTCACATACATTTATATGATTCTTTACATAACACCATATTTAGTTCTTTAAAACGAAAAAAAAGAAAATATTGTACATACAGTAAATTTGACGTGACATAAAATCTAAATTGCTTTTGACAATGGTGATAAGAGATGTGAGTACAAGGTGTTAATCTTCACACCTCTTCCATTGTCAGAGAGACCTCTGCTACGACTCTAATCCCGTCAACCAAATTGACAGATATTCCCACTGAAAGCAGAAAATTGAAGCTATGCAGACAATCAAATACAATTGCTTTTGACAAAAGGGTGGTGGACAAGTGGCTGCAAGGTCACTTTAAGCCCTCAATCCTGTGTAAAAGTGGCTCAGCACTCACCCTGAGGAAGGAGTCCAGAGATCCGTTCTCCATGAACTCAGTGACAATCATGACGGGACTACTCTTGGTGACCACGCCCTCCAGGCGGATGACGTTGGGATGGTCGAACTGGCCCATGATGCTGGCCTCGCTGAGGAAATCCCGCCGCTGCTTTTCCGTGTAGCCCGTCTTCAGGGTTTTGATGGCCACAAACATCTCCCGCTTGCCGGGCAGCCTCAGGTTGCCGCTGCACACCTCGCCGAACTCTCCTGCACGGTTGAGATGATGTTTGAGCTGCGCCGGTAGTGTGATTCACGTCACATTGCGTTACCTGCGCCGATGACCTGCTCGATCTTCACGCAGGAGATATCAATCTCCTTGGCAAACTCGCGCACGGCCTCATTGGGGTCCTCATACGTGAACGGATCAATATAGATCTTCATTCCTGGAGACACTTGGAAAAAAGGGAGAGAGACACTAACGTATTTTGTTTCTGGACATTTAGCAAAATGCGTTTTTTTGATGAACTGATCTTTCATCTAAAAATATATGGGGGATTTTAGAGGCATTTGTAGCTCTATACAAATTACCAAGATGGCTTTCCTCTTGTCACATTGCTATTTGAAGATCAAATTCAAATATATTTGACCATGAAGTTAGTTGCAGATGTGCTCCACTGGAGCTCAGATGCTGTAAACTCATTTAGCCAGCAAGGACAAGGCCTCCTCAAGCTTTTTAGCAGCAATAATGTGAGCCGAAATATAAATATATATTTGTTTTCTCTCCCGTGGGACGTTATCACAGGTTGAGAGGCTCGCTGAGCTCTCTCTTACTCTCTCTCGCTCACCTAAGCCCCGCTGCCAGGTAAATTGGCTTAAGGTGGCCTTTAAGCATCCACGGATTTAAACGTTGCGGACTTTTAAATCGGATTATTTGCCTCTCACCTCTGTGTCGGGTCCGGAGGGTGTTTGATTGGAGCCCGAGCTTGCGCCTGGGCCACTGAAGAGCCACGCGAGGCTCACCATATCAGATGGAGGGAATCTGGTTGGGCACTGAATGTTTTCTCACTGTTTTTATTCACATTTTGATTTTGATTGTGATCTGAAAAATCTGCTTCTCTGCACATGCTGCGATGACGTACATCCCAAATGAAATTGTTTATATTAATATTACAAAGTCACTTAAAATGTTAAGGTTCGGATTGTTTCAGCATGCAGCGTAAATCCAACACTCAGTAGCTAACAGGGTCATCGTTTAGCGGGGAAATATTTATTACTTTTTGAAGCCAAGTTTACAAATTGCGTCATTTCCGGATCGAAGACAGCATAATAGCTTCAATGCAGGCAATCTTGAGGATTTATTTTCCTCCAGCCCATAAAATGCATGGCAGAAGCTTTACATTGAGTCACCGAGCCTTTTGAATATTTCATTAATAGCTTGCTCGCTTACGGCGCGAGAAAATGAGTGAAGGGCTGACCTACTTTCATAACAATGGTTGGAATTAACGATGTAAACATAAACGACGCATCCCGATATGAGCGTTGCTTCAACCCTTCCTCCGACAACAAGAGGGATCACTCGGTGGAGAGCCATGGGCGGGGGGCAAAGGTTTCTATTGGGGAGCTCGTAGCCATGGAGACAGGTGTGTGCGCAAGAGGTAAGACCTCTGATGGAGACGATGGTGTGAGACGGTAGCCATGGTGATAGGTGTTGCAAAATTGGGGAGGGATGGTGTGGTGCACTGTTAAACGCGGTAAAAGGGGGGCCTGGGGGATGTGTGTGTGTGTCTGTGCATGTGTGTGGATGATTGAAAAGGGGTGGGGGGTGGGGGGTTACTCACTGTGGCCGCTGGTGTAATGCTGCAGCTTGTCTGTGTATTCGGAATCTGCCCTATCAAAGCCACGCCTCCTGGAGGAAAGACAAAGAACTCTAGTGCTGGTGTGAAAAGATGGAGAAGAGAGAGGGGGTGGGGGTACACACTTTCCTCCCCCCCTATGGCATATTCACAGTTTGAAAACTGTGAGGTACTTGACAGGTTGTCAAGTGTATACTTTTTTTCTTCTGGTGTTCGCCGCGAAGCTACAAAGGCGTATAAGAGGAAAAACGAGATAAGTAGGGACAATTTTGAGAAATGTGTTAAAATTTCAAGTGTTAATATCACAAGGAGACAAAAAAATAATCATTACGAAAATAGCATTTTTAATTTCTCATAGTAATTTTGGGGCTAATTTTATGTATGAAGATCCCCAATAGCAGGTGACAGTGATTCTCAAATTGTTTACAAGTATTGTGTGAATATATATTTATTTACTCGTGAACAAATGGAATTTTAACTTCACGAGCAGAGACAGGCAACACACACACACAAAAGGCCTCAATCTTAAAACAAAGCTTTTGCGGTCTTACAAAAACAAATCCCGACATTAAAAGTCTCGGTTGGCGAATAACAGATGAGTGTCGCGGCGGCGGCGGCGCCGCATCTTCTTAATATCAAAGGATCTTGTGTGTCAAAGCAGAGCAGCTGCACTGAACTTGCTGACAGTCGCTATGAAGTGTTAATGAGTATGCAGTGCAGTTGTTGTCACACTTTATGTGACGCATCATTGGAACCTTAATAGACCCCGAGAAAAATCTGGAATAATAATCAGGCAGATCATGTGCTGGAGTCAGTTACAGACTTGCAACAGATCTTCTGCTCAATGAATTTCTGCTCTTTTCTACAAACTCCAGATTCTTTTTTTTGCCGATTTTCATATTCTCACATTTCGAATTGTTACCAGTTACTATAAAGCAGTGCTTCTCAAATAGTGGGGCGCGCCCCCCTTGGGGGGCGCAATGCTATTCCTGGGGGGGCGCGTGTGACCCTGGGGAACAGGCTTTTTTTTTGGCAGTACTAGAATAAAGTGTAATTGCGCGTTTACTACAGCAGGGGGCAGTGGCGCTCACATTGTTACTTCTGTCACGTTTGCGACAGTGCAACATTTTACGACTTACAAGACAAGTTAGGATAGTCACGGTGGGGAGGGGGGGCGCGAATAGTTTTCTTCTTGCTAGGGGGGGGCGTAACAGAAAATAATTGAGAAGCACTGCTATAAAGCATGGATATGGCTGAATAAAAACTTTGAATGGACGAGAGGCTCACCGATTGCACACAATGATGATGACAACCACAGCAATGAGGAAGACCAAGCCCGCAGCCGCCGAGCCGATGATGAGGGGCAGCTTCTCGCGAATGCTGCTGTTGTATTCAGCTGCCAGAGACAAATAGACACATAAAAAAATATTACAAAAATAGTTGTATTGTAAGATGACATTCATACCGATCAATAATAATTGTAACTTCTTGACAAAACCATACTTTTATCATGTATTTGACAAGGAAGTTATTTTTACAAGTTGAATGTACTAATCAAAAATAAAATACAATTTCACAACAAAAATGAAACATTTTTACAAGTAAAAAGTCGAAAGTTTTATAGGAAACCGACTGGCTTGTAGCTTTTCTAATCTTGCTGTTTTATGACAAAGTACATGTTTAACGACTGAAGACCATTAAGCTTGTATTGCGATCGCTTTGAATGCGTCCGACCCCAGGGTGACATTAAAGTGGACATGAAATCCATACCGCATGAATCAGCTGCTTAACAATAAATAATGCTGTGTTTGACTGTAAAATCATCACTAAGAAGCTTTTGTGCTGAGAGCTACATGTGTGTGTGTGTGTGTGTGTGTGCATGCGTGCGTGTGTAAGTTGATGTATGACATTCCGGGCTAATGGTGGTCCTGGGAACTGCTGGCTAAAGGAAATGAGCTTTTCAGAGGGAAAAGCCACGAATGGTTGTAACATTAACCTACATGAGCGATGCAGTGTAATGAATATGTTCCTGCTTCTGCAGCGCGGAGAGAGAAGTAGAGAAAACTGAGAACTTATCCCTCATCTAAGACTGTTAGCATTTACTGTGTATACTGTAGATAAGCACAACATGAGACACAATCGAAATCCAGTTGTGCTAAATTGACTTCATTGGTTTTACTGGTTAGCTGGAGCCTATCCTAGGTGACTTTTGGCGAGAGAAGCGTTCTGAAATCTGAAGCCAAAACACAAAAATAATTTAAAAAAAATAAAGAAATCTTTAAAAAAATAAAATACTAACAATAATAATAACCGCACAAAGGATACCGCACTAAACAGCTCACCTTCCGTCATGGTCTGGAAGTAGAGTTTGCCGCTGTAGCGTCCAAAGCCAGCGACGGTGCGCGCTCGCACCTGGAAGACGTAGATGCTCCCCGACTTGAGGCCTCGGACAACCGCCGTGTTGGTCTGGCTCCGCACGACGGTGGAATTGTACTCTGACTGGTCCTGAGGAGAAAAGATTGCTTTTGTTTCTCAGTAGCGTGATGTCTACATTACCTGAAGGACAATGGAAATCATCATGACGGTGTCAGGCCATGCTGCAACTCAAAAATCAAGGTACCACTGTAGAGAGTTTAGAGTGCAGTGACCGGCGTCATTTGCGAGCCTTGACCATCAGAGGCATTTCGCGGAGGATGCTGACATGTCGGAGCTGCTTCCCATCAGACCAGCTGTCACTCAGCACACACTCGAGGGCTACAGCGGGGAGCTCAAGACGATCGTTTTGACAGCCCTCTCCTATCTTGTGCGCCTACTCTTGTTTGTATTCACCTGTGAGAGCGTGCCTACTGCTACGAGACTGAAGGTGTCCCTATGAGGATTAATGGTGCTTGTGTTGGGAGGAAGAAAAAAAAAAGTCAGACAAGCAGTCAGCGCAGCCTTGTTTTGCCTACAAGTCTCTCGGGCAACTCTACTGCGGAGCCCGGTGTGTTTTCATTTCTTTACTTCTGTCTACGTGAGGACACTCAGTAATACAGCTGTGGGCTGCACAATCCCCTAAGAAATAAAGCTCTTCTTTACCAAAGTAATAATTCAAAACATATGCATCTGAGTAGTAAAGGCCGTAAATAAAATTGCGTTGGTTGAGGATTGTTATTACATGTTGACCAATGCGGGTGAAAGTAAATGTGTACCTTTTCATAGTACTGCAGCTCATAGTCCAGGATGACTCCATTGGGCTGATCTGGCTGGGACCAGGAGAGAGTGATGCTGTCCACACTGCGACTCACTTGGTGCATGATGGACACTGTGGACGGCGCTGCAAACAGACAACAGGGAACAGAATTGTTGATCCAAACACTTGCAGTAAACCCGCATTGTTTTGCATATAAAATATCTTTTTGATTTTAACAATCACCACTCAACATGCACTACTGGCACACTCAACAAACAAACGGATACAGAGAGGCCTTCTTTAATTTTGTGGTTGCTGTATTTTTCTCTCTGTAAATAACAGCTTGAAGCGCTGTAGCAATGATTTTCCGTACTTACAAATTACATGTTGTGGACCCCCACCCCCCACTTAGATTGCCAGTCTTTCCTTGGAAACACATGACAATAGATAAAAGTCACAACTAGAACTCTCACCACGTAAGGTGTGTGTGAAGTTTAAGTTTGGTCACGTGAGGCAGAAATACCAAGCACAATTCCACCGTGCTGCCCGTTTATTATCGCCACTCTTCCGGATGTGAAATCAACTCAAATGTCAATTCCCAACCATCAGCTGTGGCTGATGTTTACCTCACGGTGGGTGGCCGGTGACCAGCAGGTCTGTGCGCTCGGCACGCAACAAACGCCATCACGTCAACGCCTTCGGTGGCCATTATGATTAGTTCAGGGCGCCGCAGGTCAGCGTCAAACCAAGTGAGGCACAAGTTAAAAAGCACATGTGAAGCACAACAACAGGAGGGCTGCCAGGAAAGATTTATGGATACAAATCGTTCGGCATGTTCACCCATACCCCCTACCGAATGCACGCACGACTCCACATGGAGGCTCCCCCCCAGAGTCCTTGAGACATGTGTTCGACTGAGTAGAAAGCGACGGCGACCACACAATTCTATAGGCTATAATAATGGACTGTGCAGCTGCATATGTTGGGTTTCATGGTCCTTGCAATTTGCTGCCTTTGTGGCTAAGGAAAGCGGCAACAAAGCAAAGTAGTTCAAGCCCGTTGGTAAAAAGACTCAAGTAGTTCTGTATACAACAACGATGTCCGGGAAGGCGGAGGGATGTTGAGATGTTTGGATAAATACAGCTATTATTCCATAAGTGCTTGTCCTGTCACTTGTCCACTAAATGGTTGACATTTCCAGTTCACCTTGCGAACTTCAACAATATAATTGCATTTGTACTAATTTGAAAACAATTCACGACCTTCCCAACAATCCGCAAGTTCGTGGGCATCAAACCCAAGAGTCCTCACACGCTTGTTTGCAGTCACCTGTCTAATAAAGCAATCAGTCCCTCTAAGGGGAACTCACGGGTATCCCATTACGGATGGACGCAACCTCAAGACTAGCACATGGCCGCGTCTCCATTAAGCACACGCAATGGCAACCCGATACGAGGCCAAAGACACAAAAGTGGCTCGTGTGTTGCCATACACGGCATGGGCGCATGCTAATAGGACACGGAGGAAACACAACATGGCGACAAGTCCGTGTCAGGATCCGAGACGGCAAGACGCTCACATCATTGTAAACCTGGAGACAGTCAAAACCCTTCAAAACCTTTTTATTTATTAGATAAGACAAATTGTATTTTAATGGCCTTCCTTTACAACTGTGTTAGCTTTAGTTAGTGGCTAAGTCGGTTAAAATTCTGAATTGACTACAGCCTGTTCTGACATACATAGAAATTTGAGTCAGCCGGACAATCTATAAAATGAAGGCTGGCTCATCAAGGACGGACGGTCACATTCTTAAAAGGGAGGGCAAGCTGGTTGAATACAAGGACTCTATTCATATTCCCCTGAATTAATCAAGTGGTGATAATGGAAAGGACAGGGATTGTAAATTCAACTAATTAAATTAGAAGGCTGATTTGGGAAGATAAATGATGTTCATGAATAGGTCTGCAGGTTTGTCACATCCTTCGCCCGAGTCAGACATTATAGCCTGCGAGTCCTGGAGAAACACTAACACGCTGAACAATTTAGGAATAGATTTGAATCTGGGAGAAAATGGGTAAATATAATACGATTCAATCCCGTGGTTTGCCCTGGAAGAAAATTTTTTCCACATCTCACTTCATCGCCTCGCTTTGTTTAACGAACTGCAAACCAGCACAAAGACTTATGGTTATTTTGAATGAGACGGAACAATCTCCAACTTCCAAGAAACCAAACGTTGCATATAAGAGATAATGTGACACATGGCTCATCGAACAATACCTGGGTTCCATTTCATAGATCAGATTTTTATTAAGCAGGATATTCCAAATTTGCTAAATTATTGCGTAGAATGGGCACAAGTAACACACTAGTTGAAGAGAAACAAGCACAGGACTCCAGCTAAGCGCAGCAAACTACATTTAGTGTAGCGTTGCAAAGAATTTTCAACAATCTGTTTGATCTTAGTTCCAAAACTGGTCTGTGCTGCAAAAAATGGTTGGGGGGCGGCTTTTGATCAGCTTTCTTCTCATATCCCAACATGTCTGGAAACATGTGGCTCCTACTTTATTGCAAGTTGTGCAGCACCATTCTCTGCTGTGATTTAGTTTGAGACCGTGGGGAGGTACAGGGAGAACAGGACAGAGCCCATAAATCCCTTTTCCTTTACACAGTTAAAAACAAGCCCGATAAGGTCCAAAAGGTCCCAAAGCAGCTGTTCCTCGGGGTTCTGCTCCTGCCACTCTCTTGGGCTGCCATCCGTTTATGAGCGCTGTATCAGGAGCTCTTTAGCAACCAAGTCCGTATTTGTACTACTCTGGCAGCCGGCCCCATTTCCACAGCTGCAAAGTATTGTGGGTCTACAGCAATTTTCCAAAGTCAGCTTGGAGTTGATCAAGCTTAAAACCATCTGTAGGAGGAAAAGATGGACTACCACCGTCTACTTAAAATTATAAGCTCATTTTTAAATGAGCATTTTATGGTCCCTGTATTGGTGGGCTTGGAGATGTTCAGCAGACACATTCAGTGATCTACCGTTCAATCAGGGTAATAAGTTCGAGACCCACCACCAATAGGTGTCAGTATGATCTAAATCAATTAAAACCACATTATGAACGCAATGGAGACGTATTTGAATACACAAAATGTACAGAAATGCAGAAAATACTACATTCCACACTGGCTTTGAACATTTTCTCAAATCACTGTCCTGAATGTATACGAGTTCAGGTCGCATTCAAAGCGCACAAGCTGTCAAAAAAAAAGTTCCTTCCGAGGATAAGACCCGAGACAAAACGAGTCATGCAGAAAGCATTTGAGCTGACAGTATTATTCCTTTTAAAGAAGAAAAACACACCATTTGGCAAATATTTACGGATTAGCCATGGCCCTTAAACTCAAGGGTGAATTGGGTGGAATGCTTAAAATATTGGAGTTGCCTGTCAAAGCTATGCGGAACGATGGTTTTGGATCACACAGCTGTGGAAGTAAGGAAGGAAAGTCAACAGTTTAGGGAGACGCTTTGAGGCAATGCTGTCGTCTGCCGCGAGAAAAATCCTCCTAAACCCACAGGAAGCATGTCAACATTCATGAAAAAGAAGCAGTTTGGATTGGTTGTTTTTTCTTATTTCCCAAAACAAAACGTCTGCTCGCACGCATGCAAACATATTTTAGAAACATTTTAGAAGGTTTATACGTATATTCACGCAAATCTCCAAACGCACTGTGTCGAACTGCTTCCTATCACGTGACCCTACTATGCAAACTAGAGGTTTGTTTGTGTGGAAACTTTGATTTCACAAATTCATTTATTAGCCGAACAGCAATTTAATAAAAAACTCACAGTTGCAGTTTTTTTACTCTTTCTATAATGCTCTAAAATGACAAAAGATGGTGCAAAAGCTCTGGCTAATAGGAAAGTAGTAATTGATGTCACGGAAGTACAATATATTGAATATCAAATGAGAAACTTTCATCTTTGTATGTCAAGGAGGACATGATTTTTTGTGTCTGTGGATTTTTAACAAAAAACACTCGCAACCCATCGAATAGCTGATTATAAATGATTATTATCGGCAACTATAAATTTGGGGGATTTTTTGCTTTGCTAAAAGTAGCTTGATTTGTTTTTTCGGCAGTGGTTGGTACCAGGCACGCTACATTGTTTTTGTTGTATTTTATTATAAGTGCATTAGTGCCACTAAATTATGATGACTTAGTTATGTCAATATGAGGAAAGCGAAATCTGGGTATGTCAATCCCTCTCAAAATATTTGCTGTTGGCAAATAGTTAAAGCGGCAGCAGGTTGACATCACCTCAAAAAATGCACGGCTCCAAAACATCCCTTCTAAATGCACCGGCTAAAATAGAAATTTCTGAATTATTAACCACTGCCTCTCCTCCCCCTTGTGAACCAAAATATCAGCCACAAGTCGACCATATTTTGTAAGCCAAGCATCAGAAAAAAGCATACTGCTGCAATTCTGGAAAAAAGTTTAGAAAATAGCCTTTTATTTTTTTTAATTCAATCCATTGGCTCTTTTGGTTTTTAATTATCAGGCATGCTCGTTCCTGGCTGAAGCAAATAAATGGGTGCATTAAACGTATGATCGATTAAACCGTCATTGAAAGCACACCGCTTGTGCACTCAACATTTATTTGTATAATGGCATTATGTTCTCTTTAAACACTCCACTGGGCCAGGAGACTGTGGCCTTTTAACCCAGATTTATACACGGGCAATGAGCAGACTCTCTTTCTTGCACGTCAAGAGGTATGCTGATAGATGGGAGCCCATGTAACTTGTGAATGATTCATAAACAGGATCAATTAGGCAACTCGTTTGATGATCCATGAGATGATTTTCCTCGGGGAAAACGTAATTAAATTCATACAGAAGAATGCATGGAATATTAAAGGCATCCGATGAAGCCTGCAGGTTGCACATCCATCCGTCCGTCCGTCCGTCCGTCCATCTAATGCGCTGCTGTGGAACCCGGCCACACCTCAGTGAACATATCATTTCGCCAGTCACGATGAGAACAGCCTTCAAGGAGGTGTGATGCCGAGCCCTCCAGTTTGACCTGACCATATGCGTCCTCTTCTGTGCCTTCTGTCGCCGTGACCCAGCCACCACGTGGTCACCCTAAGCCTTTTTGTATGTACATCTCGCTGACTCGTAAAACAGCCTCTTGGCAGCTTCAAACCAGATTTTAAGGGAGCTTACACAACTGTAGAGTAGCTTGCACATATGCACAACGCCACTACATTTAAAGTGAACAAAAGGTTTACATATTAGCACCACCAAGTTGCCGCTTGCTTTGTCTCAGATGCTAGCTCTGCCTCCAACAGTCATACTCAGCATTTGCTTGACATAAAACCCCCATCCCAAACCTCAGTGATTTCAACCAGTGTGACGTTTGGATATAAGTATCCTGTAATTCCTTGCCCACTGTGTATTTTCACGAAAAAAAAGTCATAGCGCTTTTACTGAGACAATCTAACATTTTGAAAATTGCATAATATATCTCTAGGTCCTATTTGGCTGTGCGCCAGTGCTTTTCACACCAGCAGTCCCCATGGTCATGCCTCTTCAGCACAAGTCAGCCATTGGGGCTGTAATTAAGCCATACGTCTTCCCCTGGACCATATGCATACCCTGCCGCTGATTGCACCCTCAGTGGCCAGTGACTAATGTGATTCTCTTGCACAATTGGCCAGTTTAGGCACCACTCAAGTCACTCAGTATGCAGTCCACTACACCACTTTGTTAAACAAATTATACCAAACATCCCAAAATTGATTGGGACAAAATTTACAATCCGGAAAAATCTTTCTTTGATGTTCAGATCTGAAATTGAGCATTGCAAAATTGACTTACTTAATTTGCATATTTGTTGTTTTTATGCAACAACAGCTAGTGGTGCTGTGGGCGATCTGTTCCAGACCGACCTGCTATAGAATTCAAAAATATAGTATAAGATTTTGGTAGAATTTTTCAATAACTGACTAATGCAGTGGTCCCCAACCTTTTTTGCGCCACGGACCTTTTCGCGGACCGGCATTTATATAAATAAATAATACATTTATATAAATAAATAAATAATACATTTATAATAAATATATAAATACAATGAAATAAAATGATACGACTGACATAAAAACAAGTACAAATGACAAAAATAAAACTCACCATTACGTTGAATTAATGGGAGCACTGAGTTTGTTTCTCAGAAACGAGCCGGTCCTATCTAGACGTAATCGGAGACAATGACACCTGAAGTGATTAAGGTTTGTCTTTTATTGCAGGATGCTTGGTCTCCATGTGTTGAAGCAGTTTTGAATGCTTCATTGCCTGGTTAGTTAGCCTGTCGCCACATATTAGCTTTGCGGGCTCGACTGGGGAAACATGTCACGTGACCGGGACGAGTGTCTTGACCTGAATTAATTGACCGTCGATAATTTTTATTTTTTCTGTGCAGCTTGGCGGCCCGGTACCAAGTGACGCACGGACCCGTACCAGTCCGCGGCCCGGTGGTTGGGGACCACTGCACGAATGCATATATTCTGCGGTATTGCAGGAATTTCCGTATCAGCTGCAAAGATGCGTTCCACAAAAATCGGTTTATAGTGAGGTGGTGACAGTGCTGCTTTCCTGCAGCTCGTTTTGGCGCTTGCTGCCTGTGTGAACGGCTGGGTCCAGAACTGCCTGTGGTAATTAAGGCTGACATGATGTTTATGTAACCTCCAGGCCTCACAAACCAGATGCAATTATAGGCTCCTGGTCGGCGTGACCCCCGTCCCCCTAGCGTAGCGCCATGGTCCCGTCACTGAGCCCGGCAGCTCCGTAGTGTCACCAGTTAGGAGTTAAGATGGGGGTTTTCGTTTCGGCGATGGTAGGGTGTGGCGAGTTTCCTTTCACAGCTCCCTGCAACATCCGCGCCCGCCTCATAATCTAAAGTGACGGGCACTTGAACAGAGAGGGCGCAGAGCCCCCCAATTTCCACAAGGACTCCTCGGAAGGGGGAAGCAGGGAACCCGATGGCCGGGGCGGGAGACTTATTGTGGTCCGGCGAAATAAATGGAAAAAGAGGGGTGGGGGCGGCCTCATTACAACGCTTAACTGCACTCACAGGCCCTCATTAAGCCACCACAGAAGCGACTTAAATCCAAACAGACAATAAAAAGGGGCTGTCGTTTGAGTAAAAGGCCTCCATCTTGGACTTTCAGCATTGTAATGGCTACTTTATGGAGCTGTAAGGCAAACCGATATCAGTAAACACTGACGTTTTGCTACAATGGCTCAATTTGAGGGGAACATTTAAAGGGATTCCAGCGCCGAGTAATGTGAGTGAGTTGTGTGGTTTGACAAATGAAATAAAAGCTGAGTAGCTTTAGGGGCTTCGGTCATACGGCAATATGTAGGGTGGTTGAGTGCTCGGGGGTTGAATAATGAGACATCGCGGGCACATAATGCTGTCGGGAGACTTAATAAGAAAAGAAAGAGCCCTGTTAGCTTACAAGCCTTGCTCGTGATGCCAAATGATGCACTTGATTGATGCAATTAAAGAGCAAATCAATGCTATGGCCTTACTGGAATCCTTAGAGGAGGAGTAGACTTCAAGCGCAAGGGCTAAAACATGCAAAGCTCAAATGTTTGCAGACGAGATGGAGAGAGATTTGGAGGTGTCTCTTGACAGAATGCTTGCGATAAAGCCCTGGATTTACACTCCGTCCTTTTTTGAGACTGCTTATCCGGCTCAGGCTCGCGGGAAGCTGGAGCCTATCCCAGTAGATTTTGGAAAAAAGGCTGACTGCACCTTGAACTGGTTGTTGGTCAATCACAGGGCAAATATTGAGGCGGACAACCATGCCATATTCACTTTCAGTGGAAACGGATCTCATTCTGCTTCCAACCAAGTCATTCGGTGACCACTGCAGGTCAAACACCCAATTCTGACTTAAAACCTGGAATAAAACCTACATATCTGGATTTAGGGCACTAGAGGGCAAAAAAAAAAAATGCAATTGTGTTGCTTGGAGCATGCAGTGTAAATCCTGCCTAAAAGCCAAATCTCACCCAAAGGAAATACAAATCTTTTCCCCTCTTACCCGAACACTTGCCCATAATCACTGAGACAAATCTAGAGTTTTATATTGTTTAAAATAACGCTGAGTGGTTGGGTGAGCTGCAATCATTGCTGAATGGTGTGTGATGGTCTGCCTTGCAGAGCCACAATTTGCAAACCGTGAAGTTGAAGTATAAGGACCTCATTCTCATTCTGCTCACCCCACCAATGAGGGCACACTTTCAACCACTCATCTGCATACATCATCATACACTTTGTGAGGTACACTGTGCATTTTGTGCTTGTGCCACTGTAAGTGTATTGAAGAGGAAGCCTAATGGTGCTCATTTACTAGCAGCCTTGTAACAGTGTCCAAATATTTCATGTTTCTGTACTACAATATTTATGTCTGAGGATACTATTACTTTTACAATATCTTTTCATTTTTACACCAATATATTTCCCCCACAAATGAAATGGCAAGTAATTGTTCGTTGACAAAACGGCTGAACCGCAGAGCAAAGAGCGGAAGAATACCCCTGCCAGTCCAGAGGGCGAGACATGCAATTTACCCCCGCGGAGTTGTGACGACGTGAAAGCACCTGCTGCTCACACATCTCCGGCACCAACTTGAAAGGCGGTGATCATGAGATTAATGTTACGCAGCCTTAAGCGTATTGACAGGAAAGATTTTTGTCCAAAATGCTTCTTCTGCCTACCAATAAATAAATTCAGTGAAGTGAAAATGTCAGCTGTGATGTCCAGGTGAACTTATGCTAGCAAACTTTACTCATTAGCTAACATGCAAATTTTTAAATACTGTATAATATAAAAGTAAATAAATACTACAATTACAATAAAACATATAAAAACAATCACAATATTAAACGTATACCAGAAAATTACTTTTTGATATGCAAGTATACTGGTTCCGGCAATAAGGTGCATCTGGTGGAAGAAAATGTACCAAACAAATCATGCGAGTAAATCTACAGTGACCCCTCATAGGAAAAATCAAAACTCAACTAATATTTTACGAGGTCACTTTTACGAGTCATAAACTTTTTCCCAAATATCACTTTCAGGACTTCGATAGAAGACTGCTTACCAGCTTGGTTGGTGGTGATGTTGACCGAAGAGTATTGCGGCGAGTAGGGACTCTGGTCCGACACACCGTTGACCGCCTGCACCTCGAACGTATACTGCGTGTGTGCCAGCAGGTCGCTGATATACACCCGCGGCTCGGTCAGACCCAGCTGGCGGGGAAGGAACTGGACGTTGTCGCCGCACCGTGTGCAGCCGCCACGGCCTCCTCCGCAGCTCTTGCAGATGATGTTGAAGACTACGTCCTCGCGGCCGCCCGAATCCCGAGGGCTCATCCACTCCAGCATGACCGAGGTCTCGTTCACGCTGGAGATGACGTTTTGCGGAGCCGAAGGGACCGCTGGAGAACGCAAGAGATGCTTGGGTGAGTTTAGTGACGTTTAGACAACAGTGCCAAGACAGTGACTAGTGATGGCCCCTTATCAAAGTCAATCTAAGAAGGATATACTAAAAATATCAAGGTCTTTCCAAAGAAAAAAAAACAACCGCCAAAGAATCAGTCAATCATTTTCCCAGTGTGCTGATTTGATCAATACTCCAGGATCTCCAAAGCCTGCCATCCTTCTTCAACATTCCCATTCACTGGATCCAATTTTCCAAACCGGTGCCCACATTCAAGCTTTTTTTCCCATGGAGCAGCATGGTGAAGAGTGTCCAAATTGGATGAAACCCCATCTCATTTGGCGGCTCCGCCTGCACGTTGATTGGCAGGCCAAACAAATACACAAGTCCGTTCACGTTGTTTTCAGCATGTGCACCTAACTGTGGAGGAAGGCTAATGAGGGCAACAATTGGACTCGCCACACCACAGATCGGAGTCTATTGTTTCTTGTTTAACTTCATTTGAGTGGTGGTAATTAATGCACCTCCAACTATGAAAGGCAGTCTGTGTTATTGGTTGCCCCCCTAGATGAAAACACACCTCCTCGAGGACGGTGCCGAGTTAATATCTCAGCCAATCAAGGTTTAAACCGCGGGTGAATTCATCTCTTTTGATACATGTCTTTATTATGTCATGTCCTCATAAGCGGTATCTGAAAAAAATGTTAAGCCTATTTTGGCAAAGCAGTAGTAGAACGTACTGAAGATTTGTCCAAATATATGAATACATAGAATATTTATGTAAAATATAAATACCTACTGAGTGAAATGATGAAGATGGCTTTTTTTTTCTGAAATTGCAAACATGGGGTTTGAAAATTATATGTGTGTATTGGAATGTTGATTTGAATTTGAGTAAGTCTTCAATCTTTGACCAGTCTGTGTCATACGCAAGAAGTAGCACTAGAGGACATACATGGAAAATCTTCTTAAACACAGTAACCGCTGAGTAATACCGCCACATTAGCTTAGGGTGGCTTAGTGGGCCCCGCTTTAATCACGCCGAGGGCCGTGCTGCGCAAACTGCGAGTGATGTGACGCCGCTGCTTTCTCCAGTCCACAACAGCTGCTTCATTCCCAGTGCTGTGTTTATGCAAATCCCCTTTGTTGGGGAGGCCATCATCTCGCCCTTTCAGCACACACAAGAGGGAGCGAAAGAACGCAACGCTAACAAAATGTTGAAAGGGGATGTTTTTTTTCTCTTCCTCGTTCGCTTTTGTTTTAGCCGGACCAATCCTCCCCCAAGCGTCGACCTCCGCCGTCATCCTCGCGTTCCTTCTTCTCGGCTTGAAATTCACATTCAAATTCCAAGCGGCTTCATTGGCATGACAAGAGCCGCGGTGGGCCCCATCTCAATGTGTCGCAGCCCGGTGACCTCTGATGGAGCCGTGTGATGTCGAGGACAGGCCGGCATGCCCTTGTGCAAGTCTTTGGGAGACACACACTATCAACTCAAACCATGTGACAGCCACATCTTTCAGAGAGGCTGTGCCGTGTGTATATTTAACACTTAAATGAAGTCAGTGTGCATTGAAGCACACTATATTAATTGCAGGCCATTTATTTTAGTGATAGCTAGAAGTCCGCCAGACAGTGAGACCTTTTTTTTTTTTTTTTTTTTTAAACTGCGGCTCAGCTCTCCCACATGCAAGGCCACTACTGTACAGTAAACAACACGATACATACTGGTGCAGGGCATCTGTAAGGGATCCGAGTCGGTGCGGTAGTAGGCATTGCGGCAGATGCAGTTTATGGCTCCTTCACTGGTGGTGCGGCTGTTAATGGGACACTGCCGGCACGACTCATCGCCCTGAGTGGGCTTGAAGAATCCCGACGGGCACGCTGAAAGACACAAAAAGGGGAACGTTTAAATTTTTTTTTTTTTTTAATCAGAACTCAGATAAAGATCTATTATATATTGAAACCCAAATTTGAACCTTTGTTTAGAAACGCTATACCTGTATTAAAACCACACTTAGAAATCCTCCTCTGGAATTCTAAACCTGGCTTTCAACAAACAGCGCTACAAAGAAAGCCAATAAAATATGAAACTAAATTATGATTGATCTGAGACTTGTTGACTGTGGACACTTTTGAAGTAATATGAAGAGATTGAGTCGTCCAAACGCAAGCGGTGGCTTGCCTGTGAGGCGGCTCTCAGCGCGACATGCTGTTCTTGTGAATAATTCAGTCTCTTGCTTGCCCGTCGTGCATCTGCATGGTTCACTTTCTGTTCGGGCCCCTTTTAAGAGGCTCCCTGCACGTCCATGACAAGCCAAGATAGACGGCAAAACCGGAACTGGAGCATCTGTGTGCTATGCCTACCAACGGATGAAGCGTTTGGCTGACTGTCATTATTTGGACGTACGAGAATAAAAACATATTCAAGTCCCAAGTCCCAGTAGTGCAATGTTATTTTCATTTTCACTTAAAACCATAATCATGGTTTCAAATCATACTCTTGAATCCTAATTTTTGCTTGAAACCAACTCTGGCTGGATACTATTTTGAAGCCTTAAACATGTCTATAAAGCCGACTCTCAAACACTAAACCTGGCTCAAAACCTTAATCTGTAATCCGACCCATGTCTATAAATCCTACTTTGGAACCTTAACCCTGAACCAAAACCTAATTTAAAACCAATTTAAGATTGAAACTGCAACTTTAAACCATAACCAAAGGTTTGAAACCCTAACGTGAAATCCTGATCTTATCTTGGAACCCTACTTTGAAATTATCACCCTGTCTTAAACCCTAATTAAAATCCTAACCCTGTCTTGAAACCCTTAGTTACCAAAACCCTAACTTTGGTTTGAAACCTTATTCTAAGACCGTTTACGTGAAAAACCACAACAAATTTACCAGTTGGCTTGATTGATGAGTAGTGACTGAAAATCAACACATTAAGATTTTTGTAGCGAGCACGAGTCATTTTTATTTATATCGTGACAGTAAATTCAAATCAACTCAGAGATTTATGCTATGCTAACAGTGTAGTATTTTCTAAGTGTAGACCTTGCCAGCATTTCAAGGCAACATGTGCTTTGCTTATCACAAATATTTTCTATCCACATGAAGTCATCATCACTTGTCATTGCGTCTAAGTAGCTTTGACATGTTTGCTTTCTGCCATGATTGATGCCCGAGCTCTCTCTTTCTCTCTCTCGTTACGCGCCGAGTGAAACCCGAAGCGTGAACACTCTCGGTGCCAGTCGACCGTTCCGAGCCAAGCCACTTCGCGGGGGAATTGCCATCAAACCGACTTTGAAAGAAGCCGTGTAAAGACGTGTTGAAGGGGAGAGGGTCGGGGGGCGTGTGTCGAGGGTCCATCGGTGGGAACAAAGAGGAGAGCGGGGAGAGGTCGGGAATGTCTATGTTTGGGAATTCAGCATATGTGGGCACAGTTGATGATGGATGTGCTGCAACTGTGACAAACGCCACAAATGAAAAGAATGCAAGGATTAAAAAGTATAAAACTCCATGAGGCCTTTACTACTGCGGGGATTTTTTATATTCAAACGGTCACAAGCTGCTCGGGCTGCCGCCGAGTGATGAATAGTTCCCCGCCGTGTGTAAAAACCCAAGACACTTTCTTTGTAGCTTTGCCAAGCCTCTTCTCCATTCACTTGTTGAAATCATTTGTTTGTTGTGTCTATCACTAATTTGAAAGCCTAACTTGGAATCCCAATCCTGGTTTCATACCTTAATTTTGCAAGATTCATCCATGTTTACAACATCCAAGTGACGACTCACACTGAGACCGTTTTTATGCTGCTGTATTGGCTAGCAGCTGAGTTCAAATGGGCACAGCAGATCATTTGTGTGTGTTGCTTTGGAATCTTCCAAATAACGAAATCCTGACTAATCAAATCCACTTAAAGAGGACATGTGTTTTACGTCTCAGCACACCTCTCTGTCATCTGCCTGGAGGGTGTAAGGGGAATTTCCCCCTCGGCGTCCAGATGATAGATTTGAAGAGAGTTGTCTAACGTCAGATGTAAGCAAGGCTATGCTTAGATCACATCTTTAATTCTCCCAGAACGTGGCGGCATTTGATGTCCCGCACGACGGATGTCTCATCCAACTTTTAGAACCAGATTTGAATTAATTATGGGTATAAATAGTCACCCGTGACAGCTGGCCCTTTTTGTTATAACTTCCCCTCATAAAACTAAAGATAGTCATGAACGTGGATTGATTTTGTGGAGCAGACGTGCTGTCAGACCTCACAGCAACAACAACAACAACAAAAACAGAGCAAATGAGCTTTTAAGGAACGTACTGCTCCTCAAATTGTTCCATTCTTTGTAGTGAAAACCTTGTTTGATTCTTAAAATATCTCCTCATTTGAATCGGAACGTCTCCAGTTACTTCAGCCCGTCCGTGCTTTACCACTTTACATTGCGCTTTCATTTTGTGTTGATTTTGTTGTATTTTTTTTTCCAAACGAGACTTACCGCATGGAAACTAGACTGTGAGTCAGGGTGCAAATCACATTTTACAGCAGCTAATTTGCTCCCATTTTTGTTTCAAAGGTTTCTTGGATCTCAACCTCACACATAGGGAGATTTATGACAGGGTGGAGATGAGACCTGCAGCTGGACCGTGTATGCGTATAACGAGACTACAAACACATAATAAGGCAAATCATTTGTTCTCAGATGAATTCATGTAAATGTGTTACATTTTTACCTACACTTTTAATGTTTTCTCTTAACCAAGTGAAAGAGCCCACACAAGATGAGACTCGTACTTCTCTCCAACACAGCACAACACAACAATGTTTCCGCCAATCGGGATTTGCGGCGCCAAAGCTGATGCACACGCTTGCCCATTTGTTCCTCAACATGTGTGGGACTTCTCACAATTTAAGATTTCATGTCAGATGTTAACAATTGGCACTTCACAAAGCCCAAGGCCGCATGCTATTTCTACACTCCACAATGCCTCATTTGGCCTCATACACCCCTACACAGCTTTCCACGTCTCTAACCACTTTAAAAAAGATTGTCACGATCATGTGTCCTTCCCTTAATGGGCATGTGTGTGTGTTTGTGTGATTGTTTTGTTCAGGGTGTGAAAGAAAAAGCTGAAGGGCACATGGATCAGAGGTGGGAGCATTTGTGAATGCGGCAAAAACAGAAACCGCTGAAAGAAGTGAAAACGGCCACTGTCACGAAACGTGTGTGTGTGTGTTGTGTGTGTATGTCTGTGTGTTTACAAGGACGGAGGGTATTTCCCAGACCGCCGCCGCGACTGCCGCTACAGTGGGCAGTGCTCAACCTTGGGGCTTTGTTGTCTCATATAAAAGTGTTGGTGGAATAACTGCTGGGAAGACGAGAGGCCACTGGAAACACCTATGGGCCATTTAGAGAATGCATGGGCGACACAAACGATGGAGTGGGCCATAGTTTCTCGTCAGTGCTACTGAGCTGGCCGCAAAGGACCACTCGCGTCATGAAAAAAAAAAAAGCAATTTTAAAGGACAAAATGTATGATGTTCGAGTAAAGCTTTCTTTGCCACACAACAACACATCGACTGCATCAAACATTTCCTTGATTTGTGCAAATGCCTGGTTGAGAATGATTTATTTTTCCATTTTCAAAGATGAATCTTCCCTTGAGATTTTGTCAATTGCTCCCAAATGTAGACCACCGCATACTATTAGGATGGGTCGCATTAAATACCAGAAAGACAGTTTTTATCTTTGTGAGCACCCATTTATAACTGCGCAGAGCTCGAGTTATTTTTTTGTATATTTTCAGAAGTTTTGCAAAACTTTACTCCACTCTGAAAATCAAAATGAATACTAAAACTACTGGAGACCTCAATCCTTTGCTCAATGCTGAAAATAAACATTTACCATATGTTCATCCGTGATAAGCTTAAAAAAAAAAAAAAACATACCCACCTCCTCACTGCCCAAAGGATAATTTTCGGTCTCAACCCAAGCCTCCACCATCTCCAAGACTGATATTTACAAGGACATAGTAATGTAATGGAGGGCCTCTTAAGGAAATGTTGGTCACGCAATAAATAACAGGTGGAAAATTATTTCTCAGCTTCCGGGCTTATTTTTCCATTATCGGCTTAACTTTGGCAATGAATTACAGCAGTGGAGATGGCACTGGCAGGCAGTTTGCAGCTTAACATTTTGCTGTGGGCTACATTACAGTGACTAGACGTATTTTGCAGCCCAATTTAAAGTTCTCGTACTCTGCTTAAAAACAGAATGAGTTCATATTTTCAGTGCACATGGGCACCTGCACACCACTAATGGGCACACCTGATAAAATATATGTATTTCTTCAAGAATGATAAAACTACCACAATGTAGTAGATAAGCTATTTTCTTTGCATTGTATAAACACCGAAGGTTATTATACTGTACTTGAGAAGACATTGAACTGTCAATTAACTCATTTAATCATACATCCCGTTTGTTCCACTTTCATAACCGTAGCCTCTTGATACTTCATAAGTGAATCATTCCAATGTGGCCGCAAAGCTCTCGTAATGTTCAACAGAGCTTCAGTACCACAGAGGGAAGGGTTGGGTGGTTGCGGTGGTGGTGGTGGTGGGGGGGGGGGGGGGTGGTCGTATTTCCATACTGTGTGATAACTACCATCTGTCAATAGAGAGGAAAGCGAGATGAAAGGCGAGTATCAGTGGAGCCATTCATACGGCGCTGCAATAACATCTGGAATTTTTACAGAACTCCTTCTGCTCCCACTGGCCAAGGGAGAGGGGAGAGACAAATGGGGGATGGCAAAATGACAGACCAGGTGAGCCAACATAGGTACATGGGGTTGGAAAACCAACAAGACTCGAGACTTTGCAGGGGGGGGGTAAGTTGGATAATGGGTCGCTTCTTGCAGGGTGATAAATGACAGGTCCGAAGGATGTCATGGTAGGCTCAAGTGGGGTACGAGTGGGTGGGCTTCGCAGATGGCCGAGGTAAGTCCCCCTTGTGGTCATTTGTCTCCATTTAAATCGGCCAGCCTCCTAGCTCCACATCCTGGCATATTTCATTATGTTAAATGACGGATCATTAGTGACACAGGACAAATGTCACATAATGGTGCATAATTTGAAAATACGGCGCAGTAACCTGGTCAGCTAACGAGCCTGCATACTGCTAATGAAGTCACTCAAACTCCTCTTATGAGACAGTTGGGGATTAAATAATAGATAAAAATTACTCTACTGAATCCCTTGCATAATGTCTTTTGCCAAATTTCTGTATCAGAATTCTTGTACAGTTGGCCTTCAACCTTTCAAAAACAAAAGTTACAATTGGACTGTCACACTTGACAGACACTTGAGCTGTATGAGAAGTGTTGAAAAAACGCCTGATTCTCGTTGTGCGGGAGCCAGTTGGCATTACGTTGCATTAAGATTGAAAGTCTGGCTGGTTTATAGATAAATAGAGCCAATAGTTAGGTAAGATACATTTGAGTTTTGTTAAAAATGGATCACTCCAATATTTCTGTTGCAGAAGGGATTGGTCAGCCACAGAGGTACTTTGGAGTGCAGATTCATTTCATCGCTTTATTTATTGCACCACTCATGGTTCACTGACCTTTGGGAAAGATGATGTAACCACAATTGTCTGCTTTTGTCAAGTATTGAAGTCTTTTGTCTGGTCAAGAGGTTGATGCGAGCGAGCGCAGTTGTTTCTATGTCACGCGTTCCGTTTGGTTTTCAGTCCAAAGTCCATCCTTTTTTTTTTTGCCTCTTCCTGACCAATCAGCTTCCTCCAATTCTGGAGATCTTTCAGCCGCTTTGATTCCACTTGTCTTCAAGCATCTTGCGACCATCTTTTGAGAAGAGCTCGTTCCCACTTGTCTTTATTTAGTCAAGGGGCTTCACCAAAACCACTTGCCCCACTTTCACATCTGGAAGTAGGCCAGAGTGATCACAGTTTGGAGTCAACAGTCAGCTCTCACTTAACCTCAAGGCCTCCAACGCCCGTGTCAGAAACCGGAGATACGGCACTTTCACTGTCGTGTCACAACAAGCGCACGCCATTGTGTCGGATGATGTTGGGGAAAATGACACCCTCTCATTTATGACACGCCCAAGAGGATGTATACTGTTTCCAGTTGAAGAAGAGAAAAAGGTTAAATGAGGAAACTTAGGCAGGATCAAATGTCAGAAGACATTGTTGAGGCATAGAAAAGAATTCAAGACTCCGCCTGCTTGACTACATGGAAAATTTTGATCGTCCCCCAAAGGTGCACTGACACGAACACATTTATTTTATTTATTAGGGTGTCTTACCTGCAATTCACCTTCCCCCCACCCAAAAAAAAAAATTCTATTGGAAATTATTTGGGCCGCATAATATATTATTTTTCCAGGAATGATTCTGTCGTACTCTGTGTTTTATGCCTTATTCCGTTCACACACTTTGCTTTTTTATTCTGATGTTGACTTCTGAAACCGTAAACTTTCCCTTTTGTCTGTGTAGCGTGAGAGGAAACTCAGTCGAAAAGGATTACCTCATTCACTTTTTCCCCTAAAGTCAGCAAGCTAGGCTCCACGTACCATCAAACCTAATCATGGTACGGGTAAGCCCCAAATTTTTCCGGCTTCTGTTTCGCTAAAATCCCTCATAGAGCAGTTTATAAATTTGGCACACTTGCAAAGTCATTGGTGCTCTCTTGACTCCATCAAATTTATCTGCACTGCAATGTAACTTTACTGCTAATACAGGTAGTTCCACAATGGTGCAGGACGACTAGGAGAGACAGATTTCACTTAATGGTCTCACGACCAGTAATAAATCTAAAAAACACTTTCCTGCTGATTCCAGTCTTCCCTCTATGGGTTAGTAGCCACTATTCTGTACTATTGAATTGTCTGTATTTGTAATAGAGGGAGTCTAATGTGGTTGGTGGTGGGGTGGCTGGTTCTCTTCACAGAGTCCAATCCAAACAAAGGCAGCCCCCGGCTTCGTGACTGAGACTCCCTGAGGTGCAGACGAGCTGACGGACAGGTGGTATAAAGGCTTTATAACGTGCTGTTCACTCGGTGGCGACAAGAAAGGGGCCGTCTCGGGGAAAACGAAGGGCGGTGGATGAAGAAGCCTTTCTTTAGTCTTTATGGGCGTATTACGGGTTACTGATGGAGGGGTGTTGGGGGGCCATCGTGGCAAGGAGCAGCTGGTGCAGAATTCTGTCACTTAACCCACCAACACACGAGAGGGGTGTAAGCCCAGGATCAACATCAACTGACGGTATTACCTTCTCCCTCATTAGCTACTTTACTTCGGTAGGAAATGGCTTCATGATGCATCAATGCGTGACTCAAGTGGTTAAGCACTCATAATATGGTGGCACAGGTTTCGGGTTAGAATCTCAACACTTGCCCTACCATATATGCGCGGGTATACTCCCACATTCCAGAAACAGACATGTGAGGTTCATTGAAGACTCGAAATAGTCCATAGGTGTGAACGTGAGTGTGGATTGTTGTTTTGCAATCAATCCGGGATGTAACCTGCTTCTCACCTAGTTGGGATAGGCTTCAGCTCACCTGCAACCACAAGCATATAAAGTCTGTAAAATGGATGGATGGATTAATGAATGGGCTAGAGCAGGGGTCGGGAACCTATGGCTCGCGAGCCAGATGTGGCTCTTTTGATGATTGCATATGGCTCGCAGATAAAACAAAATATTCTCACTTGTTTTAATCTATCGATTTTTCACTGCGCATGTCCTGTTCAGGGCTGCAGGAGCAATTGTCCATTCTTTTGATTGGATGATACTGGCCTACGTTTGCCGTTGCTGGGTAAAACAGGTAAACGCCCCCTTTTGAATCAGTCTGAGACGGCGTCTGTTCGGTCATTAGCTCAAAGCTAACCCTTTGACGAAGAAGATGGCGAAAAGAAAAAAAGACGATGAGTATCGTACATTTCAGGACGAATGGACCGAAGAATTCACCTTTGTGGAGAGAGCGGGTTCTGCGGTGTGTCTAATTTGCAATGACAAAATTACATCGTTCAAACGGTCGAATGTAAAGCGGCACTTTGACACGCCCCACGCTACCTTTGCATCAAAATACCCGGTGGGAGACAGCAGAAAGAAAGCGTGCCAAGAGCTTCCGAGCAGCGTGCAAGCTAGCCAGCAGCAACTCCGCGTATGGACCCGGCAAGGTGACTATAATTCGGCTAGCTGCTGGTTCTTTAGCAATAGTGAGGAACGGAAAACCATTCACTGATGGCGAGTATGCTAAAATGAACTTTTTGATGATCTTTGAAAAAAAAAAGATAATCAAACGGATACAAGACATGCCTCTGTCGGCAAGAACTGTTCTGTAATGGTGAGTGTTATAACATTATTTAAAAGAATAAATTCAGAGGCTTATTATACTGACATTTAGTTGAATTCACTTTTAAAATATATTATATGCCTCTCACTGAAATACATTTCCAAATTCTTTGCTTTCATGGCTCTCTTAGTCAAAAAGGTTCCCGACCCCTGGGCTAGAGAGCTAGAGTTTGGAAATAATAATGCTTGGACCCTCCAGGTGCCGTGCCCGAAAATTTAGTTCTAGGATATTTTCCGATTTTTCTGCGATTTCTTTACCCTGCACATTTCTCCCAGTTCTCTGTATAAAACATCCAAAAATATTTATCAGCAATCTACAATGTACAACATGTGGGTGTCAAGTAAACACACAAAATAGTCATTATCAATTTTCAGGTTAAAGAAAACCTAATGGATACCATACTAGAAGCATCTGCATGTTTTATAAACAGCCATGATGGCGGCTACAGAAAACATACAGTAACTACTGTAGGTGAAACTGAACCAGCTGCTCATGTATATGATGTAGCTCCCGTGACCCACATGTGCTAAATGCATAAGTCATCACCTCATCAAGTATTCAAGCACTGAAATGACATGAGCAAAACAGCCCAATACAGGATTTGTGTTTGAATGCAATCTGACGAAGGAAATAGAAAAAGAAACGAGACACGCCTCGCACGTTAAAACCCGTCCGCCGCCGCTTCCCTGCAACGTTATATCTGCAGCTATTGTTCCAAGGTGATTCATTGAAAGCCTTTAATGGGTACTATTAAGAGGCGGTACACATTAAGTAGCTCAATTGTGGCTGTCGTAGCGAGGTGCTGGCCTCTGAAATTGCGTAGCGAGTGTAGAGATGGGCTAATTAGCCTTTAAATGTGTCATTAAGTCATCTAAAACACAGCATCCCTCGGCTATTCATCCGCCACCTTCCACTACATCCTTAACCCTCAAACAGGAAGGCCTTGGCTGTCCGCTCTCCCTCTCATTTGTCCAAATCAATGGAGGCTGTTCAGCCCAGACCCAGGAGGTCAGTGCATTTAAGTACCCAGCTCACACTACAGAGAAGAAAGCCGGGGGGGAAGGATGGGCAAACCCTCTGTGTCCTTGGCAACTGTGGTGCTGCTTCTGCTGCTGTTGCGGGTACACCCATAGGCCCTTGATCCACTTTATTGGTGTCTGAGATGATTTATGCCCAAAAGAAAAGATTATAGTCTTTTTTAAGTATGGTGAAGGAACATATAAAGGGGACAATTAATTGTAAACTGGATTGTATACAAAACGTTGGGTGTACCTGGCCATCCATCAACCGTTTCCAGTTCATGGTAACAAAAAGGCAGACTCGCCTTTAAGGCGGGGTATACAGTCACTTACTGGCATCAGACACGGGCAATTCCTTAAACCAGGATCATTTCAGGAAGACAAAAAATATAGTGCGTAAAGTCCTTTATAATTCTTGTTCCCATACTGGGAAAAAAAGGGTGTCAAACATGTTATTGAGATACTTGGAAATTGTGTATAAAAACAGGCAAAATACATTTCTTTAAACACGAGTCATAACTCGTCTTCTCCCTTGGCATGACTTGACCAATTCCAGTATGACACATCCGACATTTCCACAAACAGGCTTATTGTAAAAATATAGTGCAAGCTTCTAAAGGCTAGCTACTCTGTACTTTATTCAGAAAGACTGCTGCATAAATCACTAAAAGAACGTCTCTTAGGCTTACGGTGAACCTGCAATTTGCTCCAAGGAACTATTCAGTTTGTTTACGGACGTAAATATGCATCGAAGTTAAAACAGCAGTCGCTGGCGAAATGTAAGCGCTTGCAGAAGCTCGCAATGTGATGATGAGGCTGCGGAAGATTAGTTTTGGGTTTCTGGAGGCAGAGGGATTACGGCAGGAAGGCTACGGGAGGGTGTGTAAGGGGGGAGGGAGGTGGTCACGTCAGTACGACTCAAGACTCAAATCCCCATCCATTGGCAGGCTTTGGATGGAAATGTCACGTGCAAAAATTCTCGACACATGCTTGAACGTGGCCGGAATACCGAAATAGATGTGGGCTTTCGGGAATGTGTGAGAGTTCAAGACTCTCACATGGAGAGTAATAAAGTACGTTCGATCAGGTCTGGCATAGACAGCAAGAAAAGACAATAGGAAGGTTTAGAAGAGAAACTGCAAGGTAGATATTTCTGCTGAGATAGACGCATTTCATTAACCCTCCTGTTATGTCCCATTTCCCCGGAACAAAAATAATCTTCGTGGATTAATTCGATCTAAGACATCAGATGCATTATTCCAAACTACTAAATGTTTCCTGCAAATATGAAAAAAAAAGGAAATTTTGCATTGTACGTCTTTGGTTTATGACAATTGTAGTCCTCCTGTGGCGATGTAACCAAAACTTGTATGTCCCATGAGTTTGAACTAATCATACGCTAAAGTGACACCAATTAAATCAAGTACAATAAAATTCACACCAAAAAAACTAAATTAAACTTGCATCTCTGTTCCTGTAAAATGGGCCAATTTAACCTGACATTAAAAATGCATTTAAGACATTTATTAGAATTTTAAGCTCCAGATGGGACCTTTTCTAACACGACAACAACAGCACTAAACCTAAATTCAGGTTACATTGCTGCCATAGGAACAGAACTACAACAAAAAAAATCTTCATTTATTTGTGTTTTTTGTACTTGTGTAACTTTAAACGGTTCAATTTAACAGATCAAAGTCCTATTTGCAGCTGCAGATGGGACTTTCCGAAAATGACGTCAATAAATCATAACGCGTATCAGAGATGTTGTGTCTCATCTAATTTGCATGATACAAAGAATCTGCTCCCCAAATGCTTTCCTAATGACGTCAACATTAAGATGTTAGTTGCACTGAACTCAAATAAGGCAATCGCCAATGGAGATGCTGGCCGCCTTATGCTTCATCGGGCACTGCAAAGTATCCCGCAGCACCTGGAGGTTCCAATGAGGTCAAATACCTTCTTATCAGCACACTAACAGGTTCTGCTTGGACAGGCTCAATTAACCGGCGCTTAGTAGTAGCCCAAGAGCGGGGGCCACACTATCTGCACAAGAACCCGTATCAGCAGAGGCGCACAGGCGACAGACGAGCCGAAATTACAAAAGCTGAATTGTGCCTGTTACTTGGACGGATCGGAAATGGGATGTTTCTTTTAAGTAGGAATGCTAGGAATTTGGCTGTGTTTCTGTGGGTGAATGACTAGTCACAATAGTCAAACAATTTGGCATTGTAATTGATTAGTAGATTAATTGCTTTTTTACAATGAATTTGGGAACTGATCATTGGTTCAACGATGTTGGCACTGTAAACAAAACCAAGAATTAACCGCTTTGTTATTTACTCTGGTTTTAGCACCATATATCTATCTAAAGAACACAAAACATGAATTGATGAGTTTTTGTTTTGGTTATCAATACTTCCTTTCAAGAAAGTACATACCAGGAACACTTGAAAATGTTCATTCAATTTGGGATTTTCCATTCTTGGCGGAGGTCTGTGCTCTGTGTGAGACTCAAGTTTCCTTTTCAATATGCTTTGTTGCACTTTACAAAAGTGACTTATTTGCTAAGGCAACATGACATAATTCTTGGATTGCACATTTCCTAGGTAACACAACAGTGACCTATGCTGACGGATAACAACATTAGTTAAAGGCATGAGTGGAATCATAGCTAGTCACTCACTGGTAGGAAGTCGGCCTGCCTGCTGGCATCGCATACGCACAGATGGAATTAAACCTGCTTTTTGCCAAGCTTTTTTCTGGCATGTTTTCCCTCTCGCTGCCCTCTATTAGAAGCGAGGTACGATACTGTGAATGAGCCGTTGCTAATCACTGGACTACGGAGTGATCCCATTAATCTCACAACTGGGAGAATCGCACTCCCATGCAAGCTCGTCATGAAAATTTCATGAAAGCGTTTGCTTGTGGAACATAACGTGTTGTGGAGAGCCCGTCTTTAAATACATGACAGACTCTTGCCCCGTAAAGACTGAGCTGGTTTGTGTCTGCTCAGTGCACACACATCTGCTACTCCCGCAGCTCCCGAGACAAAAGAGTGTACGAGGAGCCCCGCAATTACCAGCAATCTGTCGAAAATAGGTCATCGATGTCTGCGTTGCACTCCAAACGTACCGCGTCTCCAAAATCGATAGCAAGGCACTATATTTAGTAAGAAGGTCGCAAGGCAGATATATCCAGGCTGACATCGGCGCACGGGCTATGCTGGAGGTTAAGAAGGCTTATTTTAGGAGCACGCGCCTTGTAAAATGTCTTCTCCGCAGAGGGTTGCTCCAGAGGCAGATGTCCCTTGTCATCTAAATGTCACATTCTGCTTTGAGTCAAAGTCATAGTTTTCTGTAAAGCAGGGTACAGTAAGCATATTTGCTGTTCACTATTTTAAAATTCGTTTTAGCTGAAAATCTGACCTATTTGAGGTTTTTGTGCCATAAGATACTGCCAAAGTCTAAATAGGAAAGTAGTCCAGTTTCAAAAAATGTATTTTGAAGTCTCCACCGAGACAAGCTTTACATATCGAGGAGGAGCTAAGGTGGCCTTGGTTATTAGTGGACATGATGGAGAATATTCGTGAGTTGTATGTGTTCACTTGCGGTGCGATATTTTTAAAATTCCTAAGATGCAACCGCCCATTCGTGGATGCAGCCGGATCAGTCAATCACTAACCTAATTATGGCAAAATCCAAATCACAGTAAAAATTGGTAAGTTAAATACATATAGCACATACGTACAACTCAAACTATCAACTGAAAACTGAAAACAGTAAAGTACGGCCATGTCTGAGTATGCCCTGTGCTACTTCACTGCACCTCTGGTAGGTAGGTTTGGACCATCGTAGAGGGCCGACTTTTATTTTTTTTCCATGTACATGGTTGGTGCCCACAGATTGCGGTGAACACAAATGAAGTAGCGTAGCCTTTTATGTTAAAAGCTCAAACTTGTCTGTACTCTCCTGTCGTGTCATTACAGATGTGTGCAAACATTCTTCACATGCTTTAATGAGTACCTCCTGTCTTCTGTGAGCTGTTTTTTCCCTTCTACCACTTTTACAATCCAAACCTCCACGGAGTCAAATTATGTCTGGAGAGCTACTGAGCGCTTCGCTGTTCGGTCGGGGGGGAGGTGACGGGTGATCTTTAAGGACTCTTCTCTGTCTTTGCACATTCTGTTTCCCTCCGAGCTGGCAGTTTTTTTTTTTGTTAACTTAAGCCATCATCACTTGAGAGGGGGGCAAAAAAATCCAAGACAAGAGGAAGGAGGCATCAAAACAATCTCATTAATAACCACGACTAATGTATTCCAGGCAGCTCTCGGAGTTGCAGAGAAGATATGTTCTTTTTGAGGAGGGGTTCTGGTGTGTGTCGAGGCACGGCTGAATGTACACAGACCGAAGCAATGAAACTCTCAGTAGAGACGATTCAGCCTTGCGCTAATCAAGAACACTGGTCTCGGCAGGAAGTGAGTATTTCCCCGGCTTCAGTGGGGGAAATTTGCCCTGAAGAGTTTTATAAATGATGTTTTGTCAAACCTGGTTGGTTCCTGACCTGAAGCACATCTCCTGATTTTTTTTTTCCACAGTTCCCAGATGTCATAACATGTCTGTAAAATCCCGTAGTTAAAATGCCTAATTGATCAAGCATTAAGCGCCACTTTTTTATTGCTTGTCTTTCTAAAATCACTTCTTTTAAAGGGGATCAGGCGAGTGAGCGAGCGTTTTGCTTTGATAGAATACTAGCAAGGATGTCAAAATGGGCAGATGTAATTTCTGGCTGTGTAATTTCACTTCATGGTAGGGAAAACAGTCCAGACTTCATATTAACGCGATTAAAAAGTCAATTTGCGTAACGTCCGCTTTCATACACTATGGCAAAATCCCTGTATTGCCCTACTTTAGAAGCTTTGAGATGTACAGGAATTGGTTCAACTTCTTCAGCTTCACCAGAAGATTCGAAAGGGCTTTACAGAATAAACTGTGGGAAAATGGTTGCAATGACAGCGAAGAGACCTCAACATAGAGGGGGAGCACCCCCCAAAAATTCTACTACAATGTCCTGGTAGGAATAAGAGGACTGAATAGATAAGGATTAGCCTAGCAATTGATGCTACGCCTTTCATCTATCAACGTATCCTCTGGATGAACCCGCTTTTTTACACGGGATATAAGAATGGAGAGCAGTGTGGATGCGCAACTTCTCCCTGATAGCTTGCGAATTCCACTGAAGAACGATGTGGCCTCATTAGAGGCAGTAATTTATTTGCTTTGCAGTGGGCCAAAGGGAAGTGAAAAAGTTTTAACAGCCAGAAAATCCGGTAAGTAATGCATTTATAAAGCCAAGCTGTCCCCCGTAGCGATGGAAAACCATCGCACCGCCCCCCTCAACACCAATCACCAGCGCCGCCACCGTCTGCCCCTGAAAACACACTTCCACAATTAAATCAGGTCACTGGAGCCAAGCTTGTTGTCCTGTTTAGCATCAAGTGCGCTCATCTTGCTCAACCACAGGAAAATGAGTGCAGCTGACACAAAGCAGCAGTGTGTGAGAATATTTGCGATTGCAAAACAATAAGACAATTGATGACTGTGTTGAACAGATGTCTTCAAAACAAGCTTGAATCTGAAGAGGCAGAAAAAGAGGGAATTCGGTCAAGTTTGATGCTGCCCACAAAAGGATTCGTGATTGAAAATACAGAACAAATTTAACATTTATGATTGCTGACCTGGCTGTTTTTTGAGACGATTGTTGAGGAAAAAGAATATGTACTTAATTATTTATTTTATATGTTTGACAATTGGGCCTTTGATGACTTTGATCGAATGTGTTGTTGATTTAATATAGTAGCCATAAAGTACAGTTGAGGTCCTGCAACAGCATCTGACATCTGGAATGTGAAAAATATATTGACCAAAGTACAGAAAACAAGGAATATATCAGATTAGAAACGTGTGAAGGGAAATGTGATGAGCTGGCTTGAAGTTTCTATGGCGTACAATTCGGAACGGCCCCGAGTTGGCGGCTGGAGAGTCTGTCTCCAGCCCATCTGGACCTCAGCACTGAGAAGACTATGAAAACTCTGTCAAGAGACACCCCGACAAAAAATAAACTCAAAGTGAACAAAGAGTCAAAACGTATTGGCGGTGTGGCTTTTATGACGAATAGAAGTGTTGCGGTAAGGTCCAGAAAGACAGCCAGATTGGACCAAGACAATCTGGTGCGTAGAGAATCTCACAATGTATAGATACATATTGAAGGATAAACGAAACCATTGAAATACGAACCCGATGGTCATATTGTGTACTGCAGTTCAGTTTGGGTAGCGGTAAAGGGCATTTTAAAACTGCCAAGTCCGGGAATATGGGAAAAAACAGCTCATAGTTCCGTTGAAAAATTTAACTAGTTTTTAAATCTTGAAATCAGTAACCAGCCCATGAAATATGCCTGGATAAGCAGTCACATGCTTTTGTGTTGAATGTACATCCCCTTGCTAAAGCCCAAGTAGGACGAAAAAGCTCAAGGTTTAGGAACTCCAAGTTGTAATTTAGTTTTGGTTAGATGAGATCACTTTTGGGCTGGCCAAATTGCTGAGACATCAGGAATCCATCCGATCAAGGGTCATCAACTGTTACCGCCAAGACGTTGCACAACTAATAAATTGTCACTGATTATTAAATAGTCAGGAAGGAAGGGGGGGGGGGGGGGGATTCGCAATTGGCGCCTTGTACACTCGGTTTTACTCAAGAGGCTTTCCATCTTAACCGTTGCTCCCTATCTTTGATCCAAACACATGCTTTATCAATCAGCGTCTCCGAGTCGACAGGGAGGCATGAATTCTTCAACCAGACCGGAGTCCCGGACCTCTGAGAGAGTAAACGGGGATTTTTGGACTAAATCCCGGCTGTGTTGCAGATGCGCATATGGAATAGAATAGTTGTCATGATGACCCGTCCAGGCTTCGCCAAGCTGAACCATCACTTCTCTGACTTGTCACTTTGTTATTCTCCCTTTCGCAAACACCAACCAGACTGTCCGATGTTATCAGGCATCCTAATTCTTGGCACCAGAAGGGCGTCCAGGATAGGATCCGGGTGGGGGTGGGGGGTCTGGGGTTCGTCCTTACGTGAAGCCTCTTCAGCAAACAAGATGAGTGATGACGTGTAAAAGGATGTGCTCTTGCAACCCGAGATGTAAAAGATGGTGCGGGGATAACGTGCGACTAGGAGGGTGCGTCTCGCTCTGCTTTATGGAGCAGAACACGACATTTGTGTGCAGCAACATGTGGAAGATGTTAAGGGGGGCTTAACGGGCCGTGATCTTTTGGACCGGGGAGGGCGGGGCGATTCTCGGGGATGACAGGCCACGTTATCACATCAACGTGTGATGGATGGGCCGTGAAACAGAGCATGATGAAGTATACGTGCACGGGTATAAAACGTTACGCTGCACGTACTGTAGCTGCATATGGCGGCGCACATGTGCACCGCAAAGGGATTTTCTGCACTCACTTTAAGTTAAAGGATTGGCCTTTTCGTCTTCCCTTATTCTCGCGTGCTGTCAAGCTCAGTATGGATGTGTGCGGGATGCAGAACAGACAGTGAAAGACAGACGGACAGGAAAAAAAAGAAAAAAAAAACACCTGGCCATGCTGAAATTTCATCAGAGATGAGTGAAAGAAAGCAAGGGAATAATTCCAGGAGCCTCTGTGGACACAAGGACGTAGCTAACCGCTTTGCCTGCTCTCACTCAAGCGTCCAACGACGCCGTTTTTAGCTCGGTCATGTCACCAAAAAGATGCTGAGCCAAAGTTTATTACCCGCTCCGGCATTTTAGAGAAAAACCCTGGCACCGATGAACATCCGCTTAGACGCTTCTTTGTATTCTTCACATGCAACTGAACAAACCCAAACAGCAGCTGAAGCGTAGATAATGTCACCATAACACAATGCTGTGTGAAGTTGGGTTGTTCTACTCCATTTTTTATCGTGCGGGTCCTCATTAGGATCACGGATGAGCTGGAGGATACCCCAGCTGGCTTTTGGCAAGACAAGTGGGGTTGGACTGCTCGCCAATCAATCACAGGGAACACCTATGGGTAATTTTGCATCTTTCATGAACCTAACGTGCATCACTACTCCATCTTGAACAATATTAATTCCAAAAACACAATATGAGTTTTGATACAAGAGTGAGACACACTTTTGCTTGCTCAGAGGTTCAGCTTTGTTTTATTTACTATCTGCGATCAAGAAACTAATATACTAAAGTTACTGTACAAGTAGGCCCATGATTTGCCTGGCTAGAATTAGATCCCAAATGTACACAGTAAGAGATTTGCTGCGTCAATCTAGATAATCCAAAAATCATATAATCGGTTTTGCTATTTCGCGAAGATGTCTCACTCTCACATCTTTTCCAGTGTTGGAACGACAGCAGCAACACCTGCACTCCAACAGCAGTATGGCAGCGGGGTCACACCCTCTCCTACGATTCGAATACAAACACTGGCTGGCAGATGGTGTGCAAAGCCTTCAGCAGCCAAGATGAATGTTGGCTTGCCGTCGAGCTGCACTCATGTAGGCATGCACGTCCACACTACATGCTAATGGTAGGCAACCGGTTAAAATGATGCTGAAATAAACAGAACAAATCTCACATACTAAGTGTCTTTGTTTTACCAACTCAAAGAATTTCAGACAGAATTAACCAATCATACACTGGTGGATGACTCCTTTTAAACATCGGAATGATTTGAAAAATTTGCATTGAGGAATTCTCTCATCTTATTGAAAAAAAAAAAAGTCCTGCAGGGGTGTGTTTCATTTGCATTTTGGCATCTCTCAACACAAAAGACAATGATCAGCGTGGTTATCTTGCAACCCCCAAAAGTCCTCCATGTGTGCTGTTAGTCGATTAGAGGCGCCATTATAAGACAGCGGCACCCAGGGAAATAAAGGACGCCGTGTGGAATTGCAAAGGCTGCTGCGTTGATTCCTTCCTTTGAATCCACTCCAGACGGAGCAATTTCAATAATTGGGATTCCGATGGCAAATTAGAGGGGCTTATTAACAGCCTGCACCTCCTCTCTTACATATTAACATATTTAATTCAAACGACCATTTTGAACGCCATTACATTGATTCTCTTTCTCAATTGTGCAGGTGTATCTTTTAATCTCAGTTTGGGTCAAAAGAATCTATGACCCGCACTATTCCTTCCAAAATGAAATGATGGCCTCGACATATCGCTGTACCCCGCACAGATTCAAAATGTGCCAGTGTAGCAAATCAACGTATAACATACAAACAACATCCTATGTGGGTTGACAGTCAGCCCTTTTTTCCCCCCACCGCTTTGGAAGGGACGTCATACCTTAGAAACACATTTAAATGATAAAACTGTGTGCCATTTCGGCATCCACGTGGGTTGTTTCATGTGTTCTGCTCTCGAATCCAGTCATAAAAACAGAAATGGGTACTTGGATCAGCAGTGCAAATCCAAATTTGGAGGATTAGAGATTTTAGCTGTTCATTCCGCAGATGAGTAATGATTGATTTTGTGGTCATTTTGTAATGTTTACTGCTGCTGCAGAAGAAGGAAGGAAAGAAGGAAAGGAGAAAGGAAGGAAGGAAGGTTGCATCAAATCTTGCTTGTACGGCGAGCCACGTAGACTGACACTAACTCTCCGGACCCTGGAACTCACAATAGCCAAGACTGAGATTCTCAAATTACTTTGGGGGAAAGCACACATGGGCATTGTTAGGTTTGCAATTCCCTCCGCTCCTTGAGCATGGCTGTCTTGATACTGGTGCGAAGGGAACACTCATGGTTGTAGAGAGCGAGAAAAAGAAAGAGCGGCGAGGGCAAACACAAGCCCATGTGTCCATGCAACGCAACGTGCCCTGGAGGTCGGCGGGGGAAATAAGATCTGCCATTTTCAGGGCCATCTTTGCCCCTGAAAGCCGCCGCTGTGGTTCCTCTACTCCGAGGAGGAAATGTAATCTCACTTGTAAGGCAATCATGAGGGAAGGTCCCGGCAATTTGTTGTAAGCACCCCACCTTGTATATCAATGTTTTGACAGATTTCCCGACAACATAATTATTTGCCAAGGATCCAGCTGAGACTTTAATTGTAACACACATAATTGTACGTTAAGCTGCGGCAATGTCAGGACAAAGCGCCGGCTGCTGGGGTTATAAATATTACAGTACAAATAGTCGCTTTCATCTGGGCGGCTTTGTGCGGTCGCTGCGGCTCCGTAATCCGGCTATGAAAGAGGATCTCTCTGGAGTCCTGTGCGTGCACCTCTCTCAAATCAATTCATTATGCCGCAACATTCGGCGGGCACGGCACATCTCGAAGGGATCAATTCATTACGCAGAATGCTGCGGTTGAAGAGGCGGTGGCCGACCGCAGTTTGACGAGGCGAGATCGGCTTTCGGGATGTCGGGGAAGACGGAGTGCGATGTGGCGGGCGCAAGAAAAAACAGGGAACACTTAGCGTTGGAGAGCCGTCCCGGCCTTGCGCGAAGGCTCATGACTTTTGTATAAAGGCATTACATCCATCTCTGCTCAGGCCAGTCGCACTCGCAGATAATGGATTTTTTCTCATGAAGCTTTAATCAAATAGAGCGTTATGCGAGTGTGAAGACAGGGTGATGGCGAGGATAGTCAAAGTACGTTGGTGTGTAAGCGATATCTGTCTCAAGTGGTGTCAGTTTGCTTAAGCGGAGCACACATACAACAATGGCCAGAAGTGAGTCTTGTGCCCCATTTCCGTCAAGAAAAAAAAAAGCATTCCGGCACGTATTACGTTTGAGGAGGGACTTGGTACATACGTACATGACATGAAAAAACAGTAAAGTGCTACTACATAGCCTGGAACTCAGATGTACCATATTTTTCAGACTATAAGTCGCGTTTTTTTTTCGTAGTTTGGGTGGGGGGCGACTTATACTGAGGAGCGACTTATATGTGAATTTTTTCACAAATTTTCAACAAAAACAAAACGTGAAACCGCGATAAACGAACCGCGATGTAGCAAGGGATTACTGTAATTTGAATTTCAAGTGACGTCAGCAGCACGGCACGGCGCGGCGGTTGTTTACATAAAGGACAATTCGATCACGGGATGACTAGAGGCATCGTTAGCGGCTTTTTTTGTAAGTGACTCGGAGGACGAAGAGTTTGAAGGATTTAATGATTTGGAGTGACACAGAAGGTTTTAAAAACTATTATGGCTTTTACACACGCCCGGTCCTACTCTACGGAGCTCTCACCTCCGTGGATGGAAGTCGGGGGCCGGCGCTCGGCCGGGTGGCTGTCCGGGGAAGGTGGATGGGGCTCGGACATGGCTTTTACGCACGCCCGGTCCTACTCTACGGAGCTCTCTTTTACCTCCGTGGATGGAAGTCGGGGGCCGGCGCTCGGCCGGGTGGCTGTCCGGGGACGATGGATGGGGCTCGGACATGGCTTTTACGCATGCCTGGTCCTATTCTATGGAGCTCTCTTCCACCTCCGTGGTTCGAAGTGCCACCTCCGGGGATGGAAGTCCACGCCACCACACGCCTGGAAGTCAACGGCGGTACTTGGGGCCGTGTGGCGGTGAACTATTTATGTTATAGTTATTTGATATATTTTATTTCATGTAACTTGTATACAGTGCCTTGTGTGCGTGTGTGTGTGCTTGCACACAGGGCGTTGTGATGCGAAGTGCAGTGGTGTTGGAGTAGTAGTGCTCGTAGTTAGTGCATGTTGCATGCTTCTTCCTGCTTGCTACCTTCTGCTTTCAGCTACTGCCGCCGGCTAGCCCCCTGTTTCCGGGGGCGAAAAGAGGAGCCGAGTGCGTAAGTCTCCTCAGCCGGTACATAGCCTCTCCACCGTCAAGACTTCTGCATGCCTCCTCGTGGCCACACATGGTAACTGGGTGCCTCACGGCTCCAGGCCAAATTGCAGGGGATCGATCGGGGGAGCAACAGTGGGCCCCTAGGCGTGATGTACAGGCCCACCGGCGTGTGGATGTCCTGGCGCCCGCTAACCACTGTCCCAGCTATGGGGGAAATAGCAATCCCGCTGCCTTGTGGGTATCGTCTGGAACGAAAAGGCTAAGGGAGCAAACCCCGACAGGAAACCCGGCTCGGACTCAGTTAGGCAGACTCATGCTTTAAAAAAAGCATTGTTCTGGCAACTCCTTCAGCCAACCTGATGCCAAATGTATCGATTCACCGTTCCTTTGGATGACAACAGGAAGGCTTCCATAAAACTTGCCCAGGCTTCTTGCACCCTGGAGAGGAAACTTCAGCTCCACTAACCAGCGGAGACACAACACGGGAGGTTAGCAGTTACCGGTTATAAGCCCTTTCTTATTGGCGTAGAGCAGTGCTTCTCAAATAGTGGGGCGCGCCCCCCAAGGGGCAATACCTGGGGGGGCGCGTGTGACCCTGGGGAACAGGCTTTTTTTTTGGCAGTACTAGAATAAAGTGTAATTGGCATCTTCACAGCAGGGGGTAGTGGCGCTCTCATTGTTACTTCTGTGACGTTTGCGACAGTGCAACATTTTACGACTTACAAGACAAGTTAGGATAGTCACGGTGGGGGGGGGGGGGGGGCGCGAATAGTTTTCTTCTTGCTATGGGGGGGCGTAACAGAAAATAATTGAGAAGCACTGGCGTAGAGTATGGGTGCCAGGGGCTACCTCCGACGGTGGGAGAGATGTTCGGTCTCATTGGAGAGCTACCGGCCTCCTCAAGCTGGGCAGCCCCCAGCCAATAAGGTGCTTTCCCGCCACAGCCTGCCTGCTTCATTGGGTGCTTGGTACTCAGGGATCTATCCTAACAAGTGGGCTGTAAATTCACGCACCAAGCAACACAAGAAAATTACCGAAGATTCCAGCACTACGCCTGGGGTGCTGGAATGTCAGGACTATGACACCCGGGCTCAGCGACAACCTACAAGAAATTAGTGATGTCCGTAAAACTGCAGTTATAAACAACGAACTCCTGAAGCTCAGAATTGACATCTCGACCCTCCAGGAAACACGACTCCATGGATCTGGCTCACTCAACGAAAAGGACTATACCTTCTTTTGGCGGGGGAAGCCCACTGAGGAAACAAGGGAACACGGAGTAGGGTTCGCTGTCAGGAACACACTCCTGGGAGCAGTGGTACCACCCACAGGCGGCTCTGACAGAATCCTGGCTCTCTGCCTCAATACATCCATGGGATCTGTCCACCTAGTGAGTGTGTACGCTCCAACACTTAGCTCCCCCCCAGGAAATAAAAGAAAGGTTTTATGATGAACTCGAAGCGACTCTTTAAAACATTCCCAGCCGTGAACAGCTCTACCTACTTGGTGACTTTAATGCTAGAGTCTGAGCCGATCGTGACTCCTGGCCATCCTGTTTGGGACACCATGGCATCGGTAAGCTGAATGAAAATGGGCAGCGACTTCTGGAGTTCTGCACATATCACCACCTCTGCATCACCAACACATACTTCCAGACCAAACCCATTCACAAAGTCTCTTGGAGACATCCACGCTCAGGTCACTGGCACCAGTTAGACCTGATCATAACACGCACTTCTGAGCTCAGAGGCATCCTTCAAACACGCAGTCTCCACAGTGCAGTCTGCGACGCAAACCACTTGTACTCTGTAGAGTCAAGCTACAGGCAAAAAACCTTCACAGATCCAAATCAAAGGGAGCCCCACGCATCGACAGCAGCAAAGCAACCGACCCAACCAAAGCTACAGCCTTCCTTCGTGCCTTAGAAGTCTCCCTCCACGGCCCACCCCTGTCCAGCTCCGCTCAGCGGTACTGGGATGGCTTGAGGGATGCCATACACAGCACGGCCCTGTCGGTCTTTGGCAAAAAGCAGGGAAAGCCAAATGACTGGTTCAATGCCAATTTAACATCATTGGCACCAATCCTTGAAGAAAAACGCATCGCACTCACAAATTACAAGCACACTCCAAACACCAAAACCCTACAGACCCTCCGATCTTCTAGGGGGAAACTCCAACAAGCCGCTAGACGTTGTGCCAATGACTATTGGCTACAGCTCTGCAGCAATATTCAAGCAGCTGCTGACACAGGTAACATCAGACTCATGTTCGATGGGATCAAAATGGCACTTGGACCATCATCCCGCAAAATTGTCCCATTAAAATCAGCTTCGGGAGAAACCATCGCTGAACGCTCTAAGCAGCTGGACCGCTGGGTGGAACACTACTCAGAGCTCTATGCCAGGGACAACAGTGTCTCTGATGCAGTCCTCAGGCATGTAGGGCACCTACCTGTTATGGAAGAGCTCGACATGGAACCAACAACTGAGGAGCTAAGCAAAGCAATTAACAGCCTGTCCAGCGGAAAATCTCCTGGTACCGATGGGATAACAGCCGAAGTCCTCAAGTGTGGGAAGCCTGCTCTTCTGCATAGACTGCACAAGCTTTTATGCCTGTGCTGGAAAGAAAGCTCTGTCCCACAGGACATGAGAAACGCTAACATCGTCACCTTGTACAAAAACAAGGGAGACAGGGGTGACTGTAACAACTACCGTGGCATCTCCCTACTCAGCATTACCGGTAAGCTCTTTGCTCGAGTTGTACTAAACAGACTCCAAGTCCTCGCAGAGAAGCTCTACCCAGAGTCACAGGCAGGGTTCAGAGCAGGAAGATCAACTCTAGACATGATCTTCACCCTGAGACAGCTGCAGGAGAAGTGCAGAGAACAACATAAACCTCTCTGCATGGGCTTCGTTGACCTTACCAAGGCTTTTGACCTGGTGAGCAGGAGCGGCCTTTTCCAAATGGTGGAACGGATAGGTTGCCCGCCAAAACTCCTCAGCATCCTCCAGTCCTTCCACACTGACATGAAAGGTACTGTCCAGTACGATGGGTGCACTTCTGAGTCCTTTAACATCCGTTGTGGTGTCAAACAGGGATGCGTGCTGGCACCCACTCTGTTTGGGATATTCTTCTCTCTCCTCCTGCGCCAAGCCTTCGGAACATAAACTGAGGGAGTCTACTTACACACCAGGACAGACGGCAAACTATTCAACCTATCCCGACTGAGAGCAAAAACCAAGACCAGACCACTCACCATTTGGGACATGTTGTTTGCTGATGATGCAGCATTGGCAACACACACTAAGGAACACCTGCAGACTCTTCTAGACCGGTTCAGCAAAGCATGTCAGGACTTCAACCTGACCATCAGCCTAAACAAAACCAAGACAATGGGCCAGGGGACTACTGTCCCACCCTCCATCACCATCGACAACTACACACTGTAAGCTGTAAGCAGCTTTATCTATCTTGGGTCTACCATCACCTGCAATTTGTCACTCGATGCCGAGGTCAGCAGCCGGATTGGGAAAGCAGCTTCTACCTTTGGAAAACTGACACCCAGAGTATGGCAGAACAGCAAGCTCACCATCCATACAAAGGTGCAAGTGTACAGGGCCTGTGTCGTCAGTACACTCTTGTATGGCAGTGAAGCCTGGACTCTTTATGCACATCAAGAGAGAAGGCTAAACTCTTACCATCTGCGTTGCCTGAGACGCATAGTGGGCATTACCTGCTAGGACAGGATCACAGACAGTGCAGTCCTGGAGAGTGCACAGCTCCCCACTATGCTCTCCCTGCTGAAGCAGCGGCATCTCCGCTGGCTGGCCATGTCCGTCGGATGGAAGACGGTCGTATGCCAAAGGACATCTTATATGCAGAGCTAAAATCAGGCAAAAGGCAGGTAGGCCGCCCACTGCTCCGCTACAAGGATGTCTGCAAACAAGACCTCAAATCCTTCAACATCAACCCAGCCACCTGGGAAGACGTCGCCCAGGATCGCCACAAATGGCAACAGGCTCTCCGAAACGGGCTGCAGACCTACGAAATCACCCTGGCTCAACATCGAGAAACGAAAAGGAAGTTGAGGAAGCAGCAAGCCACCATGCCCCTACCTTCACCGGATCCGGCCCACACCTGTAACATCTGTGGCCGTGTCTGCCTCTCACGGGTAGGACTCACCAGTCACAGCAGACACTGTGCAAAGAACACTTAACCTCCAGACACAAGAAATCTATGGTCTTTCGAGACTGTGATGCCGATGATGATGACTATGTTTATATCGTTACAGTTCAGTAGTTGTTGGCTCGTTGAACTCTTGTTTTGTTAAATAAAGAGCCGTTTACCAAACCCTCGTCTTTCCTTGTACTTTGTTAACGCTACAATATGCAGTTTTTTTCCATGTATAATGCGCAAAATGTAACAAATTTATTGTCCTAAAATCTGGGGTGCGCATTATACATGGGTACAAAAAAAATATATATATATTTTTTTTAATCCAGATATGATACGGAGGCCGCCATTACAGATGCGCTTTCTTCTCTGCTGTTCACTTCAAACACGCTCCATACGAACACAATGTTCTCGTATCAGACGCTTGCTCGATCACCTGCTCTTTGCTGTCACAATGTACCCTACACAAATCCGAAACATTTCTTCGCTATCGAGTTTGCTAGCGCATGCGCAGTGATACTGACCGGCAGAATAACATCCGGTTGTACCCAAAGATGATCTTTTTTCTGAAATAATTTTACGTTTACGGACTTAAGTAGGAGTCAAAATTTGGGTGCGTATTATACACGGGTACAGGCTTTTTTCCAGCATCGACATGCCATTTTTAGGGTGCGTATTATACATGGGGGTGCATTATACATGGAAAAAAACGGTAGTTATATACTAGATCTGTGGAATAACGACGAGGCTGATGTCAGGGCGCTGGATTTTGTTGGATTTTGTGTCACGACTCATCCCCGATCATGTCTGTGTGCTCGCCCCTCCCCTCCTGTGTGATCATGTCCATAGTTTGTCAGTGTGTCTGTGTGCTCGCCCCACCCCTCCTGTGTGCCCATGATCAGTGCGATCATTCTCACCTGCCTCTTGTTACCTGTCTTGTATTTTAGTCCTGTCTGTGTGTTACTCCCTGTCGGAGCATTGATGATGTTGGTTGTTGCTGTTATGAGGTTTTGTTTGTTGCTGTTATGGTAATGTCACCCGGTCTTTTTGTTTCACGTCTTTGTCGGTCAGTCCTGTTGTTGGTTTGTTAGAAAGTTATGTCAGTTGCCGAGTCTTTTGAGTTTCCCTTCAATAAACCCTGGTCCAAGCTGCACTTGGTCGCCCTGCTCCATTTCCACACCCCGAATCCGTGACATTTTGTCGAATAAATTTCCCCCAAAATGCGACTTGTACTCCGGAGCGACTTTGTATGTTTCTTTTCACGTTATTGTCCATTTTATGGCTAATGCGACCTATATTCCGGAGCGACTTTTAGTCCGAAAAATACTGTAATTTGAGACAGATTCCCGGTTTTCCATCAGAGTGAGCAAGAATTTGCATATTCAGGGTTGCGGCTTCCCGCTCTCACCATATAGGTACTCAAATGTCTGACAACCAGCTCAGTGGCCTAGTGGTAGAGTGTCCGTCCTGAGACTGGAAGGTTGTGGGTTCAAACCCCGGCCGGGTCATACCAAAGACTATAAAAATGGGACCCATTGCCTCCGTGCTTGGTACTCAGCATTGAGGGTTGGAATTGGGGGGTTAGATCACCAAATGATTCCCGAGCGCAGCGCCGCTGCTGCTCACTGCTCCCCTCTCCCCCAGGGGATGGATCAAAATCACACGGGGATGGGTCAAATGCAGAGGACAAATTTCACCACACCCAGATGTGTGTGTGACGATCATTGGGACTTTAACTTTAAACACACAATTATCATATGTCTCTAAAAAGCTTATTCTTAACCATTATCCTCTATGTGCGATCTGATGATCTGCCAGGAAAACAATTGGGGCTGTCAAGTGTTAAAGCTGTTCAATAATTGTGATGGGACATCAATTGCGACTGGTAGAGTGAAAGGTACTTTCAACACAAAGGGGTGAAGGCATCGAGTTCCAGGATTTTGACTCATGTTGCAGCCTCCCAGAATCACATCATGTGGGGTAAAGATTTTCTCAGAAACTAAAGTGTAGGTATTATGAGCCTCTGTGTAAGATAAATATAAAATCATTAAATTAAAAATAAAAAAATAAAAAACAGAGTTAATTAGACCTTTCAATTAAAATCAGAGTATTGGATGTCTCTTAAAAAAAACTGTCTTGAGTGATTGTGCTGTGGTGTCGATTGTGTTCAGACTAATTTTCCTCCCCGATCTGCAAAGGCTGACAATCAAAACTGTTCAACGATGGCAAATGGTTTTATGTGTGGTGGCTTGAAGGAAAATGATGGCTAATTAGAAAATGACTTGATCTCCATTCAGGTCAGACGACAGATATTTGGCTTTCGGAAGGAGACGATTGTTGATGGTGATAATTTTATGCTTGAGGACACAATCCACCATAAGAGCAGTAAGCCCATGCTTATTTCCATGTGATGTTTGGGGTCTCACATTTTGAGGATCATTATGCGTGTAACCCAGTGGAGTGTGAACTCTGCTGATTGAGCGTGTTCAGAATTGCGAGGAAACCAAATTGGATCAACGTGTTGTCTCTGCTGAGTGGAAAACAATTACTTGTATAATCCAATTTAGTACCACAAGAGCAGCGTGAAAAAACGCAACTCCAGAGACGTTGAGATATGCAACATGGAGTGACTTACACGGAGGTCACAAAAAACAAGCAGACGGGCGTAATTACGCCGAGATGCCGACTCATTGCGGCGGAACAGATTGAGTATCCTCATGTGTGCCCGGTATTGGCCCGCACTCCTCCTAAAGCTTGTCGCTGTTAGCATAGCAGTCAGGGGATTACACAGTTTAGTGGAGCTACTGCTATAAATCATCTCTGACACTAAATTGTATGTTATCCAGTTACTATGGGTGTTACGGTAAAATCTTAAAATGGTGGTTTAGTACCAGCCAGAATTCTTCTCCGGGATTTTTTCTGATATACGGAAACAGATTTAAAGACTTTTTGAATGAAATATTGAAATGTTTATGATAGGAGGTGGCTCAGTTTAACTAACATCATAATCATGCTGAATGAAGTCAAAAGCATGTGCTAACCATAATGGCCACTGACACACACACATGCACACACACACACACACACACATTGGGGGACGTGTTGCAATTACAGGACAGGAACACAGTCATCATGAGTGCAGGTGGGTGGTTTTTCAAGATGGCCGGAAGGCATGCGGATGACACGCTGTCATGCTGTTTCCAACCAGCGAGGCCTCATGGAGAGTTAAACAGCACCCCCCGCGCTGGATAGGATGGGACGCAAACTGGTTACATCGACGTTTTCAGACGTCCAATCGATGCGCCTGTGAGAGGGCTTCCAGTAGGGAAGGGAAAATGAAGGCCATCTGAAGAGGTAGCGTTTTGTTGGCAACGATGGAGGGAGATCAGCAGGGCTGTGGACTCGGACTCGGGGACTCGGACTCGTCGGACTCTGTCATTTTTGCCGGACTCGGACTCGGTGCTGATTTTGACCGAGTCCACCAAGTCCGACAATAAAAAAAATACGTTCAATTTTATTTTCATCATGCTGCTGAGAATGCGCGTAGGAATACTGTCCACAGCCCTGCTTGCGTGCGTGCGTGCGTGCACGTACAAGACCCACAATGCCCCGCACGCAGCCAAGATGGAAGAACCCGGGAGCAGCGAGAGAACAATGTTTTGCCTCTAGATTTGGGGGGGAAACGGAGCGTAAGTTACGATCAATGCGGCCACGTTGAGTTGCACTTAGGCTAATGATTACATTATGTACTAATGTCAAGGACGATTATGTCACCCAGCTTATATCATTGATGTGTTTCGATAGTTGTGGGGTCGTCACTAATTATTTATATTTCTAGTATACTAATTATTAGATAAATGTCTGAGCTATAATGGTGTAATTAATGATTAAAACTTGAAAGTATCTGTTTATTGTATTCGTTCATATGTTTAATAAAGACAAAGCCATCACAAAACTGTTGTAATTATTTAGATTTTGATCTAAATTAGCCTTGAATAAAGACTAAGCAGTCACGTGAATTAACAGAAAAAATGGACAGCCGGACTCGGACTCGTGGTCAAGAGGCCGGACTCGGACTCGGTGCAAAAATCCGACCGAGTCCACAGCCCTGGAGATCAGATGTTACATGTGCTACCTGGGTTTGTACAATAGCTTTAAAAGATTTAGAGTGCAAACGATTGTTTTTGCAATGCACATTCTTTTTGTTGACATTACATTACTTGTATTATTTTGCCTTTACTAAATTGTTAGACTAAATCCTACAAATGTGCCTGAGGAGCCCATTTTGTGTGTCACCAAACACGGCTTGGTTGGCCATAAATTTAAATCAAACTCATTTCAGATCAGTGTAATGCATGTGAAATGAAACATTCCATTTGGTGGAATACAGGCTTTGCGGTAAAGATAAAAATCTTGATGACGAGTGATTCAAGTCAATACTGCAAAGCTGCTTTCCACCAAATGGTTGAGTTCATTTCAGTTCAGCTGGCGCCAGTTTGGAAGGCTAAAAAGTCTGATCTGGCTTGTGTTTGCAGCAGGGTGTGGCTACAGTATGTCAGAATCCTCGTGTCAACGATCAATCAACAGACTGAAGAGTAAATCTAGCTCTTTACCCACTTTAGTTGCCCGTCTTCTGAACTACTATTCAATTTTCAGGTTAATGAATAATGATTGATATTCGATTAATCATTTGGAGCCCTTGTTAGAGGACTTGTTAATATTTAGTCTATGGAATATGAATCAAGCAGGTAACTCCACCTATTTTTACCTGAAGATTTACTTTTCCCCCAACATACAAAAAACAAAATTTTCATTTTACGTAAGCCCGATTCATCCAATAACAACTCTAAAACTACCAGACAATAAAAATATCGGCTTGAAGACAGAACAAAAAGAGACGTACCTCGACACACGGTCCCGTTTTGCGCCGCCTCGTTGCCAGCCTTGCACATGCAGCGTCCGATGGGTACCATCCATTCGCCGTCACCGTTGCAATACAGCTTGATGGGGACGTCCACCTCCTCCGCGTTGGAGATGCAAACCCCCCGCGCCGCCACCAGCGAGGTGCTCTCCGCCCCGGACAAGGTCTCTTGGAATAACGCCCCGTTGGTGATGATGCGAGCACACTTTCGGTAGAAGACTCGGACGGCTATGAGGGACATGCAGCCGCCGTAGTCCTGGAAGGCCAGGTAGAAGCCGTTTCTTGACACGGGCCCGAAGCTGCGGACCTCGGTGTTGATCTTCATCACTCTCCCGCCGAGGTCCACCTGGGAGAAACTTTCGTCGGCCGCTATGGTGTCCACCTTGATCCAGGGGTTCTCCATCCAGGCCGGAGAGGTCCTGGTCGCCGTGTCAGCGTCCGACTCATAGTAGTAGAGGTTGAACGTCTCTTTGCAGGAGCCGGGAACGTTGGGGATGCTGCTGCAGTCCCTGACGGAGAACTTCATCTCCACGTGAATTCTCTGCGCGCCGCGCCGCCGGATGTATTTAGTGCGCACCCAGTTGTTTTGGTTGTTGTCGAAAACGTTGCACACCTGGTAGGTGCGAATGGTGTTCATGTTTTCGTCGTAGCCGCTCACCTCCTCCCACTGTCGGAGAAACACGGAGTTGTCATTAGCTTGTTCTTTCTTGAGTTCCGGCCAACAAAGATTGGCTGTATATGTGGCCATTTTAACAGTTAAAATTAAAATTGTATGATTGTTTAATAACTTTGGTAATATCAGACACAATATAAGTGATAAAATGCATGTTTTATTGAGTGAAGTATTATAATCAGTAATTCAATAAACAACCGTAACAATTAAAAACAGTTTATTTATTTGTAAGGGAGTGAACAAATTCATCCAATTCAGCAGGGAATGAAAAAAAAAAAATCACAGCCGCCACTGTAGAGAAGTAGAAGGTCAACATGGTTCTCATTAGGAACAAACAGTAATAAACCTCCGTCGGTTTCTGTTTTCCACCCAAAATGTGTTTGTTGCCATGCGCACTTTGAAAAAATGTAATTATCTGCGCGTAATCAGCTTAAGGCGACATTGTGATTAAATTGATTACACAGTGCAAAGAAACATCACATCTCTTAGTTAAAGAGATTCCACCCAAAGAGGAACAAAATGAGAAACAGCATTTTGTTTTCTTTTTTCCCAGCATGTGTTTTCTGAGCCCGGAGGTCCTGTTGGTACGCTTTGAACCTTGCACCCATTAATTTGATCAAGCTGATAAGGTCATTTTCAACACTGAATATATAAACAAGAAAACAAGAGGAGCGGGAGGACCTCAAGAGATGCAGATACTGTAGATTCTTAGCTTAGCGTGAAGCGTTTTATTCTTTAGATACAGATATCAGTCACGATTGGAACCCTGAACTTCTTTACAATTATAATATCCATTATTGTATTGTGCTGCCCATTTAATTAAAAATATAGTCCAAATTGTATGGACTCATTAAAGTTCCTATGCGAGTGTGATAATGCATCGTCTATCTGTATCAATGTTGAACTTGATTGCATCATCTTTCCATATATTGTGTAATAATTTTGTCTTAGTTTTAATTACACATACGGAAAAGAAATTAATCTATTTTTTCCCCTTATCGGGTATTTTAAGCATCTCACGAAAGCGCTCACTGCATAAGTAATTGCATTGCAGTGACAACAAAGGGTACATTATTCTATTTCTATTTTAAGAACACACAGAGCAGGAGAAAAAGACAATACATGACAGATGGCCAATTCATTTGTATTTCCACTCGCTGTTAAGTTTTTCGCCCAGTAAATCTGCACTGATGTCATGATCCGTGTCTCGCTTATCCACAAACATTGGCGGAAATGTGTGGCTGATAACATTTAAAGATAAAATGCAACCTCCTGCTTCATTTTTTTTTATAGTATGCCAGGCGGTGTTAACAGCGCGTATCATTTTAGCCCTTGTTGAAGGACTGTGATTTGTTGTATTGGGCAGTAAAGTTGTCAGTTTGTAATTATACTTGCTTTTTTCAATCAAAGTGTTCACTGAAGCGTGAGCGTGACTTGAACCCTTCTGTTATTCTGCATGTTTAATGGAGTCACTGTATAAACAGATTTTGGGGGTACATCAATTATTCTGCTTGATTTAACAAATGTAAGTGACATTTTAATCACAATAGTTTATTTCAAAGTAATGTACTAAATATAGATTGGGTAAATTATTGCAATTTTTCACCACAATTTTTAAATATTAATTAAACAGGCATGATGTGCATTTTTGGGGATATATATATATATATTTTTTGGGGATTTTTTTTCAGAAGTGGGTGCTTATGATAAACCTGCAGATGTTATCAGACAGACCGACTAACATTATTGCTAATATTGAGTAACAAACACAAGGGATTTTCTTTCTTACGATAGCATGCTGCTTAATAAACTTTGGTGCTCTAATATTAATGTTTACCAAAGTGTTGGCTTTAATTGGAGAAACGATTCTCATACTGTAATTCCTTCCGAAGACGCTGAACTTAAAGTCACTGTGCTTTACATCACAGTCGGGAAGGGGGAAGTGGGTCAGACGTGCTCACAAGCGACTTTCATAGTGCTCCACATTGTATTTATTTATTTATTTATTTACTGTCTAATCAGTTCTGCAAATTAGAATGAAGGAAGATGGCCTTAAAAAACAAAAAACAAAAACACTATGTATATTAATAGAGGTTTGAGCCCATGTTTCCGAGCCTGATGTGACACTCAACTCGCTTTGGGCGACATCGCATCCGACATTGTTGTATCTTTTGTATCTTAATGGAGCGCATACTGTAATGGCTTCCTGGCACGGTGAAAAGCTTCTTTTCACTTCAGGCAAATCCAGAGAAACATCAATCACATCCAGAGCAGCGGATAGAATTTCCACCAAGCGACCGCATGAAGACTTATCGAATTCACCTGGAATCTGGTCTGCATTTTACACACCAAAGTAAGACCTCTCTCACTCTCTTGGTTTCTCTGTCCGTCTTTCTACAGATCTCTTCAGGCCCCCTTGGCCGCAGATCAAGGGCATCAACATTAAACACTATGCACTGGCATCAGCAAACAGGTCGCAACCTTGACCTTGACATCTCAGCTCGAGGGGGGAAAAGTGTTTCTCAACCCCAGAGAGCAGTTTTGCATCAGCTGCAGTCGCTCCACTTCACAGTTGATATAATCTCTCAAATTAGAGCCCACTTAGCCAGGACTTTGACACATTTTGACGGCGGCCGGGGAGGGGAAAGTCAGCCCCTCTTGTTACAAAAACTGGCATTCCATCAAACACTCTGTGTCTAATTAGAACGGCTCAAATTCTTTATTCCCATGTCCTAATTCATCACCATTGAGTGTGATGCTCGGTTTAGCCCAGACCATTTCCAGGGCGAAAACTAAACAAAAGAAATGGACACATGCGGCCAGGGATAAAACAAATACTGACACGGACAAACTTGTTTAGTGAGATCTGAAAACTTTCAATCCGTTGTCTGACAGGGAACATAGTTGGTGACTTGGGTGGGCAACATGGTCTCTTTTTTAAAGCAATACTGTGGAATCACAATACTGTGAAACCTACTGGCTTTGGGAGTTGGATTCTCAATCTATATTATTCAATGTTTTGTATTTGCGTGAGCCAAAACTTCACTGCCATACTCTGGCATCTACAATTTTGCGGTGTCTATTTGTCTGGTGTATGGAGTTCAAATTTGGTAGCAATGGGCAAACTGTCGGAAAAGTCAAGACCACTGGAAATGTGGCAAAATGACAAATGGTTGTTCCATCTTAAAATGTCAGACTGACTTTTTGTGCATGCCTTTCTTGAGACTTTTTTGTGTGTTCGCTCCTAGGGGGCTGAATTTTGTATTTTAACTCTCACATATAAAAATATTCACCTTATAGAACATGGCTGCAAAGTTTGGGGTGTTTTGGAGTGTGGCAATACTCTCAAAATATCAACTTATTTTGCTTCCAAACAGGATGAGACAGGATAGAGATACGCTGGCACCGTTTTTTTTTTTTTTTTTTTTTTTCCTAAGCACACATTATCATCGCAGGTCAGAAGCAGCCATTGACCTTTCCCACTTGCTGACGAGCGGCAGGGAAGCCAAGGGCCAATTAAACAAGAGCAGACCATCTGCAGCTCGTAGTTAGACACAAACTAATACAGAGACAGGTGGGGGGCTATTGGGAGAAGCCATAGCGGTCATGCGGGAGGGGGAAGCGGTTGGGGCAGCAAAAAAAGACCCCAAACAAAATGTGTTGTGCTGGAGGGGCCCCTTTTTGTCCTGTCACAGCTCCTTTGGCCCGCTTTCATCACGGCCAGCGGAGAGAAGCAAATGGGGCATAATAAGGGCCTAACGATCAAGCGCCGAGTGTGAAATTAGAAGAAACGTCTTCATTTTCACAGCTTTTGGTTGGGGAGTGCTGCGACAGGGTGGTCATGTGTTTTAAGCAGCCAAGGTGGAGGTAGCGCGGGTGCTGCATGTCGCCAGAAAGCAGGAGTAGAAAGTGGCTTATTCTATGACGTTTGTTCCAGGGTTGTTTTGGGGGGGTGGGCTCTTATTCTAACCTGTGACAATATGACCAGCTGTTTCTTTGTGAGTTTTATATCATACAAGTGATTTTGTGTCATTTGGAGGATGCAGGGTTTTTTCAGTATTCAGGTGTAGAAACATCAATATTTGTCTTCTTTTAGTGGTTTAATATTTATCAGTTTAATAATTAATTCATTATATATAAATATATATAATTATTAATTATAAATGTATAATTACTTAAATAATTATATACAATAATTAAATAATTCAATAATTATTATTTACATCTTGATGGTGACCTGCATGTATTTGCCAAGCCCTTGTGACTGAAAACTTTGCAAAGTCTCAAAATGATGACATCAAATTTTTCCATCATACTCCACCTAAATTAGCTGGCACAGTCTGAAAAGCTTCAGAATTTAGCGCATCTGTTTATCTTATGAGAAACATTAGAACTGTAAGCGAGCTTTGGGGTGGTATGTTCCTAAGCCAAAAAATACTTTCTCCCATGTCATGTCATCTGTCATGTCATCTACTGTATATTATTTATACGAGGCCTCATATCAGCACAGCATCTGCTTCTCAGCAGTAAAAGAGTCCGGCAGCAGTGGGGATATGCTCCTGACACTATTTCTTTTTTCTAAAAGCTGTGGTGTTGCGCTCGCATTGTGAATTTCAATGTACACAGCACTCAGAGTGCTGCCGACGCTACATCATCACTGACAGACGTACATCAATTATTCACATCGCTCCATTTTCTCTTTCCTCGGAAGATGACTCACATTGCGTCAAAAACATACACCTCTAAGGCTCTAGTTGACTTTTGTATTCACTCATCGGTTGTCCCATCGTCATTTGTGGTCAGAGTAAATAGTTTGTAGTTGCATTTAATAAATGGAATCTGTGACATATTTCTGCACTGGTTGCCTTTAAAGTTCTATTAATCTTGATTAAATATTTTGATGAAAACGTCAATTAATTTGACACGAGTCATTAAGACACCTGAGAACAGTCTTCAATTGTGAAACGAAAGCATAACAGCCCCTCCTTAATGTTCTAATGACATTTCTCTGCTATTTTGGATAACTTGTGACACACTAAGAATTACGGCATTACAACGTAATAAAAAACAAACCGAAGACGCCATGTCGCCTGGTGGAAGACCTTAGTCGCGTTTATACATTAGCTCCTTGCCGCGCACCCGTTCACGGCTAACTAGCTGTCGTTGACAGCGCACTTCAGCACCTACAAGTAGGTCAGAGGGTCGAACCAGTTCTTGGTGGCATTTCTGCAGCCCACTTGAGGAGAACACGTTAGCTACTTAAGTCTGCAATGCTGGATTGCTCTTCACAAGAGGCGTGTCATATACTTGATCTGGTGCTTGGTCTGCGCAAGCAAGGTTATTTTTGAAAAGTTGCAATCATCACTCCACCAGCTAAGAGTGGTCACAGAAAAACACAAGTATCCAATATTATGGACTGCCATCCAGAGGGCCCAAGATGAATATGGAAGAAATGGAGTTTAAAAAGAAAATTTAACTAATTTATTGTCCTAAAATCTGGGGTGCGCATTATACATGGGTACAATTTAAAAAAAAATATATATATATATATATATATATATATATATATATTTTTTTTTTTAAGAAAATCAGGGTACAACAAAACCAACAACAGGACTGACCGACAAAGACGTGGAACAAAAAGACAGGGTGACTAGGGGTGTAACGATTCATCGATACACATCGATTAATCGATTTAATGCTCTATTTATTGGCATCGAAGCTAAACGTAAACATCGATTTATATCGCCGTGTTTGACCTCGGACATTAGACGCGATTTTGTTTTGAAATCCAGTTCATTGTTGCTTCCTTCCTTTTTCCGGGAGCAGTGGCGCGGCGGCGTGTTGTGTTGTGAGCAGAGCAGGCACGTGAAAGGGGAGTCGACAACTAGTACGCGGCTCCTGGGCTGGTGCTATGGCTAGTGTCCAAAAACACGAGGAAATTTGCTCCCCTTTAGGCTTCAAGTCATTCGTTTGGAAGCACTTTGGATTCCAAAGAAAAGATGGCTCAACGGACAAGACACGTGCAGTTTGTAAATCCTGCCATGCGGTGATCAAATATTCAGGGACCACAAATCTCGCCGCACATTTAAAGAAAAAACACGACATCAAAGTTCAGTGTTAAAATAAGCACTTTGTATACTACAATACTCTTGTAATTTCCTAAATGAAGAGTTTGCAGTACCTTGTTGATTTTGCGTACGAATTGTTATAAATCAGGATATTGTTCTATATTTTTTATTAAAAAAAAAAAAAAAAGAAAAAACGATCGTAGTGCACTATATCGTGATATATCGTGAATGAATCGCAGCAGGCTTTAAGATATCGGCAAATATCGTATCGTAGTTCTTTGTATCGATATATCGTATCGTGACAAAACCCGCGATTTACACCCCTAGTCTCTGCTGTTCACTTCAAACACGCTCCATACGACCGCAATGCTCTCGTATCAGACGCTTGCTCGATCACCTGCTCGTTTGCTGTCACAATGTACCCTACACAAATCCGAAACATTTGTTGCGGATCCGAGTCACGACGAGGGGCAAGTTTTGGTTTCCAAGGGTGTTTTTATTCCTCTTCAACGTCTCTCCCATACAGAGCCGCCTTTTTCACGTCCGCACGCCTTTTTCACATGTCCGCAACTGATCGCGGTGGTGCCTTTACGGGCAGTCGGAGAAATCAACGCAAACAAAAAAAATTACATCCAGCCTAGTTAAGACCATACCAAAGACTATAAAAATGGGACCCATTGCCTCCCTGCGTGTGTGACGATCATTGGGACTTAAAAAAATAAAAAATAAAATTAAAAACAAAAAAAATTAAAAGATTTTTTTGTACCCATGTATAATTCATAAAAATTGGGTGCGTATTATACATGGGTACAGGCTTTTTTCCAGCATCAACATACCATTTTTAGGGTGTGTATTATACATGGGGGCGCATTATACACAGAAAAAAACGGTACTTTATTATTCCTAAAACATGCTGTCTGCACCGGTTAACCAGCATGGGTATCAAGAACATCCCCATACCGCCAGAGGAAAAATTGTGCTCCATGTACATTTTCCACCGGTTGTCAGTGCATTCGGGGTTAAGTCTGGCTGTCATTTATTACAATTACTAAAGGGAAGATTCGTACGAAAAGAGCTGCGGGCGCCAGAAAAAAAAACACAGGAAGGAAAATTCCTATGTGATTAATTTGACATTCTAATGTATCGTAAAGCGGGAGTAGAATAAGGCCAACTGACAGAACATTTCTGACTTCATATTCTGCTTATACATGTTTGGATTTCCATCGGGCCGCAAAGTATCTGGTGTCAGATCGGGAGGAATTTCATGAAGCTCAAAAAGCGCTTGACTTGGATATTACTGATCCACCGGTTGAGCCCGTGGAACCCAGCATGTACAGTATGTGAACATAGCGTGTGTGTGAGTTTCTCCACCTGTTGTGCTGGGCCTAAGGGTGAGCTCAGTGCATCATGCTCAGTCGCCCTTTGTTTTTGCCACAAAATAACGTAGCATCTGTCGAGCATGAGTGGCACCTGTAAAGCTGTCCCGAGTACTCACATTTTCCCAGGGACGGGCCAGGCATTACGTCCGTCCTGGGAATGCCTCCAGAAGAGGCGCTGCCACCACAACCCGACCCCGGATGATGGACGGATGGAAGCTTAATGGGTCAAAATACCGCAACATCGATTTGCGTTGTCCCGTGCAAGCAGTTTCCCATTTATGTATTAGCATTAAGCTAGCCAACTAAAGAGCAAATGGATCAGAAAGGGACAACCTCTGTCACCATTCTAAGAAAAAAGTTAAGGACCAAAGAAAAGAACAATCTGATCTGAAGATAAGAAAAAGAAAAAATCAATCCATGTCAATATTTTGTTATTACCCTGAAACATTTGTATAAATGAAAGCCCCATAAAACTCCTGAAAGAGGTCCGGTAATGCTGGATAAATAAACGTCCCTGGCCACGACATGAGTAAATGCGGTCATGAAAATAACTGACAGACTCCGGTGATGGCAGGAGAAAAAGGAAGCCGTTAGACCGCGTTGCTTGTCAGGAACAGCAGGAAGGCGACAGCGGGCGTTCACAGGATGAAGGAGATGAAGAACATCTTTAAAGTTGTTATCATGGAACCGGCGAAGGCCAGCCTCACCAGCGCGACGGGAGCTAATTCAAACCATCTTTATTACAAACCACAGAAGCGTAAATAATTGAGAAAAATTGGCAATGGGCTTTTTTGTTGTTTTCTTGGGGAAAGCTCCAGAAAATAAGTCGACATCTTCCCTTTTTTTGGTCCTATCTTAGAGAAGATGGAATTTAATGGCACAGAAACGATGCAAAGCCGAGACACTGGTTTTGGCTCGCCTGCGCACCCTGCATGTCTTGCATGTGGCCGCCAGGAATGCGGGAATCTTGGCAGCCTCGGTGGAAACGTTAAGCATCAAACGACGCCATCGCCTCCGAAGCTTTGCGTCTGCATCGGCAAACTATTTAGCTCTCAAGTCTGTGATGGTTCAATGGATCACAGAGGGGATCATTAATGCAAATACAAACCACATAAACAAAACAAATAACTCAAAAAGTGCCTCGCAGTTGTTTAACTAACAACAGAGACAAAAATTGGACCATTTTTTTATTTCCTATTTTGAAGTACCGTAATTTTCGGACTATAAGTCGCTCCGGAGTATAAGTCGCACCAGCCATAAAATGCCCAAAAATGTGAAAAAAAAACATATATGAGTCGCTCCGGAGTATAAGTCGCATTTTGGGGGGCAATTTATTCGACAAAATCCAACACAAAGAACAGACATGAACGAGCAACAACAGGCTAAACGATACGGTATGCTAACGTGACAAACACAAACGAGGAGCTGGGAACGGGCCTGACGTAACATTCAGTTATTTTAAAAAAAACGATTACATAAATAACACGTTTATAAAACCATCTGTGTCACTCCAATTCATTAAATCCATCAATCGTCCTTTGTCAACAATGCCGTGTGCCGCAGTTCAAATTATTCCACAGGCCCATACAACGATATATAAACTATATTTTAAAAAACTATCACATAAACAACAATATTATCAAACCATTTGTGTCACTCCAAATTATTAAATCCATCGATCAAATTTCTCGTCTTTTATCGATCGTCCTTTCTCAACAATGCCATGTGCCGCGCCGCAGTTCAAATTATTCCACAGGCCCATACAACGATATATAGACTACCGTTTTTTTCCGTGTATAGTGCGCCCCCATGTATAATACGCACCCTAAAAATGGCATGCTGATGCTGGAAAAAACGCCTGTACCCATGTATAATACGCACCCAATTTTTATGAATTTTTTTTTTTAATTTTTATTTTTTTAAGTCCCAATGATCGTCACACACGCAGGGAGGCAATGGGTCCCATTTTTATAGTCTTTGGTATGGTCTTAACTAGGCTGGATGTAATTTTTTTTGTTGGCGTTGATTTCTCCGACTGCCCGTAAACGCACCACCGCGCTCCGTGCGCGCACGGGAAAGACGCGTGCGGACGTGAAAAAGGCGGCTCTGTATGGGAGAGACGTTGAAGAGGAATAAAAACACCCTTGGAAACCAAAACTTGCCCCTCGTCGCGTGTGTGTGTGTGCGCGTGTGTGCGAGAGCGAGAGAGAGCGAGAGGGAGAGAGTGCGAAAGAGAACGCTCAACCGTAGCGCGCCGCCGACCGCCCAACTGCACCGCGCTGGTAGCATTATTGTGACAGAGCCGTCGCTGAAATTTAGAAGATATTTTCAAAGTCCTGATGTACTTTCTAAAATTTAAGTGGACCTCAGTGCGCACTGCGCAGGGAGCTTAATTTGGTGCGGTCGCGCAACCGCAGCGCGCCGGGCGCTCACTGTCGCATTGCTTAAAGAGCGCCTTTGTTTTTTAGGATGAACAGCAGAGACCAAAGGAACAAGGCAGTGTTGTGAAATAAAATATTACCTGTAATACGCATTTTGTTATTTGCTGATTGAAACTGCTAATTAAACTGTGAATTGAAACCAATAGGAAGAAAACAACTCTCGCTCTTTATATAGCTGACGTGTCTTGCGCAGCCGTTCTGTGCATTTTATTTCACAACACTTTGCCTTGTTCCTTTCTTCTCTGCTGTTCACTTCAAACACGCTCCATGCGACCGCAATGCTCTCTTATCAGACGCTTGCTCAATCACCTGCTCGTTTGCTGTCTGTCACAATGTACCCTACACAAATCCGAAACATTTGTTGCGGCTCCGAGTCACGACGAGGGGCAAGTTTTGGTTTCCAAGGGTGTTTTTATTCCTCTTCAACGTCTCTCCCATACAGAGCCGCCTTTTTCCCGTGCGCGCACGGAGCGCGGTGGTGCGTTTACGGGCAGTCGGAGAAATCAACGCCAACAAAAAAAATTACATCCAGCCTAGTTAAGACCATACCAAAGACTATAAAAATGGGACCCATTGCCTCCCTGCGTGTGTGACGATCATTGGGACTTTAAAAAAAAAAAAAAAAATTAAAAACAAAAAAAATTAAAAGATTTTTTTGTACCCATGTATAATGCGCACCCCAGATTTTAGGACAATAAATTAGTTAAATTTTGCGCACTATACACGGAAAAAAACGGTATATTTTAAATAACTATCACATAAACAACAATATTATCAAACCATTTGTGTCACTCCAAATCATTAAATCCATCGATCAAATTTCTCGTCCTTTATGTCATCCTGGTGACAGAGGACATGTCCAGAGGATATGGCGCTTTAAAGTGTTAATTACTTTATTTGATTTTTTCTCTCTATTTTTCATGTTTTGAATATGTTCAAGATAAAGATATCAAAGCATGTGAAGTGATCAACTATACTAAAAATAACATGTGAAGTGGTCAACTATACTTGTAAGTGATGTGTTAATGATCAAGTAAAAATTTGTGAAAAAAAAACATGTATAAGTCGCTCCTGAGTATAAGTCGAACCCCCCCCCCCACCCAAACTATGAAAAAAAAACGCGATTTATAGTCCGAAAATTACGGTAGATGTTTGATTGCCATTATGTTTGTTTTATGTTGTAATGCGTTAATGTGTGGGAAAAAAATCTTGGACAATTAGCAGAACTAATAGATTATGGGCCCTAATTATTTTATTATTAGTAACCAGTTGATTATTTTTTTGAATGGAACTAAAAGGACATTGTTTTATTACAATCCCCTCTGGCACTTTTTTTTTCTTTTGCTAATATTGCGATAAAACAGATTATCATGATTATTTCACTCCAGACAATGAAGGTATGACATTTCCGTATCGTTTAATCAAAAACGTCGACTTGGTGTCTATTCCTATTGGGGTCTCTAAATGAAGTGCAGCCCCCCTCAAAACACCCACTGGGCTCCTCCTTTGGTTGGTTCCCGGCTCATAGATTCAACTTTGACCTCAGAGTGAGAAACCCAAACAGTGGTGCAGAGAAACCAGCGCATTTGTCATGGAGATTGAACAAACGTACGCACGCTTACAAAAAGCAGAGGTTGACCACACACACTCACACACATGACTTTGACACTTTTGGCAAATGATGCGGCCGGCGTGACTCACGCTGTTGTCGCTGGATCCCGACACCGGATAGACGGTCCAGCCGAGCTCGGCTGTGGCTGTGGTGGAGTCCATGAGTGTCTCTGCGGAAAGACGGACAGACGCAGGTCAGGATGACAAGGATTTACGGCGACCGCCAGATTGCTAGCTATCCACGATACTCCATCGACCTCGCAAATAAAAGCATCCCAAATCAGCCCCCTTTTCAACACAAGCACACTCATGATTCAGGATTTTTTTTCTTTATTACTTATAACTTTAAGTAACTGACAGACACATGCAAACCGAACTGAAACAGTCAAACCGAAGCATTCAAACAGTTTTCAAAAGTCGCTCCAGAAAGCAAAGTGACTGACCGGAAAGAAAAGGAACCAGCGCGACAGACTGCCGACGACCTTCACTAAAAAGTGATCCATTCCACACAAATGCCAATCGTAGCTTTTTTAAATTTGACAGATGGGCAGTCTCGTCAGATGTTTGACTTCCTTGGGGCTGGGTAGAAGAAAAAAAAAAACAAGCGGGTGAAACCAATCGGAGGCCAGCGGATTATGTGGTGAAAAGAAACACCTCCAGTAATTGGGGTCAAAGAGAACGTGCGTTCCGTCTGTCATGAGTTCCTCTACGGTCCGCATTCCACCTGCTTGACCCGGCTGTCTATCATCTGCCGCTTAGACCATTCATGTTGTCACCTCGAACAACACTCCGCAGCTCACCGCCACCCCGCTTTTAGCCTCGGCCTCGCGGCCTCTTTGCTGTTCCCTACTTCTCAGCTCCTTAATGAACGTGGCCTCCTGATTATGCTTGCTGTGACCCCAAAATGCCAAAGGGGGATTATGAGACACAGCTTCAAGTCAAAGATGGCAACGTTCTTGCACAACCAAAGTTGGAGCTGCTCATATTCCAATTGACATAAAAAAAAACTCTGCATCCACTTGTTGACTTCAAGAGGCCCAGATTTCTGATTTCCAGATTACCAGGCTTGAGCCACCGAGTTCCGGCCACTTCTAGCATTTCAACCACAGTCCCGACGAGCATAACGGGAGAATTTGCAGTTTTCACAAGTTGGGAAATGCTATAATTAGACTGATGAGACTGCAATAGAGCAGCCATTGGCGGGCTTTTGCGAGTGATGCAGAGCCAAGCAGGCAGTGTGGATGTTAGGCTGCAAAATGGTAATTACCCCACATAACCATGAGAATAATTAGTGGAGGAGCAGTGCGGATAATGAACCCCCTCTGCGGCGGCTTGGGGAGAATGGAGTGGGAAAGATTTCACTAAACCACCATTTTGTCTATTCTCTTTTTTTTGTCCCAATTTTGACAATTTTAGTCTGTACTGCAAGATCAATTTGAAAACATATTCGCTATGCAGGCAGGCATGTAGCAGTAGAGTAAAGCTGTGTTAATAGCAGCGCCACGTTCAATACATTCTTGCCACGACCAATATGAAAGGTCAAAATCTGGTAAGCCACCACAAAAATGGTGTTTTGAATTTACTCAATTTTACTTTAAGTGGTTGCACAAAATAAAAACATTTGCAGTGTCAGACAACCGTGGTCCAAAAGATGAGCAGTTTAATATTTTGCCTTTGGTTGCTTGACTATACCCAACGTGGACCGAACCATGACCTTGAAACTCAGGAAGCAGTGATTTTTGGCGCATCGTTTTACCACTAAGTAGCACACTTTTGCAGCGATGGGAACTCGAGTCATTGCGTTTTGGATTCTGGCTTGGAGTCGCAATTTTGACGACGTGACTTGGCAAAAAATAAACTTGACACTCAACTTGGGTTTGACCGTTGGTGCTTAACGTGAAACCCGACATTGCACTCGATAAATTCCTCAATAAAATAATTTGACCTTTTCAGTTTTCCGTCCTGAAACTAAAGGTTTATTTACAGTGACCCATGATCATGGTTAGCCGCGCTAAAGAGTGCGGCGGCAAGTGTAAACGTGGCGATACTGCCACATCACCGCATCTATCAGCGTGAAGAGGCAAAGTTTTCCCAACCGCCTGCCTTCTGCACCGCAGTATCTGTCGGTTGCCAGCTCATTGCCCCCCGTGGAGCCCAGCGGCACATCAGCTTCTGCCTTTGCTTTCCAGCTGTGGTGAAGCATGTTGGCCCTTCATCGAGAGCAAGACTTGGATGCTCGGAGGCTTAAAGGGGACGTATACTTGATAAATTTGCGGAGACATACGTAGATAAATGGATAGACATTACATAGCTAGACAGATTTCTCTTGTCAGTCTGCAGATGTGGGTCATGCAACTGACATTTCCAAAAACCAAGGCCAATGGAACTTTCGATGACATGACAACCGGTGACGTAGCTATAGCGTTGTGTTTATGCTAGTAGCTATTTGTTCTCGCAGCTGGAGTCAGAAGAGAAATTTAGTAATAAAAAGCTGAAGGTTTGTGACAAGATTCTGGAGATGAAAGTGAGATAAAGACAAAATCGAAGTGTATTTTCCCTTGTGGATGCAGCACTTCATCACCGAGAATTGAATTGAAGGTCAAAACAAACCTGAGGGAGGAAAGGTTATTCAAATCACACCAAATTTGCATGGTTATCATCTCAGATCATCATCACAACAGTCTGATGGACCGCAGAAATGTTATTGCTGAGTCCCACCATACAATTACTTGACTTCTTCAGCTATTGTCCAGCATTCTCAGAGGACCACTATGGTGCATTCCAGAGAACACTGAACACACACGGCATTATTCTCTTCCAATGATTTATTGAAAAGGATTTTAGCGGTTGCCGCTTGACGTGAAGTTTGATGCTGTGCGGCCACGACACGGCGTAATGGATTTTCATCACACCGGTTGTTCCGCCAGGCTACTCTGCCACGCCACTGCCGCTGCTGTACTCTCCACTCCAAAGACAAACCGCAGCTCCTCAACTTCCTGCTTGCTGCTCCTTATAAGTGTCTTTACATCTTTAGTGCGGCAGTGAAGTGTTGCATAAAAGCGTTGAATAACCGCTCGAGTTCATGGGATGATGGCCTCCATGCTGGCAGTCAAAGGCGCTTCTAAAACTTAGCCGCCTTCAAAAGCCCCCCCCCCTTCTGAAAATATGAAACATTCATGCACACACGCTAATCTATTCACAAGTGTTAACAATGCGAGTGTAAATAATTCAAGTGAGAATGTCATTTATATGTCCTTTTTCCTTTTAGAAAACTGATTCCCCCTGGTCATGAATATGCAATGAGAGCTGGGAGACTTAACCCCTGATGCTGCTTGCTGAGAGCGCTTCCTGCAACAATTGCCATCCGTGTATGACGGTAATCAACAATCCAAAACTGGAAAAGTTTTTGCATAAATATTTTGTTGTTTTTAAGCCAACACACACAAAAAAAGATACAATTTCAAAACGCTGTTTTTATTCTTTATTCAAATGTGCCATTATGTGTTAGGAACTACTATGCTCATACGTATGTCTCAGTTGACTAATAGCAGTTTGCTAAACTAGCACATCTTTTGGAATGTTTGTCACAAAACCTACACAGCCAATCCAACATTGAAATCAGACTCAGTCGGGTTTTTACTTTTCTATTTTTGATCTGAACCCAATACAAAATAATATTTCTTCCATTTTTTTCATTTGCTTTCCAATTGAAAAAGGAAAGAAGGAATGATGGCTGGATTAGGGATTTTAAATTAAAGCAATTTGGATTTCTGTCACTTGTACCAGTGCAAAACCAGTTTTGAGTAGTATTTTATTCTAGTTGTGTGAGAGTTGTATTGTTTAAATGTTCCAAACAAAACTGCAGCCTCCTCACATCAGTTATTTCATGTTGTTTTGACAAGTGATTTACCCCTGCTTTTAACATTAGTCTGTCTTGCGTCCATCTAGTTTTCACCCTTGAGCTGAAGTGAATCGAACTGCAGCGGAGTTCTCTAGCAAGCGAGCCGAAACCACCTCTGCAAGGTTCCGACGATAGCGTTCAAATAAATGACAACAACAGAGTTTGTTTAACCCAAGCAAGCCTGGCAGCCTAAATATCTGCAAAAAAGTCACATTCCACTCATGACCAAAATCAGGAGTAACAAGGCAGCATTGAACAGCTACGCTGACTAATGGGCCATTTAAGCGATAAAGGAATACCACACACTCAGGAAGAAGGGTGTATGAGGAGGCTAGAATAGATTCATGGCAGGATAGTTGTCCTTCTAAGGAATAATTTAGACCAGCGCTTTTCGAACGCGAGTCCCTGAACACCTGGGCCTGTCAGACAAAATCATCAAAAATTCAGACCAACATATGGAGATGCCGTGCTCGTGTTCATAACACAAACATAATAAATGACAAATAAAATCCAGTCATATTAATATGATTAAGACATGAATCTGACAATCCTGCATGAATACAATTGGCTTTATTTGTTTTTGCCAAAAAGTGCATTATTTTCGGAGGAGACTCCTATTTTATTTTTAGAAAAGGCATATTTTTTTTAGAACATTGAATTATTCTTAATACTGTAATTGTCTTGTAAAGATTCAGTCTTATTAATATTAAGACTTTATTTTTGTAACATTATACCGTTTTTCCTCAAAAGAATGCAAATTTGGTAGCATTCATGACTTTTTCATGAAAATAGGCAACATAAAAATTATATTTAATTGGTAGAAGGAATATAACAGTGAGGTGGTTAAAACTCTTCCCTGGACCCAAAAATTTGGAGAACCTTTCAGACCACATGGCGTAGACCCAAAATTTCATCCTAACAAAGATAAACCTGTTGTTAGATTTCCACAGTAATGCATGAAGTCTGGCGGGAGACATCTCCTCTCTCCCAAAGATTTATGACAACATGCACATTTTCGTTTTCCAAAAAGGCGTGTTTGGAGTTGAGAAGTTTATGTCGGTACTTTAGGGAGCAATGAAGTAGACCACAGAGCTCAGTTTCACCTCATCGTGTGTGGATACATTGTACCGGCGAGGAAAAAACAGGGGCGGAAGCTGGCTCGTTGGTTTTGGAGACGAATGGTGCAATGTGAAATATGGTTATGACACACAAACGCAAAGAGGCGGAAAGTGGCGCTCTCTCCAGAGCACCGAATGATACCGGGTACCGAGCAGGATGTAAGACAAGTGAGCTGCACACTGTTATCAGTCAGTGAGACTTAAATTGTCAGCGAGGCCTTAGGGCCGGATGCAAGAACCACTGTTTTGCTGTACGTTTGAAAAAAGGTTCTGGCCCTACTTGTGTTTTATTTTTTCGACAATGGAACAATCGGATGATGGACCGAGGGTGTGTTATAGCTTTTAAAGTATAGTATATTTCAGTTTTAAAAAGTTTGAAAAATGCTTGTATTTTACAGTCATCAGTGCAAACAGCAACAAAAAAGATAGTTACACAATTGATTAAATAAATAAATATAATTAACTCATTGCCAAGGCTAATCAGTAGCTAACTAGCATGACTGACATCAGTTCAATTCCTCCTCGACGTCTCTTCACAACGTGGAGGATAGCGAAGTGTAGTTAATAGTTAATTTAAAAAAAAACTAAAAAAAAACCCTATATCACATTGTTTTATTAGAGATGATAAGGAGAGTAGTAGGAGTTTATTTTCTATTTAAGGGTGGCAGGTGACCCTTAATACCACCAGAATAGATCCACCCCTGCCTCGAGAAATCCCATCTCCACACTCGGAGCCAAAACATGAGTAATCCAAAGAACGCTGACAATCTTTAAAGCAGAACTTGCTCGAGGACCAACAATGCGATACGTTCTCATCCCTGACGTTGATAAGGGGCAAAGAAGCAAAATAAACTATTTTTGCTTCTGAACCGAATCCTTGTTATTCACTGAGGCGTTGTGAACAGATATTTTGTTTCTATCTGGAGTTGCTAGGGGTGTTTCCTGGGAGGAAATGTAAGTGTCACAACCTCCACCTCATTATTTTGACATCATTGACCAGATGAATTTATTTTGAATGGCATGTCAAATTTAATACCTCTGTGTGCCGTGGCTCATTAATAATGGACGGCACATTGCAAATGGCCTGGGGTCGGAGTGTAACTGCCCATAAGTGTGAATAAGCCTCCCGATTGGCTGGCAAGCATTCCTCAATGGACCCCGTGTGTCTTGCCAAAAGTCGACTGGGACAACCCTAATGAATGATGGAAAAATAGATAGCTGGATGACATTTGACTATTGCCATGTGGCAATTTGAAAAAAATAATGCTTGACCATCTTGTGTGATCAAATCAACAGGATTCATGCACTAATACAAACGATCCATGTCCTATTAAATTTAGAGTCATCAATTAACTTAACACCCATGTTTTTGGAATGTGAAAGGTATCTGGAATCCCCAGAGAACACCTGAGATTCAAACCCAAACCTCAGAACTGTGAGGCAGACACTAACCACTACGGCAATGTGCTGCACCCAACTGAATACCTCGATGGAAATATAATTAAGCCGTATGCGCCACTCATCAAGTGATGTCTCAAGCAAACCATCCAACTCCAGTGTCACGTCAATCAACTGAAATTTTACTTTGACGTTTCATCCATCATTGATGGCAACTGGCCTAAAATATTAGTCATTCCTGAGGGACAAACACCATATTTCACAGAAGACAAATTTGGCAATAAGACAGAGGGATGAGTCATCCAAGCAATCATTGCCGGGTGAAAGAAACCTGGCATACCACACTGAACGTCCGAAGATTTATACGTACACATTCCTTATGTCCCCAAATCCCAATCTCCCCAGTCCTGTTCAACACATCAGTAGTGTACTTAAAATCCTGCAGCGGAAATTTGGAATAAATCCTACAAGCAGCACTTGATCGGTAGAAAACCACATCGCAGGGAAAGGGGGTCGTTTCAACGACATTAATGTATTCATAAGCAACGTGACGGTCTCGTGCCTTGGGAATACTTTGCATCTAAATGACACTAGCACTAATCACCTTGATGGAAACAATCAGTCCCACCTTGCCACGCCTTGCCTACAAGCCATTAGTTAAAAGTGCAATAATTAGAAATGTACGCAGCTCCGTGGAAGATTGACACGTTGCCTCTGCGATCCCCCTCACGGCACGTTTCGCTTTCTACGTCTACCAACCTCGCCCCGCCCCCCTCTTCCTCTTTTGTGGGTGTTGTGCTGTGCAGGTAATAACAATACGACAGGCCCTGCCAGCAAGCAGCACTGCTGACCAGCATTCATCGACTAACAAAGCTTGAGGTGAATTTATATATTCTGACGGCTGTGTAGGAGCAATGGGACCCATTTTCCATCATTGCCTGGTAATTAAGGACGAATGAGGGTGGATCACAATAGAAGTATTCCAAGTTAAGTAACAATCACACTACAATATCAGCCGTTCATCATTTACTAATTTACCTATTGGTATTCACGAAGTGTCCGATGCATGCGGCACACTTTACAGGTCTTGTCTTTTTTCTTCACACTGGGCTAGTTGTCAACCCAGAGCCTCGTTACGACCTCCTAGCTCCGACCTTCGTTGTCACGGTAATGAAAGTCTTACTCGCCAATGGCCTACAGGTAAAGTTAGAAGCGCCAAGCAGTCGCTCATTCCTCTTAAACATAAAGAACCCTAAAAACGGCTAATATCAGCGAGGAGAAATAATTCCTGATCTTTGGTGCGTTTTGACGAAAAACCCTGACATGGTATGTTTTAAATTGTGGAAGAAAAATGCACAATTTGTCTCTATTAATAAAATTAGGGATTAAAATGAATATTTCAAATTAGTGTTAGGGCTACAATTATAAAAGCTACATTTTGGATTTCAAAGCTGGGTTTTAAGGGTTAAGATTTCAAGTTAAGCATTGGGTTTCAAAGTTGCCAGAGAAAAAGAACTAGAAGTAAAGCACTATGTAAAATATACCAAGGTGGAAAAAAAACATAAGCAAAATACAGTATATCTCCATTAAAGCAAAGTTGTTTTTTCTCCTTTCGCTTGGTACGTTTATGCAGATTCTTAGTCGTCAAGTTCATGGTATCGCACAAAGGTTGAACTAAAGGCAACGCAACAAATTCTTGGTTGCTGAACACGTTTCACCTTTAAATCTAAGAAAGTTCTTCAGTTCAGGGACGTGGCTTTGTGTGTTTTGCTTTGTACGATCTTGATCAAGCCATCTATGAAGTGACACACGAGGCCGTGTCTTGTCTCACTCAAAGCTCTGACTTTAGTTTGACTTTAGCTACAAACAAAAGCATGTTTAAACTACTTTGCCTGTGCACAAGTGTGTGGATGCTTCTGGCATCTCTTTTTATGGAGTCGATCTGTCCTTGTCTTGCTGATAAAAAGACCCCCCCCCCCCCCATACACACTATCTGGTACCTGGGCAAGCAGCTTTGGCCTGCAGATCACATGCCAAGTCAAACCATTAAAATCAGACAAACGCTTCCATTTTATGAGCCATTCTACATGCATTTAAAGAGCACTTCTCCCTCTTCAAAGATCCGTTAAAAGCTGCTGTAAATTCCTGTGCCCAAAGCCCTGAGTTCTTATCTCATTTTAGGTTGAACCGTTAACCCGCAAGGTCAAAACCTGTCCTGAATCAAATGGAGTGATTTAAGGTCAAGGATGTTTGGCGTCTGCAGTTTGCTTATTAGTGTTTTCGCTAGCGAGCCTGGCTACAATCTGTCATCACAGCAAATATCTGTGGATTTTATATGTTTTGACGACACAAGTCAGGATCACTTGATTGCGCATATTGGGACAATCCATTTGGAAGCAATCTAAACATTGTTCTGCAACATTGCTGCCGCAAACAGTCGACGCCTGCCAGACTGCAAATATTTACAAAACGGAACGAGGCGCTTCCAACAGATGAAGACAATTGATAGTATTGAGAGCTAAATCTTCATATGATTATGTTTGAGTTAGACCGGGTTCTATCAAAGCCCCTCCAAAACTCTCCACCTCACGACAGCAAATGACAAGTGACAGCAGCGATAGCATGTTCCCAGACACTTTCCATGCGATGTTCTCCGTCATCCATCGAGTTGTTTGTTTCTGCTGTACAAATGGAGCGCCTGTGTCCCAGAGTGATCATGTAAATGTTTCACCCCGACTGTATTAATGAGACTGCGCCTCTCTCCGTTGTGGTTATGCTCAATCATTGATGTAAACGAACGGCTTGTGCCACTTTTGTGAGGAAAATGGCTTCTGAAGAAATAATGTCAGGGCATTTTAAGTTCTGGTTTTGTGTCTGTCTTGAGCTTGCATTAACTGCTTACATGTCAAGTCGATCAAAAGCTGTTGCTATTTTTGTCTTGGGTTCAGGTACAACACTTAGTGCATGTCCAGATGATGAATTTGCAGCATCGTAGTCAGTTCACACCCAGCGGGTTGATTGTTTGCCAGTCGATACACTCCGATTGCCAAGATGGATGTCAGGTAGTTAATGTGTCCATCGGGAACATCACACAACATCATCAGTGGTGCATTTTAGAACAAATTAGCAGTTTCTATGTGAATGCCGGTGACGTAACTTGACAAGAGAGACAATGGTGTAGCTTTAATGGGTGGGAGATGAGTAGCATCACATCACTATGTTGGCCAAGGAGTCGGGATGACAAAATGTTTTCAATTACAACTTGTGGTTTTACAACACTTGTGGAAATTAAAAGGGAAAAAAAAACGCCATGTAGACAGTGAAAAGAACCGTTCCGCAGATGTGCCAGGTCTGCAACTGGTTATCATGACTGGGTGACCATTGCAAACTAGTTTTCCTGAAATCCCAGATTTTAATCACAGCTGAACGGTGTCGTAACAATGCAGATGTAAGAGCTGATGAAAAATGCAATGTCACAGCAAAATATGCTTTCAAGTAGCAATTGAGGTTTGGATGTAAGTTGAATACACAGTATATTGTGTTTTACCATAATAATGTTGTTCCCCAATAAGCGCTCGCATTTTTTTGGTTGCAATACAAGCAATCACCAAGCGTGTCGTGGACTGTATATCACGACTGTACTTTTCATTTGCATTCGGCCTCATTGCCCAACCGGCCCAAACAGCTGAGTCCGCATAACCATCATCACTGCCCCATCTCAAACATACCGTAGTCCCGATGCCAATGCCGCAATTGTCCGAAGAGTTATGGGTTCACGACTCCCCTCTGCAGGTCTATAAAGCAGACAAACAGAAGCAGCAGTAGTGCTCATGTGTCTGCCTGCTGCACTGCGGGGATCATTACTGCCTCCACCAGGCTTTGGCGTAACCCAAATATCATTTACAGTACAGGCACACTTTAAGCCCCTCTGCGATCAACATCCAGATGATAAGCGGACTGTACCGACTGACGGGCTCTTAAGGCACCTTTCGGGCCCTCCATTGACCCCCATACGCTGGGAGCGAGCGTGTCGAGTGGAACCTGAAGAGGCGGCTAATGGTCTCACGGGAGCCTGCTGAAAATAAGCGGAAGACAGGGTGAAGACAAACACTGATCAACAGTGCGGTTACTAGCGCTCCATGCACCAAAGCCAATTCAGAATTGGGAACGACGCTGCAAAAAACTCAAATAGAAACAATTGCATTTCTTAGAAACTTCTTATTTGTCATGGTCTCACAATATTTCTCCTTAAAAGTCAGATTTTGTGGTTTTCACTGTGACTGGGTTTAGCTTGAAGAAAAAACTACCAAAAAGATATAAATGGTTAAAATTAACGGATTTCGGTGGTGGTTAACATTTAAGGACATCGGTCTTGAAGCGTTTGAGGTTAGCCATGTTTATTCGTTTGAAGAACATCTTGCGATATCCCTGTTTTGTTTGCTTTGCAACATTCCTGTTTCGGTTCAAAGAAGTAATGTTTCTCATTGTATTACTTTTAATCCTTGATGTGATAAACCTAATGGGGACGGCGCACAAAGAATTGACAACGAAGTCCAAAATTTGAATTGAAACGACATGCACTCAATTATTAAAACCGCAAGAACAATAACAGATTAATGAATTTCATGCGGCCTTTTGAATGACGCTAATAAATCCAGTCCTTGTTTAACAAAAGAATGACACTTTTACAGGCTGTCTTGTCAATATTTCATAGGTAGTGGGAATTTGTTTTTGCATCGACTCATGAAAATGTCTGATGGTTTTAATTAAAGCTACACTCAAGGTCTTTGTCTAATGTTCCAGCGATGAGAGGTAAACATTTGCTTTTTTTAATCATAATCAAATGCGACCTGAATAATTTACAGTTTGTCATTGGCAAAAAGACATTACGATGCAGTTTAGATACGAAAACAGATTAAAACAGTGTTGTGGCCTGCCATTTACAAAAGTGACACCATTGTCCTCTCTGTTTTTGTCACACTTGTCAAACCACATTCGTCACTTTGTGCCGCTCACTAAAGCAAACAAACATATTTCTTATTGAATGGGTATGTTCTTTAAATTTTGCAAGAAAATGTACAGTGTTGAATTAACCTAATGTGTATTCAAGCCTGCTTACAAATAAAAGTTAAAATCTAGTAAAAGTATGATTTTTAATCTCAAGCAACTCACCCGAGATAATGTGGGGTTTTTTTGGGGTTTGTTTTGAGCCTCGCCTGATTTTATCCGCATTGGATAAATGCAAGTAATGTCAATATGACCCATGTTTTTTCTTATTTAATGGGCTGTGCATCTCTAATGTACCATATTTCAATCTTATTTAATGATGTCTGCTTTTACTGTAGTTTTGATTTATCGTGCGAGTCACATTGGCCTGAGTTTTTATCCACATTTGAAAAAAGCTTTTTTTCTTCCTCTTCACGTCATGATGCGTATCAGGATTAATGTGAATCAAGCCAAGAAGTATTTAATAGACTGTAATGGACTTTATTAACCATGATGGGAAATTAAGGGGGGGGGGGGTTGTACATAACGACGTAATATAAACGTACCATCAAATGTGTTTGGTGGCATTTTGTTGAGACAAGGTAACCTGTGAGCTAAACAAACAGCATCTGCAAAGCTTTACGCGTTCTCGGTGGAATGCAAAGTTCTTCACTGAGCACTGTTCTGTTTGTCTTGAGGTCATTACCGCCACTTAACCTGACAGGGCACTTTGTTTCTCCTTATCTTCTCAATGTCTAAGTGTTTTGCATGTTTGTTAGACTTTTGGGCTGGCATTGTATCAGTGTTTTTTGCCTGTGACACACATAAGAGAAGGATCTCTTCAAAAACTGACAGGCTCCCTTCTTTGAATTTCAGACCTTCAGACGCGTGAAGCGGTGAGGAGTTAGACGTCATTTTGTGTGGATCCGTGTAGGGCCAAAGCCTCACTGATAAGGCCCGATAACCAACCGTTGCTATGGTAACTGGTGAACCTGGTGCTGCGGTATCATTAGGAATGTCTTCACTGCACCGTGTTAAGATAACATTGGAGGTCAAAGATGTCATTAAGGAAGTTTGTTGTCAGAGAAAATGAACCTGTCAGACTACCAGATTAAGAAAGAAAATAGTCAATCTGGTACAGAGGGTCTTCAATCCCAACATTTTCTCCATCATTCCTGTTTTTCATTTGGTTCTATATACTGATTGGGGCCGGAAGTGCTTTTCATACAAATATTTACTGTATTTAGAACTCGAACAAGCACCATAATGTGAATAAGCACCATAGATATTCAACAGATGGATGTGCATAGTGGGTGATGCCAAGATCAACCTTGACCCTAACAAGGATGAGATAAATAGGAAATCCAGTTCCAAATGCCACATCTGAGAAATACTTTTAAACACCGTTTTAGACTGGACACTGATTTACTTCTGATGACACCCTCCTATACTCTCTAGCCATACGTAGCAGTTACTGATTGAGTGGAAAATAAATCAAACTGACTCCAAAAAACTCTGGGTGGATCAACAACTGAAGAGATAGATGAGATAATAAGAAAGACGGATACGGCTAAAGACAGCTGAATCACACAGGGGTTGCTTCACAGGCCTGCTGAATGGCTGGCATGCTAATAAGGCAAGTGTGCGTCTCTGTGTGTGTGACTGTGTGTGTTGTGTGTGTTGTGTGTGTGTGCCAGGGTGAGAAGCAGGGTGTACGAAAGGGTCTTCATATGCAGTCATTTGCCAGCATTCAGCTCCCATCAATATCAGGGCTGATTAATGAGAATGTTAGGGAGGGTGGTGGGGGGGGGGGGTAAATGGGGGGGGGGGGGGCAGCGGCCAGGTGTCGAAAGAGGCACAGAAGGGGAATAAAGAGGGCAGGGGTAGTGATCCGTGAGGAATTCCAGTTGAGCAGCAACAAGAGTGTTTTGGTGTGGGTGGGCAAGCGGGCGGATGACGGGGTCTATAGTCCGGAAAAGTGCTCATTAAAAATCTGCACTTCTTTTGATTTCATTCAAAAATAAAATAGAAATATTATTACTAATACAAATATATAAAATATGGCAATACAACAATAATTGTATTAGAAAAATTCTCAATTTTTTTTTTCCTTTTTTCAATGTTGGGGTTTGTTATGTTTTACAGTAAAAGCTAAAACTATATCCTAAAAAAAACATAATATAATAAATTGTATTTTATGTCAGCTTCAAACAGGTCACAACCTGGAAACGCTTTGAAACATTCAAGGAGGGGACCATGTCATGAAAGTGTCTGTGTGAGACCCTTTTCTTCTTAGATGGCACTTAGGGGGTAAAATCATGTTTCGACCTTGAAAAGTCCCCCCCCCCCATCTTCCGCACCCCCAAGGGAGAAAAAGGCTCCGGTGTGGATGACAAGGGGTCGTGTTCTTTTGGGCATTAGAGCAGCCAAGGTCGTGTTTTACCGTCGGTCGCGCCTGTTGTGTGTGCGCGTGGGTGGCCGCGCATGTGTCTGAGCGCTGGCTGGGGTTTATGCACATGTATGAAGTGGATGTGTGTAATCAGAACACACACAAACACAAAAGTACGGATGCAAAATGCATGTGAACGCAGCATTAGTGTACCCAAGTAGATTTTTCAAGTATCTGGAGTATTGATATTTTATATCAATTGTAGTTGAGTAGAGTGTGAGTATTTCTGAAACATTTGGAAAGCATTTCTTTTTTATTTTAAGACTCGCGGGTTGTCGAGTGGGGATTGTGGTTTTCTGCATCCCCTTTTTGTCCATGACTCTGGTCATGTGACAACTGGTTCTCACAGGCGCACAGGGCAGAGAGTAACAAGAGGGTAGCGTGTTAGGGCCACGAGCCCGTTTTCATTGTTTAGTCAAGGAGCCTCACAGCGCCAATCAGTCCGAGAGACGTCAGAGTGGAGTCCAGCGCTAACCGGACCACAAGGGACAGAGGCAATGTCGTGCCAGCTTCGGTCTGGGAACCAACTCAAGCGGCAGCATGCAGTATTTGCCTCTCATTTATCTTTCTATGCATCCTTCTTCTGCTTTCTCATGGCTCACGGTATAAAGGGAAGCAATACAAGTATTGACATAGCCCAGGGGTGACCAACCCGCGGCTTGCGAGACGCATGCGGCTCTTTTCCGGATTTCAAGCGGCTCCTTTACGTTCGGCTCGCGAGCCGCATGCGGCTCCTTGCCGGGTTTCATGCGGCTCCTTTACGTTCATATCAACATTTGTGATTTTATTTGTTTGTTTTTGTGCGTGTTCGCTTCGCTTGAGTTCAATATGGTATTTTCGTCAAACGCTGCGTGTTCACTTCGCTTGAGTTCAATATGGTATTTTCGTCAAACGCGCATGCGCATGAGGTGAAATCCCGCAAAGGAGGCGGGGCAAACCCATTTGGGGGGTGGGGGCGGGGGATGTGGCTCTTTGCAGTACACAGTAAAAAATGTGGCTCTTAGTCTCTGACTGGTTGGCCACCCCTGACATTGCCCCTTGTATCAAATAATGAATCGTAATTTGTCATCTTTTGGACAATATGCTTACATCACTCGCTTCGGATGTAAATGTCCAGCTAAGATGCCGACATGGAGAGAAGGTGGAAATTTCTGTTTGTCGAAAGACTAATTAGCTACACCAATTAACAAACTGAAATTGCCAACACTGCGGAAATACTCCGTGCTTCACCTCAATTGGCTCCGCCCCTGGTCCTCATGGTAACAAAAAGCCTATGCTAACTGCTTGATGCTTTGATTTATCATTGATTCAATTTGCCATCTGCCTGAGATGTGCTATTTTGACTTGCTACATTAATTTTCTCAGTCAAAAACAGCAAAGTCCACAAATCACATCTTCAGGCGAAATCTCAGACAAGGATGACCGCAAAAACAAAAAACATGTACTTTGTGGTTTTTATTTCATTTTACAAGCCACAGGATAATATTAAGAAATTTGCTCAGAGTTACACTCTGCCAAAGCAATGACAGCAAAAAGTTTCAAGCTTCAAATCCCTGTTATTTTAAGATTGCATGGCTAAATCAGATAGGCTCTTAAATCCCTGAAGGCTTGGTGCTGATTTCTTGAGGGGGGGCCTCGACGCTTGAGCTGGTGGTTATCACAAGGTCAGCGTCAAACATCAGCTAAATTAAGTTTGTGGGATGGGTCGGGGGGTTGGAGTCCTTTTGAAATAAACGCAACCAACAGCTGTGAGAAAAACCGCAATACACACACACACACAAAGGTCTCCTTGATTTCCAGTCTGCTCCAGGATCCCCAAGGGTGGAGACCAGCCCTGATGAGGACAATGTCTGGATGTGGTGAAGTGGCAGTTGGAAGATGTGGGGGAGGTTGGAACATCACGTCCCGGACACGCTTCTGTGGGTGACCCAATAGAATAACGCGAGGCCCCGTCTGGAAAACCAGGCCCATCCGCCGCATTCAGACGAAGGCTAAAAGGTTAATTGGCCCTGTGCGTCGCCGCACCTTCCTCGGTGTAATTTACTGTGATTAATGCATGAAGGTTACGGGCGGACTCATTTGACGACCGTTCCCAACAGAACCCAATTAACCACATCTGCGTGGACCTGGATAAAACTGCTGTGGAGGCTCAACATCAGCTCCCTTGTTCCAACATTACTTGACTTGAAACGTTCTGGAAGAGTTCCTGGCCGGCTCTACTCTCATTTTTATAGGGAACACACCATGCTAAAGCAAAAGCTCTTTGTTGAGCAAAACATCTGAGCATCGTTTGGAGGATTCACTATGAAAAAGGAATCGAGAGTTTCAACAATCGCTCCACTGCACTGGATCTGGGACGTTAATGATGTACAAAAGAAAGTTTCCACCTGGAAGTAGTGACTGTTTTTTACAGAAGACAAGAACTGTGACATCCGAACAAAACCTGTCTTTTTTTTTCCCATCTTTTTTTTCCAGGCTCGGCTCGACTGGCACCGTTCCCGGGGTCGATTATTTCTATGTCTCTTTTATGTCAAACTGCCAGGACAGTTCTTTCTTTCCAGCAGTGTGAAATGAGAACCTTGAAGGTAGCTAAGCCTCAAAGTGTTGTCTTTGTTAAGCAAACGTAGCACGGCTCAAATGCTGGAGTTTTTTTGGTTTTTTTTATTATAAAAGGGATTATTTTCTTTGGACATCGCATACATTACAAACACATCATAGCACATAAGCCTCACCTCTCGAGGGATTTAACATTTAATAGAGCCTTCTTGTCTTTAGGACATTCCCTCGACAGTGAACAGCCATAGCTAATCTCTGCAAGCGAATGTGTGTCTGCATTAATTTTGCTGTGTATTCTCTCTGTTGGCGTGTGCCTGCATACATTGTGCACATTTTGTCAGCCCGCTGCTGTGACCTTGTGCCTGTGTGCGTGTGCGTGCGTGTGTGTGTGTGTGTGTGTGTGTAAATAGTATGCTCCGGGTGCCTGTTTCGAGACTTTCGCGCACGCGTGTGTGTGTTTTAATAGCATGCTCCGGGGGCCTGTTTTGAGACTTTTGCCGCAATGTGAGAACGGCTCTGTATACATTTTAATCTTGGATTATCTGTGCCCGGGCTCGGGTGACAGTGTTCTGTCAGCTCAGTGCGTGTTAACATTCATTAGCACATCATGGATAGCAAACAAAAGCCAAAGGAAACCGAATAGGGGTGTAAATCGCGGGTTTTGTCACGATACGATATATCGATACAAAGAACTACGATACGATATTTGCCGATATCTTAAAGCCTGCTGCGATTCATTCACGATATATCGCGATATAGTGCTCTCCGATCGATTTTTTTTTTTTTTAGTAAAAAATATAGAACAATATCCTGATTTGTAACAATTCATACGCAAAATCAACAATGTACTGCAAACTCTTTATTTAGGAAATTACAAGAGTATTGTAGTATACAAAGTGCTTATTTTAACACTGAACTTTGATGTGCGGAGAGATTTGTGGTCCTTCAATATTTGATCACCGCATGGCAGGATTTACAAACTGCACGTGTCTTGTCCGTTGAGCCATCTTTTCTTTGGAATCCAAAGTGCTTCCAAACGAATGACTTGAAGCCTAAAGGGGAGCAAATTTCCTCATCTTTTTGGACACTAGCCATAGCACCAGCCCAGGAGCCGCGTACTAGTTGTCGACTCCCCTTTCACGTGCCTGCTCTGCTCACAACACAACGCCGCCGCGCGCACTGCTCCCGGAAAGAGGAAGCGAGCAACAATGAACTGGATTTCAAAATAAAGTCGCGTCTAATGTCCGAGGTCAAACACGGCGATATAAATCGATGTTTACATTTAGCATCGATGCCAATAAATCGTAGAGCATTATATCGATTAATCGATGTGTATCGATGAATCGTTACACCCCTAGAACCGAACCATGACCTAAAAAAAAGAATACGGATTCTTGTGTCAAAGTTTGGAAAATTTATTTTATTCTTTATTAATCTGAAGGACACTCAGCTGGCTTTCACTTGCACAAAAAAAAACCACATTTATATTCAGTCCAGAAAAGTGATAATAGCAAGGTTTGCGTCATTTAAGAGCTGCTTTCACCCTTCGAGCTTTCATAAGCTTGCCAATGTCATGTTTAAACACAATGTTTTTTTCTCCTACGGCCTTTCTTTAGAACTAACAACAGCAAAGTCAAAATTGCTTTAATTGTTTTTTCTGGAGGTAGAGAGGGGAGGATTCATTGGCAGAAAAACTGGAAAACTTTTAAATGAATGCCGACCTTGACTGTGAAACACCAAACAGTAATACATTCATACCTACGGCAGCCTTTATGCAAAAGAACCTGGAAATGAATATTTTATAGTCTCTTTTTTCTTCGTCAAGGTTATGCAGTGAGCTTTGATTGTGGACGCTTTGTAAACTTGCCCATAGCAACCACTCGCGCTGCATCTCTGTCACCGTTTTAGAATTCATATCAGGGAGCAGATCATTGAATAATACGCCAACGTGGTCAGCTCCTAAGGGGATGCAGAGGGGGAATAGCAGTTAATTAGAATACTAATTAATTTACTGGCAGATTACGCTGGATAATGTCCGTATTGTTGGCCAATCAGGCTGACGGCGGTCACAGGCGTAAATGACACGGGCCATGTGTTCATGCACCTCCAAATGCTGCTTTGGACAAGCCTAAGTGGTGTTTTCTTTTTAAATTAAACAGCAGCAGATGTGCACGTGTTCGACGTGACAACAAAACGGTGTTGGTGCCCATGGTTAATTAAAAAAAAGAAATGATTTGGTTGTTTTTTTAATTTAAGAGACTTTTTAACAGATTTTTTTTATTTAAAATCCATCTTTTAAATTAACTTCTTAATTGCATTTCTTCCATTGCTATTTTTATTGAGTCTTGAATTCAATGGAGATTGTTTCTGGTGTGATTTAAATAAAACGAAACGGTGTCGGCGGCACGGCGAAAGTCGTGTGTCCTAGCACCTCGTTTCGCGCAAAAGGTCTCGAAGCGAGACTTCTATAATGACACAGTAACATAATAATACTGCAATTAGCATTATGAATACAGCAAAATAGAGCTCCTTAAGGAGTTGTTTACCAAGGCCCAATTATACGACTCTTGCAGAAAACCGCACATTCCTAAACTGAGTTTAGACTCATTATTTTAAATGAATATGCACATTGTTTAGTATGCAATGCATATAATAATAAAGATAAACGGAGCTCTTTAAGGATATGTTTACCAAGGATGCAGCGTGTCGGGCAATGAGACATCAACAAAGCTGGGGAAAACAATGCAGTTCAACTACACATTTCCAGGAAAAGTCTCAGTTGATGTAAATCACATGAGATTTAAGATGATGCATGTTGCTGCTTTTTATGATGCAACCGCAGGCTAGTGTGCAGCTCATCTAGAGGATACATTACTTTTTAAAAACATCTATTGAAAGTAATTTAATCAAAATTTCTCGCTCACAACTGATTACTTGGGAGAAGGTGCAAATTGAACTGTGAGCTGGTTGCCTAGCAACTTGATGGCTCAAATCCCCCCAAAAATCTATAACTCACTGTTAGTGACTGGTGCCGCGAGGCTCATTCCAGTTCCACCAACGAGCCCCAACTTTTGCACAAAAACGACTACTCAAGATATAACAATAGGTCATTTACTATGCCCTCTTGTGGAGTTGCCCTCTGTAGAAGTGATGCAGAGTGACGTGTCACCCCTTCAGTGAGTGACCGTATTACAGAATGAGTGTGTATCTCTGGGTTGTAGAATGACCCGAATGATGAAGCAATGGATGACTTGGTGACCAAATCTCTTTGTAATGAACAGTGATTCAGTAAAGTCAAAAGTCACTAACTGTGGAAACTAACATTGGGGTCATTAACATGAGCACCAGTCAAGGTAGAAAGTAATAGCACAATATGTAACATGTAGGTAACATACTTATGACTGCAAGGCTCGAAATAAGTGGTTTTGCATCACTGGTCCACATCAAAATATCATGTAAGATTTTAATCGGTGTGTGTGGTAGGGTGGTTTTGGCCCCACCAAAGGTAAAGGTCTCCCGAGCACCATTTTAAGCTTGGACTGTCTGTTTAAAATGTTATGTATAACAATCCTGCGTGTAGTCAGTTCATAAAGATTTTATACTGGTGGCAATTTCCTATGCTCATCTTGAGAATGTTCCCAAAACACACATTCTTGGAGGAATCGTGCACGTTTCCTGCTACGCAAAAGGGACTAGGAAGAAAAAGAAAGTTTTCAAGAGGAACCTCCGGAAAACTTGAAAACATCCCCCCGCTTCTGTTCATTCACTCAATGTTTCCTCGTCTTCAAATTTGCACAAAGCGGTCGAAATGTGACCATTGACCATTCCACTAGCTACGTCTGACCATAGCCCAAATCTCCCACCCCGCCCCTGCCCCACACTTCATAAACCTCTTGGTCGGCCCTTTGTTTGATTAATACCGCCGTGCCTTTCAGAGAGGCCTCCCCTCCAGCCCGGCCCGGCCCGCATCAAGCGGCCCAGACAAGCCTCAGTCCTCATTATACACAGCTTCCACTCTAGTTCCCAAGATTAGGCAAATGAGCCCGCCAGCAGTCTATAGACACCAACTTGGACCCCACTCCCTCTTTCCAACATCACTCCTAACACCCTCTGACAGAGCTAATGTGCAATTTTACTTACATGACAATTTCAGCTCACTTCATTTTCAAACCACAAACACATGGCAAGTGGCCAGTTGGCCATGTTTGATTTAAACCATCAAATTCAACTATCGTTCAGTCAGAATGAGTATTAGGTATTAATAACAGGGGAGACTGTGCAAACCTCCAGGTACCAGAGGTTACCAAGCCACTCCGAATCAAGTTCACATTTTGATTGCCTGTGTTCTCTCATATCCCGGGTGAACGGACCCACACTAAAGATTTGGTCGGACATGGTCTATTAACTGATAAACACTGAACATTCAGGGTAAAAGATCAAGCACAAAAGAAAAAAATGACAAGCAAGCAATGATTTCAAAGATGCCAAGTGTTCATTTACCACATTTTATCTCCCAAGCATTAAAAACACATTTCTTATGAGAGTCTAGAGCTTTCCTTATCAAATAATGAAATCTGATATCATAACTGTCTTCTCACCGCTCTAGATGCCATTCTACTAATGTGTTATTGAGCCGGAGACTCCGCTTTTCTGCCACCGGGTTCTCGGAGTCTACGCCGTAGCTTAACCTTCTGGCACCTTTCATTCCCCTGCAGATATGGCAGGAAGACCAAGTCAGCTAATAGAGGATCAAGAGGTTGAGGTGGAGGGTCAAGCCAGGTGAAAATGTCAGAAGTCTCCTTGAGCGGAGATATTGATCTGTTTGGTGGAGAATGCATCGGCTTCAGGAGCTGTCCTCCAAATGTTTAACCCATGTGATGCTCGGCCATGCCCCACCAGCTCATTAAAGCGCTATGGCGGAAAAATGCTGAAAAAAAAAGGGGGGGGGGGTCCACGATGGATGTGTGGGTCCACTGTTTACAATGCTTCCGTAAATATGCATTTATTATGGTATCTTGGGGAATAGTCTTGGGTAAGATTTTGCATTATATAAAAATGGTAGTCCGTCGTAAATCCTATCTCAGTATGGAACAGAGGTGTAGCTTGCTCCTGCACTAAACAGATTAGTGCGCCATAAGCAAACACAGTGCAGCTCAGCCGCTGACAAGCAGACATCTTGGCTAGCGATATGCTTTTGGCGATACGTCAAACTCGTTAACGCCATTCTCAGGCTCCTTGGATGCAGCCAAAGCAATAACAACAAATTACATTAATATTTTTTATAAGATAATAAAGACTGTTACTGTTGTACTTTGTGATAGGACGGTCCCCAGTATACTCATCCAAAATCAGATCAGGCAATCTAGCCAGCCACCTTAATGACGAGATGCACGATAAAAAATTGATGGAAGGATGGAAATTTAGGACCTTTAGACAAGGGTTAAGTTTGTTTGTGATTTTTACTCATGAGCTAAACCGTTTGATAATTTTCACTTTCCCTTGTGACCATTTGTTTGAACTCCTGTCTGTACTTGACGTTATGCTTATTTTAATTTCCCCATTGTGAGTTGTAGCCTTTGCAGATGCTTGACGATGAAAATATATTTTAAAAATATATTAAAAACAGCTGCACATCAGCCTGTTCCAACAGCCCCAGGGATACCGCGGGGCATTTGCAGTCCATCTTGAAGAAGGACAATCGTAGAAAAATATACATACATATTCATTTTCATCTGTTCAGCTTGGCAGCAAATGTCAAGTGTGTATTCAAATATGGTTCAGCGGAGGATAAATATGAACTGCATCTTGTCAGCGTGAAACCACCTAAAATAGCACCCTTCAATTTGATGTAACAACCGTCTCTGTTTTCACAGCGAGAATCTTAATGCACATTCTGTCTACTCGCACAAGAACACGGATAAAATGGCTTTTTTATGAAGAGAGTAGACTCCATGACACTTAATTTATTCAGTTTCCGCAAGATAATCTGCAATAGATACGTGACAGAGTCTTGGGAACGTAAGGACAGGATGGATGTAAGTCGGCCAATAAATCCCCGGCTCTGGTGGCATTAAAATCGTCTGCTAGCCAAAAAGGTGACACACAGTTGAAGTGCAACGTTACAAAAATCCACTTCACTTGACGCAGGAAGCTATCACCATCTTTCCAAACTGTGGAGAGGAGTATGAATCCTGAGCAGGCCCCCCGGAGAGAATAGCGATTCATCATAGTCTGCAATCAGCGTGTTCGAAGATGGCCCACAGCCAAAATAGCACTTTAAAAGCCTTTGAAAGGAACTCTAACTCCTATTGATTGGAACTACGCAGTCATTCTGTGGCGTTAAAAAAATGTGAATGTTTCTTTTTGATGAAGTCAATATTAGAGTAAATATGTAAAGGAGTGATTGGTTATTGAAAATGGATGGCAATGACATAAAATCCAAATCAACAACCAATAAGGACACCGTTGTTTCTCTCTATATGTGCCCTATAAATGGCTGGCAACTTGTTCAGTGTGTAGAAAACTCTGCTGAGCTGAACTCTAGCTCACCCGCGACCCTAATGAGGACATGCGTAAAAAAAAACTTTGTATCAGGTTAGTGGAATCAAGTGCATATTTTCGAAAAGCCCCCAAAAACCTCAGAATGTCAGGTTTCATTGGCCATGTGCAAACATGCAGTTTATCCATTTAACATTTAGCATTCTCCTGTGGTAATAGAACACTATCGTTTAACTATCATTGCTCGTCCAAATAACTGCACTCCGGCCCATGTTTCTCAAGTGTTCCAGAATAATGTGATTATAATGAAAAAAATCTGTAGCATTTAGCCGCCGTTAGCATTTCATTGTTTGCCACTTGGCTCCATTACAGCTTTAACCTGAAGTGGCTTTTTGGCATGCCTGCACCAAAGCCCCTATAATCAAACATCATGCCAGTGCATAAAGAATGCTATTAAGGCAAGTAAGCTGTGTTAAAGCACTCGACGATGCCTGTTATTTATTGGTATGGTCGTATATTCGTTCCGCAATCAGTCCTGAGTGGGCTCAAGGCTTCCTTTTAAAAAAAAGATTATTTATTTTTTTTTGCAAACAGGCTTGTTTTTTTTTTATCTTGGCATAAAGACAAAAAGGAATCATGGAGCAATTCCTTTACATAAGCCTGGTTAGACCCAGCAGTTCCACAGTGAGCACAGCAATCACATTTATTTTTACAACAATCAAGTCAGTGGCTTTATTACCTAAAAGGTGATGGGATGTAAAATAGGCTCCATGATTCCAATGCATAAATTGCTATAATTTGATCAAAATTTGCTGGTCGAGTAATTCAAGCTCTGCGGTCTTTTGCTAAAATAGTGCAGACAATTATAAATAGCCGAATTCTCCAAAAGATAACAAGCGAGGTTAGCCAAGCCAAGATACCCTTCTTATTTTTAGTTGAGTCTGTGTTTGTGTGCAGCAGAATGACTCGATGTGCTCTCTGGGAACGTCATGGTTTTGAATACAGCTGCTACAGACAGACTCTCCCGTCCAGGACCAGCGGGAATCCATAAGACAAAAAAAAAATGAATCTGTAGAAGTGTAGCATGTCCTTTAGCGGACCCAATCATTGCCGCAATCGGTACGTTTGCTTTCCTTCAGAGAATGATAAACATGTCAGACCAAGTATGGCTCTCTGGTCCAGGAAGTGACTGATGCAAGTCAAGAAGGCAAAGCTTGCCAAACGACCCAGACAACGCTCATGGTTCATCTGAGAAACCAGGACAGACTTCTTTGTCTTAAGCAGAACTGACATGATGAGTGGTGTATTGGAAACAAAGGAAAAGCAGTAACACGCTAGGAAGAGATATAGCCACACTGTTGTCACGTTGCCAACTATCTAGACACGCAAACTGTTGAACTATTTCCCAGGAGTGACATGGAATCTGGAATTTCATAGATTTGCGGGTTGGGACACAAGTTCTTCCAGAGTAGCCTTCCCCAAACTATTCCCGCATATTTGGAAGCATAAAATAGATAGTTGAGTCCAGCAAACTTGCTGAGCCGACGCGGAGCATCCAACATCTATAGTTCCTTGAAAAATACTATCCAGTTCCTGGGAAAACAAAACCAAGCAGAAGGTTGCGCCATACCCATCCAAGTGACACCCCAGAGGTAAATATTGAGATACACTTGAAAATCAATTTATGAATCAAACAAGAGTTGGATTTGCCAAAATACTTCGGAATCCCAATGCTGTATTCCACCAAAGCGATTGACCATTTGCTAAACCACACCCCAAAAATGCTTTGTGGCCAATCACAGCAAAGGACAGAATAGGCTTAACACTTCTTGTGGGACGCCGTTGAATTGCACAATACATTTTATAATATGTTTATATATGTATATTTCCACTATTCCGGCAATTCTTTATTTACTAATCAGGTTGAGGAGTATCATGGACTGTTCAGTTAATCATATCTAATTTTCTAGAGCGGAATACATGCAAAGCCTCAGAAATCAATGGTTAATGGCAATTGTGCTATTATGCTAGGCAAAGTAGTTCATTGTTAACCTTAAAATCTGTTGTACGTTGGAAATCGCAGACCCCCTTGTAGAACTTTCACAGGCTATCATCCCCTCTATTCCCTTGGCTATACTGTGATAACCATCAAATAACCGATTTTCAAATAATATCAACAATTTGTGTGTGGGCCGAGGGGTAGACGCGTGTATGAAAAGGAATCAGAGTGTAGTGAAAGCCATGATACATCCCTGTGGTCGAAAATAATCCACTGTTCACAGTTGACAAAAAAGATTACATGTTGACCTATTGAGCTATTGATGGAATGTTCCTTCCTACCGTTGCTGCACCAATGATCCATGTATGTGTGCGGGAGTGTCTGTCGGGTCTTTATCCTGCCAAGCCAGGCCAGAGCAATCAGCACGTTAAATCGTGCTGCTGACAAGAAAAAGACAGCCGGTGCCGAATTCCGCGCTCCAACGCAAATATGTGATTACTGTTTGCAAAAAGTCCCACAGTCATTCCAGTCTACAGGGTCTATATGCAATTCTTTTCTGGAGCGAAGGGACAATGGTGGAGGGGGGGGCTGGCTAATGACTCATTCTTCGCTGACGGATCACCGCTGTGTGTATGAAATGATCTGTGTTTTGACAGGAATGATGATCACATGGGGTGGTTGGGAGCTTCAAGATTTAAACCTCTGTCAAAAAGATCAACAAGATGGTGAACACCAGGCAGAATGTCAAGGGAGGTTAATTGATGTCCTGTTATGTGCACACATAAATTGCTCGTGAGTGTCGGGGAGGTTATAGATTGTCCATGCGGAATTCCCATCCCAAAAACACGCCCTTAAGTGAAAACGCAGCTTTTGCTCATACCAGGTGTACGTTTTCTTTAACTGGTTCAAATTGACCTCGACAAAAGCTTGAAATTAAAGCCAACGACATTAACAGGAATAATACTACTGACACAAAAGGGTAATGATTAAGTTTATTTCGATTCTCACCAGCAGTCAGACTGAGGGCAATGGAGTATCTTTCTCGGTGGAATTTAATTGCAGGCCTATCGGTCTTCGGCCAAGATGTGTGCAGAGTAAAATCTGATGGCGCCGGCGGTAAGTCAATGATATCACTGCAAAGCCGCCGTATAATGGATGCCTGTTCGCTAAATCTAGCCATACTTTACGCCTGACACAAACTTGCGTCTTCTCCAGGGCATGAGCAATGACAGCCATGCGGAATACCACACACACACGCCCTCTTTCCGCACATCCCAAACCTCGACTTTCCTTGCCGCCCCGTTACCACAGCGCTTGCTAAAGATGTCCTCCAGTGAGACAATGATCGCTGCGATTAAACCTCTCGTAAAACCGCTTTTTATATGCATAAATCCTTTCTCCCATGAAGCGTGTTTTTGGATTATGATGGCCGAGTTTGCAGCAAAATATGGACTGTGGCTGC